>NW_024063194.1:8863750-10187500 GCF_006381635.1 Hibiscus syriacus
CCAATGCTATAGAGAGCAAAGACCCAGACTTTATATTGCTTCTTCAAGGGGTGGTATTAAGTACTTTGACCCACTAGTTATATGAACTAGGAACCAGAAGTATCAAGGTGAAAAAGAAAGGGGTTGACGCCACAAGTATTAAAAATACTTGATAAGTAGATAAAAGTCACCAGGACTTAAGGAAGAGAATGATCTCACTTATATTAATCAAAATGGTCTGCTTACAAATGAATTATGCTTTCCTATTTATAGGAAATGGAGAGGCATGGCCGAATGGTTACAAAGGGATTCGGCCAGCCTTGTGCCTTCCTATAGTGACATAATTAATTACAAAATAGAGATTATGTTTCAGTTTAAATGGAGGGTAATAACCCTTGGCCGAATACCTCTAGTGTCCCTTCATGTTGGCGCCAAATTGGATGGGAGATGATGCATGGCCAAATAGAGAGAAGGCTCTTTATCTTGGCGCCTAAATGAGTCCACATGCAAGGCACATGGGGGCTGGTCATATGGCATGCACATGGGTGTTCTAGGGAACCTTGTGGTGCAGCCTTGTGCATTGAATGATGGCTAGTCATGTGCTCCATCATGAGCGTGCATGTGTCTCCTTCCAAGCTAGCTTGAGTGTGGAGCTTAACTAGCAAACATGGGCTGTTTGTGAACAAGGTTCTTAGTTGAATCCTTGTGAGCTTCATAACAGCACGTTCAGCTATATTCAGCTACCACTGGCATCATTTTTGACAACTCAGCTCCAAATAGTTCAACTAGCTTAGTTTAGCTAGCCTTGAGCTCCCTCCAGCTGAATTAAGCTTTCTTTAGTGTTCCATGAGCTGGCTTGTACTTTGTGAGCTATTTGTGAGCTGCATAGGACGTCCAAATCATCCACCAAGCTACCTTATCGTGCATCACACTCCAATGTACCTATATGTGCAAGGAAACAAGGTAAGTCCATGGTATTGAGCTGTTATGAGCTAAATACCTTGCTGCCATGTAAGAATATGGTAATGTGAGCTATGATTGAAGGTCATGAGCTAAATATATCATCTCATAATATGTGTAAGATAATGCATGAAGCTTAAGAGCTAATATGAACGCATATGATCTAATAAAACGAATTATAATGATGTTGCCTTGATGTATATAAGGTAATCATGTTTAATATGATTATAAAACTATCATAATATGCTTAAATATCAATGTGCATGTTGTGTTCATACTAAGTTATTCTTTATCTACATAACAAGAATTCTTATCATGAATTGTATTATAAGAGCATGTAGTATATAACATATATATAGTAATTTCAATATAAAGGTATTAAAGAGTACTCCCTTTATTGATGAAAACGTGCTTGCATCATCCCCCCTTCTTTAGGGCGATTTGTCCTCAAATCGAGTTCATTCTGTCCTTGCATAACTTCACGTCTCCTTGCTAAAAGAAAGCATCCTTTGAACGGTTGTGTTCTTCCATTAGGCATCCTTTCATAAGATTTCCCTTTTGGCCTTTCTTTGGAATTTAATTTACCAACAGTTACCTTTTGAGAGTGATCTTCCTTTAAGGATATTTTTTTTGGAAGTGACCTTTCACGTGATTGTTCCTGAAAAGTGAGGAGAGAGGAGGTTTTAAATGAAGGGTTACTTACCTTTTGGCGATTAAAACCCTTGGTGAAGAGTTGTGTCTTTAAATTCCAATCATCACCAATTTTTGTAGGAACCTCTTCATTTTCTAGCCTTGAACCATCATGTTTCTCTATGAAGAAGCTTTGTGTCATGTTTCGTTCCTCTTCATTCTTCATTGGAGTTTTGTCTTTACGCCATGCTTGTACACTCTTTCGCATATGCAACTGATCTTGTTGTACCTCTTTTGGCGTCAAAGGCATCAAGGTTACCTTGTGTCCATCATACTTAAAATTGTATTGATTGTGATAACAATCATGAATGGCCCTTTTTTCATACTGCCATGGTCTTCCAAGTAAGATGTGGCTAGCATGCATAGGGACAATGTCACAAAGCACCTCATCCTTTTACCTACCAACTGAAAAAGGAATTAGAATCTGTTTGGTAACGTTTAACTCACCTCCTTCATTGAGCCATTGGAGTTTATATGGAGTGGGATGCTTTGATGTTTCCAATCCAAGTTTTTCAACCAGAAGAGTACTGGCTACGTTTGTGAAACTTCCTCCATCGATGATCATTGTACAAACCTTATCCTTGACATGGCATCTTGTATGGAAAATATTGTTTCTTTGAATATCCTCTTGGGATGTTTGTGATTGTAGGCACCTTTTCGAAACAAGCATCTCACCATGATCTGTATTTTCTTCAGTTTCTTCGTCTTGCATTGTTTCAGGTTCCTCATTCAGAATCTGATACAATATCTCCATTATCAAGTATCATCATGGAATTTCGGTTGGGACATTGACTAGCAACATGTCCTTTCCCAAAACACTTGAAACATTTGATGTCTCTGGATCTCTCAAAAGTACTGGTTTGCTTTTCTTTACCCTTACTAGATTCGTCCACTTGTTTAGTCTTGGTAACTTCTATATGATCTTTTGCTTGTGATGGAATTGGTTTCCTAAAGGTAATAGGCTCTTGCTTCCATTTGGTGACCGAACTTGGACTGTTCCTAGTGTAGGATTTCCTTTTGAGTTGTCTTTCAATCTTCATGGCCACATGTACCATCTCTTCAATCTCTACATAATACTGAAGTTCAAAAGGTTAGAAATATCAGGATTTAGGCCAGATAAAAACCTTGCCATGGTTGCTTCTCTGTCTTCATCAACATTGGCTCGAATCATGGATATTTCCATTTCTTTGAAATAATCTTCAATGCTCTTGCTTCCTTATTTTAGGTTTTGTAATTTATGGTAAAGATCTCGGTGATAGTGAGTAGGCACAAACCTTTTCCTCATAATGGCCTTCATTTCTTCCCATGTATTGATGGGACGTTCACCATTTCATCTTCTGGAACTCACCAACTGGTCCCACCAAACTAAGGCATAATCCACGAATTCATAGCAGCAAGCCCGACCTTCTTTTTCTCCGTATAATTTTGGCATTCAAAAATGTGTTCAATCTTTATTACCTAATCAAGATAGGCTTCAGGATCAGTTCGTCCTTGAAATGGAGGAATGGTCACTTTGATGTTGCTGAAGTTGTCATTATAATTTCGATGAGTATCTCTTCATGCTACTGATGTTACTTCAGCCTCTTCTTCTTCGAATTCTTCTTTCATTCTAGGGAGATTTACTCTTTGATTTCCTAAAGATGCTTCAAATTGGTCCTATACGATCATGCAAAGGCTCCAATTCTAATTTCAGCAATCTGACCATTTCATGCATGATTGCTTGAGTTTGCAAATTAGGGGCATCTCTTTCAGGGGTTCATCCTGGAATTCGAGATATGGTTAGTGAAATAAGAAAAGAGTAAGATGTGTAGAAGACCTTACCAGAATGTACTCTCACAAAGCCTCATGAGTCACTCCAAGGAAACTTGAATGTCACTCAATCCGCTCGTGTTTGCACTCTAGGACTTTAATGGCTTTTACTTGTCCTCTCTGATCTCACACACTCTCCAGCCATTTTCCTCTCAATTCTCTTGTCTCAAGTTCTAGAGAACTTTACTCAAGAGTGTATCAAATAAATTTCTACTTGTTTGGCTTCGGCTGCAAAAGGGTTAGTAGGAAGGGAAAACAAATAAAATGAAAGGGTGGCTTAGAAATAGAAAGAAAAAAACAAAAGGGGTTACTTACACAAGTCACTTTACAACCTTTTATCACCACAATCAATTTAAACGGCTTACTTGACTTGCTTGGTGATGAGAATTATTGATGAGTGCTTCAACTTCTTTCTTTTCTTTTCTTTTCTTTTCTTCTTTTTGAGTGCTGGATTTTTTTTCTTTCACTTTTTTTTCTGATTTTTCTTTTTTTTGACTCTGCACTTCACTTTGCACTTCTTTTTTTATTTTTCTTTTTATTGTTGTTGCACGTTGCTTCTTCCACCAAAGCTCTGATTACCGCTTGATGTAAGACACTTGTACCTTAATAATTGATTGTGGATCTAGGAAGGAAGCAAAACAACCTGCACAAGTGAATGGCTCCAAAAGAGAGGGTTAAGGGTGGTAGACGTATGGTGAATAGATGGGCTGTTTAAAATGAGAAATAGAAGCGGAAGATGGTTGATATGATATGGTTATGGCTTATGGAACAAAGGGATGGTTGTGAGGATAGTATCTTAAAGAAGACTTAAAGAAGAACCAATGCTATAGAGAGCAAAGACCTAGACTTTATATTGTTTCTTCAAGGGGTGGTATTAAGTACTTTGACCCACTAGTTATATGAACTAGGAACCAGAAGTATCAAGGTGAAAAAGAAAGGGGTTGACGCCACAAGTATTAAAAATACTTGATAAGTCGATAAAAGTCACCAGGACTTACGGAAGAGAATAATATCACTTATATTAATCAACAAGGTCTGATTACAAATGAATTATGCTTTCCTATTTATAGGAAATGAAGAGGCATGGCCGAATGGTTACAAGGGGATTCAGCCAGCCTTATGCCTTCTTATAGTGACATAATTAATTACAAAATAGAGATGATGTTTCAGTTTAAATAGAGGGTGATAACCCTTGGCCAAATAGCTCTAGTGTCTCTTCATGTTGGCGCCAAATTGGATGGGAGATGATGCATGGCCAAATAGAGAGAAGGCTCTTTATCTTGGCGCCTAAATGAGTCCACATGCAAGGCACATGGGGGCTGGTCATATGGCATGCACATGGGTGTTCTAGGGAACCTTGTGGTGCAGCCTTGTGCATTGAATGATGGCTGGTCATGTGCTCCATCATGAGCGTGCATGTGTCTCCTTCCAAGCTAGCTTGAGTGTGAGCTTAACTAGCAAACATGGGCTGTTTGTGAACAAGGTTCTTAGTTGAATCCTTGTGAGCTTCATAACAGCACGTTCAGCTATATTCAGCTACCACTGACATCATTTTTGACAACTCAGCTCCAAATAGTTCAACTAGCTTAGTTTAGCTAGCCTTGAGCTCCTCCAGCTGAATTAAGCTTTCTTTAGTGTTCCATGAGCTGGCTTGTACTTTGTGAGCTGTTTGTGAGCTGCATAGGACGTCCAAATCATCCACCAAGCTACCTGATGTCCATCACACTCCAATGTACCTATATGTGCAAGGAAACAAGGTAAGTCCATGGTATTGAGCTGTTATGAGCTAAATACCTTGCTGCCATGTAAGAATATGGTAATGTGAGCTATGATTGAAGGTCATGAGCTAAATATATCATCTCATAATATGTGTAAGATAATGCATGAAGCTTAAGAGCTAATATGAATGTATATGATCTAATAAAACGAATTATAATGATGTTGCGTTGATGTATATAAGGTAGTCATGTTTAATATGATTATAAAACTATCATAATATGCTTAAATATCAATGTGCATGTTATGTTCATACTAAGTTATTCTTTATCTACATAACAAGAATTCTTATCATGAATTGTATTATAAGAGCATGTAGTATATAACATATATATAGTAATTTCAATATAAAGGTATTAAAGAGTACTCCCTTTATTGATGAAAACGTGCTTGCATCATAAGGTCAGTATCGATACTATCCCTAGTCGTATTGATAATTCTTGTTGGAAATCCCTATTTTTTATCCCAATTCATCCAATATCTATTTTGTTCATCTAATATCGTACTTGAACCAAGAAATGTCTTATTAAAGCTCAAAAAATACACAAAATCATCCCAAATGTCTTAATTTGGTTTCTAATCATGTACTGAAGCTTTAGAAAGTTACCTAGGGTCTTAAAGTGTCATAAAACACATGTTTTACAATAAATTCGTCATCTATGGCATAAATCAAGTATGAAAACCTAAAATGTTCAAATAAAAAGCCTTAACAATTCATCATGCTTATGAAAACCTTAACACTCAAAAGGATTAGAAATATACACTGATGTTTAAAAATGAATATAAGAATGAGATGAAAGAGATAAAATGATTTTATCTTTTTAAAAAGGTGAAATTGCACATTTAATTCTTCTCACCTTTTTAAAATTCAAAAATCTTCTTTATGGCTAATTTGGCTTAATTTTAACCCAATTAAGCCCACCGACTTAAATTATGAAATCCACTGGGTTTAGAAGCCTCTTAGTTAAACCCAAAATTACTAGCCCATAAATTGGGGTGTTAAAACTCTCCCCTCCTTAAAAGAAACTTGTTCCTTGAAATTTACTTTGAATGAATAATGATATATCCTTAGGTTATACACTTAGAGACCTCAGAGCGCCTAAATTCTTATCAAGTTTGATCCTCAAGGAAGAAGTCCCCTAAATTGACATATAACTCAAAAACTCAAAAATCAATTTATGGCACTTTCTTCTATTGGGTGGTACCTGCGTTAAACCTTAAGCAAAAACTTTTCAGAAGTACGAAGCAAAGGAATCAAATTCTTGTTGTCTGATACTATGCACTCAGAACGTTTCACAAGGAAAATACTACTCTAGGATTCATTGTTATCTCTATACCCCTCAATGGCTAACTCTACTCGATCGAGTTAACAAACTACACCATCTTACAAATCTCTTTACTTACCATACTTGAGTAGCTCAATATACTACATACTGATATCCTACAAACACTTTCCACACTCGGTCTCGATGTTGACCACTGAAGATATGATGACAATTCTCAACTTCCTAACATCAATCATTTCGTTTCTATTGCACAACTTTGATTTTATACTCATCCATACTATCTGACTGTTTCTTATTTTCCCACATAAGTTTTATTCATCTGATCTTTTATCTAAGGCATTCACCACTAAGAAGTGGTCGCTTGCCTAGCAAGACTAGCAATATTTGGCTCTCATAAAGAGCACACTTCATAAATCACCCTCACAAGTATTTTCTAACCTAAAGTTTCTAAGACTTTACGTCTTGCACTCACTATTACTTACATCCCTCACAACATTTATCTCTTATATTCTTAACACTCTTGTAGAGATCCTTACCTCGAAGGTTGAACTTGTAATTACAAAATCTCTATAGGGTTGGTCTCATGAGCTCTCAACTAATGATGCGAAAACCTTCTCATAGTCTCATATCTAGCTTGACAACCCCCTATGATGTTACCTTATGGTCTCACAAGCTATTCAATGACGACTAATGCTAGTCAAATGTAGGTTAACTAGTTGAACTCCTTCAGTCTGAAGCACTAAAATCCATGGTATTACGCAATGGTACATACTGCTATGTGTTGTGTATACCAACACGAAGACATCACTGACATAGCTTGACTCACTTGGTTAAATCCACTTACTGTTCATGAAAAAAGGTATTATGGTGATGTCGGAGGGTTCACCATACCTCTAGACTCACAAATGACTATTTTACCTATATTACCCTTAGTACTTAGGGTGAGATTTCAAAACTACTACATCGGAACATACACCGTGCTAACTTAATCCTCAATAATACATGGGGCATCTGCGCCCAATTAGCAACTAAAGTGCCTTGTTACTAGTTGAAATATATCCTGATATTTTAAGCAACAAAGTGATCGACATGCTAGTTATGACAACTTGGGTATTCTTAACACTCTCGTGGAGATACTTACATCCAAGGTTGAACTTGGGATTACAAAATCTTAAGCTCTCAACTAATAACGCGAAAAAGTCCTTATAGTCTCATGTTTAGCTTGACAACCTACTACGATGCTACCCTAGGGAACACAAGGGTATAGAATTCTGATGATAAACATTTCCTTAGAGTTGACCTTCAACTCAAACAAGGGGAAAACACACATTCACAAGCCTCTGGACCCATAACCCTTGAAGAATATCTAATGTAAACTTTTCTTATTCTAATAAGGTTCACCAACTAGGCACTTGGATCTTAACCATAAAATTCATGGCATAAATATCTTTCCTACTTAGTTCACTTGATACTACAAAAGATTGCATGCACTTATGTCTACTAGAGCAAAATGAAAAATTGGGATAGTTGAAAACATACCTGGCATCTCATCTGCGACATCGATGTCCTAACTCTACCCCACTGATATTTGGAAAGCATGATCACACATTGTCGAATCAGTAATAGATCAATCCACCTCTATACTCTCCTACTTGAGCATAAAACCAACACCCCTCTGGGTAGGCACTCTGCCATGCTAAGCTACTAGGAATGCTTCCCTAAGTTGAGCTGAAACATCACCATCAAAACTAAGGTAATCCCTTGCCATATGCTCTAACGATCCATATCTATAGAACTTTCTAGAGAGTTTAAAGGATATTTCTCGATGATTTTTGCCACAATTATTACACTTTGGATATCTCATAACTCTGTTAGAGCCTTCAGAGCCTACCACAGACAGTAAGGCTAGTGATCTCCTACAAGACCTCTCGTCCTTTCTTCCATTGACTGTGGTAGGTTTATTAGTACATAAGTACTCATACCTGGGTTGCTTGTCTCACCCAACAAACTCTTCCTCATACTTTGTACCCTCTCCACGGCCTTGGCATGTCGTATTAACTCTGAAAATATCCTAGGCAGATCTGCCACCAACTACTGATGGATATGAATAAGAAGTCCTTCAAGGAACCTCTTATACCTCAAAGACTCCATCACAAATAACTCTGGAGCGTAACAACTTAATCGAAGGAAATATCTCTCATACTCGAACAATGAGCGATCTCTCTAAACTAGTTGAGATAACTACATCCTTAAACCATTTATATGTGCCTCGTTTATATACTTGCCTCTGAACTCACTTAGAAATTGATCCCACATAGGCATATCTGGTTTAGAGCCATCTCTACAGTCTCCCACCAGTCGATAGCATCACCCTTCAGCAAAGCGGTGACACACTCTAACATACCCTCTGGGGTAAGATGAAGTTATCTCATGGTCCTCATGATATCCCTCAACCATTGATCGACCGAAATTAGATTAGCATCGCTTGAACTGAAGAAGTCAACTATCTTGTACCTCCTTAGTCTCTCGATTAGGGATTTTAATGGTACTAACGCATTCTGAGCAGCCGATGAACTGTCTGTACCCTAGGAATAACACCCATTATCTCTTTGAGGGTGAAAGTTAAACCCCTAAGGAAGGTCACCTCTACGATTCATGCACCAGGAAATCCTTACTAAAATTGTCAGGATGAGAAGCTCGGCTCTCCATCCTATCCTCAAACCACGCTCAAAACTATCTTCCATCAGAAAACTCTACAACACAAATTAAGAAAATGGCACTATCATGACTCCAGACATATAAAATTACTTTAAGTACCTAGGGTCATATATTCACTAACACCTTACTAAAACTGACCACTGGGTCTTAGAACTGGCTTAACCCGATGCCTTGATACCACTAAATATAACACCTTAAACCAAAATGGGCATGATGTATCACATTAGGCCACTGAAGAAACACTTTATTTTTCAAAACTTGTTCATTTTTATTTTAAAGCACACAATGATATCAAGAATAAACATAAATAATTGTTATAAAACATTTTATAAACTGAAACTCCGTGACGCATAATTTAATTCAAAATAATACAAACTTAGAGTTACAAATTTGAATACACGAGTAACATTCTATGAATACATATGCCCACTATAGCTAAACTACATTACTCTAAAGAAAAAATACTATAAGTCTTGATGTGATGATGCTCCTTGAACTATTCAAGCTAATAACCTATAAATGAAAACATCCGAATATTGAGCTTACAAAACCCAACAGTATAATTGCTAATATATAGATCATTATGAGTCTCATAAACACAAGCATGCTAAAGACATGGTACTAAGTAGTAGGTACTTGCATGATCTTAATCAAGTGCTACCTACTTAGGGCTCAATTGTTCAATCACTAAAGTAAGAGTCTCACGGTTCCCTTAATCTTCTACTAAGGGTCTGTCCATGAGTACACCTCTAAAGGGTCTTTAACCCTAATGAATGTGACTGTTATGCATTATTTAAATGTGACACTAACACTCCTTTACATTATTTGAATGTAACACTACTAGTATTTGGTCTCATATAGCCATTAGACATTAGTTAATTGAGGGAACCTGGTGTCACATAGCATTGATGAAATCCCCACTAAGCTGTTGAATGATCTCCTACTCCTTACAAAGCCATCAGGTAGATCATGAAGGGGTAACCCGGTGTCACATAGCATCGGTATAATTCCCGCTCAACTGAAAAATTGACTCGGTCTCACATAGCTATCAAGCCAAGCTTTAAGGATCACTATTATATTGGATTGATGCAAATATACATGCATATCTAAGGGCCCAAAGGCCACACAAAATTGATATTGTTAACCCACTTCTCGTGAGAGTTTGGGTCTCGCGCCCTAGTTAGCCACTAAAATGCCTTGCGCACTGACAATGCCCCACCTAGTGTAGCTTAGGTAGGTATGACTACACTCTAGCATAGCTAGACACACTAAAGTGAGGTCACATGTTCAATTGAATATGCTTGGACATATTACGCCTACTATGATTCCTCTTGTAACCTACTCCTACGAGTGTCTCTAGGCCCCTTTGGCATAAAACACATGCTTTATAACAAATTCATCATCTATAACATAAATCAAGTATAAAACCCTAAAATGCTTAAATACAAAAATTTTAACAATTCATCATGCTTGTGAAAGACTTAACACTCCAAATGATTATAAATATACTACCTTGATGTTTAAATCCAGAAATGAAGCTCCTCTTAGCCACACTACTTTCCATTATGATGTAGATAAAAGCCCCACTTTTTATTTAGCGATAAATAACCCAAGACTTTGATTCATTAAAACGATGTTGTTGGTGGGATTATGAATGAAATTGAGGTATGAATGACGCGAAAGAGCTTACCTTTATGCTATGGAACTTGAAGAGGAAAATGGAAAAGGAAAATGAGAAGGAATGAAAAGAAGAATGAGATGAAAGAAATAAAAAGGTGAAATTGCACATTTAATCTTTTCTCATCTTTGTACATTACAAAAATATCCTTTTTATGGCTAATTAGCCCTAATTCCATCCCCATTAAGCCCAATGACTTATATTATGAAATTCACTGGGTCCAAAAGCCTATATGGTAAACCTAAAACTACTAACCTGAAATTTGGGCTGTTACAGCCCCAGTTGAGAAATTGATAAAGTTAGAAAGTTTGGAAGAAAATAGAAAATTGAATTTGGGGAAGATAAAAATTAAGGATGGTCAAAATAAAATAGTCGAAGAAGATAAGAACTAGTCTAGTGTGCTTATAAAATGGTTATCTGGTGCCCCTTTTTTCTCATTGGCGTGTAACGTGAATAGACCAAAGATAAAGTTCAACTGCATTTTTTCAATTGCTATAACTTCATTCATTGGTGTCATCGTTTTCCTTTAATCTTCGGTTGACATGCTCTTCCACATCTTCAAGAATGATTGATTTTTTTGTGTCCATTTCGGGGGTTTGTCTACATCTTCTACATTTTCAAGTATACAGGATTGAAAATCTTCCTCTAGTTCATCTTGGTCCCAAAGTAATTGAATTTGTAAAAGTCAACAAAATTATTAGTTAGTGTGCATGTGAATATTAAAGTTAGTTTAGATGATTGGTTCTTCTTCTTGAGGTTGTGAGGTTGAGTTAAAGTTGGATTTTCTTCGAGCTCGATATCCTTCATTATGAAGTTGAGATCTGACTCAGAGTTATAGATGACTCCTCAATTGGATGTTCTTTAAGTCCAATATCCTTCATCGTAAAGTTGAAATTGACTAAAAACTTGTATACATGCGTGTAATGTTATGATTGTACTGCCTAAAATGTAGAAGATTAGCTCCTCATCATGAGCTGAGATAAGATGTGGATGACTCCTTCATTACAAGTTAAGTCGAATTTTATATAACTCCTCTTTACGAGTTAAGTCATGTCAAGAAAATGACTCGAGTGAGACGATTTTTCAAGAGAAAATATGTCAAGTGAGATGAAATTTTGTTTATAGAGAAACTGTCTCGAGTGAGACAATTTTTTTAAGGAAAACTATTTCAAGTGATACAATATTTTGTTTCGAGATAAAATATTTAAAGGGAAATATCTAAAGTGAGATGCAAATTTGTTTCGAGAGAAACTATCTTGAGTGAGAAAAATATTTCATGGGAAAATATCTCAAGTAAGATGAAATTTTTGAGATTGTCTCAAGTGAGACGAAATTTATTTCAAGAGAAAATAAGTGAGATAAAATTTATATTTTGAGGGAAGATTGTCTCATGCAAGACAAAATTTTAAAGATATCCTCAAGAGAGGAAAAATGATCTTAAGAAACCTTTGATTCTTCGAAAATTTAAAGATGTTCTCGAGAAAGGAGAAATGCTCTTGGGAAAGACAAATTTGAAAGTATTCTCATGAGAGAAAAATGATCTTTAAAAAAAATGAGAATATCGTCATTAGAGGAAAATAATGAATCATGAATTTTTAATGTGACTATTTCAATGATGCAAGTGCATGCTTTCATGAATGATAATGATCCAGAGGTGGGTAGGAAGCATTCATTCTTGAATTCTTTAATCTTCTTATTATTTAATTTGAGTTTGTCACCTTAATTCTTGGCTTGCAAAAATTTTCTCTTCATGCCCCAATAAACTCTTACCATAATGTTCCTTTTTTTACCCCAACATTGATCATGAGCTTCCATATCTGAGAGACATGCATTACCTAGAGATAATATCTTGTTTGAAAATATATTCTTTCTTATTTTGTTTTTCAAAATGTGAAAAAGTTTTTTTCTGAAGAAAAAAAAATTATGTCCCTTATTTTAGGCTTACAATTGAAGCAAATTTTAAAATATGAGTTCATTAAATATAAAAATAATCAAATGCTCTTTAAATCTTTAAAAGCTATAGCTTTTTTAACAAGTGTCAAGACTAATGGTAAAGGTTGATTTGGGAAGGGTTTAAATTGGTTTCTTTTATTGGTTTGGTGATCATGTACACCATTTCCATACTTTCACGTATACCTTTGAGATGACCCTAATCCTCCACTTGCTAGTGATTGTTTAAGATACCTCTGCAAGTGCATTTGGTACCGTAGTGCTAGACATTTTAAAAAGTGTTATATTTTAGGTCTCTAAAATCTTTCATTTGTTAAGGTTTCGTAGAATCCTTTAGCATAGATAGTGCATGAATATTGATTTGAAAACAAAATTCTTGGGTGCTTCTGTGTAGTCGACTACAAAAATTATTCTCAACTCCTTTTGTCCACCTTCCATCAAAACTCATTCTCAATTCAAAATATTAGGCCTTACCACCTTCATTCAATTATATTTCATTAAATTTGATATTCTTATCTTTGCTTTGATTTTGCTGGGAGATTCATCTTGACATAAGGTGACTAGTGTCACGATCTGAATGTAATTCTATTAAGAAAGTTATGGCTCTCGATGTGACCCATTACTTTAATGGAATACCTCTAATTTAGAGTATTCAAATGTCATAAAATATTTAACTTGACAACTTGAATGGAACTCACTTCATAAAGCTTTAACTTACCTCTATAACTGCTTCAAACATTACCTCCGAAGATTATCAGCTTACTCTTTTATGTGGAGTGCCCCCAGTATATAAAAAATTATCTTGTATTATTATTAAATTACTTCCCTGAGTTTTCGATTTCAATATTTCTTAAGCTTATTAGAAAGAATCTATTATAGTCTGAGCGTTGTTGAAATTTCCAAACAACTGGCCTAAGCTAAATTTATATATTCCACCATTCTAGTTATGTAGATTATGAATCATCATCGAACACCCTAAATAGAACTACAGTCTAAATGGTCTAGAAATATCGTGTACATCGAATGCCCCATCTTACCTTTTTACGATAATATTCATACTTCACTTACGACTTGTATCAGATGAAAACCTCATTTATGCCTGAGAAGGCTAGGGTGTGACTTTGTAGTCATATTTCATGGAAGCTTTATCAAGTAGTATTGTTTTTAGAAGAGAATCAAGGTATATTTCCTTGGGTGAAAGATCAAAAGATCTATTTTTAGGGGGTGTAATATTGTTACTTGTCAAAGGTTTATAACCCTAACTCTTAAAAGAGCCTTTAATTTAGTTAATATTTAAAGAACTTAAAGATTAAATTTTTTCTCATTTCTTATAAAATTAAAAGATAAAATTTTATTTGATATGTTTGAATGTCAAGAGACTTATAAATTTAAGAAAGAAGAAAGAGAAGAAAAAGTTCAAACAAGATAGAATGCATGTGCATCATAATGAATGCATCAGAATGTCTTATTAGTCCCCAAATATTCATGCTACTGAATCAACTAAATTCTGGACCTTGCGCTTTAATGTTCTACAATTGTCATTAGCATATTCTAATCTCCCTACGTCATAGATGCATATTGCATTGACATTGTAGCCTTCAGGATAGAGGGCTTTTTTGGTTTTGATTGAACAATAGCAATTTCAATATGTAATCTACAATTTGAGCTAGTATTGATTCTATTTCCTTAGTCTTGGATCGAGTATTATGATGATTTACTGGGTCCAATGCTTTTTCCCATTTCGAATAAACTAAAATTTTATTATTCCTTTATGATTTAATAATGAATGCATTTTAGAAGAATGCAAAAATGCATTATGAATGCTTGAGGATTTCAAGGTATTGATCCAAAAAGTGATTGTCGTGATAAATAACCTTCATTGGGACAAAAGTGTTATTACAATAAGGCAAAATCACTTGAGCTAGATCTTCTAAACTTTGAACAAATTCAAGCATGTTGACAAGTCTCCTTGCTGCACTGGTCACTGGTTGAATGCCCTACCTTATTTCCCTAGCTTCTTTTGCCAAACCATACGAATTATGAGATATCTTATGAACCCGATCTAGGAACTCTTGGATGACTACATCTCTTATCTTCACTTTTCATTGGGTCTGTTCCCATCGAAAATGGCTTTGTTACCCTCTATTGTATGGGAATATCTAAAGTTCACTTGTCTTCTTGATGCTTTATGTTTTTTCTATACTCCACGTTTAGTGCTTTGGAGAGTCATTTTTAATCTCATCATCTTTCTTTAGACTCAAGCTAATTTAATAACCTTTTTCAGGTTTGAAATAGACTTGACCCATTTGGACAAAGTCGTGTACTCCTCGGTAATGGATATCACGTCTTCCTTGTTGAGGGTGAAACAATTGTATCTTGAATTTTAGAACTATACTAGTGCTCATATTAAAGCCTTATTTACTCATACATAAAGCAAATATTGAGTATTTTTGCTTTATTTCATGCTTCTGCTTGCCCCACATGCTTCGTAGCTCCGAGATGTCGTTGTACTCGATTGAGGCATAGCCAACTAACTCTTGACACGTAGCCATCTTGTAAACTATCTATTTTCTCATTTTGAGTCTTTTCAAAGAATTGTCTCACCTTCGCGTTTTTAACCTCTTGCATCACAACCCCTTTTTCAATTAATGAAAACTATCTGGACTTTGACAAAAACATTTCAAATTAATACTTCTATTAAATGATGTATGCAATAATAATAATAATAAAAGAAAAATAAAGGAAATAGGTTAGTATAATGAATTAATAATTAAGATAAAAATTATAATAGTTCTTACCCTGCATGATATCTATCTCATATGCTTTTGTTCCTACCCGATCAAGATTTTCTATCCTACATGCTTTTGATAGAAAATAACCTAACCGTACGAATTAAAAATGCGTACGCTTGGAACAGTAAAATTAAAACAAAGAATAAAAAAAGTATCCTAGGGTTTCCATGTGGTTTTGGAGTAGGCTCTAATCTCCCGCAATGACACGGTTTGAGTTTTAAAAAATGTTCTCCTTACTGGTACCCCTTAAAAAGTGCTTGAAATAGTTGGAGCTCGGGTATAGAGCTTGAAATGAGTTATTTGAAAAATATGAAAAAATTGAGAATACACATTATTACAACTATTTTTTTGAAAAAAAATCAAAGGCAAATAAAATGGATGAAAAATAAATTAAAATTTAAACTTACAATTTTCTCTTAAGAAGACAATTGGGTAATTGATTTTGGCACTACTCTTAAAATCCCCAACAGAGTCACCAAACTGTCGCAATGGTCCTTCGGGTGGCCCAAGATCACATTTCGAATTAAAGTAAATTTTACCTTTTTGGAGTCGCCACCAACCTTTTTGGATAAGGTAAGGTCGGATACCTAAATTTTACTTTTATCGGAACTACTTCTTACTAGAGATTCACATGGATGGGTTCGAGAATCGATTAAAGATGAGCACCCCAAATCGCCCTTTCGGTATCAACCGATTCCAGGTTGTCTTAAAATTGAAAATTAAAGTTTAGGCTAAAATTTAAAATAACGAGTCAAACTACTTACCTTTGAGCATTTTGGAATGAAAAATAAAATAAATCAAGGTTTTAAAAATAAATATAAGAACAAATTTGATTTAATCGGTAAAAATGAGACAAAATGAATCACATATATTAAAATAAAGAAGAATGTGAATCATACATGGCATGATAAATTAATACAGAAATTACATAGAACAGATGTAAGTTAAAGTTCTTGCGAAATATATATATACGTAAATAAATAAATAGATAAAAGAAAAAGGAGACAATCTAATTTTAATAAAATAAAAATATATTAAAGTTTTAATACAGTAATAGGAAACAAAATAAAATAAAAAAGAACCGATGTAATAATTAAGTAAAATCAAGAAAAAAAATTAAGGGGAAAACGAAGAAACGTAATGGCAAGATTTAAACGAATTTAAAGGGAATTAAATTAGGAAAATAAATAAATTTAAAAAAACTAACATGGAAAATAAATAAAAAATAAATAGTTAAGATAAATAAAAAATTTAAAACGAGATTTCAGAAGGGCCGAATGAATTTTTAAAGGAAATAACAGGCACAGTGAAAATATTATCTCCTATCAGCGTGAAAATACGCAAATTCCATATGGATTTCGATCGTATCATCCGATCATTTAATTGAATACAAAACTAAAAAAATAGACATTGAATTAAGGGTATGTTTGTTTGCCGTAAAATAAATTACAGAATTGGTTTTTCTCGAAATTTCGTGTTTGTTTCACATAATTTATTTTCCGGAAAATATTTTCATGTGTTTGTTTTAAGTAATTCATTTTCCGGAAAATGTTTTCCAATGTTTGGTTGGAGGAAAACTAGTTGGTCAACGTAATTCATTTTCCTGGTCAACGAAATTTCCTTTGTGTTTTTTGGAAAATAACTTACGGTCTGATTTTTCGTAAGTCATTTTCTGAACTTTTTACTTCAAATAATAAATACTCAAAATAATTTTATTTTATTAATTTAATATTAATAAAATATTTTAATATCATTTTCATAAAAATATTAAATATTAAAATATATTTATTAATATTTATAATAATATAATATAATATTATATTTTTAATATTATAATAAAATAATCAATTATATTATAATAATATAAAATATTATATTTTTATTTTAATAAATATATAATAAATTTGTATATATTTAATAATGAAATATTATTTATATTTAATATTATATAATAATCTAATAATTTTAATAAAGATATTTAAAATATACTAATTAATATTTTTAAAATATAATATAACACTATTACTTTAATAAATAATTAATATAATTTATAATATTTTTATTTCACTAAAATATACCAATATTAATATTTTTATTAATAAAATTATAAAAATAATATTTAATAATAAATAAATTATTTTAATATTTTAAAATAATAATATTAAATTTTATGATAAATAATATAATTTATTGTATTTAATATTTATAATAAATAATTTTTAAAAAAACTCATCAACTAGTGGAAAGATGTTTAAATAACATCTTCCAAACATCATAAAACGTTTTCCATATGTTTTTCAGAAAAATGTAATTCATTTTACGGAAAACATTTTCTGTAAAACGTTTTCCAGAAATGTAATTCATGAATTCAAATTTCAGTAATTCATTTTCCAGTAATTCAAATTTCAGTAATTCATTTTTCAGAAAACCAATTACTGCCAAACAAACAGACCCTAAAATAAATTAATAAAAATAAAAAGCAAGATCAACTATTGATATTCATCGAGAAACCACAAGGAATGTTAAATCAAAGAAGATTATTGAAAGCCTTTGTTCATTGTTCCTATTTTTTCCCGTTCAATAAAGTTACTTTAAGAAAAAGAAAAGAAAAAAAGACAAGACGAAATTGAACAAAGAAACAAGAAAAGAAATTACCTCAATTATAAATTTTCTTTTATTGCTTGAATCTTTTAGGTTCCAGTGCCCTTATTACAAAATAAGAGTACTTATTTATAGGCTCCCAAAAAATCTAACATCTTTTTATTAATGTCAGATACACTAATTAAAAAAAAAAAATCCTATAAATAATAAAAAAAAGATCCTAAATTACCCTAAATTCATTATAGAAAGTATAAAGCTGAATTTAATTAAAAATATTTAATAAAAATATTTAAAAAATCGTAATAAATTAAAATTCTCTTATTAGTTTTGTATCCAAATATGTATATGCTCTATCTTCACTAAAATAAGTATATCTTGAGTTTCTGATATTTGATTGAGGTATTTCAAAATGTGTTAGAAAGCTAACTGAAATTCAATCATAACATTATGCCCTAGAAACGTTTGGATCTTGCTTGAAAATGTGTTGTAAGTCAGATGATGTCTCGGGCTTCAAAATCAGTTTCAATAAAATGTTTAAGCATTGGACAACAAAATAGGCCTGACAAAAATCGAGTATTATAGTATCATATCTCAAGAAGACATCATGCCCTAGAAATGTTTGGATCATGCTTAAAAATTTATTTCAAGTTGACTGATGTCTCAACCTCAAAATCAACTTCAATAAAATGTTTGGGTTTTGGAAAGAAAACTAGACCGAACAAAAAATTGGGTATTACATCTCGATGAATCGGACCAACTGTTGCCAAGCTCGAGAAGAAAAAAGATCCAAAATGCATAATAAATGCTTTTACCTAAATATTAGTAATTGTTGCATATGAAAACAAATATCATATAATAAGTTGTTATGGGTTGTTTGTCTGTCTCTTAATAGAATCATTCAGCGCTGAATATTGAACGTTTAGCATTCAGCGCGTTTGTTTCGCACATCTGAATGATTCAGTGTTGACTGATTTAGCAAAACAGTGCTGAATGATTCAGCACAGAAGTACATTCTGATTGATTCAGAGTCATTATCAAACAACATGTCACATTCAGAGCTAATTCATATAGAGCCTCTGAATCATTCAGTATTTGAATCATTCAACGCTTAATCATTCAGCTCTTAATCATTCTGAAGTAAATGTAATGAGAAACGATTATGAAGAATTTTCAATGAAATATTCTGGATTCTCTTTCTAAACTTCTACTCCAATCCTTTATTTTCTTCATTAAAACTTGTTTGCCTCATAGTCAACCTGTGGCAGATTGGCATCAGAGAAAGCTTGAGATCAAGATGTGACAAATTGACATTAAACTTTAAAATTCGCTCGTTTGGGAATGCTTTTGACAATGAAAAAGTAATTTTCCACTCCACAAGTAATATGTTAAATATTCACAAATTGATTTAAAATTCTGGTTTGAAGAGTTATTTTTAATCTATCATCAAAAGTTTAAATTTCTAACTTTTGTTTATTTTTAAGTGAAATTATATTTTTATCTTTAAATTGTATATTTTTAATTTACAATATAATGTCTTAAATTAAGATTTTTCTTTTCAAAATTACATTTTAATAGTAATCAAATAATTAAATTTGAAACTACATTTAAAAAAAAAAAATTTTGACGACACTTTTCAAAATAATTTTTTTAAATGTAAAACCAAGTAGAAAAGTTGGGAAGGGGAAAAAACTCAATAATGAAAGAAAAAAAAACAAGCTTTACTTCGGTACATGAACAAATACGTGTTATTTAAAACAAGCTTGATAGAACGAGTGATGAATCCCAAGTTCCTAAGTAGTGGAAACAATAAAAAAAATTAAGATGAAAGAGAGATAATAGAACCTCTAGGCAAGATTTGATCAGAATCATATATGTATGAAAAGAATATTAAAGTTACTTTTAAGAAAGAAAAAGAAGAAGAACAAGGGCAGGAAGAATCTGAACCCAACCAACAGAATGAGGGGGTAAATTATCTCATGGAACTCGATCTAAATATGGAGGACAACAACATACAAGCAACAATAGTATATTAACATGAAATACATTCTTATAAACCTGATGAACCTGATATTTTAGCATCCAAACCAAACTTATACCAACACCAAAATATGGCCTTTGCCTACCAAACCAACAGAAACTACAAGAAAGCCTTACTAAAAAACACTTTCCTAATGAACCTTATATAGATAATGCTCAAGAGTGTAAGAGCATGTAAGTGCCACATTATAAAGGAAAAGTCCTTTGAAAGGGTATTTTTAATACCCATTGTTTCATTCTTTGTTGAGTGATAGACGACAAGATCTTCCACACGCACACGTTGTTGCTATTTGGCCAATTGCTTGACTGGAATTGCTTCGAGGCAGTACGTTTCTTCGAACAATAAATTAATAGATTTTAGAACAAATCTTGAACAATTTCTTTAAAATAATTTTTGGAAAACTGAAAGAAAAATTTTAAATCGTATTATAGGCAAATCATTTTTCTATACGTATATAACAAATAATTTGTTGACTGTATTTTTGTTGAAGCTATATTTTGATATAACAAATAATAGAAAAATATTTTTGGACTAAATTGAATTTGCTCAAATAATTCAAAAATAATTCAAATTCTAAATTAATTTGAAAAATATGTCCTAGATGTTTTCTAAATTTTTTCAAACTTTTAAAGACTTTTCTAAAGTTCAAAACTCTTGAAATTTGCCAAAACCCCTAGCCAGTCTAGAGACCAACATGGCAGTCTCAAGACCGATATTCAAGAAGGCTTTTCTAGTATCAATACCATGGTGTTGATATTTATACTGGAAGGTGAATATTGATACTCCTTCAAATAGTATCGATACCGAGGTTTCAACGATTATAATTTTGAATGTTTTTCATGCTCGGTCTCGATACCAACTTCCCGGTATCGGTACCAAAGTTGTAGGCATTTAATGCTCAAAATTAAGGGTTCTAATGGCTCCAAAACATCTCCAACGATTAGAAACGCCTAAAAACTCATTCCAACATATAAAAAACAAGTTGAGGACACTTGAAGAAGGTTACAACTCTGATCCAAGCAATCCATATCAAGAGAAAAGCTATTTCAATCTTATTTTTCCTTTTCTTGTACATAGAGTGTTTTTGTGAGCTAAATTTGTAAACACCTAGCTTTTTATAGGTTTTCTTGTTTACATTTATTTATCCTTTTGTAAAAGGGGTTTCGGTTCTATCTTAGCCATTGTAAAAGGTAAAGAATTTGTAAAGGTTACTCTTGAGCCTATAAAAAGAAATAACAAATTAGAGAATTTGTTAGAAATCCTTAGTGAGGATATAAGGCGGTAGATGTAGACTTCATTGAGGAAGTTGAATAATTTAAATCATTGAGCCAATTTTCATATCCTTTCTCCTTAATTCCCAAAAATTTAAAAAGTTCAATTCACCCCCTCTTGGCAACAATTTCAGTTGATTTCTTTGAGCCTCAAATGTCAACAATTGGTATCAGAGTTTGGCTCATTAGAAGGCTTAACAACCTCTTGAGATGATCCTTGAAGAAACTCTGTCCATTTTTTACGCAACGGAGAAGATGACTTCCATCCGACTCTTTCTTCATGGAGGACTCCCGACTGATCGACAAGCCTTCATACTTCAATGGAGCTACCTATGGTCATTGGAAGAAACTAATGAAACGATTCATTCAATCCATTGATCTTGGAGCCTGGGAGATGATCATGAATGGGTATTCTTATCTAACAAAGGAGTGGAGTGACCAAAAACGGAAGAAATCTCAACAAAATACCATGGCCATGCACATTTTATTTTGTGCAATTGGTCCCAACGTATATGAAAGAGTTTCTTCATGTTCACATGCCAAGAAGATATGGGATAAGCTCGAAAAAATTCATGGTAAAAAAGAGAATCATCAAGTTCAATCCTCCCAAATTCAAAGGTGGTGTGCTTAATGGCTCTTGAAGAGACCAATGTACCTTCTAACTCTTGTGATTTAAATTCTCATTCTTTTAAAGAATTACAAGAAGCTTGTGATGAATTGTATTTGGAATTTGAGACAATGAATTCCAAATATAAAGAATTAATTTCAAAATTTAAAGTTGAAAATGATTTTATTTTTAAAGAAAAATTGGATTTTGAAAAGCAAAATGAAATTTTGAACAATGATTTTGAGGTTTCAAAAATCCAAATTAATAATTTAGAAAAATAAAATATAGATTTGAAAGTTAAGTTTGAATTCTTAACAAAAGAAAAAGAAATGATTTCTCAAAACAATTGATCATGTTTAAAAATGGTAAAATGCTCACATTGCTATTTTCATAGTCACATGGAACATACTTGTCCTTTAAAACTTAGAAAACAATTTAAAATTAGACAAGTATGGGTTCCTAAGGGAGCAAGAGACTTTTACGCTAACATTCAAGGATCGAAAGCAATTTAGATACCCAAAGCTATATAAATGTCTCTTGTAGGTATGTGGGAGCAATGATGTCACAAGTAAAGAAATTCAAATGCTCTATCCATAGAAAATGAGGAATGGGTAACCTCTAAGCTTAATGTTCTTTTGTTTTTATATATTGGTTCCCTATTTTGTTTTATTCATGCATGAGTTGTGAGCATAAATTATTATATGTTGTTTTTCATCTCATGTATGTTAAAATGTGCTATGGTGAACATTTTAAAGTTTTAATGATTTTTATCAAATTTTAGTTCATCATAATGTTTTTGATCAAATTTGTTTTTAAAGTTTTGTTTTACAAAATTTTATTTTTGACCTTAAATTTAAATGTTTATGCATGTGGTTTTATTGAAAATGATGTCTCTCTAACGATTGATATAAATTTTTCAAATGCATAACATTTTTGGATAGCTTTATGCAAGATTGCATAAAGTAGTATAGACTTGGATTTATTGAATTTCATGTGTTACTAACATGTTTGCTCGTCTTTGTTGAAATTCAATAGTTTTAAGTGCCAAGCTTTTAAAGTCAAAATTTTCTTGAATGTTAAGGGGGAACTTTTGATTTTTCAAATGATTTATATGTTAAAATTTCTACTTATTCTCCATTGTTATTTTGTACCTTAAAGTTTGAATTATTTTTGATATAACAAGAAGGGGGAGAAATATTGGTTTAAAAAAAATCAATTTTAAGAATGAAATAGGGGGAGCTTAAATATTTTCCAAATTATTTCTCCTATTCAATCCTTGTTTTAATAAGGGAGAGTTTTTGCCAAAATCAAATTTCAAAGGTTTTATCATATCAAAAAGGGGAGATTGTTGAACCTATATTTTGATATAACAAATAAGGGCAAAATGTTTTTGGACTAATTGAATTTGCTCAAATAATTCAAAAATAATTCAAAGTTCAAATTAATTTGAAAAATATGTCCTAGATGTTTTCTAAACTTTGCCAAACTTTGAAACATTGTTATAAAGCTCAAAACTCTTGAAATTTACCAAAAATCTTTGCTAGTCTAGAGACCAACATGACAATTTTGAGATTGATATTCAAGAAGGCTTTTATGGTATCGGTACCAAGGTGTTGGTATCGATACTGGAAGGTGAGTATCGATACTCCTGCAAACAGTATATATATCGAGGCCTCAATGGCTATAATTTTGAATGTATTTCATGCTCGGTCTCGATACCAACTTCCTGGTATCAGTACCAAAGTTACAGGTGAACATTTAATGCTAAAAATTAAGGGTTATAACGGCTCTAAAACATCCCCAATGGTTAGAAACAGCTAAAAACTCATTCCAACATATACAAATAAGTTGATGACACTTGAAGAAAGTTACAACACCTATCCAGGCAATCCATATCAAGAGAAAAGCTCTTTAAATCTTATTTTCCCTTTTCTCTTGTACATAGAGTTTTTTTTGTGAGTTTAATTTGTAAACACCTACTGTTTTGAAGGTTTTCTTGCTACATTTATTTATCCTTTTGTAAAAGGGGTTTTGGTTCTATCTTAGCCCTTGCAAAAGATCGATAATTTGTAAAGCTAATCTTTTGAGCCTAGAAAAAGAAATAACAAATTAGTGAATTTGTTAGAAATCATTATAGAGTAGCTAAGGTAGTGGATGTAGACTTCATTGAGGAAGTTGAACCACTATAAATCATTGAGCCAATTTTCATATCTTTTCTCCTTAATTCTAAAAAATTTAAAAAAAGGAGATGATGAACTATTTTTCGAACGATCCTTAAGCTTTTTTTAGCTAAGCGGGGAACGATCCAACTTAATTTGAAAAGATCGTTTGGGTTTTTAAAACAAAATGATTTAGAGTCACCATCGACCTTTGGGCTAGGTAGGTCAAATACCTAAAAGTATATTTTGAATAATATTTTTAGAAAGTTAAAATTAAAAGATAAAAATTGTTGGCATTTAACCAAAAACTCATTTTAAAAAGGATTCCAGGGTCGATTACGCGTGGGAAGGATGAGCACCATACAACACCCAAAATTGGTACCTAAGCGATTATAAATCATCCAAATATTGAAATTTTGCAAATTCGAATATAAATTTAAATTAGGCAAAAGGATATATGAGGCCATCGTACTTTTTTTAAAAATCAATGTGGCATTCGTACTTTTCAAGGGTATGTGAGGTTAACGACCGAAACCGTTGGTCAAAGGGCTATATTAGGTCTGTTTTCTAAGTTTGAAGGTCACATTGGCTGTAAAAAAATACGCGGGCCACATCGTTTTTTTAAAGTACGAGGGCATCAAAATTCCCTTTTGCCTTTAAATTATGATCCTTTTATAAAAAATGAAGGATGTCATTTTGTTCGAACAATCCTCGAAAACACCTTCATTGTCAGTCAAATCCCAGTTTCATAAATTCCCACACAAAATCATATTGCCTTGATTTTTATTAATAAAATATGCATATTTAAAATATTTAAAAACTCACTTGATTACCAAAAGGGTATTAATGCATTCGAGCAATCCTAAAAAAACTTCTTTGCAGTTAAGGCGTGTTTCCATGAATTCCCCTCACAAAATAATATAATAAATTATGTATATGTATGTATTTAAATAAAAGGATATTTAATATGAAAACTAATAAATATAAATTATATTAGAAAATTTATAAAGTACATATGCATATAAACACATATATCATACACTATACACTCTGGAATCAAAATAAAGTCGTAAACACCGAGGAGTAAAATGAATATCATTAAAATAAAATGCCAAATGAAAAATAAATATAAAATAGAAACAAAAGCAAAAGTACTAAAATGAAATGTATAAAAAATAAAGAGACTGAAATGAAAATCAATGGAAATTAAAGTACTTGAATATAAACAGACATAAATGCATAAATGCATAAAATTAAAGGACTAAAATAAAATAAAGTAGGAAGTAAAGTGCATAAATAAAAACACAAAAAATTAAAGAACAAAAACGTAAATAGCATAAGCTAAAGTTAGGGGTTAATTAAATTTTATTCGGGCCATAATAATGCGAGTCGTACCTCGATACAGGTCATTGCGAGGTAGTAGAATTAATTCGATGTGAAAATTAAAAAGTCAACAATTTAGAAGTTGGTAATTAGTAGTTATAATTAAATTTTACCTGAAGCATATAATGTGGGTCGTACTCTGGGATAGGTCGCTACACGAAAGTAGAATTAATTCAAAATATTTTAAAAGTTAGTAATTAGCAAGTTAAAATTTTACTTGAACTATATAACGCGAGTCATATCCCGAGACAGATCACCGCAATGTCGTGTTGAGTGTTTAAAAATGTAAATTAAAAAACAATGGTAAAAAAGGAAAATGACAAAATTAATGCCACTAATTCGAAATAAATTAAAAATGAAGGACTTAGTGACCAAAATGTAAATTTGTGCTTAAACTAGGGGACCATTACGTATATAACCCTAAACTTTTATGAGTATATTTTAATTTTTTCCATTTTAAGTAAAAAATAAAACCCGAAGGGTGTGTTTGGATGGGGAAAAAGAAGATTACCGGGGCGAAAAGTTTTTTCGGAATGTGATACCCATGTTTGGATTGCAAATATTCACAATAGGGGGTAATAAGTCATTCCCAATAGTGGATTTTAGGGGTTTATTATTGGGAATGTCATTTCTCAATCTCTTATGTATTAATCTTTTCACAAAGCTAAATTGCCCTTAAAATAATTTTTTTTCAAAAATATCCTTCTCCTAACTATTGAATAAAAAAATTTCTACGAAACGGTAAATTACAAGTTCATCCTTAAACTATTTTAGATTTACAAAAAAAGTTCACAATCAGAATTTTATATGAAGTTCAAGGGTTAAAATAAAATTAAAGCCTTTCATTAAACTAATTTATCTTTTAAATTTTGTAAAAAAATTATATAAATTTTATGAATTTAAATTTTTAAAGAAAATATATAAATTAAAAATAATAAAATTAATATACTTTTTATGATCTTTTGTACAAATATTTTCATTTGAATATTTAGAATTCAACTTGTTTTAAAAAAAACAAATATATAACAAGGACAATTTGGTAAAATATACGTTCTAGTAATCTTTTATTCCTTTAACCAAACACTGTAATCTTACATTCCTGCTAAACAAACCAAACACAATAATGCAACATTCTCAATAATGTGTTAGGTAATGTTACATTCTGGTAATCTTATTCCCGTAGGTAATGCTACATTCGATGAACCAAACACCCAAAAATAAGCTCCCTTTTTTTCTCAATCTTCCTTTTCCCACATGAGGTCGACCTCTTCAAAACATCTACCCACTCGTCGGTCACCGTTCATCGGTGGCCACTTTTCACTTCGTCCATCGATGACAACAGTCAGGGAAGTCGAAAAGACAACTTAAACGAACCAGAAACCTCTATTTCCCCTTCTCATTTCTTTCTTTTCTTTAGTCGAGAGCTTTGGGAACCTACCATCGCCAGAAACTGACGCTTTCATGCCCCAACCGCCAGCAGCGATGGTCAGAATCGTCTAGATCTAGCCTAAGCGACCTAAAACGACTTTCCTTCCCTAAAATCGCAACAACTAACTCTAAACCAACAAGCAATATCCCCTAAACTGTAAGGGAGGCACGAATCCTCAACCACAAGCTCCGACGACCGATGACTAAAAGAATGAATACTCCTACGGCTATGGTAAACATTATCCCTCTTCTCCCTTTAATTAATTTTTTCTTCGAATAAAAACCAAAACATTGGCTACTGGAAAAGTAACCAGTGATATGCGAAAGAAACGCTACCTCTGAAAGGATTTGTGTATTGTATTGCTTATTTTCTTTATTTTTTGGAATCGAATGGGGAAGAAGGCATAATGTTTGTATTGTTTCTCTGTTTTCGTACGGCGGAAAAACCATCCAATTTACATTTCATTTTTGGATTTATATAACACTCACAATAACAAAAAATTGAATAGAGACCAGCCCCTATATTTTTTTCTTTACATTTTTTTTTGTTTGTATGTTATTGCTGATGTGGTGGGCCAAATTGGCCCATTAGGGCATCCGGGTAATTAAATTGGGATCTACGACAATTTGAACAGTTCCCATGGAACTAGTCAGGCCAACGTGACGAGTTCCATGGTATATAATTTTTTAATGGGTCGGTGTGACGAGTTCCAATAAAAAAATAATTTGTTTTTGTAATTTTTTAAAAGAAAAATAAAAAGATAATAATATTTTATTCTGGAATTTGAGCAATGTTGGTAGTATCGATTCTACCTTGTGAGTATCGATACTCCCACTACCTTTGGTACCAGTACCCAAAGGGGTATCGTACCATTTTTGTATTCTGGAATTTGAGCAATGATGGTAGTATCGATACTACCTTGTGAGTATCGATACTTCCATTACCTTTGGAATCGGTATTCCTTTGGGTATCAGTATCATTTTTATATTTTGGAATTTGAGCAATGGTGGTAGTATTGATACTACCTTGTGAGTATCGATACTTCCGATACATTTGGTATCGGTACCATATAAACAATATCGGCACTACGTGTACAAAAACGTATTTTGTGCTCAATTCCAAGTAAAATGAACTTTGAATTAATTTTGAAAACCTTGAACAAATTCAATTCAAGTCCTAAAACATTATGCCTTGATTGTTATATCAAAATAAAGTTCAACATTTTGTAACGCTTATTTTAGCGTCCAACCCAATATTTTGGAATATGTGGACAATGTTTTTTGTTATGACCTTCACCTCTGTAATAGCCACAAAGTTTTGGTTAACCTGGCTATCTTTGAGAATCATCCATATCGGTATGAATTCGGCTAGATTCAGGTCGACCCCGTAACTTCCTACGTAATCGAGGATTTGGCAACCATTCATTAGAAATTGTGCATGTAGGCCAATATGCTTCATTTGGGAGGTACTTGAAGTCACAATTGTAAATGTTGCGCATGGTGTGCAGGCTATAATAGTCATCAACATATAAGTTTGGGTTAACATTGATATGCATACATGCAACAATAGCGTGAGCGCATTGGAACATAAAAGCTTGAAATCGACCACAATCACACCATCTTTTATTCAGATTACCAGTGTATGTTGTAGAATTACCTCCCTCATGTGGTCAAACCAGAGCTTGGACAACGAAATCATAATCAAGTCTAGAAAAATTGTGGACAAACATTGATGTTGCTGTGTTTTATTCTTTTGCATTGCCTTCTCTAAATATGGAGCTCAATTTCTCCCATCGCTGATCATGGCATCAATTTGTGTACTTTTTTCTGCCTTACTTTACCCAATCTAAAGTAAGTATCCCTAATAATACTTGCTATCGGGAGATGTCGAGTCCCTTTCAACACTGATTTGATACATTCAGCAAGGTTAGAAGTCACATGGTCGTAACATCGACCCTCAACAACATATGCTTGTGGCCATCTCTCCCTTGGTATTTCAGCTGTGAACTCATACACATCATCTACGTATCTTTTCAAATTTTAAAGTCATGCACGGAAGTTTGGTTGGAGTAAAGCATACCCTAAAAATAGTAACTTAAATGTTACTAAAAACATTAATGAAACATAAATAATTAATGACAAATGATAAGGTACTTACCCATGTTGATAATCTCTTTTTTGATATTTTTCTGCTTTAACCTCATCATTGCATTCGATGCAATATGACGTATACAATATGCATGATATGAATGAGGTGGCGTCCATATATTTTCGGGTCTACCAATTGTGCATAACAACCCAGGCGACTGCTTTGAATCATGCAAACCACTTCTTGAGTGACAACATAGGAACGCAAGTTGAACAGAAAGAAATTACAAGTTTCCTCCGATTCATTTTTAATAATGGCGAAAGCAATAGGGAAAATATTTTTGTCTTCATCTTGGGCAATGACTATCATCAAGACGTGTTTGTAGACCCCATACAAAAAAATGTCATCGACTTGAATCATTTGTTTGCAAAATCTAAACCCTTCGATAGCTGGCTTAAACGCCCAGAACAAGCTACCAAAAATTCTCTTCCCGGGGATAACGTCTCCCTCAAACGTGATTGCAGGATGAGTATAGTACCTAACAATGGTTCCAGGGATAAAATATTACATTACTTGAAGCAGACGTGGTAGCTCATTATATGACTGATCCCAATCACCATACAATAAGGTCATTGTTTTCTGTTTAGCCATCCATGCCTTGTAATAAGTCAGAATATAACCAAATGTATTCCGAATGGATGACACTAACATAGAAACCGACACTCTTGGATTTTTTTCCACCAACAGCTTCACATAAGAGCATATGACATCCGAATCTAAATGACTATGGTCTTGTGTCAAGAAGATCATTGTACATGCGTACTCTGCATTGAACCTTGTGACTTCCCACAACATCTTCCGTTGTAGGTATGATACTTGTATCCTCCATTTACAACCAACATCATGGTGTATACACCTTAGGAAATATTTTTTTGATCCGACCCCACGACATAGAATTGAAGATGAGCTTTGATACAATACTCCTTGATTGCTAGTTGTGCCTCTTTTTTTGTTTCAAACTAAGACCCAATAGCCAACTCAGATGAATGATCGTCTGAAGAACCCCAGTGGGCAGCACATAACTCTGGCATATCAAATATTTTAGGATTTCGCATAGCATCGTAGTAAATGTCATGCATTGCAACTGCATGATGATACCAAGGAAAATCTTGATGATTGAATTCAGGTTCGATTTTTGTCCTTGACCAAACATTTGGAGCATTATGCAATCCTTTACATCTTAAAACAGCTGCCTCCCATACTTCCGCCTCAACATCCACACCTTGTCCCTCTGAACAGCCTCAACAATATCGGACACATTAACTAATGTTGTGTCCTCATCGTCTACCAACGAAATAATGTCTTCATCATCCTCGCTAAATTCAGCAAGGCTTTTACTGAACCGTCCAACAAGGTTCTCATCACCATAACTTCATTTGGTTGAGAGGGTCCTGCTCCTTCTGTTCTTGGAGCTGGTGTTGATGACGTCAGAATATCAGTTGCATTCGTCGTTTCGACGAACATCTCCACCATATTATTATCTGATTATTGATGAACTTTAACCATAACAGCAACATTGTCATCATCAAGCTGAACTTTTCCAGAAGTCATTGGATTTGAGGAGATCAGGTGCTGATAACTTAAAATGAAACAGAAGCTCAAACTTTTCTCTCAATTTTTTGCTTCGTTTGGCGATGCGATACATCTACAGGGAACATCAAATTGATCAGCATGTCTGACTTAAACACAACACCAACATCAGTTTGTAGAATTTCACCATTATAATGGACAACTGTAAAGAATTTGTACCTATTGTTTGAAATATTTTTGATTAGATGAAAGGAGTTTTTTTTTTTTTGCGTACGAGATTGAAGATAAAAGGAGTGTCTAAAGTAAGAGATTGAAGATGATGTGCACAACTTAAATGGAAGACATATTTTTTCCTCTTGGACTGAAAATTTTTAAAAAATTTCGACCGATTAACAACGGTCAATCCAACGGTCAAAAATTTAAAAACAAATTACCGTTTGAACTCTTCACTAGGGCTGTAAATGAGACAAGACAGATCGCGAGCTACTCGAGATTGACTTGATCAAGGCACGATAAATACTCGGATCGAATGGACTCGACTCGTGCTCGAGCTCGACTCGAGTTCTTAACGAGTCGAAATGAGCAACTCGATATTCGACTCGAAAAGCTCGTGAGCAGCTCGAAAAAATGTTATATTATAATTTTATATTTTTTAAAATTACATTATTAAAAATATATTAAAAATACATTATTGATAATTATAAAATTTTAAAAATATATTAAAAATTCTATAATACAACTACCCTCAAATTTTAATTTTAATATATTAAAATTAGTTATCTAATGACAAATATTTAATATATTTCTAATGATAATATTTTTAATAACTAATTTTTAAATTGTTGTTATATTTTGAGGTTTCGGGTTCAAATATCATAAATATTAAGGGTTTGAGCATTTAATATCAAGATACTATATTGTACTTACCTCATAACTAATTTTTTATTTGACAATAAATATAACATAACATAACATAGCATAGCATAGCATAACATAGCATAGCATAGCATAGCATAGCATAGCATAGCATAGCATAGCATAGCATAGCATAGCATAGCATAACATAACATAACATAACATATCATAGCACATAACATAACATAACATAACATAACATAGCATAACATAACATAACATAGCATAGCATAGCATAGCATAACATAGCATAACATAGTATAGCATAACATAACATAGCATAACATAACATAACATAACATAACATAACATAACATAACTCAAACCTTCATTTGTAGATCTGCGTTTTTGTGGGAGTTTTTTTTTTCGATCATCAGATTTAGGTTTGGGATGAAAGGGGTTTGAGTGGTATAATTTTTAGGGCTTTTGTCCACTCTAAATGTGACAGTGCGATGGTCAGATTAGGTTTCTAGTGGAAAGCCATAGGAATATGGGTTTGGGGGCTCACCGAAGGGGTTAGGCTATAGAGCATTTAGAGAACTTTTATTGTTTTTTATGGGAGATGAATACAAATGAATAAAAACTAGTTTGGGCAGGCTTTAATAGTGGGTGATTCAAGTGAGTTGGTCTGGTCTAGGGGTTAGATGAATTGCACCCATTTTTTGGATTTTGGGTGTAATTGTGTACATTGTACTCTTTAGTTCTAAGACATTGAAATTTAGTCCTTAAAACCTTAATTTAGGCTATTTTGTTTGAAATTTGGTCCCTAGACTTTATTTTTAATGCAATTAAATCTATGATTCGATGTTATTTACCTTTTAATTGTCATTAGTTGTTAAATTAATATTTATTGCTATGTTGTTGTGTTATGTTTATTTTTAAGAAAAGCGAACATGCCTAATTAAATTAATTAATTTAATTGTATTCTTGGTATTATTTTTTAATAAGTTTGTCTCTCTAATTATTTAATATATTTTATGAATAAGCAAGATTGGTTAATTTGTTTCATAATTTGAGCATGATTAACTATCTTAATTTTGTAATTAAATTGTTTAATTTTATGAAATTTATTGATTGCATAACATTATATTTCAATAAGTATGATAGCCTCATCTTCATCACTTAACCTTTTACATAATGAATTAAAGTCAATGCTTGTTTATTTTAAAGCATCAAATAGGGCTATCCTCATCCACATGGATAGTGCAATTCAATAATTTAAAATGAACAAGTATCTTCCAGCGGAACTATTTAAAATGATGACATTTTAAAATTAATCAAGTAATTTTTATTAATAAAATATTTAGGGTTGGTAATTTTTATTAATAAAATATTTTTGTTGCATAACCCGAGGTAAATAAATACAACGTCCGATTACAATATTTCTTATTTCTTTCTGAAAAGGGGAAATTGTAGCTCTACATTATATTAGATGGTGGTTCCCCTCGGTTTGAAATGTTGAATTGTTGTTAGTTTAACTTAAAATCCTTGAGAAGAAATATTGGTAATTCACTGTTTTAGTTGGAAAAGGGAGAGACATTGTCGTACTTTATATTAGCTGGTTAATTCTCTCTAGTTAATTGCAATGAGTTATTAACTTTTCTCTTGAGAATTTTAATTTGTTAAATGGCGTTGTATTCATTTAAATAAAAAAGGATCATTAATTAAATTAAACTTTGAATTCATAAATTTTATTGAAAAGACAATGATTAATCGACTATGTATTAATTTCTGAGCATTTTGGGTGTGCTAACATTTCCCCACACGTAATCGACTTCTGAACTCGTTTTTCTAGAAAAGTAGAGCAAATAGTTATTTTAATATTTTTTTAAAAATTAAATTTTTGAAAAATTAAAAAATATTTTTGAGTAATCCAATCACACCCTAAGCCAAGATTAATGGTGACTCCTCGAACCACATTTTTTTTATAGGAAAACCCAATTTTAGTCAAAACAAACCCTAAAAAGTGTTTTTCAAATTTTTTGAGACAATACGAAAATTCTTCTCTTAGATAAGTGAACGAATCTTGAACGTTATATGATTATGGTGAACTCATAACACACAACTAAACTCTTTATCCACCGAAATCTTTGATGTTCCCAAAAAGAGTATATACAAGTGTGTGTGTGTGTGTATATATATTTGTAACTTCTTTCCTCAGGATTCTAATAAATGTACTAGAAAAACGACTCAACATTTTTCATAGAAGGTAGCTAATCCTTCTCTCTTATGTAGGTTATTTTATTAGGATTATCTTAATATAAACCACCTAAATAATTAAGAATAAATATTCGACCTAAACTCTAAGATAATAAATCATTAAGAATAAATATTCAACCTAAATAATTTATGAATTCATGTGTCCTTCTCACTAGGAACACCCAAACTCTTAGTTTTGAATTCATTAAGAGTTTTAAGAAACCTCATTCCTTTCTAGCGGTAAGTTCACCTAGTCCTTTGCGATTAGGACTACCACTCAAAACTGAGTTATGAACTTATTAACAATACATATTCAATCAAAATTTGGTAATTCATCAAGTCTTTCTCACTAAGACCACTTAAAACCTAGGCTATAAATTTATTAAGAGCAATTAAGCTTATAATGTGCATGTTCATTGCTCGTCATAAGGATAGGAAGGTAAAATGTACACTATGAGTCCTTTCATGGCTTTGATTGACCACATTGAAATTAGATAAATATATTGGGTATCCACCATGAATTCCCCAACCAATGGGCTTTAGACTCATCCCCTCGATGAATCCAAAACCAATTTGTGACTTAACCCTTTGGTAAGAAGATCATCAAGATACCTTTTCGACTTCACATACTCTAAAGAGAGTGTTATGTTCCTTATTAAATGTTTTACTAATTCATGCTTTATGTGAATATGTCTCTTCTTACCTTTGTAAGCTTAATTTTGAGCCACACATATCGCTACTTGTGAATCATAGAATAAGGATACCGTAGGAGTCGATTTTATCTACAAAGGTATTTCTACTAACAAATTTCCAAGCCACTCAGCTTCTTTCTCAACTAATTCAATAGCAATAAACTTTAACTTCATGGTGGAATGAGCGATACAAGTTTGTTTGGCATACTTCCATGATATCACTACGCCACCTAAGGTAAAGGCATACCCACTCATAGAGCTTACTTCATCATTATCGGTAACCTAGTTGAAGTCAAAATATCCTTCTAAGATTGAAGGATAGTCGACAAACTCGATTTTCCAATCTATAGTACCCTTAAGATACTTAGGTAAGCGGCTCAATGCAATCCAGTGTTCATGATGTAAGGCTCTTCTGATGCCTTAACAATTGATTGTGGATCTAGGAAGGAAGCAAAACAACCTGCACAAGTGAATGGCTCAAAAAGATATGGTTAAGGGTTGTAAACGTATGGGTGAATAGGTGGGCTATTTAAATGAGAGATAGAAGTGGAAGATGATTGAAATGGATATAGGTTATGGCTATGAAACAAGGGATGGTAGTGAGGATAGTATCTTGAAGAAGTCTCAAAGAATAACCAATGCTATAGAGAGAAAAGACCTAGACTTTATATTTCTTCTTCAAGGGGTGGTATTAAGGACTTTGACCCACTAGTTATAAGAACTAGGAACCAGAAGTATCAAGGTGAAAAGAAAGGGGTTGACGCCACAAGTATAAAATACTTGATAAGTCGATAAAAGTCACCAAGACTTAAGGAAGAGAATAATCTCACTTATATTAATCAAAATGGCCTGCTTACAAATGAAATAGAAAAGCCTATTTATAGTTTTTGAAGGGACTTGGCCGAATAGGTACATGTTGGTTCGGCCAGCCCTTGTACCTTCCTAAAATGACATGATTTAAATGCTAAAAGAGATGAGGGTTCGACCCTTGATGGAGGGGAATGATCCTTGGTCGAATAACACTTGTATCCCTTCACTTTGGCGCCAAATAGGAGAAAAGATGATGCTTGGCCGAATGGTTAAATGGCTCTTCATCTTGGCGCCTAAATGAACCACATGCAAGGCACATGGGGGCTGATCATATGCAAAGTACATGGGTGTTCTAGGGAGCCTTGTGAGTGCAGCCCTTTGCATGGGATGATGGTTGGTCATGTGTTCCCTTCTTAGGCGTGCATGTGTCTCCTCCAAGCTAGATTGAGTGTGGATATAGCTAGCAAGCATGGGCTGTTTTGTGAACAAGCTTCCTAGCTGAATCCTTATGAGCTTCATAACAGCACGTTCAGCTATATTCAGATACTATTGACATCATTTTTGACAACTCAGATCCAAATAGTTCAACTAGCTGAGTTTAGCCAGCCTTGAGCTCCTCCAGCTGAATTGAGCTTTCCTTGATGTTCCATGAGCTGCCTTGTCCTTTGTGAGCTATTTGTGAGCTATATAGGACCTCCAAATCATCCACCAAGCTACTTCAACGTTCATCACACTCCATTGTACCTATATGTGCAAGGAAATAAGGTAAGTTCATGATATTGAGCTAAGACGAGCTAAATACCTTGCTGCCATGTAAGAATATGGTAATGTGAGCTATGATTGAAGGTCATGAGCTAAATATATCATCTCATAATATGTTTAAGATAATGCATGAAGCTTAAGAGCTAATATGAATGCATATGATCTATTAAAACGAATTATAATGATGCTGCCTTGATGTATATAATGTAATCATGCTTAATATGATTATAAAACTATCCTAATATGCTTAAATATCAATGTGTATATTGTGTTCATACTAATTTATTCTTTAACTATTAAAACATTATATAACGTAACAAGAATTCATATCATGAATTGTATTATAAGAACATGTAGTATATAACATATTGTTCGCGTGTTGTGAGTACTATAAAATATACGCAAATAATGTACAAGTATACACAATCGCTCAAGTAATATAATGATGAGTAAGTATCGTCTCCACAGGGATTGGGTGAAATTACGAAAGTCTAACCAAAGCAACGCACTAAATTATCTAAGTATAGTTAGTCTTGATATATACAAATGTCACTGCAATAGATATGTGTATGCTGGTGGATGGTGTGATGGTGTAGCAAGTGAAAATGCAGTGGCAACGATGGATGTTTAATATTGAGTATGGTGAAATGTCAAGGCAATGAGAAATGGTAAAAGTAGTAACTAAAAAGATAAATAAAATAAGAAGAAAATAATCCTCACGTGACAAGCTTCCAATGAAATTAATGGTAAGGATTGGTCTAAGGTTGCTAAACTTATTTCTCAAGTATATTTAAGCTATCTTGTCTTTACTTACTCGACAGGGCTTTCCTAAGGTGTTCAAAAGAACCTAACAGAATAGGATGCCAAGGCATCTGCTCTCACTCAACGATGTTGGACAGCCTACCCTATTGATGAAGACACCCTTTTTAGTCGTTGAAATCCTAACCTAGTCTCTTCCGAGATCTAAGGGATTAAGTTATAATATTCCTAGGCCGGTTCAAAGCCCCTTGAAAATACCATAACCCATTGCTTATGAGGATCTTATCTTGCGTTTCTTCCGAATACTTACAAGTATTTTTAGTTTAGGATTCTTCCGAATACCTAACCTTCATCTAAGAGATTGACATTTCCATGCCTCTTACAAGCCTAGATGGTGAAGCATTCATAAGCAAAGAAAATAAAGAACCAAAATAAACTTAAATATACCATTAAAAATAAAGTTTAAACAACCATTCAACCAACCACCACCAAATAAGTTAGTTCATGGTGGGGTTCGAAATATCCAAACACAAAGTCATGAAAATTCGTTCCAACAACCCACAAAATAATATAAAGAAATAGCAGCAAAAAAGGGAAGTGAGAAGAAGCCTTCGACGCGCCACCGAAGGTCTCCTCTCGGCCACCACGAACCACCTAGTTTGTTAGCTCCTTTTGGCGCCTAGCTTGCCACTCCTTGGAGCTTTATCAATGGAGGAATATTCCAAGGAAAAAGAAAGGAAAAAGAGAAAATAAAAATCTGAATTTTTCTGCTCTATGCGTGTGCTCACCTTCCTCTCCTCTCTCTCCCATGAGGTGTCATATATAATAAATAAAATATCTAGGGGTAATGATGAGTTTGTTGGGTGCAAAATACCCCTCATACCCCTAGGATCACATTTTGTGCATGAACCTTATCCTCCAAGTGGCAGTGTTACATTGGCAGCTCTGGCAGGCGGTTACAGCAGTCCTTCACGTGCAGGGACAGCTGTCCAGTGCCAGCTGTCCTTATGCAGAAATATCTTTTTGTCTTTTTCTGCGCCAGAAATGCCAAGGCATTTCAATCTGCTTTAGCAACATGTGATGCCGCGGCATTACTTCCCAAAGAATCCTTTTCCTTGCTATTCCCTGCACACCATAGACAAACTACACCTTTCCCTCAAACAACACCATTGAGAAATAAAATAGTACAACCACCACAAATGCAACTATATGCAACTACATGATCCTAAAATGACTAGAATGAGCTTTTAAACAAACAATAACTTAAGTGAAAAAGGCTTTAAAAGTAGCCTTTTTAGGAAGTTAACACACCCCAAACTTAAGCTATTGCTTGTCCTCAAGCAATGGATAGCAGTTACATAAGCATAATGTCATGGCAAAGTTCGATAGTAAGACAGTAGGACAAAATTGAATTTCAACCCTCAGAACGATAGGCTTCAACATGCTAGACTTATCAAGAATTCAAGTACTTTTCTCTAGGTCAAAATTCTTTGTGGTAGTGTGTGTGCGTGATTGTATCCAATCTATACTTAGCGAATTTAGACAATTTCTAATCAAGTCCCCTAGTTTTTTGGCAAGGCATTTACTTATCATTAAGCATATTTTTACTCCCTTTTCTTTGATTTTTTTTAAACTGTTACGAAGGGAGTCAGCTCATCACACCTACTCTCCCACACTCTTGATGAAAGGGAGCATACCTTCCATCCCCGAGCTAGTTAAGTAGAGTCATCCTGTGACTTCTTTCATTCACTCATATGCACAAGGCTTCCATTTATTAAAGAAAGTTCCAGGAAATGCCACAGCAAAGAGGAGTGTCCCTCTACAGCTATGCTTAAGCATTTATTCACAGTTTCATTTCTAAGGGAGTTTGTTTTTTGATTTTTCTTTTAAACACCATACTATATTTCAATGCCAAGGCTAACTAAAGTTCCTTCATAAAAATTTCCTAAATTTTCTAAGTATAGAGAACATACAAATCGTGTAAATATTTTTCACCAAGCATCAAGCCCTAGAGTGAGTTCTATCATTCTCAACAGTCATTTACATTCAGATTCTAGCCTAACAAAATTATCATCATCGGGTATCCTCAAAACATTTTATCTAACTGTCCTACCATTTACTGATGCCATGGCATAATACTATGCTAATGCTATCATGCATATGACCTACCAAGAACAATACCTCCCCCAAACTTAAGGGAAGCATTGTCCTCAATGCTTTAAAGAGAACTAAACTATCTGTAAACTATATGTTATGCAATGAAATGTAACTAAATGAAAATGGATGCAAGAGAGGTACCTCAATGTTTACGTGATGGTGGTGCTTTGGAGGTGCTAGCAGCTCCTCGTCGGTTGCGCTTTCGGATAGGTGCTGGGCTGGACTCGAAGAAGTGGAGTAATAGTGCGCAATGCGTCCAGCCGTGGTTTTGGTGCGGTGACCACTACGTTGTGCATGAGAAGGATTGGGTACTGGGACGGGGCTGGGTGTTTCTTCGACAGGGACAGTGGGCGGATATTCAGGAGTCTTGGACCGGTGTGTATCAGGAGTAGAGTCATCAGCAGGAGGATCAGGTGCATCGTGCTCAGGCTCTGGAGATGCCTCGGCATTGAATGCCGGCAGAATTTCGTCTGGGAATCCAGGAAAATTCCGTTGTCCGTGGGGAATGATTTCTTGAAAGAATGATTCCACCATAGCATCTCTATGCTTCACATATCCAAAGAAGTTACGGATGTCACCGTGTAAAGCATGCAGTTGAGCTTGAGTCTGCGTCACAGCTTCCTCGAGAGCAAGTAACCTTGCCTTGGCATTCGATTTTGTAGCACCTGCAGATTGCTCATGAACAGGGTCGTTAAACTTGGGATTTTCAATTCCCAACAACAGTGGAAGTCTAGCCCTAGTAATGCCCAATAATCCATGTAAAATTTCATCAAAAGCATTTTCCTCAACCTTTTTCTTACGACATAAAGCGGTAATTAAATTACGAAACACAAAAGCACTTGCCTTTTTACCCAAACAGTCGTGAACTTGCTGAACAATGATATGACCCACATCGATCGAACGGGATACCATTATAGAATGCAAAAGCAATAAGTGTGAAAGTGATACCGTAGTGTTGTGGGAGGTGGGCATTAGTTTATGCTTGAGAAAGTGATTCCATAGCTTTGCGCGCGGCTGAAGACGTTCCCGGTTGACCGAGTATCTACTCGTCTGGAAACTATTCCACTCAGTGTTTTCGAGACAAAGGTCCTCCAAGATCCCATCGTATGTGTTGTTATCTGCTTCCTCTTCGAACGTGGCATGGTTATCCACAACATCCTGCAAATGAAAATAACGATTAATAGCAGTGGATGTAAAACGGATTTGCTTACCTCGAACGAAGATAGAGTGTTGATTGGGCTTGGAAATGTTCGCATAGAACTCCTTAACTAATGAGACGTTCATCGAACCAGGATGACGTGCAAACTTCTGCCATTTGAGCGGCGTCACGATGTCCATAACATCGGGTCCAAAACTACCATCGGTTTCCTTGGTAAAAATAAATCCTAACTCAAAAAAGAGTTTTCGATTCTTGAAGTTTTGGAACCGAGCCTTAGCCTCATCGTTCTCAAACTGTTGCCAAGCGGTCGTGTCGGTTGGAGCTGGTCTTGAGCGCACCATTTTCAGTGTTTTTGAAGTAAGAAAAATGAAAAAGAAAGAAGCTTTTGAAAGCTTTAAAAACTTGGATGTATTTCTGCTATGGAGAAATAACAAAGAAAGAAGATGAATGAAAGAAAGAGAAAAGGTAAAAGTTAAAATGAAAGAGAAAAATTAATAATGAAAGATAAAAGAAAAAGTTAAAAATTTAATAAGGAAAAGGGGTGATAGGACGGTTAAGAGAGAAATTAGTGGGTGGGGGTTGTGCGTGTGTGGGGAAGGAAAACTGCCAAAAAGCAATGATGTGATGGGACAAAAACTGTGGAAAGAGAAAGTAAATGTCAGAAATTAAATTAAATAAAAAGAAACAATTCAAAAGAATATCTCTCCAAGTAATGCTTTGTCCTTTCCTCCCTTTGGTAACCGCTCCTTGTACGGTTTGCAGCAATGTGGTCCCTACAAATCAGATAAAAAATTAATTACAAAATAAAATAAAATAAAACTAAAGAAAAAACTTGAATGTTAAATTTTATTTATGCACAAACACAAATTCAATGCGAGGCATCGAATTTTGGTTCTATTGTAACACGTCCTTGTTGTGCGGTTGGAATTCCATTGTAGGCTTTCAGACGCTGGCCATTGACCTTGAAGATTTTCCCATTGTCTATTCTCTTGATGTCAACAGCTCCATGGGGATAGACATAATGCACCTCAAATGGCCCTGACCATCGAGATTTTAGCTTCCCAGGAAAGAGTTTAAGTCTGGAGTTGTAAAGCAAGACTTGTTTCCCCACATGAAAATGCCGTGGCATCAATTTTTGGTCATGCCACTTCTTGGTTTTCTCCTTTTATATCCGAGCATTCTCATATGCTTGTGCTCTAAACTCTTCCATTTCATTAAGTTCTAATAATCTTTGCTCCCCATCTAGTTGAGCATCAAAATTCAATCGCTTGATAGCCCAATAAGCTTTATGTTCAAGCTCAATCGGGAGATGACAAGCTTTACCATACACTAACTTGAAGGGTGACATCCCCAAAGGAGTTTTGAATGCTGTTATGTACGTCCAAAGTGCTTCATCCAACTTTGGCGACCAATCCTTTCGCTTTGGGTTCACCACTTTCTCTAAAATCTGCTTGATCTCTCAATTAGATATCTCAGCTTATCTATTTGTCTACGGATGATATGCCATGGCAATCTTGTGTCGAACTCAATATCTCAGCAATGCCTTGGCAATCCACTTGTTATCAAAACGGGTTCCTTCATCACTGATGATAGCACGAGGTACTCCAAACCGAGTGAAATATACTTGTGCAAAAAACTTGAGTACGGTCTTGGAGTCATTCCTTGATGTTGCTATTGCTTCCACCCACTTTGACACATAATCCACAGCAAGCAATATATATAATTTTCCTTCAGAAGATAGGAATGATCCCATGAAGTCGATGCCCCATACATCAAACAACTCTATCTCCAAAATATTTTGCATCGGCATCTCATGTCGTCTGGAGATGTTTCCAGTCCGTTGGCATCGATCACATCCTTTGTAAATGCTTGGGCATCTAAACAAAGTTGGCCATTAAAAGCCTGATGTAGGACCTTAGCAGCAGTCCTTGCTCCACCAAAATGGCCTCCACTTGGGGCCCGAATGACAATGGTACAAAATATCACTTTGCTCCTCTTCAGGTACACATCGTCTAATGAGCTGATCGGCACAATGTTTGAACAGATATGGCTCATCCCAAAAATAGTGCCTTGCATCGTGCTTGAACTTCTTTTTAGCCTGACTATTCAAATCAAAAGGCACAATTCCACTAACAAGAAAATTAACAAGGTCAGCGTACCACGGGATTGCCGCGGCATATAAAATTTCTCATCAGAAATTCCTCTTGGATATCTACAGTGTCATGGCATTCAGAATTGTTCTAGCCTAGATAGTGATCAGCAACTTGATTTTCAGTTCCTTTCTATCTACACCTCTAAGTCAAATTCTTGCAAAAGTAAGATCCACCTAATAAGTCTAGGCTTGGCATCCTTTTTGTTCACTAAGTATTTTATAGCTGAATGATCAGTGTGAACAATAACTTTAGTGCCTATTAGGTAAGGTCTAAATTTTCAAAAGAAATACCACGTCAATAATTCTTTCTCAGTGGTGGTGTAGTCAATTGTGCTTCATTTAAAGTGCGGCTAGAGTAATAACATGAAAAAGTTTACCTCGGCGTTGCCCCAAACAGCTCCTACGGCAAGATCCGGCGGTCGGCTTCCTCAGTAAGTTCTCTCCTCCTTTTTCTTATATTTTTGGTTTGCTGGTTGTGGGATGTTGACTGAGATCGTTGGTAGTAGATTTTTTTTTCTATATTGTTTCTTGTTTTCTTTCTCCGGTCTCTCTATCTTTTCTGTCTTTTTTCTCTCTCTCTGTTTTTTTTTTTTCAGGTTCGGGTGGTGGCTTTTATAGCCACACCGGTGTGGCCATCGGACGGTCTGAAGAGGGGGTCTCGGGTGAGTCACCGGACTACCAGTGGTGACTCACCCGTAGCCATGGCGTGGACGGCTGGCGTTGGAGCTTGGAGCCTTCGGTTGGGACGTGGCAGCGGCGGAGGCGGCAAGAATAGCAACGGCGGCCGCGTGGCCCTAGGGTATCAGACCCTAGGGTTTCCATCTGGAGCAATCTGGACCGTTGGATCGTGCCAGATCCAACGGTCAGTTTGAGGCGGCTGGCTAGATTAGGGTTAGGAAACCCTAACTGAAACCCCCAAATGTTTAGGGTTTCTGGTTGGTCTGGACGGTTCTGGTTTGTTTGTAACTGGGCCGGTCCAGTTGTAATTGGGCCTGTAATTATTATTATATATGTATTTAATAATAATAATAATGATAATAATAATAATAATAATAATAATAATAATAATAATAATAATATGGTAAAAAATTAGTATCTTCAGCTGCCCCTCTTTTCATTCTTGTGTTAACAAGAATAGGGCAAAGATGAAAAGATAATAAATTTTTTATCCATTTGGCTCACTTGATCAGCTGTCGTAACGGTTTTCGTCCGGGCACGAAATATTTATTTTGGCGGGAAAATTGATATGAATAAATGGTTTTGAAAATAATTTGGGAGTCGCCATCGGCCTTTTGGGTCAGGTAGGTCGAATACCTAAAAAATATCTTTTAAAAGAGTTTTTAAGAAAACATCAATTAAAAGATAAACTGATCTGCGTTTTAACCAAAAATTCGTTCTTTTTAATAATAAAAAGGGATTCGTGGTCGGTTACGTTTAGGGAAGGATTAGCACCCCTACACGCCCAAAATTGGTACTTTTTAATTATAAATTCTCTATTATTAAAATTTTAAAAATTCAAAAATATTTAATTTATAATCCTATTATTTCAAAATTATATAAAAAATATTTATTTATTTAAAAATATCAGAAAAGAACTTCTAGGTGCCTTAAGACAACTCTTTTCTTTGATATTGATAAATATTAATTTAAATAATATTGTTTAATTTTAAAATACCAGAATAGGACATCCAGTTGTATTAAGACTGTCCTTTTCTTCGATATTAAAAATAAATATAAAAATTTAATTACTATTTATTATATATATATTTATGAATACATAAAAATATTTAAAAATATAAACAAGTAAAATTAAAACAATAAAAATACAACTAGAACGATATATTTAAAATAAATGAAAACATTTAAAATAAATGACTAAATTATAGTAAAAATAAAATTAAAAAACCTAATTCATAATAAATCAGAATTATAGGGATTAAACATGCTATTTTCTTATTTAATAATTTAGTGACTAAAATAAAATAATCTAAAATTCGGATATTAGAATAAAATAAATTAAAAATATAAACTAAGGATTAAAATATTTATTAAAATTAAGGGATTAAATCTGTTATTTATCCTAAATATATTATTTTAATATAAAGGACTAAAATAAAAGAAATTAAAATTTAAGATCTGAATTAAAAGTATTATAAAATCGATTTAGTGACTAGAATGTAAAAATTACAAATTGGAATGGCTTCGGACGGGGTTTAACTATTGTCTAATTACGCGTATAGTCCTTCCCGAAACGACGTCGTTCGGGAAGGCCTATAAAAGGTCCAAAACCGGCTGGCCCGAAGGGCCAGCTTCATTTCTTCATTTCTCTTCTCTCTCTCTTCTCTGAGAGAGAGAAATTTCTATCGCTTCTCTCTAAAACAGAGAGAAGCCAGACGGCCGGCAGCCGTCAGTCGGCGTTCGTCCGCCGCCAACCACCACCGCCGGCCACCGTCTTCGGTGGCCGAAATTTTTTTTTTTACATTGAAACGTAGATCGGACCGTCCTAATGACGGCTCCGATGATCTTTTCCTTTAAACGGCTCCCAATCGGAGCAAATCTAAAAAAATACCTTCGATTTTTCGAAGGTTTTGGTGAGATCCGGCGGTCGGCTTCCTCGGTAAGTTTCTCTCCTTTTCTTCTATTTTGGTTTGCTGGTTGTGGGATGTTGACTGAGATCGTTGGTAGTAGATTTTTTTTTCTATATTGTTTTCTTGTTTCTTTCTCGGTTCGGTCTCTCTCTTTTTTTCTGTCTCTTTTTCTCTCCTCTGTTCTTTTTTTTTTCAGGTTCGGGTGGTGGCTTTTATAGCCACCACCGGTGTGGCCATCGGACCGGTCCGAAGCGGGGGTCTCGGTGAGTCACCGGACTACCAGTGGTGACTCACCCATAGCCATGGCGTGGACGGCTGGCGTTGGAGCTTCTGGAGCCTTCGGTTGGGACGTGGCAGCGGCGGAGGCGGCAAGAATAGCAACGGCGGCCGCGTGGCCCTAGGGTATCAGACCCTAGGGTTTCCATCTAGAGCAATCTGGACCGTTGGATTGTGCCAGATCCAACGGTCAGTCTGAGGCGGGCTAGATTAGGGTTAGGAAACCCTAACTGAAACCCCCAAATGTTTAGGGTTTCTGGTGGTCTGGACCGGTTCTGGTTGTTTGTAACTGGGCCGGTCCAGTGTAATTGGGCCTGTAATTAATTATTATATATGTATTTAATATATATTTAATAATAATAATGATAATATAATAATAATAATAATAATAATAATAATATGGGTAAAAAAATTAGTATCTTCAGCTACCCCTCTTTTCTCATTCTTGTGTTAACAAGAATAGGACAAGAATAGGGCAAAGATGAAAAGATAATAATTTTTTTTATCCATTTGGCTTCACTTGATCAGCTGTCGTAACCGGTTTTCGTCCGGGCACGAAATATTTATTTTGGCGGGAAAATTGATATGAATAAATGGTTTTGAAAATAATTTGGGAGTCGCCATCGGCCTTTTGGGTCAGGTAGGTCGAATACCTAAAAAATATCTTTTAAAAGAGTTTTTAAGAAAACATCAATTAAAAGATAAACTGATCTGCGTTTTAACCAAAAATTCGTTCTTTTTAATAATAAAAAGGGATTCGTGGTCGGTTACGTTTAGGGAAGGATTAGCACCCCTACAACGCCCAAAATTGGTACTTTTTAATTATAAATTGTCTCTATTATTAAAATTTTAAAAATTCAAAATATATTTAATTTATAATCCTATTATTTCAAAATATATAAAAAATATTTATTATTTAAAAATATCAGAAAAGAACTTCTAGGTGCCTTAAGACAACTCTTTCTTTGATATTGATAATATTAATTAAATAATATGTTTAATTTAAAACCAGAATAGGACATCCAGTTATTAAGACTGTCCTTTTCTTCGATTTAAAAAAAAATAAAATTTAATACTATTATTATATATATTTATGAATACATAAAAATATTTAAAAATATAAACAAGTAAAATTAAAACAATAAATACAACTAGAACGATATATTTAAAATAAATGAAAACATTTAAAATAAATGACTAAATTATAGTAAAAATAAAATTAAAAAACCTAATTCATAATAAATCAGAATTATAGGGATTAAACATGCTATTTTCTTATTTAATAATTTAGTGACTAAAATAAAATAATCTAAAATTCGGATATTAGAATAAAATAAATTAAAAATATAAACTAAGGATTAAAATATTATTTATTAAAATTAAGGGATTAAATATGTTATTTATCCTAAATATATTATTTTAATATAAAGGACTAAAATAAAAGAAATTAAAATTTAAGATCTGAATTAAAAGTATTATAAAATCGATTTAGTGACTAGAATGTAAAAATTACAAATTGGAATGGCTTCGGACGGGGTTTAACTATTGTCTAATTACGCGCATAGTCCTTCCCGAAACGACGTCGTTCGGGAAGGCCTATAAAAGGTCCAAAACCGGCTGGCCCGAAGGGCCAGCTTCATTTCTTCATTTCTCTTCTCTCTCTCTTCTCTGAGAGAGAGAAATTTCTCTCGCTTCTCTCTAAAACAGAGAGAAGCCAGACGGCCGGCAGCCGGCAGCCGGCGTTCGTCCGCCGCCAACCACCACCGCCGGCCACCGTCTTCGGTGGCCGAAATTTTTTTTTTTTACATTGAAACGTAGATCGGACCGTCCTAATGACGGTTCCGATGTTCTTTTCCTTTAAACGGCTCCCAATCGGGGCAAATCTAAAAAAAATACCTTCGATTTTCGAAGGTTTTGGTGAGATCCGGCGGTCGGCTCCTCGGTAAGTTCTCTCCTCCTTTTTCTTCTATTTTTGGTTTGCTGGTTGTGGGATGTTGACTGAGATCGTTGGTAGTAGATTTTTTTTTTCTATATTGTTTCTCTGTTTTTTCTTTCTCCGGTTCGGTCTCTCTCTTTTTTTCTCTCCTCTGTTCTTTTTTTTTTTCAGGTTCGGGTGGTGGCTTTTATAGCCACCACCGGTGTGGCCATCGGACCGGTCCGAAGAGGGGGTCTCGGTGAGTCACCGGACTACCAGTGGGTGACTCACCCCATAGCCATGTGGAGGCTGGCGTTGGAGCTTCTGGAGCCTTCGGTTGGGACGTGGCAGCGGCGGAGGCGGCGAGGAATAGCAACGGTGGCCGCGTGGCCCTAGGGTCAGACCCTAGGGTTTCCATCTAGAGAAATTGGACCGTTGGATTGTGCCAGATCCAACGGTCAGTCTGAGGCGGGGCGAGAATAGCAACGGTGGCCGCGTGGCCCTAGGGTATCAGACCCTAGGGTTTCCATCTAGAGAAATCTGGACCGTTGGATTGTGCCAGATCCAACGGTCAGTCTGAGGCGGCTGGCTAGATTAGGGTTAGGAAACCCTAACTAAAACCCCTAAATGTTTAGGGTTTCTGGTTGGTCTGGACCGGTTCTGGTTTGTTTGTAACTGGGCCGGTCCAGTTGTAATTGGGCCTGTAATTAATTATTTATATGTATTTAATATATATTTAATAATAATAATGATGATAATATAATAAATAATAATAATAATAATATGGGTAAAAAAATTAGTATCTTCAGCTGCCCCTCTTTGCTCATTCTTGTGTTAACAAGAATAGGGCAAAGATGAAAAGATAATAAATTTTTTTATCCATTTGGCTTCACTTGATCATAATGGAGATATTGAATAAATTCTTCTCTCTCTCCAGATGAGTTCTTCTCATATGAACTTTCTGCTGGGGATGATGATGACCTCCTTTTTTTCTGTGATAGAGTCATTCAAAAGGTTGAATAAGCTTTTGATGAGTTCTTCTCATTATGAACTTTCTCTAGAAAGGCTGATGCTAATCTATCTCCTTCTGTGATAGAATTATTGAACAAGTTCTTCTTATTATAAACTTCTTCTTTCTTCTTCAGATGACGAGTTCTTCTCATTATGAACTCTACTTGGCAATGTTGATCCATCAAATGATGAATTCAAACAAAAAATTGAACAAGTTCTTCTCATTATGAACTTCTTCTTCCTTCTTTAGATGAGTTCTTCTCATTATGAACCTTCTCTGGAAAAGTTAATCCATCAATTTGATGAATTCAGGTAAAAGGTTGAACAAATTCTTCTCATTATGAACTTCTTCTTCCTTTTTCATATGACGAGTTCTTCTCATTATGAACTTTACTTGGCAATGTTGATCCATCAAATGATGAATTCAAGCAAAAGATTGAACAAGTTCTTCTCATTATGAACTTCTTGTTCCTTCTTCAGATGAGTTCTTCTCATTATGAACCTTCTCTGGAAAAGCTAATCCATCAATTTGATGAATTCAGGTAAAAGGTTGAACAAATTCTTCTCATTATGAACTTCTTCTTCCTTCTTCAGATGAGTTCTTCTCATTATGAACTTTCTCTGGAAAAATTAATCCATCAAGTGATGAATTCAGACAAAAAGGTTGAACAAATTCTTCTCATTATGAACTTCTTCTTCCTTCTTCAGATGAGTTCTTCTCATTATGAATTTTCTCTGGAAATGATGATCCATCAAATGATAGATTTGAATCTTTGCTAAAATCTTTGAAATTCCTGTTAAAAATTCAACATAGATGAAAATGAATGAAAAATGCACCTATTTTTGTAAACACCTAAAATATGATGCATGAATGTTAAGTTATTTGATTTCATATTGGTGAATTGAGTATTTCTTCAATTGTAAAAACCCAATAGATCTTTCTCTATCATCTTTGACAAATGTAGATATAATGTCATAAAATTTCTTGAGAATAAAACTCAATAGTATAGGTTCTTGAAAAGCTTGCATTCAGGCAACATGTTGATTCTGATAACAATTCATCTGATTATGAAGTGACCTTTCAAGATGATTTCACAGATATCGATAGTTTTTCTAATACCGAGAAATCTTGAATTCTGATTCTGATGAGGAGAATAAACTGTTATACTTGACAAAAATGGGATTCTCAAAGGCTGAAATTTCAAATAGCCCTGGGCTATGATTTTTTTGGGAAAGGAATAAGCAAAAGAAGCTTGAAAAGAAACTTCTTTATGAAGACGATCATGCAGTTCATCTTTTAATTCCAATGATTGGTTTTGTAGTTCCTACCAAACCAGATCAGATAACTCAAAGAACACCTCCAGAAGATGCTATTGAGTCTCCTTATTTCTCCTATGAGCAAATTCATCTTCCAAATTCAATGATTGGTTCTGCCAAACCAGATCAGATAACTCAAAGAACACTTCCAGAAGATGCTATTGGCAAATTCATCTTCCAAATTCAATGATTGGTTCTGCCAAATCAGATCAGATAACTCAAAGAACACTTCCAGAAAATGCTATTGGCAAATTCATCTTCCAAATTCAATGATTGGTTCTGCCAAATCAGATCAGATAACTCAAAGAACACTTCCAGAAGATGCTATTGGCAAATTCATCTTCTAAATTCAATGATTGGTTCTGCCAAATCAGATCAGATAACTCAAAGAACACTTCCAGAAGATGCTATTGGCAAATTCATCTTCCAAATTCAATGATTGGTTCTGCCAAATCAGATCAGATAACTCAAAGAACACTTCCAGAAAATGTTATTGGCAAATTCATCTTCCAAATTCAATGATTGGTTCTGCCAAATCAGATCAGATAACTCAAAGAACACTTCCAGAAAATGCTATTGGCACATTACATTTGTTCCATTTAATGTTTGGACTAGGATATCATAATGCTTATTTGATGTAGAGCCAGAATTTGTAGATTCGAAGCATTTCCATGCTACTACACTGAAAAGGGCTATATTCATAATTCTGCCAATTAAGAACAGAGTTTCTCTTATTCTGCTTCCTCCATGTGCTGATGCTTTTCCATTAACAAAGAAATGATGGCTTTCTTGGAATCCAAGAACAAAGTTGAACTGTTTATAAATATGTAAAAGAAGTGCCAAATTGACAGAAAGGATCTGTAAGGTTCTTGAAGCTTATGACAATGAGCCACCTTCGAGTGTCCAGAAGTGTGTTCTTGACGATTGCTGAAAATGGAATCTAGTATGGGTTGGAAGGAATAAAGTTGCTTCACTTGAACCTGATGAGGTGGAAATGCTTCTAGGTTTCCTTAAAAACCATACACAAGGATCTGTAGAGACTGTTTCCCAGTGATATCAATGTCTTGTTTCTTTTTTTGCTGGAATCAATGCTACAAAGATTGCCTTCTACTGTCTTAGTATATCTTTAAAAACAGATGTGCAAGAACTGAATGGTGATTAGTTGGAGCAATTGATGAGTAGATTTGGCGGATTCGACCTTGTTGTCAGTAACATCCCGTGTAACAATCTTGATGTTCATGGCTTTAAGATGGTGATGATTTGCTTACTTTGTATTCCATGTATTTAAAAGTATTATCATAAAGTAATATTCAGAAATTTTTAAATTATTTCAAAAATATGTTAATTCTAGAAGAATAATTGAATTTCCAAAATAATTGAATCTCAAATAAATTGAACTTGAAATAGATAGAATTGTATTCAAAGTTCTGGCAAGCATAAGAATGATAGAAATTCAAATGTCTCAACAAATTATAAGCATAAGTATTTCGAAATTAATCAAGTTGACACAATTTAGAGAAATGATGTAAGCTTTTGTCTGGAAGATCTCAAACGTTGTTGAAATGCTTGTAGATGTGAAGTTTCTCCCAAACTGTCAAAATCTTAAGAGAGTTTAATTGTCAGATTCCTAATATCAATCTGCATTTGAGCCGCCTTTTCAGGTTTTCAACTCAAATCCTTCCTTTGGTTACAAAATGCCCTTTGCGGGTTTTCACCTTGACCCCCCTTTTTCTTTTTTCTTTTTCTTTTTTTTTCTTTTCTTTTCATTTTTTTTTCTTTTCTTTTTTTCATCAAGCATAATATTTCTTGACAGAATCTGAATTTATTGGATTTTTCAGAATTTTTCCATCCATTTCTATTAAGATCAATGCTCTCCGGAAAGGCCTTTTTACAACGTATGGCCCTTCCCAATTAGGCATCCATTTCCCACGGAAATCTTTATGTATAGGCAAGATCTTTTTTAGTACTAGATCACCCTCTTGGAATTCTCTTGGATGTACTTTTTGTCATGAGACTTCATCATCGTTTTTGATACATCTGTCCATGGCAAATAGCTTTCAATCTTTTTTCCTCAATAAGGTTCAATTGATCAAATCTAGCTTGGATCCATTCAGATTCATCCAATTTTATTTCTCTCAATATTCGAAGCGATGGAATCTCAACTTTAATTGGTAAGACTGCTTCCATCCCGTAGACTAAAGAAAAAGGCGTTGCCCCAGTAGATGTTCGAACAGTAGTTCGGTATGCATATAGAGCAAAAGGTAACTTCTCGTGCCAATCTTTGTAAGTCTCAGTAGTCTTTGTAATGATTCTCTTGATGTTCTTATTTGCTGCTTGAACTGCCCCATTCATCTTTGGACGATATGCCACTGAGTTTGCATGTTTGATCTTAAACTGTGCACAAAGTTTGGTCATCATTTTGTTGTTCAGGTTCAGAGCATTGTCTGTAATGATCCTCTCTGGTAGGCCATATCGGCAAACTATCTCTTTCTTTATGAACTTGCAGACTGTGGATCTTTTAATATTGGTATATGAAGCAGCTTCAACCCATTTGGTAAATAATCAATTGCCAAAGGATGAAACAATGTCCATTCGATGCTTTTGGTGTGATTGCACCAATGACATCTATTCCCCACATAGAAAATGCCATGGTGCTGTCATTACATGTAAAGGATGGGGGTACATGAATTTTGTCTGCATATATCTGGCATTTATGACATTTCCTTGCATAATCAATGCAATCGGTGTACATAGTAGCCCAATAGTATCCATATCTCATTATTTTTCTGGCCATGGAAAGACCATTTGCATGTGTTCCACATATTCCACTGTGTACTTCTTCAATGACGTTTCGAGCTTCGCTGGTATTTAAACATCTCAATAGCATTTGATCACTGCTTCTTCTATACATAATCTCTCCATCAAGAAAATATCCAGCAGCCATTCTTCTCAAGGTTCTTTTATCAATTTCCGTTGCATTTGGTGGATAACTTTGATTTTGATATATTGCAGGATATCATGATACCATGGTTTACCATCTACCTCTTCTTCCACACTATAACAATGTGCAGGAATTTCATATACTTGCATTTTGATTGGCATCATATCAACTTTCTTAGTTGCCTGAAACATAGCAGCTAATGTAGCCAAAGCATCTGCCATTTGATTTTCTTCTCGAGGAGATAATTGAAGGTAACTCTCAAATTCTTTCACTAATTCGAGGGTAAAATTTCGGTATTCCAACAATTTGGGATCTTTTGTTTCCATTCTCCTCGCAATTGATACACCACTAACATGAATCTCCATATATCTTGAGAAATTTGATTTTTTCTTTATATAGCTGCTTTCAATCCCTGACACAAGCTTCATATTCCGCCATGTTATTGGTGCAAAAGAACTCCAGTCTACTTGTAAAGGGATAATAACATTTTCTGGAGAAATTAACACTGCCCCTATCCTCGTCCCAAGCATTGGATGTTCCGTCAAATAAAGCTTCCTAGTTACAAATTCATCATTTGTTCTGACTTCTTCATTCATGGATATGCACAACAGATCTTCATCAGAAAATTGAAGCTCAAAGGCTGATAATCATTTGATACACGACTGGCCAGGAATCAGCTATGACACTTCCTTTTATCGCTTTTTGATTGACATATATATATCAAACTCAGATAATAACATCTGCCATCTAGCCATTCTGCCTGTCAAGCTGGTGATTCCATTAAGAATTTTAAAGGATCAAGTTTGGATATCAACCAAGTAGTATGGTATAACATATATTGTCTGAGTCTTCGAGTAGTCCACACCAAAGCACAACATAATTTTGTATTGGTGGATATCGAATTTCACCATCAGTAAATTTCTTGCTCAGATAATAAAGCTTTTTCTTTCCTTCCTGATTCATCATGCTGTCCTAGTACACATCCCATCGAATTTCGAAGACCGTCAAGTAGAGAATTAATGGTCTATCAGCATTGGGATACTAAAATTGGGGCATTGGATAAATATTTCTTAATAATATCCAAAGCTTCTTGACATTCTCATTCCAGACTTCAGGATTGTTCTTTCGAAGTAATTTGAACACTGGATCACATTTGTCAGTTAATTGAGAAATGAACCGAGATATAAATTTAATCTTCCCAAAAAGCCTAGAACTTCTTTTTTTGTATTGGGTGGTGGAAGATCTTGAATTGCTTTTACTTTATCTGGATCATCTCGATTCCTTTTTTCCTGACCACAAATCCCAAAAGTTTCCCGAAAGTTACCCCAAAGTGCATTTTGCGGTTTGAGCTTTAATTGATACTTCCTCAATCTCTGGAAAAGCTTTCTCATATTTTTATATGTTCTTCTTCAGTTCGGGATTTGGCAATCATGTCATCCACATATACTTTAATCTCTTTGTGCATCATGTCATGAACAAAGTTACCATGGCTCTTTGATATGTTCCCCTGCATTTTTCAATCCAAATGGCATCACTTTAACAGAATGTGCCCCACATGGTTATAAATGTTGTTTTTTTTCATGTCTTCAGGATCATTTTTATCTGATTATATCCTGAAAATCCATCCATAAATGAAAACATGCGTGCCCTGCAGTATTGTCCACCAATGTGTCTATGTGGGTAATGGAAAGCTATCTTTTGGACTAGCTTTGTTGAGATCTCTGTAATCCACACACATTCGAACTTTCCCATTTTTCTTTGGTACAGGAACAATGTTGGCTACCATTCTGGGTATTTAGATGCCTATAGGAACCTGCATTGATCTGTTTCATCACTTCTTCTTTGATTTGCAACAACATTTCTGGCCTCATTCGTCTGAGCTTTTGTTGGACCGGTTTATATTCTGGATTGATTGGAAGCTGTGTATCACTATATTTGTGCTTAAACCAGGCATATCTTGATAAGACAGGCAAAGATATCTTTGAACTCTTGAAGGAGATTTATCAATTTTTGTTTTATCTGGATTGTCAGAGTAGTACCAATTTTCACCTCTTTCATTTCTTCATCTGTTCCCAATTCACAGTCTCAACCTCTTCTTTGTGGGGTAGAATTTGTTTGTCTTCTTTTCTACCATCTTAATAATTCAGTAGGAACATCACATTCCAGTTCATCTCACAACCATTGATTTCTTCCAGACATATAGGATGCTCTAAATTTATCACTGGATTAAATTTAGGAATACACATGCTATTAACATGGTGACACCTGCAAATTTAAGTCGGACATATTTCCGAAGAATATAGTAAATTTATGAAATGTAAAATGTATAAATGTAAAGATTGCATCTGAAATTTTAAAGAAAATTTCTTATATTTACATAATTTCTTTTACGAGATAACAAAAAGTTTTTCATATTTTTGAGCTAAACATAAAGATTAGTTCTGAATATTACTCTGCGTTAATATTAAAACTATAGGAAGATCTTCAGTGGTCCAATTGGTGAGTGTTTCTCCAGGAAGACATGGTCGAATCCTATCCAAATTTGCCAGTTTTGTTGTCATTCATGATCATGTTGATAAATAATCCATTCATAGCTTCTTCAACTATGTCTTGATCTTTCGTCAACTTTTCTTCTTTAAAGGCTTCAACAAGCTGTTTCTACATTAATTGTTCCCCCTGATCTGAATGTGGTTTTTAATTGTGGGAAAGACATGTGTTTCCAAAGGATTTCTCCCCCTTTCAATTTTGCCTTTTTGTCTTCACATCTTCTTTTCATCTCTTTGTTCTTTGCTGAAGATTGGGCTTAAAACCCTAACCCAAAACGGTCTTTTTTCATCTTTATACTGATAGGAACTGAAATCCCTTGAAGATTCTTTCCTAGACCTTCCCAGCTTTAGCTCCGATGCCTAAAGTTTGTTGTACTGTCATCTTGGTGCAATCAGACAATCTGGATATGGAATTTTGCTTCCTCTGCAATAAGGTTGCATTTACAAATTCAAGAGCTCGAAAGAGCATTCAAGAGCATCATCATTGGTGTCGATATATGGAACATCACTTGTTACCGATGCAATGATTTCTTCTTCAGCTCCTACGCATATTAGTTGTCCATCACAACAAATTTTAATTTCTAATGTAATGAAGAAGAACGACTCCTGCTGAATGAATCCATGGCCTTAATAGACAATTATATGTGGGGTGGATGTCCATCACACAAAGTCAATATGTACACGACTAGGCCATTAACAACGGTATTTCCATTTTCCCAAGCACTTCTTTTTTAGTACCATCAAATGCTCGTACTACATTCTGATAACTCTTCATGTGTGATTGATCCAGAGGCATTCTTTGAAGTGGTGACTAGAGGCATCAAGTTGAGAGCGGATCCATTGTCAATCAATACTCTGGCAACACATGACCATGACATGTGTTGTGATGTTCAAGCTTTTACTGACCCCATTCCGCCTTCCGGTATTTCATCATCTGTGAACGTTATGTATTGTCAGCGGCTATATGTCCCACAATTCTGTCAAGTTTATTGAGGGATATATCTTCAGGGATAATGTTGATTGAGGATTTTCATCAAAGCATTTCTATGTGCTTCTGAATTCATCAAGAGATCAAGATAGAAATTCTCGCTTGTTGTTTGTGTAGTTGTTCAACCACACTATACTCACTATGTTTCAGGAATTTCAAAATTCTTGGGCTTGTTTTTCTGTCACAGGCTCATTAATGCTGGAGGGATTCATCCTCAAATACCTTCTGAGGTATTACCATGGCTTTTCCTTTTGTTTTCACTTGTTCTGAAGCATTAGATTTTTCGGGAGAGTAACATCTCCCACTTCTTGTAAAGAAACCGACTTCGCTCACTGCTTCAGACGTCGATGTTGTACCCAAACTTTGTATTTTCTCTTCTGTTTTTTCTAGAGAAACAGATCCTCCTACCATTGAAACATTGGTAGTATAATTCCAAGGTACCCTGCGGTATCTTTGTATGGAAATGGTAGAGGAGTGGTAATAACTTTCGGCTTTATGATGCAGGAATCACCGTAGATGATTTCACATTTATGATCACAGGATCATTTATCTTTGACTTGGTTTAGAATCCTCTGATGAGCAAACATCATCTTCTTTTTCCCTGGTTCTTCTTCAAGAATTCTATTTCTCTGTTGTTCATCAATTTTTGCACCAAATCCCTAAATCAGGACATAGTTGAATTTTTATGCCCTTTCTCCTGATGATATTCACAATAATTCTTGCCTTCATTCTGCTTTGGCCTGAATTGTTGTGGAATTATACCGGCTAAAGAGTTGTTGGAATACCCAAACAAATGGAGATTTAATTTCAGAAATGTCAGTTTTTGCTTCTTTATGTTCTCTTCTTGAATTGCATTCACGTTTTTTATCTCCATGATTTGGCAATGGATGATTTGATGCAGATGGTGTATTGAATTCCAACTTCCCAGTGTTGATTAAATTTTGAACCACCCTTTGAATGCCAAACAGTTTTCAATAGAATGACCCTGATTCCTTCATGGTAAACACAATGTGCCTTTGTATCATACCAAGGAGGGAATGGTGGTTGCAATGGGAACCAAAGGATAGGGCCGTATGACATCTGCTTTTAACAGTGAATCATAGATCTCAGCATATGGTACTGGTAAAGGTGTAAAGAACAACCTTTCATTTTCCTTTCGAGCTCCTCTGGATCTGCTCGATTAGTGTTTGTTTCCTCTTTCTTAACCCTTGGCTGGGTTATTGTAACACTTTTCGATGAATCCTTGCTGTAGAATTGGCATTGTTGACTTCATTCTCCTTTTTCCGGTACGTAGGAGTTGCATTCCCCATTAGATGATTTAAATAAGAGCCTTCAAGTATGAACAAATATTACTGTGGCCTCTTTTTCTGACAAAGGTGGTTGAACTTGGGCCGCTGTGTCACGCCATCTCTGGGCATACTGTCTGAATGTTTCATTATTCTTTTTTCCAAATTTGGAGAGTCCTCTATCAGGGACCATGTCTGTTACATGGCGATACTGCTCTAAAATGCTTTAGCCAAATCTTTCCAGGATCTAATGTTGGCTTTGGTCAATTGAGTATACCATTTAAAGCCGGTCCTGTCAAACTATCCTGAAAGCAGTGAATTAACAATTTCTCGTCCTTCACATACCCTGCCATTCTGCGACAAACATTGTAATGTGGGATGAAGGGCATGTAGTACCGTCATATTTATCAATTCAGGAGCTTTGAACTTTATGGGGAGGATTAGGTCTGGAACCAAACTCACTCACTAGCATCAAACCCATAGAATGATTCAGTTATTTCCACGGATTTTCATTCGTTCTTCTAAGCTCTTGATCTGTCTGGTCAATTCATTTACTTTTTGTTTCTCTTCAGCTCATTCAATCTGGATTAAATGCTCAGTATTAAGATCCCCTATTTTCACATCGGATATAAGCGGATTTTTGCTTGAAGATGCAGATTCTCTTGTGATCTTCATGTGGTTTGGCTTCTTGTAATGCAGATGTACGAGCATTGATTTGTATAGGTGTAGTACCAGAGTGATACCAGAGTGATAAATTGGTTCTGGTAGAAAACCTAGAGGATATGGGTTCTTGGTCGAAAGATACAGGATTTTCATGCATTTTTCCACTGATAGCCTGCCTTTTAAACATGTCCTCTATTTTCTCATCATACTGTCTTGTGAATTTGCAATACTAGCTTCAATTTTTCCAGCTTCATTCTCATTTCTTCTTGTTCTTTATGATGTTGTTCCTCACGCTATATTTTATCCTCCATAATTCTCTTAGTAGCTTGTCTAGTACCGTAGTGATGTTGTATTTCTCTTTTGGCCAGAATAACTGCGATTAAAAAATCTTTAATATTATTTTTTCTCAAATTTTAATTAATGAATTTTATCTTAATAAATAAAATTATTCATAAAGAAATATGAAATGAATGATGTATGTATGCAGAATGTATGTATGCAAAAAAACATTGATCCCAAAAAGTTAATTGTCATAGAACAACTTTCATCGGCATACAAAAGTTTCTTTATAATAGTTCATAACTACAGATAGGGCATAGCTTTCCTATTAAGCTCTATAACTTCTTTCATTAACCATGACACCTTCTTTCCGTACTTAGAAACTGGATCAACTTGATGCTCAATTATTTTGGCTTCAACAGCTAGTTCCCCAACATATCTAGCAACTTCGCTCATTTGAACCATGGCCTCGAACACCATATTACTTCTTTCTTCACTTCTTTCAACATAGAACTCAGTTGATTGTTGCCATTGTTCATTCGTTCCTTCAAGAGTTTGCTCTAACTCAGTGATTCTGACTTGACAATTGTGCAGAATTTTTTCAAGATCTCTAATGCGTCTTCGCAGTGAAGCATTTTCCTCATTTCTTTCTTTGAGGTCATTAGGTCCTAGACGAACCTTTTCTTGGAACAATGATTCCTCAAGTTGCAAAATGTAAGCATTAAACTCTGAGTTTTTATTTCTAGACTGATCCAGATCTTCTTCAAGTTTTGTTCGTGCTTCTTGCGTTCTTTGATTAAGCTTCTGGATTTGAACATCCTTGTTTCTGCATCTTTGCATCCAATTTCTAGCCACTTCCTGCTCTACCTCATGTCTGGTGTTGAAATTTTTTCTTTCTAGCTCCCATTTTTCTTTTCATATTGGATTCTTCCATCTTTTGGCCTCTGACTTCAAGTTCGGCAATCAACTGGTTCATTTCAGATTCAAATCCCTTGAACATGATTTTTCTCGCCTTCAAATTTATCAAAGATGTCATTCTTCATTTCTTCTAAATCTTTGGCTCGATCCCTTTCTCTTTGCATTTCATTCATGATCTCGCGGTGTTCAGCCTTGTGTTTTATAATTCGCTCTCTTCTGTCGACCTCAAAATCTTCCATTTTTTGCTTTCCTTTCTCAAGGCTTTTGAGTATACGGCTATTCTTCCTTTCAGATCTTCAATCTTTTCTCGATGTTCAATTCTCTGGTCATCTGTATTGTTGCTTGGCTTGATCCTGATGCTTTCCGGGATTTATATAACTCCTGGTAATTTTTCTGTAATGCTCTGAACTCATCATCACCTTTTTATTTATCTTTCTCAACATTGCACATTGTGATGAATGAAAGTCCCCCAACATAGCTTTATCTTGTCTCATTTGCTCTAATTCTTTCGACCAGCCTTCTCTTTCTGCTTCAAACTCAGCTCTCAAGATTTCAATCTCTGACGGAACCACCTTAATGCGATCTTCCATAGAGATATCCTCATTTTGATCTGGTAGAGGAATATTTTCGTTTTTTCTGACAGATCTCCATTCTTCATAATCAGGAGTTAGCATTTCTTTTGCTGCTTTAGCTCGGATACAAAAAGTGTTTTCCAAGCTGTAACGGCTTCCATGATACTTTTTATAATTTTTGCTGTGGAATGCGAATTCAGATGACTGAACCCAGCAGTGACAGGTACAAATTGACGACCTTCATATTGTCTTATGACCAGAAGTGGTGCATATCCAATTCTCCCATAATCCGAGTAGCATTATCCAGTTGTAATCTCCACATTTGTAAAAGAATTCCCTTTGGATTTGCCACGGGGCTCGCCAAATCACGTCATTGCTTTGTAGATTTCGAAAGGCATTAATCCACATATCTTTCTTAATTTCTTTCGGCCATTCCTGCTCCAGAAATTCTTTTAATGGTGAGTAATCTGTATTAAAGCGTCGGTATGAAACATTTTCTATCCTCCAGAAATGACTACGGATCCAAACATATAACAACTGGGTACACCCTGAGAATCGTCCACCTCCTAACTTTCTACAAGCATTTAACGATCTGAAGGTCTCTGCTAGGATTGCAGAAGCAGGATTAATCTTTTTCGGTAGCTGTTCAAACAAATCTACCACTGCAGCTTCAACATATCCCAATACTTTTGGGAAGATGACCATACCATACATACCCAGAGCAAATAAATTGAATCGTACTTTAATATCTGGATGACTCTGAATAAGTTCTTTAATGTTGGTCCAAGCAATGCCTTCGCTTTCACCTTTTTGTTTTGTACGGGATGCCACCGATTCTTCTCGTACCCCGGCAATCTTTGCTAATTTAAACCGAAAGGGTTGAGTTTTAATTGACTTGGAATAGATTCGATTCTCCAAAGCCCCATCTATATGTAGCAAAGTTGTGTATTCTTCAATGGTAGGGACCAAATCCTCTTTATTGAGAGTGAAGCAATTGTACCCTGGATTCCAGAATTGAATTAAGGCTCTGAGTAATTCATCATCAACTTCTACATAGAGCAAATATGGGATGTCTCCGTAAGTCTGATAAAACTGCAATTTTTTGTTTGAATCCCAACTTTCCCAAATGCTTCGCAAATCTTGCATATCATTTCTTTTTAGTGAAACTGGAGCATAACTGGCCAAGTCAGATACATAATCATCCTGCAGACTGTCTCCTTCTTGTCTTTGTAAATCCTCAGCCCACTGTCTTACTTCTGAGTTTAGAATTACTTGATTTGAACACTTTTTATCCATAGATGAAGGCTTTCCAATGAGACAATTAACACAAGGTTCAATGTCTTTTATCCTGTATGATGCTATGCAAACAGAAAAATAAAGAACACACAAAAAGAAAATAAATTAGTTTACATAAAAAAATTCAATAATAACATTTACATAAATATTTTTTATTTAAATATGCTTTTCTAAATTTGAATAATTTAAATATACATGTAATTTAATCAATAAATAAACAAGAAAGTTTAGAATTCATTTCTCCTGTGTGTACACCTATTTTAGACAAAATTTCGGCATGACTTCGGATTGGAAGAGTTTCTAAGGTTTTTTTTATATGCAGGGTTTCAGATCTAGGAGTAAAGGTACTCGAATTGTCCATGTTAGTGCCCCCTTAGGCTGCTAACCCTCAATCCTAGTCCATCACAGACTAAAGTGGATCGAGTTCAATTCGAGGGGATACATTTCTCTATGCCTGACACGGAGAATAAATTCTCACGAAGACATAGAGCATATGAACCCCGAAAGTTACTTTCTAGGTCTGACACGGAGAATAAATTCTCACGAAGACGTCGCTTTCACTTCCACTTAAAAGGGACAACTCAATTAAAGAGCTTTATGTAATGCAATGCAAGTGTTGTGTGTGAGGAGAAATGTTCATACCTCTAACAAAATAAATAATGAAATAAAATAATAAATATTATGAAAATATAAAAATTTTGAAAAGAAAAAATTAAAAATTAAATATATAAATTTTTAATTTTTAATTAATAGAGACAATTTATAATTGAGTTTTAAAAGTTTGACCAGTCCCCAGTGGAGTCGCCAAGCTGTCGTAACCGGTTTTCGTCCGGGCACGAAATATTTATTTTGGCGGGAAAATTGATATGAATAAATGGTTTTGAAAATAATTTGGGAGTCGCCATCGGCCTTTTGGGTCAGGTAGGTCGAATACCTAAAAAATATCTTTTAAAAGAGTTTTTAAGAAAACATCAATTAAAAGATAAACTGATCTGCGTTTTAACCAAAAATTCGTTCTTTTTAATAATAAAAAGGGATTTGTGGTCGGTTACGTTTAGGGAAGGATTAGCACCCCTACAACGCCCAAAATTGGTACTTTTTAATTATAAATTGTCTCTATTATTAAAATTTTAAAAATTCAAAAATATATTTAATTTATAATCCTATTATTTCAAAATTATATAAAAAATATTTATTTATTTAAAAATATCAGAAAAGAACTTCTAGGTGCCTTAAGACAACTCTTTTCTTTGATATTGATAAATATTAATTTAAATAATATTATTTAAATTTAAAATACCAGAATAGGACATCCAGTTGTATTAAGACTGTACTTTTCTTCGATATTAAAAATAAATATAAAAATTTAATTACTATTTATTATATATATTATGAATACATAAAAATATTTAAAATATAAACAAGTAAAATTAAAACAATAAAATACAACTAGAACGATATATTTAAAATAAATGAAAACATTTAAAATAAATGACTAAATTATAGTAAAAATAAAATTAAAAAACCTAATTCATAATAAATCAGAATTATAGGGATTAAACATGCTATTTTCTTATTTAATAATTTAGTGACTAAAATAAAATAATCTAAAATTCGGATATTAGAATAAAATAAATTAAAAATATAAACTAAGGATTAAAATATTATTTATTAAAATTAAGGGATTAAATCTGTTATTTATCCTAAATATATTATTTTAATATAAAGGACTAAAATAAAAGAAATTAAAATTTAAGATCTGAATTAAAAGTATTATAAAATCGATTTAGTGACTAGAATGTAAAAATTACAAATTGGAATGGCTTCGGACGGGGTTTAACTATTGTCTAATTACGTGCATAGTCCTTCCCGAAACGACGTCGTTCGGGAAGGCCTATAAAAAATCCAAAACCGGCTGGCCCGAAGGGCCAGCTTCATTTCTTCATTTCTCTTCTCTCTCTCTTCTCTGAGAGAGAGAAATTTCTCTCGCTTCTCTCTAAAACAGAGAGAAGCCAGACGGCCGGCAGCCGTCAGCCGGCGTTCGTCCGCCGCCAACCACCACCAACACGGTGGCCGAAAATTTTTTTTTTACATTGAAACGTAGATCGGACCGTCCTAATGACGGTTCCGATGATCTTTTCGTTTAAACGGCTCCCAATCGGAGCAAATCAAAAAAATACCTTCGGTTTTTCGAAGGTTTTGGTGAGATCCGGCGGTCGGCTTCCTCGGTAAGTTTCTCTCCTCCTTTTTCTTCTATTTTTGGTTTGCTGGATGTGGGATGTTGACTGAGATCGTTGGTAGTAGATTTTTTTTTCTATATAGTTTCTCTGTTTTTTCTTTCTCCGGTTCTGTCTCTCTTTTTTTCTGTCTCTTTTTCTCTCCTCTGTTATTTTTTTTTTCAGGATCGGGTGGTGGCTTTTATAGCCACCACCGGTGTGGCCATCGGATCGGTCCGAAGAGAGGGGGTCTCGGTGAGTCACCGGACTACCAGTGGTGACTCACCCCGTAGCCATGGCGTGGACGGCTGGCGTTGGAGCTTCTGGAGCCTTCGGTTGGGACGTGGCAGCGGCGGAGGCGGCGAGAATAGCAACGGAGGCCGCGTGGCCCTAGGGTATCAGACCCTAGGGTTTCCATCTGGAGCAATCTGGACCGTTGGATCGTGCCAGATCCAACGGTCAGTCTGAGGTGGCTGGCTAGATTAGGGTTAGGAAACCCTAACTGAAACCCCCAAATGTTTAGGGTTTCTGGTTGGTCTGGACCGGTTCTGGTTTGTTTGTAACTGGGCCGGTCCAGTTGTAATTGGGCCTGTAATTAATTATTTATATATGTATTTAATATATATTTAATAATAATAATAATAATGATGATGATAATAATAATAATAATAATAATAATAATAATAATAATATGGGTAAAAAAATTAGTATCTTCACCGTGGCATCAATTTTTGGTCATGCCACTTCTTGGTTTTCTCCTTGTATATCCGAGCATTCTCATATGCTTGTGCTCTAAACTCTTCCATTTCATTAAGTTCTAATAATCTTTGCTCCCCATCTAGTTGAGCATCGAAATTCAATCGCTTGATAGCCCAATAAGCTTTATGTTCAAGCTCAACCGGGAGATGACAAGCTTTACCATACACTAACTTGAAGGGTGACATCCCCAAAGGAGTTTTGAATGTTGTTATGTACGTCCAAAGTGCTTCATCCAACTTTGGCGACCAATCCTTTCGCTTTGGGTTCACCACTTTCTCTAAAAATCTGCTTGATCTCTCAATTAGATATCTCAGCTTGTCTATTTGTTTGCGGATGATATGCCATGGCAATCTTGTGTCGAACTCCATATCTCAGCAATGCCTTGGCAATCAACTTGTTATCAAAACGGGTTCCTTCATCACTGATGATAGCACGAGGTACTCCAAACCGAGTGAAAATATACTTGTGCAAAAACTTGAGTACGGTCTTGGAGTCATTCCTTGATGTTGCTATTGCTTCCACCCACTTTGACACATAATCCACAGCAAGCAATATATATAATAATTTTCCTTCAGAAGATAGGAATGATCCCATGAAGTCGATGCCCCATACATCAAACAACTCTATCTCCAAAATATTTTGCATCGGCATCTCATGTCGTCTGGAGATGTTTCCAGTCCGTTGGCATCGATCACATCCTTTGTAAAATGCTTGGGCATCTCTAAACAAAGTTGGCCAGTAAAAGCCTGATTGTAGGACCTTAGCAGCAGTCCTTGCTCCACCAAAATGGCCTCCACTTGGGGCCGAATGACAATGGTACAAAATATCACTTTGCTCCTCTTCAGGTACACATCGTCTAATGAGCTGATCGGCACAATGTTTGAACAGATATGGCTCATCCCAAAAATAGTGCCTTGCATCGTGCTTGAACTTCTTTTTAGCCTGACTATTCAAATCAAAAGGCACAATTCCACTAACAAGAAAATTAACAAGGTCAGCGTACCACGGGATTGCCGCGGCATATAAAATTTTCTCATCAGGAAATTCCTCTTGGATATCTACAGTGTCATGGCATTCAGAATTGTTCTCTAGCCTAGATAAGTGATCAGCAACTTGATTTTCAGTTCCTTTCTATCTACCACCTCTAAGTCAAATTCTTGCAAAAGTAAGATCCACCTAATAAGTCTAGGCTTGGCATCCTTTTTGTTCACTAAGTATTTTATAGCCGAATGATCAGTGTGAACAATAACTTTAGTGCCTATTAGGTAAGGTCTAAATTTATCAAAAGCAAATACCACGGCAAGTAATTCTTTCTCAGTGGTGGTGTAGTTCAATTGTGCTTCATTTAAAGTGCGGCTAGAGTAATAAATAACATGAAAAAGTTTACCTCGGCGTTGCCCCAAAACAGCTCCTACGGCATAGTCGCTTGCATCACACATCAGCTCAAATGGTGATGTCCAGTCGGGAGGGACTACAATGGGTGCTGAGATCAGTTGTCGTTTCAGCTCAGTAAATGCGCCGAGGCATAATTCGTCAAACACAAAGGGTTGGTTTTGTTGAAGCAATGTGCACAAGGGCTTAGAAATCTTGGAGAAGTCTTTGATAAATCTTCTATAAAATCCAGCATGTCCAAGAAAACTTCTTATTCCCTTGACCAAAGTTGGTGGTGGCAATTTTTCAATCACTTCAATTTTCGCCTTGTCTACCTCAATACCCTTGTGTGAAATTTTGTGGCCTAATACAATGCCTTCAGTCACCATGAAGTGACATTTTTCCCAGTTTAAGACCAACTCAGCCTCCTTGCATCTCTTGAGAACTTTTGCTAAATTGCCGAGGCATCGTTCAAAATCATCCCCACAAACAGAAAAATCATCCATGAAGATCTCTAGAAAATCCTCAACCATATCTGAAAATATAGCTTGTATACAGCGCTGAAACGTTGTCGGGGCATTACAGAGTCCAAAAGGCATCCTCCTAAAGGAAAAAGTGTCATAGGGACAAGTAAATGTAGTCTTCTCCTGGTCCTCTGGTGCGATGGCAATTTGATTGTACCCCGAGTACCCATCCGAAAAGCAATAGAATGCTTTGCCGGCCAATCGATCCAACATTTGGTCGATGAAAGGTAGAGGAAAGTGGTCCTTCTTCGTAGCTTTGTTGAGTTTTCGATAGTCCATGCATATCCTCCATCCGGTCACAGTGCGAGTGGGTAATAGCTCATTATCCTCATTCGTAACCACCGTCGTGCCTCCTTTCTTCGGAACACATTGGACAGGGCTCACCCATGAGCTATTGGAGATGGGTAGATCACTCCAGCATCAAGCCATTTCAGAATTTCTTTCATCACCACTTGCTTCATAACAGGGTTGAGTCTTCTTTGTGGTTCAATTGAATTATCGTGGCAATCTTCTAGCAGAATCTTGTGTATGCAGATCGTGGGACTAATGCCTTTCAAATCGGCCATAGTCCAACCAATTGCTTTCTTATGCTGCATCAAAACACTTAACAAACTTTGCTCTTGGTTAGCAGTAAGGTTAGCGGAAATAATCACCGGTAAAGTCTCATCGCTACCTAAGTACACATATTTAAGATGCCCTGGCAAAGTCTTAAGCTCTAGATTGGGTGCATGCAATAATGAAGGCTTAGGAGAAATGAATTCATCAAAATTCAGAGGTTCAAAATTCATACCTGATCTAACTTGTACTAAGCTAGATTGCTCCTCCAAAATTGGAAAGTCGTCAGACTCCACTAAGCTTTCATCATCCACCCAATATTCATTTTCTGCTAGCTGAATGAAGTTATTCTGGCAAAGATGTTCAGTCTCTTCTTCAATCACTGAGTTCAATTCAGAAATGCCTTGGCATTCTTCAGTGTCATCAACATATTTGAGCGTTCTAAAAACATTGACAGTCACACACTGATCAGCCATTCTCATGGTGAGTTCACCTTTTTCACAGTCTATCAAGATACGTCCAGTGGCTAGGAAAGGTCTTCCCAGAATGATTGGTGCCTTGGCATCAACTTCGCAGTCCAGAATTAAGAAGTCGACTGGAAACACAAACTTGTCCACCCTTACTATGACATCCTCGACTCTCCCTTCAGGTTTAACATGGGATTTGTCGGCAAGTTGTAAAATAACTGAGGTGGGTCTTGCATCTTCTATGCCAAGCTTCAAGAATATCGATTTCGGCATTAAGTTGACACTTGAACCAAGATCACATAAAGCCTTTCCAACGAAATTAGCTCCAATTGAACAAGGAATAATGAAGCTGCCCGGATCATTTCTCTTTGGCGGCAACTTACTCAATAAAGAACAAAATTCTGTTGCCGTGGCAACAGTCTCTACTTTCCTCTTCTTGGTACAGATGTCCTTCAGAAATTTGGCATACATCGGCATTTGTTCAACAGCTTCCAAGAGAGGTATATTGATATGGAGTTGATCAAGAATGTCTACGAACTTCTTGAAATGAACTTCATCATTGTGTTTCTTCAATCTTTGCGGGAATGGTGGGGGAGGTCTAGCATCCTTAGCTGTAGGAATAGAATTTTCTTTTGCCTTGGCATCAGAATCTGGTACCTTGGCAGAATCCTCCTCCTTGTCCTTCTCAAAAACTCTATCATCTTGTAATTCAGCTTCAGTAGTGGGATTAGAATCATCATGCTGTGGCCCACTATCCTTGACTTGTCGATTGATTTGTGTTCCACTCCTAAGAGTTAATACATTGCAATGCTCTTTTCCAGGCCCTTTAGTGACTTCAGTATCACTTGGCAAACGTCCTTGCTGATGCTCTTGCAATGCCGTAGCAATCTGACCAACTTGACCTTCCAAAACTCTCAGAGACGAGCTATGGCTTTGAAGTAAGGCGCCTTGACTATGAAGTAAAGCTCCTTGATTCTTAATTGAAGTATAATGGTCTTGCAGCATTATCTTCGTAGTAGATATGAATTCTTGAATTGTAGCTTCTAAGAAACTTATGCTTGTTGAAGATGAAGCTCCTTTGTTAGCATTATGCCATGGCATAGCATTTTGGTAACTTTGAGGCTCATTGTGATTCTGCTGCCTAGTAGGTTGATTAGCATTGTGGGCTCCTTGATTTCCCCATGAAAAATTAGGATGCTGACGCCATCCAGCATTATAAGTGTTTGAGTAAGGATTGTTGCTGCCTCGATTGTAATTACCAATAAAGTTGATGGACTCATGGTTGGTTGGGCATTCGCTCTCGTGATGATTGCCTTGGCATAACAGACATGCCAGACTAGTTATTTTCACTTCCTTCACATCAGTGGAACATTGTAAGTTCTTCAACATATTAGTAATAACGGAGAGTTGAGCGGACACCGAATCTTTGGCTTCTAACTCGAATGCTCCAGGTGCTCTCCTCCCACTCCCAAGTCTTGAGGAAGGAAATTGATAATCATTGTTAGCAATTCTGTCCAAGATAGAAAACGCCTCCGTAGGTGATTTATCCAGCAATGTCCCATTTGCCGAGGCATCCAGTAACATCCTCGTGGGTGCATTGACTCCATTATAGAACATGACCACTTGAGTCCAATCATGAAAACCATGATTTGAACACTTTCAAAGAAAACTCTTGTAACGATCCCAACACTCATACATGGATTCGTCGTCGCCCTGGCGAAAAGATGATATTTCATTCCTTAGCTGCGTATTCATATTCGGTGGGTTGTACCTCAATAAGAAACTCTTACAAAGATCGGCCCATGATTCCATCAAACCGGCTGGTACACCACTCAACCAAGCTCTTGCTCGGTCACGCAATGAATACGGAAAAAGCTTTAATTTCAGAAAATCCTCATGCACTCCTTCTTAGCAAAAAGAATCACAAACTTCCAGAAAATTGCGAATGTGCTGTCTGGCATCTTCAGTTGGCATACCCCCAAACTGCCCAATAGAATTCAACATGTTGAACATGACTGGTTTCAGCTCGAAATGTGCAGCTTGAATTTCAGGTGCCACAATCCCAGGATTCAAATCATCCAGCATCGGATTTAAATGATCTTGAATAACACGAGGCCTGATAGCAGGTTCAGCATTGTTTAATGCCTCGGTATTCTGATTTCCGTCATCTTGACCAATGCCTTGGTTTCCAATCTGATACATGTTTCTTTGAGCACGTCTTCTTCTTCTAGGCTCTTCAGAATTTCTTCTAGGCATACACTAAATAAACCTGAAAAATAAAACAAAAATATCAAGTAAACTATACAAAAATAAAAATGCAAAACAAAATTAAATGCTCTGGCAAAACTAAATAACTTCAGGCTGCCAATCCCCGGCAACGGCGCCAAAAACTTGTTCGCGTGTTGTGAGTACTATAAAATATACGCAAATAATGTGCAAGTATACACAATCACTCAAGTAATATAATGATGAGTGAGTATCGTCTCCACAGGGATTGGGTGAAATTACGAAAGTCTAACCAAAGCAACGCACTAAATTATCTAAGTATAGTTAGTCTTGATATATACAAATGTCACTGCAATGGATATGTGTATGCTGGTGGATGGTGTGATGGTGTAGCAAATGGAAATGCATTGGCAATGATGGATGTTTAATATTGAGTATGGTGAAATGTCAAGGCAATGAGAAATGGTAAAAACAGTAACTAAAAAGATAAATAAAATAAGAAGAAAATAATCCTCACGTGACAAGCTTCCAATGAAATGAATGGTAAGGATTGGTCTAAGGTTGATAAACTTATTTCTCAAGTATATTTAAGCTATCTTGTCTTTACTTACTCGACAGGGCTTTCCTAAGGTGTTCAAAAGACCCTAACAGAATAGGATGCCAAGGCATCTGCTCTCACTCAACGATGTTGGACAGCCTACCCTATTAATGAAGACACCCTTTTTAGTCGTTGAAATCCTAACCTAGTCTCTTCCGAGATCTAAGATATTAAGTTATAATATTCCTAGGCCGGTTCAAAGCCCCTTGAAAATACCATAACCCATTGCTTATGAGGATCTTATCTTGCGTTTCTTCCGAATACTTACAAGTATTTTTAGTTTAGGATTCTTCCGAATACCTAACCTTCATCTAAGAGATGGACATTTCCATGCCTCTTACAAGCCTAGATGGTGAAGCATTCATAAGCAAAGCAAATAAAGAACCAAAATAAACTTAAATATACCATTAAAAATAAAGTTTAAACAACCATTCAACCAACCACCACCAAATAAGTTAGTTCATGGTGGGGTTCGAAATATCTAAACACAAAGTCATGAAAATTCGTTCCAACAACCCACAAAATAATATAAAGAAATAGCAGCAAAAAAGGGAAGTGAGAAGAAGCCTTCGACGCGCCACCGGAGGTCTCCTCTCGGCCACCACGAACCACCTAGCTTGCTAGCTCCTTTCGGCGCCTAGCTTGCCACTCCTTGGAGCTTTATCAATGGAGGAATATTCCAAGGAAAAAGAAAGGAAAAAGAGAAAATAAAAATCTGAATTTTTCTGCTCTATGCGTGTGCTCACCTTCCTCTCCTCTCTCTCCCATGAGGTGTCATATATAATAAATAAAATATCTAGGGGTAATGATGAGTTTGTTGGGTGCAAAATACCCCTCATACCCCTAGGATCACATTTTGTGCATGAACCTTATCCTCCAAGTGGCAGTGGTACATTGGCAGCTCTGGCAGGCGGTTACAGCAGTCCTTCACGTGCAGGGACAGCTGTCCAGTGCCAGCTGTCCTTATGCAGAAATATCTTTTTGTCTTTTTCTGTGCCAGAAATGCCAAGGCATTTCAATCTGCTTTAGCAACGTGTGATGCCGCGGCATTACTTCCCAAAGAATCCTTTTCCTTGCTATTCCCTACACACCATAGACAAACTGCACCTTTCCCTCAAATAGCACCATTGAGAAATAAAATAGTACAACCACCACAAATGCAACTATATGTAACTACATGATCCTAAAATGACTAGAATGAGCTTTTAAACAAACAATAACTTAAGTGAAAAAGGCTTTAAAAGTAGCCTTTTTAGGAAGTTAACACATATATATAGTAATTTCAATATAAAGGTGTTAAAGAGTACTCTCTTTATTGATGAAAATATGATTGCATCATCCCCCCTTCTTTAGGACGATTTGTCCTCAAATCGAGTTCATTCTATCCTTGCATAACGTCATGTCTCCTTGCTAAAAGAAAGCATCCTTTGAACGGTTGTGTTCTTCCATTAGGTATCATTTCATAAGATTTCCCTTTAGGCCTTTCTTTGGAATTTGATTTACCAACAGGTACCTTTTGAGAATGATCTTCCTTTAAGGATTTCCCTTTTGGAAGTGACCTTTTACGTGATTGGTCCTGAGAAGTGAGGAGAGAAAAGGTTTCAAATGAAGGGTTACTTACCTTTTGGCGATTAAAACCCTTGGTGAAGAGTTGTGTCTTTAAATTCCAACCATCACCAATTTTCGTAGGAATCCCTTCATTTTACAGCCTTGAACCGTCGTATTTCTCTATGAAGAAGTTTGGTGTCATGTTTCGTTTCTCTTCGTTCTTTATTGGGGTTTTATCTTTGCACCATGCTTGTACACATTTTCGCATATGCAACTGATCTTGTTGTATCTCTTTTGGTGTCAAAGGAATCAAGGTTACCTTGCGTCCATCATGCTTAAAAATGTATTGATTGTGATAACAGTCATGAATGGCCCTTTTATCATACTGCCATGGTCTTCCAAGTAAGATGTGGCTAGCATGCATAGGGACAATGTCACAAAGCACCTCATCCTTGTACCTGCCAACTGAAAAAGGAATTAGAACCTGTTTGGTAACGTTTAACTCACCTCCTTCATTGAGCCATTGGAGTTTATATAGAGTAGGATGTTTTGACGTTGCCAATCCAAGTTTTTCAACCATAAGAGTACTGGCTACGTTTGTGCAACTTCCTCCATCGATGATCTTTGTGCAAACCTTGTCCTTGACATGGCATCTTGTATAGAAAATATTGTTTCATTGAATACCCTCTTGGGATGTTTGTAATTGTAGGAACCTTTTTAAAACAAGTATCTCACCATGACCTACATTTTCTTCAGTTTCTTCGTCTTGCACTGTTTCAGGTTCTTTATCAAAAATAGGCTCGTCAGAATCCGATACAATATTTCCATTGTCAAGTACCATCATGGCATTTTGGTTGGGACATTGACTAGCAACATGTCCTTTCCCAAAATATTTGAAACATTTGATGTCTCTGGATCTTTCGAAAGTATCGGTTTTCTTTTCATTACCCTTACTAGATTCTCCCACTTGTTTTGCTTTGGAAACTTCTATTTGATCCTTTGCTTGTGTTGGAATTGGTTTCCTGAAGGTGATGGGTTCTTGCTTCCACTTGGTGGTCGAATTTGGACTGCTCTTAGTGTAGGATTTCCTTTTGAGTTGTCCTTCAATTTTCATGGCCACATGTACCATCTCTTCAATCTCTATATAATGCTGAAGTTCAACAAGGTTAGCAACATCAGGATTTAGGCCAGATAAAAACCTTTCCATGGTTGCTTCTCTGTCTTCATCAACATTGGCTCGGATCATGGCTATCTCCATTTCTTTGAAATAATCTTCAACGCTTTTGCTTCCTTGTTTCAAATTTTGTAATTTATAGTAAAGATCTCGGTGATAGTGAGTAGGCACGAACCTTTTCCTCATAATGCCCTTCATTTCTTACCACGTATTGATGGGGCATTCACAATTGGTCCCACCAAACTAAGGCATAGTCCACGAATTCCATAGCAGCAAGCCTGACCTTCTTTTGCTCCGTATAATTTTGGCATTAAAAAATGTGTTCAATCTTGATGACCCAATCAAGATAGGCTTCTGGATCAGCTCGTCCTTGAAATAGAGGAATGGTCACTTTGATGTTGCTGAAGCTATTATTCTGATTTCGATGAACATCTCTTCTTGCTACTGATGTTACTTCAGCCTCCTCTTCTTCGATTTCTTCTTCCATTCTAGGGCGATTTACTCTTCGGTTGCATAAGGATGCTTTAAATTGGTCCATACGATCATGTAAAGGTTCCAATTATAATCTTAGCAATCTGGCCATTTCATGCATAATTGCTTGAGTTTGCAAATTAGGGGCATCTCTTTCAGGGGTTCGTCCTGGACTTTGAGTCATGGTTTAGTGAAATAAGAAAACAATAAGATGTGTAAAAGACCTTACCAAAATGTACTCTCACAGAGCCTCACGAGTCACTCCAAGAAACTTGATGTCACTCAATCTGCTCGTGTTTGCACTCTAGGACTCTAATGGCTTTTTACTTGTCCTCTTCTGATCTCAATCACTCTCCAGCCTTTTTCCTCTCGATTCTCTTATCTCAAGTTCTAGAGAACTTTACTCAAAACTGTATCAAGTAAATTTACTTGTTTGGCGTCGGCTGCAAAAGGGTTAGTAGGAATGGAAAACAAATATAATGAAAGGGTGGCTTAGAAAATAGAAAGAAGAGAAACAAAAGGGTTACTTACACAAGTCACTTCACAACCTTCTATTACCACAATCAATTAAAACGGCTTACTTGAATTGCTTGGTGTTGGTTGATGAGTGCTTCAACTTCTTTCTTTTCTTTTCTTTGTTTTTCTTCTTTTTGAGTGCTGGATTTCTTTCTTTCTTTTGGAGTGCTTCAATTTCTTTTCTGATTTTCTTTTTCTTTGACTATGCACTTCACTTGCACTTTTTTTTTTGTATTTTTCTTTTTGTTGTTGTTGGACGTTTCTTTCTTCCACCAAAGCTCTGATACCACTTGATGTAAGGCTCTTCTGATGCCTTAACAATTGATTGTGGATCTAGGAAGGAAGCAAAACAACATGTACAAGTGAATGGCTCAAAAAGAGATGGTTAAGGGTGGTAAACGTATGGGTGAATAGGTGGGCTGTTTAAATTAGAGATGGAAGCGGAAGATGAATGAAATATCTATAGGTTATGGCTATGAAACAAGGAATGGTAGTGAGGATAGTATCTTGAAGAAGTCTCAATGAATAACCAATTCTATAGAGAGCAAAGACCCAGACTTTATATTGCTTCTTCAAGGGGTGGTATTAAGGACTTTGACCCACTAGTTATAAGAACTAGGAACTAGAAGTATCAAGGTGAAAAGAAAGGGGTTGACGCCACAAGTATAAAATACTTGATAAGTCTATAAAAGTCCACAGGACTTAAGGAAGAGAATAATCTCACTTATATTAATCAAAATGGTCTGCTTACAAATGAAATAGGAAAGCCTATTTATAGTTTTTGAAGGGACTTAGCTGAATAGGTACATGTTGGTTCGGCCAGCCCTTGTACTTTTCTAAAATGACATGATTTAAATGCTAAAAGAGATTATGGTTCGGCCCTTGATGGAGGGAAATGATCCTTGGCCGAATAACACTTGTATCCCTTCACTTTGGCGCCAAATGGGAGAGAAGATGATGCTTGGCCAAATGGTTAAATGGCTCTTCATCTTGGTGCCTAAATGAACCACATGCAAGGCACATGGGGGCTTATCATATGCAAAGCACATGGGTGTTCTAGGGAGCCTTGTGGTGCAGCCCTTTGCATGGGATGATGGCTGGTCATGTGTTCCCTTCTTAGGCGTGCATGTGTCTCCTCCAAGCTAGCTTGAGTGTGGAGCTAGCTAGCAAGTATGGGTTATTTTGTGAACAAGCTTCCTAGTCAAATCCTTATGAGCTTCATAACAGTACGTTTCAGCTATATTCAGCTACCATTGACATCATTTTTGACAACTCAGCTCCAAATAGTTCAACTAGTTGAGTTTAGCTAGCCTTGAGCTCCTCCAGCTGAATTGAGCTTTCCTTAATGTTCCATGAGCTGCTTTGTCCTTTGTGAGCTATTTGTGAGCTGCATAGGACGTCCAAATAATCCACCAAGATACCTCAACGTTCATCACACTCCATTGTACCTATATGTGAAAGGAAATAAGGTAAGTTCATGATTTTGAGCTAAGAAGAGCTAAATACCTTGCTGCCATGTAAGAATATGGTAATGTGAGCTATGATTGAAGGTCATGAGCTAACTATATCATCTTATAATATGTGTAAGATAATGCATGAAGCTTAAGAGCTATCTATTAAAACGAATTATAATGATGATGCCTTGAGTATAATGTATCATGCTTATATGATTATAAACTATCCTAATATGCTTAAATCAATGTGTATGTTGTGTTCATACTAAGTATTCTTTAACTATTAAAACATTATATAACATAACAAGAATTCTTATCATGAATTGTATTATAAGAACATGTAGTATATAATATATATATAGTAATTTCAATATAAAGGTGTTAAAGAGTACTCCCTTTATTGATGAAAACGTGCTTGCATCAATTCACCACTAGGATTATGAGTATATTTTCTCAACCTACTCATAGCATATAAAATATCAGGATGAGTGCAGTTCATTAAGAACATACGACTCCCGATGAATTTAGCATACTCTAGTTGGGAAATACTTTTTTATTTTTAAAGAGTCATGTACTAGAGTTATAAGGGGTTCTAATAGGGATGACATCAAAACTGTCAAATTTTGAACACATTCTCCATATAGTGTGTTTGATTTAAAGAAAATATTTTTTTAGTTTTGTTAGCCTCAACTCTTAAGATTACATCAACCTCTCATAAGTTTGTCATCTCAAATTTAGTAGACAATAAATATTTCATTTTATTAGTGGATTAAATTTATATACTAACTAAATATTGACATACATATGTCTAAGGACTAATCTTAATTTGGTGGTTATCAATCATAATTAAATTATATTAAATATAAGTATGTGCATATATACGTTTAGAAGTTAGGTATATTTTAAATACATATGTTTTGGTTTGTTTATAATTATATGTATGTACATAGTTATAAAAGTTTCATTTAATACAATATAATACATATAGTTATTAAATAAATACATAGGAAATGATAACTTAAATGAAAATATTAATATTCATTTTATTTCTATTTATAGGTTTTACAAAGCCTCAAAGATTACAAATTAACAAGCCCATCAAGCAGTCCAGTAGCAAAAACCTAAATCGGAAACAGCCCATATCATCTAAACTATGCAAAACCTAAGCCCAATCGATTAAAGGTCCAAATCAGGAGAAGGGATAGGGTAAACCCTAAGCATTAATCCATCAGCCGTCGCAGCTGCCAAGCCTCTCCAATCCACGATGATGCCAATCCTAGGGGTGTAAACGAGCCGATTCGAGCTCGAGTATTGCCGAGCTCGACTCGAACTCGAAAACTTTAAACATAAGCTCGACTCGACTCGAAAACTCGCGAGCCTAAAATTTTCAAGCTCGACTCGAACTCGAAAAATAATATTGAAACTCGACTCGAACTCAAAAGGCTCAAACTCAAAAAAAAATCAAGAGATCGATTGAAGCTCAAGACTCAAGCTCAATTGAAGCCCAATTTTGAGCTTGATTCAAGCTCGATTGTGAGTTCGTTTGTGAGCTCGATTCAAGCTTGATTGTGATCTCAATTCAAGCTCGACTTAAGCTCGAGGATGGGTTAATATTCTTTTGTTGAAACCCATCCCATTTTATACATTCGACTTACCCCTTATTCCCCAAGAACCACCGCGATGTGGGATATAACTCACATAGGAGTTAGGACAGTGAACCTTGTTTCTGGTTCTGGTTTCAGCTCTTTCACTCGGTCGATTTATCGTTGGACTGTGAACCTGTCTTCCCAAATATTACAACAACAACATCATACTTTACGAACAATTACATGCCTTTCTCGTTGATATTCAACTTCACCCCTCTGGTGCATAATTAGAATGGCTCTTCTTACCTGCCAAACATAACCACCATATTACAAACATGATTGAACTGGATGTACATACAACCCAAAAATTGGCATACTCGAATGAATCAGTTTTAAGTTAACTACTTACATTGATTCGTTACCCCTCTGGTGCATAATTAGAATGGCTCTTCTTACCTGCCAAACATAACCACCATATTACAAACATGATTGAACTGGATGTACATACAACCCAAAAATTGGCATACTCGAATGAATCAGTTTTTAAGTTAACTACTTACAATTGATTCGTTCATCCCCATTCTAGTAAGATCATCGATCAGCCTTCTTTCTGATATGCGATTTCCAATTCCCAGTATTCTCTTTATCTAGTTCTCCGCTTGCTATATATGTATTAAATTTTGTTAACATATGGAAAATCACAAGAATAGGAGAACAAGTTCAGCAAAAATGTCTACAAACCTTTATCTCATTGGCCATTTCGGGAGATATGTTAATATGCTGGTTTATTCCAGAACGTGCTGCATAAATGGTGGAGACTTTGAAAAGTCTCAAATTACCAAAGTAGGTTAACTTCCTGTTTGAATTTAATTCAAGCATTCACGACCTAACATGACTTTCACGAATTGTCGACTACGTTGCACTCGAATCTGTCTTCCCATAAACATCTGCAATCACAAATTATCAGTTAAAATACAAAAAAAATAATCTAGAAATTTATAAAATAAGGAACTACCTTCCCTTGGAAAGCAGACAGTGCTGCATCAGCTTCTTTCATGGATTTGAAAGAGACAAAGGCATAGCCGGATGACTTTCTCGGATTATCATGAAATATAACTTCAGCAGAAACAACATTAGCACCCTCAGAGCCCTCACTTCATATGAAAGATTCGCCACGAACAAGTTGATTTTGTCTCTATTTCTTATTTGTTTTTCCATTTTGTCTGTTCTGTTTGGTTGTTGCTGCCACTGCCATATGGTGGCCGGCCGTTTAATGTCACGGCAAGTACAGCCGTAAGTTCACCGACCCTTGTGGACTACTCTCGGTAGCCCCCTCCGTTGTTTCGTTCGAATATTATATTCGAATGGAACTCACTGCCAGGCCAGTTCTCCGACTCGAACCAGAAAAATATATACATACACATTTCTGTCACTGTAAAATTATTTCCTACATTATGAAGTTTGGTATTTGAATTTGAAATCAAGCATCGTGAATTTTGTAGGGAATTTTGAATTAGGAATCGAGTTACAACCTCCTCCACTTTACCCACGAACTTCAAATCGATTGTTGCAGTTTGTGTTGACTGTGAGTGTTAATTGTCAAATTTTAGTAGGTTGGTCTTGTCGTTAATTTTAGAATAATTTGTTTATTTAAAATATTTTGTATGTTCTAATTCGGGTCGATCCACTGTTCGAGCTGATCGTAATAAAGGTTATTATCGGTCCTTAACTATTAATGAGGTGTGTCTTTTTAATTGGGGCTACATTATTTTATTTGGTTTTCTTATTATTTGTTTGGTTGAAATTGATTTGAAACATGAATGTTATGTAAAATTGATTGCCTTAAATACAATTTGGATAAATATTATATATTTCATGTTGGCTTGTCGGATTTTAATGGATATTGTACATTTAGAATATTTGAATTTTTGGGTGATTTGTCGGATTCAGAATATATGTATATATTTAGAATAAATATTTCGAAATATTTAGCTGAAAATATGTTGTATTCGGATCAGATCAGATAATTATGCCATTTTGTATGTCATAACTTAAACCCTAACCCCTAACCCTTAACATATAAACCTTAAATCATATCACATAAACTCTAAAACTCTGAACTCTAAACCCTAAACTATAAACCTTAAATCATATCACATAAACTCTAAAACTCTGAATTCTGAACTCTAAACCCTAAATCTTAAACCATAAACACTAAACTCTAAACCTTAAATCCTATTATATAAACTCTAAACACTAAACCATAAACCCTAAACCTTAAATCATATCACTCTAAACCCTAAACTCTAAACCCTAAACTCTAAACCCTAAACCTTGTCACGTAATTTGAAGGAATGAGATGGCTTAGTGAAAGGAGAGAGGGTATACTTGTTTTGATATATATATTTTAAATTATTAATATTTAAATTGAATCATATTTTTTTATTATATTATATTTATTATTAAATAAAAAATTAGTTATGAGGTAAGTACAATATAGTATCTTGATATTAAATGCTCAAACCCTTGATATTTATGATATTTGAACTTGAAACCTCAAAATATAACAACAATTTAAAAAATTAGTTATTACAAATATTATCATTAGAAATATATTAAATATTTGTCATTAGATAAATAATTTTTTTATTAATTTAAAATAAATATAAGAAAGTTTATTCAAAAATAATTTTTAACCATTTTCAATTTAAGAATATTTATTCATCAATAATGTATTTTTAATATATTTTTAATAATGTAATTTTAAAAAATCTAAAATTATAATATAACATTTTTTTCGAGCTGCTCACGAGCTTTTCGAGTCGAGTATCGAGTAGCTCGTTTCGGCTCGTTAAGAACTCGAGTCGAGTTCGAGCTCGAGTCGAGTCCATTCGATCCGCGTATTTATCGAGCCAAGATCGAGTCAATCTCGAGTAGCTCGCGATATGTCTCGTCTCATTTACAGCCCTAGCCAATCCCTCGTGGTCCCCCTAATGCGTGAGAAGCCGTGTGAGCCTCATTATAGTGATCCTCATTATAGTGAGCCCAAACCAGCAAAGCAAGTTGTTCCATTTGCCGCTCCATGTCACTCTCCAACAAGCTCCTTCGCCTCCAGGGTAGCACTCAGCAATGGTCCATGAGGGATTCTTGTACGGGGCACACCACATCGGCCAAATTGGCCATTAGGACAACCGGGTAATTAAATTAGCCCATTAAGACATCCAAACAATTAATTTGGGATCTACGGTAATTTGAACAGTTCACATGGGAACTCGTCACGCCGGCATGACAAGTTCCATGTGATATAATTTTTTAATGGGTCGTGTCAAGAGGACCCCACACTCTGATTAAAAAAATTCTCTAGGGAGTCATCACACTGGCATAACGAATCCCAATAAAAATATATATATTTTTTGTAATTTTTTAAAAGAAAAATAAAAAAATAATATTTTATCTCTAGAGAACTCGTCACACTGGTGTGAAGAGTATATGAGTGTAAACGAGCTAAGTCGAGTTCTAGTACTGCTGAGCTCGACTCGAACTCGAAAACTTTAAAGTAAGCTCGACTCGACTAGAAAACTCGCGAACTAAAAATTATCAAGCTCAGCTCGAACTCGAAATATAATATTAAAACTTGATTCGAACTCAAAAACGCTCGAACTAAAAAAAATTTAAGAGCTCGATTAAAACTTAAAACTCAAACTCAATTGAAGCTCGATTAAAGCTTGTTCAAGCTCGATTCAAGTTCAAGTGCTCACCGCGTGACTTCGTAAATTAAACACCTGAGTTTACGCTTTAATTTATAGGTTTACTTGTAGAGCATATGCTTCTATCTTAAAGATGTAATTCCTGTCTTTCCTGCTTCTGTGACTCTTCTCCAGCAAGCTCCCATCTTCTGGTAAATAAACTCTCTATTTTCATCTACCATCCAAAAGCTACCCCTTACTCTCTCTTCACTATTAAAGCTCTTCAATTCTTTATCCCTATCCATCCCTTTTTCATAGCTGAATTGAGAAGAAAGAAACTATGGAGATTATAAACGAAAACCAAACAATTCAATCCATCATCAGATCCCACTTCCTGAAGCTTGTCACCAAAATTTTGCTCCCCTTTTCAGTTATTTCTGTAATATTATCATACCCTTTGTTATGCAACTTCGGAACTTCGGCATATAGTTTACAACTCTTTAGTTTCAGCGTTGGAAAGAATTACATGTTTCTGCTTTGCAATGGACTTCTTTTTTTCATTGTCACCAGCTCTGTTTTGTTCGGTGGTTTTTGGGTAGAGTCGAATATTAGATCCGATAAGACTCCAAGGATCAGTAATGGAGGTGGTCAAACAGAATCATCAAAGCCAAAAGAGTCAATTTTAAAAGCAAATGTTACTGAAGAAGTTGATCAAAGAGAAGATCTTCCCTTGGTTGTACAAGATGAAAAAGGAAAAGAAAGATCAAGTGAGCTTGTTGCAGTCGAGGAAGATGAAGATGAAGAACTTGGTTTGTTGAGTGATGAAGAGTTAAACAAGAAATGTGAAGATTTTATTAGGAGAATGAAAGAAGGGATTCAATTTGAAGCTCGCAATTGATGGTTCAATAGTAGAATTCGACACAACATCGCGACTTTGACAATAATTTGGTTCTCCCCTGTTTTTTTTTTTCTCAGGAATTTGATTTCTGGGTTTTAGTTTAGAATACTGGTCGCTGTAAATTAAATGATGTTTTGCTGTGATTTCTGATGTAATGGTAATTAAACATTGTTGTTAGAAAGCATAATTAAGGTGTTGTAGACTTGTGGTAAATTAGCTTTAGGCCCTCTAGATTTATGTGTTTTGCACAAAACAGTCCCTCATTTGTTTAAATTTTCTTATTTGTTTTAAATGTTCAGGTGTCATTTATGTTTTTTTCCATATTATTTTTGCTTAAACCGAATAGGAACAATTGCATAGAAGACCCTGTAGTTTATGCGCATTTTACATTTAAGTCATTGGTTTAATTCCAATTTTGTAAGTTTAATTTTACATTTACATGAATTTAATCATCATTTTAAAGTTAGCATATTTAGCTTAAATTAGTCCTCACATTTAGGTTTCTCTTAATTTAGTCCCTGTTTGGGATTGTTTTCTTTAATTAGTTGTGTATATTTATTTTGCATGTTGATATGTTTATATATAAGTATGCGAATGATTTATTTAGGAGTCACATAACATCATTTTTCATAATGTGTATGTTACCTTAATGTGTATAACTTAAACTTTAAACTCTAAACCCGATCACATAATTAGAAGGAATGAGATAGCTTAGTGAAAAGAGAGAGAGTAGACTTGTTTTTCTTTTGCTTTCTGAAGAACAAAAATATAATAAGAAGTTTGAGTCTTTTTTATTTATGCTCCTCTTCTCTTCAGTCTCTCTCTTTATTTACTGCTTTGATTTTCCAACTCTGCAATATATTATTTTTTTCTTTTAGAGTAGAATCTAGTGATTTTCCAACTCTGCAATTATTATTATTTTTTTCTTTTTAGAGTAGAATCTAGTAATGCATATATATTTGTCTTGTTTTACTTTATATGATACAGGTTAGTAGCAGGGATGATCATTTTCTCTCAAATATGATTTGATGCCATTAATTTTGTTAATTAAGATATTAATGTAAGTCTAAATGAGTTTTTTCTTTCTTAATTCTTTATAAAATCGGTTACACTCTATTTTGATATATTTTTTAAAATTATCAATATTTAAATTGAATCATATTTATATATTATATTATATTATATTATATTATATTATATTATTTATATATATTATTTATATTATATTATTTATATTATATATATTATATTATATATTTATATTATATTATATTTATTATATTATATTATATTATATTATTTATATTATATTATATTATATTATATTATATATATATATATTATATATATTATATTATATTATATTATATTATATTATATTATATTATATTATATTATATTATATTATATTATATTATATTATATTTATATTATATATATTATATTATATATATATATATATATATTATATTATATTATATTATATTATATTTATTATTAAATAAAAAATTAGTTATGAGGTAAGTACAATATAGTATCTTGATATTAAATGCTCAAACTCTTGATATTTATGATATTTGAACCCGAAACCTCAAAATATAACAAAAAATTTAAAAATTAGTTATTAAAAATATTATCATTAGAAATATATTAAATATTTTTCATTAGATAACTAATTTTAATATATTAAAATTAAAATTAGAGGGTATTTGTATTATAGAATTTGTAATATATTTTTAAAATTTTATAATTATTAATAATATATTTTTAATAATGTAATTTTAAAAAATCTAAAATTATAATATAACATTTTTTCGAGCTACTCACGAGCTTTTCGAGTCGAATATCGAGTAGCTCGTTTCGGCTCGTTAAGAACTCGAGTCGTGTCCATTCGATCGAGTATTTATCAAGCCTTGATCGAGTCGATCTCGAATAGCTCACGATCTGTCTTGTCTCATTTACAGCCCTAGCGCTCAGAGCTTAATGACAAAACCATAGTTGTTTGAACTAGAGCGAGCCTTCCTTTCGTAGATCCTTACTGGGCTTACTTGCCGGGTCAGGCCTGCATGCTTAGTTTGATTCTTCTCTGTTGGGTCATGTAGACGAGCCTTATCTTTGGACCTTTGCACTTGGACTGAAGCTTTGTTAGGTTTGGACATGGACTTATATTGGACTTATTTTGAATTAGACTTGAAAATAAATAAATAAGTATAATATATAATAATATAATATTAAATATATTATTTAATACTAGTATATGATATAGTTATATACTATAAATAATATATACTATTATATAATTTTAATTATACGCTATAAATAGTACATAATATATTTTTTTAAATATAATGTACAAAATATATTTTTTTAAAAACTATATATATATATATATACTTTAAATAATATGTAAATATATATTATGCTATATATATTATATTATATATAATATATACTATATACTATATATACAATATATATATATATTATATATATCAATATACTACTAAATTTGAAATAAATTTTCGAATGAAAATAGGTGTCTATAGTTGTCATTCTTTGTCCATTATCGTATAATAGAAATAGGACAAAGATAAAAAGATATAAATTTTCTTTTGGTATTTAAAATGAATGAATTCTAAAAGCAGGCCCGCTGAAATGTCAAATCATTTAGATCTTCCTCAAGAATCGGATCATACTTCGTGTAACTCCCCTCCGTGGGTTGAGTCAAGCGAAGAATCGTTCATCGTGTTAGGTGGATTCAAAGTCAAATTTTCTTCGAGATTGATATCTTTTGTTGCGAAGTTGAAATATGACTGTTCTTTAAGTCGAATATGTTCTGTTGTGGAGTTAAAATATGACTTGAAGACCTTGGTTGGAAAATAACTCCTCGTTGTTTAGTTAAGCTATGTTGTAGATGACTACTGTATTACAAGTTAAGTCAAAATTTGGCTTGAAACTCTTGATTGGAAACTAGCTCCTCGCTGCTGAGTTTAGCTAGATTGTCGTCAATTTTGAGTATGCTATCGAGTCAAATATCATTCTTTGTGAAGTTGAAACTTGGCTTGAACTCTTAACTAGAAAAAAACTCATCACTTTTGAATCTAGCTAGATTATAGTTGATTTTGAAATGCTTTTGAACCCAATATCCTTAGTTATGAAGTTGAAATTGGTTTCAGAATAACTTGACTAAAATATAGCTCCTCATTGCTGAGTTTAGCTAAATTGTAGTCAAATTTGAATGTGTTCTTAGGTCAAGTATCCTTTGTCATCAAGTTAAAATTTGGCCTAAAAGTTTAACTAAAAACTAGCTCCTCGTCGTTGAGTTTAGCTAGATCGCAAACAACTCCTTTATTACGGGTTTATTCAATTTTGGACTTTCTTTCAAGCACAAATATCCTTCGTTGTAAATTTGAAATTTTTCCTAAAAGTCTTAACTGAAATCTAACTCGTTACTGTTGATTTAGATAGATTGCATTCGAATCTTAGTTTGATTTTGAACCCAATATCCTCCGTTATGAAGTTAGATTTGACTTAAAAATTCTTGACCCTAAGATAGATCCTCACTATTAAGTTAAGAAAATGTGCGGTCAATGCTCTCGAGTCGAGTATCATTCGTCATAAAGTCAAAACTTAGACAAAAAATTTTAACTGGAAAATAACTTCTCGTTGTTGAGATAAATTAGAATGCAATCGATTTGAATATGCCTTCACAACCAATATTATTCATCGTGAATTTGAAATTGGCTTTGAAGAAACTTGACTGAAGATAGCTCATCGTTGTTGAGTTTAGCTAAATTGTAGTTGATTCTAAATATGATCTTGGGTCAAGTATCATTCGTTGTGAAGTTGAAACTTGACTCTAAAAAAGCAACAAAAAATATATGTATACGTGTAAAATGACGAATGTGATGCTCTTAGGTATGCCTAATATGTTTGAAAAATGCATCGTTTTTTTTTTATTTTTCATCTTCCGGAAGAAACCCCATTCTCCGTCTGTTGACCGTTATCTCATCCTTCTCTACAGACGCTCTCGAGTAACACATTTTGGAATCTATCGTGAGTTAAAATGTTAATATGGAGTACCCTTGAATGGTAGGGAATCATTCATTTAAATTAATACCCAATCTTGTGTTGAGGATTTAATCCGAAGTGCAAATAAGTTGGCATCATAACCTTTCGAGCTTATATGGATTTTTCTTTGAAATCATGTCAACTTCGAAAAACAAGTACATTTTGGAACATTTTATACATTAATTCACAATGATCTTTTTTCAAGATGAATGAATTACTTATAATTAATTGTAGTACAAGATGCGAAGAAAAATTGGACTTTAAAAGAAAACAAGTTCCTTTTTATTTATATGAATGGAAAAAGTTCATTGGCAAGTAAATGTTAAACATTTTGGAAAAAGAAAACCATAAGGAGAAAATAGGTGCCCCATATATCAATGATATTAACTCATTTAAACTAACATACCGTCGAATGAGCCATGCGTGGCTTTTTTCATCGGGATTCCGAAGGTTGTGATAATGAACGAAGGGCGTAAAATTCTTCTCAAGTCATCAAGTCTCCTAAGATTTCAGATGCCACATTCAATTCAATATGATGATGGCATCTTGTTTCAGGATCTTTCGGTGCACGAATCCTGAATCGTTATTCAAGTTGCCCTTTATGGTTTTTTAACTTGAGACCTTATTTGGTTTCAAGATGCCCATTGTTGTTTTATCTTGATCCCTCATTTGTTTCATTCTTTCATTTTTTTTAAATCATGCATTAAAGTTTTAGAAAGAAATTGTAAATAAAAGATTAACCTTGATGTGCAGAACAAAAACTGTAGATAGTCTCTTTCACTTGGAAATTCATGTATGATTAGAAAAGACTTTTCAGGCATGCAATAGAGGTCATGGCTCATGATTATGAAGGAAAATATATATAGGCTCAAACAAGTGTTTAAGGGTGATTGAACCAATGACCAATGCATTCATTGAATCTGGTTCACTATGTGTTTTTTGTTTCTCCTTTTTTGGATCCCTCTAGACTGTTCACTTGTGGATTTTTATCCTAAAGGTCATCTTCTTTGAGAATCTAGATATTTGAATAAGCTTTGATTGACTGACATTGTAGTTTGGAATCACTTCATTTATGGGAATCTTTGCATGTTCCCCTTTTTGTCCTCTTTATTTGTCGAATACGAGACCTCAACATCTTTTATCCTTCTTGATTTGATTTGAATCTTCATGTTGTATCTGGTCGACTTTGTGATTCTTTATTTGTTGATTATTTTCATTCGCGTGAGTATTTTTTCCTGCACCTTTCCCCCTAGTGTAGGGAGTGATCCTTGGTTAGGGTTAAATACAAAGAAAAAAAGTATTTCAGGCTCAAATGGGGATATCAATGGATATATTTTTCTTTTGTGAAGGGATGATCAAACAAGTTCTTTCATCATTTCATACATAAATAATTTTGAGAAAGAGATATCCTTAGGGGGATAAATGTTCAGAGTTAATCTTTTATTCAAAAAAGTCATTAATGCATGATGATTCTAAATTTTTTGCCCTAATTACTCGATCTTATCCTCATAAGGTTGATGCAAGATGCCCTATATTTTCTTCTTGTTTGATGTTGTGGTAGAGGAGAGTTGTCTTAGGTTGCTTGAAATCAATCTCCGGATCAGAGTCATTTTCATCCATACCATTAATATTTAAAGATCTAAATAAAAGTGACAAGAAAGATATATACATATATAAATGCGAGAGTGATGTAGGTTGAATCTACACTCTTCAATGGAAGTGAGTAGATAGCCTTATTGTTATCACGATCTAGGATTGACAAGTAATGATATCATTGAGTTATAAGTTTGGGTTGTAACAAATATAAAAAAGAAATAGGATTAATAATGGAAGAATAAATGGATTAATAAGATAAGTAATGAAATAAAAGAAATGAGTAGAGATGGCTGCAGAATTATGAAGTTGTTGATGACCTTGATGGAAGATGTTGATAGTGTTGATGTTGAAATAGAGATGGTGGTGATGTTGTATCTCAAACATGGCAAAGAAGAAACTATGCTAGAATCACAAACTTGCTTGAGGGGTGATGAAAGTGTCTTCAACCCACTAGATAGAAATCTAGGAATTTAGGAATCAATGTGAAAGGAATGACGCCACAAGTATATGAATTATACTTGCTTAATCGATAAAGTTCACAAAGAACTTTGAAGAGAGATTAAACTCACAAAAGGTTTGTTTTATATTATGAATGAGATGAGTACAAATGATGGCAAGCCTCTCAATTTATAGAAAATGAGAGGGCTTGGCCGAATGGTTACATATTGTTTTAGCTAGGTACATGTCTCTAAATGAAAGTACATAATTAATTAAATGAAGGGATATGTCCACAAGCTTAGTGTTGGTTCGATTAACCCTTCATAAAGGGGTTTGATGTTTCGGCCATATATGAATCCATCTTCCTTTGGCTGAAAGTGGGGTACTTGTTCATCTTGGTGCCAAAGATATCTCCTTTGGCCGAATGATGATGTGCCTCCTCAAATTGGCGCCAAAGCTCTTATGTGCAAGGCATGTGGGTGTGGTCGAATAGCCATGGAGCTTTGTTTCATGTCCCTTGGTGATTTAGGCCTCCAATGGGTGTAATCTCTTCACCAACGTGCTCATGGCGAAAAGGCATCTTCATGGGCAGTATCATTCATGAAAGGTCACAATGTTTGAAAAAGTAACCTTTCATGTTTGAGCTAGTTCTAAGGTAAATGAGCTGGAGGTGAACTGGCCATAGGTGAGTTGTAGCATGGTGAACATTATGAAAGCTCCTTGTGAAAAGTTACCTCTTGAGGTGGCAACTATTCGCAAAAAGGTATGATTTCACAAAATTTGACTTAGGACATATTTGAAGTGTCCTAAGTGGTGATGATGATGGTGCATTTCCTCAGCTAAATTGAAGTCATCTTGTAGCTCAAATCTTTAGCTCAATCCAGCTATGAGCTCACGGGTCTCCGGACAACTTTTCACCAATTGTTCGTTGTGCTCTCCTAAACGTCCCCATATAAGTTTCCTTGTCTTTGCTTTCTCCATTTAGCTCCCAAGTTGTGGACGAATGTACCTATACACATAACATAAAGAATTAAGTTAAGTATATGAACTATATAATGTGTATAAGATAAAGATATGTACTATAGGTTATAATAATAATTCATGCATCATATGATAATGAATTAATATTATTATTATAACTATAGATTATATGCATGAATATCAATCAATGATTCAAACCATAGGACATAATGAATGAATGCACATGTTATGATAATTCAAGTATAGTCTAATATGCAAATGTATGCTCAAATCGAAAGGTGACTTCTCCAAATTGTTCGCCCATTCAATCGTTGTTGGTTTGTCTCCATATGTCATCTTTATGAAAAGATTCTTATAAAAAGTCATATCCCTTGAATAAGTTCCTTGAATGTCCATGACATGAAAAGAGAAGAAACTTTCATAAGTAAGAGAATTATTAATTATGAGTAAGTGAAAGTTGTACTTCATGTTCTCATGTTTTGGATAGACAAAAGTTGTCTTTTGAAGACATGTCTCTTGGTACCCCAAAAGTCATATTGTTTGGTTCAAAAGTCATGTCCATTGAATCATGAAAAATTATAGTTTTTTGCACTTGAAAATATAATTCTCTTAAGTTTCCATGGATCACGCCTCTTGGTTCCTCGATTTGACCAATGGTGTCATTTGGAATATCTCTTTGATCCGACACATCATGTTCTTTTCAAAGAGTATGTAACCCTTCATCTCAACTCTTTGAATCATCATGATGGTTTGTGGAGAGTCTTAACCTTTGAAACTTCTTGAAATGCTTGAGTTCAATGCTCCAATCAAGCTTATAATGACAAAGGACCTTGTCATTAACGTTTGGTAGGATAATACCATGTACGTAACTCAAATTCCTGCAAAGTAAATCAAAGTTAAAATATAAGAAATTATTAACAAGATGAATGGAAACATCAAACCAATGTGGATGTTTAATAGAAGTTGGTTGCTAAATTCTTTTCAGGATTGGCAATGCACTTGGAATATCAACGAACAAAACTCTTGGCACTTCAAGTGACGCTTCTTTTAGAACTTCAAATAGTATAACCTTTGAAACATTAAGAGTCACACCTGTTGGTTCTTCAAAGGTCATAACTTTTAGTCCTCCAAAAGTCATGATTCTTGAATCATCTCCTCTAAAAGATACATCTCTTGGATTATCCTGCAAAACAATAGGAAGAATAGATGAAAGAGTAAGGTTAGTTAAAATCTGTTCTTCATTCTCCTGTTTCTCTTCAAGTGTCCTAAGTGTCCTAAGTGGTGATGATGGTGGTGCAGCTCCCCAGTTGAATTGAAGTCATCTTGTTGCTCAAATCTTCAGCTCAATCCAGCTATGAGCTCACAGGTCTCCGGATAACTTTTCACCAATTGTTCATTGTGCTCTCCTAAATTTCCCCATGTAAGTTTCCTTGCCTTTGCTTTCTCCATTTAGCTCCAATTTAGCTCCAATTTAGCTCCCAAGTTATGGTCGAATGTACCTACACATAACATAAAGAATTAAGTTAAGTATATGAACTATATAATGTGTATAAAATAAAGATGTGTACTGTAGGTTATAATAATAACTAATGCATCATATGATAATGAATGAATATTATTATTATAACTATAGAATATATGCATGAATATCAATCAATGATACAAACCATAGGACATAATGAATGAATGCACATGTTATAATAATTCAAGTATAGTCTAATATGCAAATGTATGCTCATAATAATATATATATAGTGCACAAATGAATAAATATTCTATAAATTAAGGTAGAACTCCTTATATTGAGTTTGATGGATCTTCAATTATGTGAGTATGTCATGAAGAAAGTTTGGTGCTAGATAGGATCACATCAGAGAGAAACTATCTCACATAAAAAATATAAATAATACACACACACACGCACACACAAAAGAATTAAGAAAATGAATGAAAGTAACTTATTTACCCTAAAAAAAGATCACAAATATCCTGAGTATGAGAAAATATGGAGAATTTGAGTATTACGTTGAAACATATTTGAAAACCATAAGTTGTTATGTACCAGTTCAATTATTAAGTATAAATTTCGATGGTAAGGGATGGATACTAGATCTGTCAAACCTCTTCAGCACCATCTTTTGTTATAGCGTTAACACTTACTTCACTATGATTAGGTAAAGGATTCTGTGCAATAATGGGTAACTCTAAATTGCTTAAATGAATATTATTTTATCCCTTATCTTTGGACAATCCTTTTAAATGCAAGACAATTTTTGATGGTATGCCCCGAGACACCAGCATGGTATTCACATTGAGTACATTCATCATCCCATCTAGGGGTGTTTTAAGGGATCTACGGGATATGAGGATACCATGTGTATATCATAGAGTTTTTTGAAATATCTCTTACCACGCAATTGGGGTCAAATCAAAATTTTCTCATTCTCATTCTCTTTTTAGCTTGCTTGAGTCTTGCCTTAGAGGATTTGATGATGCGAGTGTGGTTGGCTTCGATCGAGAGATAGTGATACCCTTTCCAGAGTCATATGCATTCACACTATTAACATCTTATTCTTTATTCTTTGTGATCGACCTCTTAGGGGATTCACTTTCCTCGATTTTCCCTTGCTTTATTAACATTTCTATAATCTCCCCATGCATGACCACATCGGCAAAGCTACCAGTAGTGATTGCAAGCAAATGCCTGAAGTATAGAGCTTTAAGGGTATGCACAAAGAGTTTCCTTGTTCTTTTTTCATTTATAGTGGATGGACTTGTAAAGCCATGTCTTTTAAATGTTATGCGTACTTCCTAAATCATTCATTAGGCTTTTTCTCCATATGTTTCAAGATGATGCAGTTGAGTCTCATATCCTTCACATGTTTATATTGTTCCAAGAAGGATTTGGCTAGATCCTTCTACGACTTAATATAGGCTCTATTCAGTTGTCAGTCTCCATATATCCAGTCATCTACCAGTAGAATATAGTGATGTGAGCCGATGGGAAATTATTTCCATCAAACTTCTCAAAGTTTTGGATCTTAATTTAGGGGGAAAGACTAAATCCAGAATCAAGCATAACTCTAAAGGGTCAACCCTATATAGATAATCTTCTCCTTTCATAGCCCTTATTTGATTCACCAGCTATTTTATTTTATTCTCTATTTTCCTTGACTTATCCTCTTCATACAAGTCTATGACATGGTAGTCTTCGAGGTTATTATAAGGATTCGTTATATAGCTACAGCTTCTTCTGCTAGCACTATCACTCATTTGTGTCATGACCTCATCCATAATATGCATTTATAAGGTCTTGTTTTCTTCGCGAATGACCCTTGAATTTGTCGACCAATATTTAGATTGCCTTTGTAGAAGGGACTCCTCAAGTTCTGAATAAATCTACTTGCTACTAAAATGAGTCTTATCTGACATATCTAACACGAAATCTAGTGGTAGACTATCTCCATGCTCACGTTGTGTTATTTCTGACCAAACACACCTCTAAACACGAAGATACATGCTTTTGTGACTCTTGATCTATTTTTGAAAAATTTCTAATTTGATGAAATACCTGCGGATCAACACCTCTTATAGTATGATAATGTGATACAATGGACAAAATAAGTCAAAGAAAACAAAAAAAGAAAATAAGTCGGTAAAATAAGTAATATAAAATAAAGCTAGTAAATCATGTCCCGCATGTTATCTACCCTTGTCATGATTAAAAATAGAATCCTACCCACACATGATTTCTGCCACCATTCTTTTATAAGTCGTAACTGCATGATTTCTAGTTCGCATGCTTTTTACAAGTAAAAATACAAGGAATATAGGTAGAGGTCTATTTCTCCTTTGTGTATATTTATTCATGAATTATTTATGGGTTTTAGTGTGGTTTCGAACCAGGTAGATTTCTATGGTTTATTATATGCATGGTTTTGGCTCTAAGTTTAAAGGTACTCGAATTATCCTTGCTGGTGCTCCTTTGGGCTTGTCAAACCCTCGATCCTAAACTCATCACAAGCTTGTATGAATTAAGTTAAATTCGAGATAATGCACCTCCCTATGCCTAACACGGAGAAACATATCCCACGAAAGCATAAGGTGTGTACCCCGAATATTACTTTATAAGCTTGACACGAGGAAATAATTCATACAATGGTGTCGATTTAACCCCTACTTAAAAGGGACAACCCGAGTATAGGGTTTATATTATGCAAAAGTAGTGAGTGTTTGAGGAGAAATCTACCAACCTTTAGTACAAACTAGCACACAATCTTTATAAAAAAAATCCAATCCACACAACCTAATATATCTAAAATCAATGAATAAACACATCAATACAAACAATCACAAATATGCAAATGTCATTAGGGTTTAAAATGAATGCAAACAAACAAGTACAACCAAGGGATTAAGAATTAAATTAAATTTAATTCATAATTTCATTTACAAAGATAATAATTAATCAACTAATGACTTGACTCTATAAAGTCCTTAGTGAAGTCGCCAAACTGTCGTAATATCTTGAAAATTAAAACAAAAATTAGGATTTGTTTGGACTAAAATTGGGTTTTCCTTTAAAAATAAAAAATATGGTTCGAGGAGTCACCGTCAATATTTTGTTTAGGGTGTGATTGGATAAGCCAAAAATATTTTTTATTTTAATAAAATTTAAAATTATTAAAATAACATTTCTTTCTACTTTTCCAGAAAACAGTATGAGAGTCGATTATGTATAGGAAAGGGTTAGCACCATCACAATGTCCGAAAACTGATACATAGTCGATTAATCATTGTCATTGTCTTTACAATGGAATTTAATCATTTGAATATTAATTTAATTAATGATTCTTATTTAGTTAAATAAATACAAAGTCATTTAACCAATTAATATTCTCGATATAAAAGTTAATAACTCGTTGCATTTAACCGGAGAGAATTAACCGCCAAATATAAAGCAGGATGGTGTCCATCCCTTTTCCAACTAAAGCGGTGAATTACCAATATTTCTTCTCAATGATTTTAAGTTAAGTTGACAACACTTCAACATTCCAAACCGAGGGGAAACACCATCTAATATAATATAGAACGATGATTTCCCCTTTCCGAAAAGAAATAAGAAATATTGTAATGAGATGTATTTATTTATCTAAGGTTATGAAATAAACAAATATTTTATTAATAAAAATTACTAAGCCTTTGAGATAGATATAGAATGTTCAAATATTTATAAATACCGATTCTAAACCACCAAATAGGATCGAGTGGCTCACCCTTGTTAAATCTAAAAACAATAACATATCCCTTTCTACCCAGGTGGAGAATACTTATTCATTTTTAATTATTGAATTATACTACTCATGTGGATATAACATGAAATCAATTAATTTAATTAGCCATGTTTAAATTTTAAAAAAATAAACATAATACAACAACATAGCAAGAAATATTAATTCAACAATTAACGAGGATTAAAAGGAAATAACATGAAATCATGGATTTATTGCATTAAAAATAAAGTTTAGAGATCAAATTACAAACAAAATATCTTAAATAAGGGGGTTTAAGAACTAAATGGCAATTTCTTAGAACTAAAGAGGACAACGGACATCATTTCCCCTAAAATCCGATAAAGAGACATGGTTCATCTAACCCCTGGATCAGACTGGTTCGCTCGAACCACCCACTATTAAAGCCCCGAAACAAGTTTTTTTCATTAGTATCCCCTCCCACAAAAAAACTCTCTAAATGCTCTCTAGCGGTCTAGCCTAACCTCGTAACGAGCCCTAAAACCTAGTTTCCGGTGGTTTTTCACTGAAAACCAAATCCGACCATCGTGTCGGCCACCACCCATGGTGACTGGAAAACCTAAAAATCATACCACTAGAATCTCCCTTTAGTCCCAAACCCAAATCCGATTACTGAAAATAAAAGAACCTCCCACAAAAGCGCAAATCTACAAACAAAGGTTCAGTTTTTACCTTTTCTGGTGGCCTGTAAACTTCTCGTCGGCGTTAGATTTCTCTGGTAACAAAAGAAAAAGCTAAGTTCTCTAAAACATCTCTTCCATATGCTTTTTAAGATTTTTTTGGGTATTTTGTTCTTCGAAATTCTCTCCCCAGTTAACTCTAAAACTCATGCTACCTTCTTCATTTGTTTTAGGTTTCATAGGAATTTAAAGAATAAAACTTCCCTTGCACAAGGGATTCAATTTCTGTTTGTCCCAAAATCAAAGGGACTCAACGAATGGATTATTACCTTTTCGCTCCAATTTGATTTTCTTATTTTGATATTTTAGATTTCGTTGCCATGCATGCTGGTTGTGTTACTATCTTTAATCGATTTGTTGCCATTTTTTGTTGATTTGGTGTTGATTTTTGTTATTTTTTGATTTTGTAAAGGATTTGCTTCCTTTTCACTCCAATATGTTTGCTAAAAGTCATTTAAGATGGCTTGAAATGACTCTATTCGGGGTCTTCGCGGACACGTTGTCTTCACCCGTCGTTCATTGACTTATCGACGACCCTGGAGTTCTCTTGATGTTTTGTGGACTGTTGGATCAATTGATAAGATCTATTGGCTTGGATGATGCGACGCCAATTGACATGTTTGTTAGGATTTTGATTTAACACTAAATGTGGTACTCAATTTGGACCATTGATATATCTCCTGATCTCACGGCTAGAAATGTGCGATGCTCGGAGCTTAATGACAAAACCTTAATTATTTGGATTGGAGCGGGCCTTCCTTTCTTTGATCCTTATTGGATTTGGACTTGTACTTGGATTGGACTTATTTTGAATTGGGCCTAAAAATAAATAAATAAAAAGAAAAGTATAATATATAATAATATTATATTAAATATATTTTTAATACTACTATATAATATAATTATATATTATAAGTAATATAAGTATAATATATTTTTAATTATATTCTATATATAAAATAATATAATTTATATATATATATATATATATTATAATAAATAGCATAATATATATATATATATATTAAAAACAATATTATATTTTCAAATATAATATATATAATATAAATACTATATACATATATATTATACTATATATATATACTATATCTTATATATAAATACTTTATAAAATACTATATATATATAGAGTTTTATAAAGTATATATATATAATACTACTAAAATTTGAAATAAATACTCGAACGCAATTAGGTGTATACAATAATTACTCCCTATATATGTACTAGTTCTTTTACTAGTGCTTAAGTAATTAATCTCGCTAATGCACTTCTCGTGTTTTAAAGTAAAAAAATGTTTTGATTTTTAAAAGAACTCTTTCAATTAGTAGAGGAATATTGGTAATGCTCAAGAGTGTACACTACAACACAATAGATTTTTAGCGGCGTTTTTTTAGTTATATAGAGGTGTTTTTAAGCTACGCTAAAAATCCTTCTAGCGCAAAAAAATGCTGCAAAAAGCGCCGCTAAAATAAACATCGCAAAAGTTGGCGGAATTTGTGAACGTCAAACGCCACTATTTATCTTTTCTTTAGTGGTGTTTGTAAAAAAACGCCCTAAATGTTCTGACATATAGTCACGTCTGTGAATGTAAAACGTCGTTATTTACTACGTATATAGTGTTTTGTTTTACAAACGCCGGTATTGACTTTATTTTTAGCGGTGTTTTATTATACAAACGTCGCTAATTAAAATCGATTTTCTAGATGTTATTTTCTGCTCTTTTATTACCCAAATTTAAAATTTTAACTTGTAGCATTATCCAATAAACTTGAAATCAATAATAACAAACTTGAAATCAATAATAACAAACTTGAAAATCCATAATAATAAATCAAAGTTTACATTAAAGTGAAATATAATGTAGTTCAACATTGTTAACTAGAATAAACAAAACATATATCTAAAATAATACCTAAGATGGTGGACTCTAGGGTTGATTTTGTCGTATCATTTGCATCATAGCTTGAAGTTGATTTTGAAAGTCTTCATATTTTTTATGATATGTTGCTTCCCTCGCTTCAGTTTCGGCTTTCATTTGAGCAATTTTTCATCCATTTGAGCCGACTGTTATTTTAAACGACTAATTTCTGATTGGGAAGTCTTGTGTCTTTGACCATTTTCAACTATATAAGAAATAATTCAATGTAAGATTTGAAAATCAACTAGCAATTAAATAAAGTGTCGAACATTACTTTCAATTTGTACAACTTCTTCAACAGTATTCGAAACTTCTGATGATCTAACACCACTCGTTTCTTCATTATTTGTTTCTTCCTACCTTTGAGAAGCTCGAATAATCCGTAAATCACTTAATTTTCTCTTGGGCATAATATATGAAATAAACAAACAATAATTTTAATAAAATAAGAAACAATAGGAAAACATACTATAGACACTTGAGTAGTGCACAAATGTACCACTGAAGTAGAGTGACGAATCACAAACCATATATAGTGCAACGAATAACAAGTGTAGAAGTATTGCAATGAATTGTAGGTCCAACAATAATATTTGCGTCCGAACAAATAAAACTCTATAAACAATGTAGAACATTTTAAAACAAAACAATAATAACATACTGTTGAAAATGCAGATTGACATATAGATGAACTAGGACTGCAAAGCATTTAGACATGCTTAACGTATACATTGTATACACTTAATACAAAGATTATAATAGTACCAAAATAGGCAAATTTAATGTTCACCAAACTTTTACTATGTTTCGATGTGAATGTTCAGCTTCTCAAACAAGCTTCATCCAAGTAACTTCCCATTGAACCGGTGTAAATTGCTGCTAAAAGCAAAGCCAAATTGCACTATATGAACCAATTTGTTTATTTTTCAATAGGAGACTAAAATATAATATGAGATATAATATAATGATTGTTATGATTTTTTTACCATAAGGGAGACGTCGAAACATGATCCCATGCTCACTTCAACTACAATGTCCAATTGCACACGTTGTTCCTTTTAATTTTGATTTACAATTATCACCCTCTTCTTTTTTAATTTTCATTTTGGTATCTCCATAAATTCTCTTTATCTTTTTTCAATTATTATTTGAATATGTTTCTCATTCTGATACTTAACATTAAATTCCACGATTTATCGACAAAACCTAAAGATTCAACATGCATTTCCATAACCATGTTTCCAGATATAATATTCCAACCCCATTAATCATTAGAGAAAAAGGAAAGAAATTGGCGTAAGAATTAGGTTCACATCTAAAATTCCATGAGCTGGTGTCGACGAGGTTCTGATATAGTTGGTAAAGGTTAAGGTGTTAGTTTTTTAGTCAAGTATTTGAGTATTAATTTCATAATACGTAAATAATGTAGATCATCTTATAATAAATAAAATTTTAAATGATTATGATATTCATTGATATTAAAAAGTAAATATAAAATTTAGTGAAATACTATGATTTGACTCGCTAAAATATGTGTAAGTGATTAATATTGATAAGTGCTTAATTTAGTTAATATTTTACTTTTAAATTACTCCATAATCATTGGTTTTTGTGGTTTATTTGTTCATTTTGATTTATTTTCTATGCAGGACGCTAGATTCTGGAAATTGCACTAAAAGGAAAGAATTCTGCAATTTTTTTATGTTCAGAATCAAAGCTGGATTAGTGGGCATGACTTTGGGCATGAAATATCTGACGAGGTGATGATGTCAGCACCTTCTAGAAGATCTAATAAGCGCTTCTAGAAGAACAAATGGATCAGGCGCACATTTTTGCAATTCAGATTTGAATTAAACTCATGTTTTAGGATATTATTTTAATTTTATCTTTGTTTTAAGTATTTCAGTTTAAATAGTTTTAAGTATTTTAATTAGCATTTATGATATTATTTTATTATATTTTATCTTATCTTTGTTTTAGGTATTTTAATTTAAATAATTTTAAGTGTTTTAATTAGGATTTATTTCTTTATTTTATGAATTATCTTTAGCTTGTTTTTAGGATTTTGAAGCTATAAATACCCTCTCAGGGTAAACCTAGAAACATATCTCTCACATCTGGTAATTAAATCTTTTTTCTCTCTCTCTAGCTTTATCTCTATTTTCTTTCAAGGTTTTTCGCATATTTCTTTATTTTCTTTTAAATTTTGTTTTCAAAAATGCTAAGCATGACTTTGGTCATGCTTAGCTAATTTTCTTTTAAGCCGAAGGCTAAAGAGAATGCTCAATTCCAAACGTGAGATTTGTAAGGCACTTAAATCACTTCGAATTTTTCTCTATGTTTTCTAGGCTTATTTTTCAAATCAAACGATTTTCAAAACCAAAAGTCGACGTTGGTCTGGATGTTGTTATGGTTAACGTTAGAAGAAGGGTTGACTTATTGAAGAACATTCGACTTCCTATGAACACGCTTAGCAAAATTTATTGCTAAGAAGAAATTGAGATCAGAATTAGTTATTGTTGAAACAACGTAATCCGAGTCGGCAGCTTTTTCGAACTTCAAAGTTTTAAGATCTATAACATTGTTGTTGCTTAGATCAACTGACAAACCAAAATTTAGGAGTGCACTTAGATATTCGGTACACAAAGCATAGTCACAAGGATTTGTCCTTGTAGACAGGTATCCGACGTGAATCTGAAGTAAAGATATGTTTCGATGATCCAAGGAATTTGAGGCAAAGCTGAAGTCTGAGGCTACTTTTACCATAAGTCTTCTTTATCCCAATCCTCTCATTTATTTAATTATTTATTTAATATTTATCTTTTTAATTCTTTAAACAATTAAAAAAACCCCTTTTATATTTATTATTGTCTTTAAAATTATTATCTATTATTTTATTATTATTTTTCCTTTTTTATTATTTATTTTATCTTCTCATCTTTATCTGGAATTATATATTCTTCTAAATCAAGAAAGAGTTTCACAAAATCAGAAATACCACTATTCCTGTGGATCGACCCTTCTTATCTATACTATTTTCCCTTTATATTTATTAAGAAGCCAAAATTATTTTTGATAACAAAACGACGATTATCAAATTGGCTTGATAACAAAATGATGGTTATCAAATTGGAGCCATTGCCGGGGACTAACGGAAAGTACTGATTTATTTTGTTTTTTTTATTTATGACTAGAAGAAACCTAGGTGAATTAGCAGATCTAGACCCGAGATCGATGCACAAGCACGAAGAATCCATGCATAAACGCTTTGAGAAAAAAGAAAAAGACAAGAAGAACAAGAGCAAAGTTCAGAAACAGAATCAAACCCAGAAACAAACATTGAAGCAGACACATACAACGAAGATCAAATCCCGATGGTAGAAGAAGAACAAACGATCCGAGAGCTAGCCACAGCTCCTGTCACTCAGATGCCATTATGCATCAATTTTCCTAGTGGCGGGACTCCGTTTCAATTAAAGACAAGACTCATTCTTCTTCTTCCCACTTTCCACTGCTTTCTCACTGAAGATTCGCACAAACACTTTTTAGAGTTCCACGTGGTTTGTACTAGCATGAAACCATAGGGAGTTATCGAGGATCAAATTAAATTGAGAGTTTTCCCTTTCTCTTTAGCCGTCTTGGCTAAAGATTGGTTAGTTTATTTACCTCCGAATTCAGTTGATTCATGGGCTAACATGAGTCGAATTTTTCTTGACAAGTTCTTTCCAGCGGCTAAAGCAAGCGAGTTACGAAGGAGCATTCTTTCCGTTCAACAAAAGAGTGAAGAAAGTCTTTATGACTATTGGGAGCGATTTAAAAAGCTTTGCGCACGTTGTCCGCAACACGGATTAAGTGAGCAAACATTAATTCAATACTTTTATGCAGGCTTTTTACCAATGGAAATGAAAATGATAGATACCGCCAATGGAGGAACATTAGTCAACAAGTCCCCAACAACAACAAGGGAATTGATTTCAGCGATGGCAACCAACTCTCAATAGTTTTCAAGTGAACCCAGCTGACGAGTTCACGAGATAAGTACATTTTCCCTTGAAAATAAGTTAGACAAATTAACTGAAGTAGTTAATTCACTTATTGTAGGAAAATTTGAAGCAACAAGAGCATGTGGGATATGCACGAAGCTAAACCATCCAACAGATTGTTGCCTGTTGATACAAGAATGAGGCAATGTAGAAATCAATTCGTAGGGAACTTTCCAGGTCCTCCACAAAAATAATACAACTCATACATAAATACTTATAATCCAGGATGTCGAGACCACCCAAACTTCAACTATGCAACAAATCAAAGGTCAACCTATCAACCAAGACCTCCTCTTCAACAGCAAACAAAAAGCCGTCATTCGATGAAATCATAGGAAAGTTAGTAATTTCACAAGACAAGCTAGTTACATCCCATGAAAAGTTGGTTACATCCCAGGAAAAGCTAATTGCATCCCAGGAAAAATTCCAAAGTGAATTGAGACACATCTTCAAGAGTTGGATAACCAAGTGAGCCGACTAGCTCAAACTGTAGGGAAATTATAATCACAAGGAAGACTACATTCTCAAACGGAGTTAAATCTGAGAGAGAATGTTAGTGCCATCACACTTCGAAGTGGAACAATCATTTCACCCGAAGTTCCAATAGAAAAAGCCATACAACAGGAAGAACAAGAGGAAACGCCACATTTAGAAATACAAGGTATGCCTGACACACATCCTTCTCTTTATTCTCATGAAATCATGCCACCACTCTTCCCATCAAGGTTAATGAAGCGTGATAAAAGAGCTAAAGAAAGGGAGATCTTAGAGGTGCTCCAAAAAGTTCAAGTCAACATACCTCTTCTTGAAGTAATTCGACAAGTACCAAGGTATGCTCCATTTTTAAAAGAATTTTGTACTATAAAAAAGAAATTAACGGGGCAAGAAAAGGTAAATTTGGGAGAACATGTCTCCATAATTTTTCAATGAAAACTCCCACCAAAGATGAAGGATCAAGGTATATTCGCTATATCTTGTAAAATAGGTAATTTTAAAATAAAACGTACAATGTGTGACTTAGGAGCTTCAATCAATGTTATGTCATTTTCTATTTATAAAATGATTACTAATGAGCCTTTTGAAGGAAACATGAATAACCATACAGTTGGCCGATCGATCTGTGATCTATCCAGTAGGAGTGATGGAAAATTCTTAGTAAAGGTCGATGTATTATTTTTCATGCAGATTTCTATGTCATTGACATGAAACATGATAGGTCAGATTCTTATTCCAAGGTACTCTTAGGCCGACCCTTCCTAAACACCGCGCATACAAAGATCGATGTTAGAAGTGGTATACTGACAATGAAATTTGATGGTAAGATCATTGAATTTTATGTTTACAAAGCAAAGAAATGCCCATATCAGGTTGAAATAATTAATTCTGTTGATATTATAGATCCTTTAATTGATAAATATATTGAATCTAATTTTTCTTATAATATTTCCAAGGATCCTAAACTTTGCCATGAATAAGAAGAAATGGAGTTTGAAAATATTCATTAATCAATTCTGATTTATCTTCACCTTCCTGTCAAACTAAAATTCTACATTCTGTTTTGCAGCCACCGAGATAGAATTGAAGCAGTTACCAGAACATTTGAAATATGCCTTTTTGGACGAAAATGGAACCTTACCAGTGATCATCTCAAGTAAATTATCCGAATGAGAAGAGGAAGCTTTGGTAACGGTGTTGCGCTCTCACAAAGAATCCATAGGATGAAACATTGTCGACATTAAAGGATTAAGTCCCTCGACTTGCATGCACAAGATTAAAGTCGAAGAAGGAGCTAAGGCATCATAAGAATGACAACATCGATTAAATCCACCGATGATAGAAGTAGTAAAAAAGGAAATTCAGAAACTCCTTGATGTTGACGTAATCTATCCGATATCAGATAGTAATTGGGTAAGTCCGATTCATATGGTTCCCAAAAAAACAGGAGTCACAGTGGTCGAAAATCAAGAAGGGGAGTTAGTGCCAACAAGATTTCAAAATGGATGGCGAGTTTGTATTGATTATAGTTTTTTCCAAATCCCAGTAGCATGAGAGGATCAAGGAAAAATGACTTTTACTTGTCCCTTCTCTACATTTGCATATAGACGAATGCCCTTTGGTCTTTGTAACATGTCGGCCACCTTCCAAAGATACATGTTGAGTATATTTTTCGACTATGTGGAAGAAAGCATCGAGATCTTTATGGATGACTTCACGATTTGTGTTAATTCTTTTAATGAATGTCTTAATAATGTAACTAATATGCTTAAAAGATGCTTAGAATATAACCTTGTTTTAAACTATGAAAAATGCCATTTTATGGTTGATAAACGGTTAATTTTGGGTCATATTGTTTCCTCAAAAGGAATTGCGGTTGATAAAGCTAAAACAAATATTATACGCTCACTTCCTTACCCCACCACTGTGAGGGAAATTCATTTTTTTCTTGGCCATGCAAGATTTTACCGCAGGTTTATTAAAGACTTTTTGAAGATAGAACAACCTTTATGCGATCTTCTTCAAAAAGATCAAGACTTTGACTTTAATTCAAAATGCAACGAGTCTTTCGATTCATTAAAGGAAAAGCTTATTTCTGCTTCAATTGTTTAATCGCCAGATTGGAATTAACCTTTTGAACTCATGTGTGACGCATCAGATACTAGCGTTAGAGACCAAAAAATAGGGAAAGAGCCACATGTCATAGCCTATGAGTCCCAAACTTTGGACTCGGTTCAGAAAAATTGTTTAACTACGGAAAAAGAACTTTTTACTATAATTTTTGCTTTAGAAAAATTTAGATCTTATTTGATTGGCACTAAAATTACTGTTTTTTCTGATCATGCATCTTAAAGGTATTTGATGAGCAAAAAGGAAGCAAAAATCGAGGCTTATCCGATGGATCCTTCTTTTCCAGGAGTTTAACTTGGAAATCAAAGACAAAAAGGGATGCAAAAATCTGGTAGTGGATCACTTGAGTCAAATTCCCCTTTTCACATCTGACCCACCACTTAGAGAAGAATTTCCTGAAGAAAAATTGATGGTGGCGCAAAGCATGACTCCATGGTTTGCAGACATGGTCAATTATTTGGCCACATATAAGTTACCATTAGATTTACCTAGAACTGAAATCAATCGAATAAAGCGTGAATCTTGATACTATATTTGGGACAATCTTTATTTATGGAAGCACTGCTCAGATATGGTAATTCGGCGATGTATTGTCGAAAGTGAGGTAAATTTAATTTTATAATTATGTCATTCCTACTCTTGCAGTGGTCATTTTGGGCAAAAATGTACATCCCATAAAATTCTTGAATGCGGTTTCTTTTGGCCTAACATATTTTGGGACTCATATCTATTTTGTATAACTTGTGAAAGATGTCAACGTACAGGTAATTTAAGCCGTAGAAATGAAATGCCCCTTAATTCTATACAAGTTTGTGAAAATTTTTATGTTTGGGGAATCGATTGTATGGGTCCTTTTATTTCGTCATTTGGAAATACCTATATTATTTTAGCTGTAGATTATGTTTCTAAATGGGTGGAAGCTAAGGCCACTTGGAATAATGATGCTAAAACTACAATTTATTTTTTGAACAAATACTATTTCTTTTGGGTTTGGCACGCCCGAGCTATAATAAGCGATAGAGGAACTCACTTCATCAACTAGTAATCGAGTCGCTAATGAAGAAATTTGGAGTAACTCAAAGAATTGCTACCACTTACCATCCACAAACAAATGGACAGGTCGAAGTATCAAATCGGGAAAATTAAAACAATTATTGAAAAAATTGTTAAATCGAACAGAAAGGATTGGAGTTTAAAATTAACTGATGCACTTTGAGCTTGGGATAGCAACGGGCCAGGTTCGGGCCGGGTATTGGTCCCCCGTCCTCGTTCCCATTTAAAAAACCCGCACCCGTCCTCGCTTAAAAAACCACGGCGATTTAAACGGGGATCTCTATTGGGTAATCAGGGAAAACGCGGGGAAACGGGTATCCCCGTTTAGCATAAATGGTTATTTCAACGGGTATCGGGCCGGTTATCAGGCCGGGTATCGGGCCGGGTATTGGGCCGGGTATATATATTTAAATTAAATATATAAATATTATATATATTTTTTAATTTAAATTAAATTTATTAATATTATATATATAAATATATATATAATAATTATTTTTAATATTTATCGGGCCGGGTATCGAGCCTGGTAATCGGGTAATCGGGGCGGGGATTACTAAACCCATCCCCGTCCCCATTTAATATAATCGGTTTTTCCCCGTCCCCGTCCCTGTTTAGCATAAACGATTTTCCCCCATCCCCGTTTAATTCGGTTTTCAATTTTTCCCGTCGGGTTGGAGTTTTTTACCATTCCTACTTTGAGCTTATCGAACCGCTTATAAAGGTCCCATTGGGATGTCACCATACCGGCTTTTTTCGGTAAACATGCCATTTACCGTTTGAGTTAGAACATCGTGCTTATTGGGCTGTTAAACAATGTAACATGGACATGGATGCAGTTGGTTAAGCTCGGAAATTACACATTCAAGAACTTGAGGAAATTCGAAGAAATGCCTATGACAGTGCTCGAATATTTAAAGAAAAAACAAAAGAATTTCACGATAGTAGAATTTCTTTTAAAATATTTTATGGGTCAAGGTTTTGTTATTTAACTCCAAATTTAAATTTTTTGTAAGAAAGCTCAAATCAAAATGGCTCAGACCGTTTACAGTGACTCAAGTATTTCCTCACGGTGCTGTTGAAGTTGAAATAACTCAGGAGTTCGATTTAAAGTCAATGGTCAAATATTGAAATTGTACTATGAAAATGCTCCGGTTGGTCTAATTGAATAAATCAATTTAGAGAGCCCACACTCTGAAAAACTAGGTTTTCGAGCTAATGACGTTAAACAAAAGGGTTTGATCGGAGGCAACCCATTCCTTTTACGACGTTAAACAAAAGGGCTTGATCGGAGGCAACCCATTCCTTTTTATTTTCATTTTTTTGATTTATTTTATTTTTATTTTATTTTATTTCCATTTTATTTTTAACAAACTTTATTTCATTATATTTATTTTAATTATTTTATTTTATTTTTCCCTGAATAGATTCGAATTCCAATCGAATATTTAATGAAAGAGTAGTGCTTCACATTTGGAAGTAAGAGGCATGCTCATGTTAGCATAGCCCAACCCCCAAGTGGCGCACGTTAGCATACCCAAAATTTTTGGTTCCCTCCTCTGCCGAAAATTTCAAGTTTGAAGCTAATTTTGTTTCAAATTTCTTTTTGTTGATCCTACCTTATCTATCATTATCTCTACCTTTATAATTTTAAACAAATTTGAACAATATATCATCCCACCTTTTTAGTTTGACTAAAAATCAAACTCTTTTTATTCTCTTTTTATATTCCCCGCGTGACAAAGACCCCCACCCAAACAACCAACATTTCTTTCTTCTTTCATTCCAGCCGAACGCCTATCTACCTCCCTTTCTTTGTTTCTTTCGATTGGCCACTATACTATAAACCCGAGACCACCAGTCACTCTTCGTCGTCGTTCATCACTCGTCGTTGTTCATCACTCGTTGCCTCCTCCACACGCCAATTACACCACTTCTTTTCACCATGGTAAGAACACGTAACCAAGAGAACCAATGAGCTCCATCACTGCTCAACCTTGGAGGACACCACCGTCACACCGCTCCGGTTATCATCGATATTCCAAGTGATTCTAACCCTCTGCCCACGCCACCACCTCCACAATGCAGTGCACGAAGGCCACAAGGATCACCACCGAGGACCCCAACGTGTGCACCTAAGACCTCTGACTTTCCTCATTGTTCAGTCGTTCCTCTTTCCACTGTCACGCTACCAGACCGAGCACTGCACAATCATATGGTCTTTCATCACTGACAACCCCAACGTTTTACTCAATAATGTCAGGTTCAAAAACGAATTCAATGCCGAATGTCGAGTCTCCACCGTTTAATACACTTGAACAACCAGAGGTAAATTCTAAACCTGTCGATATTGAACCGTTACTAACGTGGCACCCTGTTTTTGCTATTTTGAATATTTTAGAAACGAATTCAATTTTTCGGGTAGTGTACCACCACAACCAACCCTGCATCCTCGTATGGACATGCGCCTTCACCACCACGCCACTCATCTGGGCAACCGCAACCTACGTCATTTGAAGCCTGCTCGATGAAATCGAAGGGCCACCAGACGAAACGTTCGATCCTTTCGATGAAAGGAATCGAAGGGGCTGAACCTATTCGGTACTACCCGAGGATTTGTTGCAAAGGTTATCTTGATTTTTATGGTGACAACAGAAGGAGTTTTGATAGCATCTGTCACATTAGGTTTCAAGTGTGTAAGTATATTCCATCACATACACTCGACACTTTACATTTACGTGATGCTGTGATGTGCTACTTTAATGCTATTGGTTGGACTCCTTATTCAAATATTAGATGTGATACTTATTATGAATTGTACTTTAAGTTCTATATTACTTTTATTTTTTTGCAGCGTCGTGTCATATCTATTAATACACCTGATATTATTTCTTTTCAGCTACTAGGATAATATTTTAAGATGTCGTTAAATGATTTCAACTTCTCTATGGGGTTCGTGACTGATGTCATAGACCATGATTATCTGACATCTTTACGTGAGATTCCGCAGGACTTTGACACTGATATGGCTTATGAAGTACTTACGCGATTGGAAGGCATTCAATTCGATGCACGCATTACAAAGGTGTGCTATATTAACGACCCCGCTCTCCGTTACATACACTGGTTCCTTTCTTACAACTATTCTGGTCGTAATGATACTACATCTTGTTTGAGTAAGGTTGAATTATTTTTCTTATGGAGTATGCAAACCGGAATGAAGGTAAAATTAAGATATTGGTTCGCTCAAGCTTTCGCGTGAGTTGTACGAACGAATCGACCCTTGATTCTTGGACTTTATATTATACATTTAGTATCTCGTTTGTTTCCATTGACCTTTGATACTGTAAATTTTACTCACACTTTTTCTATGGATCCACTTGACGCTAGGTATTTGGACTCAATGGGACTTCTCGCAGGCACTCCCACTGCCCCCACATTGTACCTCCCAGTACCATTACACCTCGTAATGGGCGCGTGTACATGAGGTGGACTGAACCACCTTCGGTAGCCAGTTCCCAACCTGATATACGAGCCAAGTTGCAAGGAGTGTCTGGTCGCCTTGACACTATTGAAGCCAACCTTGCTGAGGTTCTTCTTATCTTTTCCCAGGCTCATCTCGACGTTGTCGTGGCCGCAGTCGCCACTAGATTGGGGAGTATTCATTTTCCCTCTCTTTGTTTTTAAATTTGATATACATTTTGGACAAAACGGAATAAGTGAGGGGGAAGGATAAACATGTCAAATTTTTTCTTGACTTATTTGATTGTGAAATTGATATATTATGGTATTGATATGTTGGGATCGTTGGTTACTATTCTTCAACTTCACTTTATACTCTTGCTTCCTTTTGGATTGTGATCATATTTTGATCGAATTTAATTTGCATGATTGGTGATTGGTATAGCTAGTGAATATTTTGTTGAGTATTGATATTTCATGCTTTTGTCAATAGAGATGAACTTGACTTAGTGCATATAAACTCTTATCGTGAGATTTGAGCCTAACGATCATACATTTTATTTCTTACTCATTGTTTGAATTTTGTGTGCCAAACTAATTAGAATGTTCTAGAACTTGTAATCACAATGCATACCGAGACTACATGTTGAACGTAATGTTTTAATGTGATAGGGGCACCTAGGATAAACCCACTTTTCCCAAAAAGCCTACTCATGTATATATCCACTAGTGAACCAAATTTGAGCCTATTTCCCTTTCTTTGTTTTACACCTCATAATTAAACTCGAAGCCTTTCTTTTTATTTTTCCTCTCTTTTCACACCTTTGCCGAGACTTGAGATCTTAAATCACTCTTGTTCCACGAAAAAATCATTGTTTCGAAAAAAATCAAAGAAAAAGGGAAGGAAAAATTGATCGTTTTAATTATCTTTTTGCGCTTCATGTTAATTCGTGGATTGTTCTTAATTATTTTGATATTTTGTTTCGGTATTTTAAACCTTTCTTTTTGGCCTTTTCCCTACCCTAACCTAAGCCCCGTTACACCTTGTTTAAGACCCTTGATTATTGCATTATGTTCATTTTTCGTAGTAGAGACTTGATTGGATTCCAAGCCTATGGTAATATTTTGGTTAGTTTCGGTTTGAACGACTTCATTTACCCCAAACACTTTGAGCGGATATGTGTGAATCTTTATGAGGTATTGAGTCATGTTTCATTGAAATTGGCAATTAATTTGGATATCTTGCTTACTTAAAATTTTCTTAGTTGTGCCTTTGCTTGATTGTAATTTGAATTTGGCAAATGTCATGGACTTAGTTTGATTGGAAGTTTGAGGACTAAATTGAAATTAAAGATGGTAACTTGTGATTTTGATGTATTGATTGATGAATGCTTGAGGACAAACATTGAATAAGTGAGGGGGAATTTGATAAGTGCTTAATTTAGTTAATATTCTACTTTTAAATTACTCCTTAATCATTGGTTTTGTGGCTTATTTGTTCGTTTTGATTCATTTTCTGTGCAAAACGCTAGATTCTGGAAATTGCACTAAAAGGAAAGAATTCTGCAGTTTTTTATTTTTGGAATCAAAGCTAGATTAGTGGGCATAACTTTGGGCATGAAATATCTTATGAGATGATGACATAATCACCTTCTAGAAGATCAAATCAGTGCTTTTAGAAGAACGAATGAATCGGCCCATATTTCTGCAATTCAGATTTAAATTAAACTCATGTTTTAGGATATTATTTTAATTTTATCTTTGTTTTAGGTATTTTAGTTTAAATAGTTTTAAGTATTTTAATTAGGATTTATGATACTATTTTTATATTATATTTTATCTTATCTTTGTTTTAGGTATTTTAGTTTAAATAGTTTTAAGTGTTTTGATTAGGATTTATTTATTTATTTTAGGTATTATCTTTAGTTTGATTTTAGGATTTTGAAGGATATAAATACCCTCTCAGGGTAAGCCTAGAAACATATCTCTCACATCTAAGAATTAAATCTTTTTTTCTTTCTCTAGATTTCTCTCTATTTCCTTTCAAGCTTTTTCGCATATTTCTTTATTTTCTTTTAAATATTGTTTTCAAAAATGCTAAGTATGACTTTAGTCATGCTTAGCTAATTTTCTTTTAAGTCGAAGGCTAAAGTGAAGGCTCAATTCCAAACGTGAGAATTGTAAGACACTTAAATCGCTTCAGATTTTTCTCTATGTTTTCTGGGCTTATTTTTCAAATCAAAACTATTTTCAAAACCAAAAGTCGACGTTGGTCTGGATGTTGTTATGGTTAACATTGGAAAAAGGATTGACTTATTGAAGCACATTCGACTTCCTGTGAACACACTTAGCAAAATTGGTTGCTAAGAGGAAATTGAGATTGGAATCAGTTATTGTTGAAACAACATAATCCTAGTCGGCAACTTTTTCTAACTTTAACGTTTTAAGATCTTTAACATTGTTGTTGCTTAGATCAACTCACAAACTGAAATTTAAGAGTGCACTTAGATGTTCGGTACACAAAGCATAGTAACAAGGATTTGTCCTTGTAGACAGGTAGCCGGCGTGAATCTTGAAGTAAAAATCTGTTTCGATGATCCAAGGAATTTGAGGCAAAGCAAAGTCCGAGGCTACTTTTTTCATATGTTTTTTTATCCCAATCTCTTTCGTTTATTTAATTGTTTATTTAATCTTTATCTTTTTAATTCTTTAAACAATTTAAAAAACCCCTTTTATCTTTATTATTGTCTTTAAAATTATTATCTATTATTTTATTATTGTTTTCTCTTTTTTTATTTTATTTTATTTTATTTTATCTTCTCATCTTTATCTGAAATTCTATCTTCTTCTAAATAAAGAAAGAGTTTCACTAAATCAGAAACACTATAGTCCTTGTGGATCGATCCTGCTTCTCTATACTACTTTTCCTTTCTATTTATTAAGAAGCTGAAATTATTTTTGATAACAAAACGACAGTTATCAAATATTCTTAACATATTTTTTCCACATGTTTCTAGTAGCCACATGAAACTATCAACTACCCTATAAAGTGAAGTTATTGTGTTTCATGTCTTGGTAGACATTAGAAAGTGACAATTCAACCATCGTTCCTCTTTTATGTCATCTCTTAAATCAAAATTCGTTTAATGATGGATTCAAAAATATTTTTGAAGAATAGTACATATTTACTAAAAAATATTTTTGAGGAAGAGTACATATATATGTATCCTGAAATTTTGTTTATGTCTAGCATTGATTATATTAAATTAAGATTATTTATTAGAGTAAAATTGCTTAATATATTATTAAAAATAGTATGCTATATTATTTGTTTATTTGATTGAAATATAAGATTAATAAAGAACATATTTCATTAATTTTATGTACATTAAATTTAATATAATCTTAAACATGATTTATTTGAGAAAATAAATGAGTAGTTGTTGAAGATGTGAAGGTATATGAACATTAATGGATTTGGGTACGGTGGTCCTTAAAAGATTAAGCTAATAAATCGAACTATCGAATATGAGCATACCTTGGTCTTTATCGATACATAAATGAGAACCACTCAATTTTCTAAAAACAAAATAATAACGTTACCTTTAGCAGCAGCGGGTTCTTCACTGAGTCAACTCAATTTTTCCGTTCTAGTGAATGAAAGCTTATCTTTGTAAAACTTCGACTTCTTTGTAATCTGGAGACAATTCCTCCAATCAATCAAAGCTGGATAAGACAAACAAGGAAAGGAAAAGTGAGGGGAGGAAGCAATTAACTTGTTCATAAACAAAAGCAGACAACTAATTTGATATTCATCATAATTGTCATCAATCTATCAGAATTTGAATTAGAAATCATTGGAATTAGAACTCAATTGGCTTTAATTGTGTACACTTTACATATTAAAGCTCAAAACAGCTTAATTATGTTCCAAAACAATAGTATTATCCAAATCCATAAACAAGAAAAACAAAGCCTACAAAAGCTCTAGCTCAACCAACAAATCAATTACGAAAAACCAAGATCAGAAGAATATCATTTTTCTATTTTCCCACAATAAAAGTAAATGAAAAGAAAAAGAAATAAGAATCATTATTCAAATTAAAAAACACAACTCACCCCCGAAACAGAATCAAGAAGATTTTTTTTGCACCAAAACACTTGATACCCAAGAGTAGAGAAGGCATAGAGGAAACCCTGCGCATAGAGGAAACCCCAAATCAAGACATAATAAAAAGGGTGATGGATTGCACCAGCTAAAGAAGAGAGAAGTGAAGAGTCAAGAAGAGAACGGAGCTCAGCCACTTTGAGAAAGAGCCGACGTTGGTGTCGAATAAGGCGTTGAGAGTATAGGTGAGGGTGTGGTCAGGGTTTTGGTAAACGGCAAAGAAGCAACAAATGGATTTGGGTAAACAACGGGAATGAAAATATAGGGTATGGCGAGGGTTTGGGAAAAAATGAAAAAGGGTTAAAGGGGTGTGGGGTTTAGAAACGCAAAACGCCATTAATGTACTGATGAATTGTGGCGTTTATTAAAAAAAAGCCATTAATGTATGAATCTGTAACAGCATTTTTAGCGGCATTTGTTCAAAAATATCGCTAATGTTACCAGATTGTGGCGTTTTGACTTTAAACGTCGCGATATGCACAAAACTAGTAGCGTTTAGAACAAAACGCCATTATAAGCGTTATTACATACCTGCATGGTTATCAAAACCGGATCGGCACTTTCCGGTTTGACCGGTTGAACAGGGAACCGGTTGCATGTCCGGTCCGGTCACCCTATAAAACTAGTTTGGCAACGAACCGATCAAGAACCGGTCAAGAACCTGCAAAACCGATGTGAACTAGCTGGTTCAACCGGTTCACTGGTTTTGTTTTTTTTTTTTTAAAAAAAAGTAAACCAAACGACGTCGTTTGTTATGATTTTTTCAGCCTCAAATTTATTTTCTGATGATGATGATTGATACTTGTATCAATTATATACTATTTTATTTACTTGTATCAACTATATACTTTTTTTTATTTAGTTTTCTAATTTGAACCGGAGTACAATATCCTTGGATTTTCCTTTACCCCGAAGAGAAGACCCCCTTTACAGTTTACACTGCATTTCTTTCGAGTTTTAAACCCATTACAGAGAAAGAATTCTATTTTATTTCTTCATTTTTGTCCTAGGCGTGGAGCAGGCTTGGAATGGGCACATGATGGGACTTGATTAAAACTAATGACAAGCAATTTACAATTAGTAACGTGATATGTCCTTTAGCATTATTTGGATTTGCAAAGCTTCTTGTTGTACTCGATTCAATTCTTAATTATATAATATATGATAATAATAATAATAATAATATCACACCATATTCCAACAACAATTCCTATGCAAATCATCGAAAATGACACCATTCCAAGGCTTTTCTATTATCTGTGTGCTTACTCTGTTCTTATATATTATGATTAAAGGCATGGGCAAGGGATATGTTTGAATTAAAAAATTGTGCTCCTGCAACTTTAATGCTCCAACCAAGCGTGGGTTTTAATAAATAAAAAATTAAATCGAGTCAGGTCGGATTTTACATGATTTGAATCTTTTTTTTCACTTGATTTTATGGTATTTAACTTATATATGTTATGACTTGTGATATTTTTATACCTTTTAATATTGTAAACTTAAAAAGAGTGTTATATATATTAATATTGCTTTGAATATTATGTAAAATTTTAAAAAATATTATTTTATATAAACCGGTTCAACCTGATTCACCCACAATTGAACTAGTGAACTGTACCTTCACCGGTTTAAGGTCCGGTCCGATTTTAAAAAAACATTGCATACATGTTTCAATATAGTGGGTTTTTAGCGGCGTTATGGAAAAAAATGCCACTATCTATCAGTCTATTGTGGAGTTTTCACTTAAAACGACACTATAGGTACATGACTATTGTTGCGCTTCCCATAAACGCTACAAAGTTTTGTTATTTTGTGGCGTTTGTTCTAAAAACACCGCTAGAGGTATACAATTACTGGCGTTTGTAGTAAAATGCCGTAAAAATGTCCCTATATATCAAACTTGGTGCAGTGACAATTGTGGCATTTATCAATCAAATGCCACTAAAATATTTTTTTGCGGCGTTTTGCAAAAAACACCACTATATACCAGTTTATTGCGGTTTTTACTGAAAACACCACTATTGGTAAATGACTATTGCGGCGCTTTCCCACAAACGCTTCAAATTTTTTATTTTTTGGCGTTTGTTCAAAAAACACAACAAAAAATATCGTTATAAACCCATTTTGCTGTAGTGATAAGAGCATGTATGCCCCACATTGGGAAGGAAAAGCCCTTTGGTAGGGTATTTATAATACCCATTCTTCCTTTGCTTCTTGAGTGATGATGATGATGCCCTCATATGATAGCGCCACTTTCATCCGGTTGACTGACTTGGTTTTGTTTGTGGTTGTGATAATATTTGTCTTTGACATGGTTACGTTAGTTCTATCTTTTTACAACAAACCCGCATATGTTCTAAAAGCCTTTCTAAGGCAGTGGTTCATACCAGGAAACAATTATTGTTTTGCTTATAAATATCCAGTTAATACTAGCTATTTGATTTTACTGTTTCTTTACCAACACTATATAGACTTCAATGTATTCGATACAAAGGGCGGAGATTTGATTTGATGGTTATATTATGAAAAACATAAGTTCACATGTTAAGAATTTATTACAGATATGTTTCATAGGTTCTGTGATAAGATCTGCCTGATGTTATAAAAAATTTAACAGAGCGATGAAAAAACCTTTAGTGGATAAGTATTGAGAGAAGTTTGAAGAGTTGAAACCCTCTATGCATGCTACAACAGAATGCACATTTAGAAGAAGTTCATTTTGTATCCAATTTGTGAGTGGGATGAAGGAAGAGATTAAACATGTGGTTAAAGTTCATCATCATAGAAACCAAAACCGAGGTAAAAAAAACTATAACCTACACAAATTCCTTCAGATACTAAACAATCCAACTCTGCTTAAACCATCAACAAGAAAACACTATTGAAATATAGAAGAGTTCATAACCTTTGTTTTACATATGGAGGCAAGTTTAGTCTTGGAAACTAACGTAAACCTAAAAAACTGAGTCTGATGGAGAAAGAAGATGTGCAATAAGATTTAGAGGAAATAAAGGAATAAAAGGAAGTCGCAGAAGGATTATTACCTGTAGAGACTACAAAAAAGAAACAAAAATATCTATTAAAGTTATGATAAGGAGTGTGAAATATAACACATTCCAGATAAAATATTTTTTTGGATAAATAGAATTTTATTACCCAAGTAAAAGGTTCGACATACATCAATCATCCCAAACTGGGAGAAACACTATATACAACAAAAGAATAATTAGTCTATAACCCAAGAAGTACAAAGTCTAGAATTAACAAAATCAAGTCTACTATATTCTTGTCTCTGAGTTTGATTCGCACAAGATCCTTAATAGACATGAAGAGTTGATCAGCTGTTCTTGCTCTTCTGTTGAAGATTCTTCTGTTTCTTTCCTCCCAAATGAAGTAGATAAAAGCAGTCCAAGCAATCCTCAAAATGGTAGAAAGCAAAGATTTACCCTTCCATTTTTTTGCAGCCCACTCAATTTGTGATTCTCAAGTCCTGTGAGCATCTCTATGCGTGATAGTATCATAATAGAGTTCCAAAGAGAAGAAGCATAAGTACATTCAACAAAAAGATGATTTCTAGATTCATTGATCTCATTGCAAAGAACACACATTCTGTCATAAGTAATTCTCATTCTAAAGAGTCTGTCACAAGTTGGAAGACGATCCAGAATAGCCATCGAAGTGATCATGCTAAGTTTAGGAATATGAAGAGGAAACCAAATCACTTTGTGCCATGAAACCTTGTCTCTATGAACTCTGATATCTTCCCAAATGTCTTTTGTATTCGTGATTCCAGCAGCAATTGTTGAGGATGCTTCATTCCTAATTTTCAATAGTTTCCTGATGGTCCAGCTATAGGAAGAGTTTGCATTGAAATCACTTATATCATTATATTTTCAAGATAAAATAGTATATCAAAGGAAAGCCTCAAATATCGTTATAGTACCCATTGTTTAAGCAAAGGAGTGAAAGTGGTTCATACAAATAGAGATCGAAGTTGTACAATACAACTAAGAGTAAACAATTGGTTTGGAGAATGCAATGTCACCAATTTTATCTCTACTGTGTTCTCCCCCCCCCCCCCCGTAATAACAATATTAATGCTAAAAAGGCCGAATGTTTTTTTTTCCTTCGGGAAATTCTGATTCATTAAACTTACCGTCTTCATTGCCAAAAGATAAATTATCTTTTGCATACACCCCATCCCCAACAAAGAAAAAATCAATCTAGAATATTTTCAATCGAAGATAAATACTCCATATTCACTTCCCTTTATACCATTTGTAACACCTTAATACTGTATAAATAGTTGATATTCACCAATTAAGAAGACAATGAAGCTTTTGTTGATACGCTGTTGCGACAGTACTGGAAGCCATTCTCTTCCATTTTTTCGACCACGAAATGTGCAAGCACATCATTGAGTTCCACCAAGTTTTCCCTACACAAAAACTCATCCCCAGACATCATCTCCACATCTCTATAATAATCATGAACGAATATGTGCGTCTTGGGATTGCTCCCTTTCTTGCTCCTCGCAAGGACTCCGGACGTGAAGATCGGTTGCATCCTTCCAGGCCCTTCACCTTCATCGCCTCTCGGCCCGTCGATCAATATCACATCCCAATCCACTTGGTATACATGGTTTGGCAAATCATTGATCCCGAGCTTACATTCCGAGAACAACAGGTTTTGGACCGGCCTGCATTCGTTGCGAATCTGTTCTTTGGCGGATTCTATGAGCTCTCTTGTTTCGCTTGCCTTGGTCGTGAATTGGACGTCAAAAGCGTCGATTTCTGGGTGCAACTCTTCGAAATAAGCGGCGTAGTACCGGTTTTCGTCGACGAAAATCGTGCGGCCGTTGTGGTTCAATGCTTTCCAGAGGAGAGTTTCTTGCGTTAGGCCGAAAACGAGGAAGTTGCATGGGGAGGAACATTTACGTAGGACGTCGGAGATCGGCTTCATCTCCGAATATTCCATGTGGAAACTGTCGTTGGACCTCGAAGCGTAGTGGAGAAGGGTGTTGATGACGGTGGTCGGCAATGGTGCACGACCACCAGCACCTCCACCAAAAGCGGAGATAGATGAGCCGGAGCGGCCATATAGGGTGGTGCTTGTGGCGGCTGTAGTTGAAACAGTCTCGAGTGTATATGAGAGTTAAAAGGAAAGCAATGGTAAAGAAGGAAATGAAGGCAAGGAGCCATAATCTGGTTGAGCTTCCTTGTTTTTGGACATAAGGATGGAGGAGGATTAGCTTGGTATTACTGTTACAGTACTTCATTTTATTTTTATCTTGGAATGGTGGACAAAAATGGGGGTTTGATTTAAAGAAGGTTGAAACAACGAAGGATTAGGCAACATGAAGTGACATTATATTAGAGACAAACTAATAGTATTCTTGAAAACCAAATTAAACCATCTAAGTGCCCTTTTCGATTATTAAAAAGTTGGTTGCTTTTTGTTTTCAATGCAAAATGTTAGATGGAAGCGACGATTATTTGTGTTGAAATGGGATGAGAACAAGAAAGAGAGAAAAGGGCAGGGGTTGTTGGGGAGGGACTACTGGACTGAGCCCATAACTAACTACAAGTCAAATGTCGCTTTTCCTTCGTCAATATCAACCGCTTCTCAAGTAACCCTTGTACATATAATTAATTTTTATTATTTTGAGGGTATTACAAGATAGTGTTGGTTCGAAACACTTTTAATAATTCAACAAAAATTGTTTAAATATTTTTATAGACATCATATTTGAATTCAAAATTTTTAAAAATAACAATTAAGATTACTTATTTCGTACATTTCTATTTAATAATCAGTTCCCATTAAAGGCGATGTTTACATTTTCTTAATAAAACCCCAACCATTTCATTTCATTATTATAAACTTGTCATTTTCTTTTCTTTTTGGACTGCAAAGACAAAATATCAAGCCCTAAAAAATCATGTCGAGTGAAGTGTGAACCCCTAAGCAAGGTGTTGTGGTGGGTTTGAGCTTTCAGAAAGTGGCTCTTTTTCATATGCGACTGGTAAAACCAACATAAAGCCTGATACCATCGTTTCCAAGCAAGAAAATGAACAGATTTATAAACACAATGCTTGCTTGACTAGTTACATGAGAAAAAAAAAAGAGAGAGATGTGAGACTATTTTATTCAAATATTTAATGACATTTATATCAATTATTTAGTTATTCATACTAATTTTTCCTACGTTCATTACTTTATTCTATTTTTGAGATTAAAATGTAACCTTACAACTCCTTAAAATTTATACCTTAAATCTTAACACAATATATTCTGAAAGATAAAATTATAAATAACAATCAATGAAAATCCTCATACAAGAAGATATTTGCACAATTCAAACATAAAAACACCCAAGAGCTCTAGTAGAATAAAATACAATGAATTAATAAATTAGGGGAGGTTCTGCTTTGAGGCTGACTAATATACGGCTAAAAACAACGTGATTGGTTAAATAAGTGACCGGTTAAAAGTTCTACTGGAAATGTTATATGTTTTCACCGGAAATGTTATTTGTGTTGGCAATAATAATGGTAATAAACGATAATATTATAGTCGTATGTAAAATGCGCCAAAAAAATATTGACTCTAACATAACCAGTTAATTACTGGAAACATTATCAACCATAATAACATAACAAGTAGCACTTATGTAATGTAATAGGTAGCGCATTTCTAAAGCTGATGAGGCCTTAGATATCCAACGATAACAAAATAGGTTAATTACTTGATTTTTTATAAATATTATCAACATATTAGGTAGCGCCTAAAATGTTACCAAAGTCTAAGCTGATGGAGCCTTAGAAATCCGACGATAACAAAATATGTTAATTACTAAAACATTATCAACCACAATAACATAACAAGTAGCGCTTATTTAATGTAATAGGTAACATTTTTTTAAAGCTGATGGAGCCTTAGAATCCGATGATAACAAAATAGGTTAAGTACTTAATTTGTTATCAATATTATCAACATATTAGGTAGCACCTAAAATATTATTAACTTTTAAGCTGATGAAATCCGACGAGAACAAAATATGTTAATTACTTATTTTGTTATTAATATTATCAACATATTAGGTAATGCCTAAAATGTTATCAAAGTTTAAGTTAATGGGGCATCTGAAGTCCCACGACAACAAAATAGGTTCATTTCTTATTTTGTTATAAATAAATATTAACATATTAGGTTGCAACTAATAATGTTACTTTGAATAAAGAAGTAGGTTGCAATCTGGAATATTAAAGTTGTGTTTAATGATATTGGTAGGATTTAATATATTATGTATCTTTGTATTGCAATTATTTTTAAAATAAATATCGATAGTAATATGATCTGATGCTCGATACTTTAGCAAATATCAATACTTTTAGAGTAAGTATGTATACATTATTATTATGGATACATTATTATTAACCTTTAGAATATCCATACTTTTAGAGTAAGTATCCATACTTTCAAATTTTAAGAAAAATATTTCAGACGGTTAAGTTGTATATATTTTACCGTTTTGCATTACTATCGAAGCGGTATCCATACTTTTAGAGTAAGTATGGATAGATTATTATTAACCTTTACGATATCCATACTTTTAGAGCAAGTATTCATACTTTTGAATTTTTTTAAAAAATCATACGATTAAGTTGTATATATTTTACCTTTTACATTATTATTAACCTTTAAACAAACCGGTAGCTAGTTTAATATAATAGGTAGAGCTTATTTAACGTAATAGGTAGCACCTATTTAATATAATAGGTAGCGCCTATTTTATTTTACCGTTTATATTATTAGTAACCTTTAAACAAATCAGTAGGTATTTTAATGTAATAGGTAGCACATATTTTATTTTACTGTTTACATTATTAGTAATCTTCAAACAAACCGATAGGTAGTTTAACATAATAGGTAGCGCTTATTTAGCGTAATAGGTAACGTCTATTTAACATAACAGGTAGTGTAATATCCCAATGATTGGGTCAGTGACCAGAATGTAAGAATGTTAAACTCAGTTTTTGAATTAGGATAAATTGATAAATTTAATGATTTATGGTAGAATTTCTATGTAGGGTTTGATAGAAATTTTGGAGTAGTGGAAGGGTATTATGGTATTTTCCAAGAAGGATTTTTATCACACGTGGGTTTTGGAAGAAAAGCATAGAGAATTCTGGAAACCCATTTCTTATTTATTCTTCTACGTGAGCTCCACTACTAAAGGTAAGATTCTGAAATTTATGGTTTTCATTTAATTTTTGGTTTGGTAATGAAAGTTTTGGTGTTATATAAGCTTAAGGAAAGCTTATATTGGATTAAAACAAAAAGATGAGTAAATTAGAAAGGGATTTGTAAAATGGGTTTTGAGATGAATTGTTGATATAGTGTAGTTTTTGGAGTTTTACTTGGATATTTGACTTGTCAATGATCTATTTAAGAAAGTATGAGTAATAAAAATGATTAAGAACATGTTTGAAAGATTGATATGATTTTGAGATTTAAGTGTTTAGACAAGATTTTTGGATAATTAAGAGTAGTAAATGAGGACAAGTTGGTATGGAAGTATAAGGGTGAGCTTAAGGGCTTAATGTGCGATGAATATAAGAGATTTATGAGGATTTTGGTTGATTTTTGAATTGAAAATAACCATTATGGGCATAGAGTATCGATATCGCTAGAACAATACCGATACTTCAAGATTAAATCTGTGGTTTACTAAGAATAGTATCGATACCATTTGAAGAAGGTATCGATACTGAGTTAGTAGTATCGATACCATGGGTATGGTATTGATACCATTTTCAAGATACAATTCTAGAACCTTGGAATGATATCGATACCATCAGGAGGTATCGATCCCCCCTGAAGGGAAGTATCGGTACTATAGGGGTAGTACCGATACTTCTAGGCATGATATGAAAATTTAGTGTTTCTTTGGTCACAAGTTATCATGATTGATTATAAGTGATTCAATGTACGATATTAATTTTTGATTGTTTTGTGTAGTTATTGAATATAATCAACTTCTGGCCAGCTCGACATTATAAGTACCGACTCCAAAGTGTTAAGGAATTCACTTAGGACTTCAGTAAGGAAAATGTGAATGCAACTTCTCGGTTTTGTAATAGAAATGAGGAAGGCTTGCGATAAACCAACCTCAGTGTTTTCGATTGAAAACTTTATAATTTCCTTTATGTTATATTGCAATGGTTTATTCAATTTATATTATATGAGTTATGTTTTATGATTATATGACTATGGAAATGTGAACTTTGAACAAGTGTATTTGAAAATACTCTATGTGAATAAGAGACACTTCTAATAGTGATTGAACATAATTATGTGATTAATAGTTCAAGGTATATGTATGAGGATTAGAGGTATAGTTGGCATGCCAAGAGTCAAGGGTTTATGTGGTCATTCGGGAAAAATATATGGTCATTCAGGACAGTTATGTGACACTTCAGTGCAAACCTATGTGGCACTTCGGTGCTAACCTATGTGGTCATTAGGGATAATTATGTTGTACTTCGGTGTAAATTACGAGATGTGGTGATAACATTAGTGCACAACCTCAATGTACTCAAATACCTAGAGTTCTCAGTAGTATACATTGGGCATTTGGAACAAAGCTAAACAAAGTGAATAAAATACATAAGTATACCTTTTTGATATGGAAAATAAATTAAAATTCTTTATAAAATGTTTCGATAAAAACCAATAAAGATTTCGTTTATTAAGTTAGCCCTATTAGTATTTGCCTCACTAAGTCATCGACTTAGCGTGTGATTTCCTCACGCGTAGGTTTGGAGAAAGTTGAAGACTGGTTGATTGAGGATAGCATAACCCGTGAAAATTAGATCAGGACAAATTAAATGTAGGTTTTTGTTAATTTTGTAAACTATTGGCATGTATTATACGTTTAATTTGGAATGCTCTGATCGATTTGTAAACTCATATATTTCGAATTTATGTAAATTATCAAAGTATTTATGTAAATATGAATTGAAATTATTATCTTATTTAAGTTAAGGTTTATACCTTTTTATCTTGATCAAAAATTTAAATTTGTTCTTATTTGTTAATTACATATGTTTTGAAAAGTCTGTGTGACATCTCGGATTCATATTCGGGTCGGGTACGAGTTAGGGGTGTTACATTTAATGATATCAGAGCTATGGTTTAATTGGTTTTAAGTTCGAAATAAAGTCGTTTTTGGTTTAAAAAGTGTGCATGCCAAATTTTAATTACTTTTTTGGTCTAATAAGGTGATTAGTATGCTATCCTTACTAATACATTAGTAAATTGATTATAGATGTCAGATTCTGAGGGCTTCCAAAGTGAAGCTGGAGATAGAATGGAATAGAGTAGTAACTCACCTGCCCCGAGCAGGCAGGGTGAGGAGCAGACACAACAGGGAGTGCCTGTGCAAGATCAGGGGATCTTCTTCGAGACGTTGGATGTGATTCTGACGTGTTTCCAATCGTCTTCTCCCTCAGCCCCTAAGATGAATGTCCCTAAGGAGCTGAGAATCTTAGGAGTGCCTGAATTTAGAGGAGAAGCTGAGGAAGGTCTAGTTGCTGCCGATATGTGGCTCAATGACCTGAAGATTATGCTGGAGAATTACATTGTTCTGAAATGGAGAAATTGGATGGTGTAGTTTTTTTATTGCGGGGTCAAGCTAGAATTTGGTGGTCTAATGTGATGATGTGAACTTCAAAGGATTAGGTGACTTGGCGCTTCTTTCTTGAGGAGTTTAAGAACAAATATATAGGGGATCAGTTCATCAGACAGATGAAACAAGAATTTATGAGTTTAAAACAAGGGAATCGCACGGTGTATGAGTTCGAGTACGAATTCAACAAGTTGAGTTGATTTGCTACAGAATTAGTCCCTATAGAAAAGACTAATGTGATTGGTTTGTGGAGGGTTTACGCCATACATTGAAAGAGTTATTGTTGGCACTTAACCTCTCTTCCTTTCAAAAGGTTATGAATAGAGCTAAAGCTCTGGAGTGAGCCTAAAATGAGAGGTTTGTAGAGCAAAGATCACAGTTGAATAAGAGAGCTAGTCTTCGTCCAATGCTTCCCAATCAAATAATAGTAGAGGTTTGAGTTATCGACCTCATACTAGAGCATAATCTGTACATCCTCGGGTAGAGGATCAAATTCTAGAAGAGCAAGACAAACTTATTCAGTGGAATCCGGAGTGGACAAGTCAAAACAATGTCAACACTATGGGAAAAACCATAGTGGGGTATGCCGAAGGGTCTCGGAGCTTTTTTGAGTATGGGGAGGCAAACACTTTATTAGAGACTGCCTATTGATGGCGAGAGATCCTGCCCAAACAGAAAGATCCACTGCTGCACCTATGAGTGAAAGAGGTCGATGTAGAGGAATGAATCAATCTGAGTCGACCGCTCAACCTGAAGTACGCTCTACCTCTTGGGTGTACAATCTGAAGACCAGCGAAGATTGTGATGATCTTGAAATCATTGCATGTACTTTTCAGATAACTGGTAAATTTGTTTTAGTTCTGATTGATCCAGGATCGAATTATTCCTATGTTAGAAGTAAACTCGTTAAAGACTTGAAAATTCCATTAGAATCTGTTCATAGTGAGGTGATTGTAACTAATCCATTAGGACATAGTGCTTGGGTGAGACTAATCTATCGAGGGTGTCCCATGTGGATTTAGGGAATTGAATTCCCTGCTAATCTAATGGAGTTACCCTTTGACGAGATTGAGGTTTTATTACGATGGATTGGTTGTATCATTATCATGCCAACGTGGATTATCGACTTAAGCGAGTTAAGTTAACAAATCTGGATGGATTAGAGGTTAGTGTGGTAAATGAAAAAATAAACCTCTTAGCTAATGTGATATCTATGATGTCAGATCAAAAGTTAATGCTACAAGGATGCCAAGCGTATATTGCCAATGTAATCGATACAAGAACCAAAGAAAATAAGCTTGAAGATATTTCGACAGTTAGAGAATTTCCAGAAGTATTTCCGGAAGAATTACCTGGGTTACCTCCAGATAGGGATGTTGAGTTTCTGCAGAGGGAATTCAGTAGATCCTCAGAAAGTTAAAGCTATGTTAGAATGGGATATTCCAAAGAATGTGTCGGAAGTTTCTTAGGTCTCACAGGTTATTATCCACGGTTTGTCAAAAACTTTTCGATGATATCTCTGCCTTTAACCAAACTGTTAAGAAAAGATGTGTGGTTTGAATGGACTCCTGATTTTCAGAAGAGTTCTGAAGCATTGAAAAAAGTTTTGACAGATACTCCGGTGTTGATACAATCAGAATCATACAAGGATTTCACGATTTTCAGTGACACTTCCCATAATGGATTGGGATGTGTCTTAATGCAAGATTGAAAGGTAGTTGCTTATGCTTCAAGAAAACTTAAGCCTCATGAAAATAATATCCGACCCATGACCTTGAATTAGTAGTTATTGTCTTTGCATTAAAAACACACTATTTATATGGCGAACATTACTTCATCTTCACCGATCACAAGAGTTTGAAGTATTTGTTAACACAAAAGGAGTTAAATTTGAGGCAATGAATATGGATGGAGTTACTTAAGGATTATGATTCCATTATAGATTATTATCTCGGAAAAGCCAATGTCGTAGCTGACTCTCTTTGTCAGAAGACTTTTGCCTCTTTGCGTAGTTTGGATGCTCGAATCGTGTTAAAGGAAAATGGTGCATTGATGGCTGAATTAATTTTGAAACCATTATTATTAGAGTGGATTAAGGAATTGCAAAGAAAGGATAATAAGTGTTTACCTTGGTTTGAACAAGTAGAGAAGGGTGAACTAAAGGATTATGAACTAAAGTTGGATGAGGTGTTTATATTTCAAAAATCGAGTTTGTGTTCCTAATGATGACGAGTTGAAAAGAGATATATTTTATGAAGCACATTGTAGTCCTTTAACGATGCACCTAGGAGGAAACAAGATGTATTAAGATTTGAAAGAGCGTTTTTTGTGGCCAGACATGAAAAGAGACATTACAGTGTTTGTATCAAAGTGCTTAAATTGTCAACAAGTAAAAGCGGAACTTCAAGTGCCTTTGGGATTATTACAACCGATCTCAATTCCTTAGTGGAAATGGGAAAACATTACAATGGATTTCGTAACAGGTTTTCCCTTATTGCTGGGCAAAAATGATTCGATTTGGGTAATTGTGGACCGCCTTTCAAAGACTTTGCATTTCATTCCTGTGCGAACAGAGTTCTCTATGGAAAAACATGTTGAATTGTATATCAAGGAGATAGTGCAAATTCATGGTGTTCCAAATCAATATTTTCTGATAGAGATCCCAGATTCACTTCGAGATTTTGGAAGTCCTTACAAGGAGCTTTGGGTACCCGATTGAATTTTAGCATTGTTTTTCATCCTCAGACTGTGGTCAATCAGAGCGAACAATTCAGATTCTAGAAATATGTTGAGAGCGTGTGTGATTGATTTTGGTGGATCGTAGGAAAAATATTCATTACTTGTGAAATTTGCCTATAATAACAGCTATCAATCCAGTATTAAGATGGCACCGTATGAAGCATTGTATGGAAGAAAGTATAGAACGCCACTCAATTCGTATGAATTAAGGGATCGGGAAGTTCATGGCCTAGATTTGATTAAAGAAGTGAAAGAAAATGTTCAGGTGATTCATAACAATTTGAAAGTGGCATCTGGCAGACAAAAGTCATACACCGATTTGAAAAGAAAAGAAATTGAATTTCAAGTAGGTGATAATGTATTCCTAAAAGTATCACCCTGTAAGAAAGTACTTCGCTTTGGGCATAAAGGAAAACTGAGTCCTGGGTTCATTGGACCTTATTAAGTTCTAAAAAGGATTGGACTAGTGGTATCATTAGCGTCGCCGCCAGAGATGGAAAAGATCAACAATGTCTTCATGTGTCTATGCTTAGGCGATATCGATCAGATCTTGCACACATTATAACTCTATATGTGCTAGAAGTTCAATCTGACTTGACATTTGAGGAAGAAACGATGCAGATTCTAGCTTTTAAGAACAAGAAATTGCGGAACAAGACGATTCCACTAGTTAAAGATCTTTGGAGAAACCATAAAGTAGAAGAAGCTATGTGGAAGCGTGAATAAGATATGAGAAAGCAATATCCCCACCTCTTTATGCAATGAAAATCCGAGGATGAATTATCTTCAGATGGAGATTTGTAACATCCCAATGATCGAGTCAGTGGCCAGAATGTAAGAATGTTAAACTCAGTGGTTAAATTAGATAAATTGATAAATTCAATGATTTATGGTGGAATTTCTGTGTAAGGCTTGATAGAAATTTTGGAGTAGTGGAAGGGCATTATGGTCTTTTCCAAGAAGGATTTTTATCTTCCTTTTTAAAGGAGATAGACACATGGGTTTTGGAAGAAAAACAAAGAGAAGTATGGAAACCCATTTCTTATCTTTTCTTCTACGTGAGCTCCACTCCTAAAGGTAATATTTTGAAATTTATGGTTTTTCTTTAATTTTTGGTTTGTTAATGAAAGTTTGGGTGTTATATAAGCTTAAGGAAAGCTTATATATGATTAAAACAACAATATAAGTAAATTAGAAAGGGATTTGTAAAATGGGTTTTGAAATGAATTGCTGATATAGTGTAGTTTTTGGAGTTTTACTTGGATATTTGACTTGTAAATGATCTATTTAAGAAGGTAGGAGTAATAGAAATAATTAAGAACATGTTTGAAAGATTGGTATGATTTTGAGATTTAAGTGTTTAGATAAGATTTTTGGATAATTAAGAGTGGTAAATGAGGACAAGTTGGTTTGGAAGTATAAGAGTTAGCTTAAGGGCTTAATGTGAGATTAATATAAGAGATTTAGGAGGATGTTCATTGATTTTCGAATTGAAAATAACCATCATGGGCATAGAGTATCGGTACCAATACTTCAAGGGTTAGATCTGTGGTTTTCTGGGGTAGTATCGATACCGTTTGAAGAAGGTATCGATACTGAGTTGGTAGTATCGATACCATGTGTATGGTATCGATACCATTTTCAAAATAAAATTCTAGAACCTCGGAATGGTATCGGTACCGTAAGGAGGTATTGATAACCCTGAAGGGAAGTATCGATACTGTAGGGGTAGTACCGATACTTCTAGGTATGATATGAAAATTTAGTGTTTCTTTAATCACAAGTTATCATTATTGATTATAACTGATTCGATGTACGATATTGATTTTCGATTGTTTTGTGTAGTTTTTGAATATAATCAACTTCCGGTCAGCTCGACATTATAAGTACCAATTCCAAAGTGTTAAGGATTTTGCTTAAGACTTTAGCGAGGCAAAGGTGAGTGCAACTTCTCAGTTTTGTAACAGAATTAAGGAAGGCTTGCGATAAGCCAACCTCAGTGTTTTCGATCGAAAACTTTATAATTTCCTTTATGTTATATTGCAATGTTTTATTCTATTTATATTGTATGAGTTATGTTTTATGATTATATGACTATGGAAATGTGAACTTTGAACAAGTGTATTTGAAAAGACTCTATGTGAATAAGAGACACTTAGAATAGTGATTGAACATAATTATGTGATTAATAGTTCAAGGTATAATTATGAGGATTAGAGGTATAGTTGGCATGCCAAGAGTCGAGGGTTTATGTGGTCCTTTGGAAAAATATATGGTCCTTCAGGACAATTATGTGGCACTTCAGTGCAAACCTATGTGGCACTTCGGTGCTAACCTATGTGGTCTTTCGGGACAATTATGTGGCACTTTGGTGCAAATTACGAGATGTGTGACAACATTAGTGCACAACCTCAATGTACTCAAATACTTAGAGTTCTCAGTAGTATACATTGGCATTTGGAACAAAGCTAAACAAAGTGAATAAAATACATAAGTATACCTTTTTGATATGGAAAATAAATTAAAATTCTTTATAAAATGTTTTGATAAAAACCGATAAAGATTTCATTTATTAAGTTAGCACTATTAGTATTTGTCTCACTAAGTCATCGACTTAGTGTGTGATTTCCTCATGCGTACGTTTGAAGAAAGCTGAAGACTGATTGGTTGAGGATAGCATACCCCGTGAAGATCAGATCAGAACAAATTAAATGTAGGTTTTTGTTAATTTTGTAAACTATTGGCATGTATTATATGTTTAATTTGGAATGCTCTAATCGATTTTGTAAACTCGTATATTTGGTATTTATGTAAATTATCAAAGCTTTTGTATAAATATGAATTGAAATTATTATCTTATTTAAGTTAAGGTTTATACCTTTTTATCTTGATCAAAAATTTAAATTTGTTCTTATTTGTTAATTACATATGTTTTGAGAAGTCAATGTCACACCTCGGATTCCTATTCGGATCGGGTATGGGTTAGGGGTGTTACAGATAGCGCCTATTTGATTTTACCGTTTACATTATTAGTAAACTTTAAACACACTGGTAGGTATTTTAACGTAATAGGTAGCGTCCGTTTTTTTTACGGTTTACATTTTTAGCAACCTTCAAACAAACAAGTAGGTAGTTTAACATAATGGGTAGCGCCTATTTTATTTTAACCGATTAAATTTTAAATATAAGTATCGATACATGCAATATAGATATATATACTTTTTCAGGACAATAGTTGGACATAGTTTACTGTCGAAACAATATCCATACTTTTAGAGTAAGTATGGATACAGAAGCTATGCAATTTATGTTTCAAATTTTTTTAATAGTTCTTCATGTTTTCCACATACAACATTAATTTAATAATTTCATTTACACAAAAAAAGTATTTGATTATTTAAATTTTTTATAAAATATTATTTAGAATTTAAATTTAACAATTTTAACTAAAGATAATAATAAATATGTAATATCTATGTTTATTATTTTTAATTTAATAATAATATATACCGTAACATAAAAATAAGTCATTAGGCGCTTATAATTACTAAATTAATATCTTAAAATCACTCAAAAGGTAAGTCTAAATTAATGTTTTCCACAATAAAGCAAGTATATATGTATCGATACCTACCGATAACAAAAGTTTACCGGTTACCAATTTCTTTTAATAGTTCTTCATGTTTTCCATCTACAACATTATTAGTCTATCAATATTTCAGGTGGAGCTTTACCGAATTAGTTAATTATCTTATTAAATTTCTGATCAACGCCGTTTCTTAGCCGTATACTAATTCAATTTTCCAAGATAAACCCTCTTTTAGCTGAAAATGATTGCACATGTTTTCTTTATAATCTCGTATCTTCAAATGGCATAAGACCTTATCTGTATATCATTAATTAAATTATAACCATTTAGGTTGCTGTATGAGTAAATAGTGTCGTTAAAAAGTAATTTTTATGCATTAAATATTGTTTATATATTTTTGGTATTGATACCCAATGTAAAATATCAATATTAGTTGTACTTTTTTACTCGGCAATATGATTTTATTAGATATATTTAAATCATACACTTGAATCTATTTGTTTGTCTTATTAGAAATCTCTCTATTCCTATGTGGAGGAAAAAAAATACACGACTAAACACAATCAAAAACATTATAAAAAGAATTAGAAAATCATTAGTCTCTCACTTAACCGACCTTTAAATATCTCCTAAACATCAATAACACCATGCTACAACTCGTGTAACAATAAAAAAAACAACCTTAGCAATACCGAAACAACCTATTTTTGCACAAAAATTGGGTTCATATTTACCATCACGTTACGAACAAATCGCTCCTTGACAAGCCAATTTTTTTAGATGGTACGTCTTGTAATTTTGATCTCCCGGAACAAACCTAAATTGAACCATATCCAACGGCCTAGCTAGTTGATCAAACTCGCCAAATATTGTCCATCATTGTCAAGGACGTAAAAATAGAATACTAATCCAATTTAGGGTCGCCTATCTTGACTGTAAAAAGCCCCCGCATCTTCTAGAAATCATTTTACCACTAGATACTATGACAACATCATGAATAACCCGCGTCTTCTAGAGTTAATCATCGACCCACTCAAAATTAGTGCAACCACTCTGTACTCGATTCTTTAGAGGGAATATCGATACTCAATTGGAAGTTATCGATATTATTTCTGTACTTGATATATTTTAAAATAAATAAAATATTAATAATGTTCAGGGTGTATCGATCTCAACTAAATAGTATTGATATTATTCTTAAAAATCAAATCTAATAGATATTCTAAGTTTATTATCAAAAATTGATATCAATACTCAAGAATAGAAGTGTACAATTTCAGATATCATATATTATTCAATTTGAATTTTATTATTCAATCTGAATTTCAGACATCTAAATATTTGAACTATTAAAATTGTGATTTGATCTTATCTGAAAAATCAGATATTTAATTTTTAATGGCTTAAATGTACCATTGCCCATTAAAGTATGTCATTTGTATTGAGTTGTCCCCTAATATATTTTTTTTGGGATTTTTGTCTTGGTGTAATCAATCAGTCGGTTCGGTTAACCGATCAAACCAAACTTTCAAAATTCCATTAACCGAATTTTTTTTTCACTTTAACTATTATCTGAACCAATTTTTTTCAAAAATATTAAGCAAATCAAGAAAAATTCGATTCATCTTTCGGTTAATTGAATTAACTGAAATTTGAAATAATATATATTATATATTTAATATTTGCAGGTAATTCAATTTCTAGTTAATTCGATTAATTCGATCGATCAAATTTGGTTAAAACCAAAATTTAAACCCTCTCAAAGCTATTAATATATAAATAATATAAATGACATATTAAAAATTTAAAAATTATTAACTGTTAACCAACCGAACCTAAAAATAATCGACCTATTAACCGAAATTTTGAACACCCGTAGTTTTGTCCCCTAAAGTTTAAATTGATACATCGTTTATCCCAAATCGTTAACTATGTTAAAAAAAGCAATGAAAAATTACTTATTTAGTCACTCAACTATTCTTGCGGTTCCATTTTGGTCACCAAACTATTTTCTTTTCAAAATCATCACTAAACTTAAGTTTTTCTTCCATTCTGATCACCTAATTCGATATGATTTTTTTTTTAAAATTTGTATTATATAAAAATTCATTTATATAAGGGTGAAATTAATATATAAGAATTTATTTTTATCTTTTAATACATAAAATATTATAATATTTTAAGAAATGTTGTTGAATTTATCTGACTATAAGTTATAAAACCAGAATAAACGAAAGGTTCGTATATCAGAACTACACCATGTTTTAACAAAAGCAATGATTAGTGTAGACACCCCTTTTTGTCCGGGTCTACAAAAATATTATTATTATTAATTATTATTATTATAAATAATATATAAAACATTTACAGGCCCAATATATAATCCGAGGCCCGACCATCAACCCAACAAGCCTACCCATAAGCCCAGTTACAACAAAGACCCGAATGGAGCCCCAAGCCCGATGACAACCATATCAGCTGACCTAAACCGGCCCAAAGAGAGGATCCGACCCAACCGATTTTATATAGGGTTTCATCATAACCCTAGGTTACTAATTTTGTCGCCGCCGTCCTTTGTTACTGCCAGCACCGACACCTCTTACACCGCCACTATCATCTACAGTGACCGACCAACTGTTTCAATTAATCAAGCAAAGAATCATATCAACCCAAATAAAAAATCAGAGCAAATCAGTAAAAAAATCTTGAGGGGATTTATTTTCATATATCAACACATACCAGGAAGGAGAAAAGGGGGCATTCGAGGTTTAAGAGGGAAAAAAAGAAAGAAAAAAGAAATCTGAGAGAGAAAAAGGGAGGCTCGAACAGAAAAAAAAAGAAAACAACGAAGAAAAAAGAGAGAAGCAAACAACACAGAGAGAAAAAACCAAGAACTACAAATCTAAAAGAGAGAAAGAGAGACGTACCTTGGTTCGAAGCAGGTGAGGATTCCAAAAGCCACTGATTTTCTACATTTTTTGAAAGGTGTTTTCTATATCTAGGGCTATTGATTGGGTTTTAGGCGAAACCAGTTAGAGATATGAGTTGAGGATGAGAAGATGAACCTATTGGGGTGGTTTGGACTCTCCGACCATCGTGAGCCACCGTGAGCTCTGCCGACGATGGTGTCTCTCTCTTCTCCGATGAGAGAGTTGAGAGAGTTCTCTCTCTCTGTTTCTGAGGCAAAAGGGAAATGAGGGAATATGAGAAGACAAGCCCCATTTTGGGCTTATATCCTCCGACCAAAACGCTGTCATTTAGTGAGGGGGTATTTTCGTGTTTTGTGAATGGGTAAACTATATTATGGGGCTTTGAGTTTCTGTAATCTTCTATTTTAGTCACTGATTGTAATTTATTTGTCTTAGACTTTATTCCCTACATTTGTAAAATTTATATTTAGGTCACTTGGTTGCTATTATAAATTTTGTGAATTTTATACATTGTTCTCTGAGTTTATAAAACTTATATTTTGATCATTGCTTATATATTTTGGGTTAAATATTGGATATTGCCTGTATGTTTACTTTCATAATCTTTTAGTCCTTTATTTATTGTACGAAAATGATAATTTACACCTTTAGTTCGTAAAGTTTTTCCTGATGTAATTTTAGTCACTGTTTAGATTTAGTTTGGGTTATTTGCTGCTTAAACCCTGTGATTTTATCTAGATTTTGTTTAAATCCTTTGTTAAATATGTATTTATTATTTTAATCATGGTGTTGAGTTTTATTTTATTTTTATTTATTTCATATTTGTTTGTAGGAATTAATATTATGGCATATTGTGTATATATATATATTACTTAGTATGCACATTATTATTTATGATAGGTTTTAATTAATTTATGATATTGTTGATAAACTTAGTTGTGTTTAATTTGTTTGATATTCATGTTTTCCCAAAAAAATTATTCGAATATTTTTAAGAACAACGATTTGTAGAATGGGCGTGGAGAGCATTACTTGATCGTAGTAATGTGATCCGATACGAGGTTCGAGCAAAATGTGAACTTGAAATAAACCAAATATAAAAATGAAAATAAGTTCATTTTATTCGATTGATGAAATGTGTGTAGTTTTAAATAGCAATTTATTTTATTATATGTGAATCTATACATCGATTTCTTAGTTTATATTCGATTCACGTTTCTTAATCAATGAGGAAATGTTCCATTTAGATAAGAAATAGACGAGATAGCCTTCCCATTGGGGGATGTGCAAATCTCGGGATTTCTTATCGAATTAAGGAATGTTCCCTAACGAATAATTCGAACAAAATTAATTAACTTTGACAAATAAATCATACTTTAAGTATCGATTTAAATTCATCATTTTCACCTTTACGACAACGTGTAAGCGATTAAAGTACCAATTTTTGGACGCTGTCGAGGTTCTAATCCTTCCCTACACGTAACCGACTCCCATACTCATCAAATCGAATTTCTGGTAAACGCAGACCGAATTTTATCTTAAAAATGATTTTCTTAAAATTGTTTTAAAAGTCATTTTTATGTATCCGACCTACCTAACACAAAGGCCGATGGCGACTCCTATCCGTTTTAATTTAAATCAATCCAAAATCGACAAATTTTCAAATAAAATTCATAATTGTTTTTTTAATAATATTTTAATTATTTTCCAAAAAAATGGTTATGATAACTTGGCGACTCCACTGGGGACTTGTTTAGAGAGTCATGTTGTAAATCGCTTACACATTGTCGTTGTGGTGAAAATTATAAGTTTGAGTTTATAGTTAGCTTATGATCCATTTATTGAAGTTTTTCTAATTTCTTTATTTCTTTAAATTATCGTACTAACATTTCAACTTATGTTTTCAGCTTTGTCAAGGTTTTATCAAGTTTTTTCCTTGTTTCGTTTTCCTTTGAGTCAAAGTTTGTATGTTCCTCCTCACACACATCACATACATTTGCATAACATAAGCTCTAGACCCAAGCTTCGTTCCAAGTAAGTCGGGGTGAATGCTTAACTCTCGTAATAATTTATTCTTCGTATGAGTTTTAGCAAATAACCCATGGGATACATAACTTATACCTTCGTAGGGATTTATTCCTCGTATGGGTATAAGGCAGTGAATCCCCTCGAATTGAACTCGTTCCATTCAAAACCTGTAATGAGTGAGGATCAAGGGTTTGACAGCCCAAGGGGCACCGACATCAAGGACAATTCGAGTACCCTTTTTTCTCATAGAGCCGAAATCATGCATATAGTGAACCGTAGAATGATCACCCTAGATATAGTCATACTGAACCTCTTTCCGTCAGTAGGTACCCAAAATAAGTTTACACAAAAGATGAGTGTTTCTAAACCCTTATCTTTATCTTTAAATTTACTTGCTAAATAAAAGCATGCGAATTATATACCATGCAGTTAGTATTATTTTCTTAAAATAAATCATTGTGGGTAGAAAGCATGTCTGGGTGGGATTACTATATAATAAAAGCATGCTTGGGTAGATACCATGATCGGGTAGGTGTTATATTTATCTTTAACTAGCATTTTTAACTCTATTGATTATCTTGCTTGTACAAACTCATTTTTCTCTTTTGTTTGTGTTACTAACTCGTTTTTCTCTTTTGTTTGTGTTATTTTTCATCATTTTTTGCATTTCATTTCATCGACATAACATAATACGAAAGTATTGATCCGTAAGGGGATATTCATGATAAAATATTCACAAGAAGTGATAAAAGTTTTCAATCAAGCAGTCGCGTACACATACATACATCGAAGGTTAAAAGAAGTTCAGAATACAATAATGAGACTTGCTCGAAGATCATGCAGCATTCAAGAATAAAATGATGATCCACTGATCCAAGGAGTAATATAGCAGTGGAGTCTTATCTATAATCACGTCATCCCTAGTCATCAAGGAGTGACACACTGACTTCAGCACCGTTGGGCATTAGCGGAGTTAGGTTACAGAATGCTTGAGGGGCATCATTTTCTAGGACGAAGATCCGAGACGAAGTAGTAATCCACTCCATACTCAACATCTAAATGAAATCATGTCTGTAAAATGGACTGTCTTGTAATGTGAATGATTTTATTTATGATGAAAAATGTTCTATGATATTCACTATTGGGATCAACATTTTTACATTTGCATTTGCATCATTGCATTCTGCATGGTATTCATTTAAGTATTTTTACATGCATTAATCATACCTTGTGAGGGAATTGAGTAAGTGGTTATAACTGTGCAACTTCGTTCACATAGTACTGAGAATGGAAGCAAAATTTGAGAAGCTGAAGAAAGAACTGGAAGAAAGTTTGCGAAGGATGGAAACAGAGCGGGAAGCTAAAATAGAGCAAGAGAAAAAGTCCATTGTGGATCGTATCTTGCAAAACCAAAAAGACCTAGTTGACCAAATGGTAGAAAAATTGGCTGGGCTCAACCAATAAAGGGGCAAAGAGAAGATTTCCTCAACCAGAGGAACCCCTGAATGTATGATAGCCCATACTAATCAAGTGATACTCATTTTGCCCCACCAGCTTCCAAGCTACCAAGTGGTTATCCATTTAAAAAAGTGTAGCAGAGAGACATTCAAAGGAATGAGAGGACAGAGCTCTCACAACGAAATGGATGCAACAGAACTAGTTTTAGTTCCTAACTTGGTGCTTCTGCCGAAATTCAAGATGCCTGACTTTGAAAAATACAATGGAAATAGTTGCACTAATGCCCATCTTACGATGTTTATTTGAAGGATAACTGGGTACACCAACAATGATCAGATGGTTATCCATTGCTTTCAAGACAGTTTGACTGTACCCACTTCTAAGTGGTATAATCAACTGATTCGTGCTCAAATCCACTTTTGGAAGGATTTGACTACTGCCTTTCTGAGTTAATACAAACACATGGCTTATATGGCCCCAACACTGCAAAATATGGAGATGAAGAATGATGATAACTTTCGAGAATATGCTCAAAGATGGAGGGATATTGCACATCAAGTGCATCCACCAATGACTGAAAGAGAGTTCATCACTTTATTCATCGACACATTAAAGTCTCCATATATCAACCACATGATAGAGGCTACCACCAAGAGTTTCTCTAACATTTTCATGTTTGGAGAAATGATCAAAAGAGCTGTCAAGAATGGCCAGATAAGAAGCACTAGCAATACTGACATTGAGAAAAGAGTTGAGATTAACATAGTGGGATCTTATCTAGCTAATCTGGTGACCAGACCTCATAATGTATTCCTTGAAAAGACTAGCATCGATCCAATTCCAATGACATATGAGGAATTACTCCCAACGCTAGTTGAAAAGAACCTTGTGACTCCAGTTCAATCCAAACCAAGAAAGGCTCCATATCCTGAAGGTCGTGATGTTAATGCCATATTCAGCTATCATATTTGGAGCTCAGGGCACACCACTGAGAAATGTGGGGCATTTAAGTGTAAGGTCCAAGATCTGATCAATTTAGGGGCATTGACATTCAATGTGTGATGGGGCATTCTGATTGGGAATTGGCTGAGGCATATATCAGGAGTTTTTTTTTCATTCTCATGCATGTCATCTTGTTTGAACTTGTTTTTCTTTTGTACTTCTTATGTTTAAATGTTTGTAAGTCACTTGACGTTCGAACATTTTCAATAAAAGGTTTTCTTCTTAGAAAATAAACAATAAGCAAATTCTAATCTTTAAATTCTTTGAATATCATCATTTTAATTAAAGGTTTTTAATAATTAAGGTTTTAAATCTTTGACAAATGATAAGATTGAACCCCTGTAAAATAAGAACCCCTATAAAACAAGAACCCCAATCCTACACCAAAATATATACCCTTTTCTTGCAGGGACCAAGCTAGCTCCATCTTCACATAAAGAGTCAATTAAAGGGCTTGACATTCAGGTATGTGTTAGGAGAGGGCAAAATGGGGCAACTAGCACATGAAACTACAAAGCTAATTGATTTCTACTTCTGATTGATGACATTCAATGGTGATGATGATCTTCACATATAGAATGGTTGAGTGGGTGAATATAGTTTATGTTAGTTGCTTGGAAATTGAACTCTAACGATGAGATTTCCTAACCTTTAACAAACACTAGGACTATAATAGGTTCTCCTTGGCATGCTTAAGAAATGAAATTCGTATACCCAGAATATTATTATATGTGCATATAATAAATCTGAGCTATTATGCTAAAGATATTGGTTATAGAGGAAACTCGAAAGCCCTGACTTTATGAATAGATTCCATTCAAACCATGACATTGATCGGGTACTTGGTAATTCAGTGTTTGCTCTACTATGATTGTCATGTCGAAGACTTTGTGATGACATGAATCCTTCAGCTAGCCGAATAAAGGCAATTATAATATATATGTACAATAAAGCTGAATTCAGCTAGCCAAACAATGGCAAATTAAATCTAAATTACTAAAAAAAGGGAGTTTCGGTGAATATGGATTAAGGGAATTGAGGAACACCTATTATAGTTAATTTCACACGAGCACTCAGGAATCTCATTTGTGAACCAATATTTATGCACTACCTTGGCTAGAGAGAAGCCTGTGAAGCTTGAACAAATGGAAGATTTCAGAGAACTAAAACAAAAGTGTTCTAAAAATTATGACAACTGACTATGATAGTTGTGTCATTTTGTTTGGCTCTGATCAAAATGCCAGACATGAAAGAGGGGTATGCCATAATCTTTACAATGACTGAGAAAAAAAAGGACCAATCGATGAAACAAACCTTGAAATTTAGGTATCTAACCTCAAAACCAACCTTTCGATCTTGATATTTGTCAAAGATTTGCAGCTATAAAAGATTAAAAGAGCATTTGATTCTTTTGATATCCAATGAACTCCTGTTTTATGATTTTCTTTAATTGTGAAACCTATAAGGAGGCAACATTTTCAAAATTTTGAAAATTCAAAGGAAAAATAAACATTTTCAAATAAGATAAGTTCTCTAGAAGTATCTTGGAATTCAAAGAATATCCCTCCAAAGCTCAGGATCGAAGTTGGGGCAAGGGAAGCCAAATTTTGGGTAAAATTGGATGGGGTAAGGAAAACAAATTGTCTCAAGTCGAGGTTTGAAAGAGTACACACTGATGAAAATTAAGACAAATTGAATCAAACAAAGAATGAAGACTGTGAGTTTCCCTCTCTTGAGGACAAATTCAATAAAACATCAAACAAACTTTATCATGACACCCATAAACATACAAGATAGGCAGTCATAAATATATCGTTTCGATCTTTCAGGAAATAAAAGCTCAGAATGGACCAGATGTCTTCAACCTAAAAGAACAATGCCATTCACAGATTTGAATTCCTGAGGTAAACAATCAAATCTTCTGAAGAAATTTGTTCAACATGCAGGAAAAAGCAGACTATCTATCAACCTTGAGATTATTTTCTTAAAACAAATTTTTTCTCGCTTGAGACAATTTGTCTTAAAACAAATTTTGTCTCGCTTGAGACATTTTCCTTTACGATGTAAAGTTTGAGTTTGTTTCACTTGAAATAAAGTTGATCTCACTTTAGATTGGTTTCCTCAAAACAAACTTTGTCTTACTTGAGACAGCATTCCTTAAGACAAACTTTGAAATTGTTTATCTTGAAAAAAGATCTTTGAGATCGTTTCCCTCGAAACGAATTTTGTCGCTCTTGAGACAACTTCTCTTGAAGCATCATCTTTGAGTCTATTTTCCTTGAAACATTATCCCTAAAGATGGCCTGTTATCCTCATTGTGTAGGAACCATGTCATCCCCCGACCAGACCTTCTCATCACGTAGGAACCGTGTCACCCCTAGATAACATGTCGTCCTTATTATGTAGGAATCGTGTTGTCATCCCTAAAGATGGCATGTCATCCTCATCACGTAGGAACCGTGTCATCCACCGACCAGACCTTCTCATCACGTAGGAGTCGTATCACCCATAGATAACCAGTCGTCCTCATCACATAGGAACCATGTTATCACTCTCCCTAAAGATGGCATGTTATCTTCATCGCATAGGAACTGTGTCATCTACTTACCATATCGCCTCATCACGTAGGAGTCATGTCACCCTTAGACGACCAGAACTCTTCATGACATATGAGCAGTATCGTCGCCAACAACAAACACTATCTGATTTCAAAATAAAAAAAGAGAATAAAAAAAACTGGTTGTCTTTTTCGTCTTTGCCTATTCCTGTTAACACAAGAATGTGCAAAGAGGGGCAGCTGTAGACACTTGTTTTTGTCCGGGTCTACAAAAATATTACTACTACTATTATTATTATTATTCATTATTATTAATACATAATACATTTGTAGGCCCAATATATAATCTAAGGCCCAACCATCAACCCACCAAGCCCACCTAGAAGCCCAGTTACAACCAAGACCCGAATAGAGCCCAAGCCCGATTACAACCATATCAGCTGACCTGAACTAGCCCAAAGAGAGGATCTGACCCGACCCGATTCTATATAAGGTTTTATCATAAGCTAGGTAGCTGCTTCTACCATCACCGTCTTTTGTTGCTGCCAGCACCGACTACCTCTGACGTTGCTGCTATTATCTACAGTGACCAATCGACTGCTTCAATCAATCAAGCAAAGAATCATATCAACCCTAAATAAAAAATAGCGCAAATCAGTCAAAAAAATCCCAAGGGGATTTATTTTCATATATCAACACATACCAGGGAGGAGAAAAAGGGGCATTCAAGGTTTTAGAGGAAAAAATAGAAAGAAAAAAGAAATCTGAGAGAGAAAAAGGGAGCCTATAACAGAAAAAAAGGAAACAACGAAGAAAAAAAGAGAAGCAAACAATACATAGAGAAACAAATCGAGAACCACAAAGCCAAAAGATAGAAAGAGAGACATACTTTGGTTCGAAGCAGGTGAGGAGTCCAAAAGCCACTAATTTTTAACATTTTTTGAAAGATATTTTCTAGATCTAGTGCTATTGCTTGGGTTTTAGGAGAAACCAATTAGAGATATGAGTTGAGGGTGAGAAGACGAACCTATTTGGGTGGTCCAAACTCTCTGATCACCGTGAGCTGCCATGAACTCTATCGGCGTCGGTATCTCTCTCTTCTCCAATGAGAGATTTCTCTCTCTCTCTCTGTGTGTTTCTGAGGCAAAAGGGAAATGAGGGAATATGAGAAAGGCAAGCCCCATTTTGGACTTATATCCCCCGACCAAAACACAGTCATTTAGGGAGGGGGTATTTCCGTGTTTTATGAATGGGTAAACTATGTTCTAGTGCTTCTGGTTTCTGTAATCTTCTATTTTAGTCACTGGTTGTAATTTATTTGTTTTAGACTTTATTCCCTACATTTGTAAAATTTATATTTTTGTCACTTGGTTGTTATTATAAATTTTATGAATGTTATACATTGTACTCTGAGTTTATAAAACTTACATTTTGATCACTGCTTATATATTTTGGGTTAAATATTGGATATTGCATGTATGTTTACTTTCATAATCTTTTAGCCCTTTATTTACTGTATGAAAATGATAATTCACACCTTTAGTCCGTAAAGTTTTTCTTGATGTAATTTTAGTCAATGTTTAGATTTAGTTTGGGTTATTTACTGCTTAGACCCTGTGATTTTATCTAGATTTTGTTTAGATCCTTTTTTAAATATGTATTTATTATTTTAATCATGGTGTTGAGTTTTATTTTATTTTTATTTATTTCATCTTTGTTTGTAAGAATTAATATTATGGCATATTTATATATATATATATATATATATAAACATTAATATGCACATTATTATTTATGATATGTTTTAATTAATTTCTGATATTGTTGACAAACTTAGTTGTGTTTAATTTGTTGATATTCACGTTTTCCCAAAAAATTTATTCGAATATTTTCAAGAACAATGATTTGTAGAATGGGCGTGGAGAGCATTACTTGATCGTAGTAATGTGATTCGATACGACGTTTGAGCAAAATGTGAACTTGGAATAAACTATATATATATATATATATAAACATTATTATTTATGATATGTTTTAATTAATTTCTGATATTGTTGACAAACTTAGTTGTGTTTAATTTGTTAATATTCACGTCTTCCCAAAAAATTTATTCGAATATTTTCAAGAACAACGATTTGTAGAATGGGCGTGGAGAGGATTATTTGATCGTAGTAATGTGATCCGATACGACGTTTGAGCAAAATGTGAACTTGGAATAAACCAAATATAAAAATGACAATCAGTTCGTTTTATTCGATTGATGCAATGTGGGTTGTTTTAAATAACAATTTTTTTATTATATGTAAATGTAAACATCGATTTTTTAGTTTATATTCGATTCACGTTTCCTAATCAATGAGGGAATATTCTTTTTAGATAAGAAATAGACGAGATAACATTCCCATTGGAGGACGTGCAAATCTCGGGATTTCTTATCGAATTAAGGAATGTTCCCTAACGAATAATTCGAAGCAAATTAATTAACTTTGACTAATGGATCAAACTTTAAGTATCAATTTGAATTCATTATTTCCACCATTACAATAGCGTGTAAGCGATTAAAGTACCAATTTTTTTGCGTTATGGAGGTGCTAATCCTTCCCTCCACATAACCGACTCCCGGACCCATCAAATCGAATTTCTAGTAAGCACAGACCGAATTTTTTCTTAAAAAATGATTTTTCTTAAAATTGTTTTAAAAGACATTTTTAGGTATTCGACCTACCTAACCCAAAGGTAGATGACAACTCCTATCCATTTTAATTCAAATCAATCCAAAATCGACAATTTTTAAATAAAATTCATAATTGTTTTTTAAATTAATATTTTAATTGTTTCCAAAAAAAATTTGGTTATGACAATTAGTATACTAATTCCAACACGTAAATGAAGTCCAAGAATCTACATATACATAGCAATGCATGTTTCCAGCATCAAGAAAAATGTTAAGTGGAACACATTATGGGTATAAGTACAGTAAGGTAGTAATTATGAAGCTATAATCCTCCTTGAAAGAGAACATTTTTGTTAAGAATAAGATGTTGCAGTGTATCAGTTGTAGCCAAAAATCTTAAAGCGAAAAACAAAAACTTGTGAGCAAATGAGAAAGGAATAAATCTAAAACTAAAAGGATATGTACTACCATTAAAATAAGGAATGGAAAGTAAATGGAAAATGTCTTCCCTAAAGCCTTTGAATTAAAGATTACAAACAGTGTCAATGAAGTATGAACACTCTCTCCCGATCAAAAGCATCAACATTAGGATTTGTGACCTCTCCATGAACCTATACGAATTTATCAGATTAATAATTATACATGCATTGACAATATACATGAGAATTGTAGTTAACCAAAAAATAGTAGTGACCCTAGTTTACCAGTAAAAATATATTAAAAATGATATAACCTCACTAGCAAGCTTAATACATGAACCACAATCCTCGCATCAAAGGAAGATGGATTAATTCTTCCAATTGATTCACACATCCAAGCCTTGAAAAAACAACAACAAAATAGTAAACTTGCAATGACTTTTTGAATGAGATCCAAGTGTTATTTGGTCGACATGTCTTATGAAGATGCGACCTTCAGTCTCTTAGCTTTCTAACAATACTTGAATCCAATCAATCCGATGTTGGAAAATCAAAATACATCTATTTTAGTGAATACAATGCATGCAGAATTTTTTATGATTAATATATGATTTTGTAAATATTACAAATTTTCAATATTTTTATTGATTATTTGTAATATAATTTAATTTAAATTTTAAAATGTGATAATTTTTATTATGAATATTGACTAATTTATTCCGAATTATTCATTAAGGTGTATTTCCATTTTTAGAAGAAACCACAAGATTAACACATCAACTTATAACAATTATATCCCATCGATTTTCTTCTCTAAGAATGAATATCTTTTTATTTATTTATGATCATCAAAACTACGTATTGTATATAAATGTGATAAAAGCAATCGAATAATAACAAAAAATTGAGACATGCTAGCAAAGAATTACAAATATTTCCATTATTAAAAATGTAAAAGAGAATAATTAGTCTCTATCTTGTTCGAGTAATTCTACGAAATTTACACTAGTGATCTAATTAAAGATAGGAAAATAAAATCATTTTATTTTATAAAAAATAACATTTTATTTAGAAAAAAGACTTGATTTATTTCAAGTTCACTTTTCATTCCAATGTCGTATCTAAGTAGTGCTTAACCTTCAAAATCCACCAAAATGCAACCCTACTCAGATATAGTGGACAAAAAGAGGTAATTCGCATGGTTAGAAAGGTTCTTCATCCCCGATGAGCAATGACGGGGCCCTTTGCTAGAAAACATGTGGGTTTTTTTTTGCTTTCCCTCTCTCGATTTCTCTCTATTTTTTGTTCGAATGGATCTTGGATTTCATTGATTTTTTTGTTCTTTGTTTTCAGTTTTATAGTTAATAGGCTATTCCTCTCTAGGTTTTTGGAGAGGAAATTTTTATCCTCTTTCTTCTCTCATGCGAGAGCTGTGTGCCATTGGAGGACTCTGCCCTTTGATCTAACAATAAAGATAGTCGTTTGAGGCACCAGTGGTCTCAAAATAATTTTGGTGAGGTCTCTACCACATATGTTGTTATCGAGGCAAAGGGAGGCTTGGAAGAGGTTGGACAAGGCGTCCTTGCTCATGCATTTTATCGCGACCGTCTTTCGGGTGGGTCCGAAATTGGGCTTCGACTTGGATTAAACGAATTGGAGTCGCCACCGATCATTTATTTTAAAATAAATGGGTTGATAGGATACCCTATTTCTTACATGATCTGCGTCTTTCCAAAGATGTGTCGGATTTGGGAGTACGTTACAGTCAAGGAAGGGTTAGCACCCTTGAACTGCCCTTTCGGTACTACGTAATTTCCAGTTATCTTAAATTAAGAATATTATAATTTAAAATTAAAAGGTAAAAATAAGATCTCAATTACTTACCTTAGATAGTTTTAAAGGAATACCCTTAAGAAGGTCAAAAAACCATATTATAAACAAAGAAATAAATAAATTAATTAGGGAAATGTGTGTATAAATATAGTTAAATAAATAAAATAATAATAATTAAAACATAAATGTAAGGGATCAAATCAAAAGGAAAAACAAATCGATGGGAAAATTTTGAAGCAAAAAAAAATTGATTTAAGGGGAGAATTGAATATTTAAACATAAGAACACGCCTCGGGGGTAGATCTAGGTTCGAAACTTCGAAACTCTACCTTTTGGGTCATCGGCGCAACACACGTTTTGGGTTATTCGAACCAAATCTCAAGAAAAATAACATGCACATGCGAGAAATGAACGAATCAAGGTAAAAAATATGTTACCTTTTATTTCCTTTTCGAATCGTTACAATAGTTTTGCCTTTGTATTTTTTTGTGTTTTCCTCTGTATTTTTTATGTAAATCGTGTGTTACAATAGTGAGTTACAATGGCTATTTATAATGCTTGTGGAACCTATTTTTAGGAGTTTGAATCATAGTAAAACTCTATCCTATTTTTAGGAGTTTGAATCCTACTAAAACTCTAACGTTTGTTTTTTGAATCCTATTAAATCGGGGTTGTTGAGAGTGTTGTACAAAGATGAAAAGGTGTGTTGATAGTTGCCCCTCTTTGCCCATAGTCGTCTAACGGGGATAGGAGAAAGATTAAAAGACACGCTTTTCGTTTGGTGGAGTTGAAAATTGACTCTGATGTTTCAATAACTCCCTGTCGAATTGAGTTGCGGATGACTCCTCTGTCGTAAAGTTGAGTTCATCTTGAAATGATATGGAATTGAAGTCGTAGTTTGGAAATTGAATCAGCACGTGGCTTCTTGTTGCCATTCGGTCTTCTTCTCGGTTTAAAGACCTTGGATCGGAATCGAACTCAGAAATCTTCGTTGACAAATAGCTTTTCTTTCCTTAAGCTATGCTGCTTGAAAATGGTTGCTTCTCACTAAAGCACGACTAATCCAGGTCTTCTTCTCAACTTGAAAACCTCTACTGCAACCAAAAAGTGGTGTGATTGATGTGTCATCGAGTTGAATGGAATCGATCTCGACAATTTTGTTGACAATTAGCCCTTCTTGCCTTGAGTTATGCTGCAAATGATGTGCCTTCGAAGCTGAGTGTAATCAAACTCGAAGGTCTTGGGTTTCAAGAGAAACATTTTTAAAGGTTTTTTTTTTGTGTTTCAAGAGAAACAATTTCAAATGTTTTTTTCTTGTTTCAAGAGAAACTGTCTCAAGGGAGGCAAAATTTTGTTTCAAGAGAAACATATTCAAAGATTGGTGTTTCAAGAGAAACTGTCTCAAGAGAGACAAAACTTTGTTTCAAGGAAAACTATCTCAAGAGAGACAAAATTTGTTTCAAGAGAAACTGTCTCAAGAGAGACAAAGGCAAAATTTGTTTCAAGAGAAATTGTCTCAAGAGAGACAAAACTTAGTTCCAAAAGAAACTGTCTCAAGGGAGACAAAATTTGTTTCAAGGGAAACTGTCTCAAGAGAGATAAAATTTGTTTCAAGAGAAACTGTCTCAAGAGAGACAAAACTTTGTTTTGAGTAAATTAGTCTCAAGTGAGACCCTTGTTTCGAGAGAAACAATCTCAAGGGTGATCGATAATCTGCTTGTTCCTGAAGATAAATGTTGCTGGTGGGTACAATTCCCTTCTTCGTGAAGTTGAAACCGTGGATGGCCCCTTCATTGTGAAGATGAACCTTGAATTGGATATCCTTTATCGTGAAGTTGAAATCCAATGAATGTTGCTGGTGAGCACGATTCCCTTTGTCGTGAAGTTGAAACCATGGATTTGTGGGCATGATATCCTCCGTTGTGGAGTTGAAATCGTGGATGGCCCCTTCGTCATGAAGTTGAGCCTTGAATTGGATATCCTCCGTCGTGAAGTTGAAATCCAATCTTAAGAAAGTTGGTTTTGAGTTGGATATACTCTGTCGTGGAGTTGAAATTCAATTTCAAACAAATTGTGTCACTTCGAGTTTAATATCCTTCGCTATGAAGTTGAAATTGACTCTGAACGAGACTCGAAAAGTTATTTTATCGTCAGACAGTCGCCCTTTTGCTGTGAGGTCGAGCAACCACCCTCAACATTTAAATATGATTTTGAATCGAGTATCTTTTGTCTTGAAGTTGACACTTGATTCAAAAAGCTGCATAAAATTATGTATGCTAAAAATGATAAATGTGATGTCTAAGATGCATGCAACATGAATTAAATCTTTTTTATCTCCTGGATAGAGCCTCATTTTTTGTCTGCTTGCTCCTGCATGTGGAGGAAAAGGCCTTCAGAAGATCTAATAATTCGTATCAGGATGTTGAATCCCCAAAGATGCCCCAATATTCAATGTTGAATCTCCAAAAATGCCCCAACATTTGATGTTGAATCTTCAAAGATTCCCCCAATATTCCTCATTTCTTGCTTAGTATTGATTCTAACCATGAGTTTTGTTTCTGAGAGCCACATGTCATTTACCAAGATCCACCCTAGAGAGATTGTCTTGTTTGAAAATATGTTTTTCTTTCTCTTTTATTTTCTAAATTTTGAAAATATCAATTAAAAGAGTTTCAAAAAATGTTTAATCAAAAGTTTTGAAAATACTACCCCTTTCAAGGTTTTACAATTGAGACGAATCATAAAACTATAGTTCATTGGATATCAAATAATTAATTACATTGTTAATCCTTCAATAAATTATAGTTATTTGACAAGTGCCAAGATCAAAGCTATCTTTGGGAAATGGGTAAAAAAAAGTCTCAGGTTATTGTGTTTGGTCAAAGGTTTGGCATTTTTGTTTATTTGATGCTCAAATATTTGATGGGGTAGCTTGTATGCACCTTTACTGGAAGTGTTCTCTGACTCCCAACTTTCATGGTCACGCTCGGATTGTGCGATGCCTTATCAAGGAATTTTTGTGATCACCTCAGCTGCACAATTTTTATATTCGAGCCGCCTTTTCAGGTTTTCAAATCGAATCCTCCTTTGGTTTCAAGACGTCATTTAGAATTTACGTCTTGAACCCCTTTGTTATTTTTCTCTATCATGCATTAAATATTTTAAAAAGCTTTTTGCAAATAAAGATTAATCCTGACGGGCGGGATGAAATCTGAAGATAGTCTCTTCTGTTTAGAAATCCATGTATGATTAGAAGGGACTTTTAAAGCACGTAATGTAGGCCATGGTTCATGGTTATGAAAGAAAAGGATAAATAGGCCCAAAAAAAGTGTTTCAGGGTATTAAACTAAGGATTAATTCATTCTGATGCCTTCAATCCTGTCTTGCTCAATTTGAATATGCTCGTATGTGTTTCTCTTGCTTTTCTATGGATATTCCATGATCTTCGAGTGAAGTGATTCTGGAATGATTGTGCTTGATCAATCTCATAATTTAAATCTAGATGCGTCATTTGAATCAATTGAATCTTTGCATATGCTTCTTGTCTTCTTTTTTCTTCATTTTTTCTTTATTTTTGTTTCTCTTTTTTTTTCTCTTTGCTTTTTCCCTTTTTGTTCTGATTGAATCTTCGCACTTGGCATTTGGTATCTACTTTGGATTGATGTCTTCATTCACGTGAGCAGATTTCTTCCACCTCGCCCCCTAGTGTGGAGGGTGATCTTTGGTTAGGGGAATCAGAAGAAAAATATTATAGGCTCAAAAGGGGACACAAGGGATATATATTTTCTTCTGCTGTGAATGGATGAAGAAAGAAAGTCGTTCATCATTTCATACATGGAAGTTTTCACAGAAGAGGTATCCTCAAGGGGATAGATTTTCAGGATTAATTTTATTCACATGAAAATAGTGTAATTAATGTATGATAGAATTATTTCAAATGAATTCTTCTTTCTGCTTCTTGCCCCCAACATGTCTCAATGTTCAGGCTCCTTGCGAGATGCCCCAAGTTGTGTCTTAGAAGAATGCTCATGTTCAAAACAACAACTCAATGCCTTGGGTTTTAATGGTATAAAAAAGTCAATTTTGAGTCTAAAGAGACAATGGTGTAATTTATTGACTCAAAGAAAGGTTCAAAAGTTTCAAAGGGTGATAATGTCAAAATCTGGTATTTTGGTAATGACCATGAGTTATTTTGGGTAAAGAATCAAGGTATTTTATTTTGCTGTTTGAGACAGGATAAGAAAGGTATAATCTTGTTATATGTCAAAAATCTATAATTCTTGAAGAATTAAAAGAATATTTAATTCATTTAATATTCAAAGAACTAAAGATTAAAATTTGTTCATTTATTCCACCTTAGAAAGTAGCATAAATTCAGTCATTTAAAAGATTAAGCAAACATGAAAGATCAAAAATGTGTTCAACAAAACAATGCTCTCAGTGCAAATGGTAGATGCAATGCCCTCTTTGTCGATTGTCCATGCCTCTTAATCCCTCATGTTTTGAATCTTGCGCTTCAGTGCATTACAGTTCTCAAAGGAATGTTTGGAGCTTCCTAAGTGGTAACTGTACACAACTTCAACATCGTAGCCCTTAGGATATGTATACTTTTTTTTCTCAGATCATCCTAGTAGGCTTGGCCCTACAATCAACTGATCATGCTCCCACTGTACTGATTTCAGTTTTTTTAATTATTAAAATCTTTCTTCCATGTGGTGTCACGTGATTAAGAACACTGCATCGAATCCTCCATGAAGAAATTTCATGTTTATAAAAATGCTTAAAAATGAAATGTAGATGCAAAAATGCATGAAATGCTCGATGCATTAATCCGAAAACATGCATGTTATTATAAATAATCCCTATTGGGGACAAAAGTGTATTATCTTTTAAGAGACAAAAATATCATGACAGCTTCTGACAGGTTGACTAGTCTTCTGCCTTCGTCTGTCACCGGTCGAATAACCTGTCGAACCGCTCCAGCTTCTCTGGTTAAACCGTGTAAGTGACGAGCTGCTCTTTGTACTTGTTGCCAGAAATATCGAATGATTGCATCTATTGCTTTCATCCTTTGCTAAGCATGTTCTCTAACGGTAACGCCATTGGAGCCCTCTATCGATAGGAGTTATCCGAAGTTTATTTGCATGTTTCTTGAATTCGTCAACAATGACCTCCAATTTTAACTATCCTTTTTTCATCTTATTCTTGTTGTCTTTGAAAAGACTCTCTAGATCAGAAACCTTCATCTTGCCCCTACAACCTTTGCCAACCCAAAGTTGATTTTTGATGTGCTTGGTGTAAACTCGGATTGTGGGCACCACATCTTCTGGATTGAATGTGACACATAGTCTCCTTGTAGACTGTCCTTTGCATTTTTATCTCTTGTATTACAACCCCTTTGTCCATTAAATCAAACTATTTATGTTTAACAAACATGTTTTTTGGATCAACACCTCTTGCGAATGATGTAAATGATGAAAAATGAAAAAAAAAAACAAAAATGAAGGGAAAAAGTTAGCGAGACAAGGATAATAAAAAATGATGAAAATGAAAAGTCCTACCCCACATGATATCTACCAACATGCTTATTATTCCTATCCGGACATTATCTCTATTTCGTATGCTAATTTCAAACAAATCTTAACCGCATATTTGTCTAGTTCGTATGCTTTGAATAGAAAGTAAAGCAAGAAATAATTCAGGTATCCTAGGGTTTGGAATGAGGTTTTAGAGTGGGCTCTAATTCCCTATACACTCCCGATTTAGGTTCTAAAAAGGTACCCGAGTTCTCCTTGCTGGTGTCCCCTTGGGCTTTCCAGACCCTTAGTCCTAAGCCCATTACAAGATTGTGTGGACTAAGTTAAACTCGACAGGAAACATTCCCTTATGCCAGCACGGTGAATAAATTCACACGAAGACATAAGGTATATGAATCCCGAAGGCTACTTGCTAGACCCACACGGTGAATAAATTCACACGAATGTGTCGCTTTCACTCCCCACTTAAAACGGGTTTGGAGCTCAGGTTTAGAGCCTTAGATGAAAACCAAGTTTTGAAAAGCTGAAATCATTGAGAAAACCGTCAGTACATCTATTTATTCGAAAATATATAATCAGAAGTAAGTAATAAGGATCGAAAAATTACCTTAAAATTTAAACTTACCATTTTCATTAAAATGACAACTGGAAATTACCTTAGCCTAACTCACTTATCTGTCCCCAATGGAGTCGTCAAGCTGTCGCGACCGTCTTTCAGGTGGGTCCGGAATTGGGTTTCGACTTGGATTAAACGAATTAGAGTCGCCGTCGATCATTTATTTTAAAACAAATGGGTTGATCGGATACCTTATTTCTTACATGATATGTGTCTTTCCAAAGATGTGTCGGATTTGGGAATCGGCTACAGTCAATGAAGGGTTAGCACCCTTAAATTGCCCTTTCGGTACTGCGTAATTTCCAGTTATCTTAAATTAAGAATATTGTAATTTAAAATTAAAAGGTAAAAATACGATCCCAATTACTTACCTTAGATAGTTTTAAATGTATGCCCTTAAGAAGGTCAAAAAACCATATTAGATAAAAATGTAAGAAATAAATTAATTAATTAAATTAAAATGAAGAAAAACAAATTAAATAAAAGATAAGATAAAGAAAGAAAAGATAAAATAGTAAGTAAAATAAATAAAAAAATATATTAAAAAAATTAAAGAAAAAATAAAGAAAAAGAAGAAGAAATATATAAATAAAACCAATAAATAAAAAATAATAAAAAAGTAAAACTAATATATATATATATATATAATAAATAAAAACATAAAAAATAGTAAATATATATATAAATTAATAAAATAGATAATAAAAAATAACATATATATGTAATCTAAAAAATAAAAATATATACCAAAGTAAAAAAGAAAATGCATAAAATGTAAAAAAATATTACATGAAAAAAGAAAAGAAAAATAACAAAGAAATTAAATAAAATGAGTAATAAGGGAAATGTGTGTATAAATATAGTTAAATAAATAAAATAATAATAATTAAAACGTAAATGTAAGGGACCAAATCAAAAGGAAAAACAAATCGATGGGAAAATTTCGAAGCAAAAAAAAATTGATTTAGGGGGAGAATTAAATATTTAAAAACAATAGCACGCCTCGGGGATAGATCTAGGTTCAAAACTTTGAAACCCCACCCCTTTTGGATCATCGGCGCAACCCACGTTTTGGGTTATTCGAACCAAATCTCAAGAAAAATAACATGCACATGCGAGAAATGAATGAATCAAGGTAAAAAAAGATGTTACCTTTTATTTCCTTTTCGAATCGTTACAATAGCTTTGCCTTTGTATTTTTTCGTGCTTTCCTATCTATTTTGTATGTAAATCGTGTGTTACAATAGTGTGTTACAATGGCTATTTATAATGCTTGTGGAACCTATTTTTAGGAGGTTGAATCATAGTAAAACTCTATCCTATTTTTAGGAGTTTGAATCCTAGTAAAACTTTATCCTATTTTTAGGAGTTTGAATCCTACTAAAACTCTAACGTTTGTTTTTTGAGTTCCACTAAATTGGGGTTGTTGAGAGTGTTGTACCCGGACGAAAAGGTGTGTTGACACATTTTATGTTCGATTGACGTGGTGACTAATGATGATATTTGAGGTGGAACGGGGACAACCGATGATAGAGGATGAACGTTTGTAGATTACAATAGATTAAACGGCTATTGTTTGGTAGTGGTGCAGGCTTCTCATTAGGGTTTGGGTAATCCTAAATTTCACCACTCATCTAGAGCATTCATTTTCAATTACCATATCCAATAGTGGCTTCCTTGGTGGTGTTGACGGTGTTGGATGCTAAGGTTGAAACCCTAATTGATAGGGGCTTCCAACCATTGGCTTTAGAATTGTGTGTTTGGGTCTTTTGTGGGTTGTTGCTTTGGCAAGTCATATGTTGGGTTGTTTGGGCTAAATATTTGAGTATGTTGAGTTCCCAAGGTGATGGGTCTTGTATTATTGTATTTGGTTTGTTTGTAAAAATTTGAAAATAAAATATTATTAAAGTTAGTATTTGTTTTATATTTTTAATATATTTAATATTTATAAAATTGTCTAACCAAAAAAAAGTAAAAAGAAAATATATAACTAATATTCTAATCTATTAATACCTATCTAATATTATAACTAATTAAAATTAACTAAAAAATTAAAAATATTTTCCTAAAATTAACAGTTTAATATTTAAAATTGAATGTCTAAATCTTAGATAAAAATTAGTGTCTACAACTGCTTCTCTTTGCCTATTGGTGTGAAAACGCGATTAGGCAAAGATAAAATGACAATTTTTCTTCTGGCTTTATCTTTTGCTTTAAAACTTGGTGTTATCTCAAGCAAGACTGAAAAATGATATTCTTTATCCCAATGGAGATTGATCTTATATTTCAAGAGAAATGATTTCGAGGGAAATTTCAAAGGAAATAATCTCAAGAGAGATGAATTTTTGTTAAAAAAGACTATCTCAAATGAGAAAAATAATCTCGAGAGATAGTGTCTCAAGCGAGATACAAAATTTGAGAGAAATTGTCTCAAGGAGATGAGAAGGTTTTTAAAGAGAAATAGTCTTGATGGAGAAAATGATTTTTTCCTTCATGTTAAGGAATTCAAATGTGAGGGCGACATTGTTCCATCATTTTGAGGACATCGAGTAGCGTTTAAATGATTGTATCTGAAGAAGCAATTATTCTTTTTCATTGATGAAGTCTAATTGTTTGTAGATAATTTGATTTTGAAAATGATATTACTCTTTCGTGTTGAGGAATTCAAGTTGCTTCTGGTTGATTTTCTCGATGTCAAATCTGACGATGACATTGCTCTTTTACGTTGATGTGAGGGCGACATTGTTCATTTTGAGGATCGAGTAGCGTTTAAATGATTGTATCTGAAGAAGCAATTATTCTTTTTCATTGATGAAGTCTAATTGTTTGTAGATAATTTGATTTTGAAAATGATATTACTCTTTCGTGTTGAGGAATTCAAGTTGCTTCTGGTTGATTTTCTCGATGTCAAATCTGACGATAACATTGCTCTTTTACGTTGATGAGGACTAGTCTGTGGACGACATTGTTACTCATGTTGAGGATTTATAATCGCGTTTGAATGATTATTCATAGGAAAACAACAATGTTCCTTTGCGTTGAGGAAGTCTCATTATTTGGAGATAATTTGATTTTGAAAAATGGCATTTCTCATTCGCATGAAGGGGATATGTTCGCTTTTGGGTGATTCTCTTTTGAAGACGACGTTGCTTCTTTGTGTTGAGGAGAATTAGTAGTCTTTAAAGAAATTGACGTCAAAGATGACGTTTATCCTTTGTGGTGAGGAGATATTGTTGTCTTTAAATAACTTGCTATCGGATATGACATTACCATTTGTTTGAGGAAGATCTTGCCATCTCTAGTCTTTTGTTTCTAAAAAATCTATAAAAATTGTGTATCCATGAATGTAGATATCTTGAATGTTTTCATGGATGTCAAGATGAAGTTTATCTCATGTCTTTGATTTTTAACTATTTTTAAGAAAAAATGAACCTTTGGAGTCATCCTCAAGATAGGAGAAAATGATCTTGCATAAGACAAAATCTCAAGATGAAATTTTAAAGGCATCATAATGAAAGGGAAATCAAATTTCTTATGTTGCATGTGATAATGAATGTTTGATGCAAAGATACTAATTCATGTAGCATGTATGTATATGTTGATGCATGTTTTCTTTATCAACAATCAGGAATGGATGCACAAGTAGTCTTCATTCTCTTTCTGGTTTGATCATCTTCATTTCTTCACATCAGAATGTAGCCTTGTAACTCTTGGCTGGTGACAATTTGTTCTTCTTGCCTCAACAAAATTTTCCCCCTAAAATTTTATCTTTTCTTTCCCCAACTTTGATCACAAGCTTTTATGTCTGAGAGACATTTTCCAACTTCCAAGATCCATTCCTATAGAGACTATCTAGTTCGAAAATATTTTTCTGTCTTTTTATTTTTTAAAATGTGAAAAAGGTTTGATGAACAAGTTTTGAAAAATAACATCACTTACTTTGTGCTCACAATTGAAACAAATTATAAAACAAGAGTTCATTAAATATAAAAAAATCTTCTCTTTAATTTTTAAAAGTTATAACTCTTTGACAAGTGTCAGGATTGGTTTGGTTTCAGGTTGGCTTCCTACTTTTTTCTAAGGTTTTCATTCATCAAGTTATCTTTTCTTTCTATGTGCATGTGAACAATGTGACATGTACTTTTTTCATGACTTGTCATTTTAATTGGATGCAAACAAAAATGACACAATTAGCATAATCAATTGTGAGACCTTTTAGAATGTTTTATTTTAGTTCTCTGAAATCCTCCGTTCGTTCAAGCTTCATAGACTCCTTTAGCACAAGTAGTGCATAAATTTTAGTGTAAAACTAGAATCCCTAAGTACTTGTATAAATTTGACTATAATAGGTGTTTCTGAACTCCTTTAGTCCATCTTCACTGAAACTCATTATTAATTGAAATCTTGAAATTTTTTCGTTTCCTTCAATTTCTTAAATTTAATTTTATTTGCCTCAATTTGGCGCAGCTAAAGGCATCTCATCACAAAGTCTTTGAATTAACGACTATAGTACAGTAAACATTGAATTGACAAGTATCCAATCAATGTCATGGTTTAAAAACCTATTCATAAAACTAATGTTTTTGTGTTACCTTTATAACCAATTGCTTTAGCGAAATATCTCATCTTTATTGCACTTACCTTATAATAACACTTTATTAATTTCATGGGTATACGAATTCGATTTCTTAAGCTCATCAAGAAGAATCTGTTATAGTTTGGGTGTTATTGAGAGTCGTAATATTTTATTCTTAGGATTAAACTCCCAAGCAACTGACCTAAACCAAATTCATCTACTCCACTATTTCATCTATAAAGATTATAATCATTATTTAACGTCCACAATAGAAGTATAATCTAATCATCTTTGCAATATCATACATAGGAGATGCCCCATTTTGTTTACTCCAATATATACTTGAATGTCAAGCCTTTTGATCATCTCTTCGTAGTATGAGAAGGTTATTTTGTCCCCTATAAGAGAAGGGTATGATATTCGAGTGTATCTTCTGGAGTAATCAAGGGTTCATATTTTACGAGGGTTCAACTGTCACTTGTTGATGCGCGGCTATGAGTGCTATAAATTGAATGCAAAATATGTTCAAGTATACACAATCGATCAAGTACAAACCTATACAAAATAAAGAAATGAAAGCACCATGAGAAGAGGAACTCCCAAATGAGCTACTTCCGTGAAGCTTAGAACTACTGCATTGAACCTTCCTCTCTCATGTTCCTAGCTGCTACCCCTTCAAAGCTCGGCTATGGAGGACACCACGATAAAAGAGGGAAGAAAGAGGAAGATGAAGAAATGGTGAGCTGCCACCTCATTGAATAAGTCACTCCCAAAAGTCCTCTAAAATGTAGGGTATCCTTAGGTATTTATAGTGGGGAGTTTTCTAGGGTTTTTAGCCCAAACATTCCCTTTATACTCAAGGAATCATACCCTACACATGAATATGAGGAAATTTGACAAGTGGTCCCAAAAATATCAGCAGGGTAGTGCATTCACGTGAGCTTTGGACAATTGTCATCTTGATATTTTTGCTATTTTTTCTTTTTCTTCTCCCAGAATTTCTATCCAAAAATGTTGCAGGGAAACTTTTCTCCTTGTCCACTCTCTTTACCTGCACAACACCATAACCACAAGACCTTTCCCTTCAGTAGCATCAGTTTTATCAATAAATTTACGATGCAACAAAACTTTTTCACCACATGTAACTATATGACCTAAACGCAACTAAATTCTATGAAAATGTGTTTTAGATATTAAATAACTTAAGTAAAAATACCTTAAATTATATTCTTTTTATGGATTTATTACACCCCAAACTATTGCTTGTCTTCAAGCAATGTACAGTAGCTAATAGAAAAATATGTTATGGCAAAAAAAATTAGATCAAGATAGTTATGTGGGATAGAAGTTTAGCCCTCGAAATAACTGGCTTCAACATGCTAGGCAATATGAGAATTCAAGTACTCTACCCTAGAGCATGATCTTTTGTATGTGTGTGCATGATTGTATCTAGTCTATGCTTAAGAAAGTTAGAAAGTTTCTAGGCAAGCTCTCTTGTTTTGCTATAACTTTTATTTATCCATTAAGCACAACTTTTACTTTCATTTCCTCTCTCTCTTTGGTGATGCTTCGAGGGGCGTCGTTTTAATTAATACTTTAAGCTACCATTTGACATTCAAGTTTATTGCTAAAAATTTATGCAACGACTTGCAAGAGTTCTTCAAAATTTTCTAAGTTCCTTAAGCATATAAAACATACAATTGTGTATAAATGAATAAAAAGAACCAAGTCATAGAGTTGGTTCTATCATTCTCAATAATCATGTACATTCAATTCTAGCCATGGAAAAAAATTCACCATCATTGGGCATCATCAAATTATTTACACTAATGCCAAAGCGAAAATATATATTAACACTATTGATGCAAATGTCTAAGTATGGACAATACCTCCCCCAAACTTGATATATGCATTTTCCTCAATGCATGGAGACTAAGTTAAACTAAATTAACTAAGCTATATGAATGCAAATGTAATGCAATAAGACTAAGTTAAACTTGAGAGATACATTTTCCTCAATGCATGAAGACTAAGTTAAATTAAGTAGTGATAGGATCTTCTAGGATTGGGCCACCAAGTGGAGCATAATCTATTGTAGCATTTTTTTCTTGATAGGCCTCCGAAGTAGTTGCTACAGTATCCTTCGGGGTAGCCAAGATCTCATCTGAGAATGGAGGGAGTTCATCAAGGGTAATGGGCAACAATTCCTTGAAGAATGATGAAACCATCGCATCCTATTCTTTCACATAAGTGAAGAATGTGCGCAAGTTTCCCTTCAGTCTGTTCACCTTATCCTTTATCTCGTGCGAGGCTTGTGCCAATGTTTCTATTCGTGCCACAGTGAGAGTTTGTGCACCTTTCTCTAAAGTATCGCTCGAGGCATCTTCATCAAAGCTCATAAGCTCGGGGACATTCTCTTTGGTGATACTATTTTTAGTGGGGATGATACCTTCGAGGGGCTCCTTGATGACCTCTTCATGCAATCATAAAATTGCTTTACAATAATTTCTCCCACATTTATTTGTCGTTCGTATATAATAGAGTGGAGAAGTAGTCGCTACAGTAAAACATTTGTATGATGAGAAGTTGGGATCAAACGGGTTTTGAAGAAGTGATTCTATAGCCTGGCATGGGGTTTCAGGAAACTTTTTTCCACACTCAACTTATTAGGTGTGTTCCCCTTCCATTTATCCCATTGAAAGCACAAGTTTTCTAGGATTCCTTGACACATTTCAGTGTCGACATCGGTCGTAAATTTCTCATATCATTTTTCTACATTTTCAAGTCTGAAGAAATGGTTAATGGCCAAAGAGTAAAACATATTAGCTTACCGAGTACATAGATTGCATGTTGAGTGGAATCGGTGAGGTGAGCGTAAAACTCCCTCATGATTATAGGGGCCACATCACTAGGGTGTTTGGAAAATCACTCCTACTTGTTCTTCTTTACTACGTACATGACTTCAGGCTCAAATACTTCATCGTTAGCCGTCGAAAAAACAAAGTTGTTCTCCACCTAAATGATTTGGTTTTAATAAGTTGGAAGTGCGCCTCTGTTGCCTCATCCTTGAATCTTTGGAACTGAGTTTCTTTTTGAGAGGACGAGGACACTTTGGGTTTCTTCTTTGAACGAGCTATGAGTTTGCTACAAAAAAATAAAAAATAAAGTTGGAAGAAAAATCTAGACTGTGGCGGCAATGGAGGTTTCAGAGTGGAGAGAAAATAAAGAGAGAAGGAAAAGTTAAGGAGGATAAAGAAAAATGAAGTACATAAAATAGATTGAGTGGACGGTTTTTTAATAAATAAATTCGGTAGTGGGTGGGTTTGGTATAATGGAAGTTAATGCAAAAGTAAAAAGGAAGAAAAATAAAAAGAAAGTAATAATGAAGGGGAAGATGATTGGTCGATTTGAAAATAAAAAAGAATAAAAATTAAGTAAAATGAATTGTTTACTCCCTTTTTATCGCCTAACCATATTAAAAATTAGGGTTTTTCTTAAAATTTTCTTGTGTCTCACCATAAGTAGCCACCTGTCTTAATGAAATATTAAAAGATAAAATTTAAAATTAAAATAAATGAAAAAGTATGAGATAAAATGGATAATTTAAAATAAATTATGTGTAGACAAACTACAAAAAATAAATGTTATAGAAAAAGTTTAAAGGTAGAAGGTGCAAACTATCATGAATCACGGAGGAGAAGTGCTTAATTGTCTCGTAGGATAGGGGCTACATAATAGACCTTCAACCTTTGTCTATTTACCTTGAAGATGGTGCCATAATCTAGGTTTTTGATGTACTTGGTGTACTTGGAATGGCCCAGACAATAGTGACTTGAGCTTTCCTAGGAATAGCTTCAGCCTAGAGTTGTATAGGAGGACTTGTTGGTATGCATGAAAATGTTGCAACAAAAGTTTTCTGTCATGCCACTTCTTCTTTTTTCCTTATACATATAGGCATTCTCATATGTTTTTTCTTGAAATTCCTCCATCTTATTTATCTCTAACAGTTTTTTTCTCCAGCTAGATGGCCATCTATGTTGAGTTTCTTAATTGCCCAATAGACCTTATGCTCTAGCTCTATGAGAATATGACATGCCTTTCCATAGACTAGCTTGAAGAGTGAAATCCCAAGTGATGTTTTGAAGCTATGCGATATGCCCAAAGTGCTACATCAAGCTTGGGAGACTAATCCTTTCTCTTGGGGTTCACTACTTTCTCAAAGATCTTCTTGATCTTACGATTGGAGACTTCACCCTGCCATTATTCTAAGGATGATATGTCGTAGTAATTTTATGTCAGACCCCATATCTTTATAATGATTTAGCAATTAATTTGTTGTCAAAATGGGTGCCTTCATCACTTATGTTGGCTCTAGGTGATCCAAACCTTGTGAAGATATTCTTGTGAAGGAATTTGAGCACGGTCTTGGAGTCATTTCATGAAAGTAGTTATAGCTTCAACCCATTTGAACACATAGTCCACTACTAAGAATATGTAGAGATCACCAAAGGACGATGGGAAGGTCCCATGAAATCTAGTCCTAATACGTCGAAGAGCTCCACTTCTAAAATATTTTGCCATGTCATTTCATTTCTCTTCGATTTGTTCCCAGTATGTTGGAATTGATCGCATGCCTTGTAGAAGTCATGTGCATTCTTGAAAAGGGTGGGCCTTTAAAAACCAAATTGAAGGACCTTTTCTGCAGTCCACTCGACCAAAGTGGCCTCCAAAAGGGGCAGTGTGTCAATGGAATAGAATTTCTCTTTGCACTTATTCAGGGACGCACCTATGGATCATTTGGTCTGCACATTACTTGAATTAATAACGATCACCCTAGTAGTAAAATTTCACCTCATTTATGAATTTTTTTTTTTCTCTGGCTATTTTAAATCATGAGGTAAAACACTGACAAGAAAATTAAATATGTCAGTGTATCGCGGCAAATAAAATTTTCTCATCAGGGAAATCCTTAATTTCTAAGCTATCATCGCATGCAACCTTGTTTTCTAACCTAGATAGGTGATCGACTACTTGATTCCCAGTACCCTTCCTATCCTTAACCTATAAGTCAAATTCTTACAGCAAGAGTATTCACCTAATAAATGTAGGTTTTGCATCATTTTTATTCACTAAGTATTTGATGGTCGAGTGATCGGTGTGCACAGTAACCATAGTGCCAATTATGTATGACCTAAACTTATCAAAAGCAAATACTACAACAAATAATCCTTTCTTAGTGGTTGTGTAGTTTACTTGTGCATCATTCAATGTGCAACTAGCATAATAAATGATATGAAAAATTTTACCTCACCTTTTCCCTAGAAGCGCTCCTACGACATAGTCACTTGCATTATACATTAACTCGAATAGGGCTATTTAGTTTGGCGTTACCACAATCGGTACTATGATCAATCTTTTCTTAAGCTCTTGGAAAGCGCTATAGTATTCTTCGTTAAACACATAGGGTATATTTTGTCATAGCAAAGTACACAGGGGCTTTGAGATCTTAGAGAATTCTTTTATTAAGCTTCTATAAAAGCCAACATGTCTTAAGAAGCTTCTAATACCCTTCACGGTAGTGGGTAGAGGCAGTTTCTCAATCACCTCAACTTTGTCCTTGTTCACGTTGATGCCCTGGCGTGAGATTTTGTGCCCTAACTAATGCCTTCGATCACCATGAAGTGACACTTTTCCCAATTGAGCACTAGGTCTGGATCTTCTCATTACTTTAGTACCTTCGTTATTTTACCAAGGCATTTTTCGAAGTCATCCACTAAGACGGAGAAATTTTTCATGAAGATATCTAATAATTCCTCAACCATGTCCGAGAAAATAGCTAACATGCACCTTTGAAAAGTTAATGGGGCATTCCATAATCCAAAGGCATCCTTATTGAGGCGTAAGTACCATAAGGGCATGTGAAGATGTTCTTCTCCTAATCCTCCAATGCTATGAAAATCTGGTTGCACCCATAATATCCATTACAGAAGCAATATTAAGCCTTGTCTGCTAATCGATCTAGCATTTGATTGATGAAAGGGAGGGAGAAGTGATCATTCTTCGTGGCCATGTTTAGCTTGTGGTAATCCATGCATATCATCTGTCACACCACCAAATGTCAAATTAAAATTTCTAAATAAATTAATTGATTTAATGAATTAAATTATAAGTTTTCAAGTTTTTGGGCTAGTTTTGAATCTAGGAAGTTCTGGGACTTAGCCCTAATTTTCCTAATTTCTTGTTAGTTAATACACGATCCCCCCAATCAAAAAAAACCCCCAAATTTATCCCTAAATCCCCTACCCCAACCCTACCAGCTGCCTCTCCACCACGATTCATTCTGATCTGATCGCATTATTGCACTCCATCGCCACCAGTCGAATCGACGTCCTCTGAAGACCAGTCCCCAGCCTTCAACAACCCAATCGATCACCGAGCATCATTAATCAAAGGAAGAAAACCCATAGCATCATTGTCACCTTTCTTGTCGATTTCGGTCGATCTAGTGACCGTCTTGCCTCATCGCTGTCACCAATGTGTTCCCTACCTTGTTTCGCTCATACCCCAATCGATGGGTAACATCAACATCGCCAGTTTCGCTGATCGCCAGCGTGGATAAATGTTTCCACCCTTTTCTTTTATTTCTGATGGATTTTGGCCAATGTTTGAGTTGATTATGGCTTGATAATGGTGTTTAGCTTCTCGTGGAGTTATTAGTCAACCCCCTGAGCTTGTCGTCATCGCCACGCGCCGCCGTATGCGCGTGGTGCTCGTCCCCACCTCAAAACTCTTCTAGAAATGATCTAGCTAGATTGAACCAGCCCAAACCAGTCTAAAATAGGCATTTGACCAGATCGAGTCAACCCAAACTGAGTTAACTCGTCTGAGTTAACCCATTGACTTTGACCTGGTTTTGTGGGAACACACTAGAAATCTCATAAAATGATCTATACTATTTTAAAATATGGTTTTGTGGAAACATACTAGACTCCCAATTCTGATCTCCTGAACCTGGTAATTTTAATGTTCCTGTGAACTAAAATCTTCATATCTTTTACTCGAAGAAATATTAGTGGAATCTCAGCTCATCCCAAAAACATGTAGACATCTGAATCGATAAGGAAATTTTTATGCTTGCCAATTATTTGCATGTCCTTCAGCATCATTTGGTAGTTCTGTATTACTGACCTTCCCAAAGCTGTCTCTTTTACTCTTCATTTTAGGTTAAAATAATTGATCCAACATAACTATCAACATCTGTAGTGGGAGTTCCTTGGCTTGGGATGAAGAGTACGGTACAAGTGTAATCAGGGGACATGTAGGTCACATTTGATTTTGACACTAAGTATGAACGGCTTTCTTTTAATCAGGGTGCCTGGCATGCTCTTAGATTATGGTCGTTGTCTTTGAGCCAGAACTATGATGTTAAGAAATCATTTTGTAATAAGCATACCAAAGTATCTTATCTTTCATTACTCAATTTGTGCAAAAAGAGAATAATGTCAGTATTCATCCCAATCTTGGAAGTTACCCGCGAGTATTGTAGGAGATTAATTGTTCAAGAATTTTGACCAAACTCCCGACCTAAATTTGAGTTATTACCCCCCAAATGCTTTGTAATGACAAACTCGTACCCAACCCTTATAAGTAAAGTTTTGAGAATAGGTTCTGTTACCCAAGTAGATCACAGAACAAGGTAACTGGTCCAAAGCTAAACAAGGTGTTATTCCTCAAAAAGTTCTCTATTGATGTACTAAATTGAAATTTTTTGGAATCATGCTTATTTCAATTTTATGAGTTTGAAACCCAATAAGTGTTGAGCCTTTTTCCTCAATGATTTGAGCAATATGAGATTAAAAGAAAGGGTTCAAGTTATGGCAAAAGTGTAGATCTCGAGGTGATTCCATTATGTATAAAAGAAATCAATTATGTTTGTATGTTTCATTGAAGTTAAGCAAGAATTATTTTGATTAAGAACTGATAATTAAGGTATGTTTGGTTCTACGAGAAGAATTTTGTTCAAGTTTAGGAATTCGGATAAGGAAGAGTTCATCAAGAACGCTTATTCAACTGGTTAAAGTTTAGTAGAAGAATCGTAATAATGTAAAAGCTACATGGAGATATTACAGAATTAAGGAAAGCTTTATTTCTACATTTACGTGACTTGGGTAAATTTTGAGGACGAAATTCTTTTAAGGGAAGAGAATTGTCACACCCTCGAATGTCAAATTAAAATTTATTAAATAAATTAATTGATTTTAGGGATTAAATTGAATTTTTTCAAAGTTTTGGGCTAGTTTTGAATCTAGGAAGTTCAGGGACTTAGCTCTGAATTTTTCCAATTTTTTTGGTTAGTTAATACCCAATCTCCACCACAATTCGCTCCGATCCGACTACCATTGTCGTGCTCCATCGCCACTAGTTAAATTGGTGTCCTTCGGTGACCATTCCCTAGCTATCAACGACCCCAATCGATCGCCAAGTGTCATTAATCAAAGAAAGAAAACCCATAGCATCGTCATCGCCTTTCTTGTCGATTTCAGTCAATCCGATGACCATTTCACCTCACCCCCATCACCAACGTGTTCCCCATCATGTTTCTTTCAAAACTCGAACAGTGGATCACGTCAACATCTCCAGATTCATTGATCGTTGGCTTGGGTAAGCGTTTTGGCCTATTTCTTTTATTTCCGATGGATTTTGGCTGATGTTTGAGTTGATTATGGCATGATAATGGTGTTTAGCTGCTCGTGGAGTTATCGGCTGCCCCTTACGAGCCCATCGTTGCTGCCACGAGCCCCGTACATGTGTAGGGCCCATCCCTATCCCAAAATTCTTCTAGAAACGATCCAAACGGATTAAACCAACCCAAAATGGGTCTGTTTGACCTGACTGAGTCAACACGAACTAAGTCAACTCATTCGAGTCAACTTGTTTGATTTAACTCGTCTGAGTAACTCATCCAAATCAACCCGTCGACTTTGACCGAAATGTCAAAATTTTAAAAAAAATCATATTTTATGTTTTTCGAGGTCCTCAGTTCGAATCTGAAGTCCGTTTTTCCAAATTCATGCTCGATAAGTCGTTTTTCAGTGTTTTATCTTTGGATTTAATTTGGTTTTTTGACTTGGTTCAATTTATGACATAAATTCATTTGCTATGTATTCGAGATATTTTGGTACGTGGAATTAAAGTTCAAGGGTGATTAAATGGAAGTTTAAATGTTCGATCAGTGGAGAACAGAAATCGAGGTAATACATTACTACCTTATGCATGTTCAATGGAATATGTTGGTATTGATAAATGCATGGTTGAATATGGTTACATATGTGTAGTTAAAATTTCTAAACTTGATCCAATTGCAAAATAAAATAAATTAAACTGAATAAGGCTCAGACTACCTACATAGACACAAGAAGACTAATAAGAATGATTTCAAGTTTAGTTATTTTTTGAAAAAGTAAATAACCTCGGAATCTCTAAATTCTATTTATCATCGTTAAAAACTTTAATACTGAAACTACATGATTATGAAATTACAGAAATAATCCTAAAGTGTAAAATGACCAAAATACCCTTGAAGTGTAAAATAAATATATTATATGACAGGTTGAACTAAAAGGAAGTATTGTATATATCTGAATTTTGGAAACGACTGAATTACTCTGAAAACTCTGAAGTGACCATGATAAACTTGACTACTAAATGACCTAAGTACCCTCAATAGCATAGAATTAAGTAAATAAATTGGGTAAGTCTAGAAACGTTGATGAACTTAAATGTTGTACCGTTCATAAGGGTTTTGAACCATGAATACATCACTTCGATATATTGTGATATCGTTGCAACAAAGAAATGAAATAAATACCATTGGAACACTTGTTCATATCCATAAGATCCATTCAACGATGATCCTGGTATTGATCAGTTCAGCTAGTGCAGTCAGTGTTAATAAGTGAATAATAGAGAAGTATCACAGTCCGAATGATTGACAAGTTGCACAGTGTTGAGATCTGTAGTTCAATTGGACTCAAAATCCTGATATTTCAATATACAATCTTGAATACCACAAATCATCGATCTACGCTTATTAGATTAAATTACTAAGAATTCTCTAAAAACCAAATGATTGAAATACCCCTGAACCTCAGAAAGGATTGGAATATCTTGAACTCTAAGATTACCGAAGTAACCTCGAGTCTGGAAGTGACCCAAATATCCTAACAACTTGAAATAAGTGAATATCATTGGATAAATTCTAGAAACACCAACAAACATATGTTGTATCATCCCTAAAGGTTGTGGAGCATAACTCAAGTGTGTTGAGTATTCTTGCTACTGATATATCCCAGAAATGTATAATACCATCAAATGCATGACCATCTCCTCTAGTTTCATTCGGTGGTGATTCTGAAAGTGACAATTCAACAAATGTAATCAATATTAAGAAGTGATTATTCGTGAAGTATATCAGTCCGAAATATTGACAAGTTTTATAGAGTGAAGATCAGTTAGTATGATTTGACTCGAAATCATGATAATTCGGTATAAATTCGAAATAATACAAACTATCATTTTACCCTTATTGGATTAAGTTACTAAGAATCCATCAAAAATTAAAATGTCTGGAATACTCCTATTTTCCTTAATAATGTGAACACTCATGTTATATCTAAATCTTCAATAACTCTGATGTAAAAGAATTCTAAACGCCTTCCTGATTACTCAATTGCCTCCGAAAAATATCTGAATATTGTATGATCTTGATAAATCACTTCTCGAACGAATGATAATCAGTTAGCTATCAAACTCCCTTTTTATAGGGATCTTGATTATGAAATCCTATTAAATTAGAAAAGTTTTATAGTTCCTACTTGATAAATACCATGTACATCCGAAGAATATATGGATCTTCTAGTGTGTTCCTTATGTGACATGTAAATGTTTTACCTGTTTTAAAATGTGATTTTCTGAAATTACTGATTTTCTAATTTACTAGCTTATGAACTGTGACTATATGGTATGTGTTCTCTGGTTACCTGTTTTCACTGAAAAATATAATCATTCATGATTTATCGATCATGAAATCTATTACTTATTGTATGAAACAATTATTGGGGTATCATTTGGGTAGTATAGAGTATGGAGGTTCAGCTCTAATCAAGCTGGTAATTTCTTACGGACCTAAGGTGACCTTGGGTAGGCTTTAAGGCCTAAGGGACTCCCTTGGGTGAATCATGGGACTGTATATGGTATACGAGTGGAGGGTGGTTATGTGGTTTATTTCATGGTCACTCTTATGAGATTTTACTGGATCACGATCATGATATTACAATTTACTGTTAAAATTAATTTCTATTGGATAATGTATGGGTGGGATTCTGGAGTAAGGAGGTTCAACTCGATCAATCTAGTAATTCCTTACAGATCTAAGGACACTCTTGGGTAGGTCCACAAGCCACAAGGTATTTCCTTAGGGTGGCTCCTTTGTTATGTGCTTAATGTAAGTCCTTATGGATACAGTTATGGGGAACTACATATTGGTGTTCAGTTATGGTTTTATTATGGTTCTATTGTGGTTTAAAAAAATGTTTAAAACTATTACTGTTTTAAAAAAAGATGTGTACCTTATCACTGGTTATATGGAAACACACTAGACACCCTATTCTGATCCATGAACCTGGTCCTCTGAATGTTCCTCTAAACTGAAATCATCACATCTTTTACTCGAAGAAATATCATTGGAATCTTAGCTCATCCCCAAAACTTGTAGACATTTAAATCGATGAGGAAATTTTTATAATTGCCTATTATTTGCATGTCATTTAGGATCGCTTGGTAGTTCTGTATTATTGAGCTTCCCAAAGCTCACTCTTTTACTCTTCATTTTATGTTAAAAGAATTGATCTAATGCAACTATCGACATTTGTAATGAGAGTTTCTTTGGCTTGGGATGAAGAGTACGGTGCAATTGTAATTAAGGGCATGTAGGTCACATTTGATTTTGATACTAAGTATGAATTTTTTTCTTATGAACTTGTATTTTAATTATAAATTGTTTTATGATTTTATGTTTTTAATAAAAATTTTAAATTTTTAAGGATTTTTACTATGGCTCACTTCGGTGCCCCTAATTTGACACCTCGGATCGGATCGGGTCACCAACATCGGTCTGTGGGTGTTACATTATCCATCTGGTCACGGTTTGTGTAGTTCATGGTATTCATTAACTGCCACGATCGTGCCTCCTTTTTTAGGATGCATTGCACTTCGCTGACTCATGAGCTGTTGGTTATAGGATAGATCACTTCACCATTAAGCCACTTAATTATTTCCTTCATTACCACCTTCTTCATAACATGAGTGAGTCAAATTTTTGTGGCATTTATGCAGTAGGATCTTGTGAATGCTTATTATTGGGCTTATACCCTTCAAGTAGGCTATAGTCCAAGGGCTTATAGCCTATCTTGATTGGGAGAAAATGGGTTGATTTGGATAAACAATCAACTATGACCCAAATTACGCCAGTCTCTGTCTGATCATGGGTAATCCGATCACGAAGTTTATTGTCACACTATCTTATTTCTACTGAGGAATCTGAATGGGTTAAAGTAAACCTGAGGGACCTTGGTGTTCTGCTATAACTTGCTGACACACTAAGAACCTAGAGACAAACTCTGACACTTATCTTTTCATACTTGACCATCAGTATAACTGTCGAAGCTCCTGGTACAACTTATTACTACCTGGGTGAACTGATAGTTGAGTACAATATGGCTCGTATGAACGTCTGCAAGTACACAAAACCCCCTCTGAAGTATAACACACCATCCTTGTACAACTCAAAATTTGATGCCTCACCTTCGTGAACCTTCTCAACCCAAGTTTAAACTGGTCATCCCAACTCTATAGCCTCTTGGTCTTGCCAACTAACTCTGGATCGACTCGTAACTCAACTAACAACTCATAGTCACTAGACTAGCTCAACCGTGTAAGGAGAGCTTGAAACTCTGACATCGACTTCCTGCTCAAGGCGTCTGCTAGAATGTTTGCCTTTCTTGGATGGTAATTTATCACGCAATTGTAGTCCTTGAGTAAATCAACCTACCTACGCTGCCTCAAGTTCAACTCTTTCTGAATGAGTAGATACTTAGATGTGAAACTACTCACCAAACAAGTAGCGTCGCCAAATATTCAAGGTAAACATAATTGTTGCTAGCTCAAGATCATTGGTAGGATAATTATGCTCATGATGTTTAAGCTAATTGGATGCATAGGCCACCACCTTGCATTCCTACATCAAGACGCACCCAAGACCATTCAACGATGCGTCATTGCAAACTGTGAAGTCTTTACCCAACTCTGATTAGGTAAGAACTGGGGCATGATTAAGGATGGTCTTTAACTACTCGAATCTTTTTTGTTGCCTCTAATCCCACATAGAAGTAAATCCCTTTTGAAGTAATTTGATCAACGGTGTAGCTATCATTGACATGCCTTGAACAAAATGACAATAATACCCAGCTAATCCTAGGAAGCTACGCATATTTGACATATTTTTAAGTGGCTTCCACTCAACTATAGCCTGAATATTTTATAGGTCAACTCTGATTCCATCTGCTGACACGACATGACCCAAAAATGCAACCTTTGAAAGCCAAAACTCACCCTTCCCAAACTTGGCATACAACTGACGATCTCAAAGTGTCTAAAGAACGTTACAAATATGTTGATCATGCTCCTCCTCTTATTGGGAATACACTAGGATGTCGTCTATAAACACCACTACAAATTGGTCTAGATAGGGTCGAAATACTCATTTTATCAAGTCCATGAATGTTTCCAGGACGTTGGTGAGTCAAAATGCATTACTGGGAACTTGTAATGACCATATCTTGTTCTAAAAGTTATCTTCAGTACATTAGTATCATTCACCTTTAACTGATAATAACTGAACCTCAAGTTAATTTTGGAGAACACACATGTTCCCCTAAGCTGGCCAAATAGGTTGTCTATCCTCAAAAGCGCGATGCTTGATGGTTAACTTGTTCAATTGTCTGTAGTTGATGCATAGCTTCATCGACCTATCTTTCTTCTTGACAACAAGACCAACTCTCCCAAAGAGAAATGCTTGGTCAGATACAAACCTTCTCTAACAACTAGTGAAAATGGGCTTTTAATTCCTTTAATTCTGTCGGTGCTATGTGATAAGGGAAATGAATACTAGAGCTTAGCCTAACATTATCTCGATCCTAAACTCCAATTCACGATCGGGTGGTAACCCTTCAACTTCTACGAGAACACATTGATACTATGATAATGTTATAGAAAAGTGAAAACATACATTATCTTATCCAAGTAATAAAGTGGAAGCTATAAAAGCTTCGGACGTTGAACCCATAGAGAGAAAACATATTACAATATAGTTGTGTGATATATTTCAAAATATATAAGGTAGAATTGATGGAATAGAAAACGAACACAAGTAAAGAAATAAGAATGGTAAATGTTAGGCAATGCAGCAACATTCAAGAGAGCAACATATCAACAATTTAATGGATGCTGGTGTTGTAACACCCATTTCTCGGATACGTTTCCGTACACAAGTCACAGGTGTCACATAACTTTTAAAAACATTTCCTTATTTGTAATCCCATAAAATTTTATTTCTAAATACAAACAAAACATTTTAATATAATAATAATAATAATAAAACGTTCATTGTAATATATTACAAAAATTATAATTTTAATACATTGCAGAGCATTTTCATAAGTCCAAATACATGCCAGCTAATTATCAACATAGACATAAATGTTACAGTTACTGATGAGGCAACCTTTGATTCACGATGCCCACTACACTCCTTACTCCGCTAATCTTTGTTATTTCTAAATGTGAAATAAACACATGCTAAGTATTTACTTAGTGAGCCATAGTAATACAAAATGAATTATACTTATATATAAGCATATCATAAAATATCAAAATACGAATAAAAATCGTATAAATCATATCAATACATCAAATTTGCTTGGCAAACCAATCTTCATTCAAATAACCTGCTAACTATATTTATGCTCATCATACCTTTCAATAAGTAATTTCCATTTTATTCTTTATTTGCCCAACGTATGCCAAATGAGAATGCAAGGTACATGCACTGCATCGAAGTGCCAAAATAGAAATTCACAAACTTATTATGAATTCCATTGATGCACATATAGTGCCGAAAGTACACAAAGTACTGATACGAAAATGCACCGTTATGCATTAAACAAAATCGATCGATAACTTTTATACATAATTGTATAACAAAATGGTGATTCACAAACTCATTATGAATACCATGATTACACATCTAGTGCCAAACGTACACAGGGTTGTTACGAAAATGCATCGTTATACATTACACAAAATCGATTGATAACCATTACATACAATCTATGTTGAAATGCACCTATGACATACATGGGTTATTCAATCAACTTAGCAGAATACACAACATAAACGCCCATCTAGTCATTTTAGAGCAGTTAATACTCTATAATTACTCTTGTATCAATTCCATAAACGTTATGAAAGTATATTGAAATACTGTAAAACATACCTTAATCAACTATTCAAGGTTAACTCATAGCAAGTCACCCTTATCTCATATAAGTACAATAAATGCACTCACCTGGTATGCCTCACTATTATGCTTTAAGAATATCCGACTATTCGACAACTTTATCCTTGCCTTTTAGCTTGCTAGACTCATAGGCCTAATTACGATCTACACAAGCATCCATAATTACACATACATAAACATGTTAGTATAACATTCATACAAAATAATAATACTTAGAAGTACTATTATTTTCGAATTCTAATAAAATTCATCCTAACTTAAAATTCCAGGCTGAATAGTATCGGTACCCCTCTTATTGTATCGATACTTCTATACTATGGTATCGATACCATTTTTGCATTATGGAATCCATTTTTCAATAATGGTATCGATAGCTTCCTCTTGGTATCAATACCCCACTTCAGTATCGATACTACTTGCATAAGTATCGATATTTCTAATCGTGTTCATCAAATTTAACTCTATAGTATTGGTACTGTTCTTCCAGTACCAATACCCTTACCCAGATTTTACATATTTTACTTCGATTTTTACCATATTTGACCAAAATCTTTTTTTTTATCACCAACCATACCAGAAAACTCATAATCACTTAATTCAACTAACGTACATCCATAAATCTTCTCATAGCATCTAAAATGTCCAATGAACACTCAAAACTAAGAAGAACACCAATTTTTCCAACTTGTTTTTAATCACTTATAAGGCTTCCAATCTCTTATTTACCTCTTTGTCAAGTCAAAAATACCTTTAAACTTCAATATCAGACCAAATATCATCAAATCATTTAAAAATCCATTTTTTTAAATCTCAAATAAATCCTTCATCTTTTAGTTTTAATCTTCTTGAACTTTCCTTAAGCCTATATAACACTTAAGGTTTCAAAACCAACCCAAAAACGGAAAGGAAAAACTAACTAGATGAAGTCTTACCATTGTTAGGGGGCTCGGACGTGAGGAAGAATAAGAGGAGAGAACCAATAGAACTTATCCTCTTAATCTCCTATTCACTTTTATAATATAACCCAATTAAATGAATATTAAATGCATTCCATCTAAATGACTAAATTACCCCTTCATTCTTCCATTCTTACTAATAAGTCTCGAATACAAATTCCTAAATCATCCCTTATAATTTTTAATTTACTCAATTTAACCCACCAAATTTTAAATCCTTTCACTATGGTCATCGACCCGATATTTGGGGTATTAATATTATCCCCTTAAAAAATTTGTCCTTGAATTTTAAGACGTACCTAATGTAAATAGGTGTGGAAATTGCTTCCTCATATCCTCATCTCTTTCCCAAGTTCCTTCCTCGACTTTATGAATTTTCCAAAGTACTTTAACTAGATGAATCTTCTTATTACGTAGTTCTTTGTTTTCTCGTGCTAAGATCTGCACTGGTTATTCCTCATAAGTCAAATCTGGTCGGATCTATATTTCCTCTAGTGTGATGATATGTGATGGATCTGATTGGTACTTCCTGAGTATCAACACATGAAAAACATTATGGATCTTGTCCATATCTGGAACCAAAGCTAACTGATAAGCTATTGGTCAACCCTTTTTAGAATTTCATAAGGTCCAATAAATCTCAGACTCAGCTTTCCTTTGCACCCAAACTGCATCACTTTCTTCCAAGGCGATACATTCATAAATACTTTATCTCCCTCATGATATTTGATCTCTTTCTTTTTTAGACCAGCATAAGATTTTTGTCGATCAGAGGCTATCTTAAGATTATCCTGGATAACTTTAACTTTATCTTCCATTTCTTTCATTAAATCTGGGGCCAACTAAATCTCGATCTTTAAGCTCAAACCAATTTAATGGCATTCGATACTTCCTCCCATACAAGGCTTAATACGGAGCCATCTTAATACTCGATTGTTAACTATTATTATAAGCAAATTCCGCTAAAGGCAAATATCTTTCCCATGATCCTTTGAATTCAATCACGCATGCCCTTAGCATATCCTCCAATATCTGAATAGTTCATTATGGCTGTCCATCTGTCTGTGGATGAAAAGTCGTATTGAAATTCAATTGAGTACCCAACTTTCAGAATCTTGAAGTAAACATGTGATCGCGGTCGGATACTATCCAAATTGGTACTCCATGCAGCCAAACTATCTCTTTTACATACAACTCTGTATATTTATTCATCGAGAAATCTACCCGAACTGGAATAAAGTGAGATGTCTTGGTCAATCTGTCCACAATTACCCATATTGAGTCCTTTTTACTAGGTGTCAAAGGTAGCTCAGAAACAAAATCCATTGTAACTCGTTCCCACTTCCACTCATGAATGGATATCAATTGTAGCAATCCAGAAGGCACTTGATGTTAGCTTTTACTTGCTAACAGTTAGACATCTTGCAACAAACTCTGATACAACTCTTTTCATGACAGGCCACCAATAACGACTCTTTACATACTAATACGTCTTATTCCTTCCTGGATGCATTTTCAAAGGACTATAATGTGCCTCAAAGAGAATATATTTCTTCAATTCTTCATTATCTGGAATGCAAAGTCTTCCACAATAATATAAACATTCATCAGTCCTCATTTTGAAGTTCTTAGCCTCACATTTTTTCTACTTGCACAATTCTTACCAAGCATTTATCATCTTGTCCTTGTAGCACATTTATCGGATCTAAGAACATCGTCTTTAACTTAAGCACGGTGATCAAGGAACCATCTTTCTTTAAAGACATACGTACATCCAAAGCCCGTAAAGCTACAAAATTCTTTCGGCTAAGTGCATCCACTACCACATTAGCATTCCCTGGATGATAATCAATGATCACATCATAATCTTTTAAAAGCTAGATCCATCTTCTCTGCCTCAAGTTTAATTCTTTTTGAGTCAACAAATACTTTATACTCTTGTGATTTGTATAAATATGGCATCGCTCTCCGTACAGATAATAACGCCAAATCTTCAAAGTAAACAAGACCGCTGCTAATTCTAAATCATGTGTCAAGTAATTTCTCTCATGAGTTTTCAGTTATCTTGAGGAATAGGCCACAACTTTCCCCCCTGCATAAGCACACATCCCAAACTGTTATGAGATGCATCACTAAAAACTGCATAGTCTTTACCCGACTCAGGTTGTACAAGCACTGGTTCCTCGGTTACAATCCCCTTTTGCATTTCAAAACTTTCTTGACATTTCTCCAACCAAACAAAAGGCACATTTTTCTGCAATAACTATTTTAGCGGCAAAGGTAACATTGAAAAGTTCTTCACGAACTGCCTATAATAACAAGCAAGCCCCAAGAAACTTCGAAATTCAGAAACATTCCTTGGGGGTTGCCAATCCAATATAGCTTGAATATTTTTTAGATGTACTCTTTGCCTTCTGTGAAGACTATATGGACAAGGAAAGCAACCTTAGCTAACCAGAATTCACACTTGGATAATTTGGCATACAACTTCTTCTCTCGAAGAGCCTGAAGAACCACACGAAGATGAGCATCATCCTCCTCTCTCGACTTTGAATATACTAAAATATCATCGATAAATACTATCACAAAATGATCCAGGTAGGGTTAGAATATTCGGTTCATCAAATCCATAAATATTGCAAGAGCATTAGTCAATCCAAATGGCATCACCACAAATTTGTAATGTCCATACCGAGTCCGAAAAGTTATATTTGATATATCCTCCTCTTTAATATTTAATTGATGGTATCCTGACCGCAGGTCTGTCTTATAGAACAATGTTGCACCTTTCATTGATCAACAATCATCAATCCTCATAAGAGGATGCTTATTCTTTATTGTTACATTATTTAGTTGTCGATAATCTATACATAATCGCATAGACTCATCCTTCTTTTTCACAAAAAGTACAGGTGCTCCCCAAGTAGAAACATTGGGTCTGATAAATCCCCTGTCAAGAAGCTCCTGCAATTGGGCCTTTAGTTCTCTTAATTCCGTTGGATTCATTCGATAGGGAGCCATAGAAACAGGTTCAGTACCCAGATAAACATCAATCTGGAATTCCACCCACATTCTAGAAGGCCCGTAACTCTTCTGAAAAAACATCTGGAAACTCCATAACTATTGGAATATCATCTAATCTCTCTTCTCATATTCGGGTGTATGTTATGCTAGCCAGAAAAGCGATACATCCTTCTGACATCATTTTCTTTACATTCATTGATGATATCTCATTGGATGGGGACTTCACTTTTTCACCAATCACTACTATTTTTGAGCCCTCCGATCTTTCAAAAATAATCGTTTCTTACTACAATCCACCCAACCATGATGAGGAGATAAAAATCCATGCCCAAAATAATTTCAAATTCGTCGAAAGACAATTCCATTAAGTTTGCCGAGAACACAATACCTTAAATTTTATCGGGCATTTTCTACATGCCCGCGTTACTCTTTCCCTATGACCCATAGGGTTTACAACTATCATCTCACTAAAAATTGGTTCTAAAGGAATTCCTATAGCTCTAACCAACTCTGTACTAATATAAGAGTGTGTAGAAACAAGGTCAACCAAAACAGATACAGGCTCATCAAAAAGATGGAATTATCTGTTAATATCTCTGAGTCATCTCGATCTTCATTAGTCTTAATATTATATATTCTGGCTACTACGCGAGTCTCTGGTTATGGGATTGTCTCAGATTATCCTCTAGATCTATCTCTTCCTCTATTTTTGTTCGAGGCTGCTACTAATCTCTCAGTTTGCACTGAATTATCCTCGGATTTCTTAGGATAATTTTGAGCATAGTGACCCGTTTCACCACAATGGAAACAAGCTCCACTGAGAAATCTACATAATCTGATGAAATTTGCCACAAGTCTGGCATGGAGTATTTTTTATCCATAAGCTCGACCCTTGCCTCCCTTAGCATGATGGGAAGTTAAAGACATTCTAACTTTTTCTCCCGTCTGCATACATTTCTCTACTGCTAGAGTCTCCTCTTGAGCTCTTTCAATAGCCTTAGCTCAATTTATAACTTCTTACAGGCTAGGCAAGTTTAAAGCCAACATCATCTCTTTCAACTTTAACCTCAAACCCTCGATGAAACAATCACGTCGAGCTTTGTCATTGGGAACTACCTCCGTAGAAAAATGACTCAACTTGTTGTACTCAACCTTGTACTCATGTACTACTCGATCACCTTGTTTTAGATCAAGAAACTTTAACAGCATCGCCCACCTAAACTGCTCACCAATATACTTGTTCTTAAATTCCTCCTGGAAGAAGTGCTAGGTCACTTGCTCCGGTGGTGCAAGCATCATAGTATTGGTCCACCACACTCGAGTTGATTCTCGAGGTAAAGATACAACTTGTCCAACTTTTAGAATCCAGCAATGAAGACTTTCTAGCATCAAATTAATATCGTTTAACCATAAATCAGCATCTATAGGACTTCTTCCTCTTCTCCTCGGAACTCAGAAGCTCCCAAACATTTCAGCTCTTTTGGGATCAACATCTATGGTACTAGAGGAGAAGAGGGAGGCAGATTGGTTGGAACCGAGTTAAAATAGCATCGAGAGCTTTTATAAAAGCTCCAAACTCTGGTATTGGCATACCCTAATGTTCGGTGCATTAAAATTTTCGGACGGGATCGGATGCTCACTATTAGCTTTATAGTTCCCACTACCCGAACCTTCTTTATCTTCTTGATCAGTAGTTCTCCTCGAATTCATGGATTTCAACATCTTATAGAGAACACATAATAATAACACTCAAGTTAGTAAGGAGTGACATCAATCATATTCTAACTATACCATATCAGTAACCTTGACATCTTAGAGGCATGTAACCCTTTTTAAAGTAAAATACACCCAGTTTTGATCGAGAATCGACTAAACCAGTACCTCTTATACAAATAAATGTAACACCCATTTCTATGATATATTTCCGAACACAAGTCACAGGTGTCACATAACTTTTAAAAACAATTCCTTATTTGTAATCCCATAAAATTTTGTTTCTAAATTAAAACAAAACATTTTAATATATATAATAAAACATTGTTGTAACATATTACAAAAATTATAATTTTAATACATTGCAGAGCATTTTCATAAGTCCAAATATATGCCAGCTAATTATCAACATAGACATAAGTGTCATACAGTTACTGATGAGGCAATCTTTTATTAACGATGTCCACTACACTTCTTACTCACCTAGTCTTTCCTATTTCCTACATGTGAAATCAACACATGCTAAGTATTTACTTAGTGATGCATAGTAATACAAAATGAATTATAATTATATATAAGCATATTATAAAATATCAAAATACGAATGAAAATCGTATAAATCATATCAATAGATAAAATTGGCTTGGTGAACCAATCTTTATTCAAATAGCCTTATAACTATATTTAGTATGCCCAGTATACCTATCAATCAGTAATTTCCAATTTATTCTTTATTTTCCCAATGTATGTCAAATGAGAATGCAAGGTACATGCATTGTACTGAAGTACCGAAATGGAAATTCACAAACTTATTATGAATTCCATGGATGCACATATAGTTTCGAAAGTACACAAAGTACTGATATGAAAATGTACCGTTATCCATTAAACAAAATCGATCGATAACTTTTATACATAATTTTATAACGAAATGGTGATTCACAAACTCATTATGAATACTATGATTGCATATCTAGTGCCAAAAGTACACACAATATTGTTACGAAAATGCACCATTATGGATTACACAAAATCGATCGATAACCATTACAAACAATGTATGTTGAAATGCACCTATGACACTCAATACACATACATTGGGCTATTTAATCAACTTAGCATGTTATACAACATAAACGTTCATTTAGTCATTTTAGAGTAGTTCATACTCTACAATTACTCTTGTATCAATTCCATAAACGTATGAAAGCATATCAAAATACTGTAAAACATACTTTAATCAACTATTCAAGGTTGACTCATCGCAAATCACCCTCATCTCATATAGGTACAATAAATGCACTCACGTGGTATGCCTCACTATTATGCTTTAAGGATGTCCGACTATTCAAAAACTTTATCCTTGCATTTTTGCTTGCTAGACTCAGGGGCCTGATTACGATCTACACAAGCATCCATAATTACACATACATAAACATGTTAGTATACTATCTAACATTCATACAAAATAATAATACTTAAAAGTACTATTTTTTTCGAATTCTAATAAAATTCATCATAACTTAAAATTCCAGGCTAAATAGTATCGGTACCCCTCGTATGGTATCGATACCCCACTTCAGTATCGATACTACTTGCATAAGTATCGATATTGTTCATCGTGTTCATCAAATTTAACTCTATAGTATCGATATTGTTCTTCCAGTACCGATACCCTTACCCAGATTTTACATATTTTACTTCGTTTTTACCATATTTTCACCTAAATATTTTACTTTTATCACCAACCATACCAGTAAACTCATAATCACTTAATGCAACTAACATACATCCATATATCTTCTCATAACATCTAAAATCTCCAATGAAACTCAAAACTAAGAATCACACCAATTTTTGCAACTTGTTTTGAATCACTTCTAAGGCTTCCAATCTCTTATTTACCTCTTTGGCAAGTTAAAAATACATTTAAACTTCAATATCAGACCAAATTTCATTTAAAACCCCATTTTCTTAAATATCAACTAAATCCTTCATCTTTTAGTTTTAATCTTCCTTGAACTTTCGTTAATCCTCTATAACACTTAAGGTTTCAAAACCAACCCAAAAACAAAAGGAAAAACTAACTAGATTAAGCCTTACCTTTGTTGGGGGGCTCGGGACGTGAAGAAGAGGAAGAAGATGAGAGAACCAACATAACTTATCTTCTTATTCTCCTATTCACTTTTATTAAATAACCCAATTAAATGAATATTAAATTCATTTCATCTAAATGACTAAATTACCCTTCATTCATCCATTCTTACTAATATGTCTCAAACACAAATTCCTAAATCATCCCTTATAATTTTCAATTTACTCAATTTAACCCATCAAATTTTAAATACTTTCACTATGGTCAACGACCCAGTATTTAGGGTATTACAGATGTTATTTGGACTTTCCCACTATGGATATGGTTAAAATAGTGCATTCATGTGTCTCGTAATGATTAACATCAATCAATTAATAAGAATCAACTTTCATTAATCCAATTTAATTAAATAGTTAACACTATTGGATAGTTGACAACATACATTTCTATATATTAACCTTGCATTTCTAAAACCTATAGAAATCACATACAAAAAGATAGATTTATTTCTAAAATATTCCCATAAGCACGGTAGCACATAAAACAAAGTTTAACCATAAAACATAACAAGAAACATTTAATCAAAAACTTATGTTCAAACATCAAATAACATAATTATTCTACTAAATAATATTTAGTTACCTATCTCAAAAAAGAATGAAAATAAAGTAGAACTTCTCTTGATCACCACTGCTACACGACAATGCTCCCTGACTATTGTTGTACTCCCCAGTGAATTGTGTAGGTGCTGTGGAGATGGTAAGAAAATAAATGTTGCTAGGGTTTTTCAAGATCGGAGAATTGTTGATAAAATATTTTATTTTTTGATAATTCCTTTTTGAATTCAAATTCCAACCTTTAATCTTGTAGCTTTATCACTTCCTCAAATTTCTCCAACCACCTTGTGAATTACCAATTGATGTAGAATCGTCTCGACAATCCAGCCTAGCATTAGCGCTCAGCATCGACTATAACATTACAATGTCAGAACAGTAGTTTTGCAACAAAAATGTTAAAATCAGCTAAGTACCAACAATTCATTCCCACTATGCAAATGATGTAAAATATGTTAAAATAAATCTAAATATGATCATAAACATGCTAGAGTGAAAACTTAACCTAAGTAAAAAGGATCTAAAATATAACTCTTTTGGAAAGTTCACACATCAAGGAATCTCATACTACTCGAATATCCTCGAGTGTTGGAATTGAGATTGGGTATCGACCCAATGAGCCAAAAAGGCCTCACATCCATGCTCGTTCATCCTCTAGGCATTTATAACTGACACTATCTTTGATCGACTTGACTTCTTTCTAGTCATCAATAACTTGGTACCATTGTCTGTTGAGCTTGAGATGTCTAGCTTTGCATTTTAACTAGCGTTTGTTTAGACAACCAATCCATACTTAAGATCATGTCGAACACTCAGAAGTGTAACTCCATTAAATATGCTAAGAAAGTATGCCCTTGGATTTCTACTGGGTATCATATGTGAAACTTGTCTATAAGAACATCTATACCTAGTGGGCTAAATACTCAAACTCATACCTCTAAGTCATCTGCTGGGATTTCTATCCCTTGAGCTAGATCATAACATATTAAAAAATGGATGAAACCATGATTTATCAAAGTTGTAACTGGAATTGAATAACCATAAATGTACCTGAAATCACATCTTTTGTATCACACTCCTCGCGAGCTCTCACTGTATATTGCATGGAGGCTACTCTTGGCTCTATACCGATAACTGATCTGATTTTCCCTCTACTCTATTGTCCAGATACAATGCTACCAATAGTTGTTGGCCCTAGTCCTCTCTGCACTGATGGTGCAGATCTTCGAGTCACTGCTGGAGTCGCCCCCAAACTCTAGATAATCTCAATAAAATGGTTTAAGTATCCAAAACTATAACAACCCCTAAGTCCTACTGGCATGTTCTCTGGCGTCTCCTCATGCACTGAGCACAAACGGGATGAGTAAAGCCTCTGGTTGACTCACTAGAACTAGCTTCAGTGACTAAGGTCAAAAAACTCCTCCTAGACTCAGATATAACTCCTCGATCTGAAATTTGTTCAGTTCTCCTCAACTGTGTTGCTGGGGTCTCCATGAACCTTGATTATCTATTGCCCTCTTGACTGGAATCTGAGATAATCTTATCAGCTCAACAAATCTCTTAGACTAACCCTCAGTCTCATTAGACTATTTGGCCCTCCTACTCAAGACTCTCTCAACCGCCTTTGCCTAGCTAGATAATTGTGTGAAGACTCTAGGAGGGTTGACTACAAAGTGTGAAAGGATGTCGAGGTTTATCTATAAAGATCAACTCTAGTGCATATATACTCAGTCTGAGGAACTCACACTCATACTACATTACTGATCGGTCCCAATAAACTAAGAGCACAGAGACTACTCCTTTAGATCATCATTGTGAGCCTTATCGATGTACTTTTGACTAAACTCAGGAAGAAACTTCTCCCACATCGGTCTCTCTAGCTCTAGTGACATATCTTTGGTCTCTCACCAATCTATGGTGTCACCTTTGATCAGGGTGGTTATGCACTCAAGCTTACCCTCACGGGTAAGATGTAGTTGTTGAAGGGTATGGATAGCTTCTCTAAGCCACTGGTCCGTCGCTATAGGATATCGTCCCCTAAGTTATGGAATTTTGAGGTTTTATATCTATGAAGCCTCTCTAATAAGGACTCTTGGTGTACTACTGTGGTTAAGGAGTTTTTGGGGAAGGTTCTGCTACTGAGGAACTATGAAATGATCTAGAAATATGCCTAAGTACAGAGGTGAGGTCCCAGAAAAAGGTTACCTCCTCGACCCTCGCATCTACTGGGACTACTACTGATCTATATCTGGGATAAACTCGTCACCAGCGTTGGTTGCTAGCAAGGCATGACTCTCATCTCTACCATCCTGACTATAATTTGAGTCGTCTGAGATCTAAAATTAGAAGGAAAATTAGGTTATTATTGTCATTTCAGTCTTAAAAGTACTCTTGACACTTTAGAGGCACTCACAAGCATAGACATTGGCTGACTCTAACCCGCAGGTCTTAAGAACCACTAAACCTGACCCTCTGATACCATTAAATGTAACACCAAAATCATTCCACCCGAAGATCACTAGATCACGATGTCACATGGAACTACCTAAGTGGCTAACCCAAAATTTTTCTTTTAAGTAAACTAACTATAAAGCATGTGGTAAAAATCCATCCATGGAAAAATAAAACATAATAATATCATTTAAAAATATGGGGGAGCTCCTAAAATAATTTAAATAATACAATATTGAGTTTGAATAAAAAATAATTATAATTGAATACAAAAGGTTTATAAATAGTACATGCCCTCTACGAATGACTCATAACGTACTCTGAATACTTTGGTTGATCTAGAACTGTTTTACTAGAATGTCTTATGATGATAACTCCCATGAACGACCTTTTAAGAACCTGTGCACATATACACATTTCAAACGCTGAGCTTACAAGTTCAATGCCTCACTAATAATTGTACTATACTACATGTATTCACTAAATGCATATACTGGTGCCACTTGTATAAAGACATGAGAAGTGATAGTCTACTACATTGTGGTGGGCATCATGATGCAGCTATGGGTTTTGCATCTCGAAGCTTATGCACCCCTCTAGCCTGCCTAAATACCTGAGGTACTCTAGGGTGAGATTCAAAATCTACACATAAAACATACACCCAACCAACTCACTCCATCGAGTCTTGGGGCATCTTCACCTAGTTGGTTGTTGAACTATCTTAGCATTAACTAGATATCAGAACGGTACGATCATATTTGCTAAGGTGACTCGAGTGTCCTAATTGTGTCACGACATCAAACAAGGTTAGTTTTATTTCACCCAAGTTGTTACTATTTCTAACTTTTTAGAGTTAATTACAGTTCTCACTGTAGTTTTATATTACTAGTATTCTGATATTGTTGGGCCCCTCAAGTCTAATCCCTAAACCATTGGATTATTTATCAAAAACTGTATGTTGGTATCGATATTGACTCTTGAGTATTAATATTGAACCTTGGGTATCGATACCCACCTTTTGGTATTAATATCAACTAACTAATTTAGGTTGATTTGGGAAGGGCATTATTGATACTCAGCTGGGTATCGATACTTTGGTGATGGAGTATCGATAATGACCTAAGTATTGATACCAAATTTAGATTCAAAGTCTTGAAAAATGCTTCAGTATCGATACCTCTTAGGAGAGTATTGATACTCTACATGGGTATCGATACTTCTTTGTGAAAAGATACAAAAATTATTTCGATGTTTTGATTTGAGCCCCCAGTATTGATACTACCCCATGAGTATCAATACTCCTTGAATGAGTATCGCTACTCCCTGTGGGTTTTACACTCTGACTAAAGAATAGTATTTGCATTGTTCTTCCAGTACGATACTCGAGTCCAGACATACCCTGTTTGGGCACAAAAAATGCTAAAATTCATGCTAAATGCTCTACTAAGTGTCCTAACTATTATTAAAGTATTATATATGATTATAGGGGTCATCAAAAGTCTATAAACATGCTGAAAACACCAATTTTTAAACTCTACCATGAATATGCTTCTATACTCATGCAACCTACCAAAACAAATTTTAATGTCCTACATGTGGTGGAGTTGAGTTAGAAGCGAATTACCTGATGTCCTAAGCTGTTGATAACACCCTAAAAGCTCAACCAAACACTAGCTTCTCTTTTCACTTTGCTTAAGAGGTTTCTCCAACTTCTTTCACTAAACAAGATTTAAGCACATATGTTACTAATGTTGTTGGGAAGCTTATGGGGGAATTTAGAGTGTCTCTTAAAGCCTAAATTCTTAAAACAAGTGAGTTGGTTTTCTAAACCCCCCACTAAACCCATATTTTGTCATGATTCACCAAAACTACAAAAGGGAGCTTGAATTGAACCTAAGAGAAGAAGATTAAGGCTCTTACCTTGGTGTTGTTGGACAAGGCTTGAAATGGAATAAAGCTTCGTGAGAGTTTTTGAATGGATGAAAAATAAGACAAAAGAAATTGTGAAAATGAGATATAAAGAGGGAGTTTTCAGATGTGAAGTCATTAACTTTTAATAGATTTCAGCCTTTAAAATATTGAATGATATAATTATACTTTTAGTCACTCTAGTTTTATCCTTATTTTAAAAATCTTCTTTTTGACACGTATTGGGCCAAACCCAAAGCTAACTTGGTCCAAGCATCCCTATGAGGCTAATGGATTTATTTAAACAGGCTCAAGATAGCCCAAAACTACTAATCTAGGATTCGTGGTGTTACAGGGGCAGAGGTCACACTAGGTATCCTTGCTCATGTAATTTATCTTTGGTTGACTTGGAGATCGGTGATGACATTTGAGGTGGAATGGGGACTACCGATAGTGGTGGATGAGTATTTCACGTGAACTATGATTTCTTTAAAACCCTTAAATCTAAAAGGATCCAGGTCATAGATTATAATAGATCTGACGTCTATTGTTTGGGGTAGCATAGGCTTCTCACTAGAGTTTGGGTAACCTTAAATGTCATCATTTATTTGGATTGTTGATCTTCAATGACCAAATCAAACAGTTTTATCCTTTTGAGTGTTGATGGAGTTGAATGTTATGGTTGAAACCCTAGTTGATAGTGGCTTTAATTATGGGATTCGGAATTTTATACTTGGGTCTATTGTGGGTTGTTGCTTTGGCTAGTCATTTGTTGGGTTGGTTAGTCTAAATAGTTGAGTTTGTTGGGCTTCCAAGCTTATGGGTCTTGTATGTTGAATTTGGTTTGTATGTAAAAATCTGAAAATAAAATATAAATAAAGTTAGTATTTGTTTTAAATTTTTCAATATATTTAATATTTATAAAATTGTCTAACCGAAAAAAGAAAATATATAATTAATATTATAATCTAATTTATTTATTTAATACTTATTTAATATTATAACTAATCAAAATTAAGTAAAAACAATTAAAACTATTTCACTACAATTAATGGTTTAATATTTAAAATCAAATTTTTAAATTTCGGACGAAAGTGGGTGTCTACATTCCTCAGTCTATAAACTCTAGTATACGATAAGAACCCTAATTTCATCAAATCCCATTATTTAATTAAGTCTAGATTCTTAGGCTTGATTCTTATCTTCGAGCAACGTTCATCACTTCAATTGTCACAAATTAGTATGTTTTAAAAATTTAGTACCACTCTAGAAATTTTCAAAAGTTGAAGGTCTTATATTGTAATTTATCCAAAAAGTTAGGTTGCGAAAATTGTTCCCTCCTTTGTTCAGTTTTCAGCTTTTGGATATTTGAACAACTTTATATTTGTGCATTCGCTCTCTCGTTTTCTCTCTCTCTCAATTTCTCTCTCAACAACCCATTATTTTGGTTTTTCTTTGATTAATCGCTAATCTTGTGGTGGTGTGCGACACCACTGTGTTCGTCTCATCGATCTCGTTCTTCTAGTGTTCTTGGATTTTCATTCACCGTTGTCATTTGCAATCGGTAAAAGTTTGAATAGTTGGGTTTCATAAAAACCCCATCTCATTCGATGTTTTTGAGAAACTGATGTTGTCGATGACTCCATGAGCCATAAAACATTTTTTGGAATTTTTTCATATTTTTTCGGCCACTGGAAAAGGCCACACGCACCTCCATGCGCGAGTGGGCTTCATTCTGCTAGTCTGACCCCTTGAACTAGTCCAACTAAATTGGTCTAACTGAATTGGTCATGAACTGGTCTGACTGAACCATTGACCTGACCTATTGACCGTTGAGTTTTTCTTTGACTTCTGAGGGTTAACTTTTTTCAAAGACCATTATATTGATATTTTTTGATGTCTTGAGTCCATTTCTGCAATTTATTTTTCCATATTTTGACCCAAAAGACCTATTTTTTCATATTTAGTACTTCACAACATAGATATGTTAAGTAAATTCTGAAATTTATGGACTTATTCTTTGATATTATATTCTAATAGTGGTAATATGTATCTGTACCATTCCAGAAAGTTTGGACCACCTCTATTTAGCTCATTTTAACTTTGTGTGTTCGATTCAATGTAGGAATTTCTATTTCACAAGACCTAGTACTATTGTTTGTGAGTGTGTAAAGCGTAGCCGGTATAGGTAACTCATATATGGGTGTCCCTTTGACCTCTTTGTTACCTTAAATATTATTGATATTATATTGTCTGATATTTTCTGTACATGTATATGTATCCTAGTTACATGTATTTGAGTTATGACTGATTTCTAATTACTGTTGCATCATTTTGAATCTGTGCATCAATGCATTTAAGTTTCTACATGGGATCCTCTTCGAAAGGAATAATCCTCGTCCTTATTTTATATGAGATTATATCCTCTTGTCCTAATTCTGCATAGGATTATATCCCCATCCTGATTCTGCATGGAATTATATCCCCGTCCAGATTCTATATAGGATTATACCATCGTCCTAATTCTGAATGGGATCGTATCCCTGTCCTAATTCTACATGGGATCCTCTATGGGGGAAACATCCACGTCTTATTTCTGATTTATGATGAGTTCCTCCTTAGAGGTTAACTCGAGTTACTCTTTAGAAAGCAACGTCCCTATTGCGACTTCTATTTTTTGCTTTAAGTCTACTTTGGAGAACTCAGGTTCCTTTCAGTGTGTAATATTTTTCGTTATGTTTGTCTATGATGAGAGTAAGGTTATGAGGAACTATGTATGATTTTCTAGTAAAAATGTATGGTTTTTCGGTTACTTAATTATTTTATTACTTTTATATCGTGCTTGAAGTATCTAGATTGTTATTTGTATTTAGAGAACACACTAAGCTTTGTAGCTTACTCTGTTTCTATTTATATTTTCAAATTATCCAGATGTATAGATGGTTTGGCTATTAGAGTAGTAGTCTCGATTTCATACTATGTGAGGTTAAATTTTTGCTTTCATCCTCTTTCAATTGTAATAAAATTTTATTGATATCGTATTTGGTAAATGTTTTTAAAATAATTTATTAAATAAATTTTCATCCGTAAACTATTTTTGAGGTCAGTGTAGTTACCCTAATTTAGTTGTAACTCCTAAGCCAAGTATAGGGGTTACATTTAGAGGTATCATAGCATAGGTTTAAATTTTCGGACTGTATAGGCTGCTACAATTCTGATGTTGTGTTTAAAATAGATTTGCAAAAGGATTTTCATGAAAAATTATATTTAAAAAAACCATGTCAAAAGATTTTTAAGTATTTTCTAAAATTATCGACACTCCAATGGCATTATGAATAGTTACTATTTTTCAACACTTAATAAATAGCTATAAGACTAATGAGGGTATTTGATTTCGTTTAGAAACTTTAAATTATTGCTTCGGTCGTAAGATATGAACTCTAACGACTAATCGTTAGTTAATTGGTGAATGTAATTCAGTGTTATGAAATTTTTCTAAAGTCAATTTCAGTGAAATGAAACAATAATTAGTTCGATTCTGACTAATCTGATGATATCTTGGGTTAATTATTCTGCTTAGGAAATAATTTCTTGTTTTCAAAGAAAATTTGTTCATGTCTGGTTTTAATTATTATATTCAGTTTTACCATTAAAAAAATTCTAACTAAATCTTTGGACATGTTATGAAATCTTTCCTATGAAATAACTTGTATGGATCATATATGTCATATAGTTAAAAGTTCTTCCAAGTTCGTCTATAATTACTAGTTTTGATAAAATTTTAAATTGTGTACAACAATCTGAGTATATAAATGAACTCCTGTAATAGCGCTAGGTTTGGCTTTGTTTGAATTCTCACTCAAACACACCGTGATTCACTCTGAAATGAATGTTTTTGGACAATATTATCTTTATAATCCTAAGACATCTAAAAATTCAAGTAATATTTTAATTTCTATAGTGAAATATTATTTTGATCTGAATTATTTGGTTTCTTTTAAACTCTCCGTAAATCAATTATGATATATGTGTTAACTTCCTAAAAAGCTACTTTTAAAGCCTTTTTCACTTAAGTTATTGTTTGTTTAAAAGCTCATTCTAGTCATTTTAGGATCATGTAGTTGCATATAGTTGCATTTGTGGTGGTTGTACTATTTTATTTCTCAATGGTGCTGTTTGAGGGAAAGGTGCAGTTTGTCTATGGTGTGCAGGGAATAGCAAGGAAAAGGATTCTTTGGGAAGTAATGTCGCGGCATCACACGTTGCTAAAGCAGATTGAAATGCCTTGGCATTTCTGGCGCAGAAAAAGACAAAAAGATATTTCTGCATAAGGACAGCTGGCACTGGACAGTTATCCCTGCACGTGAAGGACTGCTGTAACCGCCTGCCAGAGCTGCCAATGTACCACTGCCACTTGGAGGATAAGGTTCATGCACAAAATGTGATCCTAGGGGTATGAGGGGTATTTTGCACCCAACAAACTCATCATTACCCCTAGATATTTTATTTATTATATATGGCACCTCATGGGAGAGAGAGGAGAGGAAGGTGAGCACACGCATAGAGCAGAAGAATTCAGATTTTTATTTTCTCTTTTTCCTTTCTTTTTCCTTGGAATATTCCTCCATTGATAAAGCTCCAAGGAGTGGCAAGCTAGGCGCCAAAAGGAGCTAGCGAGCTAGGTGGTTCGTGGTGGCCGAGAGGAGACCTCCAGTGGCGCGTCGAAGGCTTCTTCTCACTTCCCTTTTTGCTGTTATTTCTTTATATTATTTTGTGGGTTGTTGGAACGAATTTTCATGACTTTGTGTTTGGATATTTCAAACCCCACCATGAACTAACTTATTTGGTGGTGGTTGGTTGAATGGTGTTTTAAACTTTATTTTTAATGGTATATTTAAGTTTATTTTGGTTCTTTATTTGCTTTGCTTATGAATGCTTCACCATCTAGTCCTGTAAGAGGCATGGAAATGTCCATCTCTTAGATGAAGGTTAGGTATTCGAAGAATCCTAAGCTAAAAATACTTGTAAGTATTCGGAAGAAATGCAAGATAAGATCCTCATAAGCAATGGGTTATGGTATTTTCAAGGGGCTTTGAACCGGCCTAGGAATATTATAACTTAATCCCTTAGATCTCGGAAGAGACTAGGTTAGGATTTCAACGACTAAAAAGGGTGTCTTCATCAATAGGGTAGGTTGTCCAACATCGTTGAGTGAGAGCAGATGCCTTGGCATCCTATTCTGTTAGGTTCTTTTGAACACCTTAGGAAAGCCCTGTCGAGTAAGTAAAGACAAGATAGCTTAAATATACTTGAGAAATAAGTTTAGCAACCTTAGACCAATCCTTACCATTCATTTCATTGGAAGCTTGTCACGTGAGGATTATTTTCTTCTTATTTTATTTATCTTTTTAGTAACTGTTTTTACTATTTCTCATTGCCTTGACATTTCACCATACTCAATATTAAACATCCATCATTGCCACTGCATTTCCATTTGCTACACGATCACACCATCAATCCGCATCCACCAGCATACACATATCCATTGCCGTGACATTTGTATATATCAAGACTAACTATACTTAGATAATTTAGTGTGTTGCTTTGGTTAGGCTTTCGTAATTTCACCCAATCCCTGTGGAGACGATACTCACTCATCATTATATTACTTGAGCGATTGTGTATACTTGCACATTATTTGCGTATATTTTATAGTACTCACAACACGCGAACAAGTTTTTGGCGCCGTTGCGGGGATTGGCAGCCTGAAGTTATTTAGTTTTTCCAGAGCATTTTATTTTGTTTTGCATTTTTATTTTTGTATAGTTTACTTGATATTTTTTATTTTATTTTTCAGGTTTATTTAGTGTATGCCTAGAAGAAATTCTGAAGAGCCTTTGGAACCAATAGAACCTGAGATTGAAAGACTCTTTAGAAGAAGAAGACGTGCTCAAAGAAATATGTATCAGATTGGAAACCAAGGCATTGGTCAAGATGACGGAATCAGAATGCCGAGGCATTAAACAATGCTGAACCTGTATCAGCCTCGTGTTATTCGAGATCATTTAAATCCATGTTGATGATCTGAATCCTGGGATTGTGGCACCCGAAATTCAAGCTGCACATTTCGAGCTGAAACCAGTCATGTTCAACATGTTGAATTCCATTGGGCAGTTTGGGGGTATGCCAACTGAAGATGCCAGGCAGCACATTCGCAATTTTCTGGAAGTTTGTGATTCTTTCCGCCAAGAAGGAGTGCATGAGGATTTTCTGAAATTAAAGCTTTTTCCGTATTCATTGCGTGACCGAGCAAGAGCTTGGTTGAGTGGTGTACCAACCGGTTCGATGGAATCATGGGCCGTTCTTTGTAAGAGTTTCTTATTGAGGTACAACCCACCGAATATGAATACGTAGCTAAGGAATGAAATATCATATTTTCGCTAGGGCGACGACGAATCCATTATGAGTGTTGGGATCGTTACAAGAGTTTGCTTCAAAGTGTTCAAATCATGGTTTTCATGATTAGACTCAAGTAGTCATGTTCTATAATGGAGTCAATGCACCCACGATGATGTTACTGGATGCCTCGGCAAATGGGACATTGCTGGATAAATCACCTACGAGGCGTTTGCTATCTTGGACAGAATTGCTAACAATGATTATCAATTTCCTTCCTCAAGACTTGGGAGTGGGAGGAGAGCACCTGGAGCATTCGAGTTAGAAGCCAAAGATTCGGTGTCCGCTCAACTCTCCGCTATTACTAATATGTTGAAGAACTTACAATGTTCCACTGATGTGAAGGAAGTGAAAACAACTAGTCTGGCATGTCTGTTATGCCAAGGCAATCATCACGAGAGCGAATGCCCAACCAACCATGAGTCCATCAACTTTGTTGGTAATTACAATCGAGGCAGCAACAATCCTTACTCAAACACTTATAATGCTGGATGGTTTCAGCATCCTAATTTTTCATGGGGAAATCAAGGAGCCCACAATGCTAATCAACCTACTAGGCAGCAGAATCACAATGAGCCTCAAAGTTACCAAAATGCTATGCCATGGCATAATGCTAACAAAGGAGCTTCATCTTCAGCGAGCATAAGTTCCTTAGAAGCTACAATTCAAGAATTCATATCTACTACGAAGACAATGCTGCAAGACCATTCTACTTCAATTAAGAATCAAGGAGCTTTACTTCATAGTCAAGGCGCCTTACTTCAAAGCCATAGCTCGTCTCTGAGAGCTTTGGAAGGTCAAGTTGGTCAGATTGCTACGGCATTGCAAGAGCGTCAGCAAGGACGTTTGCCAAGTGATACTGAAGTCACTAAAGGGCCTGGAAAAGAGCACTGCAATGTGTTAACTCTTAGGAGTGGAACATAAATCAATCGACAAGTCAAGGATAGTGGGCCACAGCATGATGATTCTAATCCCACTACTGAAGCTGAATTACAAGATGATAGAGTTTCTGAGAAGGACAAGGAGGAGGATTCTGCCAAGGTACCAGATTCTGATGCCAAGGCAAAAGAAAATTCTATTCCTACAGCTAAGGAAGCTAGACCTCCCACACCCTTCCCGCAAAGATTAAAGAAGCACAATGATGAAGTTCAGTTCAAGAAGTTCGTAGACATTCTTGATCAGCTCCATATCAATATACCTCTCTTGGAAGCTGTTGAACAGATGCCGATGTATGCCAAATTTCTGAAGGACATCTGTACCAAGAAGAGGAAAGTAGAGACTGTTGCCACGGCAACAGAATTTTGTTCTTCATTGAGTAAGTTGCCGCCAAAGAGAAATGATCCGGGCAGCTTCATTATTCCTTGTTCAATTGGAGCTAATTTCGTTGGAAAGGCTTTATGTGATCTTGGTTCAAGTGTCAACTTAATACCGAAATCGATATTCATGAAGCTTGGCATAGGAGATGCAAGACCCACCTCAGTTATTTTACAACATGCCGACAAATCCCATGTTAAACCTGAAGGGAGAGTCGAGGATGTCATAGTAAAGGTGGACAAGTTTGTGTTTTCAGTCGACTTCTTAATTCTGGACTGCGAAGTTGATGCCAAGGCACCAATCATTCTGGGAAGACCTTTCCTAGCCACTGACGTATCTTGATAGACTGTGAAAAAGGTGAACTCACCATGAGAGTAGCTGATCAGTGTGTGACTGTCAATGTTTTTAGAACGCTCAAATATGTTGATGACACTGAAGAATGCCAAGGCATTTCTGAATTGAACTCAGTGATTGAAGAAGAGACTGAACATATTTGCCAGAACAACTTCATTCAGCTAGCAGAAAATGAATATTGGGTGGATGATGAAAGCTTAGTGGAGTCCGACGACTTTCCAATTTTGGAGGAGCAATCTAGTTTAGTACAAGTTAGATCAGGTATGAATTTTGAACCTCTGAATTTTGATGAATTCATTTCTCCTAAGCCTTCATTATTGCATGCACCCAATCTAGAGCTTAAGACTTTGCCAGGGCATCTTAAATATGTTTACTTAGGTAGCGATGAGACTTTACCGGTGATTATTTCCGCTAACCTTACTGCTAACCAAGAGCAAAGTTTGTTAAGTGTTTTGATGCAGCATAAGAAACCAACTGGTTGGACTATGGCCGATTTGAAAGGCATTAGTCCCACGATCTGCATGCACAAGATTCTGCTAGAAGATATCCACGGCATTTTCAATTGAACCACAAAGAAGACTCAACCCTGTTATGAAGCAAGTGGTGATGAAAGAAATTCTGAAATGGCTTGATGCTAGAGTGATCTACCCTATCTCCAATAGCTCATGGGTGAGCCCTGTCCAATGTGTTCCGAAGAAAGGAGGCACGACGGTGGTTACGAATGAGGATAATGAGCTATTACCCACTCGCACTGTGACCGGATGGAGGATATGCATGGACTATCAAAAACTCAACAAAGCTATGAAGAAGGACCACTTTCCTCTACCTTTCATCGACCAAATGTTGGATCGATTGGCCGGCAAAGCATTCTATTGCTTTTTGGATGGGTACTCGGGGTACAATCAAATTGCCATCGCACCAGAGGACTAGGAGAAGACTACATTTACTTGTCCCTATGGCACTTTTGCCTTTAGGAGGATGCCTTTTGGACTCTGTAATGCCCCGGCAACGTTTCAGCGCTGTATGCAAGCTATATTTTCAGATATGGTTGAGGATTTTCTGGAGATCTTTATGGATGATTTTTCTTTTTGTGGGGATGATTTTGAACGATGCCTCGGCAATTTAGCAAAAGTTCTCAAGAGATGCGAGGATGCTGAGTTGGTCTTAAACTGGGAAAATGTCACTTCATGGTGACTGAAGGCATTGTATTAGGCCACAAAATTTCACACAAGGTATTGAGGTAGACAAGGCAAAAATTGAAGTGATTGAAAAATTGCCACCACCAACTTCGGTCAAGGGAATAAGAAGTTTTCTTGGACATGCTGGATTTTATAGAAGATTTATCAAAGACTTCTCCAAGATTTCTAAGCCCTTGTGCACATTGCTTCAACAAAACCAACCCTTTGTGTTTGACGAATTATGCCTCGGCGCATTTACTGAGCTGAAACGACAACTGATCTCGGCACCCATTGTAGTCCCTCCCGACTGGACATCACCATTTGAGCTGATGTGTGATGCAAGCGACTATGTCGTAGGAGCTGTTTTGGGGCAACGCCGAGGTAAAATTTTTCATGTTATTTATTACTCTAGCCGCACTTTAAATGAAGCACAATTGAACTACACCACCACTGAGAAAGAATTACTTGCCGTGGTATTTGCTTTTGATAAATTTAGACCTTACCTAATAGGCACTAAATTTATTGTTCACACTGATCATTCGGCTATAAAATACTTAGTGAACAAAAAGGATGCCAAGCCTAAACTTATTAGGTGGATCTTACTTTTGCAAGAATTTGACTTAGAGGTGGTAGATAGAAAAGGAACTGAAAATCAAGTTGCTGATCACTTATCTAGGCTAGAGAACAATTTGAATGCCATGACACTGTAGATCCAAGAGGAATTTCCTGATGAGAAAATTTTATATGCCGCGGCAATCTCGTGGTACGCTGACCTTGTTAATTTCTTGTTAGTGGAATTTTGCCTTTTGATTTGAATAGTCAGGCTAAAAAGAAGTTCAAGCACGATGCAAGGCACTATTTTTGGGATGAGCCATATCTGTTCAAACATTGTGCCGATCAGCTCATTAGACGATGTGTACCTGAAGAGGAGCAAAGTGATATTTTGTACCATTGTCATTCGGCCCCAAGTGGAGGCCATTTTGGTGGAGCAAGGACTGCTGCTAAGGTCCTACAATCAGGCTTTTACTGGCCAACTTTATTTAGAGATGCCCAAGCATTTTACAAAGGATGTGATTGATACCAACGGACTGGAAACATCTCCAGACGACATGAGATGCCGCTGCAAAATATTTTGGAGATAGAGCTGTTTGATATGTGGGGCATCGACTTCATGGGACCATTCCCATCTTCTGAAGGAAAATTATATATATTGCTTACTGTGGATTATGTGTCAAAGTGGGTGGAAGCAATAGCAACATCAAGGAATGACTCCAAGACCGTACTCAAGTTTTTGCACAAGTATATTTTCACTCGGTTTGGAGTACCTCGTGCTATCATCAGTGATGAAGGAACCCATTTTGATAACAAGTTGATTGCCAAGGCATTACTGAGATATGGAGTTCGACACAAATTGACACGGCATATCATCCGCAGACAAATGGACAAGCTGAGTTATCTAATCTAGAGATCAAGAAGATTTTAGAGAAAGTGGTGAACCCAAAGCGAAAGGATTGGTCGCCAAAGTTGGATGAAGCACTTTGGGCGTACAAAACAACATTCAAAACTCCTTTGGGGATGTCACCCTTCAAGTTAGTGTATGGTAAAGCTTGTCATCTCCCGGTTGAGCTTGAACATAAAGCTTATTGGGCTATCAAGCGATTGAATTTCGATGCTCAACTAGCTGGGGAGCAAAGATTATTAGAACTTAATGAAATGGAAGAGTTTAGAGCACAAGCATATGAGAATGCTCGGATATACAAGGAGAAAACCAAGAAGTGGCATGACCAAAAATTGATGCCACGGCATTTTCATGTGGGGCAACAAGTCTTGCTTTACAACTCCAGACTTAAACTCTTTCCTGGGAAGCTAAAATCTCAATGGTCAGGGCCATTTGAGGTGCATTATTTTCTATCCCCATGGAGCTATTGACATCAAGAGAATAGACAATGGGAAGATCTTCAAGGTCAATGGCCAGCGTCTGAAAGCCTACAATGGAATTCCACCACCGCACAACAAGGACGTGTTACGGCTGCACGATACTGAAGCGTGCCCAGATGAGAACCAAAATTCGATGCCTCGGCATTGAATTTGTGTCTGTGCATAAATAAAATTTAACATTCAAGTTTTTTCTTTAGTTTTATTTTATTTTATATTGTAATTAATTTTTGATCTGATTTGTAGGGACCACATTGCTGCAAACCGTACAAGGAGCGGTTACCAAAGGGAGGAAAGGACAAAGCATTACTTGGAAAGATATTCTTTTGATTTGTTTCTTTTTATTTAATTTAATTTCTGACATTTACTTTTCTCTTTCCACAGTTTTTGTCCCATCACATCATTAATTTTTGGCAGTTTTTCCTTCCCCATACACGCACAACCCCCACCCACTAATTTCTCTCTTAACCGTCCTATCACCCCTTTTCCTTATTAAATTTTTAACTTTTTCTTTTATCTTTCATTATTAATTTTTCTCTTTCATTTTAACTTTTACCTTTTCTCTTTCTTTCATTCATCTTCTTTCTTTGTTATTTCTCCATAGCCGAAATACATCCAAGTTTTTAAAGCTTTCAAAAGCTTCTTCTTTTTTCATTTTTCTTACATCAAAAACACTGAAAATGGTGCGTTCAAGATCGGCTCCAACCAACACGACCGCTTGGCAACATTTTGAGAATGATGAGGCTAAGGCTCGGTTCCAAATCTTCAAGAACCGAAAACTCTTTTTTGAGTTAGGATTTATTTTTACCGAGGAAACCGATGGTGGTTTTGGACCCGATGTTATGGACATTGTGACGCCGCTCAAATGGCAGAAGTTTGCCCGTCATCCTGGTTCGGTGAACGCCTCATTAGTTAAGGAGTTTTATGCGAACATTTTCAAGCCCAATCAACACTCCATCTTCGTTCGAGGTAAGCAAATCCATTTTACATCCACTGCTATTAATCGTTATTTTCATTTGCAGGATGTTGTGGATAACCATGCCACGTTCGAAGAGGAAGCCGATAGCAACACATACGATGGGGTCTTGGATGACCTTTGTCTCGAAAACACTGAGTGGAATGGTTGCCAGACGAGTCGATACTCGGTCAACCGGGAACGTCTTCAGCCGCGCGCAAAGCTATGGAATCACTTTCTCAAGCATAAACTAATGCCCACCTCCCACAACACTACGGTATCACTTTCACGCTTATTGCTTTTACATTCTATAATGGTATCACGTCCGATCGATGTGGGTCGTATCATTGTTCAGCAAGTTCACGACTGTTTGGGTAAAAAGGCAAGTGCTTTGGTGTTTCCTAATTTAATTACTGCTTTATGTCGTAAGAAAAAGGTTGAGGAAAATGCTTTTGATGAAATTTTACCTGGATTATCGGGCATTACTAGGGCTAGACTTCCACTGTTGTTGGGAATTGAAAATCCCAAGTCTAACGACCCTGTTCCTGAATAATCTACAGGTGCTACAGAATCGAATGCCGAGCCAAGGTTACTTGCTCTCGAGGAAGCTGTGACGCAGACTCAAGCTCAAATGCATGCTTTACACGGTGACATCCGTAACTTCTTTGGATATGTGAAGCATAGAGATGCTGTGGTGGAATCATTCTTTCAAGAAATCATTCCCCACGGACAACGGAATTTTCCTGGATTCCCAGACGAAATTCTGCCGGCATTCAATGCCGAGGCATCTCCAGAGCCTGAGCACGATGCACCTTATCCTCCTGCTGATGACCCTACTCCTGATACACACCGGTCCAAGACTCCTGAATATCCGCCCACTGTCCCTGTCGAAGAAACACCCAGCCCCGTCCCAGCACCCAATCCTTCTCATGCACAACATAGTGGTCGCCGCACCAAAACCACGGCTGGACGCATTGCGCACTATTACTCCACTTCTTCTGAGTCCAGCCCAGCACCTATCCGAAAGCGCACCCGACGAGGAGCTGCTAGCACCTCCAAAGCACCACTATCACGTAAACATTGAGGTACCTCTTTTGCATCCATTTTCATTTAGTTGCATTTCATTGCATAACATATAGTTTATAGATAGTTTAGTTCTCTTTAAAGCATTGAGGGTAATGCTTCCCTTAAGTTTGGGGGAGGTATTGTTCTTGGTAGGTCATATGCATGATAGCATTAGCATAGTATTATGCCATGGCATCAGTAAATGGTAGGACAGTTAGATAAAATGTTTTGAGGATACCGATGATGATGAATTTTGTTAGGCTAGAATCTGAATGTAAATGACTGTTAGAATGATAGAACTCACTCTAGGGCTTGATGCTTGGTGAAAAATATTTACACGATTTGTATGTTCTCTATACTTAGAAAATTTAGGAAATTTTTATAAAGGAACTTTAGTTAGCCTTGGCATTGAAATATAGTATGGTGTTTAAAAGAAAAATAAAAAACAAACTCCCTTAGAAATAAAACTGTGAATAAATGCTTAAGCATAGCTGCAGAGGGACACTCCTCTTTGCCGTGGCATTTCCTGGAACTTTCTTTAATAAATGGAAGCCTTGTGCATATGAGTGAATGAAAGAAGTCACAGGATGACTCTACTTAACTAGCTCAGGGATGGAAGGTATGCTCCCTTTCATCTAGAGTGTGGGAGAGTAGGTGTGATGAGCTGACTCCCTTCGTAACAGTTTAAAAAAATCAAAGAAAAGGGAGTAAAAATGTGCTTAATGATAAGTAAATGCCTTGACAAAAACTAGGGGACTTGATTAGAAATTGTCTAAATTCGCTAAGTATAGATTGGATACAATCACGCACACACACTACCACAAAGAATTTTGACCTAGAGAAAATTACTTGAATTCTTGATAAGTCTAGCATGTTGAAGCCTATCGTTCTGAGGGTTGAAATTCAATTTTGTCCTACTGTCTTACTATCTAACTTTGCCATGATATTATGCTTATGTAACTGCTATCCATTGCTTGAGGATAAGCAATAGCTTAAGTTTGGGGGTGTGTTAACTTCCTAAAAAGACTACTTTTAAAGCCTTTTTCACTTAATTTATTGTTTGTTTAAAAGCTCATTCTAGTCATTTTAGGATCATGTAGTTGCATATAGTTGCATTTGTGGTGGTTGTACTATTTTATTTCTCAATGGTGCTATTTGAGGGAAAGGTGCAGTTTGTCTATGGTGTGCAGGGAATAGCAAGGAAAAGGATTCTTTGGGAAGAAATGCCGCGGCATCACACGTTGCTAAAGCAGATTGAAATGCCTTGGCATTTCTGGCGTAGAAAAAGACAAAAAGATATTTCTGCATAAGGACAGCTGGCACTGGATAGCTGTCCTTGCACGTGAAGGACTGCTGTAACCGCCTGCTAGAGCTGCCAATGTACCACTGCCACTTGGAGGATAAGGTTCATGCACAAAATGTGATCCTAGGGGTATGAGGGGTATTTTGCACCCAACAAACTCATCATTACCCCTAGATATTTTATTTATTATATATGAGACCTCATGGGAGAGAGAGAAGAGGAAGGTGAGCACACGCATAGAGCATAAAAATTCAGATTTTTATTTTCTCTTTTTCCTTTCTTTTTCCTTGGAATATTCCTCCATTGATAAAGCTCCAAGGAGTGGCAAGCTAGGTGCCGAAAAGAGCTAGCGAGCTAGGTGGTTCGTGGTGGCCGAGAGAGACCTCCGGTGGCGCGTCGAAGGCTTCTTCTCACTTCCCTTTTTGCTGCTATTTCTTTATATTATTTTGTGGGTTGTTGGAATGAATTTTCATGACTTTGTGTTTGGATATTTCGAACCCCACCATGAACTAACTTATTTGGTGGTGGTGGTTGAATGGTTGTTTAAACTTTATTTTTAATGGTATATTTAAGTTTATTTTGGTTCTTTATTTGCTTTGCTTATGAATGCTTCACCATCTAGGCTTGTAAGAGGCATGGAAATGTCTATCTCTTAGATGAAGGTTAGGTATTCGGAAGAATCCTAAACTAAAAATACTTGTAAGTATTCGGAAGAAACGCAAGATAAGATCCTCATAAGCAATGGGTTATGGTATTTTCAAGGGGCTTTGAACCGGCCTAGGAATATTATAACTTAATCCCTTAGATCTCAGAAGAGACTAGGTTAGGATTTCAATGACTAAAAAGGGTGTCTTCATCAATAGGGTAGGCTGTCCAACATCGTTGAGTGAGAGCAGATGCCTTGGCATCCTATTCTGTTAGGTTCTTTTGAACACCTTAGGAAAGCCCTGTCGAGTAACTAAAGACAAGATAGCTTAAATATACTTGAGAAATAAGTTTAGCAACCTTAGACCAATCCTTACCATTCATTTCATTGGAAGCTTGTCACGTAAGGATTATTTTCTTCTTATTTTATTTATCTTTTTAGTTACTGTTTTTACCATTTCTCATTGCCTTGACATTTCACCATACTCAATATTAAACATCCATCATTGCCACTGCATTTCCATTTGCTACACGATCACACCATCAATCCGCATCCACCAGCATACACATATCCATTGCCGTGACATTTGTATATATCAAGACTAACTATACTTAGATAATTTAGTGTGTTGCTTTGGTTAGGCTTTCGTAATTTCACCCAATCCCTGTGGAGACGATACTCACTCATCATTATATTACTTGAGCGATTGTGTATACTTGCACATTATTTGCGTATATTTTATAGTACTCACAACACGCGAACAATATGCTAATAGCTTCCTCATTCGAGTTAATGAATATAATATTTGTATCATTCTAATTCAATTTGTCTTTAGGAAATTGTCTCAATACTATCATACCCCTTTCCTTGGAATTATTAACCATGTATTTGATGTTCATTATTCTAAAACATAAGTTTTAAAGTATTTATAATGAAACCATATATAAGAATTTTCTTTGTATTTGATATATTCTAAAAATGAAAGGGTATAACATATGTATCATTCTGATTCAAACTATCTTAAAGGAAAAGGGCCAATTTTGAGTATTTTTCTAGAAACTATGCAGATTTCAGAGTGGGAATAGAAGTGAGTAATTTTAGACTTTTTCAGTAGACCACCTTTGATTCTTTCCAAGTAGAATTCAATATGTGTTTTACCGATTAACTCGATAAGTTAGTTGATTTTATTCTGAGTGAAAATAGTTATATTCCTGATAACTAACCTGATGGTATACTTTTGAGACCATTCATTTTTGTGAGATTCTGAGTCTAATAGTCTAAGATTTTCATCATGATTCTAAAAGATTTTCTTGAGTCTCTACGTACGAGATTAAAACTTCGGTATAACTTATTATCTGCAGTTTGATGGTCTGTTTGAACGAGTTGTTTTGAAAGATAGGGTTCAAAAATAATTAGGTGGATTTTTTTACTGTTAACTGAGTTTTCCAGTAACAATAGTTACTAGACATGTATTCAAATGACATTGTATGAGGCCTTGTAGGACCATAGTTGTTGTATCATGTTATGTTGACTTAATTGTCTGGGAGGAGGATTGTGAGATCTAACCTTGACAAGTTTTGTTTGACAAAGATCTTTTACCAATCAAAAGAAAATAGTTATATTCCTGATAACTAACCTGATGGTATTGTTTTAAGACCATTCGTTTTTGTAAGATTCTGAGTCTGATAGTCTAAGATTTTCATCATGATTCTAAAAGACTTTCTTGAGTCTCTACGTATGGGATTAAAAATTCAGTATAACTTATTATATGTAGTCTGATTGTCTGTTTGAGAGAGTTGTTCTGAAAGATAGGGTTCAAAAATAATTGGGTGGATTTTTTACTGTTGACTGAGTTTTCCTGTAACAATAGCTACTAGACTTGTATTTATATGACACTGTATGAGGCCTTGTAGGACCATAGTTGTTGTATCATGTTATATTGACTTAGTTATCTGAGAGGAGGATTGTGAGATCAAGGTACCTTGTACAGCTTTTGTTTGAAAAAGGTCTTTTACTGATCAAAAGAAAAGTGGTCTTGAGTTATGTGTAGGTGACCAGTTTTGCAAAGGATATTTCCTTTAAAGAGTGAACTCAGATTTCGATATAAAACTAGTTGAGCTGATTTTTTTAGACCTTATCAGATTTTGCGTCTAGTAGGACCATCCGCATATCGAATTGAGTAACTGTCATAACTTTAGCATATATACGGTGTCTTGCATGTCTCTATGTCTCTATGTTATTGTTTTAATACATCGCATATTATTTCTGTAAAGGATGTTGTTCCCTCATTTTATTCTATTAGGACAAATTTTGAGGTAGAAATTTTCTTAAGGGAGGGAGAGTTGTCACATTCCAAATTTTAGGGGAATAAATTAGTATGTTTTATAAATTTAGTATTGTTTTGGAAATTTTCAAAAGTTGAAGGTCTTATAGCATAATTTATCCAAAACGTTAGGCTATGAAACCTTTCCCTCCCATTTTTAGTTTTTAGCTTTTTGTCATTTGAAAAACTTTTTATTTCGTGCATTCTTTCTCTCTCAACTACCAATTGTTTTGGTTTTTCTCGCTAACCGTGTGGTGGTGTAGACACCTCCAGCACCATTGTGTTCGTCTCGTTGACCCCATTTGTTCAATGTTATTATATTTCCATTCAATATCTTCATTTGCAACCGGTGAAACTTTGAATAGTTGGGTTTCATAAAAACCCAATCTCAATCGATCTTTTCGAGAAACCGACGCAATTAGGCTTTGTCTTATTAGTCTTGCCCCTGAACTAGTAAAACTTAATCGATTTGACTTAACTGGTCTGACTAAATTATTGACCGACTTGACTCGTTGATTGATTCGTTGACATGAACCATTAACTTTGACTTCTAACTGTTGACATTGACTTATGACCATTGATCGTTGACTTTTTTAAAGACCTCTATCCTGACATTTTTTTAATGTCCTGAGTCTGTTCTTGCAGTCCATTTTGCTAAATTTTGACCTTAAAGTCATGTTTTGCATATTTTAGTACTTTACAATATAGTTATGCTAAGTAAATTATGGAATTTATTGACTTATTCTCTGGTATTATATTTTGAAGGTGGTCACATATCTCTGTACATTCCCTAGTAAGTTTGGAGCGGCTCTATTTAGCTTAGTTTGACTCTGCATGTTCAATTTAAGATTCGCGTTTTCATTTCACATGACCTAGTACTATTGTTCGTGGGAGTGTAAAACGTAGCTGATATAGGTTAACTCGTATAAGTGTGTCCCTTTCACCTATTTTTTAACTTTAATAATATTATTGTTATTATGTTGTATGATAGTATCTATATGTGTGTGTATTCTGGTTACGTGTAATTAAGTTATGACTGATTTCTGATTATTATTGTATTATTTTAAATCTATGTATTGATATATTTTTGTTTCTGTATGGGACCCTCTTCGGAGGGTATAATCCTCATCCTGATTCTATATGGAATTATATCCTCGTCCTAATTCTACATGAGATTATATCCATGTCCTAATTCTGCATGGGATAATATCCCCATCCTAATTATGCATGGGATCATACCTCTATCATGATTTGGCATGGGATTATATGCCCGCCCTGATTTTGCATGGGATTATATCCCCGTCCTGATTCTACATGGGATTATATCTCCATCCTAATTCTACATGGGATTATATCCCCGCCCTAATTCTACACATGATTGTATCCCCATCCTGATTCTACATGGGATCCTCTACGGAGGGCAATATCTCTATCCTATTTTTGATTTCTAATGAGTTCCTCATTAGAGGTTAACTCGGGATCCTCTTCGGAGTGTAATATCCCCATCCCAACTTTTGTTTTCTTCTTTGAGTCCACTTTAAAGATCTCAAGTTCCTTTCAGTAGGTAATGTTTTCCGTTTTATTCGTCTATGACAAGAGATAAGGTTTTTAGGAACTATGTATGATTTTCTGGTAATAATTCTATTTTTTTGTTAATTATTTTTATATCATGCCTGAAGTATTTGAATTATTATATGCATTTAGAGGACACAATGAGCTCTGTAGCTCACTCTGTTTATGTTTCTATTTTTATATTATCCAAATGTATAAATGGTTTGGCTATCGGAGGAGTAGTCTTGATTTCATATTGTGTGAAGTTAAATTTTTGTTTTAAATCTCTTTAAATTGTGGCATTAATTTATTCAGATATCGTATTTGGTAAATGTTTTTAAAATAATTTATTAAATAAATTTTCATCTGTAAACTATTTCTATGGTTAGTGTGGTTACCCTGATTCAGTATGAAATCCTACGCCAAGTGTATGGGGTTACACCACTATAATCTCTTATCAATTGGTATCAGATTTCGATCGATTCATAGAGAGAACAAAACCTTCTATCTTGTTCATGCATGCTTAAACCATCTAGGTACCCCAACGGAGCTAGTTAACAATGATTGAATGATTTTTTGTTATTTTCAACTTATTATAATTTTGTTTCAATTACTTCTTGTTAGTTTTCTATTTTTATCAATATAAACGAAAAAGAAAAAAATTAAATCAAGAAAACACGAACAAAAGAATTTAGAGTTTATTTTTTTTCATGAACATTCATCATCTGAAGATTCAAGTTAATTGAACATCAACATCCCCTTCAAAAGCATTGTTCAATTTCGAATGACGAATTTAAGGTTCTTTGTTTGAAAATTTTCCAAAAATTTCTACTAGATGAATGTGGATCTAAATTTTTACATTCATGTTCTTCATCCCAAAAGAAGATTTCATCCAAAAAATCATGTCATTTAGACACCAAAAACCCTTCAAATGCATTAATCAAGAAAAAATGATAGATTTAGGGTTCTTTTTTGAAAAGAAATTCCAGAAAATTTTGCTGAAGGAATTTGGATATAAAATTTTATATACTGATTATAAACTCAAATAAAAACTTCCACATAAAATTTTAGGTCATTTGGTAATCGAAAACCCCTTCAAAAGCATTGCATAGGATTGATCAACAGATTTAGAGTTCCTCTGTTGCAAAAATTCCAAAAAATGCAACCAAAAGAATTCGAAAATCAAATTTTGTAAATCAGTTGTAAATCCAAAGAGAGGACTTCACCTAAAATTTATGGTATTTTGGACATCGACAACCCCTTAAATCATGTTGCTCAAGTTTCTCATGTGATTTCTAGGTTTTTCGGGTTTTATTTTCCTATCTTGCTTTGATTCTTAGTACTTTAAGTTCATTTGTTTTCCTCTTATTTATTCTATTACATCATCTAACAGATTGTTTTCATTTTGTTAGTAGGATCAAAAGAGTTTGCATATTCATTATTTCCTTGCATTCTTATTCAAATGGAGTCTTTACCTTTGTTTGATTTCTTAGAACTACTAAGTGTTTTCTCATCTTTGTTAGAGATTGAACTTTAACACGAACATTGTGAAACTTCTTGGTAAAAAATTTTTAAAGAGTACAATATTAGCTTACTTGTCTCATGGTGTATTACTTCTTTGGAGTGATTTGTCAGGTATGTTGATTTCTTTTAATTTTTCTTTTCCACTTTAAATGTTCTTTTGAGTGTTATAAATTTTCAGGATGTTTGAACCATCATAATTTTTCAAAGATAATTGTATATTATAATCTGATCTTTAGAAATCGAAGATACAAAAGAGGTTGATATTCAAAGAACTAATTTATTCCATTCCCAATGTTTGATACAAGTAAACCTTACTCCATAATCATTGACAATGGAAGTTGTGCAAACATGGTGAGTAGCTACTTGGTAGAGGCACTCAACCTACATTGTCACCAACATACAAAACCATGTTGTCCAAAATGGATTAATGAAGGTTCTGAGATGAAAGTCGCCAAACAATACGCAATCAATCTATAAATGGGCAAGTATTATGACAGAATTGGGTGTGATGTGATTCCAATGCAAGCTTCTCACATCCTTCTAGGAAGAACATGACAATACGACAATGATGTTAGCTACAATGGTAAGACAAACAAATACACTTTGAACCTATATGATAAGCCTTAAAATCTTAGGCCAATGCCACCAAAATAAATCATGAAATATAAAATGAGAATTTGTGAGGAGGTAGGGAAAGCAAAAAAAAGATGAGAATGAGACAAAAGCAAAAGAGATCACTAGTCATAAAAGCCAAAAGAATAATGACCCATGAGAGGTGAGTGAACCAAATTCTGAGAACTAAAAAGTGACTCAAAATAAAATATATGAGTAAAAATGAACCTTGAGCCTTATATCCTTATTCTCTTTAGGGAATCAATTATTTCGACTCTTAACATTAACAAGGGTTTGCCTAGTGTGTTTCTTTCTCTCTTACATGATTTTCGAGAAGTGTTAGGTTATCCACGTAATAGATTACTATCGGAAAGATAGATAAAACAACAAAACAACCTAATTCAAGATTCATTGAAAACTAAAGAGTCAAAAAATGGGAAAAGGCTACACCCAAGAAAGCCTTAGACTTTGTGCCATTTCAATGATGAATGGTGTTTTCACATGTAAGTAAAAGAGGATTTCAAGACAATAAGAAATCAATTCCAACAAAGAAGAAACCTCTACTAAAGCATTGAAAGACACATCACATTGATATGTGTAAGTATTTCACAAGCTTTCCTTTCAACACATCTAATTCTCTTTTTATTGGATTTTCAAATTCAAGGAAAAATCATTTTGAGGAGAATGGGAATGATACATGCTCCATAATCCAAGATGATGAGAATACATTCTTCATTGGACTAATGTTTCTACTCAAACTTATTAAAAAGAACAAAATCTCAAAGATTCAAAGTATATCTATTCGGTAATTATAATGTGAGTAAATTCTTAAAAGGTTCTAACATTTCTTCCTTTGATGTTTCATATTCGAGGTCAAATCCTTTTGAAGAAAGGCAAGATGTTACATGCACCACAAGCCTCACATCAAAGGAATATGGGTTAAGTCTTCCAATTGATTCACACGTTCAAGCCTTGGAAAAGAATACCAGAACAGAAACAAATATGTAATGGCTTTTTGAATGGGATTAGGTGTTATTTGGCCGACATGTCTTCTAGAGATACGATCGATCATCTCTTAGTTTTTCAACGGTAATTGAATCGTATCAATCCAATGTTGGGAACTCAAGATATGTTTATTTTAGTCAATATATGTTTATTTTAGTGAAGATAACACATGCATAAATTTGTATACATGATTAATACGAGATTTTGTAAATATTATGACTTTTTAATATTTTTATTGATTATTTGTAATATAAATTAATATAGTATGATGCACTATCTTTTAGTATTATATTTATTATTTTATTAGGAATTAGAATCAAACTATGTTTAGTTTATTATTATTTTATTCCTTAGTCTTTTGGAACTCCTTTCCTATATAAAGCATGCTCTATTCACTTTTGTAAATAAAATTTCTTTGATTAAAGATACAATATAAGTACGTTTTTTCAAGTGTTGATTACCTTGTACATTCAAAGCAATCTTTATCATAAAGTTCTTCAAGTTATTCGTGAGGGAGATCTTCACACTCTTGTTTGCCTCTTCATTGCGATTAGGAGGGTTGATTAGAGCCAATTATCGAGATTGTCTAGTCAATTGCAACTAGGAGGGTTTGTAGGACATTTATTCATCATATTTATCATCACCATCATCATCCCGCAACAACTACATCACCATAGCCATCTTCACGCTAAGCTTATACATACCATGGGAATTTTCAATTCGAGTTCTTTGATATCTTTATTTATCTTTTCATAATTATTTTTACATTCATCATCGTTATTAAATTATCTTCTTAACCATCATCTTCTTGCTTAATTTCCAGCAACTTTCCAATTCAAGAAACTCTAGTTTGTGACAAGAACCCTAATTCCATTTAATCTCACTTTTTTGAATGAGTTTAAATCTCTAGGCTTGATTCTTCAACTTCGAGCAACATTTATCACTTTGTTGTGATCTCCTATGAAAGCTTGATCTTATTGGGACTGGTTTTATCTGTTAAATATAGTGTCATTAGTGGAGTGAAGTTGTCATCAGCAGGCAATGCTTTCAATATTGAATCTCGATAAGCAATAATTGCAGTAGTGGTAGTTATAGCATGCTTCAAATTTGGCATTAGTATTGCCATTTCATAGTGCTTTGCACTGCAGTAAGAATACTAATTAGATGGATGAAAATCACAATCATTCAGAATGTAATCAAAAGATAGTTGCCCCATAAATTGAATAACTAATTCAAGTGAATAAGGAAGGAGCAAATGATTGTTTTGGTAAGTTTGTTCAAAGCTTGTTACAACAAAATTAATTAAACAAATAAGTTTTGGAATAGAAGAATTTTAGTACGTTGTTTATTATCTATGTTATAATATTATTTATTGTTATAGACTAAATTTATGCTTCAATTAAAAATATGTGACATAAATGATTACTTATTTGTTATAAATTCTAAAAATAAATTGAATCGATTTGGGTGACTAAAACGAAACAAAATTTCAAGACAATTTCAAGTTTAGTGATGATTTTGAGAAAAAAAATAATTTGGTGACTAAAATAGAACAGTAAAAATAGTTGAGTAGTTATATACGTAATTTATTTATTTTTTTAACAAAGTTAACGGTTTAGGTAAAAAAAATATGAGGTCACAAAATTTTACCAAAAATATTTTAAGAGATGACTGTCAAATGACATACTATTGCTTTGTGGTTGATGGGGTTGGGGTTGTTAGCTTTAGCCGTTCGTTAGGAAACAAAGCGGTAAGAAGTTGGACTCCAAAGAAACAAAGCCAACAACAGCTTCATCAGAAGCAACGAACTCGAACCAAGGAAAAAAAATCCAAGTTGAACAAGTTTCGGAGAGAGAACTCGTGATAAACGAAATTAGGGAGACAAAAAAGAGTGGGGAGGTGGAAGAATACGGTTTGGAGCAGTTAATGAGAGTTCTTCAACCGAGTTATTAGGGAGGGGTACCATGGGGATCAACAAGGCCAAAGCCTCTTAATTGGACATCATGTTCAAAGATAGCAGAAGATGTTGCAAAGAGCCTTGTCTACATCCACCAAGTATCAAGGCTTATCTATGGCAACTTGAAATCCTCCTTGGTACCCATTTTGAAGCCTTGAGGTCCTTTCTAACTCTTGTTCGACTGGAGATACTGATTCCTGAGCCTATTAAGCTCCTGAGATTCGGAAGTCGGGCCGTGCACTAACTCTAAAATTTGATGTTTATGCATTTGGTGTCTTCCTAATGGAACTTTTGACGGGCGAGCTTCCATCGCAACATCTGGTGCTCGTGCCTCGAGACATGCTGGAATGAGTTAGAACAACACCATAAGATGATTGCCGGCTCGGAATGCTAACTGAAGTTGCTTGTGTTTGTAGCTTGACATTGCCGGAGCAACGGCCGTCAGTGTGGCAAGTCTTAAAGATGATAGAGGAGATTTAAGGAGGGTGAGATGATGGAGGATTGTGCATCTTTTGGATATTCATGATTTAATCCTTGGGGATTTATCGTGTTTGGTTTCCATGACTTCAAGCTTGTCTGAGAAATTTATTAACTCCGTTGTCTATGACCATCTGATATCATCTACTTACATTGATTAGCAAATTTTCGAACCACCTTATAATAAAAATTCTCGCGTATTGCATCTTTGGAACAAGTTTTGCCAAGATTTTTTTTAAAAAAACTGACCTATATATTTATAGACATACACACAGATATCAATTTGAAAAGTCGATCATACACAAGTTTGGCAAGAACTTTCATTTTCATGAATAAAAAATATAACAGAAAGCTACAAGTACGAAAAACATTTCATGAACTTCGTCAACTATCAGCCACTTCCGGTACTATTGTGTTTCGAGGCCTACCAACCTGCCAACATAATTCAAAATCTGATCATTTAATCCTACACTCAAAATTTTGAGATTCAAAATCTAGCCACTGACAGACAGTGGCACGAACTGTGTTCAGACATCTCCGGTAAGGCTACAATGGAAGCACCAACCTTTTCTTCGATATTTACAACTGCCTGCATTAATTGAAGAAAAAGTATGATACAAGACCATGGATAAGAGAACTTTTAATGTTCTTACCCTGTCAAAACACAATTAACAAACTGGGGTTGGAATTACCTGCATTTATTTTCCCCATACGCCGTGCCGACCAATCATGGATGTATAGACGGTGAAATAAGCTTACCATATCAGTTCAATCAGACCCTGTGCACGGGGCCTTGTTCTCGATAATATTTCATCACTGTGTTTGATCCATTCTGAAAGTTTCCATGCTTCTGCCACTTCCATCTGAATTGAAGTAGCCACTGGTTATGACTTCTCTTCCACCACCAGAGTTTTCCATTCTTTCCCATGGTTTTTAATTTCTTCATTGACAAATGTCCAACTGGTACCATCTGAACACACAATATCTTTACTTCCTGGTCAAGCAGAAAGACAATGATCTAAAAGACCACAAGGTGCAGATAAATTACCTTTCGCGTCTTCTCTAGAAATGCTGCTGAGTCTCTAATAGATCCATTAACAACCCCAGGTGTAAATTTAGTTGCTTGGGAGCTGGGAGTGACTTTGGTGAAAGGGGACCAGTCGAATCATCTGCAGTGTTCCAATGAACTGCGAGAAATCCCCTGTTGAATTCCATTTACAGTTTTATTAAAGAGTATTTTAAGTTGGTCAAGAGATGACTGCTTTTTCCTTCATTAAGTTCCCTAGGATCATCCATTTGAATTATTTCTAATGTTATTGGTGAGAATTGTGAGTTATGTGAAGACTGTTACTTTTTCCTTTGTCAAGTTTCATAGGATCATCCAATGTTCATAATTCACACATTACCAATGTATAGAGACATGAAACCACGAAGCTCATTTAGAAATCTTCATCACCTATGGAATTCTTGATACATTACTAGGTTCTTTTGACTTAAAATTAAATATTCAGTCCATACATCAGTTAAACGATGTACTGTGATTTGAGATGAGTTTGAATGAGTGGTATTTACACATTAAACATATACAAGCACATATAAATAGACAACAAGATGATAATCTCACCGTAGCTGATGTAGCCAGGGAAATAGCAACAGCATGCTCCCTCATATTTTGCTCCTTCAGAAACTCTTTTTTCTGTGCCTCACTTTGCCATGATAGAGCTGTGAGATTTTTCAATTGCTGTTTGATGTCCTTAATCTCCAAATCTTTCTCCCGCAACTGGCATTTGTTCGTACATGCATGCACATGTTAAGGTCATTGGGGATTTGGGGTTAGTAAAAAGAAGCATCTATATTCATTCTATAGCCCAAATGTGCACAGGTACCAAATGGAGTTTCGCACATAAATACTCTTCAGTCATAGCTTCATCCGGAGCGTTATTAATAGAAGAAACTGATTTGATTCTCAGCACTTGTTCTATTGTGATGGTGAAGATGGCATGGGATCGACTATTAAAACCATAACAATGGAAGCACATAACATTAAATTATGAATATTAACTGATAAACTTCAGAATGAAACAATCCAACTCCTCAAAATTGTTTTAATTTCACCTGGACTGGTTATTCATATTTGTGCTCCCAGTTGCCCGGCTTATTGATCCTTGCTCCAGGCAAGTAGCCATTTCTTGCAGTGTACTGATTGCAACTTCAGTTGATCCAGCTAATGTTATAACTCCATTTGATGATTCACGGATTTGTATAGATGATTTTCCTGGAAAAGCAACTTTTGCAGCATTTCCTTTTGGTGTAACAAGTTTACCTACTGGTTCAGAATCCAGTAAATCCCTCACCTCTTCCTTCAGGATCTTCATATTCAAACGGTCAAATTAGGTTACTCCTCAGAAAGGACATACTATATATTCAAAAATAAAATAAAAATAAAAAACAAGTAGGCTCCAATATGGCATGGTATCCATCGAAAAGAAACAAATAGCCTACCTATACTTCCAGTTCATGAAACGTATTCAAGGGCGACTACAGAGAAATTCCATTTCAATTTTTCAACAAGGCAGCAGGTAACAAGTAATATGTACCTCTATGAAGGAAACATGTAGCTGGAACTCTGCTTGATGCTTCAATGTTTCGATTTTTTTCGAACAAGGCATTCATAACTTGAGGAATCAATCCTTTCTGGCAATCATCTTCGGTAGCTGTTCCCATGGTATATGTCTTCCCAGATCCTGTCTGCAACAAGTACGCAAGTCAACCATGAATAGAATTACCAAAACATCAAAAAATAAAATTAAAAACGGGTTTAACTGGGAACAACTCCGGTATATCAATTCATATTACCTGACCGTATGCAAGTACGGTAGCGTTGTATCCTTGGAATAAACCATCAACGAGTGGAGCAATGTATTCATCACACATGGAAGATGAAGGAGAGCCACCATTTCCATAAACATGATCAAATGTTAAGGAACGTGTCCCAATTTTCACCTGCACCCAAAGCCAAAAATAACCACACCAATCCCAAGAACGTTAAGAAAAATAAAAGAAATAAAAGTTCCTTTAACGCTTTTAACTATTCCCGTGGAACCGCTGCGCAAAAATATGAAAAATTCTAAAATACATGGTTGCTCGAATGGATTTGGTGCTCAAACTCGGACCTCAACAACTAATATCTTAACTAGTGAGGTCGCTTGGTTCTAAATGTTGGAATTAAAATAAAAGGTTAATAAAATGAAATCATGCTTGAACTTAGCTAAAAAATAGCGTGACGCATGCAATGAAAGGAAGAAATGTACAAAAAAAAGAAAGAAAGAGAGCTAAAGCTAAAAACATAATACCTGAGGCTTTCCGGTAGTAACAGTAACGAATTCTCTACAACCCTGAGAGCGTTCGTCGCCGATTAACAGCCTAATGTGAACGACTTTCACCGAGCAATTCTCTGATGCTTCCATTTTTAACAACGAAGACCCAAAAAAATAGAAAGAAAGAGAGAGAATCCAAAGCAAAATACTGTTCCAGAAAATGAAAGCAGAGCCTAAAAAACGCGTTTTTTAAACGGGGACGGGTACCGGTTTTTTTAAACGGGGACGGGGACGGGGGACCAATACCCGGCCCGAACCCGGCCCGTTGCCATCCCTAACTATTCCCGGGAACCGCTGCGCAAAAATATGAAAAATTCTAAAATACATCGGTTGCTCGAATGGATTTGGTGCTCAAACTCGGACCTCAACAACTAATATCTTACTAGTGAGGTCGCTTGGTTCTAAATGTTGGAATTAAAATAAAAGGTTAATAAAATGAAATCATGCTTGAACTTAGCTAAAAAATAGCGTGACGCATGCAATGAAAGGAAGAAATGTACAAAAAAAGAAAGAGAGCTAAAGCTAAAAACATAACCTGAGGCTTTCCGCTTCTCTTCTTTCTCTCTTCTTCTTCTTCTTCTTCTTCCTCTTCTTCTCTTCTTCTTCTCTTCTTCTTTTCTTCTTCTTCTCTTCTTCTTCTTCTTCTTCTTCCTCTTCTTCCTTCTCTTCTTCTCTTCTTCCTCTTCTTCCTCTTCTTCTTCTTCCTCTTCTTTCTTCTTTTTCTCTCTCCTCTTCTTCTTCTTCTCTTTCTTTCTTTCTTTTCTTCTTCTTTTCTTCTTCTTCTTTTCTTCTTCTTCTTCTCGTTTTTTTCTTCTTCTTCTTCTCTTCTTTCTTCTTCTTCTTCTTCTTCTTCTTTCTTCTTCTTCTTTCTCTTCTTCTTCTTTTCTTCTTCTTTTCTTCTTCTCTTATTCTTCTTATTCTTCTTCTTCCTTTTTTCTTCCTCTTCTTCTCTTCTTTTCTTCTTTCTTCTTCGTCTTCTTCTTTCTTCTTATTGTTCTTCTTCCTCTTGTCTTCTTCTTCTTCTTCCTCTTCTTTTTTCTTCTTCTTCTTTTCGTCTTCTTCTTTTCTCTTTCTTCTTCTTCTTCTTCTTCTATTCTTCTCTTCTTCTTCTTCTTTCTTCTTCTCTCTTCCTCTTCTTCTTCCTCTTCCTCTTCTTCTTCTTCCTCTTCTCTTCTTCCCTTCTTCTCTCTTCTTCTTCCTCTTCTTCTTCTCCTCTTCTTCTCTTCCTCTTCTTTCTCTTCTCTTCTTCTTCTTCTTCGCTCTTCTTCTTCTCTCTCTTCTTCTTCCTTCTTCTTCCTCTTCTTCTTCCTCCTCTCTTCTTCTCTCTCTTCTTTCCTCTTCTTCTTCTTCCTCTTCTTCTTCCTCTTCTTCTTCCTCTTCTTTCTTCTCTTTTCTTCTTCTCTTTTTCTTCTTCTTCTTCTTTCCTCTTTTCTTCTTTTCTTCTTCTTCTTCTTCTTCTCTTCTTCTTCTTCTTCGTCTTCTTTTTTTCTTCTTCTTCTTCTTCTTTTCTTCTTCTTCTTCTTCTTCTTCTTCTTCTTCTTCTTTTCTTCTTCTTCTTCTTCTTCTTCTTTTCTCTTCTTCTTCTTCTTTTCTTCTTCTTCTTCTTCTTCTTCTTTTTCCTCACTAAGTGGTTGATCCCAGCATGCTCTGGCTCCATTTTATACCTGGAAAACGAGCGAAATTCCTGAATACACTTTGTTTTAGTTAAATTAAGTCGGAAGCTAGCTAAGAACAAGAAAATATACCAGTTGTATTAGTAACTAACTATAATTAAAAGCATAAAAATTACGTGCGAGTTGTTTAAGATCACACATTTCGGATGAATTTACGAGGCACGGGAAGGATTAAACAGTGACCACAAGTCTGGGATTCTGCTTACATTTGTGAGTTTGTGACAATAGCAAACATGAGTTCTTTGGATAGAGATTGAAGATTCTAAAATACTAAACTTTAAAGCATCGATTCAAATGTATGAAATCATTGCTTTGGTGGTTGTAGTTTTATTGTATTTATCATCATAAGTGTGATCGATGTTTTTTTATGTAACCCCAGTATATTATTTTGTTGGAAACGTCCTTGCATCTATATTGTAAGAATGGGGTCATTAGAGGTTGGGGAAGATGATCCACGGATATAAAATATACATAATGACAAAAAATATTTCAAGCATTTGATTAAATAGTCAATTTATTTCTCTTTTTATAACATTTTGACCCTACGACATTTTATTTTGGGACAAAAAATTTCTTTCTCTGTACGGAAATCATTATTCAACTAACGATTAACTTTTTAAATAAGAACATTTTTATCCTAAAATGAAATGTTGGGATTAAAATATTCCAAAAGAAAATTAAGGACTAAAGTGATTATTTAACTAAATGTATGATTTTTTACCCTAAAATAAAATATTATGAGTCAAAACATTTTAAAAAAAATAAAAATAACTATCCAATCAAACACTAAAAATATTTTTAACGTTATACTTATAAAATATGAGGAATATATGAAGTGGGGGTTAGAGTTTTGATTGAAATTAAAAACTAACGTTAAAGAACTAACAATTTAAAATCCATTTAATTTCAATATATATATATATATATATATATATATATATATATAATGCAAGAATTAAATTACTCTAGTTTAGTTAAAAAAATTATTATTATTTCTTAATGTTCTGAATTTAGAGAGCAATAACTACAATAAAGAAGACTAAATATTAATTGTTAAATAATTAAGAATATTTATAATAAATTTGACTTTATAATATTTTAGCTTATTTTTTTAATATACCGTATATAAAACGTTTGAGTTGAATGTTGTCAGTTATATCCACGACACTACAATTGAAAAAATAATTTTTTTTCATTGGACAAAATCTTTTACAGTTTCATAATATTTTGAATCTATTATCTTTTCTTAAACATAATTTTAGTGAATTTAGTTTTATATTAAAACAATAATGATCTATAGGATTTACTCTTGCAATTTAAATTTGATGAAGCTTTCTCTGCGCTAGATTATTGCTCATGAATAAGGCCGTAAATGAAGCAAGACAGATCGCGAGTTACTGGAGATTGATTCGGTTAAAATTCGATAAATATTCGACTCGAGCTTTAGCTTGACTCGAGATTGAGTTTGACTCAAGTTCTTAACGAGCCGAAATGAGCTACTTAATACTCAACTCGAAAAACTCGTGAGCAGCTCGAAAATATAATATATTAAGATTTATTTTTTAAAAAAAAAATTATTAATAATATTAACATTTATGTGTTGATTTTTTTAAAATGCAGTATAAGGTTTTCATGTATTTAAGGTTAACCTTCGAGTTTGAGTTTGAGACTTTAATCGAATAATGTTCAAGATTTTTTTCATTTCAAGCTTTTACGAGCTTCAGTTCATGATCTCGAGTTCGAATTGAGCTTGAAAATTTTAGGCTCGTGGGTTTTCGAGTTAAGTCGAGTTTCATTTTAAAGTTTTCGAGTCAAGTCGAGCTTAACAATACTCAAGCTCGACTCGGCTCATTTAACCCTACTCGTGAATATTATTTTAGATATTAAATTTAATTTTTTAAAAAAGTGATCTATAAAGGGAGGTGGCACCATTTTGATTTTCTCTATAATTACTTAGTTTATTATAGGTTTTGTTATTATTTTATGCGAATATATTAATAAAAATTTAGATTTTATTATTAAAAGATTTAAATGAATGTCATCTTATTTCAACGATTATATCGAAAAATTAAAATTCCAGATCTAAAATAAAATTCATGAATATTATTTTTTGCAATTTTTGTCCAGTCATTTTTTTCAATTATAAAAAAAGAACTTCAAAAATGATTGTTACTCTGAAGTAAGATTAATTTCTCGAAAAATATCTACAATGAATAGGAGTAAACTCAGGATGTTGAGAAATTATTTAAGATTTTCTGTGGAAGTGTTCAATTTTTTAATAAATATTTTAATTTGATATTAAAATAATTTATTATTTATTATTTTATAATTAATATTGTCTGAATTTAATTTTTTTGAAAATTTTAATAGTTTATTTATTTTAAGTGTTTTTAATATTTAATTTTTTGAATATTAATTTTAAATATATTTTTTTTATTTTTTAAATTATTTTAATATTTTAAATTTTAATCATTTATTTATTTATATTTTTCCTACATATTAAATAAGTTCCCGAGCGCTCTGAAAATCCAATTAAACTTATCACATCAATATATTTTTGTTAATTGTTTTTTTAGATTTTGTAAAAGTTTAGGTTATGAGTGATTCCAGTCCAGGGTTAGAGTATACTTAAGACCCAATTGAGATTTACATAGAAATTTATAGATTGTCCATTAAGAGTAACGGCGGTAGGATTTGAACTTGGGCTTACAAGCTCAAATTCTTAAATCTCAACCACTTGTACGAACATTCGTCGACAATTTTTGTTAATTAAATTACTTAATTGATATATTTTAATTAATTGTTCTGTAAAAGATAAGGACCAAAATAGCACTCATGCCTAACAAAATTATGTAGCTTATTATCTTTAAGTAATCTCCGAGAAAAATCTTTAGAAAATGTGGTGAAAAAAGATTGGCTTATTTAGAAAGTTAAAAAAATTGTTTACTAAATAAGATGTTTGTTACAGTATCGATAGGAAGACATGTGGATTATTTGGTGTCTTTGGGACGATGTATGGACTATTCGATGTCTTTTGGTTTGTTATTAGGCTAGGATTGACGTTCCCTCTACATTCAACCTAAGGAATATGTTTTATCTTCCATCCTCCAATCAATATTGTCACAAACACACTATTTCAACAAATAAATTCTCCAAAATATAAACACCCTATTCCGATCCAACCCAAAGATCGACAAACTAGAGTCTTATATGGGACCAACGAAGTGGCTAACCCGAAATTGCTCTTTTAAAAATACCTTAAATCATTCATTTAAAAATATCATCCATGAAATCACATATAAAATCACAAATAATTAAGTTTTAAAAGTTGAGAGCTCCCATAATATCTCCCAAAAAGTTATAGTAAAATACTTTAAAATAGAGATATGACTTGGTACAAAAAGGGTCTATGAATAATAATGCCATCTACAAGACTCAAGACGTACTTTGGTGGCTCAGCACTCTACAACACTGACTGGTGATAAGCTCCTCGAGAAATCTTCCAAGAACGTGCGAACGGAAACACATTCCAAGCATTGAGCTCATAAGCTCACTGTCACACTAATAACTATATTTTTCTACATGCATTCACTACATGAGCATGATAGCAGGCAGAGGTATGAACATACAAGAACACTAACATGCAAAGCTGAGGTAGGCATCATGGTGTGGTTGGAGGGTTATGCATCTCAGGATGCACACCCATCTAGCCTACCTATAATACCCTTGGGTATTTGGGGTGAGATTAGGAACTGCATCAGAAACGTACAACCAACCAACTTACTCCTAAGACATAAGGAATATGAATCTCGAAGGTTACTTGCTAGGCTCATACGAAGAATAAATTCCCACGAAGGCGTTGTTTTTACCTCCACTTAAAAGGGTTTGTGACAACTGTCATTTTGATATCAAAATAAATTCCTTCTTCTCAATTGATAAATGAAGAAAATAAGTAGTAAAGAGAAGTAAAGGTCGATTCCACATGGATTTAGAAACTTATAAATTTCTGTCTGATTTGTTTAAGTTAGGCGTGATGTAGTAAACAGGGGGTTTTTGTAAAAAGCGATTAAGTAAATAAGAGTTTAAATAAAAGGTAATTAAAATAAAAATAAGAAAATAAAGATTGTAAATGGATATGGTAAAAACAGCCTCAAGGTTCGCTTTGACTCAATATCCTTTAGATCATCGAATTAGATTTTCCCTTCGGGATTCACATCAGTTACTTTGTCTACCCGTGACTCTATTTTGTATACTGAATACCCAAGGCAATCTTTGATTCCGGATTCGGAAACTAATCTAATCAATATCAATTGTCGTAGAGCAATTACCATTTAAGTTCATGGCGATCGACTCGGATTGTTGCTTCTATAACCGTCAATTTCGATCTCAATTTCCTCTTGGCGAAGCTATCTCGCCAAGTGTGTTCCCAGGAAGTTGAATGTGCTTTCTATAAGCCGAATCTTCCTCCCACACATTTAATCGCAACGACCTCTTGAACAAAGTCTATCTTTTGATTTTGAAAATTATTTTGATTTTGAAAAATAAGCGCAGAGATTGAGAGAGATATTCCGAAGATATTAAGTGACTGTTTCAATTCTCCCGTTGGAATTGAGTCATCGCTTCAGCTCTCGACTTATAAGAAAATTAGCTAAGCATGATAAAAGTCATACTTAGCATATTTAAAAACAAATCTTTAAAATAAAAAGAAAAATCAAAAAACTTGAAAAGTAAAATAAAAGAGAAAGCTTTAATAAAACTGGAAAGAATAAGGGAATTGTAATCTGATATGTGAGTTTAGGCTTACCCCAAGAGGGTATTTATAGCCTCTTAAAGCCTAAGGATAAACAAAGAAATTAAAATAAAATAATCCTAAAGATAATTGTTTTTTCCTAAATTCAAACTTTAAACAAGTCTCCTAATGCAACTCTACTTGTCTATCTTCTAGAAGGAGCGCTGAGTAGATCTTCTAGAAATTGTCGTTGACTGGACCTTCTAGAAACTACCACGTCAGATCGTGTTGTGCCCAGAGTCGTGCCCATCTCTCCAGCTGTGACCAAATAATAAAAAAATGCAGAATACGCCTATTTTACCACTAATTCTGGAAAGTAAGGACCTGCACGAAAATAAGCATAACACAACCAAATCAGGAGCAATAAATCCACAAGATCGAAGAAATAACGAGCAAATATTAACGATTCTGAACACTCGTCAAATTCCCCCTCACTTATCTCATGTTTGTCCTCAAGTATGATATAATCAAATTTTTCAAAATTCCATTTACCGTTCTTTGTCAAGTTTCACATTCAAGGAAGAAATGAAGAAGACTATTAATAGTTGAATGGAAATAAGATCAGAATTTACCTCTGAGTATTGTTCGATACCGCTGAAGTCATGGAACACGTCGGGAATATCAATTGTTATGGACGAGATGATGAAGTGGCCATGGTTGGCATTGACTGGAATGATGGAGAAAGGGATCGTGGCGGAGAAGTACGACGAGCAGTGCTCGACCCGGGGTGAAGCGAGGCGATCGACGTTATCCGATTGGTTCCTTGTGTATACCATCGTAGAGTGAGCACGCTAGGGAGGGCATAGTGGTTCGGTAAGGCCAATGATGGTGAGGAGAGGAAAAAAACGATGGAAGCATATTGTTGGGGAGAGGCAATCGGTTGGAGAAGATGAAAGGGAGTTGGGTTAAACTTTTTTTTTTGCCGTACGTAGGGGTTGTTTTAGAGTTGGAGTCAAATTGATTTTATTTTTGGGGAAAATAAAAGGGAGTTTAAAATCTGAAAAGGTGATAGAGATAGGGATGGTGGGGTCTACGGTTAAAGGGAAATGAAAGAGAAGAGAGGATTGGGGAGTGGGGTAGGTGGCAGAACAAAAAAATGAGGGAGAAAACAATTTGGGTTTTGCTAACGTGCGCCATAAAAATCAACGTACCATTTTTTGATTTGTTTCCATGGTATCGATATTGATTTAGCAATATAGGTACTACATGTTTTGCACGACTTTACACTGCTCCTGGTGTCCAAATTTGGCACTGTTCGGATGATAATTTCACAAATCTTCGTTGTTTAAGTTTGAAAAACATTTGGTTCCTGCAAAATAATAATAAAAATTAAATGAAGCATGCTTAATTGAAATAAAAAATAAAAATGTAACGAAATTAAAAACAATGGATTACCTCCCATGAAGCACTTTTGTTTAACGTCGTTAGCTCGACGACCTGATTCAGACTACAGGTTCTTAGAGAAATACTTCATCCACTTCATACACTTTTCCCAACTAAGAATTTCCTTATAGAAATTCTACGATCGTATAATTCTTTTATTTTCTCCTTGTAGAATTTGACATTCTCATAGGTTATTCTTTGAACCTTTTTAGCTTTGAAAGAGTATCCGAAATAACCAGTGGAGTAGCATTTTCTCATTAAAAGGCACTCTTTATGTTTTTCGGCATTTGTTTCAGTCCTATCTCAGGTGCCTGTAAAACAGAATGGAGACCTTTAGACTTAGAAAGAATCAAATGTAAATCAGAATGAACAGAAAATAAATTTTCCAACTCCCTGATTTCCTCATTTTGGTCTTCTAACTCCCTGCATAGATCAAAAGATACTTTAGTTTCTATAAACTCATTTTCCAAAGGATCAATAATATCAACATAATTTATGATCGCCACTTTGTCTGGGTGTTTCATTGTCTTAAACACATCAAATTTAACGATCTCACCATTAAACTCCATGGTTAAAGTCCCACTTTTTACGTCAATCTTTGTGTGCGCAGTACTTAGGAAGGGACGCCCCAATAAAATATCGGAAGAAGTACTGGTGTGATCATTCTCCATATCAATTACATAAAAATCGGTGGGAAATATTAAGTCGTTTACCTCCACCAACACATTTTCCAAGAGTCCTTACGGGTAAATGACAGATCTGTCGACAAGCTGAATTGATATTTTTGTATCCTTCAAAGGCTCATTAGTAATCACATTGTAAACAGAGAGAGGCGTTACATTAATAGAGGCTCCAAGATCACACATGGCTCGCTTTATCCTAACTTTACCAATTTTATAGGGTATTACGAACATACCTTGGTCTTTCAGTTTTGGTGGCAACTTTCATTGGAAAATAGCTGAGACATGCTCTCCCAAATTTACCTTCTCGATCCTAGTAAGTTTTCTCTTTGTTGTGCAAAGGTCCTTCAAAAATTGGGCATATCTTGGAACCTTTCGGATAACCTCAATGAGAGGTATATTGATTTCCACCTTTCAAAATTCGTCTAGTATTTCCTTTTCCTCATTATTTTATCCCTTTTTACTAACCTTGATGGAAAAGGTAGCGGCAAGTCATAGAGAGATGGTGTTGGATCCATTTGTTCTTTGTCACTCTTCTTCTAGGATACTAAATTAACAGTCTTCTTTCCTTTTTGGATTGCTTCATCTTTGGAATAGGTGGCGCCATTACTGTACCACTCGAAGAATGATGGCGTTGTCATTCTCCCTTGGATTTACCTCAGTTTGAGATGGAAGTTTACCTTGTGATTCCAAGCGTCCTACGGTTTGAGCCAGTTGGCTTATCTACTTGTCTATCTCTTGAAGTGGGCTTCGGTACGAATCTGGAATTTTTCTTGGGAAAGTGCTAACCTCTCAACAATTGATCTGATGATGTCTTTTGTGATTGTTTTGGTGGTAGAGGTGGTCTTGCTTGATAACCTTGATTCGGTCTTGAGTTCTGAGCATAACTGAAGTTCGGATGATCCCTCCATCCTGGATTGTAAGTATTTCCGTAGGATTATAAGCTCTTTGGGGAGGTCCTGGAAAGTTACCGACTGCATTGACTTGAGCTGATGTTTCATCTTGGATCAGTGGACAACCGCCTATTGGATGATAAGGTAATGTACATATTCCACAAAATCTATTTGGTCCTGTCTTTCCTACAACAAGAGAGTTGATGACTTCAGTTAATTTATCAATTTACTTTCCAAAGAAGAAGAACTTATCTCATGAACCCTTCGAGGAGGTTCATTATTTGCACAAAACAGTTGGGAATTTACGGCCATTGTGGAAATTAAATCCCTAGCTTTAGTAGGAGTCATGTTCACCAACGCTCCACCACTAGTAGTATCGATCATATTCATTTCCAGGGAAGTTAATCATTCTTAAAAGTATTGAAGGAGTGTTTGTTCCGTTAACCCATGTTGTGGGCAACTAGTACATAACTTTTTAAACCGCTCCAGTAATCGTAAAGCGACTCTCCTTCAAGCTGCTTGATTCCAAGTATTCTCCTTCGTAGTTCACTTACTTTTGCTGCTAGGAAAAACCTGTCAAGAAAAAGACGAGTCATTTGAGCCCATGTAGTAATAGAGTTAAGGGGTAGATAAAATAATCATTCCTTAGCCGAATCGACTAAGGAATAAGGAAAAGCTCTAAGTTTAATTTGGTCCTCGGTTGCTCCTTGTGGTCTAATATTGAAGCATACCATGTGAAATTCCATGAGATATTTGTGAGGATTCTCGTTTGGCAATCTGTGGAATGTAGGGAGGAGATGAATAAGGCCAGTTTTTAACTGGCATGGTGTTTCACCTTGGGGAAAATCAATGCACAAAGGCTCTTGTCCAGTGGGTGTCGCGAATAACTCTCTGATAGTAGGATCGGCCATCGGAATTAGTTCTGTATTAACGGATTCACCTGAATTTAATTCTGATTCTAGATTTGATCGTTGTCTCATTCTTTTCCGAAGCGTCTGTGCGTGAAGTCTCCTAACTCTGGCTTTAATTTTCGAGTCGTACTCCACTAATGCGCCCAGATTAGTACTGATCATAAATCAAAAGCAAACAAAAATTAGTAACTTTGGCGAAGTCCCCAGCAACGGCGTCAATTTGACAACTGTCATTTTGATGTCAAAATAAATTTCTTCTTCTCAATTGATAAATGAAGAAAATACATAGTAAAGAAAAGTAAGGGTCGATTCCACAGGGACTTAGAAAATTATAAATTTATGTCTGATTTGTTTAAGTCAGACGTGATGTAGTAAACATGGGGGTTTTTGGTAAAAAGCGATTAAGTAAATAAGAGTTTAAATAAAAGGTAATTAAAATAAAAATAAGAGAATAAAGATTATAAATGGATATGGTATAAACAACCTCAAGCTTTGCTTTGGCTCAATTTCCTTTAGATCATCGAAATAGATTTTCCCTTCGGGATTCACGTTGGTTACTTTCTCTACAAGGGCAATTCCATGACTCTATTTTGTATACCGAATACCCAAGGAAATATTTGATTATGGCTTCAGAAACTGATCTAATCAACATCAAATTGTCGTAGATCAATTACCGTTTAAGTTCGTGGCGACCGACTTAGATTGTTGCTTCTATAACCGTCAATTCCGATCTCAATTCCCTCTTGGCAATGCTATCTGCCAAGTATGTTCCCAGGAATTCGAATGTACTTTCTATAAGCCGAATCTTCCTCCCACACATTTAATCACAACAACCACTTGACCAAAGTCTATCTTTTGATTTGAAAACTGTTTTGATTTTAAAAAATAAGCGCAGAGATTGATAGAGATATTCCGAATATATTAAGGGCCTATTTTAATTCTCCCGTTGGAATTGAGTCATCGCTTCAGCTCTCGGCTTATGAGAAAATTAGCTAAGCATGACAAAAGTCATACTTAGCATATTTAAAAACAAAGCTTTAAAATAAAAAGAAAAATAAAAAAACTTGAAAAGTAAAATAAAAGAGAAAGCTTTAATAAAAACTAAAAAGAATAAGAAAATTGTAATATGATATGTGAGTTTAGGCTTACCCCAAGAGGGTATTTATAGCTTCTCAAAGCCTAAGGATAAACAAAGAAATTCAAATAAAATAATCCTAAAGATAATTGTTTTTTTCCTAAATTCAAACTTTAAACAAGTCTCCTAATGCAACTCTGCTCGTCTATCTTCTAGAAGGAGCACTGAGTAGATCTTCTAGAAATTGTCATTGACTGGACCTTTTAGAAACTACCACGTCAGACCGTGTCGTGCCCAGAGTCATGCCCATGTCTCCAGCCGTGACCAAATAATAAAAAAATACAGAATACGTCCGTTTTACCACTAATTCTGGAAAGTAAGGACTGCATGAAAATAAGCATAACAATACAAAATCAGGAGCAATAAATCCACAAGATCGAAGAAATAACGAGCAAATATTAACGATTCTGAACACTCATCAGTTTGGAGCTCGGGTATAGAGCCAGAGATGAAAATTTTAAACATATGAAGTCATTAAAAAAACGTTAGTACAACTATTTATTTGAAAAAATAAACAATAAGAATTGAATAAATAAATTAAAATTTAAACTTGTTATTTTCGCTTAAAAAGACAACCCGAAAATTAATTCTGGCCTAACTCACTTACATGTCCCCAGTAGAGTCGCCAAGCTGTCACAATCGTCTTTCGGGTGGGCCCAAAATTGGGCTTCGACTTAAATAGAACACGTTAGAGTCACCATTGATCATTTAAAAATATTTAGGTTGATCGGACACCATCTTACTTGATCTGCGTTTTACCAGAAATATGTCGGATTCAGGAGTCGATTACAATCAATGAATGATTAGTACCCTTGAATTGTCTTTTCGGTACCATTTAATTTGTCAGTTGTCTTAATTGCAAAAATTAAAATTTAAATCGAAATTTAAAAATTCAATTTGAATTGCTTACCTTTGATCGATTGAAATTACTATTGAAAAAGTCAAAAAAAGATGTTAGACGGTAAAATAAAAGATATATCAAATAAAATATTAAATAAAAAATGAAATAAATAAATAAACAAATCAAATAATGAAATATTAAATTTTTAAAAAAATGTTAAAAAAGGAAGAAAACAATAAATTTCTAGGGAAAAACAAAATAATAAAAATAAAAAATGCTAAAAGAGAAAATAAAAAAATAAAAAAAATAAAATAAAAAAATGGGAAAATAAAAATAAAACGAAAAGTGTTAAATTTTAAAGAAAATACAAATAAGTAAAAAGGATCAAATTGAAATGAATTAAAATTATGGATCAAATTGATACTAAAAATGAGCTGCAAGAGAAAAATAAAAAGGTTAGGGGACTAAATTGAAAAATATAAAAAATGTAAACAAGGATTAAATTGAAATAATTAAAATTCAGAGGCAAAATTAAAATAGGTGACCAAAATGAATTACACTTCAAAGTTGGAGGGACTGCGGAAATAGTGTAACTATTAGCTAATTACATATAGGTCCCTCGACTATAAATAACCCTAAACTAAAAAAAAAACTCATTTTAACCTCATTTCTAAAAAAAAAGTCCATTCCTCTCAAAAACTCTCTCACCCAAGCTCTATGGCCAGGTGGTCGTCCAACCTCTTGTGGTCATCGACCGCCGCTCCGTCGCCGCTTCGGCCACCGTCTCCGATGATTGAAAAAAACAAGTAACCCCCAAAATGACCTCCTCAGTCTCGTGAACCCAAAATCGACCTCCAAACACCCAAACGCCCAAACAACACCTCTATCGAAGTAGATATAAGAAAAAACCCCTCGAGTCTTACTCTTATTCGACGGCGACTAATGGTTTTCCGCTTCCTTTTAATGCTTTTCCTTGTGATTTGCTTGGTTGTTTGATGCTTGGTATTTCTGTTATTTTCTGTTTGTGTTGCTTCGATGTTTTCTGTTGTGTTTTGATCTTGTCATTTTTTTGCCCTGGTGTTGTGTTGTGTCCGGTGTGGTATTTATATAGCCCCCTGATGGGGTTGTTTCTAGCTTTAGTGGGGATGGTTCCCCTCGTCCTCGATTTGCTCGGGTTTGTTGTTATTGACTGGCTAAACGGGATGGTGCAGTCCCGATTTAGCCAGGGCTTCATTACATGGCGATTTTCTCAGTTGGCCGTTGTTCGCCTATGGGTTTCTTTCGGGTTTTTCGATCTACCGTTGGATCGTTTTGACCAGATCCAACGGCTGCTACTCACGTACGGCGCGAGTACTAGGGTTGAAACCCTAACTGTCTTCGATATGGGTCGTTGATCTGTCCTTGATTTAACGGTTGTGAACCATGCAACACCCTTTGTTAAGTGTAAAAACCCTAATTTCCTTTGGGCTGGGTTAGGCCCGTTTTGACTCCTTGATTGTTTTGGACCCGGACTCTTATTGGACCTTAAAAAATAAAAAATAATAATATAATAAATAATTAATAATAAAAAATGATTTTTAAAACTATATATTATATATGCTTTTAAAAATTGTTTTCAAAACATATAATATATATTTTAAAAAATAATTAAAAGATTTACACAAAATTTATCTAAAATATTATCAGAGATGAAAATTAATCAAAATTTTATTTGATCGGATCAATTTTTATTTTTAAAAATTAGGTTTAAGGTGTAAGTTTAAGGTAAAAAAAATCAAATACAACATTATTTGACTTATTTTCACCATTATATTATAATTTAAAAGGTAATTATAATAACACGTCTTTTTATATTTTCAATTATTTCTTTATTTTATTATATATATATATATATTTGTTATGGATTCAAATGCGAGTTTTAGCCTAAATTCATGTCAGATTTTGGGTGGGTTGGGACCCTCCTAAACCCAAATTAGATTGGGTATGAATGAAAGACTTGAATTTTTAAATTAAATTAGAAGAGACTAAAAATTTGATCCAACTTTGACCCATTATTATCCCTAAATGTGATGCTTCAAGCTATATCCTCAAAGATCTCAACCTTATCCCTAATTTAACGTTGATGGAACAAGATGGAAAGTAATACACTCTGGGGCTATAATGGACCTAATTATGGGCTCAAACGCTAAGCGTAGCCCAATAAGAAAAGGCACGTGACAGGGAGTATTTTATTTTTTAAAAATATCGATATTGGCGTGGATTTCACGCTGGAATATAATAAAACAACAAACTCATTGACTTTTTGGTATTTCAACTTTTAAGAGCAATATTTAATATTATAATGTAAATTAGAAGTTATACCTTACATCTTTAATATACGAACTAAATAAATATGTTATTGATTTTGTTATTTTTTTAATAAAATTGATAAAAATTATTTAATATATTATTATTTTTATTTAAAATATTAATATTTTTTTAATAAATATGGTAAAGTGTCAAATAATAATAAAATCGGTAAAAAAATAATAAAACTAATAGCGTTTTACGGAATATATTAAAAAAACTGATAAAACGCCCAATAATAACAAAATTAATAGAAATAATAATATTTTTATTAATTTTATCGATTTTATTAAAAAATAAAATAAAATCAATAATATATATTCTTAACCGTATATTAAAAATGGACTTTACCAATGTAAAGTCTAAACTAAAATACATAACATAATATGAACAAAGGTAATTATCCCAAAAAAAAATGTACCATTAAATCTTGACCGTACGTTCTTATCCCTAGTCAACGGAAAATAAAAAGGTAATTCCATCAAGTTATCAATGCCTCATGGAAGTTCTGCGATGGGATATTTAAAAAACGGTTAAAAAATATCTGATCTATTAAATAAGTAATCGGTTAAAATTTTGATCGGTTAAAATTTAGATTAGTTATGTTATATCATTTAATTGGAAATATTATCAAGCACAATAACCTATTAAGTACCGCTTATATAATGTAATAGGTAGCGCTTATATAATAAAATATGTTAATTATTGGAAATTATTAAGTACAATAACATATTACGTACAACTTATATAATGTAATATGTAGCGCTTATATAATAAAATAGTTAATTACTAAAATATTATTAAGCACAATAACATATTAGGTAGCGCTTATATAACGTAATAGGTAGTGCTTATATAATAAAATATGTTAATTATTTAATATGTTATTACAATATATTAGGTAAACGCCAAAAATATTATCAATAATAACATAACCGGTTATTTACTGGAAACATTATTAAGTATAATAATGTAATCGGTAGAAAAAATTGGTGTTACCTATTATATTAAACTACATACCCGATATGTTGAAAGTGTCGATTCCATTTAAATAAGTATCGACACTTTTGGAATTTAAAAGAAAAGCAGTAATAGCGCCTATAAAGTATCGATATTTTACAATATAACAGGTAAAAATATGACAAACCAATTTCATTATGACAAAGCCGATAAAATTTACTGGATATGTTGAAGTGCTTGAAAATGTTTTAAATAATTAAGCTATTTTATTATATAAGCGCTACCTATTACATTATATAAGCGCTACCTAATATGTTATTGTGCTTTATAATGTTTCTAGTAATTAACCTATTTTATTATATAAGCGCTACATATTACATATATAAGTGCTACCTATTACATTATATAAGCTCTACCTATTACATTATATAAGCGCTACCTATTACATTATATAAGCTCTACCTATTACATTATATAAGCGCTACCTATTATATCATATTTTTACCTGTTATATTGTAAAGTATCGATCATTTTTAAAATGATCGATACTTTACAATATAACATGTAAAAATATGACAAAACCAGTTTCATTATGATAAAATCGGTAAAATTTACCTGATATTTTGAAAGTATAGATACTTTTTATAAAAATGTATCGATACTTTATTGAAAGTTATGTAATTTATGTTTCAAAAATTTTTAATAGTGTTTCATGTTTTCCACCTACAATATTAATTTAATAATTTCATTTATACAAAAAATTATTTGATTGTTTTGATATTTTATAAAATATTATTTAAAATTTAAATTTAACAATTTTAACTAAAAATAATAATAAATATGTAATATCTATGTTTATTATTTTTAATTTAATAATAATATATACCGTAACATAAAAATAAACCATTAGACGTGTATAATTACTAAATTAATATCTTAAAACTCACAAAAAAATAACCTTAAATTAACGTTTTTCACAGTGAAATATATATGGACACTTATATATATGTATCGATACTTACCGATAACAAAAGTTTACCGGTTACTAAATTTTTTAATAATTTTTTATATTTTCTATCTAAAATATTATTAATCTGTCAACATAATAAATAACTCTAAATCAAATTTATTAAATATCTTTTAATTTATATGATAATATCGTATATTAACTTTATATTAGTCGTCTTTCCTACACAATCCCCTCTGCCCCGGCCTTTTATATTTCTCTATTTATTATTATAAAAATCAAACAATTATTTGAAGAGAGAGAGACAGAGAGAGAGATAGCAATTCGGCGAGGGTTTTAGAGAGAGAAAGAGAAAGCGGGAGTATCAAACGCAAGACATAGAGAGCGATGTCGGGAGGAATAGCTCGTGGTCGACTCTCCGAGGAACGCAAGGCATGGAGGAAGAACCACCCCCATGTCTGTTCAGTTTTTCTCCCTGTTTTTTTTTTCTTTTGGGGTTTCCATATTCTTTGTTTTCTTAATTGTTTGTTGTTGAAATTTTAGGGTTTTGTTGCGAAACCTGAGACGTTGCCCGATGGAACGGTGAATTTGATGGTGTGGCATTGCACAATCCCTGGTAAAGCAGGCGTAAGTAAAATAATTTATATTTAATTCCTGATTTTTTTATTAGTCTGTAAAGTACAAGGGTTTCTGTTTATTGAGCTTGGTTTGTCAATTATTTTCTATTTTTTGTTTCGACTTGGATACTGATGTGTTTTTTCGCGATTAAGATTTTAGTCCTCTTTTTCATTCTGGTTAAATTAGAGGGTAATTAAAAAAGTGAAAAAGAGAGGTGAAGCTTCTGATTGTTGTAATTGAAACATAAGTTTGATGTGATTAATTGTGTTAAAACATGGAGTGGAGTGGCCATGATGTTGATGATTCTGGATTAAATTGGCTGAGTAGTTTATTTCCCCTATAGGATAATGGGAGTATTTCCTTCTCTTGTGCTGCGGATTATATATATATATATACACGCATATGTGTGTACCTTACATTCAGAATGCTGAAGCAAAGCTAAAACAAGTTTCTTTAGAAGGTTGTGTGATACACTGTGTCGGCGTATATTATGAAAATTATTATTGATTGGAATGCTGGTGGATATTTGAGTCTGTGGCTGACAGTTTAAACTAAATGATTATTGATAGATTTTTTGGCTTTTATGGAATCAAGTTTTTGTTTTATTTAAACATTCTTTTATTGTTGGTCGGTACTTGGTAGGGGTTTACTATATGTATGTTGATATTTTTTAATAATGAGCTTTACATGATTTTATCAATATTGTTTGGAACAATGACTTGTAGACTGTGGGGGCCTGACAGCCTATTGTCATTATTTAGATTCTCACAACTTAGTATCGTTATCCTAATTTTAATGGGTTATTTTATAATTATTTGGCATTTTATAGGACCTGAACAACTGATCTGTTTTTGTTAGTTAATTTAAACCAATCACATTCATTTTCATCATCTCTGCGCTCCCCCCCAGTCTGAAGATATTATATGAGCATCTCTGCTATTTTTACAGTTCTCTGACCATTCTATTTCAGGAGTTGTAGTAGTTGCTGAAGGTCTACCTTTCCCTTTCTCTCTTGATTGCATTAGTACACAAGCATACAAATACTTGTTTTAATATGAATTGCCCATCACCACAGTCCATTTTGTCTATCATTTTTGTCTGTTCTTATTTGGCAATTAAACATGGTTTCATATTCTCATCCTTTGTTAGTTATTTAGCAATTAACCTGGTGTGAGGTATTGGTCAGAATTAGACCTCATTCATCATCATTATTCCATGATTCATTTTCCTGAGCCTTGGAAAATTAATCATTATTTAAAGCATGAGTAGTAATTTTAGTATTACCTGGAGAGAGGGCATCAGCGGTTTCAACAAGTAGCATGTCACTTCCAGCAGTCTTTATAGAATTTTAAGTCTTTGAGGTACTTTGACTATTTATAAGTTGCAGATTGAGAACTAACAAGTTTGGGCTGCAAGTTTTAGATTTGCCTTGCAGCATTGGTGGTTGTTATGTTACTCAAAGTGTGACAGCCTTGTGATATTGGTTTTGATCCTGTAATGATATTGCACCTATGAAATTGTTTTGGTTGTCGGTTTCCTTAATTGCCTTTGTGTATTAATTTTCTTGTATGATGTTTGCAGCTTTTATGTAATTCCCCTTGATATTACTTTTGCCCAACTCATTTTACATTTGGTCATTACTATTCACAATTCATGTCTTGTTCTTTATATACATGGACTAGTTTGAGGGTGTGGTGTTTGGATGCTTGCATTTGTATCTGGAGCATTTTTGGTAATGTCGTCGAAAGGCTTCCTTTTTCTTGAACTCATTGATTAAAAAGTTAAATATTTGATTAAGCAGACTCATGAGAGTGTACATGGCAATATGGGGTTAAGAGAAAATATTGAAAGAACAAAAATGTGCATTTTTGAATCAATTGTAGCTTGTGTTTCTTTTAAATTTTGGATATGTTTAACTCGATCCATGTTACAGACTGATTGGGAAGGTGGCTACTTCCCACTGACACTCCATTTCAGTGAAGATTATCCTAGCAAGCCTCCAAAGTGTAAATTTCCCCAAGGTTTCTTCCACCCGAATGTTTATCCATCTGGTACTGTTTGCCTTTCAATTCTGAATGAGGATAGTGTAAGTATCTTCTTCTCTTGAGTATGGTTTACGTGTTTTTTATTATTGTGGTCCCATCTACCCAGACTGGCGTTTCAGGCCATTCTTGTGTTGTATGTAGGGTTGGAGACCAGCCATAACTGTGAAGCAGATTCTTGTCGGAATCCAAGATCTTCTGGATGCTCCTAATCCTGCTGATCCTGCTCAAACTGAAGGATATCACCTTTTCATCCAGGTATTCATCTTGAGTTGATTCAGTAGAGACTGGATGTTTTAGAAAATTCCTGATATTGGGGATAAAAGAATTTTTAGTTGTGTTTTTTAAACATGGTTACTAATAAGGTTTCCAGGCATGGGACTGTTTAAGGTGCAGGGTTAGTAATAAAAATCAATCAATGACATATAATATCGTGTTTGTCATGCAGGATGCTAATGAATACAAGAGAAGGGTTCGCCAGCAAGCCAAGCAATACCCACCTCTGGTCTAGTCTATTGTTATCAAATATTAGCTCTAAGATTTTCAATGAAATTGCTGGTAAAATGCCAGTTTGGCTTCTTCCTCATGTACAAGACTCGGCTTTTGCTAAGAGAAACATTCTTCCTTGGGTATTTGGTAATCGGTATAAACTGTATGGACCTGCATTGCGTTCCAACTCCATCACATTTAGATTAATGGTGGTTTTATACCACTAGAATTGTAACTTAAACTGAAGCTTGTTTTTCATACACTGTTTGTTCTGTTTTAGGACTGAATCATGCAGCAAACACAAACCATTTTGTTGATTTTTAATTTAATGAACAAATAGTCAGCTAAAACAAATTCTAACGCAAGGAGTGTTTTGGGGGAAGAATTTGCAAGACTATCCGTCCTTAATGTTGGAATGTCTTTCTAGGCTTTAGTACCATCCATTCTATACCCTAGATATGCTCATAAATTTATATATGAAGAACAGAAAGGCATAAAAATCGAATATAAACATTATGCAAGTACCCATGCTGTCTTGAAATTACCATTAAATTTATGTTGTGGGGTTCTTCATTAGAGAAGGATCTTTTTGTACCAGAGAAAAACTATGAATGTTTTATAAAGCAATGATTTAAATAAGAGTTTTATTTTTTATTTTTCTGATAATAAATTAAAAATTGTAAAACAAAATAGGGTAATATATGTATTTAGTATCTAAACTATCAATTTTGATCCGTTGTAATACTTAAACTTATATTTTTTTCAAATCATGTATAACGCTCAGTTTTCATTACATTTTAGTACCCTACCTTTAAAAATTTAACGCGTTTAGTATCTAACTATCAATTTTGATTTATTTTAGTATCTAAAATTTAAAAAAAATAAAACTTAACATTAAATTTTGAATGGGTACTAAAATGAAATAAAAAAACTAATCTTTTTAACGGCGGGAACTAAAATTAAACAAAAATAAATTTTACGTATGGTTTTGAAAAAAATTGAAAGTTTAGGTTCTAAAATAGACTAAAATTAATAGTTTAAGTACTAAACATGTAATTTACTCAATAAAATAATGGGCCTATGAATTTATTAAGGTGAAAATTGTCATTATTGAATTTTATATTAATGTTAATAAATTATTCTTCCATAAAATTCTAATTAATATTTTTTCCAAAATTAAAAAAAAATCAATTGAATCTCTTTAATTTTAGTCTTTCCAAATTCCCACTATCACCAAATCTCTTTCTCGATTTTCATATCAATGAAAAAAAATTATTAACGTTATTTTTTTCTTCAAAACTTAATGAGGGAAAAATTTAAGTATAATTAACAAGTTTCTTTTCTCTTTTATATTTCACGATTCCTCTAAAAATTATTATTCTCTTTTTTTAATTTATCATATTTCTCTCACACGTAAAGTCACAATTGTTTATTACCAATTGTGGTGCTTGAATCATATTGAAGATTGTTCTTAAAATTCTAGGTACATCACGTTTTTAAATTCTTTCTTTTAATTTTTATATATTTTCAAATTCTAGATAAGATCATTCTTTTATTTTCAAATGCTATGTTATGCATTGAGAAAAATATGTTGGAAAACATTGATGTTGACATTATCATCAATGGTTTTGCATAAAAATGATCAAATGTAATATTTTTTATAAGTATTTGTATTCTTAAATATATTTTTTGACATCTTTTTTGTAATGAATTACTATTTTTTAATTTAATGAAAAATGTAATAAAAAATTTTATATTGCAATTTCTTAATTTTTTTATATTAGAGGGCATTTTTTATTTTCGCCCGAGCCTAGAAATAATTAGGACCGGCCTAGATTACAAGTTAGTGGATCGAGTTACTCGAGTTTAATTCAACTCATTAGTCCATTAAGTATTAGGTCAAAGTTGGACTTGTTTTGGGTTAGGATTGAACTCAAATAATTATAAAAAGGGTATTTTTAGTTTGTGATCAAAGTGTGAGAGATTAGAAGTGCAATTTTATCGAGGCTGATATTTTTGTTACTTAAACACATGAAGTCTATTGAAACTTATTAAACTTAAAAGATAAATACTCAAGCACGATGTCTACATAATTTAACCACATGAATCAAAGCTTAATACGTTTAATCCTTAGTTTTTTTTATGCTTAAAAGCCTTAACATGTTTACATCCGAATATACGGCATGCATGACTTTCATTGTATCTCATAATCAACTTATAATCTTATATCACAATTAAGCTTACCAAATATATGTTTGCCGGTCAATATTGCTCTAAGCCTCTAAGTAAAGCCAAACATGTAATTAAACCCTAACCTCTAAACCCTAAACCTTAAGCCCAAACATGTAATTAAATTATTTATTCAATTTTTAACTTCGATGTACAAATATAATGTCCCTTGTCTGTGTATGTCTACGCAATGAATAAGGGTGTTACAAGAAAGCTTTTATTAATTAATGTAATACTCTAAACAGCTAATTAAGTTGGTAAGATAATGTATTAATACAATACATGTGCCAACAATTAAACAGCTAATACCCATTAAAAAAGAAAAAATGAAATCAACAAGAGAATAGCCTGTCTGTTTTAATTTAACCCTAAACAAGACGTCTAGGGTACCACGTCTTGCCACTAAACCCCATACTACAATCGGACAAATGGAGATTTGGGGACCAAAATATAATATCGAATCCCAAAATGTTTTAATTTAAAACATTTCTCTTTGGGATACAACACAAACTTGTCTGTCTCTTCTCATTCGTAATTAAAGAATGAAAACAAAAACATATATATAATGTTTTTTTATATCCAAAGTATGTACCAACTAAAAAAATAAGGGTAAAGTACAAAATGGTCCCTCAACTATAAGGCCTTGCTTTGTTGAGTATCATGACTATTAAAAGTTATAAAATGACCCCTCAACTATAGGGTGATGCTTTGTTGAGTTCTCCTACTATTAAAAGTTATAAAAGGGTCACCTGACTATTCATATGTTCCAAACTCGTCCTTTCAGTTAAAAATTTGGCGGTCGTATGAGCTGGATGTTAATATGTTGACTAGGATAAAATTTGATCCTAAAAATATTTGAGATGTATATTGTGAATTGAACAAATGCTTGAAAGCAATAACGGTTCCAGTAGACTTAAAATATGATTTTATCATATTTCAATCATCAGGTTAACGTACAACTCATACGGTCAAGTTTTGAACAGAAAATGATGAGTTTGGAACATATGAATTGTCATGTGATCATTATGTAACTTTTAATAGTAAGATGACACAATACAACAATGCCCCATAGTTGGAGGACCATTTTTATAATTTTTAATAGTTGAAGGACTCAATAAAACAACACCGTATAATAGGGATCATTTGTATATTTTACCAAAATAATAGAAACAAGTGGTTGGAAATAATTATATAAATTAATTAATTAAGTTTAAAATTAAAATTAAAATCAAAATCTGGATGTATTATCATAAATGAGAAAGAACATGCAGGAGGCAAAACAAAATTAGCTTGAAAAGGTTAAAGGTAGTTGGCATAGAGCAATGCACCTCCAAAGCAAAGATAGACAGCTTCCCCACAAGTGGGAGAATATACAAATATTTCCAATTAATTTAGCTCTGGCAACTCAAAGCGCTTTCGACAATTTTAAAACTAGACAGTTGCAGCTGTTTCTGTTTAGCCTCTTGCTTTGGGAAGCATAATATATAATCTTTATTTGACAAATCCAAATTTTGCATAGAAATAAGAATGATGACAAATGTTATGATTTGACCCAAAAATTGAAACAATTAAGAATTTGTTGGTATAGTACAATCTCAGTAGTTAATGAATTATTGTTATTTATTGAGGTTTTTAGTTCGAACACCGGATATACAAGATGTATGATCGTGCATTATCAAATTATTGAAAGTGTTGAATCTTTAAACATATATTATTTTATATTAATCCCCATATTAATAAGAAAAAAATCAATAGTTATAACTTGATTTTGCGACATACATGTCCTTTAATGACTAAAGTAGTTTTATATCCCAAATAACTTGTCATTAAGCAAATTCACCTACTTATCCATGTTATTTCACATTTTCTATGAAATGTATAGTAAAATTATATATTATTAAACTATTAGTTTTATTAAAAATAAAAAATTATTTATTAAATAATGAACTGCATGATAATAAATTTAATATCAAAATTTTTATTAATATCACTCTTAAGTTTAATCGATTAATCAACTTCTCTTTATATATTTGTTATAATGTATTAAAGATACATGAGAGCATGTATATGTGCTTAGCCATGTATAACTCCTAGAGATGACCATACGTTGGGTTAATCTAAGAAATATACATCTTTCATTTAAATCTTACTTGATCTGAAAAACATAAATTCTTCATTTGTCTCAAGAAATATATCTTCTCCATCCGTATCTAATATAACTTGAATTTTGGAGGTAAAACTTCATATTCAACATGACCTTACTTAACATAAAAAAATATTTTTATTTGTTAAAATAAGGACTTAATTAAAAAATTATAGAGAGAGAAAGATAGATATAAAGATTATATATATATCCCTATTATATCAAATCATTTTTCATCATTAATCATTCAATATTTAGAATTTAACCATTATTTAGGGGTGATAACAAACTTAATCTTATAAGGCGTGTTAGAATGTGTCACATAAATTTCGTATTAATTTGGTCCGAAAATTTTATGATACCTACCTATTATATGAAAAAAAATAAAATTTTCAATTATAAATTTATTCTCAATTAAAAGAATTAAGTACATGATTAAGCACAAATCAAATTACCTCAATGGTTAAAGAAAATGATTGTTATTTCTAAAAGTCCCGGGTTCGAGCACCAACGATTGCATCATGGGTGATTGAATGTTCATTGTCAAATGTCTATAATATATACTACTTTGTAATCACTTTAGCTTAATCAAAAATAAAAATAAAAAACTACATGTTTAATGTTAAATTATTAATATAATATTTTATTGTATATTTAAATAAACATTAGTTTAAATATTTTTATAAATCATATTATATTATGATAATATTTTAATTATAAATTATTACTGAAAATAATTATTTGTATATCGTAAAAATAAACTATTTATCATATTGTTAATGTAGAAAAATTATATCAAATCATTAATTATCAAATGTGGTGATTAATTAGTAGTATAACATAAAACTATTTATCCATTTTAACTTATGTATCAAATTAAAACCAAGCTAATATTTGATTTAAGTAAATTAAATTCGATTAACTTTTCAGTTTGAATTACTTTTTGTTCGAATTAATTTCGCTTAGAAGACTTCCGGTTTAAGTCAAATTGAGTATGATATATATTGGTTCAGCTAAAATTCAATTTTACGGGGTATAATCTAAACTCTATCTGCAAAACTACTAGAGCTTAAAGCATAACTAAATAAGCCGTCCCTTAATTAAAAAAAATGATGTTAGTTGGCGGATCCCATGAATATTATTAGTATTAATTTTTTTAAATTTAAGAAGGATGAAATTGTCCATCAAATTGTATTGCGTGGAGGGGAACGGTATCTAATTTTTCTTATCCACCGACCCTTTGATCTTGACACCTCACGAATTAAATCTTTGATTAAATTTGTGTCATTATTAATCAGATGTTAAATTAATTATTAATCTATTTAAAAATTAAATAATAATAATAAACATAATTATATTAATATTTTTGTTTTGTAAATATTTAAATAAAACAATTAAAAATATTATTTAAAAATAAATATTTTTTATCATTTATATATGATCATTCATTAAATAAAAGTTTATATACAATATTTTCTAATCACACCATGCGTATAATATAATTTAATGCCAATAATAAAAAATATAGAGAATTGTTAAGAACTGTTCCGCAATTTTCAATAGGAGTAGAAAAATATAGAAAAATAAAAAATAAAAAGAAGAATGAATAAGAGGATTGCATTTTGATAACAATTTTCAATATCTTATTATGTTACACATCTTTTTCTTATAAAGCTAAATGATTGAGTCAAAATATATATTTTCATTCACCGTCTTTATGTTGTTTTCGTACGAAGTATGATCGAAGAGTTTCATTTTTAAATATAGACTCGTGAACTCAATTCTAAGTCATTAATCATATATATTACGATAATTTTGTTGTTTTTTTATAGCTAACAAAAATAAAATTTGAAGTAAATACAAAAACATTAAGTATCTGATCATAAAAGAACATGTTAAAGAAAAAAAAAAGTGGTCATTGAGCGCATTAATATTAAGCAAGTGTTAGCCAATCATTTAACTAAAGGCATACTTGTCGCAACCATCTTTCGGGTGGGTTCAGAATTGGACTTTGACTTGAATAAAACGGTTATAGTCGCCACCGATAATTTATTTTAAGAACAAAATGGGTTGATCAGATACATTGATTTCTTACCTGATCTGCATCTTACCAAAGATATGTCGGATTCGGGAGTCGGTTACACCCAAGGAAGTATTAGCACCCTTGAACTGCCCTTTCGATACTAATTAATTTCCAGTTGTCTTAATTGAGAAAATTGTAAATTAAATTAAAAGGTAAAGTTTGATCCGAATTACTTACCTTTAATGGATTTAAAAGTGTATCTTTAAGAAGTCCAGAAAAGTGTTAGAGAGAGTAAAATGCAAAATCGAATTAAGTAAAAATATGCATACTGAAGAATTAAAGGAAATAAAATAAAAACAAATTGCTCAATTAAAATACACAGCAAATAATAGGTCTATCGAACAAAAATAAAAAGGGGAAAATATACTAAAATACTAATTGCAAAATTAAATATAGACAATTACTAAATTAAAGGGGAAAGAATAAATATAAAAACCCTAAAAAAGAGCTAAATAACAAAAAAATAATCTCCAAAAAGGAAAATAATAAAATAAATAACATAAAGTAAAGTAAAATAAAAACAAAATAAATAAAATAAATAGAACAAAGAAAAATAAAATAGGAATAAGATAATAAAAAGAATATTAAATCAAATAAAAACAAAAATAACACAAAATAAAATAAAATAAAACTACAATATATATATATAATAATAAAAATGAAAAAAAGATAAAAAAAATATATAAATAACATTATGTAAAGAAAAATAATGACAAAAAAACAGAAATATATATATATATATATATATATATATAAAGTGTTAAATAATAATAATAATAAAAATATAGATAAATATTGATGTTAAATTAAAGAAACGAAAAAAGGGAAATATATATAACGGTAATAATAAAGGACTATATTGAAAGAGAAATAAAATAAATGGCCAAATTTGAAAGGAAATCGAGGTTAAAATTGAATTTTAGGGGGTAAAATGAATATTTTAAAAATAGGGGGACTGAAACCGTGATTTTCCCTTTATTACTCAAAAACACGCGGGTCTAGGTCCTGGATCGGGTCAACACGCGAGTCTGGGTATAAAACGAAAAATCCAAAAACACTTATCATATTTTCCTTTCTCCCTAAATCAGATCAAATTGAAACCCAAAAAATTCTCTCAACCTGTTCTCCGTGTTTTTCATGCACGAAGAACAGGCGCCCCAAAACCCAGTTTTCGATCGACCGTCGTAAATCGACGCGGCCACCTTTTATCGGCGGTGGCCAAAATTGTTTTTTGTATTTTTTAAAAGCCCTTCGTCCACCCATCTCAAAAATTCAAATCATTTTCTTAAAATAGCCTCGGGGAGGGCTAGATATGAGAAGAAAATTCTCAAAAATCTCTCCACCGTTCATCGACGTAACCCTTCTTATTGGGTTTTTCGAATCGAAAAAACAAAATAAATACCCCTAAAGCCACATGCAACACGAAGAAGGTAAAAACGGAAAAGAAATACCTTTTATTTTTGTATTTGCTTTCGAAAAGTTCACAACTTTTGCTTGTTTTTCTACCGTATTTTTTCAATATTTTTCTTGTGTTGTTACATGTGTATTTATAGTGCTAGATAGGCTATTTTTAGTTCGGTCTTAGTGTTTGATTTCGACTGAAATGCTTGTTTTCTTGTTTGTTTTGGTGTTCCACGAAATCACACTGCTGTGTTTGTTGAGCCGAGAAAAACGGCCGGTGTGAGGAGTCTTCGAAGGAGATGCGGCGCTGAGAAGACGAGGAGTTAGAGTCTTAAACCCTAACTGATTCAGGTTTGAACTGGGTCTCGGGTTGCTGCTCGGGTCGGTTCGGTCGCTCCAAGACCTGAGTCTATTGTTGTTGGACCACTGTTGGGTTTCTAGGTTTGTAATCATTGGGTTTCTGGGTCTATAAAAAAATAAAAAAGGAGTACATATGTAATTACAATAATAGTATATTATAGTATATAATATAATATATTTATTATACGATATAAACGTAACACATTTATACGATACAAATTAATACTATATAATATAATAAACTAATATAATTAAATGAATAACCTGAGTTGGACGAAAATACGTGTCCACAGTTGTTCCTCTTTGCCCATTATCGTGTAACGGGAATAGGGCAAAGATTAAAAGAAATAAATTTCGTCCATCATGAATGTATCATTGAGTTTGATATATTATGGGAATGATTCCCATCTTATCGAATATCCTCTGTCGTAGAGTTGAAATCCGATGTTATAGTTAATTTGGATCGAATCATGGAGAACTCCCTCGCCTTGAGATTGAGTTGAAACTGGGTAATCCTAAACATGATATCTTCCATTGTCGAGTTGAAACCGAGCTCAGAGCATTGGAATACAGTTCCTGGATCGTCTTCTAGCCCAATATACTTCATCGTGAAGCTGAAATTTGACCTGAAGATTTTAGTATTAACTGGTGAAGCTGGGTTAACCTTTTGGGTACGATATCCTTCGTCGTGAAGTCGAAATCGTAGGTGAATTGGAAAGTGGCTCTTCGTTTCCAATCCGAGTCAACCTTGGTTTTTTTCTCAATTTAAAGACTTTGGTGTGAATTTTTGACCAGAAAGTAGTTCTTTGGTGCTACCTTGCGGCGAATACGTCCTCGAGCTGAATGGTATCGAACTCGATAGTTTTTATTGACAGATAACTTTTCTCGCCTTTGAGTTATATTGTAGTTTGATGGGGAATAAACCTCTGTTATTGCAGATGACTTATTTGCTGTGAAATTAAGTCGATCCGTTGGGCACGATATCATTCTTTGTGCAGTTAAAATTATGGATAGCTCTTTTATTGTGAAGTCGAGCTTTGAATTGGATATCCTTTGTTGTGAAGTTGAAATCCCATCTTGTAAATTGGTCACTTAGAGCTCAATACCCTTCTATGAAGTTGAAATTTACTCTAACTAGAATCTACAAAAAATATGCATATATGCGATGTTATGGATGCAATACTCTTAGGTGTGCCTAAAATGCATATGTAAAATATGTTATTTTGGGTTCTGGAGAGAAATCTCAATCTCCGATTGTCAGTCTTGATGACTCTTGATTTTGGAATCTAACTTTCTGATTCTTGATCTTGAATTATTCAACACGTTTAAACCTAGTGTACATAATTTTTTGATCCTTGATTTGGGAAATGCTTTTCAATCACTCATAGTATAGTGCATGAGCCTTGATCAGCTTCCGAGCACCTTTACTTTTCAAAAAATCTTTGTACAGTAATATGCAATTATCTTTTTCAGAAATGAATAAATCATTAGGTTTAAATTCAACCCAAGATGCTTAAAAGAAATTGAAATAGGAAATAGTCGTCTTTATTCATAAGGGAAAAAGAACAAAAAATACAATACAAACATTCTGAAAAGTGAATACATAAATGAAGTATGAATGGATGTCCTAAATTTCAATAATGCGGGCGCTTCTGAACTGATAAGTCGTTAGGTAACCTTGAACACAGTCTTTGTCAAGGGATCTTTGAAGATGCGATAATGTTCAGGAGAATACAACATTTCTCCGACTCGTTAAGTTTGTAGAAGATTCAGATGCCGTGATGCTTTACTGTCTGGATTAGGGACCTTTTCTGAATCATTATCCAAATCACCTTTTTGGGTTTTCAACTTGGACCCATCCTTGGTTTCAAGACGTCTTTTTCGGGTTTTCATCTTGGACCTACCTAATTTTCTTCTTTTTCTTTTGTTTTTTCAATTTAGAGCGCCCTTTCGGGTTTTCACTCTAAACGTTTTTTTCCTCTTTTTCCTTTTCTTTTTCGACTTAGGACGCCCTCTCGGGTTTTTATCCTAAGCAAAGTATTTTTTGAATGCATCCAAATTAACGGGATTTGGTAGTTCCGGCTCGTCCATTTTAGCCAAGACAAGTGCTCCTCTGAAGAAGGCCTTTCATGACATAAGGTCCCTCCCAATTTGGCATCAATTTCTCTCTGAAGTCTTTTTGAATTGGCCAAATTCTCTTAAGCACAAGATCTCCTTCACGGAATACTCTCCGGCACACCTTCTTGTTATGTGCTCGAATCATTCGTTTATAGTAGATTTGACCATGATGAATGGTTTTCAATCTGTTTTCCTTTATTATGTTCAGCTGATCATATCAAAATTGCATCCATTCTGCATCATCTAGTTTGACTTCTAACAAGACCCGAAGTGACAAAATTTATACCTCAATGGGCAGCACTGCTTCCATCCCATATGCTAATGAAAATGGGGTTGCCCTAGTCAAAGTTCGTACCAAGGTTCGGTAAGCGAACAAAGCAAAAGGCAATTTCTCGTGTCAATCCTTGTAGGTCTCAATTGTTTTCTCCACTATCTTCTTGATGTTTTTGTTTGCTGCTTCTACTGCTCCGTTCATCTTCGGTCTATAAGCAATAGAGTTGTGATGCTTTATGTTGAATTGCTCACAAGCAGCATCCATCATCTTATTGTTTAAGTTTGTCACATTATCGGTAATGATCATTTCAGGTAAACCATACCGACATATGATCTCTTTCTTCAAGAACTTACAAATAGTGGACTGAGTGACACTGACGTATGATGCAGAATCTACCCATTTGTTGAAATAATCAATTGCCACAAGAATTAACCGGTGACCATTTGAAGCCTTCGGATGGATTTGCCCGATAACATCCACGCCCCACATAGAGAAAGGTCATGGTGATGTCATCACATGAAGAGGTTGAGGTGGAACATTTATCTTATCCCCGTAAACTTGTCATTTATGACATTTTCTAGCATAGTTGATGCAGTCACTTTCCAGTGTAGACCAAAAATATCCGCATCTCATTATTTTCCTTGACATCATATATCTATTAGCATATGTTCCACAAACTCTATCATGTACTTCTTCCACTATCATCTTTTCCACTTCTGCATCTACACACCTTAACAGGACTTGATCATGGTTTTTCTTATATATGACCTCCCCATCAAGGACATATCCAGTTGAAATCCTTCTAATGGTTCTTTTGTCAATTTCAGTGCCTTCCTCTGAATAAATTCGATTCTTGATGTATTGCAGAACGTCGCGGTACTAGGGTTTACTGTGTTTCACTTCCTCAATTGAAATCATTTCAAACTCCCCGCCAACATTGAATGCGGCTGCCAAGGTAGCTAAAGCATCAGCCATTTGATTTTCTTTTCTAGGCACACAATGGAATGCTATTTCATTGAATTCTTAGAGCAGATCCAATAGTAGTTTCTGGTACTCTACCAGCTTTACATCCTTGGTTTCCCATTCTCCATGGAGCTGATAGATTACTAAGGCTAAATCTCCACATACTTGTAAGGTCTTTATATTTTGCCCCATTACTGCTCAAATCCCCAAACACAAGCCTCATATTCTGCCATGTTGTTGGTGTAATAGAAATTCAGTCTGCTAGTGAATGGGTAATGATTCCTTCTGAGGAGACCAAGTTGGCTTGATGCCATGTCCTAATGCATTTGATGCACCATCAAAATGCATTTTCCAGGAATTATTTGTGAAAGTACTTGCTTCTTCTAAAGATATGGCCATCAAGTCTTCGTCTGGGAAGTCATAGTCTAGAGCTCGTAATTTTCATCAGTTCTGCTTGCCAAGGAATCTGATATGACACTTCCTTTTATGGCTTTCTGGCTCACATACTCGATGTCAAATTTAGATAGCAACATTTTCCATCGGGCTAGCCTTCTAGAGAGTCCAGGCACACCCATCATGTACTTTAGTAGATCTAACTTGGAAATGGCAAGTGGTGTGATACAACATGTATTGTCTGAGTCTTCGTATAGCCCAGACTAAAGAACAAAAAACCTTTTCGATAGGAGGATATCTGACCTCGCAATCGGTGAACTTTTTGCTCAAGTAGTAGATGGCCATTTTCTTCCTTCCGGATTCATCATGTTGACCCAGAACACACCCCATTGAATTTTTGAATATGGATAGATACAATAATAGAGGTTTTCCTGGGATGGGGGACATCAGGAGTGGAGTGTGAGATAAATACTACTTTATCTTCAAGAATGTAGTTTGGCAGTTCTCATCCCATGCTCCAGAGTTGTTCTTAGGAGAAGGCGAAAGATTGGGTCACATTTTTTGATTAACATATATATGAACCATGCTATGTAATTTAATCTACCCAGAAAACATTGAACCTCCTTTTATATTTATGAAGGAGGTAGATTTTGGATAACTTAACTTTATCGGGATCAATTTTGATGTCTTTCCTGCTGACCATAAAGCCTAACAGCTTCCCAGATGTTACTCCGAAGGTGCACTTGCAAGGGTTCAGTCTTAGCTCAAACTTCCTAAGTCTCTGGAAGAGCTTTCTCAGATTATCGACATGTTCATTCTCCGTTTGTGCCTTGACAATCATGTCATCAACATAAACTTCAATTTCTTTATACATCATGTCATGGAACAGGGTTACCATAGCTCTTTGATATGTTTCCCCAACATTCTTCAATCCGAAGGGCATCATTTTGTAGCAGAAGGTTCCCTACATTATGACGAATATGGTATTTTCCATGTCTTCGGGATGCATCTTGATCTGATTATATCCTGAAAATCCGTCCATGAACGAGAAGAAAGTGTTCCCGACTGTATTGTCCACTAAAGTGTCTATGTGCGGTAGAGGAAAGTTGTCCTTGGGGCTTGTTTTGTTAAGGTCCCGGTAATCGACACACATACGCACTTTCCCGCCTTTCTAAGGAACCAGTACTATGTTTTCCACCCACTCCAGGATACTTGGGCATTTGAAGAAAACCAACATCGAATTGCTTATTGACTTCTTCTTTGATCTTAAGGAGCATTTCAGGTCGCATTATCCTCAGATTTTGTTACACGGGTTTGCACTATGGTTTGATAGGCAGTTTATGGACTACCATATCTGTATCTAGTCCCGACATTTCTTGATACGACCATGCGAACACATCTATATATTCTTGAATTAAGACTATCAAGTTTTGTCTTGCTTTAGCCAAAAGAGTTATGCCAATTTTAAGCTCATTTCTCTCATCATCGGTGCCCAGATTCACGATTTCGATTTTCTCCTCATGTGGCAGTATTTGATTGTCTTCTCTTTCTACCATTCTCAATAACTCGATAGGTAAGTTGAACTCTTTTTCATTGTCAAATTCATCAACTTCCCCGAGACAAATGATTGATTCAAAATTCACATCCGGATCAGGATCATCAGTGTCTGAATTATCGTTATTTTGGGACCTGAAGGAAAAAAGAAAATGTGTATGCGTGAGAGGAAAATATCCCATACGAAACAACTGAAAATTAAATTCGAACTAGAATGAAATGGAGTACCGAAATGAAGAAAAGAAAAAAATGAATTCAAAAGAAATGAAATAAGAAAATTGTTTGCCATGAAAGAAATTACATATTTTATTGAATTTAAATCAACATGTTTCTTCACCCTTACAAAAGATCACCTATTGCCCCGGGTATAGGCGAATATGGATAGTTTGAATATTACTCTGAAAGAACTTTGAAAATCACATGTATTTCTTCCGTCGACCAGTTGCTAAGAACAACCCAGGTGGCAGTGGGCGGATTCCAATCTATCTGCATCTTTAGCATTCTCTGTGATTACGGTGTTAATACTCAGGTCTTTCAAAACCGCTTCCAAATCTGGTGAGGTGGTCTCAAACACATAACCACCTGACTTAAATATGTCTTAAAGATGTGGGAATACCATGGGTTCCCATTGAAATTCAATTCCAATCAATCTGGCCAGCCGTCTCTCTCGGTTCTTCTGAATTTCTCTCTTCTTTTGTTACTAACTGGGCTGAAAACCAAGCCCAAACTGATTAATTTTGATATAGGAAGGACGATATTAATCCATCCTTGTAGCAGCTTCCCAAATCCTCTTTCTATCTTAGCAGATCGTCCCAAGGTTTGCTTGATCTCCATCTTAGTATATTCAGAAAGCCAGAGTTTGGAAATCTTCCTTCCTTTAGCCACGAATGTGTCATTTACAAATTCTAAGGAGCGGAATGAACATTCTACTTCCTCCTATCTACCTCTATGTATGGAGCATCCGTAGTCATACTTGCCACAATATCCTCTTCAGCATTAATAATTACCAGGGCCCCATCAATGACAAACTTGACTTTTTGGTGCAGCGTGGATGGTACTGCACCAACTTGATGAATCCAAGGCCTTCCCAAAAGGCAGTTGTCGGAAGGCATGATATCCATCACTAAGAATTTGATATTGTAGGTGGCAGGTCTGATGGTTAACGACACCTCAACCTTGCCAATTACCTCCATCTTAGTCCAACCAAAATGCTCAGACCACGCTCTGGAAGGTTCTCATGTGAGAGGTATCCATTGGCAGCCTTTTCAATGTAACTAAAGCCATTACGTTAAGGATCGAACCATTATCGATTAACACACTTGGTAAGGCGTACCCCTTACAATGGGTGGTGATGTGCAATGCCTTAACTCGACATATTCCCTCAAACAGAGTCTCATCTTTTAAAAATGAGATTATCAGCTTGAATATTATTAACCAGTCGATCCAACTTGCTGACTGTTATGTCTTGTGGAACAAACGTCTGATTCAGCACCTTCAACAGTGCCTCTCGATGCTTCTGAGTTCAACAACAGTACCAATATTGAAGTGCGTATCGTAAGCTATGTAGCTGTTCTACAATGTTGTATTCACTATGCTTAAGAAATTTGAGAAACTTTCTAGATTCTTTTTCCTTTATTGGTTCGTTGATTTCTAGCACATCATTCTTAAAGGGTTCAAGTGGTCTTTGGGGGGATTTGGCCTCTTGGAAGTAGTGTTTCCCCGTAGCCTATCCCATTTCTCTATTATCTTCTTTTGGGGTGCTCACTTGGCATTCATACTTTTAAGGCACTTGTCGGTTGTCCTTGTAGTGAAAAGCTCGGAGTGTTGTGATCACCACCTTCACTTTCTTTTTCTGTTATTTTCACCTTAGGGGTAATTATCAAAGGACTACCCCTACAGTATCTTCTTTCAGACAACTCTCTTGTAGCGCAAACATCTACTTATGGAGAATCTTGAACTTCTTCATAGAACTCCAGCTCCTTCCTATCCATTATGAGCTGGACCAAAGCTTTGAATTATGGGCAATCTTACACCTCATGCCCCTCTTCAATGTGGTAACAATAGTGGTTACCATCTCTATTCCTTTATGTATCCAAATATGGTACGAGAAGCCCTACTTTCACAATTTGGCTCACTACCCAAGCCAAATGAGACTTTATTTCCGAAACACCATTTTTGACTTTCCTACCCTTCTCGGTAGTGACTACGTTATTCCCAGTCTCTTGATGATTAGACAAAAGATTTTGTAAAACATTTGGTGCTCCGGAGTTAAAGTGGATCCAATTCTTGTTGTGTATTCTTTGTACAATCCTCTTGAATGTAAGGCATTTTTTTGTGTACCACGGTACACCACCATAGTATTCACAGTGAACGTTCTCATAATACCATCTGGAGTATGGGGGTTTCATTGGTTCCACCGAGTACGGTGACACTGCATGAGTGTCAAAGAACTGTCGGTATAATTCCTTGTATGACATGGAATAGGATCAAATTGCTATTTCTCTCTTTCTTTCCTAGGTTCCCTCAGACTTTGTCTAGAAGTACCTGACGGTACAACTGCAATTACTTTTATGTTAGAGATTATAACACTTTTGTTGGCACTGTAGGTGTTGACGTTGTTGATATCTCTCTCTTTGTTCTTCATGGGAGATTTCTTGCTTGATTCCTCTCCCTCAATTTTACCTTATTTTATGGCCAATTCAATCATCTCTCCGGCCATTACTAGATCTGAGAAATTTCCTATGTGATTATGACCAGGTGCTCGAATTAAGGAGCCTTTAGAGTCTACACAAAGAGCTTCCTAGTTTTCTTTTTATCAAGGGTGGATGAACTTGCAGAGCCAAATCCCTTCATCTATGTGCATACTGTCGAAAACTTTCGTCATGCTTCTTCTCCATACTTTGTAGCATAACTCGGCCTGGTCTCATATCGTTAATATGCTTGTACTGTTCCAAGAATGACTTGGCTAGGTCTTTCCAAGTCTTGATATGAGATCGGTTCATTTGATTGTACCACCGGATGGCTGAACCAGACATGCTCTCCTGGAAGAATGAATCAAGAGCTGATCATTTCTCACATATCAGTCATATTCCGATAGAACATGGTGATGTGGGCTGAGGGGTAATTGTTTCCATCGAATTTCTCAAACTCCGGCACTTTGAATTTTGGTGGAAGAACCAAATCTAGGACCAGGCTTAGCTTCAATGCATCCACTCCATAGTAATCATGGTCCCCTTTGACTACCTTCATTTGGTCTTCCAACAACTTAATTTTCTCTTCCATATTTTTTGCTTTGTCTTCCTCATCAAAATCTGGTATATGGTAATCATCCGAATTATTGTAAAGGTTAGATACAAAAGTCTATATCTTAACAGCAGATGAGGTTTTCCCTTTAGCAGCAAATGAATCCCCTTGCAGTCTGGGTAAGATTTCGGGTGAAATAACCACCTGTGGGGTCGGTGATATAGTTACCCATCAGACAAACCTGCCCCTGGTACACTTGCTTGATGTAAACCAGATAACTTGCCACAATCTAATCGACCAAGGACTATTGGCTCTTCGTGATTGTATCTAGAGTACTCTGACTGTTATGGTTTATCTTTTCTTCCAGCTCTCCCTATAACTTCAACATGTTTTCCTCGAGTTGAGCGATTTTGGCTTCCATTTGTTTTCTCTTTGTGCGAGTGTTGTGAGGATGATGCGTGTCTAGAGCTTGTTGAGGTAAACTCGGTGTTTGTTATTTCTTCTGATGAGACATTTTCTGTTAGTTAATATGAATGTAAAAACATGGAAAATAAAATGCGAAGTATGAGATGCATGATGTATGAGATTTAGAGGCATTGACCTAGAAGTGTGTTTGTTATTATAAATAATCCTTATTGAGACAAAAGTGTCTTATCTTTTAAGAGACAAAAAATATTTTAAAGGTACATTTGGACTAAACCTCTAGACCCCGAACAAGTTCTAATAAGTTGACAAGTCTTCTTCCTTCATCCGTCACTGGTTGAATGCCTTGTCGAACCACTCTGGATTCTCTTACTAAACTATGCAAATGACGAGCTGCCTTCTGTACTTGCTCCAGGAAATCACGGATGATTGTATCTCTAGCTTTCACCCTTTGTTGAGCTTGTTCCCAACGAAAACGTCACTGTAACCCTCTATCAAAGGGCACTATCTGAATCTCACTTACTTGTTTCTTGAATCTGTCCACAATGGCTTCTAACTCATCTATGGTTTTGTCATCCCCTTCTTGTTGTTTCTGAAGAGACTTCTCTAACTTAGCTATCTGGATTCTCAAACGTCTTGTTCTGGTGCTGACTGTCTATCAAACGCCTCTGAGCAGTCTTTAGGTGTTCTTTCAAAGTCTCTCTTTTTTCATGCCCTTCAAACATCCTTTTGAGGCTGCTAACTTCACCTTTCTAGTACTCAGAAGACCTTTTCATATTAGAATTGCTTTGGACTTGTTCTCGATATCCTTTTCTCAAGTCTTCAAGCTCAAAACAAGTTTTATTCTATTCTTTCTCTAACTTGTCTGCTCGATCCTTCTGAGTATCGGCATCTAATTTCCACTGGTATCTTTCAGCCTCAAGTTCCCTTACCCTCTGTTTCAGCTCATTCTTTACAGCTTCAAATTCGTCCCTTGCTATCTCTAGCTCAGAAGAAACAGACTTAAGATGTTCCACCGTAGTTCGGGCGTCTTCATGATCTGGCACTGGGATGTTTTTATTTTTCCTTAGCCTCCTTCATTCCAAATAGTCCAGAGTAAGCATGTCTTTGGAAGCCATGACATCCATTCGGAACACTTTCTTCCATGCCTCAACTACTTCATTGACCTTTTTCTTGTAATTAACCCCATGGTATGCAAATTCCGATCCAAATATTATGTATGTTGTTGGGACAAACTGGCGTGCCCCATACTGTCGAAGTGCCAAAAGTGGAAATATCCAACTCCTGTCCATAATCCAAGTAATGTCATAGTGTTTGAATCCCCACATCTGAAGAGAATGTCACTGTGGGTCAACCAATGAGCTCTCCAAGCAATATCCCTGTCTTGAATATGTGTGAATACTTTCATCCACTTTTCTTTGGATGCGCCTTCTTGCCACTTCATAGTAAGGAATTCCCCCAAAGGTGAATAAATAGTGCTGAACCGGCGGTAAATAATCTCATTAGTCTTCCAGAAGTGACTATGAATCCAAACTTGGAGAAACTGGGCACACCCTATGAATCTTTCTCCGCCAGTCTTCCTGTAGTGGTTGAGAGAGAGAAAAGTCTCATCTAAGATTGTCGGTGATAGATTTACTCGCCTCGGGAGTTGTTCAAACAGTTCCACCACAACTGCATCAATGCACCCCAAAGTCTTCAGGAAGATAATCAAACTATAAAGGCCTAGTGCGAAGAGATCTATTGCCTTCCATTCATCGCGGTAGTTCATCATCAGTTCCTTGATATGGGTTCACTCAATTCCTTCCCCGCTACCTTTGTGTCAGAGTCGGTCAGTTACCCATTTTTCATCTACCCCTACAACCTTTGCCAGTCTGTTCATGAAAGGCTGACTTTTAATGTACTTGATGTAGACCCGCTCCAATCTGATGCCCTCGCAAAGCATTAGTGTAGTATACTCTTCGATTGTGGGCACCATGTCCTCCTGGTTAAAGGTGAAACAACTGTACCACGGATTCCAGAAATCAACCAAGGCTTTGATCAAGGGCTCATTGGTCTTGACATAAAGTAAGAGTGCGATGTCACCATATCGCTGGCTGAACTTCCGTTTCTGGTCACTCTTCCAACTGTCTCAAATGTTCCGTAGCTTTTGAACATCATTTTTCTTTAGGCTGACAGAGACGTAGCTAACCAATTATGACACATAGCTTCCTTGAAGACTGTCTCCCTTTTTTCTGAGTCTTTTCGAACCATAGTCGTACCTCGATGTTTTTTACCTCTTGCATTAAAATCATTTTGTCCATTAATGAAGATTATTTGTGTAACTAATACCTTTTTATGGATCAATGACCTCTTTTTATGACGCAAACGCTAAAAAAAGAAAATATAAAAGAAAAACGTTAGTAAGATAAAATATAAATGATGAAAGTAAAAATAAAAAATGACAAACTGCAGGTGTCAAAAATATCCTAGGTTTTGAAATGGGGTTTTGGGGTAGGCTCCAATTCCCTGTCATCTCCCGGTTTAGGTTCTAAAGAAGGTACCCGAGTTATCCTTATCGGTGCCCCCTTGGGCTTGCCAGACCCTTAGTCCTAAGCCCATTACAAGCTCATGTGGACTAAGTTAAACTCGAGAGGATACATTCCCTTATGTCCCACACGGAGAATAAATTCTCACGAAGATATATGGTATATGAATCTCGAAGGCTACTTGTTAGGCCCGCACAGAGAATAAATTCTCACGAAGACGTCACTTTCACACCCACTTAAACAAGTGTCGGAGCTCGGGTATAGAGCCTTAGATGGAAAAAACAAGTTTGATAAGCTGAAAGCATTGAAAGAAATCGTCAGTACAACTATTTATTTGAAAACATAATCAAAAGTAAGTAATAAGGATCGAAAAAGTTACCTTAAATTTAAACTTAACCTTTCACTTAAGAAGTCAACTGGAAATTAACCTTAGCCTGACTCACTTACCTGTCCCCAATGGAGTCGCCAATCTGTCGCAGTCATCTTTCGGGTGGGTCCGGAATTAGGTTTCAACTTGAATAAAACGGTTAGAATTGCCACCGATCATTTATTTTAAGAACAAAATAGGTTGATCGGATACCTTGATTTCTTACCTGATCTGCATCTAACCAAAGATATATCAGATTCGGGATTCGGTTACAGCCAATAAAAGGTTAGCACCCTTGAACTGCCCTTTCAGTACTGATTAATTTCCAGTTGTCTTAATTGAGAAAATTGTAAATTAAATTAAAAGGTAAATTTTGATCCTAATTACTTACCTTTAATGGATTTAAAAGCATATCCTTAAGAAGTCTAGAAAAGTGTTAGAGAGAGTAAAATGCAGAATCAAATTAAGTAAATATGAATGCTAAGGAATTAAAGGAAATAAAATAAAAACAAATTGCTCAATTAAAATACACAGAAAATAATAGGTCTATCGAACTAAAATAAAAAGAGAAAAAAATATACTAAAAATACTAATTGCAAGATTAAATATAGACAATTACTAAATTAATGGGAAAAATAAATATAAAACCCTAAAAATAGCTAAATAACAAAAAAATAATCTCCAAAAAAAGAAAAATAATAAAATAAATAACATAAAGTAAAGTAAAGTAAAAAACAAAATAAATAAAATAAATAGAACAAAGAAAAATAAAATAGGAATAAAATAAGAAAAAGAATATTAAATCAAATAAAAATAGAAACAAAAAAACACAAAATAATAAAATAAAATAATAAAATAAAAATACAATATATATATATATAATAAAAAATGAAAAAATATAAAAAATATAAATAACATTATGTAAAGAAAAATAATGAAAAAATAGAAATAATATATATATATATAAAGTGTTAAAAAATAATAATAATAAATATAGATAAATATTGATGTTAAATTAAAAAATGAAAAAAATGAAAATATATAATGATAATAATAAAGGACTAAATTGAAAGGGAAATAAAATAAATGGCCAAATTTGACAGGAAATCGAGGTTAAAATTGAATTTTTGGGGAAAATGAATGTATTAAAAATAGGGGGACCAAAACTGTGATTTTCCTTTTATTACTTAAAACACGCGGGTTTAGGTCCTGGATCGAGTCAACACGCGGGTTTGGGTATAAAACCCAAAATCCAAAAACACTTCTCATATTTTCCTTTCTCCTCAAATCAGATCAAATTGAAACCCAAAAAAATTCTCTCAACCTGTTCGTCGTGTTCTTCATGCACAAAGAACATACACCCCCAAACCTAGTTTCTGGCCGGCCACCGCCTCGCCGACCGCAGTTCATCGACGGTGGCCAATTTTTTTTTTGTATTTTCCGAAAGCCCTTCGTCCCTCCATCTCAAAAATTCAAATCTTTTTCTTAAAATAGCCTCGGGGAGGGCTAGATCTGAGAAGAAAATTCTCGAAAATCCCTCCCCCGTTCATCGACGTAACCCTTCTTATTGGTTTTTTTGAATCGAAAAAAAACAAAATAAATACCCCTAAAGCCACATGCAACACGAAAAGAAAAGAACAGAAAAGAAATACATTTTATTTTGTATTTGCTTTCAAAAAGTTCACAACTTTTGCTTGTATTTCTATCGTATTTTTTGTGTGTTGTTACATGTGTATTTATAGTGCTAGATAGGCTATTTTTAGTTCGGTCTTAGTGTTTGATTTCGACTGAAATGCTTGTTTTCTTGCTTGTTTTGGTTTCCACGAAATCACACTGTTGTGTTTGTTGAGCCGATAAAAACGGCCGGCGTGAGGAGTCTTCGAAGGGAGATGCGGCGCTAAGGAGATGGGGAGTTAGGGTCTTAAACCCTAACTGATTTGGGTTTGAACTGAGTCTCGGGTTGTTGCTTGGGTCGGTTCGGGTCACTCCAAGACCCGGGTCTATTGTTGTTGGACCACAGTTGTGCTTATGGGTTTGTAATCATTGGGCTTCTAGGTCTGTAAAAAAACAAAAAGAAAGGACTAAATATGTAATTACAATAATAGTAAATTATAGTATATAGTATAATATATTTATGTATACGATATAAACATAACATATTTATATGATACAAATTAATACTATATAATATAATAAACTAATATAATTAAATGAATAACCCGAGTTAGACGAAAATATGTGTCTATAATACTACTACATAAACTTAAGGATCATATTATTACCATGAGACTTGTTTTCGATTTATAAATTTTTGTTATAATGATGAATGTTAATGAAACTCTATTAAGTTTGATGTTTCTTATTTTTTTGTGAGCACATTAATTTAATTATTTCGATTTTTTTTAATAAAGTTTAGACCTAAAATAAACATCAAAATCATTCATTAAGAAAATCAATGAAAATGTCTAAATATGGTATCTTGTGATACACTGGCGATACTAAAATTTTAAGAGAAAATATCATCTTGATCCATGCATCATATTTTTTAAGTATTCATAGACGATGTGAATTAAGAGTCCGTTTGTTTCATTGAAAACATATTTTAGAAAATGAATTATGTAAAATGAATTACATTTTTTGAAAACATTTTCTTAAAATCATTTTACAATGTTTGTATGATGTTGTGTAATTCATTTTTCATTAGTTGGTAAATATTTTAATTTTTTTTATTATAAACATAAAATGTAATAAAAAATATTATTTATTAAAATAATAATAATAATTTTTAAATATTAGAATAGTTTATTTAATATTATTTATGTCAATATTGTTATTAAAATATTATATCTACAATTTTAAATAAAAAAATTAATATTATTATATTTTATTAAAATAAAATTATTATAATGATGTTAATATTTATTAAAATAAAAATAATATATTATTAAGTATATTAATTACTTATTAAAATAATAATAATATTTAGCTATTAAAAGTTATAATATTAAAATATGAATATTATATTTTAAATATTTAACAATTTAATAATATTATTTTTATGAAATTAATAAATAATATTAGTTTTATTAATAATTTATTATATATTATTAAAATAAAAAATATTCTATTATAAAATTTATCAATAAGTATAATTTAATAATTAATATTTTTATTAAAATAATACTAAAATAATATATTAATATTAAATATATAAAATAATAATATTTTGAGTATTTATGCTTTGAAGTGAAAAGTTCATAAAATGACTTACAGAAAATTAGACCGTATGCTATTTTCCATAAACTACAAAGAAAATTCAGTTGATCAAGAATATACATTATATTGACCATCTTTTTTTTTTGCTAACCAAACAATATGAAATAAGAAAATGTTTTTCAGAAAATAAATTGACTGATGCCCTTAAAGTGGTCCATGCTCCACGCCCTCCTCTATTCACGTTCTCACTCTCATTTGGGAGTTATGTATGGTTTTTAAAACTGGACCGGTTAGCGAACCGATCGTGCTATCGGTTCACTAGTTCAATCGGTCGAATTGGTCTGACCGGTCGGAAGAACCGGCGACGTCATAATTATTTAAAAAATTAAATAAAAATACCAAAAATATTTAATAAAAATATTTTTTTATATCACAAGTCATATTCAAAGCAAGTCATAACATATATAAGTTAAAAACCATAAAATCAAGTGAAACAAAATGATTCAAATTAACTACAACACAATAATTAAGGTAAAACATATTAAATAATAAATATAACTATATAACTATAATTAAAAAATAAATTTAGGGCTAAAAAATCATAACAAAATAATATTGTTTGGTTTAAGTTTTTATTAAAAACAATCTCACATGGCTAAGAAACATAGAAGAGCATCCCAAAATTCTAAAGAGTAAAAATATGAGAACAAAATAATCCCACATTGCTAAGAAACATAGAAGAGCATCACAACTAACTTCTATAAATAATAGAGGTAATTTGGCATTCAAAACCATGGAGCCTTTTGGTGAGCATTGAGTGAACTATTCTTTCACTTCAATCAAGCTCGAATTTTAGGCTTCAATCGAGCTTCTAAATTTTTTTAGTTCAAGCCTTTTTGAGTTCAAGTTTCAATATTATTTCGAGTTTGAGTTGAACTTGATAATTTTTAGCTTGTGAGTTTGTGTCGAGTTGAGCTTACTTTTAAAGTTTTTAAGTTCGAGTCGAGCTCAGCAATACTCGAGTTCGACTTGGCTCGTTTAACAAACGACGTTGTTTGGTTTAATTATTTTTTTTTAAAAAAATTCCATTTTTTCCGGTTTTCAGCTGGTCCGGTTCGAACGGTTCACGGTTCTGACCGGTTAACTAGTAGCGATTCAATCGATTTAGATTGAATCGGACTAGATACGGTTCCCGATTGTACAGGTTGAATCAACCGGTCCGGTCCGATTTTCAAAACAATGGAGTTTCATGAACGTGGGATATGACATGTTTTTGGATGATTTTTTACGAAAAAACCACATAAATGAACAAGCCTAGAGATCTCTAAGCACCAAAATCAATTCAAAGAAGTTTCACATTCAGAAATTAGAATTTTTATTATATTAAGTGAGATTTGGAGTGGTTAAAATACCATTAGTGATTTTAATCAATGTTTTTAAAACTGGATCGGACCTTAAACCGGTAAAGATAGTGGTTCACTGGTTCAATCGCAGTTGAACCGGTTTATATAAAATAATATTTTTTTTAAATTTTACGTAATATTCAAAGCAATATATATATATATATATAACACTCTTTTTAAGTTCACAATATTAAAAGGTATAAAAATATCACAAGTCATAACATATATAAGTTAAATATCATAATATCAAATGAAACAAAATGATTTAAATCAACTACAACATAATATTTAAGGTCAACACCTAATGAAATTCATCAACAACTAAATAAAAAAAGTACATAATTGATACAAATATCAATCATCATAATATTCATTGAAATTGATTCTCTCAAATTCCAAAATATTGAAAAATTTCTTCATTAGTTGAACTATCACCGCCATCACCACTTTGAATTTGAAACTCCACAACATTAAGATCATCATCACCTATCAATATGATAAATAAATGCAAAGTTAAATTTAAATTTCGAAACAATACTTAACAATTAAAAGTAAAAGTGTAAAACATATTAGATAATAAATATAATTATATAACTAAAATAAACAAGCAAAAATTAACCTTCATTGTTTTTTAGGGTTGAAAAAAATCATAACAAAAGACATCGTTTTGTTTAACTTTAAAAAAAACCGTGTGAATCGGTTGAACCGTCAGTTTACACCGATTTTTCTTGTTTCCAATTAATTCTATCGGTTCATTGTAAAACTGGTTTTAGAGGTTGACCGGACTGGATAAATAATCGGTTCATGGTTTAACCGATCGAATCGGCCGGTCCGATCCGATTTTGATTACATTGATTTTAATTTTTCTGTAGTCAAAGTTAAAGTGCTCGATAGTCATTCACAGTAGTTTGACATATTTGACAGCGGAGTTACCATATTCTACCATATCTTGATTTTGGCATCAAGTAATAATTAGAGGTATTTAATTTTGCTCTTTCCGTCACGTTTATTCTATATTTATTCTAACATTTTATGCATGATTATACTATCCATACTCCTCTCCACCTAAAATTAAAAGATATTAAGTAGCTCGTCTCTGAACCTGGGTAGGAGAGTACCTACGCAGGTCTCCTCCAATATTATAAATTCATATAATTGAAAAATAATAAATTATTTATTTAGTTATTCACCTATTATTTTATTTTTATGTCAATTATTATTATTATTATTAAATCATATTCAACATTATATTTTATTATTTTGTTATCTATCATTAAAAAAATTAACGGTAATGCTGATGCGATATTTTTAAATTACTTTTTTACTTTCCAATTAATTATTCTTTTATTATTTTTTGACAATATGGAGTAAGTTAAAATCTAATATGGGCCCTCTTAATTTTTTTTTGATGTTTTCTATTTATAACTAGATGTATTTATTAGATAATTTATTAAATGTAATAAAAACAATTTATAAACAAATTTAGCTAGTTTTACTTGTTATTACGATTCAATTTTTCGATACTTATTATTAGAGGCCTAATTGCTATGTTTGTCTCGGGCCACTACAATCTCAGAAATGGGCCTGCTATTGAGTGTATTATACTAAATTTCACGTCCTTATATATATATATATATTAACGATAATATCAGTTGAACACCATGAATGCTAAGGGTGTGAACGTTCAATGTTAAATGGTTAAGAATTATTTTTGAACAATTATTACCTTTTATTTATCCCATATTAATAAAAAAGAAGAAATTATTTGTAGGGATAGCAAATGGACGGGGCAGGTGCAGATACACCTTCCCCATCCTTATACCCACCTAATGTTTTGTATCCACCACCTACGACTAGTAAAATTTTTAAATTCACACCCGTTTACTTAGATACATTCTTAAATTCATCTCCACACCAATTACCTAACTGGATACCCACCACCCATCCCATACATGTTTGTACTCGTCCATACCCACCGATTTGAGATAGGAGAAACGAGATACTTCAGTTTTAAAAATGTTTATACCATAATATTTGGTTAAATTACAGGTCATGTCTTATAAAATCTTAATATTTACAAAATAATATTTGAAATCATATTTAAATTCATAATGGTCGAATTTTATATAGTGGATAGTTAGTGAACGAATGTATGTGGGGAGGGCGGATGTGGAGCGGACCCATAGTGGGTATGACTTTTTATATCTGCACTTGCCTATTACCCACTAAACTTATACCCATCTCTGGCCCAATTGGTGCGAGTGCGATGCGAAATCCACGAAATTTTACCCGTCTGCCATCCCTAGTTATTGGATACATTAAAGTTTCAAATGGAATAATTTATATATGAAATTAAAATATTTCATAATTTATAATGAAAATTATTAAAAGTATTTTTATTTAAACAATAAACTTAAAATTATTTTTTGAATTTCATCAAATAAGCATCTATGTTTAACATTTTTCAATAGCATAAGGTGATTATAATATAATATTTATTTAATTTATTTTACTATCAATGAAAATATACCAATAGAAGTATTTATTTAAATTTAATATCTTTAAAATAATATTTTTAATTAATAGAAAATAAAATAATTATTCAAACATAATATTTTAAATAATAATATTATTTTTAATTAATAAAATCAGTTAATGGTTCATGTCTAACATCCCTTTACATTTTTTCAATGTTAGTAAAATAAAAATGAAACAAAAAGCGAAACTTACACAGATTTAGGTCGGTGAATTTGGATTTCTCCTTTACATTGTTTTTATTATTTTATTGTTATGAGTTCTCAACAAATACTTTGTTATATGTCCGGAAAATACATTTCAACGCGTAACCTTAAACAATGAACATGATACAGCCATAACATATCTAAAAAAACTCAACCTCTCCCTTCCCCAGTTCTTCTCATCCCGTAATATAAAAAACAAAAGCCTTCACCAAACTCGGAGGCCATGGAAAATGGAAGGGAGGGTTCCAGAAAGTCTAAAGAAAGGCCCTTCAAAGGAATAAGGATGAGAAAGTGGGGGAAATGGGTGGCTGAGATTAGGGAACCCAATAAAAGGTCCAGGATTTGGTTAGGCTCTTATTCAACCCCTGTCGCGGCGGCCAGAGCTTATGATACGGCGGTTTTTTACCTGCGTGGGCCGTCCGCTCGGTTGAATTTTCCCCACCTTTTGACAGGAGAGAAAGTTGACGCCGCGTTACACGGTGGCTATTTGTCGGCTGCTTGTTTAAGGAAAAAAGCCATTGAAGTGGGTGCTCGACTCGATGTTCTTGAGGCGGCACGTCATCATCTTCATGGTCAAAACTTTAATCTTGATCAGAATTATAGGCCCAGTTATGGCGATGAGTTGAAGCCGACTGCCGGGTTTTTAAAACGGGTTGACTTGAACAAAGTGCCGACCCGGAGGAATCAGATGGTGAATGGGAAACCAAGTAGAAAGTTTGGTTCAATCAAACGACCCTCAAATCGTTATGATTTTTATTGCAAACTTGTAACATTATGGTGAAGTCTGTGAGTGAGGGCTGAAGAAATGATGAAGCCTTTTGTATCATTTCTTAGTGTAATGAAAAATGTTTTTGGTTTAATTTCTTCTCTACTTATTTAAGCATTTTTTAACTTTTTATTTATTTATTTATTATGATTTTTATTGCAAACTTGTAACATTATGGTGAAGTCTGTGAGTGAGGGCTGAAGAAATGATGAAGCCTTTTGTATCATTTCTTAGTGTAATGAAAAATGTTTTTGGTTAAATTTCTTCTCTACTTATTTAAGCATTTTTTAACTTTTTATTTATTTATTTATTTATTTATTTATGATATTTGGGATGTGATGGCAAAGCAATTTTGGGTCTTTTCTTCCCTCTGTCCTCTTTTTTTCTCCATTTTTTAAAGTAAAAAACTATTGTTTGGATTTTCGACTTTTTGAAAAGCCTTATACTTTCTTTTTCTTAAAGTTGTTTCCCATGTCAGAGGTGAAAGTGGAGTAAGAGGCAATAGCTGTAGGCTACACGTACATCCCAGATGTTGGTGCATGCGAATACCCTGCTAACCACTCCACTTATAAGATTATAAAATTCTCAACTTCAGTTCAGACGATTTCTAAACTGTATAGTTTTACTAAATTATGTATAGTATGTTTCTTTTATATATCTTGTCTAAAGATGTAAAATGTTTCTCACATCTTCAATGTAATTCTGTGATAAATATTTTAGTTCGTATATAGTTTGGAGAAGAATCGTGTGTTTTCATTAATCTCTTGATTTTCCACTCTAATTGTGAACAAAATAAACAAAGAAGGGAGAAATAACATATGAAGCATGTAACCCCCCTTGAACAATTTTTCCTTTGATTAATGAAGGCATTGATAACAGTAAAGATCTCAGATTTGAATCACAATGCTTTTGGTTGTGGAAAGTAAGAGCCAGTAGAAGCATATATTGGTGTAGTTAAACAAAATAAACCAAAGCAAAGGCAAAAATAAATCCAACCGACCTAACAGCATCCTCAAGGTCGGTTGTTGACCTTAAATTGGCAATTGGTTTTGCTGAGTAACTTGTGATACCTCATGGAAAGTATGCAACATTAAGGACCACTATGTTGGATCCAATTCCTAACACTTAATTCTATTTACCAAGATTCAATTCAATGGAAGAGAAAACTAAACAACATAGATGTCGAAAGATATTGACTTCAACCACAAAGATGCATCTCTTTCAAGATGATGGTTTTCACATACTTTCCATGTGCTATCAACTTCAAGAAGCCAATCATTCTCAGTCTGCTGCTCTGGTTGAAAGAACCATCCAGTAAGAAATAAATGACACATTGCTACTAATGTACAGTGTTCTACTTGATCATAAAGAAATTTGGTTCCACATCCATTAACGTCTACCCTATTTTCTATTAGCCAGGCATTCTTAGTGGGGAATTGCCATACACGCTATACCATCAACAAAAAGAAAATGATTTTTTGGCCCAATAAGGCACCTCAAAAAATAATTTGAGATCTACAGTGTTTTTTTACAGTACAGGGTAAACTCGTCACGTCGAGGTGACGAGTTCCATAAGATATATTTTTTATATTCCAGGCCTAATATTTTTTAGTTACGAGTTCCATTAATAAATTATTATTGTGTTCCAGATTATTATGTTAATTTAATGTTGGAAAGAAAAAAATACATTGGAACTCGTCGCGTCGAGATGACGAGTTGTGTTAATTTTTTTTTGCTTTAAAAAATGTGGTAGATTATATTGAAAAGAATAATAAACTATGAACATTAGAGTAGACTCGTCAGAGGTAAGATTAAGTTCTTCAATTCCCCATTCTTTTTGTTGTTTTCGTTCACGTACGATTGGAACCATACTTCTGGGTCTCTATCATCTATGTTTTTTTCTTGGTCATTTGTCTGAGTTGGTGGGATATTCGAGCTGGAAGCAACATCCTCAATGGTACGAGAAAGGTATAGATCATTGAACACTACAAATAAATCGACAATAGAGAAAGAGTGATAGTAATATGTTCAATCATTCTAACAAGGTCTACAACATCGCTTAGATGAAACCTCGCGCATAATAGTGGAAATCTATAATATAAGGACGATACTCTTCTATTGCTTCCGAGTAGAACTCTTGTTTCTATACTGAACTTCAACTCGTGTAGTTGAATATTTTTTTAGGAAACACATGGTTATAGATTTGCATCATAAAAAACAGTTTGAAAAAAAAACTCAAGCTTTGGAAGTGAAAGATTGAAGGTGTTTTGTTTTGTTTTTTGTTTTTGCTTCAATAGCAGAGTAAAATGGCTTTAAACTCACACATATTAATAGTTGTTGAAGATGATTAAATGAGCATTGAAAAGTTGGTGAAATGAGTCATTATTTGGCCTATGAGAAACACATGTTTTTTTTATATCAAGTGATAAATGCACCACAAAAAAAGTTTATTGATTTGAGTTGATACATCATTGAAAAGTTGCTGAAAATGATAAGACACCACTATTTCACCCGTTGTCTGAAATGTTGTTTAAATTATGCATTGAATGACCTATGAAAAGTTGCAGAAGATGATAGTGCACCACTATTTGTTCCACTTATAATGAACGATGACACATCAATAATCATGAATCTGATATCACCGAGGCTGCTTCAGATGGACAAGCCTTTGATATAGAGGGTGATGTTTGGGAGGCAACCGTTTCTCGTGGCCAATCAATGCAGAATGCTCCTCTAGTTTGGGCACATCCACCAATAGCCATGCAAGCAGAAATGTTACACCCCATATGCCTCAATATCGTCATGTAGTTGCAATGTATGAGATAAACTATGATACCATGAGAAATCTTGAGATTTATGGTATGGTCAATATATATGTAGCCCACTGGGGGACCTCAGGTGAAGGGTCGATGGAGTTTGAAGTTGGGTTACAGTTTGAGAGTATGAAGGATGCACGACTAACTGTGAAGGAGTTTTGTATCAAAGCTCATATGGAATTCACTGTTGTGAAGTCTGACCAGAAGACATATTTTGTCAGATGTATTAACAACAGCGTTGGTTGTAAGTAGAGGATACATGTCTCATACCTACAGCGAAAGATGTTGTGGGAAGTGACAAGGTTCCACAACTAGAACAGTTCAATGTTTAGCTCCTTCACATAAGACCACAAACACTTATACTCCGTTTTCATTTGTGCATACGTGAAGCTACTAGTGGAGAAAAATCCAAGGATCCCGGTATCAATGATTGTGGCATCAATACAAAATACATTTGGGTATATTCCGTCTTATTACAAGTCTTGGATGGCCAAACAGAAAGCTATGACACCATTGTACGGTGATTGGGATCAGTCGTATAATGAGCTGCCACATCTGTTGCATGCAATGGAATGTTTCATCCTAGGGGACCATTGTTCACTCCTATACTTATCCTGCAACCATATTTTATGGACAAGTTATTCTTAGGAAGAGAGTTTTTAGAGGCTTGTTTGGGCTTTCAAGTCACAAATTGAAGGCTTTCGTTACTGCAAATAGATGGTTCAAGTGGATGACAATTTTCTATATGCCTTATACAAACACATCCTTATGATAGCTGTTGCACAAGATGATGACAGAAACATCTTCACCATTGCCTTCACCATTGTTAAAAATTAGTCCAAGGAAATGTGGAATTTCTTTCTATCAAACTTGAGCTCTCATGTTGTCACTCAAGATGGGGTTTATGTGATCTCAAACCATTCACCTATGTTGTTATCCATGTTTGACAGACCAGAAAGTAAATGGTTGCCTCCTGCATTTCCTGCATATTACATACATCATATTGCTTCAAATGCTGTGATGAGGTTCAAGATTAATAATATAAAGAAAAAGATTATCAGCATGGGTAACTTATTCAGTTTTACCTTTCCTTTTTTGGTATTGGTATTCGTTTAAAATTATTGTACTTACATGTAACTATTTTTTTCAGGCTACGCATTACTACAACCATCTTCCGTGCAAGACTGGAAAATTTGAGAAAGTATGGAGAAGAGGTGTATAACTGTGCAGCTGAAATAACCTGAGAAAGATGGACACGTGCATATGAAGATCAAGACCGACATTACGGTCATATGTCAACCAATCTTGCCAAGTGTATCAATTCAATACTAAAAGGGACTAGACATCTTCCGATGGGAAGTATTGTTCGGGAGAAATACTTCAGATTGGGTAAAATTTGGGCAGACAAAAGTGCCCAAGTAGAGGTAATGCTCAACGAAGGTAGAAATTGGGCTTCAGATCTGGTGAAAGCAATGAAAAAAATCAAACTCATGCAACATCAATGCATGTTCATAGTTTCACCATACTGGAATATGATTATATTGTCTAAGCCCTTGTTCGACCACATGAGGGTGAGACTTCTACCACCTATACTGGTAATCTGAATAGAAGATGGTGTGATTGTGGTCGATTTCAAGCCTTCAGAGTATGTGAATGTAGACTCATACATTTACACTGATGATTTTTATAGCTTGCATACTATGCGCAACATATACAATTATAAGTTTGAGTATCTCCCAAACGATTCATATTGACCACCTATCGTCTCTGAAGAACGGTTGCCTAATCCAAAATTACGAAGGAAGTTGAGGGGTCGTCCTGAATCTAGTCGAATTCATACTAATATAGATGACCTTCAAAGAGAACAAGGTTTGTCGAAGCTATGCAGCCACTGCAGAGGTGAAGGCCACAATAGGAAGTATTGTCCACATTTCCCAAGATATCGAGAAGGCTAATAATTCATTTCGTATTCCCATGTTGTACCGATTTTACAAATATCAATGATAATTTTACAAATTTATTCCCACAAATGCATGTTTTGGTTCTCCTATAAATCTATCAACTAACCCAACACCTATTTATATTTTAAATTTGAAGAAATGAACGTTGGAACTCGTCATCTCGACGTGATGAGTTTCAGTGTATTTTTTTTATTTCCAACATTAAATTATCATAATAATCTAAAAAAATAATTTTTTAATAGAAATAGGAAATATTAAAATATTGGGCCCAAAATATAAAAATTATATCCCATAGAACTCGTCACCTCGACGTGATGAGTTCGCCATGGACTATAAAAAATGTCGTAGATCCCAAATTAATTTTTTAGGTGCCATATTGGGCCAAAAAAACCAAAAGAAAACCTCTAAAAACCTAACATTCAAATCAAACTACAGCTTTTGCTCATGCCAAGAGACATGTTGGTGCCTATTGCTTAAGGAGTTGTACTGAATCATATTTGGGTTGACATAGTGTAGATATTAAGGAAATAACAACTAAAAGATAAATAACTGATAGGAATGTGATTGCTTTGGTACACATGAGCAAGTTCTGATTGAAATACCAAAGAAGTTATATTGGCACTATTGAGTATACAACTGAAAACCAGTTGACAATTAGTGAAGGGCTCAACTTTAATACAAAAGGACAAGAAACTCAACATTAACCAACATGTAGCCTAATATTTAACATATGAATTACCCAATCCAACACTTAAATTTGGGTCATCGACCTAGTGGGATAATGAAAATGCTAGAGTTCCACTTATCTGGAAATGTCAAGATATGCTGATAGATTGATAGTGCAAAAGTGTAGTATTTGGTATCGAAAATTACCAAAAGTAGGGCAATTATGGGTAACAAAACATGTTAAAAAATATAATTTTATATTTGGGTAAAATTATTCTTCTTTCCTCAATAATCAATTTACATCAGATAAGTCCTATTTATATATACAAAGTAACTGCTATAACTAACTTATCAACCATAAGCTAACAGACTAACAAACTGTACATCTAAGCTAAACTAACTAACACTTTTCTACACTCCCCCTCAAGTTGGTGGTTGAAAAATGTCTTTAATCCCCAACTTGGAAACCATATACTCATGTTGATGTACACCAAGGCTTTGGTCATCAAGTCTGGTTGCTGCTCCCCTGTTTTGATGTGTTCAGTTTGTATTAAACCTTCTTGAATTTTTTCTCTAACAAAGTGGCAATCTATTTCAATATGTTTAGTTCTCTCGTGGAAAACCTGATTAACTGCTATCTGTAAGGCTGCCTTACTGTCACACATTAGCTTAGCAGGTTCCATACTCTTCAAACCCAACTCGGTCAGCAAACCTCTCAACCATACTATTTTAGCAGTTGTCCCTGCCATGCTTCTATACTCTGCTTCAGCAGAAGAGCATGCAACAATATTTTGTTTCTTAGACTTCCAGGAGATCAAGGACATTCTAAGTTTTATGCAAAAAACCTATTACAGATCTTCTAGTAATTGGACAATAAGCCCAATCAGAATCACAATAGGCAAACAATTTGCATTCATTTGCTGCACTTAATAAAATCCCATGGCCTGGATTTTTCTTAACGTATCTTACCACCCTTAATGCAGCTTCAAGATAAGATTGCTTTAGTTGATGCATAAACTGACTTAGGAAATATACTGCATAAGTAATGTCTGGCCTTGTGTGGGTAAGATATATCAGTCTACCTATAAGCCTTTGAAAAACAAGCTTTTCTTGTAACAATTGCTCATCTACACAAAGTCCTCCATCATATTCAGTTGCAGTGAGCTTCTTGTTTTGTTCTAAAGGACTCACAATTGGTTTAGCTCCCCCTGTTCCAGTTTCTTCAATCAATTTTAACACATACTTTTGTTGGTTCAACACAATCCCTTCTTTTAACCTTAAAACCTCCAATCCTAAAAAATATTTCAATTCTCCAAGTTCCTTCATCTTAAAGTTACCATTTAAAATATGCTTAAGTTCCATTATCATTGCTTCATTGCTGCCAGTAATTAGAAGATCATCAACATAAACAAGCAAGACCCCTATATCATTCGCTTGTTGTTTTGTGAACATTGAATAATCATACTTGCTTTGCATATAACCAGCCGTACGTAAAGCTTTTATTTGCTTCAAGTTCCATGATTTATGCAACCTATAAACCTTAGACTCCCCCTGACTGCAAAAACCATAAGGAAGTTCATATAGACTTCTTCAACTAATGCGTTGTATACATCCATTTGATAGAAAGACCAGTTATAAATAGAAGCAAGAGCAAGAACATTTGAACAGTGACTAACTTAGCAACCAGAGAGAAGGTATCCACAAAGTCAACTTCTTTTTTATTGAACCCTTTAGCAAAAGGTGAGTTTTGAAATGCTCAACATCCCCATTGGCCTTGTACTTGATTTTATATACCCATTGGCAGCCTATTGGAATTTTCCCTGAAGGCAGAGTAACTATAGACCAAGTGTTATTTGACTCCAAAGCAACAATCTCTTCCTTCATGGCTTGGACCCACAAAGGATTGGTAATGGCTTCAATATAGGTTTTAGGCTCAAGTAAATGAGAAGTAGATGATAAGAAACTCTGAGTTTTGGAAGGTAAATGAAAATAAGAAATGAAATTGGAAATAGGATACTTACTTGGAAGAGAAGAAGATTGGTAGGACTGAACATAGTCATGGAGCTAATACTTTAGGGTCAACTCGATACAAATAATATATTTTAGGGGTAGTAGTACATTTAAACCTTTGGTATTAAAGAAATGATTCACAATGTATTTTGGGTTAAAAGAATACAATGGATAGGTAGCCTTGTAGCTTTTATAGCCCACTCTTAACAAAGCAAGAGCTACCCAACAGAAACAAAAACCGCCTCAATACTAACAAATTGTAACTAATTACAAGTTAACTTTTTTTTTTGGGAATAAAAGTGAGGGCCTCATTTAAAATCCCTTTCACCAACACAAAGTTATGGTCTTATAAGGTGAAAAGAGTACCTTGTGTTGTGGTCTTATAAGGGGAAAAGAGTACCTAACGTTCTATTCATCAAGGTGGAAACATATATGTTTTGCATCGTTGGCAATAAACTCGGTATAATCCAAGCCAAAAAAAAAAAGATACCATAGAATGGAGGTCTCGTGTTGCTAATAGATAAGCCACTTTATTTGCTTCTTTACGTACAAAGACTACATTACATTGGTTGAAATTAACACAATTACAGCGAATAGACTACATATGAACCCCTAAAGTAGAATCGTCAACATATTAACTATGAAATTTGTTCACGACAACGGTAGAATAAAGCTAAAAAACAAAGTTTGTCCATCATTCTTCTTGAGCCATAGTAATCACTGTAGCGAGACCATGAAATTGGGAAAGTCCGGGGTCGAAGCAGCTGACAGAAGGAAGAGCTAGACCTCCAAGAACAGCTCAATGTGCATCACGCGTAATGACCCCTACTGTCGCGGTTCGAGAAATTGGGTTCAAGGCTCTATCTGCATTTATTTTAATAGTTCCCACAGGTTGAGGCAACACTTTTCATCGTGAGAAGGTTTGATAGTCGGTCGATTGATAGAACTTTGAGTAGCAAGAGAATCTCGGTATAATGCCCGTACGTTATCTACAATTACTTAGGCAGGTTGAACCCGACCATCATGAACAATCGAATTTCGTTCGTTCCACACGTTCCATATGAGCATAAGAAAACCTGCGAATTCCTCAAGACCGAACGTAGCCACTGCCGTTTCTAACCAAAGTAAAGGAGAATAACAAATTAAATCAATAATCATACCTGGGATATTAGCAAGATGCAATACTTCCCTCGGAAAACAACAGCCTTGTATGACATGTAAGATAGTTTCCATGTCAAGTCGGCAACAAGACATAATCCATCACCAATGCATGCCGCCTGAATCCTAGAACCCACCGGCAAGGCTCCATGCGCCAAAAGTCATGCAAAAATGCGGGCTTTAGGGAGTATCTTCAACCTGGCCATGGTTTTCCAGAGCGTGAACATAGCTGCCGAAGAATGGGTAGGTGTTTGGAGCCACCAATACGCTGAGCTGCCATTATAGTTGCCGGAATCATGATTGCCCCACATGCTGGAAATATGACTGCAAAATTGCATCGTTAGTATTGATAGGAAAGATAAACAACAATTTAAATGAAATAAGTTTGTAAACCGTGTCGTGGTAAAAACCATTGCCTTAGAAATGAATTCGCCCCGATGTGTGTAATCGCTACAGTGGGCAGACCGTCCCCGAGGTTAACACGGTCGCTCCAAATTTCGTACACCCGAAACCGAAGTGGGCTGCTGGTGGTATTGCACTTCTGATTAGAAAGCACACAGAGAACAAGTTTAGAAAACACTTGGAGAGTGAATTCTGAATATTGAGAGTGAGTTGAAAAGCTGAATCCAATTCTCTATTTATAGGCTAGATATAGGGTTAAAATTATCCATAAAAATCATGATTAAAACCCTTTATTGTAACAGCTGAAACGTCCAGATAACCCTATAAAAAATAGTCCAGGTTCATTGCATCATTATTCAACTGTTTAATTTTTTACAACACATAAATCAACTGTTATCATTTGAATTTAAACAATCCTCAGCAGCCTATAAATATCAGGTGAAATCTTTCACATTTTTCCATTTGTTTCTTTCAAAGAGAAATTCCAAAGACCACAACCACGAGCCGAGCCATGTCGAGACGGACGACGGCAGTGGCAGTGCGTGAGATTTCCCCTTTTTCTCTTTCACTCAACAAGGAAGTGGAGAATCCAAACCTTAAATACTCATTCTCAATAGTGTTTCCAATACTATGTGGGATTGAGCATTACCAACACCTCACAATACTATCATAGGCACACAAAGCTATCTACAAGGCATCCTAAGGATTAAAGAAAGTTGCGACCTTCACTCTATCTCAGAAAGGGCGATCACACATCATGAAGTCTCCACATTGTGCCTCCCTTGCGGCATCGTTATCGTAGGTACCTGCAAGCATAGTTACCTTAACACCACCCCACCTATCCCTGAACATACGAGTATCACTTTTATATCCAATGCGCCAGAAGAAAGCATTCGATAGAGCTTGTAATGCTTTATGAAGACCTTTCCAAGTATATGAGCTGTTAGTTCTAATCTTGGCATTTAACACATCCCCGTTAGGAAAAATACTTAGCACGTAACACTAGGGCTAACAATGAATCTAATACCTTGATGAGCCTCCAATTCTTAACTAACATTGCAAAATTAAAAGAACGGAGGTCGCAAAACCCCAACCCACCCACCCGCTTAGGTTTACAGATAGTGCCCTATGCAAGAAGAGACCAACCTCGTTCAGATATTATCCCTGCCCACCAAAATCGATGCATGATCCCTGTGATCTCGTTGAGAGGATGTTCTGGCAACAAATAATAAGGCATAGCATATTGAGGTAATGCTTGAGCAACAACTTTAAGAAACACTTCTTGACCTCCATAGGATAAAAGTCGTTTAGTCCATCCAGTAACCCTAGTTAGAACCTTGTCACGTAGGTACCCAAAGGTCCTCATTTTATTTTTCCTGATATAAAGTGGAAGACCAAGGTAATGACCAAGAGAATCAAATGCTTGAATACTGAAAATTTGCGTCATTCGAGTACGATGGTCGGCTATCGTGTTGGGACTAAAATTAATGACAGATTTTGAAAGATTAATCCTTTGACCTGAGGAAACCGCATTCATTCGTAGCATGTCTTTAATATGTTGTGCCCCAGAAACAGAATTCTTAAGGAACACCTGACTATCATCTGCAAATATTAAATGTGATACTTGTGGTCCACCTTGAGAAGAACAAATACCTTTAATTGGCCCTGAACATTGCGCTTTTTGAAACAATGCCGACAAGCCCTCCGTCACAAATAGAAACAAGAACGGGGATAATGGGTTTCCCTGTCGAAGACCCCTACTAGGGATAAAATCTCGTGTCAGAGATCCATTAACACGGGCAACGAATGAAATAGATGTGACGCATGTCATAATTAAATTAACAAAGACAGGACTGAAGCCTAACTTATCCATAACACTCCGAAGGAAAATCCATTCGACTCTATAATAAGCCTTCTCAATATCCAACTTTAGGGCCGCACCCTTATTGAATTATGTTCCTAGATGAGTTCATGTAATGTAAAAGCTTATGAGCTACTAGTATGTTAACAGAGATTTATCGACCAGGAAGGAAAGCAGCCTGAATGTTACTAATGCATCAAGCCATCATTGGCTTCAATCTATTAACCAAAATTTTAGAAACAATTTTATAAACCACTGTACATAAACTGATAGGTCTCGTTTGTTTCATGTACTTCGAGTCTTCAACTTTAGGTATTAGAACAAGAATAGTCTTGTTTACCTTAGCCATGCCCTGGTGTCCATTAAGAAGATTCATGAAAAGCTATATGACATCATTTCCAGAAATAGACCAATGCTGTCGAAAGAAGCTCGCGAGCAATCCATCAAACCCTGATGCCTTTCTAGGGTTTACGTCATGAAACACAACCAGTATTTCATTCGGAGTAAAGGGCGCGGTTAGTTCATCATTCATAGCCAGACTGATTACAGTCTCAATGGCATCTAAAATAGTAGAATTCGGAATCACTTGTGATGAAGTAAACAAATCCTCAAAATATCTGACAACAATGTCCTTCATCTCATCATGGTTTTCAATCCAACACTCGTCTACATCATATAAATCATGAACTCTATTTTTCTTTTGACGTTGACTTGATGGAGTATGAAAAAATACCGTATTTCGATCACCATAGGCTAACCAATTGACCTTTGAATGTTAGAACCAATACTTCTTTTATTTATCAAGAAGAGTTCGTAGTTCCTTTCTGGCTTTGAGGAATTGTGTCAAATTAACCGAATGTAAATTCATATGTAAGCCATCATTTATAAATTTTTGAAGTTTTGCGATTCTCTTCCGATTAGAGGATAGTTGATTAAATTGCCAATCCTTGAGTGAGACTCCAACCGCATCCATTTTATCAAGGGCAGAGTCATTAGTAAATTATTAGGCAGACATAACCCGTAAATATTAATTTTTCTCATTAGAGTAGCATTCCTCATAACGAAAAAGATAATCACGTTGGCCATACCTTGTATCTCGTTGATGACCTAACGTTTCCATAATTAAAAAACAATGGTCTGAATAGTCAGAATACTCTGTTGAGACACGAAATTGAGGATGGTCGATTAACCAATATGATGATGCCACAAATCTATCTAACCTTTCCGCAATTATAGTATTGTTATGGTTGCCAGAAAACCAAGAGAACCACCCCCTTACTGGTTTACAATCAGAAAGATTATTATGATCTAAAGCAGCTTGAAATTCGTCCAATTGAACACGAGGTTTTCGTCGACCACCAAACTTTTCTGAATCGGTTAATATTTCATTTAAAATCACCCCTACCAACTAGGATAAATTAGATGCCCGTTTTATCAAATCAAGAGATCGCCATGTCTGATGTTTAAATTTAGCATTATAGTGCCCATAAATGCCAGTAAAGTGAATTGTTCGATATTATGTTTCACAATAACATCAATGTGACGCGGGGAGTAAGACAAAAGATAACATCAATATTATTATTCCAAAGTAACATTAGTCCGGAACAATTATCATTACGATCCATAGTGAAACACCCAATCATTCCTAATTTATTCCTAACAGCTTCATTCTGATTTTACCGTATTCTAGTCTCCCATAAAAAGACAATACTAGGAGAACGTTGAGCGATCAAACGCCGGAGAGTCCGAATCGCACGAGGATTACCCAATTCTAGGCAGTTCCAACATAAGAGATTCATGGCATCCGACAAAGCTACCCTGCAGCCTTCGCCGATATCTTAGAATTCTTGCCAGGCATCCCAACACAACCATCATGTGTAGAGGAAATTCTGAAATTTTGGAAAAATATATGGACACGTAGAAACCGAGACACCTTTCGAATTGATTTAACTTGAGGGATCCTGATGCATGGTACCATATATTTCAGGTATAGGTATAACGTTCAGTGTTTTACATAGAAAATGTCAGTCTCAACTTGATTAGAGTTTGTAGGATTCACACCATTTTCCATTCAATAAAGAATCAAGTCATTTAAATTCCTTAGAGCTTGGGGTGAAAATGGTCTCCTGCATGGGCTACATTTCAATAGCCAACGAAATTCTTGTTGACAATTAAAAGGTACACTGATAAATGCTTAATTTAGTTAATATTTTACTTTTAAATTACTCCTTAATCATTGGTTTTTGTGGCTTAATTGTTCATTTTCATTTATTTTCTGTGCAAGACGTTAGATTTTGGAAATTGCACTAAAATGACATAATTCTGCAGTTTTTTATTTTCGGAATCGAAGCTTAACTAGTGGGCATGAATTCGGGCATGAAACATCCGATGAGGAGATAACGTCAGTACCTTCTAGAAGATCCAGTCAGCGTTTCTAGAAGAACGAATGAATTGGCCGCACGTTTCTAGAATTCGGATTTAGATTAAACTCAAGTTTTAGGATAATATTTTAAATATTATATTTTAGCTTTGTTTTAGTTATTTTAGTTTAAATAAGTTTTAGGATATTATTTTTATATTTTATCTTTGTTTTAGGTAATTTAGTTTAAATATTTTTATTATTTTTAATTAAGTTTTAGGATATTATTTTTATATTTTATCTTCGTTTTAGGTATTTTAGTTTAAATAGTTTTAAGTGTTTAAATTAGGATTTAATATTTTTTTGTTTGTTTTTTGGAATTTGAAGGCTATAAATACCCTCTAAGGGTAAGCCTAGAAGCATCTATCTCATTTGAGAATAAAATCTTTTTTTCTCTCTAGCTTTCTCTATATTTTTCGTAAACTTTTCAATTATGCTAAGTATGACTTCGGTCATGCTTAGCTAATTTTCTCTCAAGCTGAAGATTGAAGCGAAGACTCAATTCCAAACGTGAGAATTGTAAGGTACTTAAATCGCTTCGGATTTTCTCTTTGTTTTCTAAGCTTACTTTTCAAATCAAAACGATTTCGACATTGGTCCGGATATTGTTATGGTTAAAGTTTGAAGAAGGATTTTCTTATTGAAGTATATTCAACTTCATGAGAACACACTTGGCAAAATTGTTTGCTAAGAGGAAGCTGAGATCAGAATCAATTGTTGTTGAAACGACACAATCCGAGTTAGCAGCGAAGAATTGTCCTTGTAAGCTTACATGAATATTGAAGTAAAAATCTGTTTCGATAATCCGAGGAATTTGAGGCGAAGCTGAAGTCTGAGGCTGCTTTCACAATAAGTTTTCATTATCCCAATTCAATTATTTTATTTATTTGTTTATTTATTTTTTATTCTTCTTTAAATAATTTAAAAACCCTTTTATCTTTATTACTATTTATTATCTTATTATTTCTCTTTTTACTTATTATTATTGTTGAAAACATTTTGATGTTTCTATATAACAAATTAAGTGTTAATGAATTTTAAGATTTTATATTGAAAATTAAAATATATATTCGATTAACTTTTTCGAATATCAAAAATATTACTCTGAGTTTTTCAAATGTCTTTTTCAATCCTTACTCAAGTGTAAAATTAAGTTTCAATCTTAAAATAATTTTGAAACAATTTTATAAAGTATTTCGAGCCATATTCGAGTCAAAAATAAGTTTTATTTAGTATGGTATCGATACCCCCATATATGGTACCGATACCCCTATGAACATTTTGATTCTGAGAAATAACAGAATGCTCGGATGGTACCGATACCCCTATGAACATTTTAGTTCTAAGAAATAACAGAATGCTCGGATGGTACCAATACCCCTAGTAGGTATCGATCCATGATATGGTATCGATACCCCCTACTTAGGTACCGATACCCTCAGGCATTTAACGGTCGAAATATTTGAATTTTACACTACAGGTACCGATACCCTATAAAGGGGTACCGATTCCCCCCACGCTCCAAGCTGTTTTATAAAATGATTTCACACTTAAACGACTCTATTATCTTCACTAATCATCCCCAACATTCAGAAGTGATTCAAGGTGTATTTAAACAAGTTCTGAAGCCTTTGATCAAGAAGAAATCATAGAGAAACAAGAGAGAAAGCATCAAACACCAAGTTTCTGCAAATCAAGCCAATTTTCCTTTCAATATTCATTTTGCTTTCAAGAACACCATTTGTGCTCATTTGTAATTATTTTTTAGTGTTCTTTTCTTGTTCTAGAATTGTGCAAACATCTTACCTTGTGAGGTTTTCCGTGTAAGTTTGCAAATTTGTATTGTTCTCTTTGGGAGAGAGTGTTCTCAAGAATTTGGGGTATAATTCTTGAGGGTTTGTAAGGTTACTCTTTGTCCTCAAAAGAAAGACAAATTAGTGAATTTGTGGAAAATCCTTAGTGTGGATAGCTAAGGTAGTGGACGTAGACTTTAGTTGAGAAAGTCGAACCACTCTAAATCGCTGTGCAAATACTTTCAATTTTCTGCAAAAGCTTCCACCAAAATTTTAATTGCCAATTCACCCCCCTCTTGGCTATATTCGTCGATCGATTAACTCAACAATTGGCATCAGAGCCGAACTCATTTGAAGGTTTAATCACCTCTTGAGTCGATTCGGGAAGAGTTACATCGATAATCAAAGTCATCAATGGACTCTACTTCAAACTTCGACTCCGGTCTCGATTCGATGCCCGTCAACAAGCCTCCTTTCTTCAATGGGGCTAACTATGCCTATTGGAAAAATAGGATGATGTACTTCATTCAAGCAAGTGACATGTGAGCATGAAATGTCGTAGAAGAAGGATACATAAAGCCTCTCACTCATCCAAGATTGTGGAGTGAAGGAGAGACAAAAATGTTCTAGCTCAACTCCAAAGCCATCCATATCATATTTTGTGCTCTTGGACCATATGAATACGAAAGAGTTTCATCTTGTACAACCGCCAAAGAAATATGGGATAAACTTCAAGTCACTCATGAAGGTACCAATGAGGTAAATAAATATAAAATTAGTATTCTAACGCATAGCTATGAAAATTTCAGGATGAAACCAAATGAAGATATCAAAGCTATGACGGATAGATTCTCAACGATTTTCAATGGTCTCAAATCATATGGAGAGATAATTTCAAATGAAAAGCTTGTGAGGAAGTTAGTTTACTCCCTTCCAAAATCACGGCAATCAAATAAGACGGCAATCATCGAGTCTAAGGACCTAACGTCCTTAACTCTTGAAGAGCTAATCGATTCACTCCTCACTCATGAAATGATGCTTGAAGATGAGGTGGATCTCGATAAGATTGAAGAGAACCAAAGGAGAATGAGAAGAAGAAAAACATTGGAGTTGCTCTCAAATCCACAAAAGATGAGAGTGATTCGGATAAAGATGACGATGACGAGGAAATGACATTGTTTGCCAAGCGGTTCAGAAAAATGATGAGACCTTACCGAGGAAGAAAATTCAAACGAAATGAAGGCCTCAAAAATGAACCAAAAGAGAAGGACCCAATCACTGCTATGAATGCAAAAAGTCAGGGCATGTCAAATATGATTGCCCACAATTGAAGAGAAAGGGTTAATCAAAGAATAAGCACAAGGCTCATGTGGCTACATGGAGCGATGAAGAAGGTTCCGATGAAGAGGAACAAGAAGTAGCAAACTTGTGCTTGATGGCATTCGGGGAAGATTCTAAGGTAACCTCTAACTCATCTGATTTTGATGATTTATCCATGATGAGTTATTAGAGGAATATAATGGGTTGGCTTCGGATTATGAGAAATTGTTTTTAAAATATAAAAATGATATTTCAAAATTCAAAAATGAAAATAAACTCATATCCAAAACCAACAACGATCTTGAAAGTAAAATCAAAGATTTTCAATCAAACTAGAAGAGTTTGAAAAGAAAAATTTGGATTTGCAAAATTTACTTTCAAAGGTCAATGATGATCATCAAAAGAAAATTGATGATCTTAAAGCTTCTTTTGATAAAGTTGGAACAAAATGTTTTTAAAATAGAGAAAATTCAAAATCCAACTTTGTTAGAAAAAGTTTTAAAAACTACAATCATAGAGGTCCCCGAAAAGCCTCTAATGGAAAAATCATTAGAAGTATATGGGTTCCCAAAGAACTCATTACTACTAAAAATAAGGATATCCTACATCAATGGATACCTAAGGGGACTAGGATTTCAGAAACTAATGAATATGGACCCAAAAGAATTTGGGTACCAAAAATTAGAAATTAATCTATGTTTGTAGGAAAAGGAGCATTTCTACATGGCACGGGAAACAAATTCAAATTCATGGTACCTTGATAGTGGATGCTCGAGACACATGACCGGAGACAAAAGCCGGTTCATAGAGTTTAACGCCAAAAATGGAGGAGAAGTGACTTTTGGTGATAATTCAAAAGGTCACATTGAAGGTATAGGTATAATAGGTAATACCTCTTCCATACAAATTAAAAATGTGTTATATGTGAATGGATTAAAGCATAATCTCTTGAGTATTAGTCAATTATGTGATAAGGGATTCAATGTCATATTTGAAACTAATGGTTGTTAAGTCATTGACATTGCATCTAACAGATTATGCTTGTTGGTCATAGAATAGGAAACATATACATGGTGCATTTAGATTCTATTAATATGACTAATTTGTGCCTAGTTGCTAAGGATGAGCATGATAGCTGGTTATGGCATAGGAGACTAGGACAAACTAGCATGAGTGTTTTGCAATGGTTAGTTCAAGGAGAATTGGTTCGAGGGCTGCCTAAACTAAAATTTGATAATGATAAAATATGTGATGCTTGTGCTAAAGGAAAACAAAAGTGAGTTTCTTTTAAATCCATTAATGACGTATCAACTAGTAGAGCATTACAATTGATCAATATAGATCTTTTTGGGCCAACTAGGACTACTAGCTTGGGTGGAAAACAATATGCATTTGTCTTGGTAGATGACTATTCTAGATATACTTGGGTTCTATTTTTAAGTACTAAAGATGAAGCATTAGAACATTTCATCACATTTTCAAAAATAATCCAAAATGAAAAAGGTTACTCTATAACTAGTGTTAGGAGTGATCATGGCACTGAATTTGAAAATCTTGGATTTATTGAGTTTTGTAATTCTAATGGTATTAACCATAATTTTTCAGCACCTAGAACCCCTCAACAAAATGGAGTTGTTGAGAGGAAAAATTGAACTTTAGAAGAAATGGCTAGAACCATGCTTTGTGAAAATAATTTGCCAAAATATTTTTGGGCGGAAGCCACAAATTCCGCTTGTTATGTTGTAAATCGAGTAATGATTAGGCCAATTTTAAAGAAAACTCCATATGAAATTTTCAAAAATAAAAAGCCTAACATTAGCTATTTTCATCCTTTTGGATGTAAATGTTTTGTTTTGAACAACGGTAAAGAAAACCTTGGTAAATTTGATGCTAAAAGTGATGAAGGAATTTTTTGGGGCTATTCCTTAAATTCTAAATCTTATCGAGTATTTAATAAAAGAACTTTAGTTGTAGAAGAGTCTATACATGTTGTTTTCGATGATAATCCCCTTCCGAGGAAGGATTCTTGTTTGAATGATGATGTAGGTATTATAAATACAAATGACGTTAGACATGACGTTGGAGAAGCATCATCAAAGGAAGAAACGAAAGATGAGGAAACTCATGATCCTCTTGAGAATCCAACCATTGAAGAAAGAAGTATCTTATCCAAGAGAGTACAACTATGTCAAGGATGGTGAGATTATAGGTGATCCATCCAAAGGGGTAACAACTCGATCTTCTCTTAGAAATACTTGTAATTATGTTGCATTTATTTCATGCATAGAGCCTAAGAATATTAAAGAAGCATTAAATGATGAACATTGGATTATGGCTATGTAAGAACAGTTAAATCAATTTGAGAGAAGTAAAGTATGGACATTAGTTGAAAAACCTAGTAATAAATCTACTGTAGGTACTAGATGGGTATTTAGGAATAAGCTTGATGAGAGTGGCAATATAGTGAGAAACAAGGCTAGACTTATTGCTCAAGGGTATACTCAAGAAGAGGGCATAGACTATGATGAAACATACGCTCCCGTAGCTAGGATGGAAGCAATTAGAATGTTATTAGCATTTGCATGTTTTCATGAATTTAAACTATATCAAATGGATTTTAAAAGTGCATTTTAAATGGTTTTATAAAAGAAGAAGTGTATGTGGAACAACCTACATGTTTTGAAGATTCAAAATTTCTGGATCATGTTCTTAAATTGAAAAAAGCACTTTATGGTTTAAAACAAGCCCCTAGAGCTTGGTATGAAAGATTGTCAAACTTTTTAATTGAAAAAGGTTTTTCAAAAGGAAAGGTTGACACTACATTGTTTTTAAAGCATAAAGGTAAAGATTTATTAGTAGTTCAAATTTATTTGATGATATAATATTTGGTTCTACTAATGATGTTCTTTGCCAAGAATTTTCTAAGCTAATGCAAAGCGAATTTGAAATGAGCATGATGGGTAAGCTCTCATTTTTCTTGGGACTCCAAATCAAGCAAAGAAAAGATGGCATCTTCATCAATCAAGCTAAGAACGTCAAAGATATGCTCAAGAAGTTTGGATTGGAAAATGGGAAACCTCATGACACTCCAATGAGCTCTTCTACAAAGCTTGACTTGGATGAAGGAGGTAAATGTGTGGATGTTAAATTATATAGGTCAATGATTGGTTCTTTTCTCTATCTAACTGCAAGTAGACCAGACATTATGTTTAGTGTTTGCTTATGTGCTAGATTTCAATCATGTCCTAAGGAATCGCATTTACTAGCTGTTAAAAGAATCTTTAGATACCTTAAGGACACTCCTAGTTTAGGACTTTGGTATCCTAGAGACTCTAGCTTTAGCTTGCATGCCTTTTCTGATGCGGATTATGGAGGATGCAAATTAGATAGGAAAAGCACATCCGGTACTTGCCAATTACTTGGAAATATGCTGATTTCTTGGTTTTCAAAGAAATAAAATTGTGTTGCATTATCTACCACTGAAGCCGAATACATTTCAGCTGGTAGTTGTTGTGCACAAGTTTTATGGATGAAACAACAACTTTTTGATTATGAAATTGAAGTAGGTATCATTCCTATCAAGTGTGACAATACTAGTGCTATTTGTCTCACTAAAAATCCCATCCAACACTATAGAACTAAAAACATTGAAATAAGACATCACTTCATTAGAGACCATGTCACTAAGGAAGATGTAGTTCTAGAATTTGTTGATACTTTGCATCAATTAGCGGATATTTTTTATTTTGGACCATGTCACTTAGGAGATAATTAGGTTTAACTGACCTATCTTCACTAAGTGTTTAAAATAACTTTAGCACTTTTAAGACTAAATGAAAAATGCTTATAATAGTAATTTTTGATTGTATTCATTGCTATTAGTTAGGGGGAGTTTATGATTCTTGATAAAATAAAAAAAAATTAACTTTATGTTCAAATGTAGTTTAAGGATTAATTTGATTGATTGAACATAATTAATTTTTGATATATGAGTTGCCTATACCACTTGAGTAGTTTAATTTAGCATTTTGAGTGTTCAAAAATGGATTTTTGACATTTATGTGCATAGAGTATTGATACCCCTGATACAGGTATCGATACGCCCTTTGAATAGTTATCGATACCCATTGAATAGGTATCAATACCCTCTTTGAATGAGTATCGATACCCCCTGATGGTATCGATACCCCCTGTCGGGTTTAGGCTTTAAATCCCTAAATATCATCATTTTTGCTCAAAACCCAAAAACACTCCTTCTGCCATTTGCTCTCTATCTACCCATACTCTCAAATCTTCTCAAAATCTTCGTTTCTAGTCGGAATTAACTTGTTTCTCAACTCCAAATCCTACTTACATCATTAAAACATGCAAAACATCACTACATTCCACTCAAATCGATTTTTTCAAGGTATTATTCCAAAACTATTACTTTATTGATTTTTTGAACTTAGAACTAGTTTAGAGTAGTTCTAGTTTGAAATAATTATTGGGCATTGATTGTTTAATGATTAGAGTAGTTAGTTTGAAATAATTATTGGGCATTGATTCATTAATATGTTTTTGATTCAATTATGTTGTTTTCATGAACACTATACATATTACGATTCTCAAACAATATTTTCAAAATAGTTTCAAAACTTTGCCCATTAGGATTGTTTTAGAAAACCTTGAAATATTGAGGACTCATTTGAGTTTTGGGATTGATATATTTGCATACATGTGTTTTTAATAAATGCAGGTGATCCTTTCTGTTCCGATTTTCAAACCATGTCAAAAACGTCCTAGGTCTTCCTCGATTCGTTCGAGTCGATCTAACCAACCTCCAAACTCTCCTCCAAATCCTCCACCTATTCCTCAAATTTAATCCCGAATATCCAAATATGACCATTCGTAATTCATGTTTCAATGAACCCGGTCCTAGGAGAAGTCTTTTCTTTAGGTTCTCTCAATACTTTGAGTCCTACAAAATTCGTGAAGAAAGAATTCCATCTCTTCAAGCCATGTTAGATATCAATTTTCGATATCTTCCTACTCTTATGGAATGGAAATTTGACAAGCTCTTTGAACTAGAACCAATTGTTTACCAACTTGTTCGTATATTATATTCTAATGCCGTTTGTATTAAAAATCAGGATCAATCTCATACTATAGGAATTCGCTCTTATCTTCTAGGGCAATTTATCTCTCTTGATCCGGTTTACATAGCTAATGCATTAGGTCTAGATAATGATGGTTTATCCAATGAAAAACAAACTGTAGGTTTTAGATTCAAAAGAAGGGATAATGTAAATGTTTTAGATCTTCATGATCGTTTCCTTCATCTTATGATCTCTTGGTGGTTTCGACCATCCGGAGGTAAATACTCTACCCTTCGTGCTTTAGATCTTTGGTGGCTACAGTGTATCCAAACCAAAACAAAAATTAACCTTCCTGAAATTATTTTTGCCGAGATTGTTGAGACGTAAACCTTGCTCCTAATAAGAAACATTGTTCTTCTCTTGTTTACGGTTGTATTCTTAGTAATCTCTTTTCTAAAGCCGGTCTTAGAGTTGGTCTTGATGTTGCCTTTCTACTCAAAAATCAAATTAATCTCCTTTCCTTAACTCGATCGTGATGGACAAAGGATTCGAAAACTGGTGAATGGGTTTGATCCGCTGAACAAACTCCGAGAGCTAGTTCTTCACGAGCACCTCTAGCACATTCTGACGATGAAGATGTACCGGAGCTGCCTGCAGAGCAAGTACAACAAATGGATCAAATGCTTCCTTATTTTCAATCTTTTATGGAGACATTTAATTTCCGATATGCATCCATGGATTCGCGCTTTACTTCTATTGAGACCCATTTATCCACTATGGGAGCTCAACAATTGGAAATTCTCCGGGAGATGCGTGCGAACAATGAAGCAACAAACGCCCGTATTGATGCACTCTCACATGAAATGGCAGCTATGCGCGCTCATTTCTCTCCTCCCGATCCTTCTACGGATGCTTGAACTTGGCTTTGCTTTAAATGTTTGGATTGAACTTAGGTTTACAGATCTTTGAATTGTTAAAACATTTTGAATACTTTTGGATTGTTTTACTTTGGTTGTTGGATGTTTTATAAATTTTTGAACTTTTATTATTATTGCATCATTAGATATATATGACCAATTTCCATTACATATTTATGAATATTGAGTATGAAACTAATGGCTAATCTTTCTCTTGATTTTGATCTTAGCAGCTTAAGCTTTATCTAATTAAAATCAATTGATAAAAACTTGTTTTTATAATTTTTTTTAAGTCTTCTTTTTGATTTAACAAAAAGGGGGAGAAAATATTAAAGTGTTAGAGTAAGGGGGAGTAATTTTCAATCTTGATTTTCAAAAATAATTTTCAATTAGAAAATCTTAAAAATACTAAAATGTTTTGTTATATCAAAAAGGGAGAGATTGTTGAAAACATTTTGATGTTTCGATATAACAAATTAAGTGTTAATGAATTTTAAAATTTTATATTGAAAATTAAAATATATATTCGATTAACTTTTTCGAATATCAAAAATATTACTCCGAGTTTTTCAAATGTCTTTTTCAATCCTTACTCAAGTGTAAAATTAAGTTTCAATCTTAAAATAATTTTGAAACAATTTTTATAAAGTATTTCGAGCCATATTCTAGTCAAAAATAAGTTTTATTTAGTATGGTATCGATACCCCCATATATGGTACCGATACCCCTATGAACATTTTGATTCCGAGAAATAACAGAATGCTCGGATGGTACCGATACCCCCTATTGGGTACCAATACCCCTATGAACATTTTAGTTCTGAGAAATAACAGAATGCTCGGATAGTACCAATACCCCCTAGTAGGTATTGATACCCCCATGATATGGTATCGATACCCCCTACTTAGGTACTGATACCCTTAGGCATTTAACGGTCGAAATATTTAAATTTTACACTACAGGTACCGATACCCTATGAAGGGGTACCGATTCCCCCCACACTCCAAGCTATTTTATTAAATGATTTCACACTTAAACGACTCTATTATCTTCACAAATCATCCCCAACATTCAGAAGTGATTCAAGGTGTTTTAAACAAGTTCTGAAGCCTTTGATTAAGAAGAAATCATAGAGAAACAAGAGAGAAAGCATCAAACACTAAGTTTGTGCAAATCAAGCCAATTTTCCTTTCAAGAACACCATTTGTGCTCATTTGTAATTATTTTTAAGTGTTCTTTTCTTGTTCTAGAATTGTGCAAACATCTTACCTTGTGAGGTTTTCCTTGTAAGTTTGCAAATTTGTATTGTTCTCTTTGGGAGAGAGTGTTCTCAAGAATTTGGGGTATAATTCTTGAGGGTTTGTAAGGTTACTCTTTGTCCTCAAAATAAAGACAAATTAGTGAATTTGTGGAAAATCCTTAGTGTGGATAGCTAAGGTAGTGGACGTAGACTTTGGTTGAGAAAGTCGAACCACTCTAAATCGCTGTGCAATTACTTTCAATTTTCTACAAAAGCTTCCACCAAAATTTTAATTGCCAATTCACCCCCCTCTTGGCTATATTCGTTGATCGATTAACTCAACAATTATCTATTTTATTTTATTACATCTTTTCAACTTTACCTGGAACTCTATCTCTTCTTAAAATCAAAAAACAATTTTACTAAATCACAAGAACCATAGTCCTGTGGAACGACCCTGCTTCTCTATACTACCTTTTCCTTTCTATTTAATTAAGAAGCCGTAATTATTTTGATAACAAAATGACGGTTATCAAATTGGTGCCATTGCCGGGGACTAACGGCAAGTACTGATTTATTTTTAGTTTTTGATTTATGACCAGAAGGAACCCATGTGAATTAGTAGATCTAGATCCGGAGATCGAAGCATGTGCACGAAGAATCCACGAACAACCGCTTCAAGAAAAGAGAAAAAGAAAAGAAGAACAAGAGCAGAGATAAAAAACATAATCAAATCCAGACTCTGAAGCAGACACATACAACATCCTGATGGCAGAAGAAGGACAAACAATCCGAGAGATAACCACAACTCGTGTCACTAAGACGTCATTATGTATTAATTTTCCTAGTGGCAGGACTCCGTTTCAATTAAGACGGACTCATTCATCTTCTTCCCACCTTTCATGGCTTTCCAACTGAAGATCTGTACAAACACTTGTTGGAATTCCACATGGTTTGCACTAGCATAAAACCACAAGGAGTTACCGAAGATCAAATTAAATTGAGAGCTTTCCCTTTCTCTTTAGCCGAATTGGCTAAAGATTGGTTATTTTATTTACCTCCAAATTCAGTTAATTCATGGGGTGATATGAATTGAATTTTTCTTGACAGGTTCTTTCCAGCAGCTAAAACAAGCGAGTTACGGATGAGCGTTCTTTCATTCAACAAAAGACCGAAGAAAGTCTTTATGACTATTGGGAATAATTTAAAAAACTTTGTGCACGTTGTACGTAACATGGATTAAGTGAGCAAACATTACTTCAATACTTTTATGAAGGCCTTTTACCAATGGAGATGAAAATAGTGGATGCCGCCAGTTGAGGAGCATTAGTCAACATGACTCCAACAATAACAAAGGAATTGATTTCAACCATGGAAGCCAACTCTCAACAGTTTTCAAGTGAACCCAACCAACGGGTTCACGAGATAAGTACTTTTTCCCTTGAGAATAAGTTAGACAAATTAACTAAAGTAGTTAATTCACTTGTTGCTGGAAAATCTATAATAACAAGAGCATGTGGGATATGTACAAAGCTAGACCATCCGATGGATTGCTGCCGCTGATACAAGAAGGAGGCAATGCAGAAATAAATGCCATAGGGAACTTTCCAGGTCCTCTACAAAGAAAATACAACCCATACAATAAAACTTATAATCCAGGATGGCGAGACCACCCAAACTTCAACTATGCGGCAAATCAAAGACCAACTTATCAACCAAGACCTACTCCTCAACAGTAAACGCAAAAACCATCATTAGAGGAACTCATAGGAAAGTTAGCAATTTCACAAGAAAAGTTCATTGCATCCCAGGAAAAATTCCAAAGCCGAACCGAAACACATCTTCAAGAGTTAGATAACCACGTAAGCCGACTAGCTCAAACTATGGGAAAATTAGAATCACAAGGAAGACTACCTTTTCAAATGAAGTTAAATCTGAGAAAGAATGTTAGTGCCATCACACTCCAAAGTGCAAAAGGTATATCACACGAAGTTCCAGCAGAAAAAGCCGCGCATCAGGAAGAAGAAGAGGACACACCACCTTCAGAAATACAAGGTACGTCTGACTCACATCTTTCTCTTTCTTCTCATGAAATCACGCCACCACCCTTCCCATCAAGGTTGATGAAGCGTGATAAAAGTGATAAAGAAAAGGAGATCTTAGAGGTGTTCCAAAAAGTTCAAGTCAACATACCTCTTCTGTAATTCAAAAAGTACCAAAGTATGCTCGATTTTTAAAAGAATTTGCACTACAAAGAGGAAATTAATGGGGCACGAAAAGGTAAATTTGGGAGAACATATCTCTGTAATTTTTCAAAAAAAGCTCCCACCAAAGATGAATGATCAAGGTATGTTTGCTATACATTGTAAAATATGTGATTTTAAAATTACACGTGCAATGTGTGACTTAGGAGCTTCAATCAATGTTATGTCATTTTCTATTTATAAAATGATTACTAATGAGCCTTTGAAGGAAACAAGAATAACAATACAGTTGGCTGATCGATCTGTGATCTATCCAGTGGGAGTAATGGAAAATATCTTAGTGAAGGTCGATGTATTATTTTTTCCTTTAGATTTCTATGTCATTGACATGGAACATGATAGGTCGGATTCTTATTCCGAGGTACTCTTAGGCCAACCCTTCCTAAGCACAACACATACAATGATCGATGTTAGCGGTATACTAACAATGGAATTTGAATGTGAGATCGTTGAATTTGATGTTTACAAAGCAATGAAATTCCCTGATCATGTTGAAAGAATTAATTTTGTTGATATTATAGATCCTTTAATTGATGAATATATTGAATCTAGTTTTTCTTATGATCTTTTTAAGGATCCTGAACTTTGCCACAAAGAGGAGGAAAAGAGTGAAAGTATTAATTCAATCAATTCTTATTTATCTTTATCTTCCTCTAAAACTAAAATTTTACCTTATGTTTTGCATGCACCTGAGGTAGAATTGAAGCAATTACCGGAGCATTTGAAATATGTCTTTTTGGGCGAAAATGAAACTTTGCCAGTGATCATCTCAAGTAAATTATCCGAAGAAGAAGAGGAAGCTTTGGTAGTAGTGTTGCGCTCTCATAAAGAAGCCATAGGATGAACCATTGCTGACATTAAAGGATTAAGTCCCTCGACTGCATGCACAAGATTAAATTCGAAGAAGGAGCAAAGCCATCATGAGAAGGACAATGCGACTAAATCCACCGATGATGGAAGTAGTGAATAAGGAAATTCAGAAACTCCTTGATGCTGATGTAATCTATTCGATATCAGATAGTAATTGGGTAAGTCCGATTCATGTGGTTCCCAAGAAAACGTGAGTACAATGGTCGAAAATCAAGACGGGGAGTTACTGCCAACAATAGTTCAAAATGGATGGTGAGTTTGTATTGATTACAGGAAGTTGAAGTCTCTTACTCAAAAATATCATTTTCCTCTTCCTTTTTACAGACTAAATGATTGAAAGATTAGCTGGGAAAACTCATTATTGTTGCCTTGATACGTTTTCAGGTTTTTTCCAAATCACAGTAGTGCCAGAGGATCAAGAAAAAAGGACTTTTACTTGTCCCTTCGGTACATTTTCATATAGACGAATGCCCTTTGGTCTTTGTAACTGCCGGCCACCTTCCAAATATGTATGTTAAGTATATTTTCCGACTATGTGGAGAAATAAATTGAAGTCTTCATGGATGACTTCACGGTTTATGGTAACTCTTTTAATGAATGTCTTGATAATTTAACTAATGTGCTTAAAAGATGCTTAGAATATAACTTGTTTTGAACTATGAAAAATGTAATTTTATGGTTGATAAAGGTTTAATTTTAGGTCATATTGTTTCCTCAAAAGGGATTACGATTGATAAAGCTAAAACATATGTTATACGCTCACTTCCTTACCCCACAACTGTGAGGGAAATTTGTTCTTTTCTTGGCCATGCAAGATTTTACCGCAGGTTCATTAAGAACTTTTAGAAGATAACACAACCTTTATACAATCTACTTAAAAAAGATCAAGACTTTGACTTTAATTCAAAATGCAAGAGTCCTTCGATTTATTAAAGGAAAAGCTTATTTCAGCTCCAATTGTTCAGCCGCTAGATTGGAATTATCCCTTTGAACTTATGTGTAATGCATTGGATACTAGCATTGGAGTCGTTCTCGGCCAGAAAATAGGGAAAGAACCACATGCCAGCCTATGCATCCCGAACTTTGGACTCGGCTCAGAAAATTATCGACTACGGAAAAATAACTTTTTGCTATAGAAAAATTTAAATCTATTTGCTTGGCACTAGAATTATTATTTTTTCTGACCATGCAGCTATAAGGTATTTGATGAGCAAAAAGAAAGCAAAACCAAGGCTTATCTGATGGATCCTGCTTTTACAGGAATTTAACTTGGAAATCAAAGACAAAAAGGGATTCGAAAATCTGGTAGCGGATCACTTGAGTTGAATTCCCTTTTCCACATCCGACTCACCACTTAGAGAAGAATTTCCTGAATAAAAATTGGTGGTGGCGCAAAGCATAACTCCATGGTTAATTATTTGGCCACAGGTAAGTTACCATTAGATTTACCGAGAGCTGAAATCAATCCAATTAAGCGAGAATCCCGATAATGTATTTGGGACAATCCTTATTTATGGAAGTACTACTCGGATCAGGTAATTCGGCGATATATTGCCGAAAGTGAGGTAAATTCAATTTTGCAATTTTGTCATTCTTACTCTTGTGGTGGTCATTTTGGGCCAAAATGGGCAACCCATAAAATTCTTCAATGTGGTTTCTATTGGCTTAACATCTTTCAGGATTCTTATCTATTTTGTAAAACTTGTGAAAGATGTAAACGTACAAGTAATTTAAGCGTAGGAATGAAATGCCGCTTAATTCTATACAAGTTTGTGAAATTTTTGATGTTTGGGGAATCGACTATATGGGTCCTTTTACCTCGTCATTTGGAAATACTTATATATTTTAGCTGTAGATTATGTTTCTAAATGGGTGGAAGATAAGGCCACTCGGAATAATGATGCTAAAACTACAGTTAATTTTTTGAAAAATATTTTTTCCAGGTTTGGCACTCCACAAGCTATAATAAGCGATAAAAGAACACATTTCATAAACCGAGTGATCAAGTCGCTAATGAAGAAATTTGGAGTAACTCAAAGAATTGCTATCGCTTACCATCCACAAACAAATGGACAGACATAAGTATCAAATCAGGAAATTAAAATAATTCTTGAGAAAATTGTTAAACCGGACAGAAAGGATTGGAGTTTAAAATTAACCGATGCACTTTGGGCATATCGAACTGCTTATAAAGATTCCATTGAGATGTCACCATACCGGCTTGTTTTCGGTAAACCATGCCATTTACCAGTTAAGTTAGAACATCGTGCTTATTGGACCGTTAAACAATGTAACATGGACATGGATGCAATTGGTGAAGCTCGGAAATTACACATTTAAGAACTTGAGGAAATCCGAAGAAATGCCTATGATAATGCCAGATATTTAAAGAAATAACAAAAGAATTTCACAATAGTAGAATTTCTTTTAAAACCTTTTCTGTTGGTCAAAATATTTTATTATTTAACTCCAAATTTAAACTTTTTGCAAGAAAGCTCAAATCAAAATGGCTCAGACCGTTTACAGTAACTCAAGTATTTTCTCACAGTGATGTTGAAGTTGAAGATAACTCAGGAGTTCGATTTAAAGTTAACGGTCAAAGATTTAAGCCGTATTATGAAAAGGCTCTGGTTGGTCTAATTGAAGAAATCAATTTAGAGGAACCCACACTTTGAAAAATCAGGTCGTCGAGCTAACGACGTTAAACAAAAGCGCTTGATGGGAGACAACCCATTTCGTTCTATTATTTATTTATTTATTTCATTTCATTTCATTTTCATTTCATTTTTTATTTTTTAAAAAACTTTATTTTCATTCTATTTATTTTATTTTAATTTTTTTCTCTGAACATATCTGAATTCCGATTGAATATTTAACGAAACAACAGTGTAGAAAAACTGACTTGGTTCGAACTGTGCAACAAAATACACAGCAGATTCAAACAATGCAGTGCAAAAAAAAAATAGTGCAGAAAAAAAAACAGATTTGGTTCGAATTGTGCAGAAAAGTTCGAACAGAACAGTGCAGTATCGGACATTCTACTCTATAACAGCTCGTCTCGACGTGGCCGCAGTCGCCACTAGATTGGGGAGTATTCTTTTTCCCTCTCTTAGTTTTTAAATTTGATATAAGTTTGGGGACAAAACAGAATAAGTGAGGGGGGAAGGATAAGCATATTGTCATAATTTTCCTTGACTTGTTTAATTGTTTGAAATTGAGATATTATGATATTGATGTGTTGGGATCGTTGGTTACTAGTCTTGGATTTCGCTTTATACTCTTGCTTCCTTTTGGAATGTGATCATGTTTTGATCGAATTTAATTTGCATGATTGGTGATTGGTATAGCTGGTGAATTTTTTATTGAGTATTGATATTTCGTGCTTTAGTCGATAGAGATAAACTTGACTCAATGCACATAAACTTTTCTTGTGAGATTTGGGCCTAACGAACATACATTTTCTTTCTTGCTCGCCAAACTAATTAGGATGTTCTAGAACTTGTATTCACAATGCATATCGAGACTACATGTTGAATGTAATGTTTTAATGTGCACCTAGGATAAACCCACTTTTCCCAAAAAGCCTACCCATTTATATATCCACTAGTGAACCAAATTTGAGTCTATTTCCCTTTCTTTGTTTTACACCTCATAATTAAACCCGAAGACTTTCTTTTATTTTTCCTCTTTTTTCACACCCTTACCGAGACTTGAGATCTTGTTTCACTCTTGTTCCACGAATAAAAGAAATGATGAAAAAATTCATTGTTTCGAAGAAGAAAAAAATAAAATAAAAACAACAAACTGTTCATTGTTTCGAACAATAGAAAAAAAAACAGACCCTTGATCGAAAATAAAAGGGAAGGAAAAATCGATCGTTTCAATTGTCTTTCATTTATTCTTTTTCCTTGTTTTGTTCTTCATTGCGCTTCATGTTAATTCGTGGATTGTTCTTAACTATTTTGATCTCATGTTTCAGTATATTTCTTTTCGGCCTTTTCCCTATCCTAATATAAGCCCCGTTACACCTTATTTAAAGACCCCTTGATTATTGTATTATGTTCATTTTTCGTAGTGGAGACTTGATTGGATTCCAAGCCTATGGTAATATTTTGGTTAGTTTTGGTTTGAGCGATTTCATTTACCCCAAACACTTTGAGCGGATATGAGTGAATCTTTGTGAGGTATTGAGTCATTTTTCATTGAAGTCGACAATTAATTGGGATATCTTGCTTACTTTAAATTTTCTTGGTTGTATCTTTGCTTGATTGTTACTTGAATTAAGCAAATATCATGGACTTAGTTCGATTGGAAGTTTGAGGGATAACATGAAATTGAAGATGACGACTTATGATTTTGATATGTTAATTGATGAATGCTTGAGGACAAGCATTGAATAAGTGAGGGAGAATTTGATAAGTGTTTAATTTAGTTAACATTTTACTTTTAAATTACTCTTTAATAATTGATTTTTGTGGCTTAATTGTTCGTTTTCATTCATTTTCTGTACAGGGCATTAGATTTTGGAAATTGCACTAAAAGGAAAGAATTCTGCAATTTTTTTATTTTCGGAATCGAAGGTGAACTAGTGGGCATGAATTTGGGCATGAAACATCCGACTAGGCGATAACATCAACACCTTCTAGAAGATCCAGTCGATGTTTCTAGAAGAACGAATGAATTGGCTGCATGTTTCTTGAATTTGGATTTGAATTAAACTCAAGTTTTAGGATAATATTTTAAATATTATATTTTATCTTTGTTTTAGGTATTTTGTTTAAATAGGTTTTAGTATTTTAATTAAGTTTTAGGATATTATTTATATATTTTATCTTTGTTTTAGGTATTTTAGTTTAAATAGGTTTTAGCATTTTAATTAGGATTTAAGATGTTTTAGCTTGTTTTTAGGAATTTGAAGGCTATAAATACCCTCTAAGGGTAAGCCTAGAAACATCTCTCTCATCTGAGAATAAAATATTCTTTTTATCTCTACTTTTCTCTCTATTTTTCACATACTTTTCAATTATGCTAAGTATGGCTTTGGTCATGCTTAGCTAATTTTCTCTCAAGCCGAAGACTGAAGCGAACTCAATTCCAAATGTGAGAATTGTAAGGTACTTAAATCGCTTCAGATTTTTCTCTTTATTTTCTGAGCTTACTTTTCAAATCAAAACGATTTCGACATTGGTCTGGATATTGTTATGGTTAACGTTTGAAGAAGGATTTTCTTATTGAGGTATATTCAACTTCACGAGAATACACTTGGAAAAATTGTTTGCTAAGAGGAAACTGAGATCGGAATAAGTTGTAAGCCGACATGAATCTTGAAGTAAAAATATGTTTCGATGATCCGAGGAATTTGAGGCTAAGCTAAAGTCTGAGGTTGCTTTCACAATAAATTTTCTTTATCACAATTCAATTATTTTATTTATTTTTTTTATTTAATTTTTATTCTTTTTTAAATAATTTAAAACCCCTTTTATCTTTATTACTATTACTATTTATTATTTTATTATTTCTCTTTTTATTTATTATTATTATTTATTTTATTTTATTAAATATTTTCAAATTTACCTGAAATTCTATCTCTTCCTAAAATCAAGAAATAATTTTACTAAATCACAAAAATCATAATCCATGTGGATCGATACTGCTTTTCTATACTATATATTTTTTTATTTATATGTAGCAGGTGCCATTAACACGAATTATAAGTCGGTATACGTGGCACAGTAATTAGTTATTAGACGTAAGGGAAAATTGAACAAGATAATGTTAATTAAGCTAACACGCTCTACTCAATCATGGTAACACGTACTGAGTATATTATTATTTGGCCATACATCATTATCCATGCATATATGCATATAAAATAAAGGAGACCAAAAATGAGATGGGACCCACCGCCTGTTACTTGACAAATGCATGTGGAATAATAATTTTAAAATCAGAGGTTGCCTTGAAATCGGGCCTATAATATAGGAAACATAACTGTTCCATCTGAAAAGAGAGTAACCCTACAACCATGGTATTAAATTGCATCCGTAACTTAGTGAAACGGTCGCATCGTAATGATTTTGAAGGTCACGTAACGTAATATTAACATAACGCGATAAAAAATTGTATAACGACTATTACAGTTTAAAATCGTTACTTAACACCGCAACAAGTTATAAATTGCGCCAACGCTTCAATATCGCAACAAACTTTTAAATTATCCGAAATATAAAATTATATAGATGAAAATTTTCATTTAATCCTTAAAAATGGATTATAAATATATATCACTAGTAATATTGTAATAGTTATATTTAAAACTAGTAACTTAAATATGAATTATTTAAATTATTTATTCACGTTATTTTAAAATTAAACCAATTTTTATTTAAATTGAATGATTTCTCATAGTTAAAATTGATTGAATTAATTATAAATTAAATTATTAAATTAACATTAAGTATCATAATTTTGCGTTTATTTATTATTATAAAAATTTTACATAAAAGAATTATGATACTATATTTTTAAATTGATTTTAAAGAAGTAACAAAAATATTTCTTCTTATTGTATATTATAAAATGGATTGCTCAGCCATAAAAACCAGAATGTTGGGTTGGATTGATGTACCTATTCATAATATAAAATAATACAAAATAAAAAATACATGTAAATAAAAAATAATATTATAAATAAATTAAAAAATATGATTCTTGGACAAATAAATTTGTAAAAAAAGTGTAAGTAAAAGTAATAAATCAAGTAGTAGTAATAAATCAAGTAGTAGATGATGTAGGTGTATAAGAAAGTACTAAAGCAAATAGTAGAGAATTGTTTTTGGAAGTGTTAAAAATAATTGAAAAAAATGAATTTAAAAATCAAAATATTTTAAAAAATTCACAATCAAAGTAAGAAGTAAAGAAGGCAACGGAAGGAAGAATAGAAACTCTAGTTTCAAAATGTAAGTAAAAGTAGTAAAGCATGTAGTAGATTATGTAGGTATGTAAGAAAGTACTAAAGCAAATAGTAGAGAATTTGTTTGGAAGTGTTAAAAATAATTGATAAAATGAATTTAAAAATCAAAATATAAAAAACAATTCACAACCAAAGTAAGAAGTGAAACCAAACTTTAGTTTCAAAGTGTAAACCTTTCATCTTCTTCTTTTCCACATTTTCAAGAGTTAAGTTCTTCAAAAAATTTATTCTTTTTCTCCACCATTTTAAGAGATCAATTTTTCCACTTTCATTCAACTTCAAGTCTTGTTCGTGGTTCAGCTTCACTCAAAATTGAAGTGAAACAAGTAAGTTATATTATCATTTTTTGTTTATTATTTAGTTTAAAAATTAAATTTATCTTATTAGTTGAATGTAAGATTATTATAGGATTGTTATGAAATTAGGGTCTGTTTGTTTCACTGAAAATAATTTTCGGAAAATGAAATCTGGAAAATGTTCTATAGAAATTTAAATCATTTTCCATAAAACATTTTCCAATATTTAGATGGTATATTGTAAAATGTTTTACACAGTTTGGTAATTTTTTAAAAACAGTTTTTAGAATATTTTAATAAAGAAGCATACATATTCGATATGTTTTTATTCTTTACCTTAGTTTTAAAGGTTCATTTTATTTTTTATATAATTATATTTTATAAAAATCTGTATTTTTATAAGTACGTCAAACTAAATTTTTAGATAATATTAATATTTTTTGTTGATTGTGTTATAAATACACTATTTTATGTTTAAAATCTTCATGATGCTTATTCATTCGTATTTTTAGAAATGAATTTCAACGTATAATTAATATTATATAGGTTTATTTGATATAATATTAATAATTGATTAAAAATATATTAGAAAAGTTTATAAATATTATGTAGGTTTAATTAATAGTACACCACATTAGAACAACAATAGTAAATAATATTGTAATAATAATAATAATAGTGTTAAAAATATATAATTAAAGGGTTTATCACATTAAAAAAATAATAATATCTAACCGTAATAATACAAAGTCTAATTCATAATCAGTGCTACAACACATCAAACCAACATTATTATTGAAGTCTATAATTAGTACTACAACACACTAGAGCTAAAATATTGTCTAAGCCATAAATAATATCACACCACATTAAAGTTCACATCTTAACCTTGGGAAAACTTTTGAAGCCAAATTTTCCTATGCTTTGTTTTTTAGCCAAGAAAGCTTTGGCCTCCAGCTCATTCTTGGCTAGAAAATCGAACACCTCACAAAGAAAGTCGTCACTAAATCCTTCTTTCTCCATTAACATAACTTCTTCGTAAAGATTGTGTTACATCCCTCTGTTTTCATTTGTTATTCTAAATTTTTAAGAAACTGAATAGAATAACAAAAGTAACCTAATCAAACCAAATCACATTCTACATGATCAATTACAATTTTAAAGATATTTTTATGTTATATTTCAAATGTTTTCTTACATTGATTTAAGTATATAATATTTAATTTATATCCTACAAAATTATAAATTATATAAAAAAATATAATTTAATTCAATTTAGAACCCAAGTTTCTACATGCTTTAAAGATGGAACTCCCAAATCCAGCAGACATTCAACAAATGAAGCTGACCTCGTAGTAGCTTAACCAAACATCTAAATAATCTCCACATAAACAATTTACTTATCTAACATACATCCAAGTTAACAGATACATCTTACATTTTAGTACAATACAAACAAACACATCAACTTTACATAAGCTCAAAGGAACAAAACATGAGCAACTCAATGCTACAAATTCAATATAAGAAATTCAATATAGTGCTGACAATGGAGAATTATTGTGCAAATTTCGATGACTAGAGAATTCGACCGGGTCCCAAACAACGAAGCTCTCTCCGGTCGAACCCTAAGATTATGGGATTCAATGACGTGTCCTCCACAAAATTAAACGTTTTCGACAAAAAACGGCGGCACCGGGTTCCCTTGAGGAACTTCTAAAGGCTGAGGCATACCGATGAACTCCGTCCCGCCTGTCGCGAATGAAAACGTTTCAAATTCCATAATCGGTGAAGAAAGATTTGGAGGGAGATTGGGCTTCAACGGCCATGGTAAAGGTTCGGTGAGAAGATGACAATCTACCTCGCCAGTGAGAAGGAGGCCACTGGATCGATCGATTTTCCAGTGTGGAGCAAGGGATGAGAGAAGAAAGTTGTTTTCGGTGTGGAGTAAGGGACAAGAGAACGATGGAAAACGACTTACCCTTTTCCAAACGGTAAGTTATTTTACCGTGTTTTCCTCATACTTTTCCATTGACCGTAAAATAAAATACGTTGACCATCTTATTTTACGGGAGCCAAACACAGGAAAACAGGGGAAAATTTTTCCGTAAAATGTTTTCCCTAACCAAACATACCCTTATTATATCTTTGGTGTTAGTTATAAATTTATTTTATTTCTTTGAAAATATATAAAGAAGGTTTAATTGGTCATTAAGCCTTTCTATCAAATTGGTTTATGTGCAGGTATAAGAAAAATTGCCACGTTAAAAAAGTAAAGAAGGTGAAGCTCCTAGTGATGATTATGGTTGGAGGTGGGAAAACCTGTTGAAGGTCATCGTAATAATGTTAGATGCAAATTTTGTGATAAATTTATTAAAGGATGAATAACGATATTGAAAAAGCATTTGGTTGCAAAAAAGGGGAATGTAGCGAAGTTAGAAAAAACATTGCTCAACAACTGCAAGAATTTTAAAATGAAAAAGCTTTGAAGTAGAAGATGAAAGAATAAGATTAGGAGATCATGGAAATTATGATAGCAGTGATTCTGAGGATGAAGAATTGACTATTGCAAGACAAGAAAGTATAAGATCCAAAATGGAATGGAAAGAAAGACAACATCGAAGAGTAATAATTGGTGAAGATTTAGTTAATGTACTAGGGGAGGTAGCTTCTAGATCTCGAGTTAGAAGATCATTCAATACCATTGATTCTAGAAGAAGTGGGAGGGAACATCAATGGAGTAATTCTGACTCTCCTGGAGCTAGATTGGCAAATATGGATCCTATTCTTGAAAAATAAAAGAGTTCAAAGAAACCAAAATTCACTGCAAGCTTTTTGAAAAATGAAAAAGCAAAGCTAGGAAAAGAAATTTCAAAATTAATATTGCACGAAGCTTTATCGGAAAGAATTACAGAGTCACTATTTCTATAGCCCGTACTTCAAGTTGCAGCTGAAATTAGAAAATCAGTTAAGGGTCCTTCAGCTTATGAGTTGACAAGAGTGTATTTGGAAGAAGAGTACAAAGAAATACTAGAATGGGTGAAAAAGTTTAAGCCCATCTGGGAAGAAAGAGGTGTGACCATCATGTGTGATGGGTGGAAAGGGACTAGAAATTAACATATAATCAATTTATTGATTTATAGTCCTAGAGGTACCATCTTTAGAAAATCAATTGATGCTAGTAGTGTCACCTCTCGTACTGTTGATTATTATTTTGATATAATGGACAAAATGGTGGATGAAATTGGTGAAGAATTTATTGTTCAATTTGTTATAGATAATGAAGCAGCAATCAAAGCCGATGGTAAGATGTTTATGCAAAAGAGAAGGCACATGTATTGGTCAACATGTTCTGCTCATTGCTTGGATCTTATTTTGGAAGAAATTGGTAACAAAAAGGTGTGAAAAATGTCTTAGATCAAGAAAAAAGGACCACTTCTTTCATATACAATCATACATGGACAATTGATTATATGAAGAGGTATACCAAATGTATAGAACTCTTACGGCCAGAGTACTAGATTTGCTACCAATTTCATTGCTTTGGAGAGCATTGTTAGAAGCAAACAAGCGCTCAAAGAAATGGCGACTTCTTCAGAATGGAAAAGGTCCAAGTATGCAAGAAAAATAGATGCATTAGAGATGATGGAAGTCATTAACTCCACTCAGTTTTGGAAAAAGGAGGGTGATTTCTTAAGATCCAAGAACCTCTGGTTAAAGTATTAAGGATGTGTGATGGTGATGAAAAACCAACTATGGGTTTTATTTATGAAGCTATAGATAGAGCAAAATTGGCGATTCAAAGAGATTGTCAATATTACCAGAAATATTGGGAAGTAATTGATAGGCGATGGATCAATCAACTTCACAATGATTTGAATTCTGCTGGTACATTATAAAACTTTTAAATTTAAATTGTGATATGTTGTTTAAATATTTATTATATTATTTTTATATAGGATATTTCTTAAATCCATAATTTCTGTACGGAGGCAATTCAAGTGATGTGATTTATGAAACCATGAATGGGGTTAGAAATGTCATACAAAGAATAGAGCCCAACTTGAATGATCAAATTTTGGTAATGAATGTATTTTATATACTTTAAATTGTTGAGAGAATTTATATATTATCATGTTTTAACTACTAATCCATTTATTTATAGTTTTTGTTATATCAAGATAAAATGGATTCTTTTGGAACACCATTAACTCAACCTGCAATTTTGAAAACTAACCCTGGTAAATAAAAAGAATTTAATCTTTATAGTTTTGTAGATAATGATGATATATTTATAAATACTTTATGAATTATATCTTAATATTTGTGTTTTTAGCTAAATGGTGGACTAATTATGGAAATTGTACACCTCAACTTCAACGCATTGCTGTCAGAGTTTTGAGTCAAACAGTCTCTTCTTCAAATTGTGAGCACAATTAGAGTACATTTAGTATGATCCGTACAAAGAAGAGAAATAGGCTCAAACATAGAAAGCTTCAAAAATTGGTTTATGTCCATTATAATATGAGGTTGAAGGTAAGAAACATGAAAAGAAAAAGTGCACAAGAGCTAGAAATGGGTTTTAATCCAATCAATCTTGAAAATATTTTTGAAGATGATCCACTAAATGCATGGGTTGAAGAAAGAGAAGATGATACGCTCGATAGTGAACAAAATTTCTCATGGTTGCCTGAAGAGTTACTTAATTGAAGAAACTCAAGGTGAAGATATGCATGACATTTCACCTACTCCATCTAATGATGAAAGTGTTCAACTATTAACGTCAAGTGGTGGCGATGATGATGGTGCTGGTAGTGGTGGTGGTGGTGGTGATGATCATGGTGGTGATAATGAAGGTATGTACCAACCAGAATATGTACACACTTATTCCAATACTTTTTATGTAGATCAAGGTACGTCCAGATATTCTTATGTTGATGATTCAGGTTTGTATGAAACAAATACATCTATTGGTTTGCAAAATAGAAGAGATGAGGATGATAGAACTCGTAGGAGAATGAGAGAATACTTTTATGATTCATTTGCAGGTTCATCATCATATAATTTAGCTAAAAATGATAATGAAATTAGTGAATCATCTCAGGGTTCTCATTCCAACTAACCAAATGCATATTATCCACCTTACCTTAAAAAAGTCCAAGTTATGGATATTTTGATCATCATTTATCGTACAACATGTTTCCTACCAATGATGCATCTTACAATGTGATGTCTTCACATGGAATAAGAAGGAATCAAAACCAAGACAATGATGAACATGAAAATGCTTTAGATCCACCGCCATTCATTTTGGTGTGAAGAAATAGAACTTTGTATTTTTTTATTTTTTCTTTTTAAGTTATGTAAAATGAATTCTCTTATGTTAAAATATGAGAACTTTGATATGTTTTTTAATGAGATTATTTATATGTCTCCTACCTATTGTTATTATCTACCATGCAAGAGAGTTAAATGATAAAAATATATTAAAATGTAGTTGTAAAATGTATAAATATAGTATTTTAGAAGTATTGTGATTTTGAGGAAGAAATCATGCCCGCGACAGCCGTAACACGTTACGTAACATCTGTAGCATCCGCAACCGCGACACCACAATCCAACCAGGACAGATGTCGCAACCACTATTTTATACTATGCCTACAACAATCAAATATTTTGAAACAACCTGATCATGTAGCAGCTTCTTGAATGTGCTTTGGATCAGGTTCGTATCCAAGTACACCGCGTAACGATCACCACTATTCTCGGAAGCCTTCCGAGTATCCAATAATTTAAATAATTCCAAAATGCTTTGATGAATGTCTAAGAATAAGAAACTGACGAATTTGACTTGGATTAGGATTGTGAGATAACTGACACATAATTGTCGGCAACTAAACACAGAATTGGAACTGTAGTACCTCCCAATTAGCGTGTTGGCCACACGCCGCCATCGCTCTGAAAGGGCAATCAAAAGCTGATCCGCTTGACACCATATCTAAACAGTAAACCCGGACTTTCCATTATCGTTCCTGTGGGAAAAAGTACATCTCGAATCCAAATAACATTATTCAGAACTACCTATGAGGATCGATCTTTCCCTCATTCCATTGTAATGCTAGGCCAAAGGATTTGAAAAATTCAAAACCATAAACAATTTCTTTGGATAAACTCATAAGAGATGGTGATGGCCAATGTCATACCCAAAATAGGGCCTAAAATTTTCTTAAAATTTATTCTGAGGAATAAATTGAAATTTTAATTAAATTCAGAGACCAAAGTGAAATTTTGATTAAATTAGGATCCAAATTCAAAAAGTACCAAAATCTAGAAGGACTATGGCATAATTTTACCATTTTCCTTTTTAAGGAACATACAACCCCAAATCTAGAAAGATTCCTCATTTAGAAACCTCTTTCTCATTCTCTCTCTTTAAGCTTTTCTCTTTTAGCAAAAATCTTTAATCGATGTTTCGCCGCCGATTATTGTTCCATTTTCGACACCTCTCGCACTATCCTGTTTCCTGCATCATCCTGTGTCCACCGGTGTCCATCTTGTGTTCGTTGCCGTTGGCATGTGAGGGGTGAGAAAGGTCAAGTTTTTGACATTGTGAAATCGAGGTCTTCGTCCTTCACTGCTGTGAACCAAGCTTGGTAAGTGTCTCAAAACCCCTTAAAATGCATATAGGAATTTTTTCGTAATTTTTTCGACCCCTGAAGGCCCCGCGCACGCTGCTGTTGCACGTGGGGAAGTCTCACCGCCTGGTGGGTTTTTAGAAATTGGACAGACCCTATTCGACCCGTTTGCTCGACCTGACTCGCTTGTTCGACCCAATCTGACCCGAATTGACCCGACCCGATTCAACCCGAACTGAAAAGGTCAACCATTGATCGCTGATCGGCATTGACTTTTTTTCTTCTGAAAATCTCTATCTTGACATTTTTTGATGTCTTGAGAATGATTTTGCGATCCATTTTGCCAAATTCTATCTTGAAAACCCCGAATCAAACTGTTGAACTATGATTTGATATAACAATTTATGGAAAAATGTTTTTGGACTTGAATTTAATTTATTCAAAGTTTACAAAAATAATTCAAAGTCCATTTAATTTGGAATTGAGCACAAAAATGTTTTTATGAATAGTATTGTACTGTATGAATAGTACTGATACTGTGTAAACAATATCGATGCTAAAATATTCCAGAATGCAAAAGGGATATCGATACTACTACAATAATTTCAAGACCAATAGACAAAAAATTCAAATATTACAAAGGTAGTACCGATACCCATTGAAGAAGTACCGATACTACTGTTCTGGGCAGTTTTATTTTGCAGAAAATGAATCCCCAACGGCTCCAAAACATCCCCAACGACTAGATACAACTTCAAACTCATTTCAAGCTATAAAAACAATAAGGACTTGTGAGCTTAATTCTTGTAAACACCTACCTTAGAGAGGTTTTCTTGTTTACATTTCCTTTCATTGTAAAAGGGGTTTTGGTTCTAGGTAAGCCTGTTAAAAGCTAGGGATAAGGTTCTAGTTTAGTCCATGAAAAACTAGGGAGTTGTAAAGGTTATATTTTTGTCCTTGAAAAAGAAAGAACAAATTAATGAATTTGTTGGAAAATCCTTGGTGAGGAGCTAAGGTAGTGGATGTAGACTTGGTTGAGAAGTCAAACCACTATAAATCTCTGTGTAAATTTTCTATCTTTCAATCTCCTTACTCCCTAAACACAAGAACCATATCGACACCTCTTGGCGAACATTTTCAGTTGTCGATTCGAGCTTCCATAATCCGAACAGTTGGCATCAGAGCCTAACTCGTTAGAAGGTTTAACCACCTTGAGACGATCCTAGAAGTAGCTCTACCAATTTTGAAAGCAACCGACAAGAATTTACTTTTCCCTCCGTTGCCTATTACATTGAATATTTACCTATAGTGGATTCACAACCGGTCAACAAGTCACCCTTCTTCAATGGAGCAAATTATGCCTATTGGAAGAATAAGACGATGGTCTTTATTCGAGCATACAATCTAGGAGCTTGGAACTCAATCATGAAGGATTACTCCACTCCACCCGGTGAGATGGATGATCGGGATGTGAAGACACCGGATTTTGTCCTGCCAACCGAGGAGTCTTCATGTAACCAAAAAAGAAGAGTTGGATTAGGACTCAAAGACTATTCTAAAATAGAGTTGGATTAGGACTCAAATACTAGTCTAAAATAGGGTTTTTAGTACTATAAATAAGCCTTGTAATTACTACACCAGGGAACACGATTATCATACGGGATTACGCACACACACAAAATACCCAAAGCAAATATGCAATAAGCCTCAAAGATTCGCTTGTAATTTTCAACAGAGAAATAAAAGAGGTATTTTTACCTATATTGCTTCGATTCTCGCTTGCATGTGGCTTGTTTCATTTCTTCTTTTCCATTTTTACTTTGAAATGGCCGATGAACACAAGGGAACCGAGATCTTTTCTCTTAGATCTACGCTTCCCCGAGGCTTATTTTGAAAAACCGATTTGATTTTCGATTAAAGGAGGGGAAGAGCTTTTTAAAAATCTATATTAGTCCCTTTATTTATTATATGGATATTTTATTCATTTATTTTTATTATTCATGTTATTATTACGTATATATATATTTTTAAATTATTTCATTTGATTTTTTACTATATTTTATTATATATATATATATATTTCTTTAATATTTTACTTATAAGTCTATTATTACTATATATATTGAAATTATCTTTATCCAGTTATATATTTTTTTTATACTTTTAATAGTTTATTTATATACCTATTATTAATATATATATATTCTTAATTATTTTTATTTGATTATTTCTTTATTTACGTAATATATCTTATAACTTTATATATATATATATATTATTTTTTTATTTTCTTTTTTTTATTCATTATTATATTATTTTTATAAATCTTGTGTCTTTATCATTATTATTATTAAACATTATATTATACTACTAACTTAGAGGGCCCATTTTTTGTTTTATTTCTAACTAAAGTCTCTTCCACTTTCCTCTTTTTGTCTTATTTCTGACTAAAGCCCCCCACTTTCGTTGAAGTGAGAGGGTAGCTTTTCTATTTTAAAATATTTGTTGTATATATATATAGAATATTTATTTTATTAATACTTATATATATATATATATATTTCCTTTTTCAAATATTACTATATATAATTATTACTTTACTACTTTTTTCCCTCATCTTATTTATTTTATTTTATTTTCCCCTTTTATTTTATTCTCTTTATCTTATTTGTTTTCTTTACCTTGTTTATCTAACACATTTATCTATTTTTTAAGGATATTTTCAAATCAATCTAAGGTAAGTAATCAGGATCAAATTTCACCTTTTTATTTAAAATTACAATTTTCTTAATTTAAGACAAACGAAAATTATGTGGTACCGAAAGGGCGGTTCAAGGGTGCTAATCCTTCCTTGACCGTAATCGACTCCCAAACTCGACACGTTTCTGGTATAACGCAGATCAGGTAAAATGGTGTCTGACCCACCTAAATTCGTTTTAAAGTGTCGGTGGTGACTACAATTCACATTTTCCTAAGTCGAAGCCCAATTCCGGGGCCCAACCGAAATACGGTTGCGACAGCTTGGTGGCTCCGTTGGGGACACAGGTAAGTGAGTCAGGCTAAGGTAATTTCCAGTTGTCTTTTTAACGAAAAGGGTAAGTTTAAATTTTAAGGTAACATTTTGATCCTTATTACTTACCTTTGATTATATTTTTTCGAGTAAATAGTTGAACTACCGTTTTCTAGTGATTTCAGCTTTCCAAACTTTTCATTCAAGGCTCTAAACCCGAGCTCCGAACCCGTTTTAAGTGGGGGTGAAAGTGACGCATTTGTGTAAATTTATTCACCGCATATGTCAAGCAAGTAGCCTTCGGGATTCGTATACCTTATGTCTTCGTGTGAATTTATTCTCCGTATAGACATAAGGGAATGTGTCCTCTCGAGTTTAACTTAGTCCACACAAGCTTGTGATGGGTTTAGGACTAAGGGTCTGGTAAGCCCAAGGGGGCACCAGCAAGGAGAACTCAGCTACCATTTTTTAGAACCTAAACCGGGAGAATTTGAAGAAATAGAGCCTACCCCAAAACCACATTCCAAAACCTAGGACATTTATTTCCTAACCATGTTTTTTTTCTCTTATGTTTTTTCTTTCCATTTATTTATTTATTTTATTTATTTTAATTAATTAATTAATTAATTTATTTTATTTTATTAACTGTTTGCCTTTGTGTTTGTTTTTAAAGCATTTGCATCATAATAAGAGGCCATTGATCCCTAAAAAGGTGTTTGTTACATAAAATAATCTGAATTAATGGATAAAGGTGTTGTAATGCAAGAGATTAAAAACCCCGAGGTATGCCTATGGTCTGAGAAGACTCAGAAGGAAAATGGAGATAGGTCTCAAGGAAGCTATGTGTCAGAGCTGGTTAGCTACGCCTCTATCAGCCTAAAGCAGAACGACGTGCAAGAGCTTCGGGACATCTGGGGCAGTTGGAAGAATGATCAAAAACAGAAGTTCAGCCAACGGTACGGTGACATTGCATTGTTGCTTCAAATCAAGACTGATGAGCCCTTGATCAAAGCCTTGGTTCAGTTCTGGAACCCGGGATACAGTTGCTTCACTTTTAATCAGGAGGACATGGTGCCCACCATTGAAGAGTACACTACACTATTGCACTGTGAAAATATCAGACTGGAGCGAGCTTATATTAAACACATCAAAAGTCAGCCTTTCAAGAGTGCATTAGCCAAGGTTACTGGGTTGACGAAAGATGGGTACAGACCGAGCTCGATGTAAGGTAGGAAGAATTGCCTGCTTCATATCAAGCAACTGATGAAGGACCATCCCGATGAGTGGAAGGTAATAGACCTGTTTGCACTAGGTCTGTATGGCCTGATTATATTTCTGAAGACTTTGGGGTACATTGACGTAGCCGTGGTGGAACTGTTTGAGCAACTTTCGAAACGAGTCAACCCAGTACCAACCATCTTAGCCGAGACCTTTCGGTCTCTCAACCATTGCCGAAGAGCTGGCGGAGGTAGATTCATTGGGTGTGTTCAGCTCCTTCAAGTCTGGATTCACAACCACTTCTGGAAGACTAATGGGGTTGCCTACCGCCATTTAGCACTACGTATCACCTTTGAGAGAGTTCATCATCATGAAATGTGCAGTTGGGTATGCTCCGTTGTTAGCACTTAGACAGAATGGGGCACTCAGTTTATCCCAGTAATATGCGGACTAGCCAGATCAGAGTTTTAGTATCACAGTGACAACTATAAGAAGATGATCAAGGAAGAAGTCGATTCATGGAAGAAAGTATTCCAGATGGATGTTGTAGCTGCCAGAAACATGCTTACTCCGGACTATGTGGAGTGGCGAAGATTGAGAAAAAATGACAATATCCTGGTGCCAGACTGTGAGGACACCTGAACCCTGGAAGAATATCTCAGACCCGTCTTTTCTGAACTTGAGAGAGCCAAGACAGAGTTTGAAGCTGTGAATAACGAGCTGAAGCGCTATCAGTGGAAGCTAGATGTCGACTCTCAAAAAGATTCGAGCAGACAAACTTGAAAAAGAATAGAAAAAAGTCTGTTTTGAGCTCGAAGACTTGAGAAATGGGTATCAAGATAAATTCAAGGATAACTCCAAGTTGAAATGGCTTCTGAATACAGGAAAGATGAAGCTCATAGCCTGAAAATAAAGTTCGAAGGGCTTGATGAGAGAGCTTGGAAGGAACAGATGAAGACTGCCCAGAGGCGCTTAGCAGACAGTCATCATCAAAACCAATGCTTGAGAATCCAGATGGTTGATCTGGAGAAACAACATGAGAGAGATGGCAAAACAATAGCTGAATTAGAAGTTATTGTAGATGGGTTCAAGAAGAAAGTGAGCGAGCTTCAGATAGTGCTCTTCGACAGAGGTTTACAGTGGCGTTTCCGTTGGGAGCAAGCACAACAAAGGGTGAAGGCCAGAGACGCAGTCATCCGAGACTTCCTGGATCAAGTACAAAAGGCAGCTCATCATCTACACGGCCTGGCAAGGGAAGCTGGAATGGTCGACAAGGCATACAACCAGTGACAGATGAAGACATAAGACTTGTCAACCTACAAGAAACTATTCGGGGTCTAGAGGATTTAGTCTGAATGTACCTTTGATCGTTTTTATGTCTCTTACAAGATAAAACATTTTTGTCTAAGTAAAGATTATTTATAATAATGGATACTTTTTTGGATCAATGCCTCGAACATTTCATGCATTCTTGCATTTTTCCTTTTTGCATCTTCATCTACATTTTTAAGCATTTTCACAAACATGAATTTAAGTCATGAAAGACTCGATGAAGTGGATTTAACCACATGGAAGCAAGATTGTAACATTAAAGAGCTGATCAGCTGATGGTAGGACAAACCCGGCCAGGATGATCTAAAAAAGAATCCCCATATCCTAAGGACTACGATGTTGAAGCTGTTAGCTGTTACCATATAAGAAGCCCCAAATATTCTTCTGAGAACTATAAGGCGCTGAAGTGCAAGATCCAAAACCTGATGGATTCAGGGGCATAAACGGCCAAAGAAGGGGGCATGGCATATACCATTTGCACTTAGAGGATTGTTTTGTTTAAACACGTCTATAATCTTTCATCGTTTGCTTAATATTTTAAAGGATTGAATTTATGCTACTTTCTAAGGTGGAGCGATTGAACAAATTCTAATATTTAGTTCTTCGAATATTAAATGAATTAAGGATTCTTTTAATTCTTCAAGAATTATAGATTTTTGGCATAAGGCAAGGTTAGACCTTTCTTATCCTGTCTCAAACCCCAAAACAAAATACCTTACCTTGATTATTTACCCAAAATAACTCATGGCCAAAAAGACCAAATTTTGACATTACCACCCTTTGAAATTCTTGAACATTACCTTTATCTTTTTGATACACCCACACCTTTCTTTGAGTCAATAAGATCACACCATTGTCTTTTTAGACTCAAAATTGACATTTTTACACCATTAAAGCCCACAGTATCGAGTTGTTCATTTGAACATGAGCATTCTTCTAAGACATAACTTGGGGAATCTCTCAGGGAGCTTGAACATTAAGACATTTGGGGGAAAAAAGAAGAAGAATTCATCCGAAATAATTCTATCATGCATTAATTACACTTTTTTCATGTAAATAGAATTAATCCTGAAAATCTATCCCCCAGGGGATACCTCTTCTGTGAGGACTTCCATGTATGAAATGATGAACGGCTTTCTTTCTTTATCCCTTCACAACAGGAGAAAAAAATATATCCCTTGTGTCCCCTTTTGAGCCTATAGTATTTTTCTTCTGATTCAACCCTAACCAAGGATCACCCTCCTCACTGGGGGGCAAGGTGGAATAAATCTGCTCACATGAGTGAAGTCATCAATCCAAAGGAAATACCAAAAGGTGGGTCAAATACCAAGTGTGAAGATTCAATCAAGAACAAAAAAGAAAAGAAGAAAAAAAGAAAAGAAGCAAAAAAGAATAAACAAGAACAAAAAAGAAAAGAAGTAAAAATCAAAAGAAAAAGGGACAAAAAGCACATGAAAAAGATTCCCTAAAGACAAATGGCACATCAAGCTTCAAACTATGAGATTGATCAAGCACAATCATTCTTGAATCACTGAATCACTTCACTCGAAGATCATAGAGCATAAGGAGAAAGAGACATTTTGAGCAAGATAAGATCGAGGGCATCAGAATGAATTGATCATTGGTTCAATACCCTGAAACACTTATTTGGGCTTATTTATCCTTTTGTTTCATAACCATGAGCCCTGGCCTACATTACGTGCCTTAAAAGTCCCTTCTAATCATACATGGATTTCTAAACAGAAGAGACTATCTTCAGATTTCATCCCACCCATCAGGATTAATTTGCAAAAAATAATGTAATTAATGCATGGTAGAGAAAAATGACAAAGGGGGTTTAAGATGTAAATCCTGAATAACGTCTTGAAACAAAGGAGGGTTCAAGTTGAAAACCTGAAAAGGTGGCTCGAATATAAAAATTGTGCAACTGAGGCGATCACACAAATTCCTTGATAAGGCATCGCACAATCCGAGTGTGACAACGAAGGTTGGGAGTTAGAGAACACTTCCAGAAGAGAAACATGCAAGCTACCCCATTAATCCTTTGAGCATAAAATGCCAAACCTTTGACCAAACACGATAATCTGAGACTTTTTTATCCGTTCCTTACTTAACCATTTCCCAAAGATAGCTTTGATATTGACACTTGTCAAATAACTATAATTTATTAAAGGATTAACATTGTAATTAATTCTTTGATATCCGATGAACTCTAGTTTTATGATTCGTCTCAATTGTAAAACCGTGAAAGTGACAATATTTTTATAACTTTTGGTTAAGCATTTTTTGAAACTCTTTTAATTGATATTTTCATAACTTTAAAAATAAAAGAGAAAGAAAAACATTTTTTTCAAACAAGACAGTCTCTCTAGAGTGGATCTTGGTAAATGACACGTAACTCTTAGACACAAAGCTCGTGCTAGAATCAATGCTGAAGCAAGAAATGAGGAACATTTGGGGCATATTTTGAAGATTCAACATCAAATATTGGGGCATTTTTGGATATTGGGGCATCTTTGGGGATTCAACATCCTAATACGAATTATCAGACCTTCTGAAGGCATGTCCTCCACATGTAGGAACAAGTAGGCAAAAATGAGACTCTATCCAAGAGATAAATGACAATAATTCATGTTGCATGCATCTTAGACATACTTGAGAGCATCACATTTATCATTTTTAACATACATAATTTTTGCAGCTTTAGAGTCAAGTTTCAACTTCAATGCGAAAGATACCTGATTCAAAAGAGTTTGTAAAAATCGATAGTGGTTGTTTAACTCAGTAGCAAGGAGCTATACCTCAACTAATTTGATATATTGAAAGTTCGACAGATCTTAGAATCAACTTCAGACGAGTTCGAGAGCTAATTCAGAACCGATCCAGTTTGCATTTTCAAGTTGGATTTCAACTTCACGACGAAGGATATCCAATTCCTGGCTCAACTTCACGGTGAAGGGGCCACCCACGGTTTCAACTTCACGACGAAAGGAATCGTGCTCACCATTGTCTCTCTTGAGACAGTTTCCCTTAAAACAAACTTTTTCTCTCTTGAGACAGTTTCCCTTGAAAAAAACCTTTCGAAATTGTTTCTCTTGAAACACAAACATTAAAAACATTTCCCTTGAAATGAATTTTGTCTCTCTTGAGATAGTTTCCCTTGAAACAAAATCTTTGAATATGTTTTTCCTTGGAACTAATTTCATCTCCCCGTGAGAATTTCTTTTGGAACTAAGTTTTGTCTCTCTTGAGACAGTTTTTCTTAAAACAAAATTTTGTCTCCTTGAGATCGTTTCTCATGAAACTACAGATATCTTTGAGATCGTTTCCCTTGAAACGAATTCTGCCTCTTTCGAGACAATTTCTCTTGAAGCATCATCTGAACCGTTACACTCAGCTCAGGCACATACTTGGGATGGTCGAAAGCATTTCTCAAATCAAAAAAATAGAATGTGCACATCAGATTTGAACATTTGAAGAATTTGAGATCAGGGATCAGAACTTGAAGATTCCAGAACTAAGATTCTAGAAAAACAACCAGAGATCGAGATTTCTCTCCTGAGCCCAAAAATAACATATGTTGCATATGCATTTTAGGCATACCTAAGAGCATTGCATCCATCTCATCACATATATGCAAACTTTTCAGGTTTTAGCTAGAGTCAATTTCAACTTCGCAACGAAGGATATTGAGCTCAAAGCTACACAATCAACTCGAGAGTAGATTTCAACTTCGTGACGGAGGATATCTAGCTCGAAGCCAAACTTCACAATACTTGGATTTCAACTTCACGACGAAGGATATTCAACTCAAGGCTCAACTTCATGATGAAGGGGTCATCCACGATTTCAACTCCACGACGGAGGATATCCTTCCCACACATTAACGATTTCAACTCCACGACGGAGAATATCGCGCCATTCGAGATAACACAAGTTCAACTTCACAACGAAGGGATGACTGGTTGTCAACAAACCACTTTTCAGTTTCATTCAGAGCCAATTTTAACTTCACAGCGAAAGATATTGGACTAGAGACAACACAAGTTCAGCTTCACAACGAAGGGATAGCTGGTTGTCAACAAACAATTTCCCAATTTCAGAGCCAATTTCAACTTCACATCGAAGGATGTTAGACTCGGGACAACACAAGTTCAACTTCACAACGAAGGGGGGTGGTCAACAAACAATTTCCCAATTTCAGAGTCAATTTCAACTTCACAACGAAGGATATTGGACTCAAGACAACACAAGTTCAACTTCACAACGAAGGGACGGCTGGTTGTCAACAAACAATCTCCCAATTTCAGAGCAAATAGCGAAGGATATTGGACTCGAGACGACACAAGTTCAACTTCACAACAAAGGGACGACTGGTTGTCAACAAACAATTTCCCAATTTCAGGGTCAATTTCAACTTCACATCGAAGGATATTGGACTCGAGACCACAAGTTCAACTTCACAACGAAGGGACGGCTGGTTGTCAACAAATAATTTCCCAATTTCAGAGCCAATTTCAACTTCACAGCGAGGATATTGACTCGAGACGACACAAGTTCACTTCACAACGAAGGACGGCTGGTTGTCAACAAATAATTTCCCAATTTCAGGTCAATTTCAACTTCACATCGAATGATATTAGACTCAAGACAACACAAGCTCAACTTCACAGCGAAGGGGCAGTTGGTTGTCAACAAATAATTTTCCAGTTCCAGAGACAATTTCAACTTCACGGCGGAGGATATTGGACTCGGAACAATACAACCTACTTGGATTTCAACTTCACGACGAAGGATATCCAATTCTCATGCTCAACTTCACGACGAAGGGGCCATATACATATACAACTTCACAACGAAGGGTATCATACCCCAACGGATTGACTCAACTTCACGATGAAGGGGTCATCTGTAACATCACAACACCAAAGTCTTCAGGTCAAGTTCCACCTTCACGACGAAGTATCTTGAGCCAGAAGATGATTCAGAGGCCACTTGTCAAAAGCTTTGAGCTCATTTTCAACTTCACGATGAAGGATTTCGTGCTCAGAATTTTCCAATTTTGACTCAACCTCACAATGATATCAACTCTACGACAGAGGATATTCGATATGGACAAAATTTGTGTCTTGTAATCTTTGCTCCATTTTCGTTACACGATAATGAGTAAAGAGGGGCAGCTGAAGACACCAGATTTTGTCCTACCAACCGAGGAGTCTTCATGTAACCAAAAAAGAAGAGTTAGATTAGGACTCAAATACTAGTCTAAAATAGAGTTGGATTAGGACTCAAGTACTAGTCTAAAATAGGGTTTTTTTAGTACTATAAATAAGCCTTGTAATTACCACACCAGGGAACACGATTATCATACGGGATTACGCACACAAAAAAATACCCAAAGCAAATATGCAATAAGCCTCAAAGATTCGCTTGTAATTTTCAACAGAGAAATAAAAGAGGTATTTTTACCTATATTGCTTCGATTCTCGCTTGCATGTGGCTTGTTTCATTTATTCTTTTCCGTTTTTACTTTGAAAGGGCCGATGAACACAAGGGAACCGATATCTTTTCTCTTAGATCTACGCTTTCCCGAGGCTTATTTTGAAAAACCGGTTTGATTTTCGATTAAAGGAGGGGAAGAGCTTTTTAAAAATCTATATTAGTCCCTTTATTTATTATATGGATATTTTTCATTTTTTTTATTATTCATGTTATTATTATACGTATATATATATATTTTAAATTATTTTCATTTGAATTTTTTACTATATTTATATATATATATATATATATATATATTTCTTTAATATTTTACTTGTAAGTCTTTTATTACTATATATATAATTATCTTTATCTAGTTATATATTTTTTATACTTTTAATAGTTTATTTATATACCTATTATTATATATATATTCTTAATTATTTTTATTTGATTCTTTATTTACGTAATATATCTTATAACTTTATATATATATATATATTATTTTTTTATATTTCATTTTTTATTCATTTTTATTATTTTTTTAATCTTTGTCTTTATCATTATTATTATTAAACATTATATTATACTACTAACTTAGAGGGCCCATTTTTTTGTTTATTTAATTAAAGTCTCTTCCACTTTCCTCTTTTCTTATTTCTGACTAAAGCCCCCCACTTTCGTGAAGTGAGAGGGTAGCTTTTCTATTTTTAAATATTTGTTATATATATAGCTTATTTATTTTTTTAATACTTTGATGTATATATATATATATTCCTTTTTCATATATACTATATAATATTACTTTACTATTTTTTTGCTTATTTTATTTATTTTATTTTTTTTCCCTTTTATTTATTCTTTTATCTTATTTTTCTTTACCTTGTTTATCTACACATTTCTCGATTTTTAAGGATATTTTCAAATCAATCTATGGTAAGTAATCAGGATCAAATTTTACCTTTTTATTTAAAATTACAATTTTCTTAATTTAAGACAACTGAAAATTATGTGGTACCGAAAGGACGGTTCAAGGGTGCTAATCCTTCATTGACCGTAACCGACTCCTGAACTCGACATGTTTCTGGTACAACGTAGATAAGGTAAAATGGTGTCCGACCCACCTAAATTCATTTTAAAGTGGTCGGTGGTGACTCCAATCCACATTTTCCTAAGTCGAAGCCCAATTACGGGGCCCAAACAAAAGACGGTTGCGACATGATGATTGGAGTAATGAAGAGAATAAAATGTTCCAGCATAATGTCAAGGCTATACACATTCTCTTTTGTGCTTTAGGCCAGATGAATATGGAAGAATCTCATCTTGTTCCAGTTCCAAAGAGATTTGGGATAAGCTCCAAGTCACTCGTGAAGGAACCGATGAAGTGAGGGAAACAAAGATAAGTCTTCTCAACCATAGCTACGAGATTTTCAAGATAAAACTCGATAAAGACATCAAAGCTATGACATATAGATTTTCCGTGATTGTCAACGGTCTCAAGGGATTTGGAGAAGTAATCCCTAATGAGAAGCTTTTAAGGAAGATTATATACTCTCTTATAAAATTTTGGCAATCGAAGAAGATGACTATTATTGAAGCTAGAGACCTAAAGTCTCTTACTCTCGACGAGCTAATTGGTTCCCTTCTCACTCATAAGATGATGTTGAAGTAGGCATTGCCTTCAAATCCATCAATGAAAACTATCAAGATTCAAGTGATGAGGTGGATGAAAACGATGATGAACAAGAAGATGAGATGGCCAAGATCTTCAAAGAGTTAAAGATTCATGACTTCCAAGGTAGTGAAGCATGGAATCAACCAAAAAGAAGAGTCCCCCAGTGTGATTCAATTATCATAGAACGAGGCATGTCAAGTATGATTGTCCCCTTCTAAGAAAAAAGGGATCATCTAAGAAGAAGGCATTTGTTACAGCTTAGAGTGATGAAGATGATTCCAATGATGATGATGAAGTAGTCAACCTATGCCTCATGGCCAACAAAGAAGAATTCTAGGTATCTTCTAACTCAAATGAATTAAATTCATGTTCTTTTGATGAGTTACAAGATGCTTATAATGTGTTGTATTTAGGATATGGGACCATGAATTCCAAATATAAGAAATTAATTTCAAAACTTAAAAATGAAAATAATTTGGTTTTGAAAGCAAAAGTTGATTTTGAAAATCAAAATGAAATTTTGCAAAATAATTTAGAGCTTTCAAAAGTCAAAATCAATGTTTTAGAAAAAGAAAATTTTGATTTAAAAGTTAACCTTAAAAGCTTAACAAAAGAAAAAGAATTAATTTTTGATATAATAAAAAGGGGGAGAAGTACGGTTTGAAAAATTCAATTTCTTAATGAAAAAAGGGAGATGAACTTTTTCACATATTTTCCAACAATTGGTATCTTTTTCATTAAATATTTTAAGGGGGAGTTTTGCCAAAAACAATTTTTCAAATGTTTTGTTATATCAAAAGGGGGAGATTGTTGAACTATGTTTTGATATAACAATTTATGGCAAAATGTTTTTGGACTTGAATTAAATTTATTCAAAGTTTACAAAAATAATTCAAAGTCCATTTAATTTGGAATTGAGCACAAAAATGTTTTTATGAATAGTATTCTGCTGTATGAATAGTATCAATACCGTATGAATAGCCGATACTGTGTGAATAGTAATGAACAATACCGATGCTAAAAAATTCCAGATGCAAAATGGGTATCGATACTGCTATAGTAATTTCAAGACCAACGGTCATAAAATTCAAATATTACAAAGGTAGTACCGATACCCATTGAAAGAGTACTGATACTATTTGTTCTGGGCAGTTTTATTTTACCGAAAATGAATCTCCAACGGCTCCAAAACATCTCCAACGGCTAGATACGACTTCGAACTCATTTCAAGCTATAAAACAAGCTAAGGACATTTGAAGAAAATCGAGAACAACTATCCAGGCAATCAAACACAAGACAAGTTTTTCATTCTTACTTTATCTTTTTCTTCTAAATATTTTTTCTTGTGAGCTTAATTCTTGTAAACACCTACCTTAGAGAGGTTTTCTTGTTTACATTTTCTTTCATTGTAAAGGGGTTTTGGTTCTAGGTAAGCCTGTTAAAAGCTAGGGATAAGGTTCTAGTTTAGCTCTTGAAAAACTAGGGAGTTGTAAAGGTTATCTCTTTGTCCTTGAAAAAGAAAGAACAAATTAGTGAATTTGTTGGAAAATCCTTGGTGAGGAGCTAAGGTAGTGGATGTAGACTTGGTTGAGAAGTCGAACCACTATAAATCTCTGTGTAAATTTTCTATCTTTTAATCTCCTTACTTCCTAAACACAAGAACCATCTCGACCCCTCTTAGTGAACATTTTCAGTTATCGATTCGAGCTTCCGCAAATCCCAACACAAACCCGTTAATATGAAAATGCTTACTATTTTTAGCGTTTTTGCTTATTTATTTGAGATTTGGTTATGAAATTGATTCGATAAAATATTTTTATGAAGGTACTCATGTTTCACCCGACGAGGGTTGATTAGAGCCGGTGCTTCCCGTCTGTCAGATCTGCTCGAATTGCGTTCTTTGAGAATTACTCGTAGGTTTTGTAAATTGTTTAAATAGAGGTGATTATTATTATTTATATTAGGATTCCGATATAGATTTTTCGATTCGTAATATCTAGCGATATGGCTGATCGTGATTGGAATACACAGTAGTAGGTTGTCTTATCAGACTACTCAGATCAGTATAGGTGTGTTTCCTGATGGTGTTACATTAATATTTTAAACTATTTATCTAAACTATTTTAGATTTTTGATGATGCTAAATATTTTTACGAAACTATACCTGATTTTCTGAATACTATTTATCTGATACCTGATTTACTGTATATTTCTGATATAATCTCTGGTTACGGTATTTCTATATTTGATTTATGAGTATTGAATATTTTCACGTTTTAATGGATTAAACTACCATTTTCACTTGAATAAATACATGTTTATTACTGTCATTGGGGGTATTATTGGAGGAAGTATATCAGGCCTAGTCTATGACTTGTAAGACCTTACCTCAGGCTCATCTTCTTTGTGCATAGGGGTAAGTCCTTACTGCAGGTCCTTATGCTATATGTATAAGGTCCTTACCGGGTGTACAAGTGGGTGTATGGTTCTAGGGAACCTAAACATTCTGGTGATTGATAGGGGTAGTGGTCATATTTTTAAAACATGTTTGATAAACTGATTTTTACCGAAGTATTTTATCTGTATGGTTTCATACAACGTAAGGAGAACACTGAGTTTTTTAGTTCATTCTATAGATTTTAACCTTTTCAGATAGTAGTAGACCGTAGGCTAGCAGACTTGGCATTAGAGGACCAACTACTCCTATTTTTTTACCACTGTATATCTCTATATACCTTTTTGTTATACTTTGGTGACACATGTTTTTGCTACCGTCCGATATATCTGTATTACCGGTATTTTATTCTGTATATGTTCTATGGTTTTCTGATATATGTATAGGTATATGTTTATCGTATGAATCTTTTTTATGGATAATTTTCATATTATACTGTTATATAGATTTTAACGTTGTTTTAAATATGAAATTTTTTCTGAATATGATATGTAACTGCCTAGGTTTGGTCATAACATCCTGGCCGGGTCTAGGGGTTACACTTGGTGGTATCAGAGCTTTCAGTTTTAAACACTCGGACTGTGAATGAGTCTAAACTCTGGATTTTAAGGTATTTTTTATATTTTCAAAAAATCTCGTCACCTTATTTTATGAGTTTTAAATATAATCCAGATTCCTGACGCTAGTCCAACTTAGGTTTAAATTCTTTCTGTAGAGTCTTGTAGATTTATCCGATGAGTACTACTACAGGTCGTAGGACAGGTCGTGGCCGTGGTCGAGGGCGAAAGACTCGACCTTCTGTTATGATAGAAGATTCGATGTCACCGCAAAATCCTCCTGTTTCGCATGTAGATCCATCTATTTCTCGTGATGATCTGGTTACACCTTCGAGAGACCCTCCCGTCACTGAGGACGAGGACACTGATTTGGATGAGGATTCCATTAATAGAGTTGTCTTTCGTATGTTCTAAAGAGCTGCTAGAGTCCTTGGTAATATGTTTGCGATCGAAATTTGGAAGTGTTTGGTAGTTGTTGGAGTAGTTCTGTTTAAGGTCATTACTAGTGGACCTCCGACTGACGCTGACTATTGGTTGGAGGATACAAAGATGTTTATGGATGAGATTGATCTGACCCTAAGAAAAAGTTAAGGGGGTCCTATCTATGATGAAGAAAGAGAGTTTTAGATGGTGGTAATCAATTTCTGGTAGTATTAACGGGAATCAGTTGACTTGGGATCTTTTTAAGGAACATTTTTGGAGTTTCTACATCAGAGAGTGATACCTGCAGGAGCGATGCCAAAGTTTCAGAATTTGGAGCAGGGTGATATGCATGTTATGGATTATGAGATTGAGATGCTATGCAACTGGACTGGTTGACACTGAGTTGGATCGGTGCTTGAGATTCGAGAATGGACTCAGGTATGAAATAAGGAGTCGAGTTGCTACCCAGTGGGAGAGGAACTTTGATGCCATGGTTGAGATAGCCAATACAACTGAGGAGATAGAGCGAGCGGGTATGCAACGCATGAAAGATAGAGACAAAGACCGAGACTGATTCAAGAGGCCTTCTAGTTCTGTTGACTCTTCTGCACACCATAACAAGAGAGACGGGGGTGAGTCTTTTCATAGAGACGATGCGAGTGCCAGGTCTATGGCATTAGGTTCGTCAACTGTAACACCTTCTAGTCATGGTGGTTCTTCTGGGTTGTAGCCTTTGTCGTTATGTGAGCACTGTGGGAGAAGTCATTTTGGTGAATACATGAAGAAGTTGAGTACATGTTTTAGATGTAGTTTTGGTGACTATATCTTGAGAGATTGTCTGGAGCCAACTCCTATATTTCAAACACCAGCTCATACTCCCGCTTGTACTCGGAGTACAGTTTAGACTCCAGTAGGGGTCATAGTCAGGAGAGAGCATTAGGATCAGCTAGTAGAGGCCGAGTTTCACAGAGTAGGGGTTCCAACCAGATGTAAGGCCAGATAGCTTGAGTTAGTTTACGCTGCTAGATGTTGATAGGACCGCGATGAGCCTGATGTGATTGTAGGCACTTATTATTCATTTAGTTCCCTACTTTGCATTTGATAATGGATCTACCCATTCCTATATGTCGCATTCAATTTTGGGGCTTTAATATTCTGACTAAGAATACTGAGAGTTTGATAGTTTAGAGTCTCGTAGGTCAGTCCATAGAGCTAGATCATATTTTAGAATGTGTCCTATAGAGATCCATGAAGAGATCTTTCAGCAAACCTGATGGAGTCTAGAGGCTAATTTTCGCATATTTTCCCATCAAGTAAATTTCAAGGACGAAATTTCTTTTTAGGGGAAGAGTTATCTTACCACAAAATAGGGCCTAATTTTTTTTAAAATTTATCTCGAGGACTAAATTGAAGTTCTAATTAAATTTAAGGACCAAAGTGAAATTTTGATTAAATTCGAATCCAAATTAGAAAGTACCAAAAACTAGAGGACATATGACATAATTTACCATTTTCCTTTTAAGGAATATATAACCCCAAATCTAGAAAGTGTCCTCATTTAGAAAACCTCTTTATCTTTCTTCAAGCTTTCATCTAGAAAAATCTTTAATCGACATTTTTCATCGATCGTTGTTTCGTTTTCGAAACCTCCAGCACCATCGTGTTCCTTGTGTCGTCTGGAGTCCACCAGTGTCCATCTTCTCTCCGTTGTCATCGACGTGTGAGAGGGAGAGGAAGGTCAAGTTTATGACATTGCGAAATCGAGCTCTCCGTCATTCATCGTTGTGAACTGAGCTTGGTAAGTGTCTCAAAACCCCTTAAAATGCATATAGGAATTGTTTCATAATTTTTTCGACCCCCGAAGGTCCCTTACGTGCTGCCGCTACGCGCGGGAAAGTACCATCGCCTGGTGGGTTTCTAGAAAATAGGTCAACCCTATCTGACCCTCCTACTCGACCCGATCCAACCCGAACCGAGCGGGTCAGCTATTAGCCATTAACAGTTAACCGTTGACCATTGATCGACGTTGACTTTTTTTCAAAAACCTGTATGTTGACATTTTTTGACGTCTTAAGTCTGATTTTACGATCTATTTTGCCAAATTCTGACCCAAAAGCTTTGAATTGAGCCTGTTAATTCAAAAATGCAGATGCAATAAATGGCGAACAACCATTTAGTATAATGGCCGGGTCTAGGGGGTTACAACTAAAGAGATACTCTTCCTTGTCAAGAACACAAGAATAGTATCCCATAATGCAGATGTAGTACATGGCGAATAACCATATAGTATAATGGCATCCATAAGAACAGTGATGAATCCAAAGAGTACAGTAACCTAAACGTTTAAACTCTAGCAACCTAAAACCCAAATAATAACGAACTTCACCTAAAAGTTGAATGTAACAGTAATATAGAGGAGTACAAAAGATTCAAAAGACTCTAGATGGTTGTTGTACCTTCAAAATACTGTCGAAAAGTCATCGACCCTTTTTCGTTGGATATCTGATGTCCACAGATGCAGGAAACTCGATTGATAGCAACATGCAGGCACATAAAGCCAGAGCAGAGATCCCACTAGTTTGGTTTCGAGACCCTTGTGAAATATATATCTATCCCAAGCCTTCTGATTCCCCAATTGCTGGCTCCCATGATCTTTAATGTCGATCCCACACCCGAAACTCTATGAGCGCAGCATCTATACACTCCTCCAAAACAAGAATACATGACATTGTTTAAGCAAGGATAAAACCCTTAAATAATGAGAGATATATTGAAACAAAATGGATGAACAGTGAATGCCAAACAAAATGGGCGAACTATAACTGGTAAAAGAAAACAATAACATCACTAGATATTGATCACAATAATAGGATCCCAGACTTGTTGCGTAGAAATGGAGAACATATTTTGAACGTGGAATATTCTTGTGATAACATAAAGCCATGATGCCGCAATAAATATAGAATAAATCTTGCTCCTTTCATCGGATCTCCACGAGGATGGAGATGATGGCCATAGAAATCTCTTCACAAAGTGTGGAAGCAAAGGACGGCCCAAGGAAGGAATTCAAGAGAAAGGATTTCAGAGAATTTCAGAGAATTCCCTATTATCTAACTAGTTTTTTTTACTAGTTAACTCTCATTCTAACTATAGCAACAACTCAAGCATGATTATGAGTTGTCATGTCCAAATAATTATAAATTTATATAAAATTTTGTACATTAATAATATATTTCATATTAATTTTGGTAACCTATTCATATTATATTTCTTCTTAAGTCATTTTATTATTTTTTGTGCCTAAATTCACTCCAAACTTTATATGATATGTGTAATTCAATTTTAAATGAATTTTCATTTACTTAAAAGTACATTATAAAATTATTAATATAAATATGTTAAGATTATTGAGGCTCTATGATCAACCTAAATAAGTCAAGAGGTGGATGATCTGACCTTTAAAAATATGGGCGTAGAAGCAATTAAGATAAACAATTTGACACAATGATTTTGAGTTGTTCAACTTCTCTAATGAATTCGACATCCACTACCTTAGCTTCACACTAAGGATTTCTAACAAATTCACTAATTTATTCTTTCTTTTTCTAGTCTAAAGAATAACATTTACAAATCTCTAGTTTTTCAAAGGCTAAACTAAAACCACTGCTCTTTTAAAGGATACCTTGGTGTAAGCAAGGAAACCTCTCAGGGTAAGTGTTTACACGAATTAAGCTCACAAGAAATGATTACAAAGATTTGAAATGAGCTCAAATACACTTTTGTACAGGATATAATAGAAAATAAAGAATGAAAAGGCTTTTCTCTTGATCTCTATGCTTGGATAGTTGTTGTGATCTTTCCAGTGTTCTTGACTTGTTTTTATATGTTTGAATGGGTTTTGGTCATTTCTAGCCTTTGGAGGATGTTCGGAGTCATTAGGGTCATTCATTTTCTGCAAAGTATAACTTCCCAACATGGGGAGCATTCCTCTGTAATATTTAAAAATCTAGCAATTATGTGACCTATAGACTTGACTAGTATCGATACTACTATGTAAAGTAGTATCGATACCAATTTTGCATACTAGAATTTTAACATATTTGAAAATAATAGGTAGTATCGATATTACCAAGAGAGTACGATACTTCTTCTTGATTCAATCGAATGTATAAAATAGACAAGAGGGGTTGAATTGACAATTAAAAAGTTTGGTGAAACCTAATAGAAAAATAAAAATAGAACACAAGAATTTAGAGTGGTTCAACTTTCTCAATCAAAATCTATATCCACTACTTTAGCTATACACAATAAGGATTTTCAAAAATTCACTAATTTGTAGCAACCTTTGAGGATAAGGTGTAACCTCACAACTTTCTAAGAATTATACCCCAAATTCTTGAGATAATCTCTCAACGGGAAAATTACAAATTGCAAAACAAGAAAAAACTCACAAGGAAATGTTTACATAATTATAGAATAAATAAGAACACTTGAGAAATGAATACAAATGGAGTACAAAAGAATTCATTGAAAGTAAAAGGAATATTGAAGAATGTTGACTTGAATTTGATTCTATTTGATTGCTTAGACTTTTTTTGTGATATCTTATAATCACATATGACTTAGAACCTTTATTATACACTTTCATTCAATTCTAGTAGTTTGGGTAATTGTGGGAGTTCATAGAGCCATTGGGGATAAAATTTCCCGCAATAAATGTTGCCTAAACGCTTTGAGTATCGGTACTCGGGCTTAAAGTATCTGTACTACGTATTTTTTAAAAATGTAGCCTTTGAGAAATGGGGATATTAGTACTACTCAAAGGGAGTATCAATACTAATTTTATAAGTAGTATTGATATCAAATGAGTATCAGTACTAAAAATAGTTGGAATTTACATTTTCAAAAACATAAGGGAAATATCGGTACTAGCATTTGGAGTTTCAATGGTAATGTTAAAAGTACTATCGATACTGAAATAATATCAACACTAAAATGGCTTACTAGAATTTGCAAAACAAAAGGATTATCGGTACTGCTTTTGAGTAGTATCAGTATATTTGTAAACATTAAACATCAATACTGCATTGATACTAGAACAATATCGGTACTATTATTTCATTATTGATATTGTGCTTTAAAATAATTGTTGACCCGATTAAAGTTCGAAACCCTTCGAAAAATTATTTCAAAATTATTTCTAATATATGAATCAATATTTCAAGAAAGTAGGGAGTAAAATGGAGTTTTTAAATCATAGGAAATATTTTCATATTCGAATATCCGAATAAAATATAATCTTAAAATTTATTTTTTAAAAAATATTTTTGGTATATCAAAATATCAAAGTATGTTTCAAAACTTCTCACCTTTCGTATTGATCCCTAAGAACAATATCGATATTGTTCATGCAATATCTATACAGTAAGAACAATATCAGTACTACTTATCCAGAAAATTATTTTGTGTTCAAATTCTTATTTTACGGGCTTTGAATAATTTTTGAAATCTTTGAACACATTCAATTAAGTCTAAAATTATTTTACCCTTATTTATTATATAAAAATATAGATTTAACAATCTTCCCTTTTTGATATAACATAAAATTTGAAAAATGGTTTTTGGCAAAAGCCCTCCCTCAACAAAACATTTCTTAAAAAAAGAAAATATTCGAAAATATTTTAAGCTCCCTTTTTCTTTAAGAAATTGAATTTTTCAAACCTTACTTCTGCCTCTTTTTATTATATAAAAATATAATTCAAAATTTATTGTTTCAAAATAACAATGGAGGGTAAGTTAAAAAAATAGCACAAAATTTATTTGTAAACAAAGCTCCCTCAATAAAATCATTCCATGAAAATTTGGCACAAAAGCAACTTAACACTTCAAAGATACTGAATTTCAACAAGGACGAACAAATATCTTAGTAACACATGAAATTTAATAAATCCAAGATTTTCATACTTTATGCAATTATTAGAAATGAAGCATTAAAACTTATATGCATTCCACTACATAATGTCATGCATTGAATATGTATATTAATTGTTAGAGAGATGCCATTTTCTAGTAAGAACATATCCATGAACATTTAACCATTTTTACGTTTCTTATTAAGAATGTAAAATCTAAGCATAAGTATGTAAATAGGTAATGGCATAAGAATGCATTTAATCAAAATATTAAAATTTAAAAATTTAAATCCAATCGATGAAAATCACCTTGAGGTCAAGATATTTTAAGAATAAAAATAATTATCATGTGAAAATTATAATGACCATAAATATTATGATTAACTAAAATTTAAAAAAAAAATTAAAATGCATTCACCTTAACAAAATTTCAACATATATGAGATAATAAACGACATACAATCATGCATGAATAAAAACAAATAGGTAATCATAAACATAATAAAAAAGCTTTAAGATTAGAGGTTACCCATTCTTCCTTTTTGTGTGACTAGAGTATTCAAATGTCTTGACATTTCACTTCATTGCTCCAACACACCTACAAAAGACATTCATTTGGATTTTGGTACCCAAATTGTTTTGGGTCTTGGAGGGTGTATTGGATGGTTAGTAAAGATGTTATAGTTTCTTTACCAACATATACTCGTCTAATTTTAAAAGATTTTATATTTAATAGGACAAGTATGTAGATTATGACTATGACAATGACAATGTGAACATTTTGTCGTTATTGAGCAAGATGAATTATTCAAAATGATTTCTTTTTCTTTGATTAAGCTTTCAAGCTTAACTTTTAAATCAAAATTTTGCTTTTCAAAATCTTTAATTTTGATTTTTGAAAACTCTAAGTCTTTTCTCAAAATTTCATTTTGTTTTTCAAAATTCACTAATCCTTTAAAATATCATTTTATTTTTAAACTTAAAAAACAATTTATTATATTTGAAATTCATGGTCTCAAATTCCAAATATAATTTATCATAAGCATCTTGTAACTCATTAATAAAATATGAATTTAATTCATTAGAGTTAGAAGATGTCTTTGAATCTTCTTGAATGGACATGAGGCAAAGATTGATTATTTCATCTTCATCATTGGTGTACACTCATACTTGACATATTCTAGTCTTTGACATTCAAAGAAGATCGGGGGGGGGGGGGTTATTTTTTATATTCATGATTTACTTCTTTTTTTTAGATGTCATGAATCTTTTGAGTAGCTTGGCCATATCTTTTTCTTCATCCACCTCTTCACTTGAGTCTTCATTACTTTCATTGGTGGATTCTTCTTCTTTTTTCTTTCTTTTCTTCATCCTATTTTTCTTTTCTTTAGAGTCTCATCTCAGAAGTGAGCAATGATATGATGAGTTCATCAAGATTGAGCATCTCCAAATCCTTGGCTTCTTTGATGAATATTCTATTTCTTTCCAATGACATTAGTAAGGAAGATAACATCTTTAGCACTACTTCATTGGGATATACATTCCCAAAACTCTTAAGCCCATTGATGATGGACATGAAATGATTAAACATAATGTTTTTGTCTTCATAAAGCTTGATCTTGAGGTTCTTGTAGTTAAGAGTGAGAATGCCAAATTTAGATTTCTTCATTTGACTTTTCCCTTCATGAGTCACCTCCAATTTTTTTCTAAATATCATTAGTGTTATAGCATGAAGATGCTCTACTATACTAGTTGAGGAAAAGTGCACAAAAGAAGATATGCCTGTCATTGACATTGACTTGGGCTAGCTTTCTATCTTCACTCGTCCATTCAAACTCATTCCTTAGAGGTGTGAGAGAACCATCGGTGATGACATCCCAAATTGATAGGTCAGTAGTTTGAACAAGCAACATCATCCTACTATTCCAACATGAGTGGTTTGCAACATTGAACTAGGGAGACCTTGTGGTGGAGTGAGAATCCTCAAGGTAGCACGAGTTGAAAATTAAAGTCATATTCTCTGTTGAATTTAGAATTGATAGAGTGCCTCTAGGATTTTCATAAGGTTGTTAAATTGTTGATTGTGTTCCACTCTGATACAAATTGTTGAGGATTGTTAAGGCTTTATAATCAACTAAAATAAGCCAAAAATGGTGAATTCCTTTAAAGAGTTTGGGTGTGGAAGAAATAAAGATAGAAAAGTTGACACAATGATTTAGAGTGGTTCAACTTATTCAATGAAGTCTACATCCATTACCTTAGCTCTATAGCAAGGATTTCTAACAAATTCACTAATTTTTCTTTCTTTTTCAAAGGCTAAAGAGTAACTTTTACAAATACCTAATTTTTCAAAGGTTAAAGTAACCACTCCCCTTTTACAAAGGATACCTTGAGGTAAAAGAGAAAACCTCTCAAGTTTGGTGTTTATTGTAACACCTAAAATCGATCCGACATGAAATATATAAGATTTGAACATTACATAGAACTATTAGAGTAACTAACCATTTTTAAAAAAATTATTAATCATAACCTATAATAAACATCAATAAAAATCATAGTTGAAACATAAACATTTAAGGTTTACAAAATATAATATCTCAAAATATACGATTTTAAACAAAAGTGATTAACGACTCAATTACACATAAGGTCTATGAAGTACATAACCTGTAAAATAACCAAGGCATACTCTAAATCTCAGGGAATATGGAATCCAAAACCTGGTTATAAGTTCCTTAACTAGAACCTAAGAACTTGCAAACAGAAACAATTTTGAATGTTGAGCTATAAGCTCATTGCCACACAAATAACTCCACTATACTACATGCATCCATAAAATGAATATGTTAGCAAGTATAGTCATGAAGAAATGAAATGCATCAAGCATATATTACAACAAAGCATCACGTGTAGTTCGGAGTTACGAAGTATAGTGACAATGCATCATATAACTAAACTGCCTTAGCACTGATACTAAAGTGCCCCAGCACTGATACAGAAAGTGCATTAACATTGATACTAAAGTACCTTATCACTATTGGAGATATATCTATATATTTCACATATATATAATTTAGACGATCTTCATACATTCAAGTAACTCAGGTGTCCTCATTATTTCCTGAGTGTCAAACAAAGGCATAAGTCTTATGGACTATTACTTCATAACATACTTATGCTTATCACATAATTATTCAGGGTTTCCATTTTCAATTTTTATTATTAGGGTCACATATCCTTAAATTCCTTACTCGACCTTTTAAGCGAAACAAATCTCAAATCCTTTATTCATAATGATAACAATACTCAACTCCATAGTATTAATACTATCCTCTTATGGTATCGATAGTACCCCGAGTATCGATATCAAATTTACATTCTAATATTTAAAATGCTTCTAATATCGATACTTCTATATGGATTATCAATACTTCTATCTTAAGGGTATCGATACCCTTATGAGTATCGATACTGAATTTAGATTTGATGTTTAGAAAATTCATCCAGTATTGATACCCCTACCTAGAGTATCGATACTTCCTTTCATGCGGTATTGATACTGCTTTAGTATCGGTACAAATTTTGGCTACTAGAATTTGCAATATAGGGATGGTATCAATATTATGCCCTTAGTATCAATAACCTAAGAATAATATTGATACTGTATAAACATGGTAATGATACTACAAGACTAAACCACTTGATTTTTGGATTTTAGACGAGCAATATCAGTACTATTCATCTAGTATTAGTACTCTACACCCAGAAAACTCTATTTCCTCACGAGTAAGTCACTTCACTCTTACCCAAAGCTCTCAAATGTTATTTAAATCTTATAGGAGTTTAAGGGAATCTTAATATATCATTTTCATACATATGAAACTTTAAAACACCCCATTTCCTTCATGAACACAAATATACCCATTATGCATTCATCCACTCATATAAGCAAGCAATGTACATATAGTGTTCTACAAGTATTATAGACGAGTTAGGAGTGTGTTACCTTGACCTTAGTTAGTGGAAAACAACTCAAGGTCACTTAAGCACAATAATATATTTATTCTTTCCTTGGAGGTCTCTCCAATTTATTTCACTAATCGAAAGATAGAAAATGAGTTACCAACTCATTTAGGAACTTAAATGAAGCAAAAAATGATTTATATACCTTAAAAACATACGGGGAATATCCTAGAGCCCTAAAATACAACACCCTCTAAAATCATTACCATGGCTATATGACCAAACCTAGAGAGAATATTATCGTTCTTACAATCACTAATTCAGACTAAGGATGTAAGACAACAAAGCTAGCTCCTTTAGTCAAATTATAAGAATAAAGAAAGAATGGATATAAGACGAAAAATGAGAAAAAAGATAAAGAGAATCCCTTTCTTCCCAACGTGTGACATATCTATCTTAATGAGAGATCAAGATTTTTCAAAAAATGGGTTAATTACCTCCTAGATCCTTGTTCATTTTCTCTCATTTCAAAAATACCCTTTTATGTATATACCTAAACTAGTGTAACCAAGCCCAAACTTGGTCTAATTCTTCATGAAAGCCTACTATATTCCTTGTAACACCCCGAATCTCAAGTTAGAAGTATTGAGCTAACTTGAAATTAGACTTGGTTTAATTTCTTAGCTTGTATGAAGCCTTGGCCCAAATTAAAGTGGTTTTGGGTTTGAGGTAAGCCCAATAGAGATTGAAAAGGGTATTTTTAGTTTGCAACCAAAATCAAGAGAACTAAAAGAGCAATTGCACCATTGAGGATTTAAAAAGTTGAAAACCATTTATGAACAATTATCTCACTTCTGATTTCTTTTCCTATTTATTTCTTCATATTTTTCTTGTCTCCGAAACTCCCTATCTCTTGTTCTTCTTCCTCCACTCTCTAAGTGAAGGTGAGTGCTTTAGTTACCTTCAGGCATTTTCTAGGAACATCAAGGTAAGAAAATAATTCAACACTGCTTGATCTTTCTTTTAAGCTCATAAACCACTCATTTCACGATAGTCATAAAAAATGAGTTTTAATTAAGAAATTAGATGGTTATAATCCATTTTTCAGATATTTCTAGCCTTAAGAAGTGTTTTAAAACCCTCCTTAACCCCTAACAATAGTTAGTAATCCTTACAATTGGTTTTGTTTAGTGCGAGTGGTTGGAGAAGGCTCCAAAGCTAGGGGAAGGAAAAGTTTACTTTGGGCTGAGTCTTTGACGTTTCCAGAAGCTTAGCATCAAAGGTAACTCACTCTTGACTCAACTATACCGTATGTAAGTCATTTAGAAGAAACATAGTAGGTTGCATAAGCTTGAACATTCCAATGGTAGATTTCATGTTTTAGAGTTATGAACATGTTTAAACCCCTATTTATTCTTCTTTTTATCTTCATAAAACACTAATAATGTTTTGGACCTAACTTAGTTCTTTATGATAGTAGACTAGGATTTTTTGCACCTATTTTATGCTCTCTGTAGGTTGAGTTTTGATACTCGAGGGATAGTATCGAAACTTGATTTTCTTATCGGGAAAACTCGTGAGTATTGATACACTTGAAAGAGTATTGATACTTTGGGTAATAGTTTTGAAACTCCCAGAAAGTATCAAAAAACTAGGCAATTCAGAATGTTTAAAAGTATTGATACTTGTAGAAAGTATCAAACTTTTGTAGGAGTGTCGATACTCTTGGGATAGTATCGACACTTTCAGTTTGATTTTGACAAAAAGGTCAAGTTTTAAGGGAATTAGATTCGAGGTACCCCAAAACTTGAATATATCCTCAAATAAGACTTCAAGAGAGAATAATAATTAATATCATAACAATAGAAACAAAAATAGCTAGATTTACATAAAACTAGCATTGGTTAACTCTCGAGAAACAATTAGGACACTCAAGTTCCTTTTAGCATAAATATGATAGTTAGTGGATCCAAGTCAGTACAACACACTACAACAACCGATTGGGCACTAGATGTCCTAAGACTTGACAGATTAAGTCAGTGGGTGTACGTTTCGATGGAAAATTCCTTATCTCACATAAGAGTACCTGATGGTGGTTCGACAGTGCTAGAGGGGTTCGTGAGCTCTGAGATGTAGAATCCCTCAATCGCACCATGATACCATCCATTAATTAACAGTCCATTAGCTGTATACGAAGACATGTGCCACTTTCCATTTCATTTAGTGAATTCATATAGTATAGTACATTTTTATTGAAGCACTAAGCTCGGAGGATCAGCGTTCGAAATGTGTTTTTATGCGTAAGTTCTTATGAAGCATATCGTGGGGAGCTATCGTGATCAAATATTCCAGTGCAACTAATTCAGATTTCCATAGACTTTTCAGAGTACGTCTTGAGTCATCTTTAGAGGGAATGTACTGTTATGGACCTGTATCATGTTTTCAGTCGTAACTCTTTTAGGAACTCGGTTTTTTGTATTATTTTTGTAGATGTATTTTGGGAGCTCCCCATTATTTGTAAACAAAGTTTATTATTATGTTTTTATTTTACATTATAAATATCTAAATTTTAGAGATTCACAAGCAGTTTTGAAAGAAAATTTGGGTCATTATTTCGGTAGTCCCGTGTATCATTATAATCCATGGATCTTCAAGTCTAACTAGATTAGGGTGTTACATTTAGTGGTATTAGACCATCCAAGTTTAGTCGTTTTTAGGACTCACGAGTTAGAGTCAGTTAGTGTCTATATTTGTAGATACCTTTAGAAAGTCTAGAGTACTTAAGTGACTGGAATGACAATAATAAATATCTTGTTTTTCTAATTTTATATATACCCTATGGCAGACGACCCAGATTATAGACAGGATGGTAGAGGCGAGAGTCATGCCTTACCACTACCCAATATCAATGAGGGATTTATCCCTGATACCTATGACCATCAGGATCCAACAAATACAGAGGTCGAGGAGGTTATATTCTTTAGGGACCTCACTTTCGTACTTAGGCAATAACTAGGTCACTTCCCAGTTCTTCAGCTGCACCATCTCCACCCACCAGGACCACCAGCTCAGCCAGTGCCCATTCCCCAGGTGTCCCTAGTATAACAACTTTGTTGATATAAGACCACTGAGTTCTTCAGTTTAGAGGATGATGATCCTATCGTAGAAGATTATAGGCTCAAATAGATGCTTCATACCCTCAGACATTTACATTTTACCCTAGCGGGTAACTTAGAGTGTGTTACCTCCCTACTTAAGGGTGACACAATAGAGTGGTGAGAGATTGTAGAGTTACGAATAGAGCCAGAGAGACCTAATTGGCAGTGGTTTCTCACCCAGTTCAGAGAGAAATACATCGGGCATATCCATACTGATGACCTAATAGAGCAGTTCCTATACTGACTTAGGGTGGCCGCTCAATAGTTGAGTATGAGCGAGTGTTTCTCTGACTTAGTAAGTATGCCGTAGAACTGATCCTGACTAAGGAGTGTCACTATTATCTGTTCAGAAAGGGTCTTCGGGGTGATATTTTGACCCACCTTGTAGTAGATCCTCCCAAAGTCTTTGCTCAGCTATCTTACCAGGAGAAGGTAGTTGAGAGATACCTAGATATGCATATTAGACAGTCCAGTGAGGCTGCAAGACAGGGTAAGAGAGCCACTTAGTCAATGAGGCCATCGTAAGCCCCATCTAAGAGGGTTAGAGACAGTTAGGGTTAATTGAGACCCCCGATAGCATATTCCCGAAAGACTGAGTAAAGTTTGAGTCGTGGAGGCAAGTCTGATTCGAGGAGGAGGCCACCAAACTTAGTTTCTGGGGTGTTGCTAGTGAGCCGATTGGAGGGTTCACCTTTACCCCATGTTATGGGTGTAGAAAAAGGCACACAGGGACACACCAACTGGTGTATGGAGGTTGTTATAGTTGCGGCTCCATGGACCATTTCACCAGATACTGCCCAGGAGATCAGTGCACATCATCAGTGGCAAATTAACGATTGATACCATCAGTACAGAGAGGACAAGGGCTAGATAGAGGAGGTTTCATTGTTTGGGCAGCAGAGTCGTGGGACAACTAGATCAGTGGTCAATGCAAAGTCTGGAGTGGCCTCTAGATAGTATCTGGTGTGAGCCAGGAAGAGTGCGATACGATAAAAGTCATATCATATACCTTTACGATCTTTTCTTTACCAGTCACCGCGTTGATAGACCCTAATTCCACCTATTCTTATATCTTCTCTGGCTTAGTTTAAGAAATACAAATCACGTAGAGAACCTAGAGATAGGTGTTCGAGTCTCTAGCCTACTAGGTTTAGACATTCTGGTGGACTAATCTTCAGACATTGTCCAGTGGGAATTCAGGATCAGACTTTTCCAACGGACTTGATGGAGTTACCCTTCAGGGAGTTTGACTTGATTTTAGGGATGTATTGGTTAACCAAGCATGATGTCAGTTTGAGGTGCAAAGCCAGGTTACTTAAGCTCAAGCTATCGATGAAACCAAGTTAGTGATGACCAGTGAAAGATCTCGTTAGACGAGGATTGTCTCAGTTGTGCAAGACCAAAAGAGGTTTAACAGTGGGTGTGAGGTCTTATTGGCTCAATTAATCGACACCCAAATCTCAGTACCCACACTCAATGATATCTGAGCAGTGCGAGATTTCCCCAATGTGTTCTCGGAAGAATTGTCAGGTTTGCCACCCGAGCGTGAATTGGAGTTCGACATTGAAGTAATGCCAGGTTCAACCCTAGTGTCCATTGCTCCCTATCGTATGGCACCGACTGAACTAAAGGAGTTAAAAGTATAGATTTAGGAGTTACTAGAGAAGAGTTTCATCAAACCGAGCATCTCTCCTTGGGAAGACCATTCCTATTCATTAAGAACAAAGATGAGTCAATGAGGTTGGGCATCGACTACAAGCAGTTAAATAAGTTGACTATCAAGAACCATTACCCAGTCCCCAGGATGAATGACCTCTTTGACCTGCTCAAAGGGGCATGTGTCTTCTCAAAGATTGATCTACAATTAGGCTACTATCAGTTGAAAGTCACTCACCAATGCCCCAACGACATTTATGGACCTAATGAATCATGTCTTGCACTCATTCTTGGACTAATTTCTGGTGGTATTTATAGAAGACATCCTAGTGTACTCTCGATCGGAGGACGAGCATGATCAATATCTTTGTATTATTCTCTAGACAGAGACAAACAATTGTATGCCAAATTCGGGAAGTGCAAGTTTTGGGTATCGGAGGTAGCATTATTGGGTTTTGTCGTTTCAACCGACGACATCAAAGTTGACCCTAAAAAAATTCATGCCATACTTGAGAGAGAGCCACCCAAGAATGTGTCAAAGATTTGTAGTTTTCTCGGGTTAGCCAGGTACTATCGTCATTTTCTTCAGGATTTATCAATGATAACAACCCTATTAACCAAATTACTTCAGAAGGGAGTTCCCTTTGTTTAGGATGAGAGGTGACAGGAGAGCTTCGAGTAGTTAAAGGTCATCTTGACCCAAGCCTCAGTGTTAACCCAACTGGAGTTGGGTAAGGACTTCACAATTTTCAGTGATGCTTCTTTCATTGGACTTGGATATGTCTTGATGCAAGAGGGTAAAGTTGTAGCTTATGTGTACCAATATCTTAAGCCTCATGAGCTTAATTACTCTACCCATGAACTTGATCTAGTAGTAGTGGTGTTCGCCCTAAAGATTTGGCTACACTATCTTTTTGGAGAGAAGAGCCATATCATCACTGATCAAAAGTGGCCCAAGTATCTTCTCATTCAAAAGGAGTTGAACCTCAGTTAGTGTAGATGGGTTCAGTTGCTTAAGGACTACAACTGTGTGATAGATTACCATAAGGGAAAGGGGAATATGGTAGAAAGTTGATGTATGAGTTGTGAGCTCTCCTAGCACGTTTGAGTCTATCCAATGATGGTGGGTTATTAGCCGAGCTCTGAGTTGAGCCAAAGTTAGTAGGGGAAGTCAAGAGGGTACAAAGTTCAGATGATCGATTAAAATCTCGGATCGAACAGTTTACCAGGGCAAGGCCTCAGGTTTTGAGCTTTGAGATAGAGATGTGCTATACTTCAAGGGTCGTTTGTACGTGCCCACAAACACTTAGTTACATAGTAAGATTATCCATAAAGCACACTACAATCCACTCTCCGTTCGCCCAGTCAACAACAAGATGTATCAAGAGCTTCGCAGATTGTTCTATTGCATTGACATGAAAAAAGAAGTGTCTAAGTTCATAGAGATCTCTAGTGTATCAACAGGTTAAAGCAGAGCACCAGATTCCCTCAGATTTGCTTCAGCCCATTCAGATTCCTCAGTGGAAATGGGACAGGGCGACCATGGACTTTTTGACTGGGTTACCAATGACCAGACATAGACATGACACGATTTGGGTCATAGTAGATTACCTAACCAAATTAGCTTACTTTCTCCCAATTAGGATGGACTATACCTTAGAGAGGTTAGCTCAGTTGTATATCCGTTAGATAGTGAGGATGTATAGTGTACTGACTTCCATCATTTTAGACAGAGACCCTTGATTTACTTTTCATTTATGGGAAGTTCTTCATGAGTCCCTAGGCACCCGACTACACTTCAACACAACTTTCCATCCTCAGATAGATGGCTAGTCAGAATGTGTTATCCAGATTCTTGAGGACATGCTAACCCAAGATGGGCCTTGAATTAATTTCTTAGTTTGTAGGAACCCTTGACCCAAATTAAAAAAGATTTGGGATTGAGGTAGCCCAATAGAGATTAAAAAGGGTATTTTTAGTTTGCAACCAAAATTAGGAGAACCAAAGAGCAATTCCACATGAGGATTTCAAAAGATGAAAACCATTTACGAACAGTGATCTCCCATCTGATTTCCTTGTCTCCCTATTTTCTTCATTTTTATCTTCAATCCCAAACTCCCTATCTATTCTTCATCATCTTACTCAACTCTCTAAGTAAAGGTGAGAGCTTTGTTTTTGTACCCTTCAGGCATTTTCCAGCAACATCAAGGTAAGAAACTAATTCAACACTCCCCAAATTTTCTTTTAAGCTCTTAAACCATTAATTTAACCCTAGTTCTAAAAAATGGGTTTTAGAAAGGTTTCAGAAATTAGATGGTTGTAATCCATTTCTTAGATATTTCTAGCCATAATAAGTATATTAAAACCCTTCTTAACACCCAACAACATTTAGTAATCCTTGAAATTGGTTTTGATTAGTGCAAGAGGTTGGAGAAAGCTCTAAAGCTGAGGGGAAGGAAAAACTTGCTTTGGGTTGAGTCTTTGACATTTCCAGCAGCTTAGCATCAAATGTAACTCACTCTTGACATAACTATACCATATGTAAGTCATTTAGATGAAATGTAGTAGGTTCCATAAGCTTGAAGCATTCCCATGGTAGATTTCATGTTTTAGAGCTATAAACATGTTTAATGGCCTATTTATGTTCATTTTTATCTTCATAAAACATTAATAATCTTTGGGGACCTCACTAAGGTCTTTGGGATATTAAAATAGGAGACTTTACACATATTTTATGCTCTCTTTAGGTTGAGTTTTGATATTAGAGGGATAGTATTGAAACTTGTTCTTCTTCTCGGGCAAACTCATGAGTTTCTGGGCTATAGTATCTATACTAGTCTTATTTGATGCTTGGGAAAGAATTAGGACACCCATGTTTCTTTTAGCATAAATAAGATAGTCAATGGATACAAGTTAGTGCCATGAAACTACAGAAGCTAGCTGGGCGCCAGATTCCCTAAGACTCGACGGAGTAAGTTGGTGGGTGTACGTGCGATGTAGAATTTTGGATCTTACCAAGGAGTACCCGATGATGCTTTGACAATGCTAAAGGGTAGCATGAGATCCGAGATACATAATCCCTCAATCGCACCATGATGTCAGCCACAAATTAGCAGTTCAGTAGTTGTATACTCAGACATGTTCCACTTGTCGTTTCATTTAGTGTGCATATAGTATAGTACAATTATTAGTGAGGTACTAAGCTTGTAAGCTCAGCGTTCAGAATGTGTTTCGTGCATAGTTTTTTAGAAAGCAGATCGTGAGGAGCTATCGTCATAAGATATTCTAGTCCAGCTAATTCAAATTTTTAGAGATCTTTTACAGTACGTCTAGGGTCATCTTTAGAGGGCATGTACTGTTATGGACTCGTATTATGTTTTCAGTCGTAACTTTTTTAGGGACTCATTATTTTCTTTTATTTTTGTGGATGTATTTTGGGAGATCCTCATTATTTGTTTTAAATTAAATGAACCTTTTCTTCTGTCTTTCTAATCAGGTTGGGCCTAACTAATTTCCTTTCGCTGAGTTTTGTTCAACAAAAGAGAATCTTACACTTTCAACTATACAAAGCCTCAAAGAAGCCATATAAGTACTAGATTAGTAGTTGTTTTGTAGGTAAACTTGACTAACAGAATATGATCCTCCCAACTTCCAACAAAGTCGATGATAAAACACCAAGGCATGCCATCAAAATTTGGATAACCTACTCTAACTTTCCATCAGTTTTTAGATGAAAGATGGTGCTGAAGTGAAATTGTATACCCACGGCCTCGTGAATCCCTCTCCAAAATCTCAAAGTGAAGCACGAATCTCTATAAAAATGATTGACATAGGTACTCCATGGAGTCTCACTATCTCTTGAATATACAATTGAGCTAAACTATCTAGGGTAAAATTCATTTGTATAGGAAGAAAATGAGTTGTCTTTATTAACTGATCCACTACTACCCATATCGTATCATGCCTCTAACATGTCCTTAGCGAACCAATCACGAAATCCATGGTCACTCTTTCTTATTTCTATTGTAGTATTTGAATAGGCTGAAGCAAACCATAAAGAACCTAATGTTTTGACTCAACTTGTTGGTAAGCCGAACACTTAGACACAAATTCGGATACTTCTTTGTTCATACCCGGCCACTAGTACAACCATTGAAGCTCTTGGTACATCATGTTGCTCCCGGGGTGAACTGTGAATAGACTACAATGGGCTTCACCAAGGATCTTGGCTTGTAACTACTCATTAGCTGACACACACAATCAACTTTCAGGTCAAGCTGGATACCTCACCTTGAAAAACTCGTTCTACTCTTGAAATCAAACCTCCATTAGCCCTTTGCAGTTCTTTTACCTCCCTGACCAACTTTGGCTCGACTCGTAGCTCTGCTAATAACCTTCCATATGGGGTCAAACTCAACTATGAAAATATCACCCATAGAACTAACATTTACTTATGACTCAAAGCGCCTGCCATTTTATTTTCTTTATCCATATGGTAATCTATGACATATTCATAATTTTTCAGGAACCCTACCCAATAGTGTTGTCTTAAGTTTAAATCTTTTTGAGTAAGTACTTAAGGCTATTGTGGTCGGTATATATTACACTTCTCTCTGAAGATATAGTGCCTCTAAATCTTCAAAATAAAGACTATGATGGAAAACTCTAAATTATGAGTTGGTAGTTGTGTTCATGTAGTTTGAGTTGTCGAGACACATATAACCACTCTCCTTTGTTGCATCAAGACACACTCCAACCCATTTAATGAAGCATCACTGAACATTGTTAGTCCTTACTGGACACTGGTCTGAGTTAACACCAAGGTCTGAGTCAAGATCTCATTTGATTTCTCAAATCTCTACTAGCGTTTCTCATCCCAAATGAAGGACATCCTTTTTTGAAGTAACTTGGTCATAGGGAAAGTCATAGGGGAAGCAATTCTTGAGAACCCCTTGATGAAACGACGGTAGTATCCGCTAATCCTAAAAGGCTACACACCTTGGATACATTTCGTAGTAATTTCCACTCAACCACAACATAAATTTTCTGTGGGTCTACCTGAATGTCATCAATGACCAACACATGACCCAAGAAAGATACCTAGGTTAGCCAAAACTCACACTTACTAAACTTGGCAGACAATTGATGATATTTAAGTGTTTGAATTATAATACGAAGATAGCAGTCATGATCCTCCTGTGACTGTGAGTAAACTAAAAAGTTCTCGATGAAAACTACCATAAAATGATCCAAGTAAGGGTGAAAGACTTGGTTCATTAGATCTATAAATGATGTTAGTTCATTAGTGAGTTCAATGACATCACTGACTATACTGTGTCTGAAAGTCGTATTCATTATATCAGTCTCTTTAACCTTTAACTGGTAATATCTAGACCAGAGAACTATCTTGGAGAACACTCTCGCTCCTCTATGTTGGTCAAAGCAATAATCTATACTTGGGAGTAAATATTAGTTCTTTATCATCAATTTATCCAATTATTGATAGTCGATACACAACCTCATCGACCCATCTTTCTTCTTTACAAATAACACTAATGCTCCCACGGTGATATAATCGATTGAATGAAACCTCACTTTAGAAACTCTTGAATTTGGATCTTATGATCTTTTAACTATTTCGATGCCATGCGGTAGGGAGCGATGGACACCGGAGACAATCATGTCAAAACATCAATGCCAAATTCTAACTCACGATCTAGCGGTACCTCGTTAATTTATCTATAAACACTTTGGGAAAGTCTCTTTCTACATGAATATCATTGAGCATCAGACTCGAAACTCTAGTATCTACCATGTGAGCTAGAAATTCCTCGTAACCTCGACTAATTAACCTCTGATAAGGCTGAAACAAACTTAGTGGTACAACTAGTCCCTTGCGGGCCATTATAATTTTGGTCAAACTCTCAAAACGACAGTTCTATCAGGTCAGCTGGAAAGAATTGATCCTGAACCTCAATTAGACACCTACGATTAGTATTATACACTAAAATATCTAGGCCTAACAGACTCGAAACCAGAACCTTGACCTCAAGGTCCTTGATTGGAATATCCCACCCTTGAACAAGCTCACAACAAATATAGGGATGGGTGGATCTTGGATCTATTAAAGCAATGATTGGTGTATCAAAAATGGTAAATATACTTGAAATAAAATCGACTGGTTCGCAGTCCTCCTAGGCCCTCACCAGATACTACCTCGAGGTAACCCTAGCATTTGATCTAGCTGTTGATATGGCAATACCTCTTACTGTCTTGACACTAAGCTGCCCCTCACAAAAGCAAAAAAAAAATCAGTAAGTAGCACAAGAAACCAAATATTACGTTAAGCACAAAGAACTGCTTCTTATTAAGGAAAGAATGGTCTAGAGATGTAAATTACAAGCAAATGACAGAAAACAATCATGTTATAAGATATCTAAACATAAATTCATTATCAAGAAGTATTATGCGTATACAAGATATTCAATCAAAGCATGTTTCCAACATATTAAAATGCATATCCTAAACACTAGATGATTCTTATGACCACATAATGACACATTTAGATTATGGTTACTTTTTTAGCATAATTCCAACCTCAATTCCGACACATATTGCGATTGAACATTCTTTAGAATTTACAGTCCCTAGATCGAGAACTAGCTAAGCAAAATATTCAATAAACATGATAACACATTTACAAATTGTTTTGAACGTCATTGTACACCATTGTATATCATATCATGTGTTCATTGGCATTAATCTAATATAGTTGTTTGTTGATGGCATCACTAGCATTAAACATTATTTTTGCTAGTTTAAATCCAGTGGTCTCCTTAGTCTTTTTAATAATTTCTTATTTAATGTGTTGTTCACTCTCTAAATAATCTCTAATTTCTTTCCATCCACACAACCTGTTAAGAATTACCATCTATGTAACCAATAAGTGTTTAAAATATAAAGTAAACACCATATCAGTTTCCTTCATTAGTTGTATCTTTGCTGCTCTGGATCTAAATTCATTCTAATTTCCCCAATAACACATATTTTAGGAACAACTTTCTTTGTTGACAAGTTTAGTTCAATGAATAATTACAGTCCTATTTCTTTCGCATGAATAGAAAATACAATAAAGAACCATGAAAGCAAGAAAAAATTGTAAAATTTTACTTACATATCAATCTATTCTAAAGACATATAATCATCATATTCTTAACAACAAATGATAATTATACTAGTAAATGAGAATCATGAGTCATTTAAATTCAAGCAGTCAAAACGACAAAAAATGTAATAACGGAAGAAGCCAAATTTCCTTTTCCCTAAATTCATGCATTATACACATACATCGGATTTTTAATCATCGTCTAAAGTTTAACGAAATTTCTAACCTTAAACATTATGTGGTTCTTTAAAATTGAATACAAGCAAGTTATAACTACTTCAATATAAGTAAATAAAATCATGAATTTGGGGGGAGAAACAATAAAAAAGAAAGAAGATTACAGAGAGAAAGGTAGAAAATGAATTTGAAAGAAAAGTAACGAAGTTCTTTGAAGAGGGAGTAGCATAGCACAAAGAAGACAGATCTGAAGAAAGAAAAATTTGACAATCTAGATTGTGGACAGAGAACAAATCGCTATTTCTTTTTCTTTACAAAAAAGTACTAATGAGAAAAATTATTAAAAAATTAAACGAAAGAATAACAGAGAAGAGACATCCAAACTCACCTGACTTTTGTTCTCGAAGAGGAGGCACCGACTTTCTATGATGTGGTGGTGGTTTGGACAAAATTTTGAATAATTTATTTTCAGTGAAAAGTGTTATGAAGAAGAATGGAAAATGACTTATGAGATTTTACTCCTAATTCATTTTACGGGAAAACACAAGATTTTCCTTTGACCATAAAATATTTTACGGTAAACATACATAGCCCACCGACGCTATGGTAAAGTTACCTACAAAAATGAAATATAACAAATTTAGTAAAAATAAAAGAAACAATTCTAATATAATGACATAATTCCTCGCAATAGTGCAAAAAACTAATGCTACGAATGTTTTTATAGCAATGGACACAAGTGCACATATCGTTAAGAAGTAATAGAGTGGACACAAATCATTGTGTTGAGTGTTAAATCCCACAGAGAACAGTTGATTACAATATATAATTATTTTATAACAGAGTATTTAAAAGTGTGAAAATTTTGTGCTAAAAAAGCTATGAAAAAGATAATGAAAACTAGATAAAGATGGCAGAGATTGCAGCTAACATCAATGTAGCATTGGATTGATGGAACACCAGATAATGTTATTAAAAAGTCACTCACGTGAAAATTTTGTGCTAAAAAAGCTATGAAAAAGATAATGAAAACTAGATAAAGATGGCAGAGATTGCAGCTAACATCAATGTAGCATTGGATTGATGGAACACCAGATAATGTTATTAAAAAGTCACTCACAAATTTAGTTATATTATATCAATCAAATTAGTGTATCAAACATTATTCAAGTAGATCATTCCTTTTTCAAAGTGCTCGTCACCATATAAAAAATAGATCTATATTTCTATATCTCAACTTCTTTATGCTTCACGATGCTTTCACAATCACTGATGTTTTATAAGATGTATAATGCATTATATCCAGCTTTCATCTCTAAAAACAACCACAGTTGAGATCTAGCAACATAAAGCAAATCACTAAAACAAAGGTGAAGAAACATTGATTCATAAACTATAGCAAAATCACATCCAAATTTAATAATCATTTTAAATCAACATTCAATCTTCACAACAATGTTTTTCCCTTTCTCGCGTATGAATTCATAAGGAAAAGATGAAACCCAATTAATCAATCACTGCTTATAATGGTTGTGTTGCTCCACGTCTACTCGTTGCACTACCCGATGGTGAATTAGGTTGCCATGGCTGCTTCAGTTGAATAAAATAAAATAAAGAAAAGGTGAAGAAAGCAGAGAGAGCATGAAAAGTGTGATTTTCTTCTCCATTTGTAGGCCTGAATAGTCAAAGCCCCAACTCCTAATATGCACATGGTGCAAAATAAGCTAAAATTACTCTAATATGATCCTAAACATGCTTAAAGTACAAACTCAACCTAAGTAAAAAGGCTCTAAATCTCACCATCCTCTTTAGATGATGATTGACCAACTTCATTTGAATTCATAATACCTAGATCATCTTTAACACAATACTCCTTCCTTGGAAGGGGCTTATCATTGAAAACAACATGAATAAAATCTTCTACCACTAGAGTTCTTTTATTAAAGAATCAAATCATTATAATTCAAGGAATATCCAAGAAATATTCCTTCATCACTTCTTTTCAAAAAATTTGCCAAGATTATCTTATTCATTGGCTAAAACAAAACACTTACACCCAAAAGGGTGAAAATAGCTAATGTTGGGCTTTTTAATTTTGAAAAGTTCATATGGTGTTTTCTTTTAAATAAGCTTAATCATCACTCTATTTATAATATAGCAAGTAATATTTGTGTCTTCAGCTCAAAAATATTTTGGCAAATTATTTTCACAAACAACGATTTTAGTAATTTCCTCTAAAGTTTTATTTTTCATCTTAGCAACTTCATTTCGTTGAGGGATTCTAGGGCTGAAAAATTATGGTTTATACCAATAAATTTGCAAAAAACATTAAAATCAAGATTTTTCAATTTGGTTCCATGGTCATTTCTTAAATTAGAAAATGAGCAACCTACTTCATTTTGATTACTCTTTTGAATCTAGATTGATCATTAACAAGCTGATAACTTTCTAAAAGAGTTATTATTTAACGTTTTTTTACTAAGGTTTGTGTTTTCACTTTAATATATTAGGATCATATTTAGAGTGCTTTTAGTTAATTTTGCATTAAATTGATTGATGGGAGTGAATTGGTAATTCTTGGACTAATTATGATATTTGTTGTGATATTGTTACCATGATGTTGTGACATTCTCTGATGCTACTGGCATTGCTGAGAATTTTTACAAAGTAGCATTGCTTTGTCACTGCTGTAGCAATCGATGCACTAGCAGAGAGCTGTTGACATCTGGGCAGAATCCTAATATGTAAATGAGTCTTAACGGAAAAGGCTTCTCAATTTAATGGGAGTTTAAACTCTACTTTTTAGGGTTTTCAATCATTATATAAAGGAGATGGTTTCACTTAATTAAATGAGAATTTTTGGGTTTTATTTTATTCTTTTCTTATCTTCATCGTCAACCATGGCTGCTTAGGCAATTTTGGGGAAAAGCAGCAGCTAGACGTGAAGGCAAAGTCAGCCCGAGAGGTGGTGGCTGGCGATCGGTGGTAGCATCAACGACAACAACAATAAGAGAAATATGAGAGTGGATTTATTTTTGTTTAGTTGAAATATTGTTTAATTTATGTGGGATTTGTTAAAAATTGGATGCTATTATTTTTTATATATTTTATGAGTTTCATATTAGTTAATTTTTTCCATTGATTCGATTGGTGTTTCTTGGTTTTATTAAGGCATTAGTATAGAGATATATAAATCAATTGCATCAAGAGGTGAATGACATTGTGTGAGCACTGCATCGAGAGGTAAGTGTCACTATTGCAACATTAGTGATTACGAGAGCAACGTTTCAGTATAGGAAGATCTAGCTGACTGATTGTTGTAGCATACTTTGTAAATTTGCATAAGTAGGTATAATGATATAGAAATGTTGTGAGTTTCTGGGTGGAGCAATCCAAGAGGTGAATGACATCTATTGCAACATTAGTGATTACGAGAGCAACGTTTCAGTATAGGAAGATCTAGCTGACTGATTGTTGTAGCATACTTTGTAAATTTGCATAAGTAGGTATAATGATATAGAAATGTTGTGAGTTTCTGGGTGGAGCAATCAAGAAAGGAAAACCTACTAAGTTAATGATAGACGCATCAATTGTATTCTCGTGGCATTGTTAATTGTATGATTGAGTTTAACAATATCATAATCTTTAGCTTGAGTCGATCCATTGCTTTCATTGCCACCGTTATGATTCCTTTCATCCCTTAATATCTTTATTCGCATATTTATTTTAGTTTTTTATTTTTATTTCTTTGTTCGTAACCTCACATATATAATTCTGTTATTTTATTTACCAAATAATATAGCAAATTTCTATGTAATACTAGTCTCTGTAGATACAATATTTGATGCATTAATTTGCATCCACTTTATTACTTGGTATGATAGTGTATGCTTGCACTTTTGATGTTACATTATTTGAAGCATCACAAGAATAAAAGCATATTGTTTCCTACCCAAGCTAGTACTCCTAATAGTCCCAAATAAATCAATATGAATAAATTATAATGCTCTACTAGAGGAAACATCATTAATGGATTTAAAGGAAACCTTTTATGCTTACCCTTTACACATGCATCACAAATTTTTCTAAATCAGATTTTAGCTTCGGTAAACCTCTTACTAGTTCACTTTTTACAAGTTTATCTAATATGTTCATCCTAGCATATTTATGTTTTCTATTCCATAACCATGAATCATTTTTATCTTTAACAATTAGGTATACATTTGAGAAAACAATATCATTTAAATGAACTATGTAAATGTTTCATATCTTATGTTCAACAAGCATAATCATGTTTGATGCAATGCCAATTATTTTACAACCATTAAAATTAAAAATGACATTTTATTCTTTATCACACAATTGATTTATACTAAGTAAATTATACTTCAAACCACTGACATATAACAAATTTTCAATTAATACAAAAGAATTGTTACCAATTGAATCAATTCCTTCTATGTGGCCTTTGGAGTTGTCACCAAATGTTACTACTCCTCCACTTTTAGGTTTGAGTTATTTGAATTGGTTCTTGTCAGCGGTCATGTCTTCAACATTCATTATCAATGTACCATAATTTTTTCTTGAATTTTGTGCCTTGTAGCAATGTTTTTCCTCTACAAACATAGATTATTTTTTTATTTTCGGAACCCAAATTCTCTTGGGTCCATAGTCATTATTTCTCAATAAGTTTTCAATAATAAGTCCTTTGGGGAACTCTATGTCTGTATGGTCTAAAGTTATTTTTAACAAAGTTGAATTAGAAGTTTAAACTTTTTGAAAATGGTTTGATCCAACCTTGTTAAAAGAATCTTTGAGATCATTAAGTTCCTTTTAATGATTAACATGAACCTTATAAAGAAAATTATGCAAATCTAAATTTTTCTTTTCAAACCCAACAAGTTTGATTTTCATATCTTTCATCTTACTTTCTAGTTCATCATTGGTCTTAGATAAGAGAATTTTTTTATTTTTCATTTTTAAAATATTTTTCTTATGCTTTAAAAGAATTCTCAAATTCTAAGGGTAATTCATCATGCCTCGTGTAGTTCATCAAAAGAATAATATTTTAAATTAGATTAACTATACCTTAGTTTCTCCTGGCATGAGACACAAGTTGAGTACCTCTTGATCGTAAAATTCTTCATCGCTCCAAGTAGCTACATGTGTCTTTTGTGCCTTCTTGGTGGACCTTTTTCTTTAATTGAGGACATTTAAATTTGATGTGCTCCATCTTATTGCATTAATATAAAATGATGTGATCATTCTCTTTAGTTTCATTATTGAAGCCCTACTTTCTTTGAAATCTTCTTCATTTATTGGAATTCATTAATCTTCTAAACCTTTGGCAACATTTTCATTTATTTGTCTTCTTCCTCACTTGAATCACTCTCCTCTTTGGTATACTTGAGAGCAATCCAGCTTTCTTCTTTTCAACCTTCTTCTTCTTCATTTTGGAATCTTATCACATGATGAGTGATAAGTGACCCAGTGAGCTCATCAAGTGTAAGAACTTCTAAGTCTTTGGCATTTTAAATAGTCAAAAGCCTTTAGCTCGTTTATAATGGAAGAAAAATGATCGAACATGGTTTTAATGTCTTCATCGGGTTTCATTTTGAAATTCTCATAATTAAGTGTGAGAAAGTCAATCTTCAATTTCTTCACTTGAGTTTTACCTTCATGTATGACTTCAAGTTTTTCCCAAATCTGCTTTTTATTAAAGCATGAAGGAACTCTATTATATTCGTCAGGGCCAAGTGTACAAAAGAGGATATCCATGGCCTTGTCATTAAGGTGAACAAGTCTTCGGTCTTCATCAATCCCTTTCGACTTGACCTTCGGTACAACTAGCTCTCCTTACATCTTTGAAGGAATAGATGATTCGTCGGTGATGACATCCCACACCAAATAATCGGTGTCTTGAATAAAACATCATCCTATTATTCCAATAAGAATACTTTGACCAATGAAATAGGGAGGCTTTGAAATGGATTGAGATTCACCAAAAATTTTGGTAGTAGATGGAGTGGACATTCATGATGAAATGATTCAATTCTTCAAAGGATCTTCCCAAGAGGATTTTAATCCTTCTAATGAGTTAAGATATGGTACCAATTGTTAATTCAATTAAATTGATAAAATAGCCAAGACAAGCGTGAATTGGTAATTAAAAATTTGGTGAAAGCTAATACAAAGATAAAAAGATTGAACACAAGAATTTAGAGTGGTTCGACTTTTTCAAACAAAGCCTACATCCAACACCTTAGACATCCACACTAAAGATTTTAAAAAATTTACTAATTTGTAGCAACCTTTGAGGATAACGTGTGACCTTACAAATTCCCTCAATAATTATATCACGAAATCTTGAGACACTCTTTTAAAGAAAAAAGTACAAATTGTAAACTAATAAAAATCTCACTATGAATGTGTTTGCACAATTCAAGAAAAAATAAAAACATTTGAGAAATAAATACAAATGAAATACAAAAGTTTTCTCTGAAACCGAAAGGAATGTTTGAGAATATTGACTCGAATATGGCTCTACTTGATTGTTTTGACTTTATTTTTGATCTCTGATGTGCACTTATGACTTGAATTTTGCTTTTATACTCACTCATACAATTCTAGTCGTTTTGGTGTTATAGGAGTTGATAGAGCCTTTGGGAGAAGCTTTCTCACAATAAATGTTACCCAGACGTTTTGGAGTACCAGTACTTTGACTTGGAGTATCAATACTATTTGCATTAATTATAAAAATATAGTCATTGGGAAAGAGGAGTATCGGTAGTGATAAAATGAGTATCGCTACTACTGTTATAAGTAGTATCAATACTAGATGAGTATCAGTACCAAAATAGCATATTATAATTTTTTATCTTTAAAAATCCCAAGGGTAGTACACGTACTATCATATGGAGTATCGATACAATTGTTATAAGTAGTATTGGTACTAAAAGGGTATTGATACCAAATTTGCTTACTATTTTAGCAAAAAAAAAAAAAGGAGTATCGATACCGCCTTGAGGGATATCGGTACTATAATGTATTTTCAAGTTTATATCATCGATATTGCATCAATATCACATGAATAGTATCAATATTATTCTTCTAGTATCGACACTACTGTGCCTAAGAATAATTTTTTGACTCTATTAAAGTTCGAACTCTTAGAAAAATTTATTCCAAAATTATTTCCAGTATTTAACTTTTCAAGAAAGTAAGGAGTAAAATGAAGTTTTTTTAACTTTCGAAAGAGTTCTTATATTCTAATAACCAAATCGAATATAATCTTTAAATTTCTTAGAAATTTTAATTATATTATTGTATATCAAAATATCAAAGTATATTCAACATATAGGACTCGTTAGGCTTTACGAATGAAGTATGACTTTAATGGTAATGTGTAGAAGGGATTTTATAGACTTCGACATTTTTATGGCCGCCATTCTCTTTGTTAGGAAATAAACTGAGTACGAGTAATTTCTCTATAACCAGATTAGTGAGAATGCGAAATAAAAGCGGAAAAATAATACCCGAAATTGATAACGGAGTTCAACCAATTATGCCTACGTCTCCAGACTGCTGCAGATCTTTTACTAAGAGAGAAAATTTACAGGTGTTTACAAAACACTCACTACTCACAAGAAAACTCTCTAGTATTTGGAGAAAGAAATGATTTGGGATGATTTTAAAGCTAAATGAGCTAGGGTATTTATAGTTGAAGCTTAGGGTCTAATCTTTGAAAATACCCTAAAGTGCAACGACTAAAGTGTAATTTAGCCATTACCAAATTTCAAAAATTGTTGCTTTGCTGCCACTGAAAGTGGCCTCCAAATCCGCCGAAAAATTGACCACAAATTTTGACATTAAATTGCCCACCAATTTTGATTATTTTCCAACAATCTCCCACTTGAAGACTGATTTTAATATGTCTTCACACCTCGATCAATGCAGTAACATTTATGGTCTTGTTATTCTAGTATGCCAAGTGAAGCTGAACACAACTTCAGTTTGTCCGTGGTCACCGTCTTTGTCAACATGTTTGCCGGATTTTGAGCTCCACTAATCTTTTCAATTTTCAAAATCCCATATTCCAGAAGAGACCGGATAAAATGATATCGCAATTGTATGTGCTTCGTCCTGGAATGAAAAGACGGATTCTTTTCTAGATGGATAGCACTTTGACTTTCACAATACAAGACATTATTTTCTTGTTTCTTGCCTAACTCTTCCAAGAAACTTTGGAGCCAAACCATCTCCTTACTGGCTTTCGTCGTAATAGCGACATATTCTGCTTCAGTTGTGGAGAGAGCAACTATCTTCTGTAGTTAAGAAACCCAACTCACTGCAATTCCTCCTAGAGTATAGACATACCTTGTAGTACTCCTTCTGATGTCAACATTTCCGGCTAAGTCAACATCTACCTAGCCTGTCAGTATCGTATCTCCACCTTTGAAACAAAGTGCTTTGTTTGTGGTATCCCGCAGATATATGATGATCCATTTGACTGCTTCCCAGTGTACCTTGCCCGGATTATTCATGTACCTGCTAACAGCTCCCACTGCATGAGCAATATCTGGTCTAGTACAAGTCATGGCATACATCAAACTTCCAATTGCTGAGGCATACAACACCTTCACCATGTGTGCACGTTCTTCCTCCGTCTTTGGTGATTGTTCTTTGGAGATTCTAAAATGAACACCTAAAGGTGTACTTACTGGTTTAGCATCTTGCATGTTGAACCTGGAGAGTACTTTATTGATGTACTCAGCCTGTGATAAAATCAAAGTCCCCGACTTTGTGTCTCTCTTGATCCTCATCCCAAGAATATGCTTTGCAGTGCCCAGATCTTTCATTGCAAACTGCTTCGACAATTTTTGCTTCAAGTTTATAATCTCTTGCATGTTTGTGCATGCAACGAGAATGTCATCGACGTATAACAATAAAATAATGAAGTTGTGGTCAAACCTCTTGATGTAGTAACAATGATCTGCTTGGCATCTAGTAAAACCACTAGTACTCATGAAGCTATCTAACTTCTTGTACCACTGTGTAGGAGCTTGTTTTAAACCATACAAGCTCTTCTTCAACCTGCATACCAGGTTTTTCTTGCCTCCCTCTATGAAGCCTTCTGGCTACCTCATATAGATTTCTTTCTCCAAATCACCATGAAGGAAAGTTGTCTTCACATCTAACTGCTCAAAGATGTAGATTCTCTGCAGCTACAATTTTCAACACCAGTCTGATTGTAGATAGCTTCACGACCGGAGAAAAAATTTCATTGTAGTCAATACCTTCTTTTTGCTAAAAACCTTTGACAATCAATCTTTCTTTGTAGAGTTTTCTCCCATCGTGCTCTTCTTTGATCCTGTAAATCCACTTGTTGCTTTCTTGCCTGGTGGTAATTCAGCTAATTCCCACGTCTGATTTGACATAAGCGAGTTCATCTCATCTTTCATGGAAGACTCCCACTTGACTGAATCCTCCACTTGCATTGCTTTATCATAGCACTTTGGTTCACCATTGTCAGTCAGCAACAAGTAGTGTAAAGAAGGCGAATAACGCTGGGTTGGTTTACAAATTCTGGAGGAGCGTCTTAGTTCCGGTGTGCCTGGTTCTTCTTGAACTGTTTCAGGACTTATTTGAACATCATTTCCAGAAATCTCCTCGAACTCGGCAAATTCCTTTGTTTCAGCTTCGCTATTGGAGTTCTTTGATTCTATGGTTGCCCTGTCTTTGTACATCACATTTTCATTGAAAATGACATCTCTATTTTTGATGATCTTTCGATTTTCATAGTCCCAAAATCGGTAACCGAACTCATCACCTCCATAACCAACAAAGGCACATTTGTTGGACTTAGCATCAAGTTTACTTCTTTCAGCAGAGCTATGTGTACATAAGAAATACAACCAAACACTCTTAAGTGTGAAAGGTTTATTTATTTCTTGCTCCAAACTTCCTCTGGTATTCTACCATCCAAAGGAATTGAAAGCCCACGGTTAATCAGGTAAGTTGTAGTGTTGATAGCTTCAGCCCATAGAAATTTGGGCAATCTGGCATGTATCCTCATACATACTTCTGGCACGTTCATTCAGAGTTCTGTTCATGCGCTCTGCTACGTCATTCTGTTGCGGTGCCATGGGAACTGTTGTCTCTATCTTGATCCCATTCTTTGCGCATAAATCTTTGAACCTACTGTTTTTGTACTCTTCTCCATTATCAGACCTCAACCTCTTGACTTTCAAACCAGTCTAGTTTTCACCATGGCCTTAATTTTCTGAATGTATCAAAGACTTCTGATTTCTTCTTCAGAAAATAAACCCACACCTTTCTTGTAGAATCATCGATGAAGGTGATATAATATAGTGAGCCTACAAGAGATGGATATGGAGATGGTCTCTATACATCAGTATGAACCAACTTTAACTTTTCTGCATTTGGTGTCTTGTCAATCTTTGTAAAACTGTCTTTCTTTTGTTTGCCAAAGATGCAATCCTCACATAGCCCGAAATCTACACTCTTTAGATCCGGCAGCTTCTCTTTTGACAAAAGTGTCTTCATCCATTTCTCTCTCATATGGCCAAGCCTTTGGTGCCATAGGTTTGATTTTCCATCAACATCTGCTGCAACAATGATATTCTCTAAGTTTGAGGTTACATAGAGAGTACCAGTCTTCTTACCACGAGCAATGACGAGTGCTCCTTTGGTAATCTTCCATTCACAGCCTGAAAAGGTTGTGCTATATTTTCTCCATCAAGTTGTCCTACAGAAATAAAATTTCTTTTGAGGCCAGGAATATGTCTCACTCCAGCTTCTAGGTGGTCTGGTTTGGCAACTTTAATCGGATGTCTCCTTTTCCGACGATTTTCAAGGTTTCATCATCAGCTAGATGAACCTTCCCAAAAGCACCACTGACATAGTTCTCCATGATTTCTCGGCATGGGGTGGAGTGGAAAGATTCTCCCGAATCCAAGATCCATGATTCAATCAGACTGTTGACGCTTAGAATCATGCATCACCTGTCTCCTCTATCACGTTGGCAGATTTTTGTGCGCCGGTATTTTTCTTCTGTGTTCGGCAATCTCTTTTAAAGTGACCCTTCTTGCCGCAATTATAATAGGTAAAATCTTTCTTTTCCGTTCTTAATTTTCCCCTTATGGATTTGGATTTACCACGATTTGAATTTTTTTCTAAAGTTCTCCCTCTGGACTCCGTGTGCAAGGATGAGGAGGTTGATGCTTCACCCGATTCTCTCCGTCGAATTTCTTCGCTCAGTACCAGATCCTGAACATCGTCAAATTTCAATTTACTATTTCCCGACGAGCTGCTAACTGCTGTAACAGTAGCATTCCAACTGTCTGGTAGAGATGATAAGAGAATTAAAGCTCGAACTTCATTACCGAATTCAATTTCCACAAAACTCAACTGGATTGTAATTATGTTGAGTTCATTTAGGTGTTGAGCCACTAATGCCCCTTCCGCCATCCGTAAATTGAATAATCGCCTCATCAAATGAACTTAGTTTGAGGCTGATGGCTTCTCATACATATTGGAGAGAGCCGCCATAAGACCCGTCGTGGTCTTTTCCTTTGCTATGTTGAAAGCAACATTTCGGGATAACATTAGTCGGATAACTCCGAGGGATTGTCTGTCGAGAAGAGCCCAGTCTTTATTCTTCATGCCTCTGGTTGCTTTCCTGAGAGATGTTGATATAGATTTTTCTGGTACAGAAAATCTTCAATCTGCATCTTCCAAAAGCCAAAGTCCGCACCATCGAACTTTTTAATTTTCACATTCCCTTCGTCTGCAGCCATCACTCCCACTCGAATCTGGCTTCGTTTGGATCGTTTTTGACAATTCTTGCGAACTACCGTGTATTAGAACACCTCCGTCTACAAAATCGTATCGCCAACAAAATTTTTACTATTCACGAAATTTACTATTCACATGAATAGTAATGATTAGTAACCTCGCAAAAATATTGACAAAATTCACAACTAAAAGCTCTGATTACCAATTGTTAGGAAATAAACCGAGTACGAGTAATTTTCCTATAACCAGATTAGTGAGAATTCGAAATAAAAGCGGAAAAATAATACTCGAAATTGATAACAGAGTTCAACCAATTATGCCTACATCTCCGGACTGCTGCAGATCTTTGACTAAGAGAGAAAATTTACAGGTGTTTACAAAACACTCACTACTCACAAGAAAACTCTCTAGTATTGGGAGAAAAAAATGATTTGGGATGATTTTGAAACTAAATGAGCTAGGGTATTTATAGTTGAAGCTTAGGGACTAATCTTTGAAAATACCCTAAAGTGCAATGACTAAAGTGTAATTTAGCCATTACCAAATTTAAAAAATTACTGCTTTGCTGTCACCGAAAGTGGCCTCCAAATCCACCGAAAAATCGCCACAAATTTTGACATTAAATTGCCCACCAATTTTGACTATTTTCCAACACTCCTCAGGTCTAGGAAGTAAAAACTCATGTTTTAGCCTCATGCCTGGCAAAATTAAGTAAACCAATACAGGAGAAGAGAGATTTTATTGTTGTCCGCAATTTAAAATGCTCAATGGCAAATGAAAAGCACATTTGAAAGAGAATCGTAGCAACCGGGATCTCAATAAATGGATTAGATACCCTGCAACAAGGGAATCGTTTAAATGTAAGCTAACAAAAAGCATACATAAGTGAGTCAATGAGAAATGTTATGTGGCATTCTTACGAGTGTGAAAATAGATGTGCTATCTTCATAGCAAGCTTGACTGGCAAGAATACCAACATAACAATCAAATGTCCTACTTGTTTACAGGATCATCAATTGAATCACTGAAGGGATTGCAGTTTGGATCAGTTAGTTTTCTAAGGAAGTATAAAATACCATTGTGTAAAACTTGTTCATAACAAATTTTATATTATCAGACTCGTGCTACAATTTATAACATCATAAAGTAAACACTTTTATTATTCACGATGGAAATAAATAACGAACAAAATAATAATGTAAGGGATTAAATTACCCTCTTTTTGAATCAGTGACCAAAATCGGATGCACCGAAATGGGACCAAAAATTAAGTATTGAGATGAACCAAAACTCAGTTTGAATATTAGTTTAAATTAAGATGACAAGTTTAATATCTAAATTAGATATATATATTTAATCAAAATTGAAAAATTAAATATTTTTTTTTGCTCAGCAAAGGATAATTTATTAAAATAAAAAGAATCGAAGTTCAACTTATAAGCCACATTAAAAACCTCTCTAATCTAATTGGAAGAAAAGAGTACTTCATAAGAGAACAATACAAAACACAACGAACCAAAAACAGAAACCAGAAACTCAAGTATACCACTCCCTACAAAGACAACTCTTAACCATCCAAAAGAAGCAAAACAATATAGCCTTCAAATCACACGAAGGAACAAAAACAGCAAAGTAATTCCAGTCGATAGTTCAACAGTCGAAACCAGTAACTCATACCAAGGCACAAAAGCATTTCCACACCATCCACAGCCGGTCACTAGAATAGTTTACGAAGATGATTACACTACCACAAATACTTTGGAATTAAGAACAAGGTCGTTCATAATGTCACCACGCTTGTGGTCAAGAAACTCTCGACAAACCAAACAATCACTAACCAAGCAACCAGACCACAATCCTATATAAACCAGCAATTTAATTACAACACTTACAATCCACTATTTCCAAAACCTCTGCAACTCAATCCAGTTAGAATAACTCCCTATAAGCAAATTCCACTAGAAGCAACGCCGACCACTCCCAACTTGCCACCACACTTAGTGCCAAAGCTGAATTTAAGCAACAAATCTTCACCAAAAAACTGCAAAATAGAACTGAAAATAAAGCACTCCTCGTACCAATTCAAAGAAGAGCAGGTCGCATCATATAAGCATCCAATGAAAATGGATCTTCCATAATAATTCTAGCTAAATAACCTCCACTTGATATTAATCATATCAGAACCTTATTGACACCAAAATCCAGCCCTTGAATTGACGCCAGACAGAATAGTGATTATCCTGTAGGCTAGCTCCGACAGACGATTCACAAGAGAAAATTCGCCCAAAAACCAGAGAAAAAAAGTCTCTAGGGTTTTAATAAAATATTATAAAATCAATAACTATCCCAAAAGCAGTCCACAAGCCGGACTGTTATAGCAAAAAAATCGTCTTTATTCGAATTTTGCCAAAAATAGCAAAAATCGTATTTATTCGAATTTTGCCAAAAATAGCAAAATCCCGAAAATCACTCTAAATTGAAATTCGAAATAAAATAAGCAATCTCCCAAAAATCCGGTCTAAATCGGATTTAAATTGACTTCCTAATTAACAATCGAAATATTACCATAAATAGTAAAAAATAACTAAATCTAGTGATTCGGAGGGGAAAACGGCAGAATTTGAGGTTGAAAAAAAGGCCACATGGAGCATAGCTCATGTGGAGAGCGTGCGCGTCGAAAAGAGCTTTCCGGATTGGGGTCTTATGCGCGATTCTGACACCTGTAGCCAAAGTTATGGCCAAAAGACTGAAACATACTCAAAACGACCCCAATAAGGAACATGTCACAATCAATTCCCGCCTTTGCGCTGATCTGCCAACTCATGGTATCTCAGCGCCATCAACGTGCAATCTGACAGCTCAGCATCATCTGTCTCGGATCCCCTGCATCATGAATCGTTCATAACATTGCATTAAACAAACACTACTCTGTTAAACAATGCATTGTCCAAGACCCCTAATGCAATCCAATATGATCGAAATTATAACACCTACCCATAACTTCGAAAGATCCTTGAATAAGAACATCTTTCAATCATCTACACTGGACCTCATTATAAACCAGTACAAAAACCTCAAACTTTCAGTGCAAAAAAACCAACTCAACCCCTACAACTCAAACACCAACCTCAACACATTTCTAACGTCGTAAAATCTTTAGCACCTCACTTTCAGGACCAGCAAACACAATAACGAAAATCTAACGTAATGACAAAGCCACCCACATTTCTTAAAAGCAGAATCTGAAATAGATATACCAGCAGTATCCAAACCTCTGTCAAGCTGCAGTAACACCCTCTGTACTATTCCAGACTCAAATACCAAACATGTATTACAATAACTAAACTAATGAAAAAACAGCCAAGTACTCTCTTCCCCCACAACCACCCAGGAATTAACAACCAGAAATTAAACACACAAACTCTCTAAATATACCAAGTATAAGACCAAACTAGTATAGTAATAAAGATAAATATAACAGATTAACTAACAGGAAAAAAGCTCTTCTTGAAAATTCCCCTAATGAAGACAGCTAAAATTCAATGGACTTAGATTGAGAATCACCTTCCAATTCCTCCAAGGCTATTAAACCCTGAACCAACTTCTCTTCTGAGCCTTTGAAAGCTATTCCTAATTCATTCTACTTGTATGTCAGAATCAGATAGGAACCTACCTTCAAGTTCATTCATTTCTTCCTCACTCTTTTTCTTCTTCTGGCTTTTTTTCATTCGACAAGTTCTATTCTTCCTTTGGGTATTTGCAAATTTCTCCTGAATGCTTTGAAGATAACTGTTTTTTTTTATTTTTCCCAACCTTTGCTCTTTGGATCTGCCTGGATTTTAGAATTAAAATCTCCTCGCTCAGCTCTTGACATTCCCCCCGTTGGTTCTTTTGTTGACAAAATTGTTTGAAAGGCCCATATTAGCCACATCCTCCACAGCCCTCGAATCTATTCGACCTTCCCATATCGGCAAGTCTTTAAAATCTTCTGCCATTATCTCCTTATGTTCCACCACTTCCTCGATTTGCTTGTGAACCTTCCTCAGTCCGAAAATTGCTTCCTCCCCAATGTTTCTTTCCTCCTCCTCCTTGTACGACAAGTTACCGCCTCTAGGAATGATTCCCATACATCGTACTAGACTGTCATCTTCCTCAAACCACCTTTCAGAATTATTTTCCTCCGATGAGACCTTACTTGTTCCTGCGGAGGACTCAGAATCTAACACAGCCGGACATTTTTTATTTTCTCGCTTAGGACCAGTTGAAACACTTCTGCTTGTGGATTGTTCCACAACACTAATTTTAAATATATCTCTACCAACTTCCAAATCAATTGTTTCATCAATGGACTCTTTACTGTCTGTTGCAATAAGAACTGTCACTTCGTCACATCCCATCTCTTTCATAGCATTTTCTCCCATCGATAAGAATTCACCTCATTGTTCTGCCATCCTCTTTAAATGTAACATGGTTCCAACAATGCAACAAAACTCCAAATAATTTAATCCAAGTAATTCTTTGAGGCGATCTATACCATTCTCTCCAAGGTTGTACATCCAATAATACTTCCTTAAGATACGACCAGTTATTCTCCTTCAGTATCCTGAGTAACTTATCGTCCTCAATCTCTATTAAGAAGTCTCTCCCTCCCAGGGATTCAGTTCTTATTTCTCCTAGGCCTCCAGCTCGTAATCTATCTTCCACTTGACTCGAAGAACAAACCGACACCATCGTCCCTACCAAGCATTTTTGAAACTTTCGAACAACATTCTCATCTACTTCCCCCTGAACAATCTTTCTTCTCCTCTTTGCTTACTCATCCATGCTCGCTCCAGAAATACTAATCTTTTCTTGTTCTGCCGATGATACAACTTTGGAATATGATGGCGTATACAATTTCCTAGTTTGGCTCTTATTTCTGTACCTAGCTACATTGACTGTTAACCGGTATCCGAGAATCCATAAGCCATTCAACCTAATAGCTGCTCTATCTGCATCGATCCTGTTTGAGAAACTGACAAAACCAAATCGCTTCCCTTCTTTATCATATTTCCTTGCTATGAACGAGCTCACCACATCTCCGTGCCTACCAAAGAGTTGCCTCAATCCTCTCCAATGATAACTCGGTGGAATATTCTGAACAAACAAAGTTGCTGTTTCGCCTTCCTTCCTCTCCATTTTACTCAACCCGAAGTACCAGTCACAACTTAACTTCCAGAAACAAGCTAATTTAACAGGTTCGCCTAATGCTAGTTGTCTGGTCATGACCACAGAAATTCTTAAATGGAGAAGTAGCAGTCACAACTTGACTTCCATTTGTTTGTATATTACAGCAAAAATATTGGTTAGCTTCATGCAAAAATGGTACGAAAAAAATACCCAGAATTCAAGTCGAGAGATGTGTTTCTAGCTGGATCAAGCTATGCAGGATATTTCGTACCTAATCTTGCTAATGCTTTACTTGATCACAACAAGCAATTCTGAAAATTAAATATGAATATAAATTAGAGTAAAAATTTAAAATTAAATATTTAATTAAAGAATTAAAATATAAAGTAAAATATTAAAATCAAATTTATATGGTAAACTATATATTCCAAAATCCTTTCAACCGTCATTCAACAGAAGAAGGTAGGAGCACTCTCTAATGTAAGGCTTAGGTCTGACTCCGACGCAAAAAATGCTAAAGCTGACCAAACCATAGATATATTTATAGATTCGTAGGGATATCACCAGGCTTGAAATCGCCAAAAATTTAGAATTATAAACTCCATTTGATGGATAATGTTAAAAAGATTACAGGTTAAAATCGTGATCGATAATGTTATAACTTGGAACCGGAGTACTTATTAGATGGAGTAACATAACAGGTTTCAATATAATGTGATAGAATGTAAGAAAATAAGTTATAAACGATAAATGTTATTATACAATTAACATAATAGGTTGCGCTGAAAATATTATCAGAATTAAAGTTGATGGAATCATTTGACTTCCTACGATAAGAAAATAAAACTGAAAATATTATGAACACATATAATAAAACAATTGCACCCTATAATGTTTTGGTTCAGTAAAGAAGGAGGTTGTAATATGTAATCTTAATATTTTGAATAATAAAATGGATTGCACCTAAAATGTTATCAAAGTTTAAATTGATGGAGACATTTAATTTACCACGATAAGAAAATAAGATAAAAACTTAAAATGTTATGAATATGAATAACAAAATATGATTGCGCCGAATAATATCATGGTTCAATAAGAAACATGTTGCGATTTGTAATGTTAATATTTTTTATTACAAAAATAGATTACACTCAAGAATGTCATGGTTCAATAAGAAAGCATGTTGTAATATGGAATATTACTATCTTTAATAATAAAATGGGTTACGCCTAAAATATTATCAAAGTTTAAGCTGATGGTGTCTTAGATTTTATCACCATAAAAAAATAAGTTAAAAGCTTAAAATGTTATAATAACTACGGTTGCGCATAATAATGCCATGGATCACTAAGAAATATGTTGTGATATGTGTTGTTAATATTTTTATCAATAAAATAGGTTGTGAGAATTTCACGTTTATGAGGAAAGCAGGTTGTAACCACAAATCTTAATATTTTTAATGATAAAATGGCTTGCCCCTAAAATATTATCAAATTTTAAGCTGACCGAGCCTTGGATTTTTCCACAATAAGAAAATAAGGTAATAAATGAATATAATAAATACGGTTGCACCTAATAATGTCATGGTTCACTAAGAAATAGGTTGGGATCTGTAATGTTAATAATTTAAATAATAAAATAGGTTACTCCTAGGAATATTATGGTTCACTGAGAAAGTATGTTTCGATCTGCAATGCAATGTTAATATTTTTTTATAAAATAGGTTGCGCCCACTAATGTCAAGGTTTTGAATTGATACTTTTAAATATCGAAAAATTGAAGCTAATAGCAAAATTGAAAATATTGATACATATGTTGTAATGATCAATACTTTTTAAGTATAGTTGAAAGAAAATAAGTAAAATGCTTAAAATGTTACTAATACAATTAAGGAATACAATTGCATGCAAAAAATAAAAAAAATATTAAAATATTAAATATCGATACATTACATAAAATTATCGATACTTTGAAATATTAAAAGAGTTGAAGTTATGATCAAAAATTAAAATATCGATACTTATGTGTTAATGGTCGACACTTTTAAAAACAGAAAATGATTATAAAAAGATCAAAATTTAAAATTCAATCATTTCAAGAGCCTTCTCAATTCAATTAAACCGTTTGAAAAGCATCATCAATGAAAAATTGGAAATGTTCGTCACTTGGGATTTGGGTTAAATGAAAACAAAAATATTAAATTTTTTCAGACTCAATTAATGGTAATAAAAAAGTGCGAGGTTCCAATGAAAGGGTCTGAGAGCTATTACAAATTTGGGTTTAGGTTTAAAGTTTGTAGTAATTACGTCTTTCAATGGCAAAAAAAAAAAAAGTAAATTGTAATATTGTGGAATCAATCCTAAAGGAATTGTTATAGAAAATTATTATGCATGTGGCGTCTAATTCTATCATCGATTTCCTCAATATTCGGTTGAGTTGCAAGACATTTCATGAAGCTTCGAAGCACGACTACATCTATTGTAATGTTTCAATGAAGAATATCTATATTATTCCACGGACTCAAACTGATATAAATTTTCAAAAAAGATGCAAAGCTAGTAATAATCCTGAAGTGTTATACAAAACAAACATGTATGCTTATTTTAGTGGAAAGAACTTGGAGTTCAGACTACATTGTTTGAAGAAAGCAATGGATAAAAGTATTAATAAAGCCACATATGTCTGTAGCATGTTTCAAATTTGTTAAGGGCTTGAGGAATTAAGAGAAGAAGGACTTCGAATCGTGAAAGCTTCAATTCCACAGTCATAAGAAAATAAATTCAGAAAGTATTTATTTGAAGATTCGAAGGTTTTTAGTCTTAATGTTGTGGTGCCGCAACAATATTGAGGTTTCCGGTCCAAAAATAATCGATTGCAATTGTGATTAGAACTATCCTCACACTCAATCGACCAAGTTTGACAATCAAGGGCCAACCTCTGCCCTTATTGTAGTTCTTGTTTTTGGGACCATGAAACAAATTTATTTTGTAAAATGTTACAACCTAAGTTTTGAAATAAAATAAATATTGGGGTTGTTTTTATTAATTACTCCTCCATGAAGCAACAATTAATATTTATTTTAAAAAACAAAAGATACATAAAATATTAAAATAATTATTATTTCAGAAGACGCAACATATAATGTTAGACTTATAAACTCGTTTTGTCTTAATTTTCCATAATAAAAATGGTTCGAAACATATAATCTTAATGGTTCACAGTTTAAAAAATAAGCATCCTATAATGTTATAAACTTGTTTTGTCTTATTTATTCATAATTACAGGTTTCAAACATATGATAAAACGATTGACAATTAAAAAATGTGCAACCTTTAATTTTTTTGTCGTAAAAACATTTTGAAACAAAAAATCTTGATGGTTTCTAATTAAAAGAAGGTGCAACCTACAATGGTATACTTATAAACATGTTTCGTCTTACTTTTTTTCATAATATAAAAGGTTTGAAATGTATAGCGTAAACGGTGGATAAGTAAAAAAGGAACTACCTATAATGTTATACTTAAAAAAATATTTTTCCTTAGGTTTGCTTATTTGTTTTGAATTTTTGTTTGATTCAAAGGATGTCATCTACATATTCTTCAAACTCAAAGGGAATAAATTTTCCTAAAATTTTATGTGATTGTGAGAATAAAGTTGCCAAGCCCCAACTTGGGGGTTATTTTTTAAAGTTAAATACGGGGTTTAAAGTATCAATCTGATTATAATATTGGATTAAATGGAAATGTTATGAAAATTGAGGGACTTTAAGTGTAAATTTACCTATCTTTGGGCTTAGAGGATTCTAGAATTCAAGTGAAAAATCCATCTTGGACGGATGTAAACTTCATTATTTTATTCAAAATATTTGGAACTACAAGTGAATAAGATATTTTGGTGCAAAGTTTAGTTTTAAATCATGGAATCAGATAAGCAATTTGGTTACCCTATGACTTGCCAATTTGACCTGTTACAAGCTTTAACCCGACCCATCAACTTTTCTGATCTCAGAATAGTAATTCAAACCCGATCGATTTGTCGTTCCTATTAAATCGATGGTTCAACCACCTACAACCAAAATCCCATCCACCCAACTCTTGGTAATATCAAACTCATCACCTATTATGATTCAATGGCAACCTTGATTAACCAAATAAAGTAGAATCTATAATAGCAAATGTCCCTTTCCAAAAGCAATGAAAATTAGGCTCCAGTAGCGTTAACCGGTCAGTGACGTAAACTCCAATATGTACCATGACACCTGCGACCAAACAACCAAGCAATAGTAAAAAAACCAATAAAAGAAATAAAAAGGGATCGACAGGGAGAACCACTCGATTTTTAACTATCTAGACATTGGAAGGAATATATGTTCAGTGAAAAGATCAGAATGGCAGCAAGGAACCATATATCTCAATTTTGACACCATCAGACGTATGAATATTTCTTAGTGGTTTCAATAAAATTAATTTGGTCACTAACGTTGGTAGCTAATTATTAAATTGATCCCATAAAGTCATAATTTTATCAATTAGGCCCCTCTTACATAAAAAACATTTCTAATAAGTTATTTTTTTTGTGAGGGAAATTATTTTGGACTCGAGTTAGTATATTTGTTGGTCTGAGTTCATGAGAGAAACATTGAAAGATCGAAATCAAGGTTGTTCCTCTTGATCTGCTCATCCGCGTGAACTCTAAATACCCATTCTAGCGTGACCGAGGACTCACTAGTAGATCTCCGAGACCGACCTTATTCTTTTTGCGAGGTGTGTTCCTTATGTGAGATATATTTGTTTTAATACCATGTTTGAAATTTCATGTGCACATGATTGCTTTATCTGATTTGCAATGTGACAACTGTTTGAATTGATTTTGTATGATCTATTTTTTTTCAAGTCTAATTTCTTATTTACTGAAGTTTTTAAGCATGTTTGTCTGATTATGTTCTCTGTTTATTATTTTTATTGAATTAATATAATTTTGAACTCTGATTTTTCTGCTACTGCTAATTACTGTCTGAAAACTATTTTATTCGGGGTACTCTGAGATCTTGTATGAAGTCTTTGCATGTTCAGCATCGATCAACCTGGTAATTCCTTATAGACCTAAGGCGACTCTTGGTGGGCTCCTGGGCCAAATGGACCTAGTGGTAAGACCTTATGGACCCTAAGGTATTTCTTTAGGGTGGCTCATCTGCTATGTGCATTGAGTAAGATCTTATGGGCCTGAGGGCATACCCCTCAGGTGGGCACCTATGCTTCGGCTAGGGTAAGACCTTATAAACCCAAGGTGCTCCCTTAGGTTGTCACATACGCCCTTCGGGCCTAGGGTAAGTCCTTTTGGGGAACTGCATATGGTGTTCGGTTGGAGGGTCATTTTGTATTTTAAGCTAAAAACACTACTAAAGTTTTCATAACTTGAAACTGAACTGATTTGGAAACTTAATTGTAAGTTTTATTTCTGTACTGTTGGAACACACTAACCTCCCTAGCTCACTCCCCCAAAATTCTCTCTTTCATATACTTTTTGGATAGGCTATTCAGACCTGACACTTAGAGGATCCACAAATCCATATAGTTTTATTTTGTAGTAATGTATTTATCTTTTAGGTTGTATTTATTTTGGGTGGCATATGCCTATATTTCACGAATACTTGTTTTACGAATTATATTGTTTTTTCTACAACTATCAGATTTGCTTTGACACTGATTATGGAATGTTTTATTTTACTCAGTCCTTAACACTTTAACTATTTGGAATTGAATTTTAATATTATCAATTATATTTTTAAAGATGTTTATTCGAAATATGATTTTAAGTTATTGAAAAATGTTTTGGAAAACTTTACAGTAACCCGCTAGATCTGGTCGTAACGCATTGGTCGGGTCTAGGGGTTACATTTTGGTATCAGAACTTTTGGTTTTTAAACCTCGGACTGTTGATGGGTCCTAAATAAAAATATGGTTTTAAAATGTTTTACAAAATAAGTCATAAAGGCCATGTCACCAAGTTTTTATAAGTTTAATTGTGCACAGAACTTCAAGTGCCAAATCTAATCTTAGGCTTAATCCTTATAGTGAACTCGAGGTTTTTCTAAGATGAGTGCTAGGCATGGTCGTCGACCTGGTCATGGGCGAGGTTTAGCGACTAGGTTTGCTGACCCGTTAGAAGTCACAAGTGTAGATCATTTGCCTGTTAAGTTAGTTGACTTAATAAAAGTCGTTATTGCAAGAATTCGACATGATCCTTGGATAATTAGATTAGCAAAGATTGGAGTTGATATGAAACTTAAAGCGAGGAGGTTATTTTAAACGCTACAATGATAAAGGACAAGTGGTAATTGGGCAGTGACGTGGACTCTTGTTAGATGTAATCTAAGTATCTTTGAGGAGGAAAGAATTAAGATTTTATATTAAGGGAAAACTAATTCATGGATTCCTTGAATTATGTCAAATAGGTAAGACGATTGGATTAACTACTTATCAACTTGAATCAGCGATGAAACCTGAAAGCATTGTTGAATATCTCATATATGCCTCCGTTGAGATGATATCGTTATGACCCTTCCGTTCATGATGTGCTAATTAGGGATAATCAATGAGGATCTAAATTATTGTACCAAGAGAAGTCTGTTCAATTCTGGAATATGATTGGAGAGTTTGGCAAAGCAAGTGACTTTCGATGATTATGGTTCAATCAATTTCGATGGTTAAGGTTCAATGACAGAATCATAATACTAGAAAAGCTTATGAGACTAAAAGTTTAGTTGTTACATCTCTCGGATTCTAGAGAATTTCGAGGATGAAATTCTTTTTAAGGGAGGAAAGTTGACATACCCCAACTTGGGGGTTATTTTTTAAAAGTTAAATATGGGGTTTAAAGTATAATCTAATTATACTATTGGATTCACTGAAAATGTTAAGAAACCTGAGGGACTTTAAGTGTAAATTTATCTATCTTTGGGTTTAGAGGATTCTAGAATTCAAGTGAAAAATACATCTTGAACTGATGTGAACGTTATTATTTTATTCAAAATATTTGGAACCACGAGTGAATAAGATATTTTGGTGCAAGGTTAAGTTTTAAATCATGGAATCAGAGAAGCAATTTGGTTACCCTATGACTTGCCTATTTGACCCGTTACAAGTTTTAACCCGACCTATCAACTTTTTCTATCTCAAAACAGTAATTCAAACCTGATCGCTTCTTCATTCCCATTAAACTGATAGTTTAAAAACCTACAAACAAAATCCCATTCACCCAATTCTCAGTAATATTGAACCCATCACTGATTATAATTCAGTGGCAACCTTGGTGAACCAAATAAAGCAGAACGTATAATAGCAAATTTCTCTTTTCCAAAGCAATGAAAGTAAGGCTCTATCAGCGTTAACTAGTTGGAAAAGTAAACTTCAATTTGTACCATGACACCTGTGACCAAACAACCAAGAAACAACAATCAGGCAGCAGTAAAAAAATAAGAAGAGAAATAAAAAGGGACCGACGGGGTGGACCACTCGATTTTTGATGATCTAGACGTCAAAAGGGATATTTGTGTAGTGGACATATTAGACTGGCAGAGAGGAACCATGTATCTCGATTTAGGCACCATCGAACGACCACCGAAGTTAAATTAGTGTCTTTTTTTCTTCAAAAAAATTGAATGGTTTTTGCTAGATCTACGATGGTTTATGATGTTTTTAAATGATCGGAGGTTGGATTCGTGATGAGGATCTTGAGGTAATTCAAATCATGTATTTTGGTTCTCTGACGACGACCGACGACTACGGTTGATGCGGTGGTCCTCAACGTTCAACTACCAATTGACGAGGCTCTTTTTTTATCTGCAGAGTACTACTTGAAGCTTTAAAAAATAAGTAAAGGAATGAAAAATAAATGGTGGAAGGGTACAATGCGTGTGGTTTTTGGGAGTTGATGATAAAGGGTGAAGGGTAAATCACAGAATGAGCCCTTCAAGTTTGGTGAGAACTCAACCTCATCATCTAGTTTCCATATAGTTATGAATATTGCTTAATGGGTTGAATAAAATTATTTTGGTCACAAAGCTTGGTGGCTAATTATTAAATTGATCCTATAAAGTCTTAACTTTATCAATTAGGCCCTCTTAATTAAAAAAAAGTTTTCTGATAAGTTATTTTTATGGTGAGGGAAATTATTTTGGACTCTAGTTAGTATATTTGTTGGTATGAGTTCATGAGAGAAGCGTTGAAAGCTTGAAATCAAGGTTTTTCCTCTTGATCTGCTTATCCACTTGAACTGTAAATACCCGTTGTAGCATGGTCGATGACTCACTAGTATATCTCCGAGACCGACCTTATTATTTTTGCAAGGTGTGTTCCTTGTGTGACATATATCTGTTTTAAATACATGTTTGAAATTTCATGTGCACATGATTGTTTTATTTGATTTGCAATGTGACTACTGGTTTGACTTGATTTTGTATGATTTATCTGTTTCAAGTATGATTTCTGATTTACTGAAGTTTTTAAGCATGCTTATCTGATTGTGTTCTTTGTTTACTCTTTTTATTGAATTAATATATGTTTGAGCTCTTCTTTTTCTGTTACTTCTAATTACTTCTGAAAACTATTTTCTTCGGGATACTCTAGGATCTGGTATACAGTCTCTTCAGGTTCAGCTTTGATCAAGCTGGTATTCCTTATATAGTTTCAACACCGATCAAGCTAGTAATTCCCTATGGACCTAAGGCGACCCTTGGGTGGGCTTCTGGGCCCAATAGGCCTAGTGATAAGACCTTATGGACCCTAAGGTACCCTTTTAGAGTTACTCCTCTACTATGTGCATTAGGTAAGTCTTTATGGGCCTGAGGGCTCATCCCTCATGTGGGCACCTATAATTCGGCCAGGGTAAGATCTTATAGACCCAAGGTGCTCCCTTAGGTTTGCACATATGCCCTTCGGGCCTAGGGTATGTTCTTATGGATGGAATTTTGGGGAACTGCATATGGTGTTCGATTGGAGGGTGATTTTGTGTTTTAAGCTAAATCCAATTAAAATTAAACTAATCTAAACCTTAAAGTGAGGAGGTTATTTTAAATGCTACAATGATAAAAGGAGTACTGGTAATTGGGCAGTGAAGTGGACTCCTGTCATATGTTATCTAAGTATCTTTGAGGAGGAAAGAATTAAGATTTGATGTAAAGGGCAAACTAATTCATGGATTCCTTGAATTATGTCAAATAGGTAAGATGGTTGGATTAGCTACTTATCAACTTGAATCAGTAATGAAACCTGAAATCATTGTGAAATGTCTCATATGTGCCTACGTTGAGATGATATCGTTATGACCCTTCCGTTCATGATGTGCTAATTAGGGATAATCAATGAAGATCTAAATTATTGTACCAATAGAAGTCTGTTCAAATTCTGGAATATGATTAGAGAGTTTGGCGAAGCAAGTGACTTCCGATGGTTATGGTTCAGTGAATTTCGATGGTTAAAGTTCAGTGAAGGAATCATAATACTAGAGAAACTTATGAGACTAAGGATAAAAAACGTTTAGTTGTCGCATCTCTCAGACTCTAGCGAATTTTAAGGATGAAATTCTTTTAAGGGGAGGAGAGTTGTCATACCCTAACTTGGGGTTATTTTTTTAAAGTTAAATATAGGGTTTAAAGTATCAATCTAATTATACTATTGTATTCACTTAAAACATTAAGAAAATTGAGTGACTTTAAGTGTAAATTTACCTCTCTTTGGGTTTAGAGGATTTTAGAATTCAAGTGAAAAATCCATCTTGAACTGATGTGAGCTTCATTATTTTATTCAAAATATTTGGATCCATAACTGAATAAGATATTTTGGTGCAAGGTTCAGTTTTAAATCATGGAATCAGATAAGCAATTTGGTTACGCTATGACTTGCCTATTTGACCCGTTACAAGCTTTAACTCGACCTATCAACTTTTTCAATCTTACAATAGTAATTCAAACCCGATCGGTTCATCATTCCCATTAAACCGATGGTTCAACCACCTACAACCAAAATCCCATCCACCCAACTCTCTGTAATATTGAACCCACCACCGACTATGATTCAATGGCAACCTTGGTGAACCAAATAAAGAAGAACCTATAATAGCAAATGTCCCTTTCCAAAAGCATCGAGAGTAAGGGTCTAGAAGTGTTAACCGATTGGCAACGTAAAATTCAATATATACCATGGAATTTGTGCCCAAACAACTAAGAAACAACAATAAAAAAAATAAGAATAGAAATAAAAAGGGACCGACGGGGAGAACCACTCCATTTTCGATGATCTAGACGTCGAAGGAAATATCCATGCAGCGGACATATCAAAATGGCAGCGAAGAACCATATATCTCGATTTTGGCATCATCAGACGATCACTACATGCATTTTTTCTTTGAGAAAATCGAATCATTTTGCTAAATCTGCGATGATTGATGATGTTTTTGAATTAGTAGAGGTTCGATTCATGATGACAATCTTGAGGCGATTCAAACCATGTATTTTGGTTCTCAAATGACGATCGGTGACGACGGTTGATGCGGTGGTCCTCAATGTCTTTCGATTCGTAAATGAATAAATCAACTAGGCTCTCTTGTTCATCTACAAAGTACTAGTTGAAGCTTTAATGAATAAGTAAATGAATGAAAAATAAATAGTGGAATGGTACAATGCGCATGGTTTTTGGGACTTGATGATAAAAGGTGAAGGGTAAATCGCAACATGAGTCCTTGAAGTTTGGTGAGAACTCAACCTTATCATCTAGTTTCCATATAGTTATGAATATGTCTTAATGGTTTCAATAAAATTATTTTGGTTACTAACCTTGGTGGCTAATTATTAAATTGATCATATAAAGTTCTAATTTTATCAATTAGGCCCCTCTTACTTTAAAAAAAGATTTCTAATAAGTTATGTTTATGGTGAGAAAATTATTTTGGACTCAAGTTAGTATATTTGTTGGTCTGAGTTAATGAGAGAAGCATTGAAAGCTTGAAATCAAGGTTGTTCCTCTTGATCTGCTCGTCCGCGTAAATCGTAAATACCATTTGTAGCATGATTGATGACTCACTAGTAGATCTCCAAGACCGACCTTATTCTTTTTTTAAAGTGTGTTCCTTGTGTGACATATATATGTTTTAAATACATGTTTGAAATTTAATGTGCACATGACTATTTTATCTGATTTGCAATGTCACCACTGGTTTGACTGGATTTCGTATGATTTATCTACCTCAAATCTAATTTATGATTTACTGAAGTTTTAAAGCATGATTGTCTGATTGTGTACTCTATTTACTATTTTTATTGAATTAATATATGTCTGAACTCTGCTTTTTCTACTACTGCTAATTACTTTCTGAAAACTATTTTCTTCGGGCACTCTTGGATCTGGTATGAAGTCTCTGCAAGTTGAGCTTCGATCAAGCTGGTAATTCCTTATATAGGTTCAACATCAATCAAGCTGATAATTCCTTATGGTCCTAAGGCGACACTTGGGTGGGCTCTTGGGCTCAATGAGCCTAGTGGTAAGACCTTATAAACCCTAAGGTACTTCTTTAGGGTGGCTCCTCTACTATATGTATTGGGTAAGTCCTTATGGACCTGAGGGCACACCCCTCAGGTGGGCACCTACACTTCGGCTAGGGTAAGACCTTATAGCCAAGGTTGCTCTCTTAGGTTGGCACCTACGCCCTTCAGGCCTAGGGTAATTCCTTATTGATGCAATTTGGGAATGCATATGGTGTTTGATTGGAGAATGATTCTGTATTTTAAGCTAAATACACTACTACATTTTTCATAACTTGAACTGAACTGATTTGGAACTTAATTGTATGATTGTTTCTGCACAGTTGGAACACACTGAGCTCCCTAACTCACTCCCCCAAACTTCTCTCTTTCATATACTTTTTGGATAGGCGATCCAAACCTGACACTTGGAGGATCCATAAATTTGTACAATATTATTTTGTTGTAATGTATTTATCTTTTAAGTTGCATTTATGTTGGGTGACATGTACCTATATTTCAAAAATACTTGTTTTACGATTTATACTGCTTTTGCTACTGCTATCAGTTTTATTTTACTCTGTCCTTAACACTTTAATTATCTGGAATTGAATTTTAATATTAAACTATATTTTAAAGATGTTTATCTGAAATATGACTTTAAGTTATCTTGAAAAATATTTGGAAAACTTTATAGTAATCTGCTAGATCTGGTCGTAACGCATCGGCCGGGTCTAGGGATTACAAAGTTGTAATTCTTATTTCTAGAAAAGACGGACCAAAGGCTAGCAATTCTTTTGCTTCCCAAATTGGTTTTGATGCAATTTTGGAGAATTGCATATGGTGTTTGATTGGAGAATGATTCTGTATTTTAAGCTAAATACACTACTAATTTTTCGTAACTTGAAACTGAACTAATTTGGAAACTTAATTGTATGATTTATTTCTACACAGTTGGAACACACTGAGCTCCCTAACTCACTCCCCCAAACTTCTCTCTTTCATATACTTTTTGGATAGGCGATCCAACCTGACACTTGGAGGATCCATAAATTTGTACAATATTATTTTGTTGTAATGTATTTATCTTTTAAGTTGCATTTATGTTGGGTGACATGTACCTATATTTCAAAAATACTTGTTTTACGATTTATACTGCTTTTGCTACTGCTATCAGTTTTATTTTACTCTGTCCTTAACACTTTAATTATCTGGAATTGAATTTTAATATTATAAACTATATTTTAAAGATGTTTATCTGAAATATGACTTTAAGTTATTGAAAAATATTTTGGAAAACTTTATAGTAATCTGCTAGATCTGGTCGTAACGCATCGGCCGGGTCTAGGGGATTACAAAAGTTGTAATTCTTATTTCTAGAAAAGAAGGAACCAAAGGCTAGCAATTCTTTTGCTTCCCAAATTGGTTGGAGGTTAATTCTTTCTCATGGAATGATGAAATGTGGCATTATCTTGAAAATTTTGATAATGGTTACTTTTTTTTTTGTATTTTTAATGAATTTTTTAAGCGTGATGCAATAGGATGGATGTAGCTTATTTTGTTAGGTTAATGAAAATGTTGAAGACAAATACGAGAAAGACATTCTTATCAAAGTTACGACAGAAAATAACTTGTTATTCAGAGAGAATCGAGAGTTGAAGGTTGCTCAAGTATTGCTGAAATGCAAAAGAGATTGTTGTGTAAATGATGGTTCAAAATTGTTAGAGGTCGAGAAGAAGTTGCGGAAGGCCAAGTGTGAACCTGGTACGTAAAAATTGTTGATATTATGTTTATTGTTTTTTGTTTTTGGTGCACTATTTTCAAGATGTGTGTAATTGATACATTAGAATGCCAGTAGTCTTGGATGGTTCTTCAACCAATGTTTGAGTGTATGTAAATTAAATTAAGGTAGTAGTGGTATGTTTCTCTTATTGCAGGGATCAACTTTCATCTATTCATATTATCTTTTGAAATTTCAGTCTTTGTTGAACCAATCATCTCGTGAAATTTGGACTAACTTAAAAATGTATCGATACTGATTTCAAAAGCATTGATACATTTTAAGGACAATCAATTATATCAATATTCAAAGTAAATTGTATCGACGTTTCATGAAATGTATTGATATCCTATAAGTGAACTTTATTTGAAATAACTTATTTATGATACATGCTTTTGCATTGTTCTCTTATTATGAGGATATAAATTATTTATAAAAATAGTTTGAAATATAAAATATTAGTACTTTATCTATGTTAGTCATTTCTCTGTACATAAATATAATATATATAGACTGATGCACTTAAAATCCACAATTTTTCTTGTTTACCATATGCAACTTTAGTTTGATCTATGGTGAAGTCTAAACTTAGAGGCGTAAACAACTCAAAAAATTATATGAAGTTGATCTGTGTTGTATATATTAGCACATTGGCCTAGAGAAACCTAACGCAAATAGAACTGTCAGTACAAAATGAATGATGTTTAGAGGTGTGTCATTTATCATATGAATATCACAAGTGAGAATGCTTTGGCTGAAACCTCGCCTTGCAGGTTAAAATAATGCAGAACAACTGCAAGGCAAAAACTCAGAAGATAGAGAGATATTGCAAAAGATAATGAATTATGAGGACTTCTTCCTCATTAAGGTATCCTCTTCTGGTGGCATGATTTCTAGCACTGATATTGGCACAAGTATGTATAAGAGTTATGCTAGGTTTTATACCTCCAGAGGAGGATCTCTTTATAAGTAGGAGTCGCGTTTATGTCACCAAAAGAGAATGCCTCAAGTGAAGAAAGATATGAAACACAATTATAATGCAAACTTTGGCTTATGGATGATTTAAATCCACTTATCATGGAAACTATCTCAAGTTCACGATTGCCACCATAAGAGGATGCCTTGTGGAACCCATACATGTATAATACAGATAATAAGAGAAAACATAAAAGCATAATATGAAGAGAAAATAAATTTTGAATGAAACTTTAATTATGTTTGTTGTGAAGGAGGAAGGGGAGGAAGGAATATCATATTTATAGAGTTTGGGTTACCCATGAAACCCTAGCCTTATAACTTAATTGATTTGTATTACTTTTTCAAAATGTATACAATTTCAGCCTATAACTTAACCAATTAACATAAGAAGAAGGTGCAACCTATAATGTTATCTAGGAAACTAGGTTTGTTTAACATTTTCATAATATAAAGGGTTTTAGCCTCTAACATAATAATTTAACATAACAAAAAAAGAAACCTATAATGTTATCCAGGAAACCAAGTTTTTTTTTTATTTTTCATAATGTACATGGTTCTAGCCTATAACCATTTAAAATAACAATAAGGTGCAACTTGTAACATTACTCAAGCGACCTGATTTTTTAATAGTTTATAATAATACAAGAAAGCATGTTGACCTTTTAATTGTCGATACTTAATGCACAATGATCGATACTTTCCATTAATGTAGACATTTAAATTAAGTGTGAATTTTAGAATATTGTACTTCTATGCGAAGTTCAGTATTTTTTATTTAAGATTATTTTTTATATATAAAGTATTGAAACATTTTATCATGAGGGTTGATACTTTTGGTTAAAAATATTGATGATATCAGTTTGATAGTTTAAAAATCGATACATATGTTAAGATTTTTATACTTTCATTTTTAATTTTTTAAAAAAAAATTTAGTTTTTATGCAATTAAGGAATCTTGATAGGCTCTTTGTCACATGTGTAATGTACGTTAAAGTTGTTGAACATGTTCACGGGAAAGTAAGATTTGATAGATCAAGTCATGGAATTTTACTTTTGTGTCCTCAGAGTTCACGACAATGTAAGCAAGAAATGAATCTTTACTATGTATTAAATGGAATATTTATTGTGTAGAAAATGCAATGTTAATTGATTTTATGGACATGTATTTCCAAAACTTTTCATTCTGTGTGTGCGAGTGCAAATATTATTGTTCTCAATAGAATGAATTGCAACGACTGTCTATTGTGAGGCAAAATCATTCAAAATTTCGTTTGAATAAGACATTGGATTGTTCAATTTGAAGAATCAAAGTGTCAGACAAGGCTGGTGCAGAGGGAAATACAAAATTGTCGTCACTAAGCTACAGGTTGACACGTACACAAGGAATTTGGTAAGCCATGTTGAGTTGTTTGTTGAATATGTTAAAGTAGAAGATACAACTTTTGCAGTTCAAATCCAAAGATAAAAGAATATACATCAATAAATATAGAAGAATAACTTGCAACATTAGAGTTATTTGTTTATAGGAGAAAACAAGATAAGAAAACCGAATTGAAGAACTAAACTTAAAATATGACGAGTCCACTAACTATGAATATTGTAATGATGGTGATTCTATGAATGGTATGTTATTGTTTTCTTTACATTTATTATTCTTTTCTTGTCAATTATATTAGAACGAGCTAAACGAGATGGAGTCATACGTTGGAATAACTACATTCTTCACGTATCCAGTCTTCCACCTTATGCCTAAAAATGATGGACACGTATACCTTTGGATAAAATAAAATAAAGTCGAGTAAGATATATAATGGAAATTTTAGCGTTAAATAATGCCCATAAGTTTTCTAGAAAGAAATCTTATAAATGGTGTTTGAAGTTACATACAGCACATTGGTTCACTAGTTCTGTCCAACCAACAGATATGCATATATCACAACAATTTAACTAAGAAATAATTATGTTAGACAACTTGTAACATGGTTATAGTAAAAAATAACTATTTAACTAGATTTGAATGAATTTACCGATGAGTTGTTGATTGATTGATTGAGATTTTTTAATGAGTTGTAGGTTGATTGGTCAAGAATTTCCGATGAGTGATTGGTTGATTGGTTGAGATTTTTCGATGAGTTGTTGGTTGATTTCTCTATTTTATCAAAATATTGATTAAAGATGATCCTTTTTTATCATAGAACGAGATTACAGAAAGTTCTTTGAAATATTTAGCATGAGACGAGGTAACAAAGAACAATGACTTTAATTTATAATTGAGGTATCATGTCTCAGTGAAAAAACACTGTATATAAAAATATCAGAAATTAAAAAGGCTATAAAAAAGTCGTGAGGTACACCCCCACAATGATAATTAAACTGACCCAAATGGATTATTTTTTACGAAGTTTGGAATATTATGCGCCTTAGACAATATCTGTAAGTAGTCCTAAATTTTTTCTCCATTTGGTAAGAACATATTTAAATCATCGAATGAAGATAATAAACCATTGTTCAATGATTTAACAATTGTTTCTTAAGATGAAAAGCTAAATTTTACCTAACGCATTGTCCGTCGAAAATCCTTCAAAGGGTTGCGGACATATGTAACTATCTGGCAATTGAAATAGAGAAATTAATAATGGAATAATTTATCGATGATATGAATATCATTAAAATAAAATGCACTACTTACTGTATTAAACCTCATTTTTTTTCTAATGAATCACCCACCAACAATTTATTTGTCGAGGTGAAGACTTCATATTGATTCCACACACCATGCAAATATTTAAAAAACGTGAATTATGCCCAATTTTCTTTTGGTAGATGATAAGAAATAATTGATAAACATATGAATCGTACCCAAATGAATAGGAATTGAGACGACAAGTCGTGTAGTTTTTCAAGTGCACAATCAATGTTATGCATGTAAATAGTTACAATTAGCAACATAAACATAAACTTATTTGAAAAAAAAGTAACAATGACTACCTCAACTTGGAAGACCAAATGGAAACAACAAATTTATCCAAACAAAATTGAATAAACTGTGCAACATCTGATCTCATGACAACATCTACAAAATTAGAGAAAAGTATGTTAAATTATACGATGTGGGCTACAAATAATTGATAGGAATTGGTTTACATTTTATATTGTTAGACTTATTTGAAAAATAGGCAAGCACTTCGTTCACATAAAAAATGAAGAGTTTTCTCTACGGTTGTGATTGTGAAATTAAATTTTTATTTGGATCTTCATCAGATTCCTCATCATCATCATGGTATTCCTGGTCAATCTCCTTGTCTTCTGCTTTAAGAAAACCAAATTCATTAAAATTAAAAGTTGTAATATAAGAAGTTACAATATAAAGTATTTAATACCTAAATGGTTATAGTATTGTTGCCTGAAGTCGGTACGCTTGTCCGATAGTTCGGAATGAATCTCGTCAAGCATTACAACATAGCTTCTCGCATTGCCCCAATCTTCGCATTCAAGTGCCTATCTAGAATCGAAATTTTCCCGAAAACTAACTGTGTATTCCATCAGTGACGATAGAGTAATGTTATTTTCAAGACCAACGACTTCCATTTGTTGATTTTGTTGTCCATCGTTGTATTTGTCCACGGCATCTGTATTGTTGTTGTTGTGTTGTGCCACTTCAGTGGCAAGTTTATCTCCCTTTGCAAGCCAACCCTTTTTCGTTAAAATCATGTTCTCATTTATGAGTAGAACTAATGTCAATCTTCTAGGAAAAACGAATCGGGTCATTAACCAAAACATCAATTTCATGCTTTTGCAAAATATGGAACGCATATAGGGTAGTGAAGTAGTAATGGAGTCACCCTTCTTCACCAAATTAGATAGAGTAAGGAAAATGAGTTTTACAATAGTTAGAGTAGTTTTTGATACGTACTTCTCTATCCACCAATAACCTGTATCCTGGATTTACGAAGCTTTTCCACCGAAAGGCTGAATAAACCAAAACAGAAGAAGAAGATAAAACAATATGGCTTCCAAATCTAGATAAATTGGGTTATTCCTATCCACGCGTCTAATTTTGTCTACATATTTTCATTGATACTCCCTATCCCTAAGACTTAAATAGTTAGCTATGGAATATAGCGATATATAGAGTCTTTCCCATTACATAAATATTAATTCCTACAATATTTTCCCTATTAGGAGCATGATCTAATGATATATTACTGAAAAATACTCGAACAAGGTTGGGATAATATTTAGACTCTCCACTAAGAAACTTAATCCAACCCCATTTCATAAAACTTTCTTTAAAACCAAAGTTATACTTAGGATTAAAAGGTTTCAAACATTTAACTGAACAGGTTGACTATTTTAAAAGGTGCTACCTGTATTGTTATACATATAAACCTTTTTTGTCTTACATTTTCATAATAAAAAAGGTTGACCATTTAAAAAAGTCTATACATGTATTGTTATATATATAAACATGTTTTTATCTTACATTTACATAATAAAAAAAGTTTCAAAACATATAGTTTAATAGGTTGACCATTTTAAAAAGGCGTTACATGTATTGTTATACATATAAACATGTTTAATCTTAAAGTTTCATTATAAAAATGTTTCAAACATATAACATCAACGGTTGTTAATGTAAAAAGGCGCTACCTATATTTTTATTCATATAGACCCGGTTTCTCTTACTTTTTCCTTATTAAATAGGTTTCAAACATATAATCTTAACGGTTCACAATTATATAATGGCACAACTTAATTTGTTAACTTTATAAACCTTTTTCTTATTACTTTTTAATGATATAAATGGCTTTAATCTTTTAATATAAATGGTTGAAAATTAAGGAAGGTGGAACCTCAATCGTTATATAACTTAACCTGGTTTGTTATAGTTTTTCAAAACAATGACTGTTTCCTATATATAATATACAATTTAACCCTACAACTTCAGTTTCCCCCAAATCTGCGATGAATACCCAAAGCAACAATGTTTTCATCGATCAAGCAATATCTTTTCCGGTCTATGGTTGTAGATATCCGGCAGATTTGCGTGCATCGTAGTCAACTGATAATCTTGGGAGAAGATTTTTTTTGGATGCAATAACCATGGGAGTTCCTTTGTCGTCCTTGTAGGCATTTTGGTTGGTATGATGATCCCATTAGTCCACGTTCAAGAATTGTTATAAATGGACTACTGAAACGAATCAAAGCAAACGACATATGGACAAAGAATGATAGAGTATGTTGGGTTTTAACTATGCTTTTTACTATTTTAGGTGTAGGTCAATTAAGGTAGTAGTGTTATGTTTCTCGCTTCTACAACAACAACAACAACAACAAAACCCTATTCCCATATGCAATGGGGTAAGGGGGAGGTAGGGTAGTAGGCTGTCCACCAACGCCAGGTTGAGAGCAGCTTCCGTGGAAGACCTCCAGCCAGTCAAAAAATTAATAATAAAGATAAAATGTAATGCATGCTTAAATAAATAAATAAAATACGTAGTTGAACAATCTTCATATGCAGTTCCATATGCACGTCTGTAAGGGAAGTAATCCTTGCAAAAAAACCCCTGCATAAAAATCTCTGCATATAGACAGAAACGTAAGACCCGACCAAAAATATAAGATAAAACATGATGAGAAGTATACACAGAATTCAACGATAGCAGGCTTCGAGAAGGATAAAGTCAAATGGGTTAGAACCTAAATAAGGGAACACTACTCCTACCTGAGTTCTAGGCCTTCATAAATTCCAATGCTAGAAACGTATAAAAAGTACAATTAATGAAATTACTACAAAGGCAATAAAAGAAGACTAAGATGATACACCCAACGGATGTGACTCGCCCTCCGGCTACCCTGGTCTTAAGTCGCCATAATTTCCTATCAGAGGTCATGTCCTTAGTAAGGTCTAAATCCTTCAAATCAGATCTCAAGCAGTCTTCCCATTTCCACCTTGGTTGACCTCTCCTTCTGGTACCGTCGACTGTAATCACTCTACCCTCCTAACCGCATCCGATGGTTGTCGTCTTTGGACATGCCCAAACCACCGTAGTCTTCCCTCTCTCAATTTTTCGGATACAGACACCACCCCAAGGACATCCTAATAGCAGTTTGGTGTCATGTCCCACAGAGTCCTACCACATACCCATCAAAGCATTCTCATTTCTGCGGCCTCCATCTTCCTTACGTGATCCTTCTTGATAGCCCAACATTCTGATCCATACAGCAACGCTGGTCTTATTGCCATTCTATAAAATTTTCCCTTAAGTTTTAGAGGTATCTTCTTGTCACACAAAACTCCAGTAGCAGCCCTCCACTTTAGCCATCCCGCCTTTATACGGTGTGAAACGTCTTCATCCACCCCCATCTTTACGTATCATAGACCCTAGGTACTGAAACAATCCTTTGAGGGGAGAACGTGTCCTTCTAAGCATATATCTACATCTTCATCGTTTTGTTCCACTGAAGTTGAACATAAATACTCTGTCTTTTCAATATTGATCCTTAGACCTTTTTTTCCAAAGCTGTTTTCCAGGTAGACAGTCTACTATTCAGCTCGGTTTTTGTTTCAGCCACTAAGACAATGTCGTCAGCGAAAAGCATACACCATGGAACACCGTCTGGTGTCGTACAATAGATGTCGTCCATAATCAAAGCGAAGATGTAAGGGCTAAGAGCCGACCCTTGGTGGAGTCCGATTTCCACTGGGAATGCCTCGGTGTCGCCAACTGTAGTCCTGACGTAGGTAGTAGATCTACAGTACATATCAGGAATCGCGCGGATATAAGCAGTTGGGATCCGTCTTGTTCCAATGTCTTCCAGATAGTATCGCGGGGAACGCTATCATACCCTTCTCAAGGTCAATGAACGCCATGTGAAGATCTCTATTTTTTTCCCTATATTTCTCCATAAGCCGTCGAAGAAGATGAATCGCCTCCGTGGTGAACCTGCCTGGCATAAAGCCAAATTGGTTTTCCGAAACCCTAGTAATCTGTCTCAACCTAGCCTCTAACACCCTTTCCCATAGCTTCATGGTATGGCTGAGTAGTTAATACCTCTGTAGTTGCCACAACGTTGGGGATCTCCTTTATTCTTATAGATTGGTATCACCGTAGACTCTCTCCACTCCTATGGCATCTTGGAAGTCTCTAGAATAATATTAAAGATGTTGGTCAACCACTTAACTCCATCTTCTCCTAGTACCAACCCCACAGTGATAGGAATTTGATATGGACCGACAACTTTGTCCCTTCCCATCTTTCTAAGAGCCATTTAGACTTCTTAAAACCCAATCTTACTTGTAGGGCAGTCAAAGACCGTTGTATGATGGTCAGCTGACCCATCAATGGTTCTATCTCTACAGGGAGAGGCACCGTCATTAAATAAGCCAAAGAAGTAACTACCCCATAACCTCTTAATATCATGATCTTTCACTAAGAGGACACCATTGTTGTCCTTTATGAACCTAATGCTACCTAGATCCTTTTTCCTATTCTCCCTGGATTTTGCAAGCTTGAAGATGCCGTTTTGACCTTCCTTAGGGTCTAATCTCTTGTACATTTCCTCGTATGCCTTATCCTTTGCTTTAGCCACCGTTTTCTTAGCTTCCCGCTTTGCCTCCTTGTATCTTTGTTAGCCTTCGATCTTTCCTCGTCGTCAGTGCGTTGTAACAACTCCTTGAAGCAAGTTTGCTTTGTCTTCACCTTAGTTTGGACTTCATCGTTCCACCACCATGATTCTTTATGTTCCTTGACCTTCCCTGTTGACAACCCAAGGGTGTTTTTGCCTACCTCTCTGATGGAATCTGTCATATTTTTCCATAACATATATGTATTTTTTGAGTTTGAAGTTCCAAAACCTGTATTAGACAAAACCTTACTCCTAAAGTCATCAGCTGTCGCTCCATGTAGGTTCTTCCAAAGAATCCTAGGTTTACAAAGCATAGCCCTCCTACGAGTGCTCTGCCCGTGACGTACGCGGAACACCAAAACTAACAATCTGTGTTGTGATGCACATGCCTCTTCAGGGAACACCTTACAGTCAGTGCAAGCCCATCGATCCCGATTTGAACCAGGATGTAGTCGATTTGGGTACAATGTCCACCGCTATGGAACGTAATCAAGTTCACATCTCTCTTGTTAAAGAAGGAGTTTATGACCACCATATCGTGTGCAGTTGCAAATTCAAGCAACGTACGCCCCTCCTCGTTCCTACTACCAAACCCAAAACCCCCATGAACACCGCCATACCCGTCGTTGCCCTACCTACATGGCCATTGAAGTCTCCCCTATGAAACTCTTTGTTTCTCGCTTCTACTAGAATCAAATTACATTTGCGTAATCAAGTTCACATCTCTCTTGTTAAAGAAGGAGTTTATGACCACCATATCGTGTGCAGTTGCAAATTCAAGCAACGTACGCCCCTCCTCGTTCCTACTACCAAACCCAAAACCCCCATGAACACCGCCATACCCGTCGGTTGCCCTACCTACATGGCCATTGAAGTCTCCCCTATGAAAACTCTTTGTTTCTCGCTTCTACTAGAATCAAATTACATTTGCTCTCTTTTTATCATGTTTTGAATTTTGAGAATTCCTTTAGCGATTCATATGTTCAACTTGGGATGAATTTAAAAAATTTATCGATACATATATCCAAACTCTCCACATATTTTTAGGATGAATTAAAAAAAATCTCGATATTAATCTCAAATGTATTGATACTTTAATATCCTTTATTTAAAATATTTTTTTCACCCGTAAAATATCGAAACAAATACCAAAAGCATCAATACAAGTGCAGGATAGTTTTGTGAAAAACATGCGATATAAAATGTATCATACTTACCCATGAAAGTATTAATATGGAAACTACATTTCCATTGAAATTACTTTACACCGATTATAATAGTATCATTATTTTTTTTAAGAAAACATTGCCTACAACCACTCGAATTTAATTGTACCAGACTTGCCATCAGAAGTATTGATATCACATAACCAACTCAAAATTGAATTTATTCTTTGAAATATAAAAAATTTGATGCTTAATGATATGAATATCGATTACTTTAATTTCACAATATTGATTCAAAATGTAAAATATCGATACTAATATCACCAGTTTCAATACGTGATTAGGAATAATTCTTCAAAAAGCAGATGCATTTATTTGTTTCGAATTTCAACAATGCAAGTATCAATAATCTTACATGAAAATTATGAATTCAATTACGAAATACCAGTTTTTTATCATCGTTTCGATATAATGTATATTTCTATCGATATTTTTTTAATTATCTCGATACTTAATGTACAACATCATTGACTTAGTCTTGAATGAACACACCAAACTTTTTACTAACAAATAAATGTTCTAGTAAAAATTCAGGCAAGGGGTTATCATAACGTTGGCTTTACACAGAGAGATCTCTACAATTGACTTGAAAAGGGTAGAGCGAAAGATGGTACTGATGGGGATTTCAATACAGTAATCTCCTACTTCGATTTTAAGAAACAAGATGACCTCTGGTTTTTTATAACCTACTTAGTCGATGGATCAGGAGCATTGCACAATCTTATCTATACCGATTCAACATCAAGATCATACTACACCTGCTTCGGTGATGTAATTACTTTTGACACAGCTTAAAAAGATAATTTATATGGTCGACTAATAATGCCTATTGTCGGTGTAAATCATCATCACGCCACAATATTATTTGATATTGATATTGTTGCGGACGAAACCATTCAAACTTTTGAATGGGTTCTACATAATTTTTTTACAGGCCATGATGAATAAAACACTTGTTTCAGTTGTAACCGATGGAGATAGGGCTATGTATAGGCAATCATATTTTATCTCTTTCGCTAAACACAGATTATGTTCATGGCATATGTCTCGAAATGTACAAGCTAACATCAGTGACAAGAAATTTACAGCTACATTTTCTAAATGTATGTTTGCTTGGTGGAAAACTAAACAATTTGATAGAGAATGGAAACCACTTGTTACTAAATTCAATGTGGAAAAGTATCCATGGGTGATTGAGAAGGGAAATAGTCAGTAGTTATGGGCACAAGCGTATGCAACCGGTCTTTTCTTTGCCAAAATTCGGTCTACGTAAAGGTGTGAGTCTATGAATGTATTGCTTGTAATTGCACTAGCTAATAAATAGACATACTTAGAAGTTGTTTTTACAATTGATGAAGGAATTAGCCAAATGAGAATCAATGAGTTGCAAGTGGAGTTCTTATGTTCATATATGAAACCTTTCCAAATCACTAAACTGAATGACTTAGAAAGCCATGCTGTCGAAGTATATACACGAGCATCATTTATGGTTTTCCAAGAAGAAATTCAATGGGAGACATTGTACCAGCTTTTGAAAATGTTAAAAGATCAGATGAATCTGAAACCTTTTTGTTGTCAAAATACAAAGACAATAACAATATTGTTGAAATTTATTTTGACCTCATTTCAGAAAGCCTAACATGTTCCTGTATGAAATTTGAGACATTCAAAATTTCATGTCGACATCAACTGCACGTATTGAAGAACAATGATTACACATCTTTGCCCAAGTCTTTGATTCTTAGTAGATGGACAAAGGATGTGAAGACCTCCGCACTAAGTTTTGTTGATTTCAATATACCACCCGAGGTTATACAAATGGCACGGTTTGCTTCTTTGCGTGCAACTTCAACTAGGTTATGCTACATTGCATCAAAGATCGATGAGTCTTTCAAAACATCAAGGGATCAGATGAAAAGACTAATGGCAGAATTTAGAGATATGTTTTTTTATGAAAGATTCATCTAAACATAAAAAAGCATACAAGGCGTTTACAACCCTCCCCGTAAACAAGCAAAATGAAAAAAAGTACGAAAGAAAATGTCGCAAACAAAAATTAGGCGATGTGGGTTCTACAAACAAAAGGGACATAGCAAAGTTACTTGTCCATGATTGCAACTAGGTATGCCAACAAGTTCACCACCAACCCAGCCTAATTTCTTTGAGGATGAGCACATACAAAATTCTTGGAGTAACGAAAATGATGACAATTATGTGAGTCAATCAGTATATATGTTTTACCATAATGTATACCAATTTTACTCTTCCTTTCTAATTATTTCAACATTATGTCTTAGGACAACGACGGACGTTGGAGTACTGCAATTTCTGATTTACATATAGGGCAACGATAATAACATCTGGTATGTTAGATTTACATGTGCAAAAAATTTAGTGATGGGCTTTCTAAACTAACCTAAATTAGGCATTCACATAGATAATAACCCTTTTTTAATTTTATCATGGCAAACCAGATCGATTAATATTCTCATACGATCTCATTCGCCAACAACCTCTATTTGAATTGTCAATCCATTATCACATCATTCATTTTGAAATCGTACTTAAATTTTATAAATATATAAATTATGTGACGCCTTACCTCATTCTTTCTAGTCCTATTCAATTTCGCTTGCATCCTCCTTATGACATGAATGTTGCAATCATTTTAAAAGTACGAAAGAAAATGTCGCAAACAAAAATTAGGCGATGTGGGTTCTACAAACAAAAGGGACATAGCAAAGTTACTTGTCCATGATTGCAACTATATGCCAACAAGTTCACCACCAACCCAGCCTAATTTCTTTGAGGAGACACCACAAATTCTTGGAGTAACGAAAATGATGACAATTATGTGAGTCAATCAGTATATATGTTTTACCATAATGTATACCAATTTTACTCTTCCTTTCTAATTATTTCAACATTATGTCTTAGGACAACGACGGACGTTGGAGTACTGCAAGTTCTGATTTACATATAGGGCAACGATAATAACATCTGGTATGTTAGATTTACATGTGCAAGAAATTTAGTGATGGGCTTTCTAAACTAACCTAAATTAGGCATTCACATAGATAATAACCCTTTTTTAATTTTATCATGGCAAACCAGATCGATTAATATTCTCATACGATCTCATTCGCCAACAACCTCTATTTGAATTGTCAATCCATTATCACATCATTCATTTTGAAATCGTACTTAAATTTTATAAATATATAAATTATGTGACGCCTTACCTCATTCTTTCTAGTCCTATTCAATTTCGCTTGCATCCTCCTTATGACATGAATGTTGCAATCATTTTTGTACAATATCATATGTTGTCAAATACAATTCGATATCCACTGTGACAAGTATTAGACAAATAAATATTACAACTGTCAAAATGAATACCCATTCGTTTCGACGTTTGGTGTCTCCACCACTTTCAATCATTTTATTGGTATCTTAGGCATCCCAAATGCCACCTTAAAATACGTAAGAGAAAAACCTTTTTCTATTGCTCTTACGCAGCAAAAACTATGACTGTAACACCCCAATTTAATTAAACGATTAAATTTTTAAAAAAATAATTTATTTAATTATGTGAGAGTCAATTGAAAGAAAATTGAAGACTAAGCTGAAATTAGATAAAGTGGGGAGACATTATGGAAAATTCCTTTTAGTTCAGGGACCTTGGGTTTGATTTATACATTTAGCTTTAAAAGGGGAAAAAGATATCGAAAGAGTAAAATTTTAGTTTCGAGGTGTGGTGAGCTCAATCCCACGATCCCACGAACTACCAACACCAAGTCTTACCATCTGCTCCACAGTAGTAGTGTTGGGATAAATATTAATAGTATTAATATAAGACCTAATTATTGGGATTGATCTAGAGAATCCCCAAGAGTTCAAGAGTTTTCTTCCCCAAAGTTGTCAAAAACAAATGTTTCAACTTCATCTGTTGCCTCACGCTGATCAACCGTCTCCCGTCGTCCATGAAATATATTGCCCTCACTAAAGTGACCGTCACTGTCGTGCGATCAAAACCCATGTTCTATATCCTCGAAAAATGACACCATTCACCATAGAAATCATCGCGAAGCTTCAACGGACAACTATAGTTTCTACACAGTTTTTCATTGATCCTTTGACGTCTAGCCACTAGGGAGCGACACTGCCGGCACCATCGTTCTCCTCCCACTGTTTCGCTTTATCTAGTATCCACAGAGTTGCCGATATCCTCACTATGGAGGACCGTGGTGGTTTCAATGCTCGGTCATTCGAGTATTGCAATTATAATTAATTGTTTTCTGCCTCTTTCAGCCATGAAAAAAAATACTTGCATGAGATTATCAAACCAACGACCTACGAATCTGGAATTCTGGCAATGTTTCGATCAGTGGCAATGCCTCACGTGTTGTCCTCTACGTGTGGGCATCATCTGTAGCCTAGGGTCTTCTAGAACTATTGATTCGATCTGAACCGACTAGACCGAGTCAAGTTGTGAATCAAAGCTGAGTCGAGTTGTAAATCAGAGTCGAGTTATGAACCGAGCTGTGAGTCGTGAGCCAAGTCGACCCGTTAACTAGTTATTGACCGGAGTTGACTAGGTATTAACCAACTGTTGACTTTTTCAGGAACAATGGTGTTGGAATGAAACGAGAAAGTTTAATTTTTTGTTGTTGTTGATGTGATGGGAAAGAATAATGGAGAATATGATGATGGGGTATTCTTGGTTACTGAGAAAATGTCGAAAAGCATGAAGGAGATTTCCAATTCGATACTCGACCTTTCCATTAAGGAAGATTTTGAGTTTAGGCGTGAGATGTAATCTAATTAAAATCTCAAAATTTTTTATGGTTTTGTTGAAGAGGAAAGGAAGGATATGAAGACTAATAGTCTGTGTTTATAAAAACAAAAAATTTAAACTATTATTTAACATTTATAATAGTTTTGTTAAAGATGTAAAAAAATTCTTTACTTAGCTTGGTGGTTGGGTGTTTATTGTTGGATCTAATAGTCAATGGTTCAAATCTCATTGAAAATAAGTTTTACATTAATAAAATGACATCGTTTTGAGCTCATTTTGAGTATTATTAAAATGGTCGTTTCAAAATGACGTCATTTTGGTAAGGGAGCCACGTCATTTCGTCACAGAATGAAGATGTCATGTCATCGTCCCATTAATGGATTAACGACAGGGTGGAATAATTGTAGTTAAACATAAATGTTAGTGTTAAAATTCGTAAAATTGACACGTTATTGTCATAAGCAAGTTCGAACTTAAAGGTGAGTGACATTTGAAGTAGTTTACCCTTTTTATTAAAATTGTTTTAAAAGATATTTTTTAGGTATTCAACCTACTAACCCAAAGGTCGAGGTGACTCCAATCAAATAAATTTGATAAAAATCACAATATTTTTTCAGAAATAAAAGAAATTACTTTCATTTTAAAAAGACGTTACGATAGCTTGGTGACTCTATTAGGACTGGTTAGAAAGTCAGACCATTAATTGCTTATACGTTGTCTTAGCGGTGGAAATTTTGAGTTCGAGTCCAAAATTAACTTATGATCGTTTTATTCAACATTGGTTAATTTATTCTTCATTCTTTATATAAATAGTTGTACTGATATTTGAATTCATATTTGCAGCTTCATTGAATTTTTCTTTTTGAAAGTGTTTTTTCTTTGTTTTGTCTTTGTCAAAGGTCTGTAAGTTCCTCCTCACACACATCACTTGCATCACTTGACATAAGATCTATACCCAAGCTCCATCCCAAGTAAGTAAGGCTGAACTCTTTGCTTTCGTGGTGAATTTATTCCCCGTATGAGCCTTAGAAAATAACCTCTGGGTCACACATGCCTTCTACCATCGTGGAAATTTATTCTTCATATGGGTATAAAGAAGTGGATCCCGTCTAATTGAACTAGTTCTTTTTAAGCCTGTAATGGGTGAGGATCGACGGTTTGACAACCAAGGTGGCAACAATATTAAGGAAAATTTGAGTATCCTTTCCTTGTGGAGCCAAAACTATGCATACAATGAACCATAGATTGGTCACCCTAGGCAGAGCCATATAACCCTATCCTTCAGTAGGTACTGAAATAAGTGTTCACAAAGGAGCAACGACTCTACATTTTTTCCCTTTGCTTTAAATTCATATAATAAATTTCCTTCTAAATGAAAACATGCAAACTAGATACCAGGCGGTTAGGATTTTCCCTTAAAATAAAGCATGTTTGGTATAAAGCATGTCCGGATAGGACTGCTATGTAATAAAAGAATGTGGGTAGAAACCAAGATAGGGTAGGTGCAATATTCATCTCTGAATAACATTTTATTCCTTATCGATTATCTTACCCATACTAACTCATTTATTATTATTTTTATTTCATTTTTTCCTTTTTACAATGCATCATCATGACACATGCAAAGGTGTCAATTCGCAATTGAATATCTAAGTGAAAATATTTCAAAGGGAAAAAAGAAGTTTGAATCAAGTAGTCACATTGACAAACATGCACCGATGGATAGGAGAAGCTCAAAGAGAACAATGACGGAGCTCTCTTGAAGAACCATCCATCAAAGTTAATTGATAAAATAGTAGGGCATCACATGGATAAAGATTCGAGGTGAAACATCGACTTACTTTAGATCTGGGAACCAAGAAAAATCATATTTGTAAAATGGACTACTTTGTAAAGTGAAAACTTTTGTCTCCAATGAAACATGTTCTATGATGTTAATCTTTGGGATCAACACCATTTGCATTTGCATTTGTATCCCACATTTGCATCTGTCAATTTGCATCTATACTTTACATTAATGTATTTTCTTACTTTCTTATTATCTTGTATACATTAACTTGTTTTCCTTATGCTTTTCAAATTCTTGCATCATGTGATCATGAGATAAAAAAAGGTATCGATCTGTGAGTGTCATCAATTAGAAGGCTTTCATGAAGGGAAACGAATTTTGTGATCAAGTAGACCATGATTTAGCTAGGAGGTGGCATCTTGAAGACGCTCCAAAAAGAGAAGAGAGTCTTGCACCCAGAGATCGCTTGTCTAAAAAGAGAAAAATGAAATACAAGATATGAGAGAGCAAATGTCGAAGATGATTGATATAATAGTTGCTTTGGCCAAAGGAAGGGGTCTTCTGCACAAGAACGAAAAGATCTCATTGAAAATAATCTAATGATGTCAGGAACACATTAGAACGAGGTGATCCTAGCATACTTGAGGAATCACACACAATCATCATGCACATTAACAAGCTATATGCAAAGAAAAAAATAATGAAAATTATAGAGGTTCAAAGGGATGAAAATAATTCATGTGATCAGGACATGTTGGTATGTGAGAATGTTCTCCTTTTATTAGTGGAGAGGAACCTTGTGATTCCAATTCAATATAAACCAAAAGAGCCCCATCTGTGACTATCATGTGGAAAGTTTAGGGCACACAACTGAAAATTGTGGTTCTTCAAAGAGTAAAGTTATAGATTTCATCCAACCAAGGCTGTTAAGTTTTAAGCAAGGAAAACTCGTGTTCCCCAAAAGTTCAACAATCTCCAAGGCACCCGAGAAAGTGAAAACAAAAAATGATATGAACCTTTTTATGATAGTTCCAAAAGCTTATGTTCACTCGACCAAGTCCCACTTATTTGATGGCCAAAGATAGAGGTAGCATTCCTCATTTTGACCTTGTTACTGTCTCATATGGAGATGTATAACAAGCTATTTGAAGTACGAGAAATAACCCCACTATATGCGAAGCCTTGGCAATTAAGGATCGAGTTCAATGCCTGTTGAAACATGGAATTTTAGAAGATGGAGCCAAGAGTATTCAAAGATAAAGATACCAGTGATGGCACTCAAGAGGAAGGACATATACTAAATTATGAAGCCGTGCATCAATTAAAGGACGAAAAGGATAATTTGAGTAGGGAAATGAAAGCCATGTAAGATGGTTTACGAAGAATCGTTAAAACCTTCAAAAATATTGGTCTAGGAGATACTCTAGAAGAATGGGCAAAATAAGTCACTAAATTGAAGAATGACACTGAACAATGAAAAAGGAATTATAAAGTGTATAAAGGTAGACCTAAGATGTTCTCTCGTGGTCTAAAGGTTGTAGAAAGTAAGTGTAATGCAAGCTTTGTAATACCCCAATTTAGGGGGTCAAATTATAAGTTTATGAAACTTATAGTCAGTTTTAGAATGTGCAGGAAATTTAGGGACCGAGTCCTAAATTTACTTATTTTTCTTGGATGTTGAAAAATAAAAATCATAATTCCCCCAAATTCTTCTCTCGAATTTATCCCCAAATTGAAGTTAAATCCCTAACCTTAAATTATATCCCCCGCCGACCTTCGTTGCCACTCGATACCGTCGCTGTCCGACCACCATTCGTCACACCGACACTACCAATATACTCACTGTCAAACAATGAACAAAACCCAACCCTTATCCATTCGTGAACCGATGTCATTTGCCGTGAAACTCACCAGGAAGTTTCGTCGAAAAACCCCCGACCGCCGCTCATTTTCGACAATTCCGACAGCCTCCGACCTTATCTCACCTCACCGCTTGCACCATTGGATTCACCGTCACCCTTGCAACCACCAATTATAGGGGTTAAAGCTAGGAGTGGCCATCGACATATAGTGGCTGAAATTTGAAAGGTTTTTCCCAAAATCAGAAATTGGGTATTCGGACTCTAGGTTTAGAGTTTATCCAAAAGTTGTATAAATTGTTCTATTTTAGGGTTAATTTCACTTAATACCTTTTAGTTTCAGCGTGTTTTTACATTTTGGTCACTAATTTGTAGGCTTTCACATTATTTTGTCTTAAATCGAAGCTCATATTTGGTTATTTCTTCTTTTTGTTTCTTTAATCTACTAAGGATAGATCAACGTGGTTGATGCTACAAAATTGTTACATCATTTAACGTAAGTACACATGTCGTATATCAAGTAATAAAGTGGAAACTATTAGAGTTTCAAATGTCAAACCCATAAAGAGCAAGAATAAGTCACAAGAGAGTTGTTGGAAAAATAAATGTTTAGAGTGAATGAGAAAAATATTTATAGAAAAGGTAAAATTTAGTATATTAAAGTGTCACGTAGTGCTACAACATATAGAGAGCATTATTTCAATGATCAAATGGATGCAGATGATGTATGGCAATTTCTATTATAATCATGCATTAAACCTTACATTCATTTGTTAAGCAAAGATTAAAAGAATTAATTAACATGAATTAACATTCATTAACTCAAGTAATTAAACAATTGATAATGCATAACATTGGCAACATACGTCTCAATACACTAACTTGTTTTTCACTTATACCAATACTGGACAGAACTTGGTGTAATATCCATAATATTAATTTCTAATATCATAGGTAAAAAAATACATAAAGATGACTTTACCTCTAATGTAATACCCCAAACTTTGGTTAGCGACCAAAATGTAAATTTTGAAAGTTTAGAGGCCAAAATACAAATATTGTAAAAGTTTATAGACCAAAAAGGTAATTTTCCAAACGTTTATAGACCAAAAGTGTAATTTTAAAAAGTTATGTATTTGGCACGTAAATGAATATTTTAACCCCGATAATGACGTTCGAGTAGAAATTAGATTCTTGATCTGAAAACTGTGTTAAAAGCTACAAAATGTTAAAGTTCTGTAAAAATTTGGTAAATCGAATCGAATGGAAATTCTAGAAAAAAGTGAAGGTTATTACATTAAGCTTAGAAATATTATTTTCACATTTTAAAATGATGGAAAATAATATGGATAATTGGATTTGAGAATTAATTTATTTGTTCAATTTGGATCGTTGGATTAAAGTGGCAAGATTGAAATTTTTGGAACGTTGCATGAATAAAATGGTAAAGGGTATAATATTTTATCAATCTTTGACTTTAGAAAGATTATAAGGGTTATGTGGCTTGGTATAGATGTAAATATGAGGATTCATTAATGGTAAAATTGTCATTTCGCATTAAATGAATTATAAATTCATTTAAGCTTAATAAATGACAAATTAACATGAAATTACTTAGAAATTTCATGACAAGCTCATCTTCAAGCCTCCATTTTGTTCTCTCCATGAACTAGGTAAGAAAAGTTTTATTTTTTTTATTTTTGAGCAATTTCCTTGGGATTTGGATCGACCCGTGAAATAGAAAATTGTTCAATTCGAAAAATGCTATCACTTGGTACCATTATTGCATGCATGCTTGAGTTAAAAGATCCCAAATTCTAGGGTTTATATTCATCTTAGGGTTTTAAGAATTGATGATGAATTTTGAGGTTATTGAGGTTGTAAATTCATTTCCAAGTTTGATTGATGATTATAATCACTTATACATGTTTATATAAGTTTCAACCTAACTCTAAATTTAGATGAAATATGGGATTTGATGAAATTAAGTTAGGGGTTTAATTGTAGAGGTTTTGAAATGTTGAATAGAGGTTGATTTCATGCTCGAAATTAATTGAATCAAGTGAAATCATGAAACCCTACACTCTTGATATTCGACGTAAGCTTTAAGAAGGGATAACAATTATGGAAAAATTATGTAATGGTTGGAAATGAAGTAGGAAGGATTCTTTAATTCTTAGAAAGTTATAGAGACCATTTTTTAATTTTATGAAAGTTAGGGGACCTATTTGGAAATTATCAAAAAGTTGTGGGTTAATGTGTAATTTTTAAATAGTTGTACTATGCTGGAAATTTATGTTAGAGTGTTGAAATTGATGTTAGAATGTGAAATTGGGTCATTTTGGAAAGTTGAGAAAGTTGAGGATAAAATCATAAATTTGTAAAAGGTGGTAACCTAAATGAAAGTGTTATGTCAAGTTTGGATAGATTGGATAAGAAAGAGTTGGAATGGTCAACTTGAGGTGATAAAGTCAACATTTGTGTTGTGACATGAAAATTGTATCGAATGAGGATCGAAATGTTTTTAGGAATTTATTTTCCGTTGTGGGCCTATGTTAGTGAGATTCTAACATGTGGTTTGAAATGTATATGTTTTATAATGATGTTCATTTAGATTGTGTGCTTGAAATCAAGATAAAATATTATTAAAGCTAAGGAGAAGCTTAAGGATGAAATGTGAATCTCCAAGGAAGGTTTACAAGTGAATGACACCAAGTGAGTGCAAATTTAATTTGTACTTATGTTATCAAATGAACATTGGCTTGTGATGAGCCAGTGACAGAGTTACTATGGTAAGAAGTGACTCATAATTGCTATGTGATTTTTGGTTTATGCATACAAGTGCATTTGGTGAGCTAATAGAATCAGTGAATAAGCTGAAAATGCAAATTGGTGAAATATGCCTAGATTTTTGTTCTAAATAGTAAGTTTAGAAAAGCACCATAAATTATACAGAAATGATTAGGGGATGATTTTTATATTGTTGGGTTCTTATACCCGTATAGTTTTTTTAGAACAAATAGAAACTGATTTAGAGGAGTATACAAAGAGATATGAATTTTTAATCAAAGATAGGTCATAAAATAGGGCAGTAGATTCTGCTCAAAACAACTTTTGTAATTCAACTTTGAAAATTCACTATAAATTCTACAACTTGAATAAAATAAGTGGATTATATGGTTTGATTCATATTTGAGTCTAGTTTCCAGTGGTATAAAATTAATAATTTTTTAATGATTATATTAATACAAAATAATATTTATTTAAAGGTGGTGTTAACTGCCAGAATACGAAATTGTGATAAACTTCTTAATAGAAGTAAATGTAAAGCTGAGGATCAAGCTTAATGCATAGCGAGGCTTATATTTTGACTGGTATAAATAGTATTAAAGTGAGTGTATTTACTAAGTACTTATATGATATGAGGACGACTTGCGATGAGTCAACCTCAAGTGTTTTTACTAAGCATGTTTTTAACGCATTCTGAAGTATTTTCATAAAGATTATGAAAATGATTTTATTGAAAGATTTTAGGTATGAACTGCCCTAAAATAATTGGATGTATTTTACTCTATTTAACATCATTTGGTGTTTCAGAATAAATGTTTAATCCGTGTTTTTGGATATAACAACCTATTGTATGTACATTGAGAGTCATAGGTGCATTTCGACGTACTTTGAGTATGATGGTTATCGATCGATTTTTTTAATGCATTATTGTATTTTCATACCAGTACTTTTTGTACATGGAATATTACTTTGTGTACTATGACATTATGTGTACAGTGATGGTGTTCATAATAAGCACTTGTTAAAACCTTGAATAAGGTGGTTACCAATCGATTTTGTTTAATGCATTTTTGTATTAGTACCTTTGAGTACTTTTGGCAATATGTATGCATTGATTTTATTCATAATGAGTTTGTGAATTACCATTTTGATATATTAGTATAGTGTTGCTGTTAGTACGGTACCTATATTTCGTTTAGCACTTATGTGCAATTTATGTACCTTGCATTCCCATTTGTCATACATTGGGTTGTGAAAGGATGTTTTTGAATAGACCGATTGATATGTATACCATGCATATGAAATAATGTTTCACAGGTATGTGACATAAATTTGGCTTATCAAGTTAGTTTTATGCGTTATATAATTTATATGATTTAATTCGTATTTTGATCTTTTATGGCTTACTTATGCTTTAAAATGTTTTACTTACTCTTCTTATGCCTCACTAAGTGTATACTTAGTGTGTGATGATTTTCACTCGTAGGTAAAAAGGAGCGAGTGGAGTAAGAAGCTGAGCTTGGTATCAATCATCAAAGATTACTTACCAATATCAGTAATGACATATTATTGTTGTTTTTAATTTCTAGTTGCCATGTATACGTGTAAAAAGAGTTCATACTATTTTAATATGGGTTTTGACACATGTTATAGTAGAAGTATATTTATTTGTTAAACCATTTTACTTAAAAACACAAATTTTACTTGTTTTAAATATAGAAATGTTTTAAAATACATGTGACATCTATGACTCATGTACGGGGATGAATACGGGAAATATGTGTTGCATCTAAAAACATCCAATGAAGTTCAACAACACATAAATGCAAGTTAAAAACATAAATCATAATAAAAACATTTAAACAAACACATGATGTTCATGACCAAATAACAACCAAACGTTTGATTAAAAATCCAAATCTAACTTGTTACTTCCTTATTTCAATAGAGTAGCAAGGATAAAAGTGGATATTCTTAATCATCGTTGCTACACGCTAATGCTCCCCAACTGCTGTGGCACTTCCTAGCGGCGAACTTAGGCAACCATGGCTGATTGGATGATAAAATAGGTGGAGAAAATATTTAAAGACGAAAAGTTAGATGATTTAATTGTGTTAAGGACTCCTCTATTTATAGGCTAAAGAAATCAACTTTCACCTAATAAAATGCTCAACGTATTGAGTGAATTGCAGCCAATTAACAAATGCTCAGCCAATTGTCTTATTCTAAAAAATTCCATTAACTGCCTGTGACAACAGTAATTGTTGCTAGTTCTACACAACAACCAAGCCAGCATCGCTTCATAGCATCATCTACAACACGGTGTAATGTCACAACATTAGTGTATTGATATTTTGCAATAAATGTCACATTTAGCATAAAGTTACCCAACAACCTGCATGAAATGTAATTAAAACGAACAATAATGCAACAAAATAACGTCATTAAACCACATCAAGATTTTGATTTCCCTTTTCAGCCCTCAAAATATTGTTTTAGTAGTGGTTAAAGCATTCATATGATCTTAAATTAGAGAATACGGTGTTAATTTATTAAAATCAGAATCCAAAGAGTGTAGTAGTATGCAGGCTAGGTGTATCCAATCAATACTTAGCTAAATAGAAAATTTTGTTTCTACTCAGTTAATAATTTTCAATGTTGTAACAATCATCCCAAACTAATGTTACACCATTCCAACTTATTCAATTCCCTAAATCTATATTAAAGCATTCTAACTTATTTCCTAAAATATTTGAGCCATTACCTACATTTCTAACTTATTCGATTTATTTTTTTAGAAAAATTCTTACAGCATCTAATATAGTTATGATTTCTAAAGTTTAAAAAATTTCTAAAGTATCTAAGTATTTAGAGCATATTGATGTTAGATAATTGTTACAATATTCAACCCAAGTGCACGTGACATAAATCAAGTAATAAATTTGAAGCTAGTAAGCTTTGAGTGTCGAACCCACATAGAGCATTATGCTAAAAGATTTATGAAAAGATATTTAAGTTGAAAGAATTTGAAGCAAGCTAGCATCTAAAGGTAAAATTCAAATTTAGAAATATAAGGCACTGCTGCAATATTGGTGAGAGCAATCGGTCAATGATTGAATAGATTACGAAGATATTTGGTAGTTTCTATTATGAGTATGTCATGAACTAAATGTTTATGTTTCTAGAAATGATTAATAGTATCTAATAGATATAAATAAACTCTCATTGACTCAATCAATTAAAATATTAATAATGCTAGATATTGGGCATCTATATCTCACATGCAAACATTCTTTTCAGCAAACCAACATTAAAAATAACTTGTACATTTATTAATGATTTTCATATCTAAATATCATCAATAAACATTCATGAAAATAATTTTATCTCTACAAGTACCTTTAAAAGTGTAGCAACACATAACATAAAGTCAAAACATAAAACAAAATTGAAAAAAGTTCCACGAACAACTAAGTTCATAACCCAAAATATCATCCATAAAAATTAATTAACAGACAAGTCTACTTGCTACTTCCCATATCTCTAACGAAGAGCAAGAGTAGAAAATGAATCTTCTTAACCATCGATACTAGTTGGCAAAACTCTCAGGCTCCTGTTGCGTTCCCTAGAGAGGGACTTAAGTTATCATGGCTGATCGAAAGTGGTGGAGAAAAATAATTAGAGGTAAAAAAATATGATATCAAATATGCAAAGAGCTCTCTAATTTATGGGTTAAGGATTTCAACCAATTGTTTTCCTCCATGTTTCAGGTGATTTTTAACCATTTGAAAGTTGCCCATTTTAGCTATCGATCCCAGAAGGTTCCCATAACCGCCTGATGAGTTATCAGTTGGTCCAGCCTCTGTAAAACATTGTCTACAACTTCAAGCAATGCTACAGCATCAATATCCTTTTTCAGCAATGAAACCAAAACCAGCCTAAATCACCTCAATTAATTCCCATGATGCAAATAATGCAAAAATTATATACAACTGATCCTAATATGATCCTAATGATGCTAAAGTTCAAACTTAACCTAGGTAAAATGATCCTAAAAGATAAATCTTTTGGAGACTTATCACATAAATCTATAGTGTTCAAGGGTCTCTAAAGATTCTAACTCTAACAAGTCTCTAAAGTATTCTCATAGAATTTCATAGTTTAAAATTTTCATCATAGGGCATCATCAAAATTCTACTAAAACATCATTGGTTTAATAATATTAAGCATGTAGCATTACATCTGCAGATCCAAAATGTAGTAACAAAATGATAATAAAATGCAAAACAACATGCAATACTTATATTATCTTGATATCTTAAACAACACAACATATAAATAACACAAATGGACAACATACCCCCAAACTTAAGGGATGTTGATAACTCCGTAAAAAAATTCTATTTTTAGTCTTTTTACTTAAGTTATTGTTTGTCTAAGCATTGTTTTCATAGCATATTAATTGCATTTTGTTGCATTTAGATCATATTTGCATGCGGTGGATAAGTTTTGCCTAGGCAAGATTTATTTAGCTTAACTGATGCTGCTGAGGACAAAGGGATTTTGTGGGTTGTGTGTGTGCAAGGAATTGACTTAGGAAGAACATTTCAGCTATGAAAAAATATTTTGCAAGGGCCAGTGGAACACAAAAGAAGAAGATAGTAAGGAACATATTTTTCTTGCCAAACAAGATTTATCTTGCAAGTCTAAAACATATATGACGAACTGTTGATATCACTTGCTAGTTGTATGACTGACCTCACGTGCAATCAAGCCCTCGAAGAATTTGACCATATCCAACCATATTTCTATCTATAGCATGGAGAAGTCAACACGGGTATTTAGGGAATATTCAATTACACAAAACCCTAGAAATTCCCTTTATAAATACCAGTCGTAGCCGCCAAAAAAGAGGACGTAAGGAAGAAGAAGATTTAACTTAAGTGTGGAGTAAGCAGTTGCAGTACCTTACCTTCCACCATTCTCCAACCGAGCCGTCCTTGGTTCCCTCGATAACCAGGCTATAGTAGAGCGGCGGTCAGGCCTCAGAGAGACTGGCCGCCAGAACAGGCGCATTACTGGTCAGAGCTATCATGGTAGAGCCCCTGTTTGGGAGCGTTCTTCCTTTGTTATTAATTTATTTACTCTATTTTGGGGCATGTACTAAATGATGATACTCTTGGATGATACTTTGGCAACACCATGATTTGATTTACTGGGTATTGGTTTTTTTTCCTAGACCATTATTTAATGGTTTATGAATGATGCATTATGATTTATCTTAAGTTTGTTTTGTTCATTGTTTTAATATTTTTCCTTGACACTGTAAGTACTTTCAAGAGATTGCCTGGTGCCTAAGCAAAACACTTCTAGACCTTGTAAGAGTTTTCGAGAGATTGTTGTTTTTCTAGAAATTGATTATTATATTCGAGAGAATTAAGATAGATATACATGAGCAATGGAATAGATCTGTGATGGTGATGTTCTAACATGTCTGCCTTAGAGATAAGGAGAGGGTTTTCAATCGACTAAAAGGGATAAATGCTTGAGTAGGATGGACAACAACTATTTTCACGCTGATTACTAAAACAACAGTCTGACAAACTAATGGTTGTAGTTCATGCTGAGTAGTATTGCCACAAATCGTCTTATAATTCTCCAGTAATCCTGTCGGGCAGTCTAAGCATATCATAACAATTATTTCCTGACTTAAAATAATTTCTCGCCATAGAAAGGGCAACCTATGTGCTCAGTGAAAAGTCTGAATATGTGAGGTTATTCTGAATGTATTTGAATCAACGTTTTTCTCTGGCTTTTCTATTTTTATTTGTTACTTTTGCATATTTTCTTTCCTTGACCAAACTTTTCTACAACCACACTTCACAATATTCTCTTGCTTTAGCAACACTTTGACACATGTTAATACAATACATTACTAATTGTTTTTCTGTTTTGATGAGAATTCAGGGGCTGGTTTGTGACACCTAGTTCTAGTTGTGGTGAAACATCAAAACCCCTACCTATCTCTGAGGAGACGATAACTCACTTACCCTTTATTAATTGATTCGATTGTGTACACTTGCATAGATTTGGTTGCCTCAGTATATACATTTACAAGCGATCAAGTTTTTGACGTCGTTGTCGGGGATTGGCAATTGACAAATTTTGATAATTTTTGCCATAACAAATTTTTATTTCTTTTCACAATTTATTTAGTTAGTTTAATTTGTTATTTTCTTATTTTTCTTTGAAGGTTTTTCTCATTGCATGACCCTAAGACCTGCTAGTGGACCACTAGAACCATTCGACCCTGAGATCATATGAATTGACGTAACCAATGAGCCAGAGAGTATATGAATCGACTTCAGTATCAAGGTGATAACAATATGGGAGATCATGAAGATCCTGACGTTATGAAAAATAATCTTCCTAGAGAAGCTATAAGACCATGACCTATATGAGATCACTTGAACCCGATTCTCGATGGTCTCAATCTAGAAATCTTGGCACCCGAAATACAAGCAACCCATTTTGAACTTAAACCAGTGATGTTCAACATGCTAAACTACATCGGTCAATTTGGTGGCTCGCCTAATGAGGATGCTAGACAACATGTTCGTGCCTTCCGTGAAGTGTGTGATTTGTCCATGAAACAAGGAGTGCATGAAGATGTGCTAAAGCTTAAACTTTTCCCTTATTCTCTACGCGACCGAGCAAAAGCTTGGCTCAATGGAGTACATTTAGGCTTAATGGAATCTTGGGCAAATTTATGTAAAAGTTTTCTACTTCAATACAACCTTCCTAATATGAACACACAGCTACGCAATGACATTGCAAGTTTCTGCCAAGGCAACAATGAATCCATGTATGAATGTTGGGACATATATAAAATTTGCTTCGCATATGCGTGAACCATGGATTCCACGACTGGACTCAAGTCGTGATGTTTTATAACGGAGTCAATGCACCTACTCGAATGATGTTGGATGTCTCAACGAATGACACTTTGCTTGATAAATCACCCGAGGAAGCCTTCGATATCTTCGAAAGGATAGCAAATAACGACTATCAATTCCTGAACTACAAGGCTAGAGACTCTTTGAAAAGTATCTGGAGTATACGAAATTGAGGGTAAGGATTCAGTCTCTGCTCAACTTTCTGCCATAACTAACATGTTGAAAAATTTGCAACGTCCTAATGAGGTGAGAGAAGTCAAAGCAACTAGTGTTGCATGCATTTTTTGTCGTGAAAACCATCAAGAGAGTGAATCTCTGAAAACTAGGAATTCATCAATTTTACGGGCAACTATAACAGAAGAAACAATAATCTCCATTCTAATACATACAATCATGGATGGTGACAACATCTAAATTTTTCATGGGGTAATCAAGGGACCAATAACAACAATCGTGCATGCAATTATAATAAGCCACAACAGAATAGTTTGGAAGATCAAAATTTTCAGCATCAACATCATCAGAAGCACTGACAACATAATAAAGGTACAACTTCTTCCTCTAATACAAACTCTAATTCTAACTCCTTGGAGGCGTCTTTGCAGAAATTTATGGGCTCGACAAAAGATTTCATGGCTTCAATAAATACTTTGATTCATGAACATTCATCGACAATTAAGAACCAAGGTAATTTGTTACAAAGCCAAGTAGCTCTTTTTTAAAACCGTATTTCATCCTTGAGAGCATTGGAGAACCAAGTGGGTCAAATCGTCACGACATTACATTCTCATCCATAAAGAAGTCTCCGTAGTGATACTGAAGTCATTAAACATCGAAAAGAGCAGTGCAGTGTACTTACACTGAGGAGTGGTACGCAGATTAATCATAGTGATAAGTTTTGGGGGAAGCAACCAGAAAACTCTAGCCAATGCACCACATAACCTGGGGATCAAGCTGAAATTGTTGAACTAGAAGGATTACCTTAGGAGAAGGAAAATGATGAAGGTTCAGAAAATCATCAAGCAGATAGTGGGAAATTTATTTCCAATGTAAAAGTTTCCTCAACACCTATAGCAGATGAAGTCAAACCTCCACTGCCCTTTCCTCGACGGTTGAAGAAGCACAACGATGAGATTCTGTTCAAGAAATTTATTGATATGCTTGACCAACTGTATATTATGTCCCATTGCTTGAAGCCATAGTGCAAATACCTTCATATTCTAAATTCCTAAAGGACATTGTCACGAAGAAGAAGAATGTAGAAAAAATAGAAAATGTTGCCGTAGTAAAAGAATTCTGCTCTGCATTAAGCAAACTTCTGCCAAAGTAAAAAGATCCTGGAAGCTTCGTGATACAATGTTCTATTGGTGACAACGTTATGGGGTGAGCTCTTGTCGATATAGGGTCAAGCATAAATTTGATGCCCTAGTCCATATTTTTAAAACTAGGAATGTGTAATGCTTGCCCAACCACTATTATTTTACAGCTAGCTGACCGGTCATATGTTTGTCCTGAGGGCATAATTGAAGATGTCATTGTAAAGGTGGACAAGTTTTTGTTTCCAGTTGACTTTTCATATTAGACTGTGAGGTTGATGAAAACACACCCATCATTCTTGGACGACCCTTTTTAGCTACTAGACGAATCTTAATAGACTGCAAGAAGGGAAAATTTACGATGAGGGTGGGAGATCAAAGCATCACAATCAATATCTCCAACTCTATGAAGTATGTTGATGATTCAGAATAATGCCAATGCATTAGAGATATGGGATTCATGGAGGAAGATGAAGTAGAAAATCTTAGCCAAGGCAATTTTTTACATATAGATGAGTACGATACTTTGTGCCAAGACAAAATTTCTTTGACGCATGAACACAAAAAGTTTGGCCCCGGTGAAAATTTTCTAAATGAGGATTGTGAAAACTTTTACCTCGACAACAGTTTTTTGACTGAATCAAATTACAAATTTCCTGATAGTGAAACCAAAGTGGGTTATGAAGATAAATTAGAAGAACAATCTAGCTTTTCAAGCTAGACCAGGTATGAAATTTATTCCCCCAAAATCATCATTACAATACGCACCCATATTGGAACTTAAAACTTTGCTATCGCATTTGAAATATGCTTATTTGGGTAGCAATGAAACTTTACCGGTGATAATTTATACTAGTCTAACCTCCGAACAAGAGAACAATTTGTTAAATGTTTTGTTGCAGCACAAAAAAGCTCTCGGATGGACCATGGCAGATTTGAAGGGAATCAACCCTACCATATGCATGCACAAGATCAACTTAGAAGATAGACATAACAAAAACATATTGACAATGCAACACCAAATTCTACTTGGAAGTTAACATGGCTCCTAAAGGAGATATAGAAGTTAGGAGTTAAAGTTATTCACTATCTATAAAGTTTAGATATTTGATATACTAAAACCATGAGTTCAATGAAAATCATTTGAAGATTATTACTCTGAAGCGACATCTTTTTGCATACTTGCATCACATTCATTTATTTAAATATGTTACATGCATTAATTATAAAAACATGAAAATAATTTGTGGAGGGTTGTGTGTTAGTAATAACAAGATCATTAATTCACATATCATCACATTGTCATTATGGATAACAGGTTGAAAGTAATAGAGCAATCTAATGGTGATTTACGAGATCAATTGTGAGATCAGTTGACAACACTTCAACGTAATATGAGAAGTCAAGCATTAAATGTAATACCCCAAATTTTGGTTATTTACCAAAATATAAGTTTTAAAAGTTTAATGGCCAAATATAAATTGGGAAAAGTTTAGGGACCTAAGTGGTAATTTTTCTAAAATTAATTTTTATTCCATAAATAGATAGTTTACTTTTGAGAGTGGGGTTTTATTGAAATCATATTTTTGATCAAAAGTTTATGTTGAAAACTAGAAAGTGTTAAAGACCGATAAACCGATAAGAACCGATAAATCAGATTGAATAGAAAATTCAGGAAAAATTAACGGATGAAAAATTAGATTTAAAAATATTATTTCCACATGACAAAATGATGGAAAATAATATGAATCATTGTATTTAAAGATGTATTTCCATGTTTAATTTGGATTGTTGGATCAAAGTGGCAAGATTACAATTTTTGGAAAGTTGCTTGGTAAAATTTGAAAATGGGTAAACATTTTTTTTCATCTTTGAATTTGGAAAGATGATAAGGTTATGTGTATTGGTATTATTGTAAATATTAAGTTTCATTAATGGAAAAATGAACATTTCCCATTAAATGAATATTTTATTCATTTAAGCTTAAATAAAGGTTAAATTAACATAAAATTACATGAAACTTTCGTGTAAACTTAGATAAAATCAGTTCCATAGCCATGTACCCCAACCAAAGGTAAGAGAAAATTTTCTTTCAATTTTTGAGCAATTTCCTTTGGTTTTTTATCATGACGTGAAATAGATAGTTGTTCTATGCAAAAAACGCTATCATATGGTACCAATATTACATACTAATCTTGCTTGTGTTGAAAGATCCTAAATTTAAGGGTTTGTGTTCACATTAGGGTTTATGGAATGGATGAAGATTTTTGATGTTTTCAAGGTAGTAGAATCATATACAAGCGTGATTTATGATTAAATCACTTGTACATGGCTATATAAGCTCATCTTAAATTCGACCAAATCCTAGCTTTAGGGGAAATAACTTTTTTGACGTATATTGATTAGGGATTTGATTTTAAATGTATTAAAATGTTGAATCAAGGTTGATTTCATGTTCGAATCTACTGAAAATCTTATAACCTTACACTACATACCATTCGACCTTGAGGAAAAAAGTTAGGAAAACTTTTAGAAAAATTCTCATAGATTAGAAATGATATTTGGAAGGTTTTAGAAGCCTTAGAAAAATTGTTAGGCCAATGTGTAATTTTAAAAGGTTGAGGGACTTATTTGATAATTTTGAAAAGTTATGTGTTGAATGTGTAATTATTCAATAGATGATGTTCATTATTGGAAATTACTATTTGAGGGCTGAAATTGAAGTTAGAATATAAAATTTAGCTATTTTGCAAAGTTGGAAAAGTTTAAGTACAAAATGGCAAATATGGGAAAAGTTAGTGACTTAAGAGGTAAATATGGAATTGTTGAGTATTGTGTTGGAAATTAAATGCTGGAAATTTATTGGGCTTATTTGGGCTTGAATTGAAGAATTTATGTCAAGCGCCATTATGAATAAAAAAGAAAAGTTAAGATGAATTTAAAAAATCAAAATAATAGTATTTTTTAGTATAGTTGTTTTGTATAAATGTTAGTAGGAGTACTAACATGAATTTTATATTTGTATATGCTTTGTACAGATGATTGTGTAGATCGTGATCAAATTCATGATACATGCAACCTAAAAAGCGAGGAAAAAGTTCAAGAATAATCGGACTTTGTCAGTAAGACATAATAGTAAAGCATGCCAGGTGTGTGCATTTATTATGTACTTATATGATATAAGGAAGACTTACGATGAATCAACCTCAAGTATTTTTTATTTAAAGATGTTTTTAATGCATTTTGAAATATTTTCATAAAGTTTATGAAAATGATTTTACGAATGATTTTAGGATATGAACTACCTTAAAACGAATGGATTTGTTTTACATAAATTATTATCTATTGATGGTTTGGAATAAATGTTTAACCTGCGATTTGGATTTTAAATCCTATTGTATGTACAGTAAGAGTCATAGGTGCAATAGTAGTACCATAAATTAAGGTGGTATTGTAGTAGTACTTTGTGTATTGGAGCACTATGTATGTAATTGGCATACTTGGTGTGTGATGGATATCTATCGATTTTAGTTAATGCATTATTACATTTTCGTACCAGTACTTTGTGTACTTTTGAGTAGTACTTCGTGTACTATGGAACTTTGTGTGCAAGGATGGTAGTCGTATAGGATTACTATTTGCGTTAATATACTTTATACAATTAAATTTGTATTTTTATCTTTCATGAAATACTTATGTTTTAATAGGCCTCATTTATTATATTATGCCTCACTAGGTGAATAATTAGCGTGTGATGATTTTTACGCGTAGGTAATAGCGTACGATCGGAGTGAGGAGTGCAGCTGATATTATCTGTCAAGGATTGCCTCATGAGTAATAATATAACATCTCTAGATGTTTATTTTGATATTACTAGTCGGCATGTACTTAGATATTATATGATGCTCTGATAGGACATATGGTAATTCATTTGTAGTACTATATTTTACTTAAACATAATCTATTATGTGATGGGTTTTCAAAATGCTATTTATACATTTAGTAGTTAATGAACAAATATTTTAAATATTATAATATTAAATCATTTAAAAATATTTTACTAGTTTTCAAGTACAATAATGTTTTAAATGTCATGTGATGTCTATGACTCATGTATGGGACGTATTCGGTGAATGGGTGTAACATTTATTGGTTTAAAAGCTACAGGTTTAGTCGATTCTAGACCAAAATCGAGTGTGTTTTATGTCAAAAGGGTATACATGCCACTAGGATGTTAAAGTTACTGATATTGTGTCGATAGGATATGATTGATGTCACTCCTTACTAACCTAAGTTGTTATTATTATATGTGTTGTATTAGATGCCAGAATCGCGAATTCACAAAGAGCGTCAAACAAGAAGTTTGAGAAGGGTCAGGTAGTGAAAGTATTGAAGTTAATAGTGAGCATCTGACCCAACCTGGACACGCTAGCACACCAGTACATTAGGGAGAGTCAGTTCAAGATCATAGAGCATTTATGCAGGCCCTCGATGCGATTTAGCTTGATATCAATCTCCTCAGCCTCCCCTGCTCCTCTAGCATAATGTATGTCACCCGAAAGAGCTGAAAAGTTTGGGAGCACCCGAGTTTAGGGGAGAAGAAGATGAAGGTCCTATAGATGCTGACTTATGGTTAAACAACATCAAGGTGATGCTTGAAAATCTTCATTACTCAAATTTTGAGAAGTTTGACATACTTGAATATTTACTTCAAGGATCAACCTGAGTGTGGTGGATGAACCCCATGATGTATGCACTGCCTAAGAAAGTGACTTGGCAGTTATTTCAAGATGAATTCAAGAACAAGTACATCGGTGAACAGTTCATGCGAGCGATGCTGATAAAAATTTTCAACTTAAAACAGGGTGATTGAGCCATACATGACTATGAGGTTGAGTATAACAAGTTAAGTCGTTTTGCTACTGAAGTGGTTCCCAATGACAAGTCTCGACATGACTGGTTCATCGAGGAATTGAGACCTAAGATGAAAGAGATAATGCTATCATTGAACTTGCCTACCATGCAAGAAGTGATAAATCGAGAAAAATAAAATTGAAAGAGCTCAAGAAAAAACTCTACCAGCAGAGCAGGGCTTGCAGACAGGGAAAAGATCCAGAGCATCCTTAGATTCCTATTATACTAAGAGAGGTAATGGTTCAAGTTCCCAATACAATAATAGATCTGGTTCTGCTGTAGCTTCACAAAAGGGTAAACAATATCAGTCTTTTGTTGCTAGCTCGGGCAGGCAACACGAGATCTATCTTCGCCATGTCAGACATGTGGCAAATTACTTGGTAGAGTATGCAGATTTGACAGTAGTGCTTATTACCACTGTGGTGATACTGGCATTATGTTCGAAATTGTCCTAAAAGATCTGGGACAAATCAGAGAAAACTGAGAGATCAATAGTAGTTTCCCAGAGAGACAGAGGAAGAGATAGGATCGAGGACAATCTGAGTCACCTCAGTGACTAGAGACTCGAGGAATAGCCAAAATATCAAGACTAATGATAATTGGGATAACCCAGAGATTATAACAGGTACGTTTCATCTCTTTAAGGAACCGATATTTGTTTTGGTTTACCTTGGTTCTACACACTCTTATATTAGTACAAAGTTGATTAGAGCTAGAGAAATTCCATTAGAACTAATATCGAGTGAGATGAATGTAATAAACCCTATGGGTCATAGTGCAAGGGTGACTCAGGTATGTAGAAATTGTCCAATAAAGATTCAAGGGTTTGTGTTTCCTACAAATCTATTGGAATTACCTTTTGATGAATTTTTAGATCATATTGGGTATGGATTGGTTGTCTTGTGTTCGCATCATGGATGAGTTGATTGTCGCAAGAAGCGATTATTTTTTAAAGATGTGGAGGGTTTAAAATTATAATAATTGGTGAAAAAGTGAAATCACCAACCAATGTGATATCAACAATGACAAAGAAAATGGTCAGAAGGGTGTACAACTTATCTGGCTAGTGTGATAGACACTCAATTGTCAAAAGTTATGTTGGATGATATTCTATCAGTTCAAGAATTTCCATATGTTTTTCCGCAAGAATTATTAGGTTTACCTCCAGACCGTGAGGTGGAATTAAAGATTGATGTTTATCCAGGTACTGAACCTGTTTCTATGGATCCATGTCGAATAGCCCCAACTGATCTAAGAGAATTAAAGGCCCAATTACAAGATCTACTTGATCGAGGATTCATCAGACCCAGTGTTTCACCGTGGGGAGCACCTGTGCTTTTTGTGAAAAAAAAGATGGGTATAAGTGATTATGCATAGATTATCGACAGTTCAATAAAGTAACAATAAATAACAAGTATCATCTTCCGAGGATTGATGATCTATTTGATCAATTAAAAGGCATATATGTTCTAAGATTGATATGCAGCTTGGATACCACCAATTAAAGATTAAAGAGGAGGATATTCCAAAGACAACTTTTCGAACTCGGTATGGACACTACAAATTTTTGTTGATACCATTCGGTTTGAATAATGCTCCTACAACATTTATGGATTTGATTAACTGAGTATTCCAACCTTACATAGATCAGTTTGTTGTGGTATTTATTAATGATATTTTAGTGTATTTATCAATTTGTATGCCAAGTTGTTCAAGTGTGAATTCTGGTTTACAGAGGTTACCTTCTTCAGTCATGTTGTCTTGGCAGAAGGTATAAGGGTAGATCCCAAGAAGATTCAAGCTATAGTGGAGTGGAAGCCTCCAAAGAATGTTTTTGAGGTTTGAAGTTTCTTGGGACTTGTTGGTTATTATCAAAGGTTCGTGAAGAACTTTTTGATCTGTTAAGGAAAGATGTGCCTTTTGTTTGGATGGAGAAGTCCCAAGAGAGTTTTGAAATGCTAAAGAAGCTTTTAGAGGCACCAGTGCTTGTATAACCTAAGTTGGGTAAAGATTATGTTGTTTTTTAGTGATGAATCTCATAACGGCTTGGGGTACGTGCTTATACAAGAAATAAGGTTGTGGCTTATGCCTAGAGGCAATTAAAGAATCATAAGAGGAATTACCAGATTCATGATTTAGAGTTGGCAGTGATCGCCTTTCTTTAAATATTTGACGTTATTATTTGTATTGTGAGTGGTACTATATTTATATGGATCACAAAAGCCTAATGTACTTTTTGACTCAATACTCAAAAAGAGTGAACATGAGACTTAGAATATGGATAGAGCTTTTAAAGGATTATGATGTGATCATCGATTATCATCCAGGGAAGGCTAATGTAGTAGCTGATGCACTTAGCCAAAATACTTTTGTAGCTTTATGAGTTTTGGATGCACGTTTGTCATTAAAAGAAAATGACACCTTGATTGATGAGCTAAAGTTAAAGCCGATTCTTTTGGATCGGATAAAAGAGCTACAAGGAAAAGATGAAAAATGTTTGGCAAGAATTGCACGAGTAGAAAAAGGAGAAACTAAGCTTGAAGTTAGGACTGATGTATGTTTATATTATCGTGGAAAACTTTACATTATAGTTAATGAAAAACTGAAAATGATATTCTCTCTGAGGCACATTACAGTCCCTTGACTATGTATCTAGGTAGAAATAAGATGTATCAAGACATAAAGAGTCAATATTGGTGGCCTGGCATGAAAAGAGCTATCATAGAGTTTGTTGCAAAATGTCTGACATGTCAACAAGTGAAAGCTGAGCATCAAGTGCCTTTTGGATTACTACTACCGATATCCATTCCTGAATGGAAGTGGGAACGAGTCACTATAGACTTTGTTACATGGCTACCTATGACACCCAACAAGGAAGACTCAATATGGGTGATTGTTAATAGATTAACCAAGACAACTCACTTTATTCCAGTTCGGACAGATTACTTGATGGATAAATATATTGAGTTGTACATAAAAGAGATAGTTCGACTACATGGAGTGCATGTATCGATTGTATCTGACAGAGATCCAAGGTTTACATCAAGATTCTGGAATTCTTTGCGTAAGGCCTTGGGTACTCGATTGAAGTTCAGCATGACTTTTCATCCATAGATAGAAGGACATATTACTTGATGGATAAATATATTGTTGTACATAAAAGAGATAGTTCGACTACATGGAGTGCATGTATCGATTGTATCTGACAGAGATCCAAGGTTTACATCAAGATTCTGGAATTCTTTGCGTAAGGCCTTGGGTACTCGATTGAAGTTCAGCATGACTTTTCATCCATAGATAGAAGGTTAATTAGAGCAGACTATTCATATATTGGAGGATATGGTATGGGCATGTGTGATTGAGTTCAAGGGATCATGGGAAAGATATTTACGTTTTAGCGAAATTTGCTTACAATAGCAGCTATCAATCGAGTATCGAGATGGCTCTGTATAAAGCCTTATATGGGAGAAAGTGTCGAACACCATTAAATTGGTTAGATCTAAAATATTGAGATCTATTTGGACTTGACTTGATGAAAGAAATATAAGATAAAGTGAAAATTATCCAAGATAATCTTAAGATAGCTTCCGATCGACAAAAGTCTTATGCAGACCTAAAGAGAAAAGAGATTGAATATCAAGTGGGTGATAAAGTATTTCTCAAGGTATCATCTCGGAAGAAAGTATTGTATTTTGGGCGCAAAAGACCTTATGATATTTTGAAAAGAGTCAGACCATTGGCTTATCAGTTAGCATTGCCTCTCGAAATGGACAAAATCCATAATGTTGTTCATGTGTCGATGCTCAGGAAGTATAGATCAAATTCATCACATATTATCACCCCGGAGGAAAAAGAGATTCGACCAGATTTGACCTATGAACAATAAACAATTGAGATTCTAGCTAGATGATTCAAAAAACTACGGAACAAAACAATTTTGTTAGTCAGAGTCATTTGGCGGAATCACAAAGTTGAGGAAACTACTTGAGAAAGGGAAGAGGACATGAAAAAACATATTTGCACCTCTTCACATCAGGTACTTACTAAAAATTTTAGAAACTTTTTTTCTTAAGGGGGGAGAGCTGTAATACCCCAAATTTTGGTTAGTGATCAAAATGTAAGTTTTGAAAGTTTAGTGGCTATAATAGAAAATTAGGAAAAGTTCATGGACCTAAGTCATAATTTTTACAAAAAATAATTTTTGTTCCATAAATAGATAGTTTAATTTTGAGAGTGGGGTTTTATTGAAATCATATTTTTGATATGGAAATTAGTTGAAAACTAGAAAGGGTTAAAGTCTGGTAAGAAATCGGTAAATCGGATCGAATAGAAAATTCAGAAAAAATTGAAGGATGATAAATTAGATTAAAAATATTATTTCCATATGTCAAAATGATGGAAAATAATTTGGATCGTTGAATTTGAAGATTTATTTCCATGTTTAATTTGGACCGCTACATCAAAGTGGCAAGATTACAATTTTTTGAAAGTTTTTTGGTAAAATTAGAAAAAGGGTAAAATATTTTGTTCATATTTGACTTTGGAAATATGATAAGGTTACGTGGTTGGTATTATTGAAAATATGTTTCATTAATGGAAAAATAGATATTTCTCATTAAATGAATTTTTTATTTATTTAAACTTAAATAAAGGTTAAATTAACATAAAATTACATGAAAATTTCATGTGAACTCATCAAAAAATCAGCTCCATAGTTGTACCCCAACCTAAGGTAAGAGAAAATTTCATTTCAATTTTTGAGCAATTTCCTTTGGTTTTTGGATCGTGTCGTGAAATAGAAAGTTGTTTTACGCAAAAAATGCTATCAGTTGGTACCAATATTGCATGTTAATCTTGCCTGTGTTGAAAGATCCCAAATTTTAGGGTTTTTATTCATATTAGGGTTTATGGAATTGATAAAGGATTTTGATGTTTTTGAGGTAGTAGAATCATATACAATCCTGATTTATGATTAAAATCACTTATACATGGCTATGATTTAGGGGAAAGAAGTGTTTTGATGAATTTTGATGAGGGCTTTGATTTTAGAGGTCATGAAATGTTGAATCGATGTTGATTTCATGTTTGAATTTAGTGAAAATCTTGAAACCCTAAACTACATATGTAATACCCATTTCTTGGATACATTTCCGTACACAAGTCACAGCTGTGACATAACTTTTAAGAACATTTCCTTATTTGTAAACCCATAAAATTTTGTTTCAAAAATAATTTTTTTGTTGATATCATAATAATAAAACGTTTGTTGTAAAATATTACAAAAATTATAACTTTAATACATTCCAAAGCATTTTTTTAGTCCAAATACATGCCAGCTAATTATCAAAATAGACATAAATGTCCTATAGTTATTGATGAGACAACCTTTGATTGATGATGCTCACTACACTCCTTACTCCGCTAGTCTTTGATATTTCCTACATATGAAATCAACACATGCTAAGTATTTACTTAGTGAGGTAATAATACAAAATGAATTATACTTAAATATAAGCATGTCACAATTTATCAAAGTACGAATGAACATCATATAATTCATATCAATACATCAAATTTGCTTGGCAAACCAATCTTCATTCAAATTGCATGATAACTATCTTTAGTATGCCCAAGATACCTATCCATCAGTAGTTTCTAATTTATCCTTTATTTTACCCAATGTATGTCAAATGAGAATCCAATGTACATGCATTACACCGAAGTGCCAAAATGGAAATTCACAAACTCATTATGAATTCAATGGAGTGCACACCTAGTGTCGAAATGGTTATTCATAAACACATTATGAATACTATGGGTTGCACATTTAGTGTCGAAAATGTACCGTTATGTATTAAACATAATCGATCGATAATTTATATACATAATTATATTTTAAAATGGTAATTCATAAACTTATTATCAATACCATGATTGCACATATAGTGCCAAATGTACACGTAGTACTGATATGAAAATGAATTGTTATGCATTTAACAAAATCGATCGATACCATCATCATACACAAAGTATGTCGAAATGCACCTATGACTCTCAATGCACATATAATGGGCTTTAAAGTCAATTTCACATATTTAAACATTTATTTCTGCAATATCGATAACCATTGAACAACTTCAACGTTCATCTATTCCATTTAGAGCAATTAATACTCTAAAATTTATTCGTATTATCATTTCCATAAACATTATGAAAACATAACAAAGTACTACAAAACATGCTTTATCAAAACTTTCAAGGTTGACTCGTCGCAAGTCTACCTCATTTCATAGAAGTACAATAAATGCACTCACTTGATATACCTCATTAGTATATTGTAATGATGTCCAACTATTCGGCAACTTTATTCTTACACTTTTTCTTGCTTGACTCTGTAGCTTGGTTACGATCTATACAAGCATCCATTAACTACACATATCATACAAATGTTTGTATATTTCTAACATTTATTCTTTTAATAATACTCAATAGTACTATTGTTTTCAATTTATATTAAAATTCATCATATCATAAAATTTCAGGCTCAATAGTATCGGTACCCCTACTATGGTATTGATACTCCTATATTATGGTACAGATACTCCCTTCAGTATCAATACTTTCCTCTTAGTATTGATACCCACATCATTATCGATATTATTTGCATTAGTATCGATATTGTTCATCCTATTTCCTCAAATTTAAACCTATAATATCGATATTGTTCTTCGGGTACCTATACCCTTACCTAGATTTTCCTTTTTTCATTTCAATTTTTACCCAAATTTTTTTGATTCTCTTACTTTTACCTCCAACAACACCATTAAACCCATCCTTACTAAACCCAACTAACTTTCCTTCATTAATCTTCCTATAACATATAAAATCTTCAAATAACATTCCAACCCAAGAATCACACTACTTTTTTATACATGTTTTTAATTACAACCAAGGCTTCTAATATCTCATTTACTTCTTTGACAAGTCAAATTTACTTGTAAACTTCAATAAAAACTCATATTTCATCATATCACTCAAAAACCCATTTTCTTAAACCTCAAATAATTCACTAATCACTTAGTTTTAATCATCTTGAACTTTCCTTAAGCCTCTATATCACTTAAGGTTTCAAAACCAGCCCATAAACTAAAGGAAAACCCAACTTGAAGAAATCTTACCTTTGGTTATGGGGGAGAGCACGGGAAAATGGGAAGAAGGAGAAGAGAACCAAGTTTGCCCTTTTTACCATTTTTCCCTTTCCAACTTTATTAAATATCCCCATAAAAATGAATATTAAATTCATTAATTCTAAAAGACTAAATTGTCCTTCCATTATTCCATTTTTACTAATTAGTCTTAAACATAATTTTCCCAATTCATTTCTTGTACTTTACCATTTATTCAATTCAATCCTCCAAATTTTAAATCCTTTCATTATGGTCACTGACCCGACGTTTGGGGTATTACAACATACCATTCGACCTTGAGGAAATGAGTTGGGAAAATTGTAGAAAAATTCCCATGGCTTATAAATGATATTTGAAAGGTTTTCGAAGCCTTAGAAAAACTTTTGGGCCAATATATAATTTTTATAAAGTTAAGAGACTTATTCAATAATTTTGTAAAGTAATGGGTTGAATGTGTTATTATTCAATAGATGATGTACATTACTAGAAATTACTACTTGAGGGCTTAAGTTGAAGTTAGAATGTAAAATTTAGCTATTTTAGAAAGTTGGAAAAATTTAAGTACAAAATGGCAAGTATTGGAAAAGTTAGTGACTTAAGTGGTAAATATGGCATTGTTGAGGCATTGGACTGAAAATTAAATGCTTTAAATTTATTGGGCTTATTTGAGCTTGAATTGAATAATTTAAGACAAGGGCTCATTATGAATAAATAGGAAAAGTTAAGATGAATATTAAAATAATTCGAAAATAGTAGTACTTTTGAGTATTATTATTTTATATAAATATTATTATGAGTACTAACATGCATTTTATATTTGTATATGCTTTATATGGATGATTGCGTAGATCGTGATCAAATTCGTGATACAAGCAACCTAGAAAGCAAGAAAAAATTAAAGAGCAGTCGGACTTTGTCAGTAAGGAATAATAGTGAGGCATACCAGGTGAGTGATTTTATTATGTACTTAAATGATATAAGGATGACTTGCGATGAGTCAACCTTGATTATTTTTATTTAAATATATTTTAACACATTTTGAAATATTTTCATAAAGTTTATGAAAATGGTTTTACGAGTGATATTAGGGTATGAACTGCCCTAAAAAGAATGGATTGTTTCACACAAATTATTATTTATTGATGGATTGGAATAAATGTTTAACCTACAATTTGGATTTTAAAGCCTATTGTATGTACATGGAGAGTCATAGGTGCATTAGTAATACCATAAATAAGGTGGTATTGTAGTAGTGCTTTGTGTACTATAACATTATGTATGTAATTGGCATACTTGGTGTGTGATAGATGTCTATCGATTTTTGTTTAATGAATTATTACATTTTCATACAAGTACTTTGTGTACTTTGAGTAGTACTTCGTGTACTATGGAACTTTGTGTGCAAGAATGGTAGTCGTACATGATTACTATTCCGAAATGGTTAGTATAGTGTTGTTGTGTACCACAATACCTATACGTTATTGCAACACTTAGGTGCTTATTTTGTACCTTGCATTCTCATTTGTCATACATTGGGTTGTGAATGGATATTTTGTATTATACTAATTGATAAGCATGCTAGGCATATGAAATACTCTTTTGTAGGTTATTTGATGGAAAATTATCTTATCAAGTCAATTTGCGTTAATATATTTTATAAAATTAAATTTGAATTTTGATCTTTTATGAAAAACTTATGTTTTAATAGGCCTCTTTTATTATATTATGCTTCAGTAAGTGAATACTTAGCATGCGATGATTTTCACGCGTAGGTAATAGCGTACGATCAGATTGAGGAGTGCAATTGATATAATCTGTCAAGGATTGCCTCATCAGTAACAGTATGACATATCTTGATGTTTGTTTTTATATTAATAGCCGGCATGTACTTATATATTATATGATGCTCTAATAGGACATATTGTAATTGGTTTGTAGTACTATATTATACTTAAACGTAAGCTACTATGTGATGGATTTTCAAAATGCTATTTATATATTTAGTAGTTAATGAACGAACATAATATTAAATCATTTAAAAATATATTACTAGTTTTCAAGTACAATATTGTTTTAAAAGCAATGAAAGGCTTTGATGTCTCCCACGAGAATCTGTGAGAGATCTTATTATAATCCATTTATTGGTCATTCCACAAGAGTTTAGGGTACCAAACTTTGTAAAATATGAGTGTAAAAATTGCCCTGATCCATTTGAAGATGTTCTATAGAAAGATAGAAGGATATTTAAACAAAGATAATTTATTGATCCATTACTTTCATGACAGTCTTACTGGAGCTATTGTGGTATTGTATAATCGATTGAGCAAAGAACAAATTAGGTCATGGTTTGATCTGGTCAATGTTATTTTGGAACAATAACGATATATCAAGGGCTTGGCTCCGAGTCATCAAATCTCCAGAAAATGAATATGGAAACTACTGAAAACTTTAAAGAGTATGCATTAAGATTGAGAGGCATGTAAGATCAAGTTCAACCTCCTATATCAAAGGAAGAAATATTATACATGTTTCATAGTATCCTTCCATCTCCATTCTTTGAGTTAATGGTTGTAAATTCAACAGATGACTTCAAGATCTTATGACAAATGGAGAATTAATAAAAGATGTAATCAAAAAAGGAAACCTAGAAGTCACTTCCAAAGATCCAGCCGACCAAGTAACAAGGAAAAAAGTTCATATGAATAAAAGTCACTTCCAAAATCCTCACAGTCATAAAAGATAGGAGACATATAGTCACTCAGATAGGCAATAGAAGAATCCTTGAATAAGAAAGGCTTTAGAGGTATTCCAAACGCCCATATCAGAATTGTTCCTTCATTTGATTAAAGTTCAATACCTCACTTCAAGACTGATAAAAGTGATGTCAAACCCTTTAGCTCATAGCTATGATGGAAATAGTGTTTTTGATTTCTAGATGGGGGCATATGGACATTCTACAGGGAATTGTAGGCCATTGATGAAAGAAATAAAAATACTTGTTAGTAATAGGCCATTAACCCAAGAGTTGGTCAAGTAATGGATGGTTAACTCAAAAGGGGCATCAAAATACAAGGTGTAACGTTCAATTGAACCTAGTGCATCAACATCAGGTGCACAGCGGGAGGCATTCTGGGATTAACATGTGAGTTTGTTACTCACCCTCTATGAAGCTTAGTTGCATTCATATTTTGTTTGAATTTGTTTTTTTTGTCTTTCATTATTTTTTGGGATTTTTTTAAAATTTCTTTAATTAAATAAAAACTACTCCTTTTTAGACAATGAGCAATGAAACAATTTCCTTTTGAAGTTCAATTAATACAATAAACTATTTTTATAGCCTTTGACAAGTGGCAAGATTAAACCCTTGTAAAGAATAACCTTGATAATGCTTCAAAGATTAAACCTGAAAGGTACACCCATATTCTTGCAGGATTGAACCTTATTTTCACAAGACAATAGATACAAAGAAAATGCATTCAGTTATGTATAGACAAAATGAAGTAACTCATGTATAAAGTCGCAAAATTGATTATATCACACTTTTGTTGAGGACGTTCAATGATGATTATAATCTTCAAAAATGGGATGGTGAAGTATATGAAATTAAACTCTAAAGATGAAATTTCATGATCTTCAACGACACCCAAATTATAACAGGTTCTTCTTAACGATCTTAAGAAATCTTGAAGCTAAGTGATCGCTTGTAAAATGTATATGCTAAGGCAAGAAAATTTGTGCAAGTATACACAATCGATGCAAGTAATATAGTAGTGAGTGAGTATCGTCTCCACAGGGATTGGATTAGAAATAAATTTTCACCACAACTAGAATTAATGTCACAAGCTAAGTCCTACTAAGTATTATCCCAAGAACTAATATTAATGAACTAAGAAAAATGATTCAATGATTTCAGAAAAGTTTGGTCGAGGAAAAATTAATATGCGAACTGATAAAACAAAACAAGTGATGGTTTAAATATAATGCAAATAACCTCACATATTCAGACGTATCACAGAGCACTTATGCTAAATTATTATCTTGACAACAATTATTCTCAGTTTAGAATGAACTATTATGACTCACTAAAGCTACCAGACAAGATTACTAGGTATTCTTAGACGGTTGCTACAGCAATACCTCTCGGTGTTAACTACAGACGTGGTCTCTCTTACTCTAGCATCTATCCCTTTTAGTCGTTCGAAACTCACTCATTATCTCTAAGGTAGACAAGTTAGAACTTCACCATCCCTGATTCATTACATTGCTCACGTTGATCTATCTTAATTCTCTCGAATTTAAGAATCTCTTATCTAGACAAAAGGCTATCTCTCGATGCTCTTACAGTGCTAAGGTAAAATATTTAAACTATGAGCAAAACAGTCATAAGCGAAACATAATTCGTCATTCTTAAACATAAAAATATTGTTAAGGTAAAACAAAGTTTAACACGTAGTAAAGCATTCATGGTGCTATCAAAGATCATTCTAGATTCAACGTTTAATATAACCCCAAATAAAATAAGAGTTAAAAGCAAAGGAATAATGACTCCCAAAACCGGGGGCTCTATCGTGACAATCCTGATCAGCACCATGCCTGCCTTGGTGATCACCCTCTCTCGACGCCTGATCACCGCTCTGCTATTATCTGGCTATGGAGGACACCAAGGAAGGTTGGTGGGTAGACGGTGGGAAAGTACTGCAGTTGCTTGCTCACGCCTTAGATAAAGCTCTTCTCTCTTCTTTCTTGCCTCCCCTTTTTGGCGGCTACCACTGGTTATTTATAAGGAAAGATCTCATAGGACTTTGTCTACTTTTGGAGTTTCCTTAACTAGTCGTTATTAATTGCCCAGACTTAAAAAGGAAAGACAGCTGGCGGCTATCAGAATAATTGAGGCTTGCTTGCACGTGAAGTAGGTCATCCAGCTGGCGAGTGACATAGGCGGTTTCGCCACACCTGCTTCAGGCTTCCTCAAATAAATCTTACCTCGGTGAGATAAATCTGCTCTTCACGTTCTCATCTGTTCTGTTGGCCATTTCACTTTTTTATTGTCATGACTGAAATGTTCTTCCTCTGTAGGATTCCTGCACAAACACAACCCAAACAATCCTTTCTCTTCTGCAGCATTAGTCAAACCAAATAAAATCTTGCCTAAGAAAAACTTATCCACCACAGGCTAATATAACCTATATGCAACTAAATGCAACTAAAAATGCAGTGCATACATTGTTTAGACGAGAAATAACTTAAGTGAAAAGACTAGGAATTAAGTCTTTTTACGGAGTTATCACACCCCAAACTTAAGCTATTGCTTGTCCTCAAGTAATGGATAATAGCTAGAAGAGAATTAAAATTGTCATCGCAAAGCAGTATTAAGAAAATCATATGGTTTAAGATTTCAGGTTAACAGTCATATCAGTCAAGTTACTTCCCTAGTCAAGATCCCTTGCTATTGTGTGTGCGTGATTATAACCAGTCTATGCATAGAGGTAATTAGAAAACTTAAAGTAAGCACTTTTGATTTGTCAAGGCAATAAATTATTCATCAGGCTTAGTTTATACTCCTAGTTATTTATCAACATTTATTCTCTTTATTCATTTTTTATAGGGGAGTCAGCTCATCACACCTACCTTTCCACACTCTAGGTGAAAGGAAGCATACGTTCCACCCCCAAGTTAGTCGGGCAGAGTCATCATGTGACTACTTTCATTCACTCATATGCTTTGGTTACTCTTGATTTGTTTTGGAGTTTTTCTTGTTCATGCCTTTGCACAGAGGAGTGTTCCTTTTTATTTTAGAGTTTTTTCAAGTTTTTAAACACTAGAGAGTTTCCACTTTACCCTTTGAATAATTTTGAAGTCTCGACAAATAGAAATTTCTTTCCTACAAATTTTACAGATTACCTAAAGCAAAAACAACCGAAAATCGTGTTTATACATTTCAAGGAATCAAGCCTAGGGTTGGTTCTCTTCTTTATACAGTCTTAACAATAATTCTGACCTAGGCAATAAAATTTTGCATTCATCATTTGGCATCCCTAATTCATTCCTAACAATAATCTCAACCTGCTTATGTCATGACAACCAAAATTCTTAACCAATTATCATCAATTGCTTCCTAACAAAGTATGACAGAATATGGTGCAATACCTCCCCCAAACCTGAAGGATACATTGTCCTCAATGCATCAAATTAAAACTACATGATGTTATGTGCATATGTGAAAAAGAAAAATAAAAAATAAAAAAAACTAAAGTAAAAACTCACTGTGGTGGGGTGGCTTGACTAGACACCCTCATTCGGCGTCATTTGGAAGGAGAGGGAATCTCTGATCCAGAGTCTACTACTGTTAGCGAGGGAGATGGATGAAGTATATGACCTGCAGTTCTCTTGTAGTGCTTCTTGCTGGATGAGGCTCATGCTGGACTACATGGCTCGTTCGTAGGAGTTGGTTGTGCTGGATGGTGATGTACTAGTAGATGTTACCTGCAGTTCTCTTGTAGTGCTTCTTGCTGGATGAGGCTCATGCTGGACTACATGGCTCGTTCGTAGGAGTTGGTTGTGCTGGACTGGTGATGTACTAGTAGATGTTGTTGGGACTGGCGATGTTGTCGAACAGGGGACTGAATAGGATCATGCTCGGGTTGCTTCAGTGCTAGTGTGAAATCTTCATCAGTGAAGAAGTGGGGTGGAGTATCATCACTGCTTTCGGTGGTCGAGAAGGATGAGGAGCTGAGGAATTCTTCTGTGTCACCTTGGCATTCCTCTGGTACAGGTGGTACTTGAGTTGCTAGTGGTGGCACATTAACGGGTACTTCTGGGGGAACGTCTAGAGGTGTATGTGATGTCGAGGCATGGAATGTGCTTTTGCCACATTATATTTGAGGGTAACAGCGGGGAAGGTCGATAGTCTGATGTTTGTGTTCAAGAGCAACTCCTTGAAAAAGGTGTTGAGTTGCATGTCCCTAACCTTGACGTACTCGAAGTAAATATCCATGTGGTCCTCCAGCCAACCAATCTTTTCATGTATTTCTCGAGTTTGCGTGACCAAAGCGGTCATTCTAGTCGTGGCAACCAATTTTGCTCCTCGCTCCAAACCTTCCTGTGGGTCGCTATCATTGAAACTCATCAGCTCGAGGACCTTTTTCTTGGTAATACCCTCTTTTGGTTTAATGTAATCCTTGAAGTGATCGTTAGGAACCTTTTTCTTCTTGCACAATATGGTTATAAGATTTGGAAACAATAGATTGCCTCGGTTCCTCTTGGCACATTCATGGATCTTCTCGAAGATAATTTCGCTCACGTTGATCTTCCTCCTGTAAATGATCGAGTACAGGAGCATCAATCTCTTCATGATGACAATGGTGTTGTGAGACGTGGGCATGAGCTTGCCCATGAGGAAGTGGTTCCATAACTTCATATTTGGTTTTAGGGCTCGGCTATCAACTCTCTTCCTGTGGGGGTCTTTCCTTCAAACTTGGCCCACCCGAAGCATAGATCATGCAGTATGCCACTGTATGTTTCATGATCGGCCTCTGCCACAAATCGCTTGTGCTGCTCCTCAACTTTTCCTAACTTAAAGTATCGGTTGCGTGCAGAGGGGGAAAATCGAATGAGCTTTCCTCGAACATAAACCGTGTGCTTAGACGAATCCTTGAGATGGGTATAGAATTTCTGTACCATCGCCGGTGCTACGGCTTTGGGATTGCGAGCAAACTTCTCCCAATTATGTTTCTTTATCACGTCCATCACCTCTGGTCGAAACGGCTCCTCTTATTCTGCGGGAAAGACGAATCCATCTTCCAAATAGACTTGATGTTTCTGAAAAACATTGAAGCGTGCTTCTGCTTCGGCTGTTTGGAAATGTTCAAAACTCTGTGTTGGGGCTGGGACTTTTCTTGGTCTTACCATTTTTTTTGGTTGATATCAATGGTGACAATGGGGAGAGAATAAATTTTTTTCTTCCTTAGTGATGAGAGGTTGAGGCACGATGAAGAAGAAGAAGTTATTGAATAGTTTGTTTCTTTGGAAAGTAATAGGTGGTTTCAGGGTAATTTAGTCCTTTCAAGACGGGAAAAGATTTCTCATTAAATGGGAAATATATGATTGGACATAAAGGGGGAGAAAATATTTCTTTCCCTCTTTATTCTGCCGCCAAAACCATGTGCCCTAGGACTTTTTCTTTCATGCATACTTCAACTCCCCACACATGTTCCTTGCATTCCTACAATAAGAAAGAAGAAAATAATAAAATAAAACAGATTAAAGCAGAAAATAACTTATCTTATTTATGTACATAATTCAAATTTTCGTTACCTAGACAACGAAATTTTGTTCAAGAAAGTAGAGCAAACTCTTAGGCATCATGTGCCAACGATGCCGATTTGTCGCGCATGACTAGGGCTCCTTTGTACTCCTTGAGTCTCTGCCCGATCACCTTGAAGATGGAATCATCGTTTTGGTTTTGAATTTCAATTACTCCATTGTCATAGACTTGGTGAACGATAAACGACCCTGACCATCTTGATTTCAGCTTGCATGGGAATAACTTAAGGCGTGAATTGTAGAGCAGTACTTGTTGTCCATAATAAAATTGCCTCGGCAATATTTTTCTGTCATGTCATCGTTTTGTTTTCTCCTTGTATAGGCGGGCATTCTCGTATGCATGTGCTCTAAATTCATCCATCTCATTAAGCTCTAAAAATCTTATATCTCCAGCAAGCTGAGCATCCATGTTTAGCTTCTTGATGGCCCAGTAGGCTTTATGTTCGAGTTTAACCGGCATATGACATTCTTTTTCATATACCAGTTTGAATGGTGACATTCCCAATGGTGTCTTGAATGTTGTGCGATGAGCCCACAGTGCTTCATCTAGCTTTGGCGACCAGCCTTTTCGACTAGGGTTGACCACTTTCTCAAGGATCTGTTTAATTTACCGATTAGATACTTAAGCTTGTCCATTCGTTTTAGGGTGATACGCCATAGCAATCATATGTCGTACTCCATATCGCTTTAGTGCCTTGGCAATCAATTTATTATCGAAATGAGTGCCTTCATCGCTGATGATAGCTCGTGGTGTTCCAAATCAGGTGAATATATTTTTGTGTAAAAATTATAACACCGTCTTGGAATCATTTTTAGGTGTAGAAATGGCTTCAACTCACTTTGATACATAGTCTACTGCCAAGAGGATGTACAAATCCCTAAAAGATGTGGGAAAGGGTCCCATGAAGTTTATTCCCCATTCGTCGAATATTTTGATTTCCAGAATATTTTTCCATGGCATCTCATGCCATTACGAGATGTTTCTTGTTCGTTGACATCTATCACATGACTTGTAGAATTTATGCGCATCTTTGAACAGGGTTGGCCAATAAAATCCGAACTGAAGTACTTTTGCTGCTGTTCTCATTCCACCAAAATGCTCTCCATATGGACGAGTGAAATTGGTGTAGGATATCTTATTGCTCTTCTTCTGGAATGCATCTTCAGATTATTAGGTGTCCACATTGCTTGAATAGAAATAGTTCATCCCAATAGTAATGTCGCACATCATGTCGAAACCACTTTCTGCCCTGGCTAGATAAATCAGGAGGAACAGTACCACTAACAAAAAAGTTAATAATGTCAGAATACCACGACGCAGCCGTGACAAATAATATTTTATCGTTAGGGAAATCTTCTTTAATTTCTATGATGTCAGGATAATCAGGTTTGTTATCTAGCCTAGACAAATAGTCTACCACTTGAGTCTCTATACCTTTTATATCCTTGATCTCTAAATCAAATTCTTGCAGTAGTAATACCCACCGAATTAGTCTAGGCTTTGCATCTTTTTTATAAATAAGATATTTAATGGAAGAGTGATTTGTGTGCACAATTACCTTAGTGCCTATTAGATATTGCCTTAACTTATGGAATGCACTACTGCTAAGTGTTCTTTTTCAGTGGTGGTATAGTTAACCTGTGCATCAATAAGAGTACGGCTTGCATAGTAGATAACATGAAAGATTTTACTTTTTCGTTGCCCTAGCACTGCTCCGACTACATAGTCACTAGCGTCGTACATGAGCTCAAATGATTCATTCTAGTCTAGTGGGATAACAATTGGTGTTGCCGAAAGCTTATTCTTCAAATCTGTGTGAAGGCATGCAAATAATCATTAGTAAATTCAAATGGATGATTTTGTTGAAGCAAAAAGACATAAGGTCTTAGAAATTTATGAAAAGTATTTTATGAACCACCTGTAAAAGCATGTATGTCCAAGGAAACTGCGTACACCTCGCACATTAGTAGGTGGGAGAAGATTTGCAATTGCATCTACCTTGGCTTTGTCGACTTCGAGGCCATGGCATGAAATTTGGTGACCCAACACTATTCCTTATGTTACCATAAAATGGCATTTTTCCCAATTCAGTAATAGGCTAGCTTCTTCTAACCATTTCAACACCTTGGATAAATTTCTGAGACATCGGTCAAAAATCATCACTCGAAACGGAGAAGTCGTCCATAAATATTTCCATGCACTCTTCCCCCATATCCGAAAAGATTGTCATCATGCATCTTTGGAATGTAGATGGAGCGTTACACAGTCAAAACGACATTCGTCTAAATGCATAGGTACCATACGGGACGTGAAAGTTATTTTTTCTTGGTTCTCGGTTGCTATGGCAATTTGGTTATACCCTGAGTATCTATCAAGAAAGTAGTAAAATGCTTTTCCCGCTAATCTATCCAGCATTTGGTCGATAAAAGGGAGGGGAAAATGATCATTCTTTGTGGCTTTGTTGAGCTTCCTGTAATCCATGCATATGCGACATCTCGTGATTGTTCTTGTGGTGAGGAGCTCGTCATACTCGCTTTTAACCACGGTCACACCTCCTTTCTTTGGTACGCATTGCACCGAGCTAACCCATGAACTATCGAATATCGAATAAATTACTCTCGCATCCAATCATTTTATAATTTCCTTCATGACTACCTTCTTTATGATCGGGCTGAGCTGTCTTTGGGGTTCTACCGAGGTGTTGTGGCTATCTTCGAGATTGATTTTGTGCATGCATATGGTCAGACGGATTCCTTTTAAGTCTGCCATCTTCCATCCTATAGCTTTCATGTGCTGTGACAAAACATTCAACAAACTACTCTCTGTTCGGAGGTTAGGTTGGCAGAAATTATCACTTATAGGGTTTCATCAACTCCTAGATAAGAATATTTCAAATATGATGGCAAAGTTTTAAGTTCCAATTTCGGTGCATGTTGTGAAGATAACTCATGAGATTTAACTTCCTCATATTCTAAGGGTTCAAATTTTATACCTGATATGTTATGAAGAAGTCTCGATTAGTCCCTTGTCTTTCCTCCGCATCTTGCATTGGTATCGTTTTCTAGGTGTTCATTGCTCAGATTTCTGTGATCGAGGCCATTATTTTCAGGATCGTCTTCTGAAAATAGTTCGTCTGGGCCAAAGTTTTCTACTTCATGTATCTCAGTTGTGGTTCATGGTACAAAGTATTGTATTGATCGAGCCTCAAGGATTCACCTCGTCCAAGGATTGCTTTTTCCTCAATCTTGTTAATGCATTGGCATTCCTCTGAATCGTCCACGCATTTCATAGAGTTGAATACATTGATAGTGAAGCTTTGCTCGCCTACTCTCATGGTGAATTCTCCCTTTTCACAATCTATGAGGATTCTCCAGGTGGCTAAGAAGGGGCATCCCGAATGATTGGTGTGTTTTTCATCGGCATCGAAATCCAGGATGAGAAAATCAATTGGAAATACAAATTTATCCACCTTTACTATGACGTCTTCTATTCTGCCGTCGGGTCACACATAAGACCTGTAGGATGACCGAGCTGGGATGGGCGTGATACCCGTCCAGCTTCATAAATATGGATTTTTGTATCAAGTTTACACTTGATCCCAAATCAATAAGAGCTCGTCCTATGAAGTCATTACCAACAGATTTTTGTTGTCGTGACAACACGTTCTACATTCCTTTTCTTTGTAACAATGAATTTTTTGTTATCCAGTTGTGTTACGCCTTGGCGAGGATTGTTCATGTGTTCTCCCCCAAACTTATCATCTTGGTCGACTTGTTTTCCACTCTTTAGCGTAAGTACATTGCATTGCTCATTCCCATGATGCTTAGTGACTGTTCTCCCCCAAACTTATCATCTTGGTCGACTTGTTTTCCACTCTTTAGCGTAAGTACATTGCATTGCTCATTCCCATGATGCTTAGTGACTTCAGTATCACTAGGGAGATTTCCATGTAGGCGAGAATGTAATGCTATAGCAATTTATCCCACTTGATTCTCCAACGCTCTGAGAGATGAACTATGGCTTTGCAAAAGCGTTTCTTGGCTTTGTAGCAAATTTCCTTAATTTTTAATTATTGCATAATGTTCATGCATCAAGGTTGTTGTGGAAGCCATGAAATCTTTTGTCGAGGCCATGAATTCCTACACTGATAACTTCAAGGAATTAGTATTCAAATTAGTGTTAGAGAAAGAAGCTATACCTTTATTATTCTGCCAAGGCTGCTGATTCTAAAAATGTTGATGGTCAGAATTAGTTTGTTATGGCCTGTAATTTGTGGCTTGATTGTTACTATTCCCTTGATTACTCCATGAAAAATTTGGGTACTATCTCCAACCAGGATTATACGTGGTTGAATAGGGGTTATTATTGTTCCGATTATAGTTGCCCAAAAAATTGGTTAACTCATGGTTTTCAAGACATTCATTCTCATGATGATGGCCGTGACAAAATTGGCATACATTATTCGTCATCTTGACTTCTCTTACCTTATTAGGACGTTGCAAATTTTTCAACATATTGGTTATGGCCGAAAGTTGAGCTGCTACCGAATCCTTACCTTTTAATTCATATGCTCCTGATGTTTTTCATCCAGTTCCCAATCTTGCACTTGGAAATTGATAATCATTATTTGTTATCCTGTCGAGGATGTCAAAAGCTCCGTCGGGTGATTTGTCTAGTAAGGTGCCATTCGCTTAGGCATCTAGCATCATTCGAGTTGGTGCGTTGACTCCATTATAAAACATCACCACTTGCGTCCAATCGTGAAATCCACGGTTAACACATTTGCGAAGTAGACTTTTATACCTATCCCAGCATTCGTACATTGATTCATCATCTTCTTGGCGAAAACTAGCGATGTCATTCCGAAGCTGTGTATTCATATTGGGCGGATTATATCGGACTAGGAAACTCTTGCATAAATCTGCCCATGACTCCATTGAGCCAGAAGAAACTCCGCAGAGCCAAGCTCTTGCTCTATCGCGTAAGGAGTAAGGAAAAATCTTTAGTTTGAGCACATCTTCATGTACTCCTTGTTATCGAAATGAATCGCATACTTCAAGAAAAGTACGTACATGTTGCCTAGCATCTTCATTGGGTGTACCACTAAATTGGCCAATAGAGTTCAGCATATTAAACATCATCGGTTTAAGTTCAAAATGAGTGGCTTGTATCTCCGGTGCCACTATGCCTAGATTGAGATCATCAAGAATAAGGTTCAAATGATCTCGTATCGCTCTTGGTCTTTCAACTTGAAGATTAATTACTACATTTGGATATCCTAGATATCCCATGTTGTATTGCATTTGGAGTTGATTTGATTGTTCTCTAGTTCTTTGGTACGCAACCTTTGTCTAAGTGATTGCTCAATTTCAGAGTTGAATGGTTCCAAAGGCTTACCAGAAGATCTCAGGGTCATGCAATAATAAAAACCTACAAAAGAAAATAAAAACTACGTTAGACTAAGTAAATATAAAGTGACCAAAAGGAACTTGTTATGGCTAAATTTTTTGCCAATCCCCGACAACAGCGCTAAAAACTTGATCGCTTGTAAATGTATATGTAATGGCAAGCAAATATGTGCAAGTATACACAATCGATGCAGTAATATAGTAGTGAGTGAGTATCGTCTCCACATGGATTGGATTAGAAATATATTTTCACCACAACTAGAACTAATGTCACAAGCTAAGTCCTACTAAGTATTATCCCAAGAACTAGTATTAATGAACTAAGAAAAATGATTCAATGATTTCAGAAACGTTTGGTCGAGGAAAAATTAATATGCGAACTGATTAAACAAAACAAGTGATGGTTTGAATATAATGCAAACAACCTCACATATTCAGACGTATCACATAGCACTTATGCTAAACTATTATCTTGACAACAATATTCTCAGTTTAGAATGAATTATTATGACTCACTAAAGCTGTCAGACAAGATTACTAGGTATTCTTAGACGGTTGCTACGGTAATACCTCTCGACGTTAACTATAGACGTAGTCTCTCCTACTCTAGCATCTATCCCTTTTAGTCATTTGAAACTCACTCCTTATCTCTAAGGTAGATAGTTAGAACTTCACCATCTCGGATTCATTCCATTGCTCACGTTGATCTATCTTAATTCTCTCGAATTTAAGAATCTCTTATCTAGACAAAAGGCTATCTCTCGATGCTCTTAGAGTGCCAAGACATGTTTTACCAAAACCCAAGGCTATCTCTCGATGCTCAAGGCTATCTCTCGATGCTCTTACAGTGCTAAGGTAAAATATTTAAACTATGAGCAAAACAGTCATAAGCGAAACATAATTTGTCATTCATAAACATAAAAATATTGTTCAGGCAAAACAAAGTTTAACACCAAGTAAAGCATTCATAGTGCTATTAAGGATTATCCAAGATTCAACGTTTAATACAACCCCAAATAAAATAAGAGTAAAAAATAAAGGAACAACGACTCCCAAAACCAGGGGCTCTATCGCGACAATCCTGATCAGCACCGCGCCTACCTTTGTGATCACCCTCTCTCGAGGCTTGATCAACACTCTGCTATCATCTGGCTATGGAGGACACCAAGGAAGGTTGGTGGGTAGATGGTAGGAAAGCACTGCAGTTGCTTGCTCACGCCTTAGGTAAAGCTCTTCTCTCTTCTTCCTTGTCTTATCTTTTTTGCGGCTACCGCTGGTTATTTATAAGGAAAGATCTCCTAGGTCTTTTTCTGCTTTTTAAGTTTCCTTAACTAGCCGTTATTAGTTGCCCAGACTTAAAAAGGAAAGGCGACTGGTGGCTGTTAGAATAATTGAGGCTTGCTTGCACGTGAAGTAGGTCATCCAGCTGGTGAGTGACATAGACGGATTCGCCACACCTGCTTCAGACTTCCTCAAATAAATCTTGCCTCGGCGAGATAAATCTGGTCTTCACGTTCTCATCTGTTCTGCTGGCCTTTCCACTTTTTCATTGTCATGACTGAAATGTTCTTCCTCTGTAGGATTCGTGCACAAACACAACCCAAATAACCCTTTCTCTTCAGCAGCATCAGTCAAATCAAATAAATCTTGCCTAAGAAAAACTTATCCACCACAGGCTAATATAACCTATATGCAACTAAATGCAACTAAAAATGCAGTGCATACTTTATTTAGATGAGCAATAACTTAAGTGAAAAGACTAGGAATTAAGTCTTTTTATGGAGTTATCACTCAGTAATTAGAAAGTTATTATTAGGTGAGTGTAATAATGGTTGTAATGCCTAAAGTGAGGATAATGAGTGTCATAAGGGCGATAATGCCTAAGGTGAGGTTGATGAGTGCAATAAAGGAGATAATGCCTAAGGTGAGGCTGATGATTGCAATAAAGGTGATAACACCAAATATAAGGGTGATGAGTTCAATAAGGGTGGTAATGCCAAAGGTTGAGGTGAAATAAGTGTATGTGGTCCAATAAGGGCAGTAATGCCTAAGGCTTATGATGCGTTTAGGTGAAAGAGGGACTAAGGGAGTTGAGACACACTTGTTTTAGTGAACTTCACACAAGCACCCATAAATTTTGTTTTAGACCGATATTTTTTCACTGTCTTTTCTAAAGGAGTCTATAAAGTTCGAACTAATGGAAGATTTTTTAGAATCGAAATAGAAGTGTTCTAAAAGGTATAGCAATTGAATATTCTATTTAATTCATTTTGCCTGCATCCAATTAGAATGTTGAGCCGAGTTAGAGGGGCATGTCATGATGCTTGCAGAGATCGAGAAAAGAACAATGTCTTGATGATTGAAACCATAGAAAATAAAAGGCTAACCAAAAATAAACCTATTGATATTCATACTTGTCAAAAGACTATATTTCTAAAAATAAAATTTTAGATTTACTTGTTATTCATTGAACTGTTTATTTGTTTCAATTGTGAGCCTGAAGTAAGGGCATCACTTTATATTGTAAAATTCTTTCATTCTTATGAATTCTAAAAAATGAAGAAATGAGAAAAATATTTCCAAACAGGACGATCATAGGAAATGAATGAGGTCCTTGAAGTTGATGACGCTCATTCTGCCTCAAATGAATAAGTGATACAGTAAACAAAAACACTAAAGCAAGGAAAATAAATAATACATTAGCAATAAAGACGTTCTCCGATTTCTTATCAATAAAACCTAAAAAATTATAAGACTCTAGAATAAACTTTTCACACTTCTTTGTGTCCTTTCGACATCAATATCTAATCAAGTAACAGGCGATTGTCTTAATAAGAAGGGGCATGACTTATTCTGAGACTTTTTGATATCTCGATATATAAAAAATATTCAAGGTATTTCTTTCAAAATTATTGATCATTTCTTGAGTGTCCATTTGATTATGAGACCTCAAAGAAATAAGCCCTCAAACTATTATATCAAAATAAGAAGGGAGAAAGACATTTGATGCGCTTCTATTTTTCCAAATTGATATCATGTGATTGTTGATAAATAGCATGATAATGATACCATCCAAGGTTGACATTTTTACATTCAAGTAATTATCAACCATAAAATACCCATTGGGCATTTCCAGAAACCCCGATCATGTTGAGATAGTGAGATTCAGACCAAGAAGATATTGAAGATAAGCTTTGTCGCTTGAAATAACATGGGTAGAATATGAAGATAAGAAGAGTTTACCTTGGAAAAGTAAACCATTTGTGCTTCAATTGACATAAAGTCTTAAGGAGACAATTCCGATTGAGCAATTGAGTTAAGGACAAAAAGGGCGTCTGACCATAACAAGAATTCAAGAGAGAAAAATGCTTCTTCCAAAATGTTAAAATAAGATAGTAGATAGAGAGGACATGAATGCAAAATATTAAAACAAGATAGGAGATAGAGAGGACATGAATGCAAGATGATCAGGTTATGCTCTAGAGGATACAAGCCTAAGTTGTCAAGTTGCCCACTGATATCAAGTTAGGCTCTATTCAAGAGTAATCAAGTGAAGAAAGATTGAGTTATCCACTTTAGAGCCACTAGAATATTAATAATCAATATTTTTGCATATAAAAGTCATGCATTACATTTAAATGCATTTAATGACATTCATATTTTCATACATATACACATATTCTTACAGATATTCTAAAGAAAGAATAGCAAATCAAAATACAAGCCTCAAATGGAGGGAATTAAATTCAGAGTGGAATAACCTCAAGAATCGATGAGCCCAATCCCAACAATCATTACTTTGAAATATGGCATGTTACCCGATTGATCTGATGTTTTATATTATATTTCTGAAAAATAAGAAAGTGATTTTCAAAGTTTCTCATTTAACATTTTCAGAAAATTGAAATTTTTTAAAAGTAATAAAGTTATTTCCAAAGTTTCTTACCTAGTAGAATATTTTCAAAACGAGTAAGTCCTTTGGGCTATCAGTAATTCTTTTGATCATGATGATTAAATCCTTCGGGTCGTCTGTAAGTCTTTTGAGCAAGGTGATAAGACTTTCAGGCCATCTATAGGACCTTCGGGCATGATGTCTTTATATGATATTTTTGAAAATAAGAAAGCAATTTTCAAAGTTTCTCATTTAATCTTTTCCAAAAAATTTTTTTGAAATGTTAGAAAATGATTTTCAAAGTTTCTTACCAGTAGACTATTTCCAAGATTATTAAATCCTTTGGGTCATTTATAAGTCTTTCGAGCAAAGTGATAAGTCATTTGGGCAATCTGTAAGACCTTCGGGCAAGTTGTTTTTCATATGATATGTTTTTGAAAATGAGAAAGTAATTGTAACCCCCTAGACCCGGCCTGTGCGTTACAACCAGATCTAGCGTATTATGATAAAATTTTCCAAAACATTTTTTCCATAATGTACAACCATATTACTAATAAATATCTTTAAAAAATAGAGTTGATAACATTAAAATTCAATTCCATATAATTAAAGTCGTAAAAATTGAATATAATAAAACATTCTAACATTTTCAAAATATAGGCATATGTCACCCAAAATAAAGGCAAATCCAAAGATAAAACATTACAACAAAATCATTGTACGAATGTGTCGATCCTCCAAGTTCGAGGTATAGATCACCTATCAAAAAGTATCTGAAAGAGAGAAATTTGGGGGAGTGAGCTAGGGAGCTCAGTGTGTTCCAACAGTGCAAAAATAAACATATAATTAAGGTTTCAAAATCAGTTCAACATTAAAATCATGAAACGTTGGTAGAGTTTCCAAAATTGGTTCAGTTTAAAATTGTGAAAATGTCAGTATGTTTGTTAACTTAAAATACATAATCGCCCTCCAACCGAACACCATATGTAGTTCCCCAGAACTGCATCCATAAGGACTTACTGTAACACCCATTTCTTGTATACGTTTCTGTAGACAAGTCACAGGTGTCACATGACTTATAAAATATTTCCTTATTTGTAAAACCATAAAATTGTGTTTCTAAAAATAAAACATTTTAATATAATAAAAATAAAATATTTGATATCTTTAAGTAGTTAACATAATCTTAAATTATAACATTTTACAAACATAATAAGTCAAACACAATCCATAGCATTTTTATAAATCCGATATATGCCATCTAATTATCAAAAGTATACATAATTGTCCTACATTTACTGATGAGGCAACATTTGATTGATGATGGCCACAACACTCCTTACTCCAGTAGTATTATTTATTTCCTACATGTGAAATCAACACATGCTAAGTATTTATTTAGTGAGGAATAGTAACAAAAAATGAATTATACTTAAATATAAGCATATCATAAAATATCAAAATACGAAAGAAAAATCGTATAAATCATACTACTACATAAATTGTCTTGGCAAACCAAGTTTCATTCACATAACCTGATAAACAATATTTAGTATGCCCAGCATACCTAGCAATCAGTATTTTTCCAATTTTATCATTTATCTAACCAATGTATGTCAAATGAGAATTCAAGACATGCATTGCACCGAAGTGCCGAATTGAAATTCAAAAACTCATTATGAATTCAATGGATGCACACATAGTGCCAAAAGTACATATAGTACTAATACAAAAATGCACTGTTAGGCATTAAACGAAATAGATTGGTAACTTTTATACATAATTGTATATCGAAATGGTAATTCACAAACTCATTATGAAGACCATGATTGCCCATCCAATGCCGAAAGTACACATAGTACTGATACGAAAATGCACCGTTATGCATTAAACAAAATCGATCGATTACTATTATATACAACTTATGTCGAAATGTACCTTTGACTCTCAATGCACATACAATGGGCTATTCAATAAACTTAGCAAATTAAACAACATAAATGTATATCTATTCACTTTAGAGTAGTTCATACTCTACAATTATTCTTGTATCAATTCCATAAACATTATGAAAAACATATCGAAATATTGTAACACATACTTTAGTCAAACATTCGAGGTTGACTCATTGCAAGTCATCCTCATCTCATATAAGTACAATAAATGCACTCACTTGGTATGCCTCATTATATTGTTTTACTGATGTCTGACTATTCGGCAACTTTATCCTTGCGCTTGCTTGATTCAGGAGCTTGATTACGATCTACACAAGCATCTATAATCACATACATAATATAAATGTTAGTATACTTTCTAACATTTATACAAAACAATAATACTCAAAAGTACTATTATTCTCGAATTCTATTAAAGTTCATTCTAACTTAAAATTTCAGGTTGAATAGTATCGGTACCCCTCCTATGGTATCAATACTTCTATACTATGGTACCGATACATCCTTCAATATCGATACTATTTTTACATTATGGAATCAATTTCTCAGTAATAGTATCGATACCTTCCTCATCGATACCCCACCTCAGTAACGATACTACTTACATCAGTATCGATATTGTTCATCGTGTTCATCCTCTTTCCTCAAATTTAACCCTATAGTATCGATATTGTTCTTCCAGTACCTATACCTTTACTTTTACCCATAATTTTTCCAACTTGTTTTAATCACTTATAAGGCTTTAAATCCCTTATTAACTTCTTTGACAAGTAAAAAATGCCTTTAAACTTCCATAACTAACCATTTTTCTACAAATCACTTAAAAACTCATTTTATTAAATCTTAGATAAATCATTCATCTCTTAGTTTTAATCCTCTTTGAACTTTCCTTAATCCTCTACATCACTTAAGGTTTCAAAACCAACCAAAAAACGAAAGGAAAAACTAACTAGATGAAACCTTACCTTTGCTATGGGGGCCACATGACGTGAAGAAGAAGAGGAGATAACCACTTTCAAAACTTATCCTCTTATTTCACCTATTCACTTTTATTAAATAACCCAATTTAAATGAATATAAAATTCATTTCATCTGAATGACTAAATTGTCCCTCCATTCTTCCATTCTTAATAATAAGTCTCAAACACAATTTCCTAAATCATTCCATATACTTATCGATTTGCTCAATTTAACCCACCTTAAATTCGTACTATGGAACACTTAGGGATGTCAATAACTGGGTACAAGGTCTTACCCTAGCCGAAGCATAGTGCCAATCTAAGGGGAATGCCCTCAGGCCCATAAGGACTTACCCAATGCACATAGCAGAGGTGTCACCCTAAGGGAGTACCTTAGGGTCCATAAGGTCTTACCACTAAGCCCATTAGGCACAAGAGCCTACCCAAGAGTCACCTTAGGTCCATAAGGAATTACCAGCTTGATTGATCTAAACCTATATAAGGAATTACCAGTTTAACCGAGTTGAACCTGCTGAGACTTCATACTAAATCCTATAGTACCCCGTAGAAAAATATTTTTCAGACAATAATCAATAGTAGCATAAAATCAGAGTTTAAACATATTTATTTATCAGTAAAAATAATAACCAGAGAATAGTAATCAGACAATCATTCTTACTTTAGTAAATCATAAATCATACTTTAAATCAAATAAATCATACGGTAGTTAAATCAAAGTAAATAATACATTTCAAATCAAAGAAATCAATCATGTGCACATGACATATCAATCATATATTTAAAACATGTATATAGAACTCAAGTAACACACCTCGCAAAAAGAAACACTCTAACCGAGCACAACTTCACTACTTCTTCGACTGTACGGGAACGTAAGTCATCACAGAACAGGGTTATAATCAAAGTAATAATCTAAACTAAATATTTAATAAGGCTACAGAACTATACGAGTATTCATAGGCTCCCGCGGACGAGCGCATCGAGAGGAATCGGGTCGAGAAGGCGAACGGTCAGGAGATCCACAAGTACCTTAAATATTCGATAACATTAATTAGTCCTTGACCCTTCATTTAAATTAGATGCACTGAAATAAATACTTAATTTACATATGCACATTTGGGTTTACGGGTCAATTTGGGGGATTTCGGGTTTGAATTTGGGAAAACGGACTTCGTTTTTAGACTCAGGACATCAAAAAACATAAAATAGGACTTTTCAAAAAATTTCACTTTTTGGTCAAAGTTAAAGTCAACGGTCAAAGTCAACGATCAACTATAGTCAAAATCAATGGGTCGGGTAAAAGTCAACATGTCGAGTTAGGTTGACTCGTTTTGAGTGAAAGAAACCCATTTCTGGTATGGTTGGGCCGATCTAGACTGACTAGATCAGTCTAGAAGGCTCCCTAGAGCGTGGGAGAGCCCATGCGCTCACGATAGTGTATGGTGGCGTGTGGTAATGGTGACGGGGTCAGGGGTGATCGTTGAATTCTCAACAAGGAGCCAATCATCAATATCGACCAAAACAACATCTTATCAAGCCAAAAACTGTGACAATTTAACTGGAACAAGCAGCGAGGCGACACGACGTCAGAATCGATCGAAATTTGTAATAAACTGAGGTAATGGGCTAGTGATTCGATGAAGCTTTCTTGGCATTTCCACGGTGAACGACGGTGACTTTTGATGAATTAACGATGGATTTTTGTCACAGGATGTCATCGGTTACATTGGTGGTGACGACGCACGCTGACGACGGCGAATCGATGGATTTTTGTCACAGGATGTCATCGGTTACATTGGTGGTGACGACGCACGCTGACGACGGCCGAATCGAACAGACCGAGGGGTCGATAGGGTGTGTTTGGGTATAAAATTTGGGGTTTTTATTTACTCGATGGGGAAATAGGTTCTAGTTATGGGTATTAAAACTCGTAAATAAAACAATTAAAATATATTTATTATTTTAAACTCAAAAATAAACCTAGGCCGGTAGGTAGGGGCATGGTCGGCCATACCCTAGGTCATGGGTTTAAGCCTAGCTAGCCCCCTATCTCCTTTTTTTTATTTTTGCTATCAGGGGAGTATGGGGGAAATTACAGGACTAGTCCCTAAATTTCCTAAAGTTTTGAAATTAGCCCAGAATTATAGAAACTTATAGTTTAGTCATTACAAATCAATTAAATAATTTTAAATAAATTTCAAATAAATTTTAGGGTGTGAAAATTCTTCTCCCCTTAGAAAAATCCTCAAAATTCACCAGAGTTAGACAGGAAATAGAACCTAGATCTCTAATAGTTCTTCCAGAGAAAAAAGGTTAATTACTCTAGTGACAATAACAGAGAAACTTGGTAGACTCAAAGAAGAAACAAGGGTCTCGGTGCCTTAAATCAAAAGTCTGAGGGGTCTTAATATACGATACTCACATATTGAAAAGGTGTTGTTAGAGATGTATGGTATGAAACAGAAATAACAATAAATATACCTGTAGAAGTCCCTGGCTCATCTTGATCACCAGAATATCGGGTAGCATATACAAGGGCAGGTTGTCTAGCCTGAGAAGCAGTTGGTCCTCTACTCTACGATCGAGCTCCACTGTCAACCCTAGGAACTGATCTAGAAGTTCTACCTTGACTGTGACTCCTAGCTGAAATCTGAACAGAAGCCTGAGAACATGCAGGAGTCTAAGCGGGGGTCTAATCGACAGAAGCTAGATGTGGATAATTCCTTAGAAAATGCTCATTGGATCCACAATGATAACAGGAACCCATCTTCTTATGACACTCTCCCCATATTGATTTTCCTAGTGCTCGTAACTCGATATCATAGTGAAACCTAAATAATCGCCTCGACTAACTGAAAGAGGTGGAGGTGACACTAATCTCAAACCAGAATGACTTCTCTGATGAACAGCAGTACAATTCCTCTTATCAGGGTGTAAAGAAGGCTTAGATTGATTGGAAGACCTCCTAGAGTGGCCTCCATCTACCCTATCTCTATCAGGAGAATAAGCCTCGACTTCATCAACATCCTTTGCTCTCCCTACTATAACATCAAACACCACATCCTGGTGAGTAACTACCTGTCGACATGGCTTGTATCTCATTCTTTGAGCAAACTTTTGGCACCTATCCCTCTCGGTAGGTACCAAACTGGAACCATACTTCAACAACTTTAGAAACTTTATCTCATACTTAGAAACAGTCATATCACCCTGAAACAGATCCTGAAACTGTCGTCGCCTTTGAGCTAGATAATGCTCTCCTAGGAAACGACTCCTAAAATACTCACTGAAGAAATCACAAGTCAACCGATCGGCCGGAACGCTACTCACAATAGACTCCCACCAGGTGTGGGCATTCCCATCCAACATGAGACGGCTCCCAAATAACATCACTACGGGTCTAATCCTAGTTGATTAATACGTCGCTCGATATCATAGAGCCATTCTTTAGCCTCGGTCGGAACTACACTAGTAGGGCCTCAAAAAGTCCAAACTCTATTAGAAATTAGAGCCTGAGAAAAATGAACCTCAGGTGTAACGCCAGCAGGTCAAACTGCTCCCTGACTAAACTGAAGGAATTGTCTATCGAGATTCTCATATAGCACAACTCTAGTAGGCTCAGTCTCAGAAACAATCGCTCGTCTAACTGTAGTCGTCAAACCTATTCCAGGGGAGGGAGGCAGATCCACTGGGGTCGCAGTAGTAGAATTATCAACCAGAGGGGGATATAAACGCATCTCAACTATAGGGTCTGTAAACCTCGTCGCTTGATCTCGCCCTCAGCTAGGTCAACAACCACATCTAACACTCATCTTGGTGGCTCTCGAGGTTCACTACACAGATATAAAGTCTAAGATTAGATTGGCACTTGGAGTCGTACACAGTTAAACTAGTAAATACTTCGTGACATGGCCTTCGAGGCTTATTTTGTGAAATATTTTCAACCATATTTTTATTTTGAACCCATTCACAGTCTGAGGTTTTAAAAACCAAAAGCTCTTATACAAAAATTTCTAACCCCTTAGGCCCGACCTATGCGTTACATCCAGATCTAACGGATTACGATAAAATTTTGTAGAACATTTTTTCCATAATGTAAAACCATATTACGAATAAATATATTCAAAAACATAGTTGATAACATTAAAATTCAATTCAAGATAATTAAAGTCGAAAAACTGAATATAATAAAACATTCCAACATTTTCAACACATAGGCACATGCCAGCCAAAATAAAGGCAAATCGGAAGATAATACATTATAACAAAATATCATTGTACAAATATGTCGATCCTACAAGTGCAAGGTACGGGTCACCTATCAAAAAATATATGAGAGAGAAATTTAGGGGTGTGAACTGGGGAGCTAAGTGTGTTCCAACAGTGCAAAAATAAACATATAATTAAGGTTTCAAAATAAGTTCAACATTAAAATCTTGAAACATCAGTAGAGTTTCCAAAATCAGTTCAGTTCCAAATTGTGAAAACATCATTAATGTTTTCATCTTAAAATACAAAATTGCCCTCTAATTGAACACCATATGTAGTTCCCTAGAACAGCATCCATAAGGAATTACCCGAGGCCCGAAGGGCGTAGGTGCTAACCTAAGGGAGAACCTTGTGTCCATAAGGTCTTACCCTAGCCAAAGCGTAGGTGCCCATCTGAGGGGAGTGCCCTTAGTCACATAAGGACTTACCCAATGCACATAGCACAGGTGCCACCCTAAGGGGGTACCTTAGGGTCCATAATGTCTTACCACTGGCCCATTAGGCCTAGGAGCACACCCAAGAGTCGCCTTAAGTCCATAAGAAATTACCAGCTCGATCGATCTAAACCTATATAAGGAATTACCTGAACTTGTAGAGACTTCATACTAAATCCAAGAGTACCCCAGAGAAAAATATTTTTTAGACAGTAATCATTATAGTAGGAAATCAAAGTTCAAAAATATTTATTTATCAGTAAAAACAGTAACCAGAGAACAAGAATCAGACAATCAGACTTACTTTAGTAAATCGGAAATCATATTTAAATCAAATAAATCATACTGTAGTCAAATCAGAGAAAATAATACATTTTAAATCAGATAAACAATCATGTGCACATGACATATCAATCACAAATTTAAAACAAGTATATGGCACTCAAGGAACACACCTCACAAAAAAATAGTTCAAAATATCTACCGAGCACCAGCTTCACTACGTTCGTCGACTGTACGAGAACCTAAGTCATTAAAGAATAGGATTATAATCGGAGTAATAATCTAAACTGAATATTTAACAAGACCATAGAACTATTCGAGTATACACGGGCTCCCGTAAATAATTGGATCGATAAGAACCAGGTCGAGCAGCCGAACTGTCAGGAGATCCTGGAGTACCTTAAATATTCAATAACAATATTTAGTACTTGGCCCTTCATTTAAATTAGATGCACTAAAATAAATACTTAATATACATATGTACGTTCGGATTTACAGGTCAATTTGGAGTCTTTCAGGTTCGAATTTGGCAAAACAAACTTTAGATCTGGACTCAGGACGTCAAAAAAACATTAATTATGACTTTTCAAATTTTTTAACTTTTTTTGTCAAAGTCAATAGTCAAAGTTATCAGTCAACTCTGGTTAAAGTCAACGAATTAGGTCAAAGTTAATGGGTCGAGTTGGGTTGAGTCATTTCAGGTCAAATAAACCTGGTTCAAGCTGGGTTAGGTCTGTCCAAACTGACTAGACCGATCTAGAAGGCTCCCTGGAGAGTAAGAGAGTCCCACACACACACGATGGCGCGTGGTGCTACGTGGCAATGGCGACGTGGTCAAGGGTGATTATCGAATACTCCACAAGCAACTAATCATCAATATCGACCAAAAAAACATCTAATCAAGCCAAAACCATGACAATTTAACTAAAAAAATGCTCAAACCTACTAACATCGGTGATCGACGAAAATGATGATGATGGCGATGAACTTGGTCGGGTCTTGAGCGCACGGAGGAAGGAAGAGCGATGGTGGAGGCAGTGAGATGGCACGATATCGAAATCAGCAGAAACTTGTAATAATCCGATTTGGTGGGCTAGGGATTAAAAGAAGCTTTATTGGCTTTTTCCATGGTGAATAACGATGAATTTCGATGAATTAACCGAGGAGTTGTGGTCAAGGAAGGTCACCAGTCACATTGGTGGTGACGGCGTACACTGACGACGGCCAAATCAGACGGATAGATGGGCCGACAGGGTGTGGCTTGTGGTATAAATTTTGGTGTTTTTGCTTGCTCAATGGAGGCAAAATGGGGTTCTTGTTCTGGGTATTAAAACCTGAAAATAAAACAATTAAAATATATATTTATTATTTTAAACTCAAATAGTAACCTAGGCTGGAAGTTAGGGGCATGGCCGACATACCCTGGGTCATGGGTTCAAGCCATGCTAGCCCCCTATCTTCTCTTTTTTTTATTTTTTTACTGTCAAGCGAGTATGGGAGAAAATTATAAGACTGGTCCCTGAATTTCCCAAACTTTCAAAATTAGCCCAAATTTTTTAGAAACTAATAGTTTAGTCCTTACAAATCAATTAATTAATTTTAAATAAATTTCAAATAAATTTTTGGGTATGACAATTCTCCTCACCTTAAAATAATTTCATCCTCAAAATTTACCAGAGTTAGAAGGAAACAAAACCTAGATCTTTAATAGTTCTTCTAGAGAGCAAAGGTTAATTACTCTATTGACAATAACGGAAAACTTGTTAGACTCAAAGTGGAAACAAGGGTCTACGCTCCATAAATCAAAAGTTTGTGGGGTCTCAAGATACGAAACTCGCGTATTGAAAAGGTGTGGTTAGATATGTGTGGTATGAAACATAAATAACAATAAATATACCCATAGAAGTCCCTAACTCATCGTTCTTGAAACCTTAAGTGATGTGGAAGCTTAAGAAAGGCTTAAAGAGAATTAAAACTGAGAAATGGATGATTTATTTGAGATTTAAGAAAATGAGTTTTTGAATGGTATGTTGAAATATGAGTTTTTATTGAGGTTTATTAGTATATTTGACTTGTCAAGGAAGTAAATAAGAGATTAGAAACCTTGGAGGTGATTAAAAATTTGTTAGAAAAAGTAGTATTGAATGGAGGAAAGTTAGTTAGGTTAAGTGATGTTAAGTTTAATAGTATTGTTGGAGGTAAAAGTAAGGGAATTTGACCTAAATTGAGTAAATTTTGAGTTGATAAATGGAAAATCTGGGTAAGAGTATCGGTACTTAAAGAACAGTACCGATACTATAGGTCTAAATTGATAGAAATATGATGAACAATATCGATATTGATGCAATTAGTATCGATACTACTGTGGGTATCGATATTAAGAGAAATGTATCGATATCATGGATTCCAGAATGCAAAAATGGTATTGATACTGAAAGGGAGTATCTGTACCATAGTATAGAAGTATCGATACCATGGTAGGGGTACCGATACTATTGAGCCTGAAATTGTAAAATAAGATGAAATTGTAATAGAAATTGAAAATAATAGTACTTTTGAGTATTATTAAACTATAAATGTTAGAGAGTATGTTAACATTGGTTTGGTATGAGTACTTAATGGATTATTCTATAGATCATAACCAACCTCCTGAGTCAAGCAAGAAAAGGGCAAGCACAAAGTTGTCGAGTAGTTAGACATCATTACAGCATACTAGGGAGGTATATCAGGTGAGTGCATCTATTTTAATTATATGGGATGAAGGAAATTCACAATGAGTCAACCACTAATGTTTTTGATTTAATGTATGTTTTACCATATTTGATATATGTTTATTGTAACACCCATCTCTCGTATATCTTTTGTACATGAGATATAGATGTTACATCACTTTTAAAATAGTTTTTCATTTATAAACCCATAAAATTTTGTTTCGAAATTTTAAACTAAAATATTTTAGTACCATCATAAAACAGTTGTTAAAATATACTACCAAAATTTTACACTTTATATATTTTCTAGAGCATTTTTCTTAATTTTGATTACATGCCAGAAATGTTCAAAATAAACATGATTATCCTACCATTACTGATGAGAGTCAACCTTAGATTTATGATAGCTGCTACTGCACCCCATATTCGACTAGTCTTTTCTTTATCTACGCGTGAAATCAACGAACGTTAAGTATTTACTTAGTGAGGCATAATATTATAAAGAAACTGAAATTTATACACACGTATCTCATGACTATTAAATGACAAATTAAATAGCATATTCCATAAGGATCAAATAAATCCTTCTCATTTCAACCAGATTTCTTTTATACACTCATCGAAATTATTCTTAGTAGGTCCAACCTACCTATACTTCCATATATTCTTCCCAATTATTCTTTATTTTCCCTATGTACGTTAAATGAGAAAGTAATGCACATGTAATACACTAAAATGTTAATTAGTCCTTTATCTTTTAAAATTATCATGAGTGGCACCTTTTATACCATTAATATTAATTGTCATTTGGGGCATCCTTTTATGCCAATTTTGCACTGTTATATATATATATTCATTTATGGAATTCTTCCATTCCAATTATGTGTGGTTATACATTTCCATTTATGGAATCCTTTCATATCAATTAGCACGATTAAGCAATTAGTCATTCATCTAACTTTCATTATTGGCACCTTTCTATCAAATGAACCCTTAGACATTTAGTCTTTTACCCCAAAGGTATTTAACCTTTCATCTAAATGGCATGATTGACACCTTTCGGCCAAAGGCACAGTTAGACTTTTAGACTTTTACTCAAAGGTATTTACCTTTCATCTAACTGGCATGATTGACACCTTTCTGCCAAAGGCACAGTTAGGCTTTTAGTCTTTTACTCAAAAGTATTTAACCTTTCATCTATCTGGCTTGATTGACACCTTTCTGTCAAATACAAAGCTAGGCCATTAATATTTTACTCAAAGGTATTTAACCTTTCATCTAACATGCATAATTGACACTTTTCTATCAAATGCACAGCTAATTCATTAATCTTTTACTCAAAGGTATTTAACCTTTCATCTAACTGGCATATTTGACACCTTTCTATCAAATGCACAGATAGGCCATTAATCTTTTACTCAAAGGTATTTAACCTTTCAACTAACTGGCATAACTGACACATTTCTGTCAAATGCACAGCTAGGTCATTAATCTTTTACTCAAAGGTATTTAATCTTTCATCTAACTGGCATAATTTACACATTTCTGTCAAATGCACAACTAGGCCATTAATCTTTTACTCAAAGGTATTTAACCTTTCATCTAACTGAAATAATTGACACCTCTCTCTCAAATACACATCTATACCATTAATATTTTACTCAAAGGTATTTAACCTTTCATCGAACTACATTATTGACACCTTTCTCTCAAATACACAGCCAGGCCATTAATATTTTACTCAAAGATATTTAACATTTCATCTAACTGGCATAATTGACACCTTTCTGTCAAATGCACAGCTAGCCCATGAATCTTTCGCTCAAAGGTATTTAACCTTTCATCTAACTGGCATAATTGATATATTTCTATCAAATGCACAACTAGGCCATTAATCTTTTACTCAAAGGTATTTAACCTTTCATTTAACTGGCATAATTGATACTTTTCTATTAAATGAACAGTTAGGTCATTAATCTTTTACTCAGGTATTTAGCCTTTTTCAAACTGGCATAATTAACACCTTTATGTAAAATGCACAGCTAGGCCATTAATCTTTCACTCAAAGGTATTTAACCTTTCATCTAACTGGCATAATTGATACCTTTCTGTCAAATGCATAGATAGGCCATTAATATTTTACTCAAAGGTATTTAACCTTTCATCTAACTAGCATAATTGACATCTTTCTGTCAAATGTACAACTAGGCCATTAATCTTTTACTTTAGAACTGTTCCTACTCTAATAATTATTCATAATATCAATTAACTATTTAATTTCATTATAAATTCTACAATTTGCACCCGTAGTGCCAATACGGTAATACATAAATTTATTATAAATTTCTTAGTTTGCACATAGTACCCATACAGAAATTTATAAACTTATTAGGAATTTCTTAGTTTTGTACACACAGTGCCCATACAAAAATTCATAAACTTATTATGAATTTCCTAGTTTTGCACACATAGTGCCATTTGGTAATCACCATACATATATTAAGCAACATGTATCTGAGACTATCATATCATATATGTACATAATAAACGCATTCACCTGATATGTTTCCCTACTATGCTATAATGATGTCCACTACTCGGCAACTTTGTCCTTGCCCTTTTTCTTGCTTGACTCGGGATCTTGGTTATGATCTACACAAGCACCCATTTAGTACACATTTCATACAAATATTAGTATATTCTCTAACATTTATACTTTAATAATACTCAAAAGTACTATTATTTTCAATTTCTATAATAATTTCAGCCTATCTTATAATTCCTGGCTTAATAGTATCGATACCCATACAATGGTATCGATACTTTTATACTATGGTATCGATACTTCCATACTATGGTATCGATACTCTGTTACAGTATCAATACCATTTATGCATTCTAAATTAATTGTATCGATACCTTCTCCAAAGTATCGATACTTCCCCATTAGTATCGATACTAATTGCATCAGTATCAATACTATTCAGCTGATTTCATCTAATCTAAGACTATAGTATTGGTAATGTTCTATCATTACCGATACCCTTACCCATATTTTCTATTTTCAGCCCAATTCTTACCCAAATTTGGTCAAATCTCCTTAGGAATACACCCAACAATACTATTAAACTCTTCTTTACTTTGCTTACTAACTTTCCTTCATTTAGCTTCTTAAAACATCTAAAATCTCCCAAGAACATTTCAATCTAAGAATCACACCACTTTTTTCTAACATGTTTTTACTCATATATAAAGCTTCTAATCTCTTATTTGCTTCTTTGACAAGTCAAATATACTAATAAACATCGGTAAAAACCCATATTCCAATATATCATTCAAAAACCCATTTTCTCTAATCTCTAATAACTCATCCATCTCCTAATTTTAACCTCATTTAACCCTTACTTAAGCTTACATATCACTTAAGGTTGTAATAACAAACCATAATCGAAAGGAAAAACTAATTAGATGAGATATACCTTGGCTATGGAGGAGGCACAAAGTTACAGGAGGAAAAATGAGAGAAATAGCTTAACTTCTTTCTTTCTTTTTACTTTCCCCTTCTTAAATCCCTATTAAAATTTGAGTTTTAAATTTAGTTTATTCCAAATAACCAAAATGCCCTTTTAATAATCCATTGTTACAATTTAGTCTAAACCACTATTCCAAATCATTTATCATCTTTTATCATTTAATCAAATAAATCCTCACATTTTAAATCTTTTCAATAAAGTCATTGATCTGATATTTGGGGTATTACAATCATTCCCCTTAAGAAAATATGTCATCGAATTTAAAGACTTTATGATTTTACCACAACACTTCAACTAGATTAATCGTTTTGTTACACAGTTTCTGGATTTCTCGAGTCCAGATTTGCATTTGTTCTTTTTCATAATTCAAATATGATCAATAATTAATAAGCAATGAAACATGAAAACATTATAGGTCTTTTCCATTTCGGGAGGCAAAAGGTAATTGATAAAATCTCATAAGGTTAAAAAATTCTCGGACTCCGTCCAAACCGCAATACTTCCTCCCAATACGATACTTTCAGAAAAACTTTATCACCTTCTTCTATTCAATCTCTTTTCTCTTTAGATCAACATAAGACTTTTGTCAATCGAAAGCGATCTTAAAAAAATTATCTTGTGTAACTTTCATTTTATAATACATTTATTCCATTAAATTAGAGCCAACAAGATTTCAATCTTTTAACTCAAACTAATCTAATGGTGTTTAACCCTTTCTCCCATATAAAGCTTTGTATACAACCATCTTGATGTTCGATTAATAACTATTATTGCAAGCAATTCTTCTAAAAGCAACTATTTTTCCCATGATCCCTTGGAATCAATTACATATACCTTCCAATATCGGAATAGTTTGGCATCCAAGTTCTTCTCTCGAATAGTCTTATTTATCTGCCAAAAATCTATGTCTAACCATATCAATTTATCTTTCTTTTCTCTAATAACACAATTACTTCCCAAGATAAAATACTCGGGCTGATATAACTTTGACCAACCAACTCTTATAATTGAGCCCCTAATTCTCTTGACTCACTTAAATCATTAGTTATTAAATCATAGAAACATGTTCAATACCTTAACAACCATCAACCTTAAATTTCCACCTCTCGATCTGGAGGTAACCCCAAGAATTTATCTGAAAAGACATCTATAAATTCCCAATTTTGTGAAATTAACAAATAATTCTACTTTATTTAATTGAGTATCTATCACATTAGCCAGAAAAACTATATATATAATTTTGACATCATTTTCTTCACAATCATTATCGATATCACCTTGAGCGATGATTTTACTTTCGCACCAATTACTATAATTTTCAAACCCTCTGTATTTTTCAGAATTAATCGTCTTTGGAGATAAACAACCTAACCCAATATGATCTTACTCATCAAATGATAATTCCATCAGGTTCACCAGGAACATAGCTACTGGAATCTTTATCAAATGTTTACTACATGTCCCGCTCACACTTACACTGTGACCCACTAGGGTTTACCACTATCATCTCACTTGAGATTAAGTTGAATAGAATACTTTTATTTTAAAAAAATATCTTTCATTTCCTTCTTGAGGAAATATGTGTAACTTTTCTGGATCCATTTAAAATATTCTAGAGCAATTGAAACATTTTATCTCTCAACTATTAAAGTCTAATTATCCACATCATTTAAAAAGAAGACTTGATAACTTTGTAGCAATAACTTAATAACAGTTAATTCTAAAATTACACTAGTAAAGAAATTTACTCATTTTCCTATCATTACAAACTTGGCACTTTTCCAAGTTCTCGAGAATTAATCTCAGTTTTTTAAATAATAATTCATTGAAGTAGAAAATGAGGTAGAAAACCCATTTTTACAAATTACCTTCTAAAAGTAACTCTATTAGGTATATAAAACTTAACATTTATTCTTAAACAAACTCATAATCAGTTGATTCACCAATAACTCATCTTTCTATAAGCTTTTAGCGGTCAATGTATTTACTGCTTACTCATTTCCTCTTACTCCATTTAACAATACTTTGAACAATTTAATGCTTCATTTAAATATTTCTCAATTATTTAAGCTTACCTTAAGAAATCTCAAAATTATCACTAGATTCAGAAATCTCCTCTGGATCCTCATCCGATTCAACTTCTCTTGTAAATTGTTCAAACTTTTTAATTGATTCCTCAAATGTATAAACGTCATTAACCGCTGGGGCAATCCTTCCACTTAATGGAGGAAAATCCCTAGCAGCTTCTACCCTTCTACAGCATGATACTGAAATCATTTCAGATTCTCTTGGGTCAATTTTGATCTCGACCTTCTTTTCAATATCATATACTTTCTTACCTTTGTCCTTAGATTCCTACATCTATTACGACATACATAAGAATAACACTCAAGTTAATAAAGAGTGACATCAATCACACTTTAATTGACACTATATCAGTAACTTTGACAATCTTAATGGCAAGTAATCATTTTTGCTCAATTCAATTAAATCCAGTTTCGGAAGAGAATCGACTAAACCTGTAGCTCTTATACCAATAAATGTAACACCCATCTCCCGTATACCTTTCTATACACGAGATATAGATGTCACATCACTTTAAAAATAGTTTTTCATTTATAAACTTGTAAAATTTTGTTTCAAAATTTTAAACTAAAACATTTTAGTACCATTATAAAACTGTTGTTGAAATATACTACCAAAATTTTTACACTTTATATATTTTCCGGAGCATTTTTCTTATTTTTGATTACATGCCAGCAATGTTCAAAATAAACATGATTGTCCTACCGTTACTGATGAGATTTAACCTTAGATTTACGATAGTTGCTACTGCACCCCGTATCCGACTTGTCTTTGCTTTTACCTACGCATGAAATCAACACACGTTAAGTATTTATTTAGTGGGGCATAATATTATAAAGAAACTGAAATTTGTACACATATCGAAATTATTCTTAGTAGGTTCAGCCTTCCTATCCTTCCGTATAGTCTTCCCAATTATTCTTTATTTTCCCTATGTACTTTAAATGAGAAAGTAATGCACATGTATTACACTAAAATGTCAATTAGTCCTTTATCTTGTATAATTATCATGATTGGCACCTTATATACCATTAATATAGCGTTTTGTATTTTCATTTGTGGCATCCTTTCATGCCAATTATGCACTGTTATATATATATATATATATATATATATATATATATATATATATATATATGAAATTCTTACATACCAATTATGTGTGGTTATAAATTTCTATTTATGGCATCATTTCTTATAAATTAGCACAATTAAGAAAGTAGTCCTTCATCCAACTTGCATTATTGGCACCATTCTATCAAATGCACTATCAGACATTTAATCTTTTACCCAAAGGAATTTAACCTTTCACCTAACAGGCATGATTGACACCTTTATGTCAAAGGCACATTTAGGCTTTTAGTCTTTTACTCAAAGGTATTTACCTTCATCTAACTAGCATGATTGACACCTTCTGCCAAAGGAACAGTTAGGATTTTAGTCTTTTACTCAAAGGTATTTAACCTTTTATCTAACTGGCATGATTGACACCTTCTGTTAAATGCACAGCTAGGTCATTAATCTTTTTACTCAAAGGTATTTATCATTTCATCTAACTGGCATAATTGACACCTTTCTGTCAGATGCACAACTATGTCATTAATCTTTTACTCAAATGTATTTAACATTTAATCTAATTGGCATAATTGACACCTTTTTGTCAAATGCATAGCTAGGCCATTAATCTTTTAATCAAAGGCATTTAAACTTTCATCTAACTGCATAATTGACACCTTTCTGTCAAATGCACAGCTAGACTATTAATCTTTACTCAAAGGTATTTAACATTTCATCTAACTGGCAAAATTGACACCTTTCTATCAAATGCACAGCTAGGCCGTTAATCTTTTACTCAAAGGTATTTAACCTTTCATCTAACTGACATAATTGACACCTTTTTGTCAAAAGCACAGCTAGGCCATTAATCTTTTACTCAAAGGTATTTAATGTTTCATCTAACTGGCATAATTGACACATTTATGTCAAATGCACATCTAGGACATTAATATTTTACTAAAAGGTATTTAATCTTTCATCTAACTGGCATAATTGACACCTTTCTATCAAATGCATAATTAGGCCATTAATCTTTTACTCAAAGGTATTTAACCTTTCATCTAACTGAGATAATTGACACCTTTCTGTCAAATGCACAGATGGGCCATTAATCTTTTACTCAAAGATATTTAACATTTCATCTAATTGGCATAATTGACACATTTCTATTAAATGCACAGCTAGGCCATTAATCTTTTACTCAAAGGTATTTAACCTTTCATCTAACTGGCATAATTGACACCTTTCTGTCAAATGCATAGCTAGGCCATTAATCTCTTACTCAAAGTTATTTAACCTTTCATCTAATTGGCATAATTGACACATTTCTGTCAAATGCACAACTAGGCCGTTAATCTTTTACTTTAGAACAGTTCATACTCTAATAATTATTCATAATATCAATTAACTATTTAATTTCATTATAAATTTATAGTTTGCACCTGTAGTGCCAATATGGTAATACATAAACTTATTATGAATTTCTTAGTTTTGCACACACAGTGCCCATACAGAAATTCACAAATTTATTATGAATTTCTTAGTTTTGCACACATAGTGCCCATACAGAAATTCATAAAATTATTAGGAATTTCTTAGTTTTGCACACACAGTACCCATACAAAAATTCATAAACTTATTATGAATTTCCTAGTTTTGCACACATAGTGCCATTTGGTAATCACCATTACATATATTAAGAAACATGTATCTATGACTATCATAACATATAAGTACATAATAAATGCACTCACCTGATATGTTTCCCTACTATGATGTAATGATGTCCACTACTCGGCAACTTTGTCCTTGCCCTTTTTCTTGTTTGACTCGGGAGCTTGGTTATGATCTACACAAGCACCCATTTAGTACACATTCTGTAACACCCATAACCCGTATAATTATATCTATACAGATTATAGATGTCACCCAAATTTTCTAAAACCATTTCCACTTCAAAAGTGATTTAAAATTTATTTCCTTTAAAATGGTAAATGATATTATAAAAATATCATATCATATGAATTATAATTCTTTATAAAAAATTTAAAACAAAATTTCGAATTAATATTGTGTATCGATGTACTACTACAGTGCATCGATGCACCAAAATTTTAATTAATATTGTGTATCGATAAACCGCTACAATGCATCGATGCACTGCTACAATAATTTCAGCATTATACACAAAAATCATAAAATTACCATTTTGTTCCAAATTTGTTCAACAAAGCAAATAAAACATTAATAATTACATGCCACTAATAAAGTCAACATTGCATCTTAGGATGTCTTACTGCTATTGAAATATACTCATCGATGCTTGATGTCATTCCGAACTCTTTATTCTACTACTGGCTTTTTACCTACGCGTGAAAATCATCACACGCTAAGTATAAACTTAGTGAGGTAATTAAAACAATATACAGTGCAATACAATTCATGCATGAATTTCAATGACAAATTCAAAATGCCATAAAATCATGTTATTTTCATATCCAATATTTTACAATGATCAAAATGGTATAAAATTTATTATCATTTATCTTATAAGCTCGTAAGCTTATTTTACCAAAATACTTACCATTTAATTCCATAAGCTAGTAAGCTTATTTTACCAATATACTTACCATTATTCCATAAGCTTGTAAGCTTATTTTACAAATATACTTACAATTTAATCCCATAAGCTCTTAAGCTTATTTTACCAATATATTTTCCATTATTCCAAAAGCTCGTAAGCTTATTTGCATGCTTACCATTTATTAAGCAATAAATCATAAACCATAGCCTATAGCCCAATATACAACCCAGAGGACCCTTGGTATTCGAGTAATATTTGTACCGTATTGCTACACGTAAGGTCCTGCCCACCATATACACCAAAGTGTATTACACATAAGGTCGTGCCCACCATATATACCAAAGTGTATAACACATAAGGTCGTACCCACCATTACACCGAAGTGTATTATAAACCTGCAGCTGTTATACTCTATGGCATGCCAACTATACCCTGTCCCTCAATGACTTACTTGGGCATATAGTCTATTTTATTTGATCCATCCATGGCAAAGTATATTATCAATATTTAACATTGGGCAGTTCATACCCGAAAACATTCATTGTAAAATATCACATTATCAATGATCAATACATTATAATTTCATACTGTGACATATCAATGTCATGTCAATTTATAAAAAATATGACATAATATCATATTGATATAAACACGGTAGACTTATCGCAAGTCTTCCTTATGATGTATAAAATATCCATGTATAATTCCATGCATGTATTGCACTCACCTTCACACTTTATAATTTCCAAAATATGTGCCTCACTATGTTCCACCATAAACCATTTTTATACTTGACTTGTTTCAATCGCAAATCAATAATGATCTGTATAAATCACAAATTCATAATAATACATATGTTAGTATTATACTCACATAAACATATCCCATAACAACTCCATTTCTACCAAATATTAAACACTTAATAATTTCTTTTAACATTGGAACCAACTTTTTTAATTTACACAAAATGGTCCTTCACCATTTTATCACTTATATTCTTAATACCAAAATTTCATCATTGAAATTACTATCATTCAAATGCTTTACAAAGACATAATTACATTTAAGTACCCCAACTATGCAAGTGTTGTACTTAAATCATCAATCTTTTCAAACTTCCACAATAGTCATTTTTCACATATAACACTCATTTAAATTCCCAAACAACAATTTCCCGCATAGTACCTCATTTATACAACACTTATACAACAACCCCTCAATTTTCCAGAATTTATGAATTGATATCTAACTTTTCAAAAATTATGAAATGGTCCTCAAATTTTTCTAAGACTTGTAGAATACTTCCTTCGTCATTTCCAACCCATATATAACTTTTCCATAATTTTCTCACTCAAACAATCCATGGCCAAAACTTAAAGAACAAGTTCTAGAAAGATTAAACATGTTCTAATCATCATACATGCTTGAATATGAATCTACAACCTCAAAAAAATCAAGATTCATCATTAATTTCATGATCCCTAATATGAACACAAACCCTTAGAGTTGGGATCTTTGAAATCCAGCAAGATTAGAAAGAAATATTAGTACCAAATAATAGCGTTTTTCGCATAGATCACTTTCCTATTTCACGACATAACCCCAATTCCAAAGGAATTAGCTCAAAGATTGAAAATAAAAAAAAAATCTTACCTTGAAAGATTTCTCACATGAATATACTGGAGAAGAACACTTTGGCATGATATTTTTTATTGATATCAAGCTTATCATCCTTTAAAACATTATTTAAATCATTAACTTGAGAAAATACCAATATACCCTTAACTTGAGAAAATACCAATATACCCTTAATATATCTTCATAATTACCATAAAACCAAGATACATATCCTTATCATCATCAAAATCAGATAAATATCAGCATTTCATCTTTCAATAGTCAACGATGAACAAATTAGTTTTTCACCTTACCGTTTTGCCCTTGCAATTTCCAAAAATTACAATTCAATCACTTTAATCAAACAATCCAAATTGAACATGAAATTAAACCATTAAATATTATTTCCCAACATTTTAAAATGTGAAAATAATATTTTTATTACTTATTTTCGTGACCCATATAGTTTTTTTAAATTACATTTTGGTCCTTTAACTTTCCAAAGTTAATACTTTGGTCACCAAACTTTACCAAATTTATAATTTGGTCACTAAATAAATCCATTTATGAAATAAAATTCTTTTTGAGAAAATCACACTTAATTCCCTAAACTTTTTCCCAATTTTCTACTTTGACCATCAAACTTTCAAAATTTGCATTTCGGTCATTATCTAAATTTTTGGGTATTACAATTATCCCCTCCTTAAGAAAATTCGTCCTCGAATTTTAAGACTTTCTATGAAAACCATAAATCCCTTTTTTTAAGGATTACACTTTTCATTGTAAATTTGTAAACATGAATTTAGGGTTATACGAACTGGTAAGACGTACACATGCCTTAACTATAGATTTCTTCTGGTCTTGCCAACTTCTTGAATTCTGATTTTTCCTCCTTAATTTGAGAATTTTGTGAAGATCTTGCAGATCATTAGATTTTGAACCTGTTTAATCCAATTCTTCAACCTGATATGAAAATATCTACACATTTTCATATCATCCTCTCTTTCCCAAGTAACGTCCTCAACATTATGATTTCGCTAAATCACTTTGACAAGAGAAATCGTCTTATTATGCAATTCTTTGATTTCTCGAGCTAAAATCCAAATTGATTCTTCTTCATAAATCAAATCTGGTTAGATCTCAATTACCTCCAGAGTTAATGCTAATGGATAATCCATCAGTCTAACTCTTTTTAATATCTCATAAGGTCCAATGAATCTTAGACTTAGTTTCTCTTTGTGTTTTGGGCGCAAAAATCTTTTTTCCCCAAGGCGATACCTTAAGAAAATCTTTATCACCTTCATGGAATTCAATCTCTTTTAGCTTCAAGTCTGCATAAGAATTTGCCGATCAAATGCCATTTTGAGATTATCTTGAATTCAATGGTGTTCGGTATTTTCTCCCATATAAAGTTTCATACTGAGCCATCTTGATACTCAGTTAATAACTATTATTGTAGAAAAATTCTACTAAAAACAACTACTTTTCTTTTCCCATGATTCCATGGAATTAATCACACATGTTCTCAAGTATATCTTCTAATATCTGAATAATACTTTCTGACTTACCATCCGTCTATGGATGAAAGATCGTACTAAAATTCAATCAAGTATCCAAAACTTGATACAAATATTTCCAAAATCTTAAAGTAAACTTTAGATCCCTGTTAAATATAATGGATACTGATACTCCTTGTAATCGAACTATCTTCTTGATATACAACTATGTATATTTATCCAATGCATAGTTCATTCACATCGGAATGAAATGTGCCGATTTAATTAATCGATCAATATCACCCAAATGGAATCCTTTTTATTTGATATCAAAGGTAACCCTGTAACAAAATCCATAGTGACTCTATACTATTTCCACTCTGGAATAGAAATCAGTTGTAACAATTCTGAAAACACTTAATTCTCAACTTTTACTTGTTGACATGTCAAACATGTAACAACAAACTCAGTAATGTTTTTTATACTCAGTCACCAAAATGACTCTTTATATCCTAATACATTTTGTTCTCACTTGTATGCATAGTCAGTGGACTATAATGTGCTTCAGAAAAATATCCTTCTTCAACTCATCCTCATGAGGAATACAAATTCTTCCTCGATAAAATAGACACCTATCAGACTTGACTTCAAAGTCTTTAGTCTCGCATTTTTTTTCACAAGTAAAATATATTTTTTTCTCATCTTATTTTTCTTTTTGTTCTTTCTCTTTTTTTTTCTTTCACTATTTTTCTTTTCTTTTCTTTTCTTTTTCTTTTCTTTTTCTTTTTCTTTTTCATTTTTTTAATATTTTTTTAGTTATTATGCCATATGCTGAGACAACATGACTAAGAAAATCAACTTCTGATAACCAAACTCACACTTTAACAGTTTAGCATATAACTTTTTATCCTTAAGTATTTAAAGTAAAATACGAAGATAAACATCATGTTCTATCTTTGTCTTAGAGTATACCTGAATGTCATAAATATAAACCACGTCAAATTAATCCAAGTAAAATTGAAATACTCGATTCATCACATTTATGAATGCTGCCAGAGCATTTTTTTTCAAACCAAATGGCATTACTACAAACTCGTAGTGTTCGTACCGTATTCTGAAAACTATCTTTGGAACATCTTCCTCTTTAATATTTAACTGGTGATATCCCATTCAAATATCAATTTTAGAAAACATTGATGCTCCTTTTAAGATGATCAACAAGTTATAAATCCTCAAAATAGGATATTTGTTCTTGATTGTTACTTTGTTTAATTATCGATTATCTATGCATAATCTCATATATCCATTATATTTTATAAACAACACCTGTTCACCCTAAGGTGAAATACTTGGTCTTATGCATCCTCAATCTAGCAGCTCTTGCAATTGGTTCTTTATTCTCTTAAGTCAATTGCAACCTTTCGATATGAACTCATAGATATAAGATTAATGCCTTGATAACCATTAATATTAAATTCCACCTCTCAATCTAGAGGTAACCCAATTAATAATAAATCTAAAGAAACATATGGAAATTCCCGAGTTATGGAAATATCATATGATTTTACTTCTGATACTTGAGTATCTATCACCTTAGCTAAAAAATCCATGCATCCTTTTTATATAATCTTAATCGCAACCATTGTTGATATCACGTTAGTGATGATTTCACTTTTTCATCAATCATTAATTTTTTTTAATTTCTCCTCATTTTTCTAAACTAATCGCTTTTTGCGACCATTAACCCAACCTTAATGCAGAGACAACCAACTCATGATCAAAATGATCTAAAACTCTTTAATGATAATCCTATAAGATTCACTTGTAACATAAGCTCTTGAATCTTTATTGGACATTTACTATTTGTCCGTCTAACACTTGTATCATGACTGTGACCTATGGGTCTTCCGCTATAATATCACTCGATATCAAGTAAATTGAATATTTCTACTTTGGAATTCCTTATTTCATTCTTAACGAAATTGTATAACTTTTCCATATCCATAGATATTATTCCGAGCAATTGATACATTTTCCATCTCAAATGAAAGTCTCAATGTTCACATCGTTCAATAAGAAAATTTGACAATTTGTAGCAATAACTTCATAGTAGTTAATGCTAAATTCACACTAGTAAAAAAATTTACTCTTTTCTCTTATCATTACGAACTTGACACTTTTCATGTTCTTGAGAATCCATCTCAATCTAAACAACAATTCATTGTAGTATTAAAAGTTAGACAATCCATTTTCGCATATTTACCTTCATAAGGTAACTCTATCTAGTTTTACAGACTTGATATATATTCTCAATCCAACTCATAACCATTTGATTCACTAATAACTCAACTTTATGTAAACGTTTTAGGGAAATCATATTTACCGCTTATTCAATTTCTCTTTCTCAAATCAACAATGATTTAAACAATATAATGCTTAGCTTAAATATTTCTCACTTATTTGAGCTTACCTAGAGGCACCTCAAAATCATCAATAGATTCATAAATCTCCCCTGAATCCACATCCGATTCGACTTTTCTTGTAAGTCATTCAAACTTTTAATGATTTTCTAATTCAAAATCTTCATTAAAAACTGAGGTATTTCTTCCATTAATTGGAGGAAAATCCGTAACAACATCCACCCTTTTAAGGCGTTACAACATTTGTCTCAGGTTCCTTTTTGTCGACTTCAATATCAACTTTCTTACCTTTGTCTTTAATTCCAACATCTGAACATAATCAGAATCATCATACTTTAGTAAAGAATAACTTTACTCCCTATAAGCATCATCACAGTATATATACAATTATAAGTAACTTTTGACATCCTAGTGGCATGTATACATTTTTTTAACTCAAAACAACCTCGGTTTAGTCCTAGAATCAGCTAAACCTGTAGCTCTGATGTCAATAAATATAACACCCATAACCCGTATAATTATACCTATACAGATTATAAATGTCACCCGAATTTTCTAAAACTATTTCCACCTCAAAAGTGATTTAAAATTTATTTCCTTTAAAATGATAAATGATAATATAAAAATATCATATCATATGAATTATAATTCTTTATAAAAAAAACTTAATACAAAATACGTATTTATGAACAGTAATAAATAGTACCGTGAACAGTAATGGCAGTACCGTGAACAGTGTATCGATGCACTGCTACATTACGTGAACAGTGCATCGATGCATCAAAATTTCGAATTAATATTTTGTATCGATGTACTGCTACAGTGCATCGATGCACTGCTACAGTAATTTCAGCATTATATACAAAACTCATAAAATTACCATTTTGTCCAATTTGTTCAACAAAATAATTAAAACATTAATAATTACATGCCACTAATAAAGTCAACATTACATCTTAGGATGTCTTACTGATATTGAAATATACTCCTCGATGCTTGATGTCATTCCGAACTCTTTATTCTACTACTGTCTTTTTACTTACGCTTGAAAATCATCACACGCTAAGTATAAACTTAGTGAGGTAATTAAAACAATATACACCACAATACAATTCATGCATAAATTTCAATGACAAATTCAAAATGCCATAAAATCATGTTATTTTCATATCCAATATTTTACAATGATCAAAATGGTATAAAATTTCTTATCATTTATCTTATAAGCTTGTAAGCTTATTTTACCAAATACTTACCATTTAATTCCATAAGCTCTTAAGCTTATTTTACCAATATACTTACTATTATTCAATAAGCTCGTAAGCTTATTTTACAAATATACTTACCATTTAATCCCATAAGCTCGTAAGCTTATTTTACCAATATACTTGTCATTATTCCAAAAGCTCGTAAGCTTATTTGCATGCTTACCATTTATTAAGCAATAAATCATAAACCATAGCCTATAGCCTAATATACAACCCTGAGGACCCTGGGTATTCGAGTAATATTTGCACCGTAGTGCTACACATAAGGTCGTGCCCACCATATGCACTGAAGTGTATTACACATAAGGTCGTACCCACCATATTTACCAAAGTGTATTACACATAAGGTTGTGCCCACCATATACACCGAAGTGTATTATAAACCTACATCTGCTGTACTCTATGGCATGCCAACTATACCCTGTCCCTCAATTACTTACTTGGGCATATAGTCTATTTTATTTTATCCATCCATGGCAAAGTATATTATCAATATTTAACATTGGCCAGTCCATACCCGAAAATATTCATGGTAAAATATCACATTATCAATGATCAATGCATTATAATTTCATATTGTGACATATCAATGTCATGTCAATTTATAAAAAAATATGACATAATATCATGCTGATATAACAAGGTAGACTTATCGCAAGTCTTCCTTATGATGTATAAAACATCCATGTATAATTTCATGCATGTATTGCACTCAACTTCACACTTTATAATTTCAAAATGTGCCTCAATATGTTCCACCATAAACCCTTTTTATACTTGACTTGTTTCAATCGCAAATCAATCATGATCTGTATAAATAACAAATTCATAATAATACATATGTTAGTATTGTACTAACATAAACATATCCCATAACAACTCAATTTCTACCAAATATTAAACACTTAATAATTTCTTTTAACATTGGAACATACTTTTCCAATTTACACAAAATGGTCATTCACCATTTTATCACTTAGATTCTTAATACCAAAATTTCATCATTGAAATTACTATCATTCAAATGCTTTTCAAATGCATAATTACATTTAAGTACCCTAATTATGCAAGTGTTGTACTTAAATCATCAATCTTTTCAAACTTCCAAAATAGTCATTTTTCACATATAGAACTCATTTAAATTCCCAAACAATTTCCAGCATAGTACATCAATTATACAACAACCCCTTAATTTTCCAAAATTTACAAATTGATCTCTAACTTTTCAAAAATTACAAAATGGTCCTCAAATTTTTCTAAGACTTGTAGAATACTTCCTTCCTCATTTCCAACCCATATATAATTTTTCCATAATTTTCTCACTCAAACAATCCGTGGCCAAAACTTAAAGAACAAATTCTAGAAAGATTAAACATGTTCTAATCATCATACATGCTTGAATATGAATCTACAACCTCAAAAACATCAAGATTCATCATCAATTTCATGATCCCTAATATGAACACAAACCCTTAGATTTGGGAACTTTGAAATCTAGCCAGATTAGAAAGAAAAATTGGTACCAAATGATAGCGTTTTTCGCATAGATCACTTTCCTATTTCACGACATAACCCCAATTCCAAAGAAATTAGCTCAAAGATTGAAAATAAAATATTTTTCTTACCTTGAAAGCTTTCTCACGTGAATATGCTGGAGAAGAACACTTTGGCATGATATTTTTTTCCCAAACAATTTCCAGCATAGTACATCAATTATACAACAACCCTTAATTTTCCAAAATTTACAATTGATCTCTAACTTTTCAAAAATTACAAAATGGTCTCAATTTTTCTAAGACTTGTAGAATACTTCCTTCCATTTCCAAATGATAGCGTTTTCGCATAGATCACTTTCCTATTTCACGACATAACCCCAATTCCAAAGAAATTAGCTCAAAGATTGAAAATAAATATTTTTCTTACCTTGAAAGCTTTCACGTGAATATGCTGGAGAGAAACACTTTGGCATGATATTTTTTTTGATATCATGCATCCTTAAAACATTATTTAAATCATTAACTTGGGAAAATACCAATATACCCTTAATATAACTTCATAATTATCATAAAACCAAAATTCATATCCTTATCATCTTCAAAATCAGATAAATATCAGCATTGTCATCTTTCAATAGTCAAAGTTGAACAAATTAGTTTTTCAGTTTACCATTTTTGCCCTTGCAATTTCCAAAATTTACAATTCAGTCACTTTAATCAAACAATCCAAATTGAACATGAAATTAAACCATTAAAAATTATTTCCCAGCGTTTTAAAAATATGAAAATAATATTTTTATTACTTATTTTCGTGACCCATATGTACTTTTTTTTAAAATTACATTTTGGTCCCTAAACTTTCCAAAGTTAATACTTTGGTCACCAACTTTACCAAATTTATAATTTGGTCAGTAAATAAATCCATTTATGAAATAATTTTTTTTTTGAGAAAATCACCACTTAATTCCCTAAACTTTTCCCAATTTTCTACTTTGACCATCAAACTTTCAAAATTTGCATTTTGGTCATTATCTACATTTTTGGTGTATTACACATTCTATACAAATGTTAGTATATTCTCTAACATTTATAATTTAATAATACTCAAAAGTACTATTATTTTCAATTTCTATAATACTTTCAGCCTATCTTATAATTCCTGGCTCAATAGTATCGGTACCCGTACCATGGTATCGATACTTCTATAATATGGTACTTATACTCCATTATAGTATCGATACCATTTCTGCATTATGAATTAATGGTATCGATACCTTATCTAAAGTATCAATACTTCCCACTCAGTATCGATACTAATTGCATCACTATCGATATTGTTCAGCTGATTTAATCCAATTTAAGCCTATAGTATCGGTACTGTTCTAATAACACCGATACCCTTACCCTGATTTTCAATTTTCTACCCTGATTCTTACCCAAATTTGGTCAAATTTCCTTACATTTACACACAACAATACTATTAAACTATTTTTTACTTATCCTTACTAATTTCCTTCATTTAGCTTCTTAAAACATCTAAAATCTCCCAAGAAGATTTCAATCTAAGATTCACACCACTTTTTCTAATATGTTTTTACTCATATCTAAAGCTTCTAATCTCTTATTTACTTCTTTGACAAATCAAATACACTAATAAACATCAGTAAAAACCCATATTCCAACATAACCTTCAAAAACCCATTTTCTCTAATCTCTAATAACTCATCCATCTCCTAGTTTAAACCTCATTTAACCCTTCCTTAAGCTAACATATCACTTAAGGTTGTAATAACAAACCATAATCGAAAGGAAAAACAAATTAGATGAGATTTACCATGGCTATGGAGAATGCACAAAGTTACGGGAGGAAGAATGAGATAAATAACTTAACTTCTTTCTTTTTTATATTTTCCCTTCTTAAATCCCTATTAAAATTTGAGTTTTAAATTCATTTTATTCCAAATGACCAAAATGCCCTTTTAATCATCCATTGTTATAATTTAGTCTAAACCACTATTCCAAATCATTTCTCATATTTTATCATTTAATCAAATAAATCCTCACATTTTAAAATTTTTCAATAAAGTCACTGACCTGATATTTGGGGTATTACATTTATAATGTATATGGAATTGATATTATGAATAATTTTTAGAGTAGGAACTACTCTAAAATAAAAGTTAAATGTCTAACGGTGCATTTTTGCAGAAAAGTTCCACTAATGCAAGTTAGATGAAAAGTTAAATGTCTAACGGTACATTTTGGCAGAAAAGTGCCACTAATGCAAGTTAGATGAAAAGTTAAATGTCTAACGGTGCATTTTGGCAGAAAAATGCTACTAATGCAAGTTAGATGAAAAGTTAAATCCTAACGGTGCATTTTGGCAGAAAGGTGCCACTAATGCAATTTAGATGAAAAGTTAAATGCCTAACGGTGCATTATCGGCATGAAAGTGCCACTAATGCAAGTTAAATGAAAAGTTAAATGCCTAACGGTGCATTTTGGCATAAATGTGCCACTAATGCAAGTTAGGTGAAAAGGTAATTGCATAATGGTGCATTATCGGCATGAAAGGATGCCATAAATGAAAATTCATAACGGTGCATTATCGGCATGAAAGGATGTCATAAATGAAAATGCATAACGGTGGATTATCGGCATGAAAGGATGCCATAAATGAAAATGCATATATATATATAACGGTGTATTAACGGCATAAAAGGGTGCCACTCATGGTATTTATAAAAGATAAATGACCATTTGGCACTTTCGTGCAATACATGTACATTACTTTCTCATTTAACATACATAGGGAAAATAATGAATAATTGGGAAAATATACCAAAAGATATGTATGCTGGGCATACTAAGAATAATTTCGATGATTGTATGAAAGAAGTTTGGTTTAACTGAGACAAATTTATTTGATCCTTATGGAGTATGCTATTTAGTTGTAATTAAATAGCCATGATATACTTATGTATAAATTGCAGTTTCTTTACAATATTATGTCTCACTAAGTAAATACTTAACGTGTGTTGATTTCACGCGTAGGTAAAAGGTAAGACTAGCGGGGTAAGGAGTGAAGTAGCAGATATCATCAATCTAAGGTTGACTCTCATCAGTAATAGTAGGACAATCATGTTTATTTTGAAAATTAGTTGGCATATACTCAACTTTAAGGAAAAAATGTTGTGGAATGTATTGAATGTGATAATTTTTAGTAATATGTTTCAACTAATGTTTTGTTTTAAGTTTGAAACAAAAAGATAATTTTTAGTAATATGTTTCAACTAATGTTTTGTTTTAAGTTTGAAACAAAAATTTTATGGGTTTTACAAATGAGTGAATGTTTTTTTAAAAGTCATGTGACACCTATGACTTGTGTACGGAAACGTATACGGGAAATGGGTGTTACATCATTGGTAGGAAACATGTTGTATGATAAAATTTTATAGTAAATAGATCAGATAAAATTTTATAGTTTCATATTAAATAGATAAATGCATATACTATTATAGTATTATAAATTGAATTCCTCTCTTATACAAAATTATATAATAATAAATAAATATATAATTATGATACTTAATGTTAATATAAAAATTTAATTTAAAATTAATGACGTCATTTTATATATGAGAAAAATTCAATTTAAATTTAATTTTAAAATAACGTTAATAAATAATTTAATTAATTCAAATTTAAGTAACTAATTTTAAACATAACTATTACGATATTATTAATGATATATATTTATAATCTAATTTTAAGAATTAAATTAGAACAATTCATCTATATAATTTTATATTTTAGATAATTTAAAGTTTGTTGCGGCGTTACGACGCAATTTATAGCGTGTTGCAGTGTTACGTAACGGTTTTTAACCACAACAATCGTGATGCGGTTCCCTTATCATGTTGCACCGATATTGTGTCGCGGTAATCTTAAAAAACATTACGATGCAGGCGTTGCGGCCGCAATTTAGTACTATACCTAGGGTTTTTCTCGATTGCTTTAGCGGTGGTTGATAGTGAGCATGGCATTGGTTTTCTAGTGAATAAACAGTTGGGAGTCTTGGGAGGGGTTTAAGGAGGCGATTTAAATAGTCTAGGCTTCGATCTGGGGTTAGAACAAAAAAGGGAGAGTTTTTAGTTAGTTTAGGTCTTGTCCAATCACCACATACGGTGGCTAAAAGTGCAGTGATAGGAGGAGCACGGTGGCTGTGTATATGTGAGGGGAGTTGAGAGATGGAGATTTAGAGGTTTCCTTGAGAAGAGACAAATAAGGCGGTTGAGCTATACTTTAGATCTAGGGTTACATAAGTTAGATAATAAATAGTATGTATATATATATATTAAGAGTGTTGGGATAATTGCTTTCGAGCTTACTAAAACTCTAGGGGTAAATTGCACTCGTATCCTTGAAATTTAGATGTGTATTTGCAGTTTGGTCCTTCTTCTTCTTTTTTCATTTTATTTTGAATTTTGTGTCCCCATATTTTAGCACATTTTTCTATTTTGGTCACTATGTCACTTTTCAATTTATTTAAATTTGATACATGATTTTTTTATTCTAATTTGGTCACTATGTTGAATTTTATGTTTTATTTGAATTAGATCCTTGAATTAATATCATGATTTCATTTTAGTCACTAGATTAATTAATTAACCCTAATACTTATTAGTTTATTAAATTTAGATTTTGTAACTATTAAGTAAATTTTTATTGTTAATTTTAAAACATTTAGATTTTTTCATTATGCATGCTTGCTAATTTATTTTATTTTATTTTGATACTTTTATTTAATTCTAACTTATTATTTTTATTTGTTAATTTTATTCATTTCGTTTCAATTTTAATTGTTATTTAACTTTATTTTAAGTTTAATCTTTTCTTTAATTAGTTAGATTTTAGGATAAATCCTTTAGATTTTAATTCTCTTTAATTTGGTCCATTGTAAGAGCCTTAAACATTAAGTTCAACCCCTAGATTTAGATTTCTCACACTTTAGTCCTTTAATTTAGGGAGTAATTTTAATTGGCTCTCGCATTAACTTGTCCAAGGGACCATTTCAATTATTCAATTTAATAATTGGTAAAAATTAATTAAGGTTAATAATTAAATCCTTAACCTTAAATTCTTCACAATTTAGTCTTTGAACTTTAATTAGATATTCATTTGACATAATTAATTAGGTCATTAATTAGAGTTTCCACTTTAGGTTAAATTTCACTTTAGTCCTTTAATTTAGGGAGTAATCTGAATTAGCTCTCGCATTAACATGCCCGAGGGAACATTTCAATTACTCGATTCAATAATTGGTTAAAATAAATTAGGATTAATCTTAGAGCCTCCATTTTTAGGTTTAGTCCGCTAAGCTCTTTAAATTACACAATTTGACTCTTTAAGTTAGAGGGAAGCCTTAATTAATCCACTAGTATAATTAGGTTCATAATTGGTTGCTTGGTGGTATTTTTTTTAATAAGGCAATGTTCATTTATCAAGAAATTAATAGTGCATCCTCTGTGTTATGCTCAGGGGTGACCATTGGTAATTCCTAAAGTAAATCGACATCCTCTTCAAAACCCCATATCATGATTTTTAAAACTTTATGGCAATGTTCGTTTACTTAGATTAATAACGAAGCTTTCGCATTAAATGCTCGAGGGTGGTTGTTATTGGTCTTAATAAACTAACATCTTTTTTTCAAACTTGGCATCCATAATGATTTTAAAATAAATAAAATATTGAACTTAAAATTTCTAATTTTAAATATAGGGTAATAGACTAGGTATTAATTTCTAGGCAATGTGGGGGTGTTAATCCTTCACCATGTGTAACCGACTCAAGAACTTGTTTTTAAGGTTTTCTCATACCAAAATTTGGTAGTTTTGATAAAATAAAATGTTTTATTAAAATTACCCAATTTTAGGCATTCCGATCACACTTTAAAAATTATTGGTGGCGACTCCTAACATTTTATTTCAAAATCTTTTGAAAAACCCCATCGTTGTAACTAGTCAGCTTTCCCCCTGAAAGGTCAGTTGAGATAAAGTGTAATTTGTTTTGATTGAGAATCGAAAGAATTTTTTTAGAGAATTCCTTATATTTGTATGCATGGTTATAATGGATTCTAACATATTTCTATAATTTTAGTTGCTTTGTAATTGATGTGTGTGAACCATCCAAGTTTAATTGAGGATAAGTGATAAACAAAGGAAATGATGAGAACTCTTATAAAGCTTTTGGGAAGACTACATTATGGTTGATGTTTAAAGTGTCGAGGTGAGTGCATGTTTATAGTATATGTACTTTTTTCTGGAATTAAAAGTGCAAATTGTGTATACTCATTTGACTCGTACACCTTGCATTCTCATTTACATACCTTGAGCTATAACATAAAGATATTTTGAAAAGTGCAGATTATGTTAGATAAATGAGGAAATTAAACTTTTCATTTATTATAAGTGATTTAGAATAAAATGCTTTATATATGACTTGATGATTTCAAGTATCTCTGAAATAGAAATAATTTGAATAAGTTTGTTTTATATGTTCATAGACTCTCATATGATATGTTTGTATTATTACTACTACTATTATTATTATGTTTTATTTTTAATTTTTTTGATTATGTCTCACAAAGTGTATACTTAACGTCTTTGAAACAATGAGCAACAATTCTTTACAATTGTCAATTACTATGGCGAAATTATACAAACTGATTTTGATGTTGTGATTAAGTCATACAAACCCGTAAACATGATGTTCCTTTTAGAAGTATCTCATTGAAAAATGAGGATCAAAATTCAAAAAAACTTGGAGAAATTGTTTCATCGTTTAGTTATCAACACTTGATCTCATCATATCTACTCACATATGGAATAGTACGCCTTGACGACGATGATGGTGTTTCTGTTATGTTTGGAATGCATCAATCCTCCAATAACGTTATGATTGAGATCTATGTTGAAATGGAATTTGTTTATGATACTCCAAACTCATCAGTAGTTGTACCCACAACAGAAGAACTAGAAACAACTCTACCAGATGCAAGTGATATAGATGATAACCTTGTTGGGAAATTCGATGAAAGCCTTGTTGAGTTTAGCGATGATGATAAAATTGTTATTACATTAATGGGAGATTATACCACGCCAATCATAGATGATAAAATTCGATGTTGTTTCACAATGTCATAGATTGAAGAAGGCTTCAAATGTTTGGAGTAATACACCAACACAACGTCAATCCCAAATACCTCGAAATAATTTACCTCTATATCATCATGAAGTTGTCATGTATAAAATTAATTAAGATGCTATGAGGAATCTCGAAATCCATGATATGCCAGAGATATATGCTGCCCTCTAGGATTATTTAGATGAAGGATAAATTGAGTTGGCGATTGGGTTCCAATTTGAAAATAAAAAATATGCACAGTTGGAAATTAAGGAGTATTATATCAAAGCCAATCTCAAATTCTATGTTGTTGAGTCTAATAAAAAATCTATTTTGTAAGGTGTTATACCATGATGATGGGTGTAACTAAAGAATATCAGTTTCATACTTATAACAGAAGATATTGTGGGAAGTCACAAGGTTCAATGGACAACACACATGTACAATAAGCTTTTTGACACAATACCACAGACATTTAGACTCATATGTGAAACTTTTGTTCAAAAACATCTACGGATACCAGTTTCAATGTTAATGGCATTCATCCGAAATTTATTTAGTTATATTTCTTCTTACTGAAAGTCATGGATGGATAAAAAGAAATTAATGAGATTATTGTATGGTGATTAGGATCATTCATATAATGAGCTACCACCTCTGCTGCGAGCAATGAAATTTTCCATCCCTAGAACCAGTGTGAGATACTATACTCATCATGCGACCATGCTTCACAGAGAAATTATCCCTAGAAAAAATAATTTTGGTGGCTTGTTCTAGGATTTCAAGTTATCACTGGAAAAAGAATTTTTTTGTGGCTTATTCTAGATTTTTCAAGTCGATGGGACTTTTCTATACGGGGTATATAGACACATTTTGATGATAGTTGTTGCATAAGATTATGGTAGAAACATTTTCCTCATCGTCTTTTCCATTGTTAAAATGAATTGAAGGAATGATGGAATCTCTTTCTCTCTCATTTGTGTTCCCATGTTGTCACTCAAGATGGTGTTTGCATGATATCAGATGGAGAAACTAGATTGTTAGAGACAATTGATAGATCAAGAAGTAGATGAAAATCTCCCTACACATATCTGACATATTATATATGTAATATTGTATTTAATGCTATGAGGAGGTTTCGGAACAAAAATTTCAAAAAAGATATTATCAACATGGATAACTAATATATTATTTTTTATTAATTATTTATGCTTCATTTATGTTTTTCATTTTGTATTCTTAAATCTCTTTTTTAGGGTATGCTTTAATACAACCAAATTTTTGCGCACGGCTAGAAATTTTGAGAAGATATAGAGAAGAATTCTATAACTTCATAGTTGAAATCCCTAGGGAAAGATGGTCACAAGCCTATGAGGATCAAGGTCAATATTATGACCATATGATAACCAACCATGTTGAATGTATAAACTCAATGCTTAAAGGGGCTCGACATCTTTCAATAACAAGTATTGTTAGAGAGACATATTTCAGGTTGGGTAAAGTTTGGGTAGAGAAAGGTGAACAAATAAATGCCATGATCAATGAAGGGAGATATTGGGTTCCATATTTGGAGAAGGTAATGTAAAAAATCATACACATGCAACATCAATGTTTGATCATAATTTTGGCAGATTTGATGTTGATTATGTTATCCAAGAACCTATTCGACCACATGAGGAGGGAAATTCTACCATATACACTAGTAATATAAATAGAAGATGGTGTAATTATGATTGATTTCATGCTTTTAGACTTTTGTGCACTCACATTGTCGCTGCATGTATACACGTTAATGTTGACTCATAGTCTTATGTTGATGACTGTTATAACCTACACATTATGTGTAACATATATATTTTTGAGTTTAAGTATCTCTTAAACGATTCTTATTGGCCTCCATCACCTATTTTTGAAGAATGATTACCAGATCTATAATCACATAGGAAGTTTAGGGGTTAACATAAATCTAATTGAGTTCATAATGATATAGATGATCCTTAAAAAGAGCAAGGTCTAGCAAAGCTTTGTGGCCATTGCAAAGATGAAAGTCACAATATATATCATTGTCTGAATCATCCAAAATATCGACTTGGATCATAATACCTTCATAATTGTTTTTACTTCATGTTTTTATTTTTCTTTCTTTTAACTAGGTTTATGTATTCTCTAAATTAATATCGTTCAATTCATATTTTTTGGATTATATTTTTATGTATATTTATGTATTTTCAACATCTTTATTTTCAACTTCCACTTTAATTCATTCTTTTTGTGTACATAATTGAAAAGTATTCATAAATAACTTCACTTGATTCATAATTACTTAATTAGTAAAGACACATTCATACATATATTTAAACCATCAAAATCAACATTTTTTCAACAATTATTTAAAATTTTCAGCACTCTCTATAATTCGTTTACTACGTCGAATTGGTAAGTCTTCATATTCGTCTTTTCTTTTTCTTTTTAATTTCCCTGCAACTATTGTTATTTTTGTCACCCCTATCTATGATTTGTTTACTATGTCGGATTGGTAAGTATTCATAATTATCTTTCGTCTTCTTCTTCTTCTTCTTCTTCTTCTCGATTTTCATCGGCTTTTCAACTCTTGTCCAGCTTCTTTCTTTTGCTTATCTTCCTCAACCATCGACGTAAATGTCTGGTATATCAACTCATCATCTGAAGATGAGTTTGAATCCCAATTTTCGGAGTCGTCAAAAACCATAAACACCATTCGCCAAATTATACCCAAATTATTCCTACTAATTCATTATTTGGTTCTCAAAACTTTGCCTCTCTTCTAATATAAGCACTATAAATTCACTCCTATTTATACTAAAAATTCTCAATCTACCTGTTGGAACTCGTCACCTTAATGTGACAAGTTTCCCTTTTAAATTTTCAAATTTTCACAACGTTCAACCAACAACTATATTTTTCAAATTCAACAGTAACTCATCACCTCCACGTGACGAGTTTATTTCTTTAAAAAAATCAGAATTCAAAGAAAATAATATATATTATTTTAATTATAAAAAATCATATATTTAATTGAAACTCGTCACGTCGAGGTGACGAGTTCCTTTGAAAATATTAAAAAAATCTTTTGTGTGGGGCCCACATCCCGAGATTCATTATAAAATAAATTTCAGGTGAACTCGCCACCTCGATGTGGCAAGTTTGCGCAACACTATAACAAATGATGTAGGTTGCAAAATAATTTTTTAGGTACCCTATTGGACCAATTAATTTTGATGCCTGGATTATTGAACCAAATTTGTCAACTTATGGTTTCCTCTCAAGAATAATCATCAATAAAAGAAGGGTATGTTATATATTTAGTACATAAAATATCATCTTTGACCGTTTTAGTGCCTAAATTTCAAATTTTTCAAACCATACCTAATATTTAGTTTTGTTTCATTTTAATACATCGTGTTAAAAAATGGGTAAATTACATCATTCATCATTCAACTGTCTCCTTACTCTTATTTTGGTATTAAAGTTTAAAAATTTTCAATTTAACTACTCAAATTTCAAATTGCTCTTATTTTAATCACTCTAATTTATTTTATTAATAATTTTTGTGACATGACATTTTTATTATTTTTATTAATATATAGTTAAAAATAAAAAAAATGAAAGCGAGTGATTAAATTAAGAGTAATTTGAAAGTTAAATAATTAAATTAAAAAAAATTAAATTTTAGTGACAAAAATAGGAGTGAAAATAAAGTTGTGTGATGAATTATAAAATTTCTCATAAAATGTGTCATGTGTAGATCACCGATTAAATTTTTAACGATAAGGTGCCAAACAAATAAGAACTAAATGTTATGTATAATTTTAAAAAAATTAAAATTTTAAATATTAAAACTGATAATTTATATATTAAAAAGCGTAATTTATTAAAAAAAAGCATAGACGGGGACTTGAAGGGACGCACGAAAACGGAGAGTAAGGAAGGAGAAAAAGGTAAAATATGAGGGGAAAGTTGATTGGTGGATAATGGAACGAGAGAGGGAAAGATGGGGCTCTTCGTACTCTTGGCTTGGCCTTTTCTTAACATTATTCTCATTTCCCTTTTTGTTTCCAAACGCAACGCTCCCTCGCTCACCTTTCGTCCAAAATTTTTATTTTATGGTAAATTACACATTTAATACTGAAATTATCAATTTTATTTTGTTTTAGTCATCCAACTATATTTTTAAATCATAACTAACATTTAGTTTTGATTTTTTTTTGGTCACTCTTCTTTAAAAATTAATGATGATGCTGATGTGTCACTATAAGATAATAACATGTCATCATTGAAAAATTATCAGGTTAGAAATTTTGTTAATTTTTAATGGTAGGTGACCAAAATGAAATCAAACAATTATATTAAGCATAATTTTGAAAAACATAGTTGAGTGTGATAGTTAAGATACTAAAAGTGTAGTTTATCCTTTGTTTTAAATTCCCTCTTTTCTTGCCACTAATTTTAACCATTCTAATCAGCTTATCGCCCCAAATATTTTTTACAGTAAAAAGTAAAAACTAAATTTGTTAAAACATATTGTACTATTTGCCTAATCGGATTTTGTCAAAATGTAATCACAATTTTAGACGGGTTTAGTTTAATTTTATTATTTTAAATCAATATACTTCTAAGATAATTTTAAAAAATATCAATATGATCCTTGAACTATTTTTACATTAAACGTGACTCTTAAACTTAAAAAAATAATTTAATGTTATTCTTTGACCAACGGTTTCTATTGTTTATCGTTACATTACTGACATGAGGCACTTTACGGTGCTGAATGACGGTTGATAGTGATGATGACGTGATTGATGGACTAAATTGATATTTTTTCAAGTTTAATGGCTAAATTGATTTTTTGAAAGTCCAAGGACCTATTTAATTTTGAGAAAATCGCCTCAGTGACCAAAAAAAAGTTATAATATACGATTTTAACCAACTTTTTTTGGATTTGCCAAAATGACCAACAAAATCGCAACGCGAAATAAAAATCGCAACGCGATCCCCAGAATCGCAAATCAGTTTCCAAAATCGCAACGCGATTCTTGAAAATCGCGATGCGATAGTACAAATTCGCATTGCGATTTTCAATAATCGCAACGCGAATATGAAAATCGCAACGCGAACACATAAATCGCAACGCGTATCCGTAAATCGCAACGTGTATCCGTAAAATCGCAACGCGTATGGGTAAATCGCAATGCGTATCCGTATATCGCAACGCGTATCCGTAAATCGCAACGATAATACATAAAATCGCAACGCGTATCCGTAAATCGCAACGTGTATCCGTAAATCGCAACGCGTATCCGTAAATCGCAATGCGTATCCGTAAATCGCAACGCGTATCCGTAAATCGCAACGATAATCCGTAAATCGCAACGCGTATCCGTAAATCGCAACGATAATCCGTAAATCGCAACGAGAATCTGTAAATCGCAACGATAATCCGTAAATCGCAACGAGAATCTGTAAATCACAACACTGAAATTTTGGGTATATAACACTGAAATCATAAACTAAATCCCTAAATCGCAACTCATTCCATCTCCATCTATCACTCTCTCCCGGCGACATCCGTTCCTATATCCAACGACATCCTTCCCAATCCGGCAACAGGTTTTAGTTTCGCAGCTCGTCTGTTTAGTAAATTAATTTACAACCATGAAATCATCTGATCATGTTTTGGATAGATTTGTGTTTTGGAGGGTCATGGGATAATGTTCATGGTGTTTTACAATATATGCCTTTACCCATGAATCTTCAACTAAAATTGTCTTTACAAAAGTTAACTTATGAACTCTAATGCTACGTGTTTCAAATAAATTGAATTTAGCCCCTAAGTGGATTTAGGCTATCTTATCAGAGAAATGGTAAAGTTTATTTGTTAACCGACAATGAAGATGTTGAACGATTCATTGCTTACATTATGTTTCACAAGATGATGTTACATTGTATGTTGTTGAACCTAGAAGTAGTATTGTTGGGTCAGTAGCGGGTAGTAATCAACTAAGTTTTCTCAAAAACCACAACCTTTCTCTAATCCAAATCCCAATCAACTTTCAGCACCAAATTCCGGTTTTCGTATTGACCAGTTAGACGATGAGCAACAGAAAAAATTGTAAGTACTAGTCAGTATTCGAAATTTGGTCTGGTCAATATCCGGACTTTGATATTGGTCAATACACGGATTTTGATGATGTTTCAGAAGAAACAGACCATGTGTGTAATGATTTTAATATGGTCAATACCCGAATTTGATGATGAAACACCGTTGCCGAGGAAGATGTTGTTGATGATAATGAGGAGGAAGTTACGACTGTGAATGAACATGTTGAACATCCATTCTGTAATTCATATAATCCTGAAGAAGAAAAGAAGAAGAAAAAGTCCCCGAAGAAAAGAAAATGCCACGGGAGTATAACTGGAAATGCCAGAATTACTTCAGTTACCGGAAGAAGAGTTGGCAAAGAAAGCAGTTGATTGTTACACAAAAGTTATTCGTGTCAAGAAAGATGATTGTTTTGATACAAAGGAAGACTTGAAGATAGCTTTGTATACAAAATGTGTGGAAGATGGCTATCAACTAAAAGTTAACAAATCAAGCAAAGATCGTTTCGAAACAAGGTGTATGATTGACAAAAACTGTACGTGGCGTATGATTGCAAAGAGAATAAAAGATTGCAAAATGTTTCAAGTTAGGACTTTTATTGATAAACATACATGTTCAAGAACCCAAGTTTTTCCTCACCATAGACAGGCAAACAAAAAGGTGTTGGGTGGTTTTCTGGCTGAGTTAATGTTTTTGAATGGCAGGGTATATCGGGGACATGAAATTATGACTGACATGAATGCGGTTCAAGATAGTATATCATATTCTCAAGCTTGGAGAGCCAAATGTTATGCCTTGGAATTGTTGAGGGGTCGCCAGAAGCATCGTTTGCCCAACTGCCGGCTTATTGTCACAATTTAAAGCTGAAAAATCCTGGGTCGGTAACTCATATCAAACAGATAGAGATGGACGCTTTGAGTTGCTGTTTATCGCCATTGGTGCTACGGTTAGTAAATCAATATAATTTTGTTGACTCATTTTTGTTAGTTACATGCATTTCACATTTAAATGATTATATTTCTTGTGTATATTATTTGTAGATTCGTTCGTTTATTACTTGCATGCGCCCAGTTATTATAGTTGCACATTTGAGGCGTGGGAAGTAACTTATTAGCAGTAGCCATGGATGCTAACAATGGGATATTGCCAATAGCTTACGGGGTTGGCAAATCTGAAACCTTGGAGTAAACTTATTAGCAGTAGCCATGATGGCTCTCGTTCTAGAGGTGTATAGTCGTCACGATCGGGTGATGGCTCTAGGTGAGGTGATGGCTCGAATTGGAGGAAGTGGATGCTGCTCATCTCTGCCATCAAAAACTCTGATTGCACCAATCAGTAAGCCTCCGTGGGTGAGTCTTGTAATGGAATGTTGGCCTCCTAAAATAAAACTCAAACAAAGTTAAACGTCTACTATTAATAACTTGTTTATATTTATATGAAAGTATTTGTGTTAACTTACATTATTTATTGTGGCATGGTATTAAGTCTTCCCAATCCAACAGAGTTTTCCTCTTCCAGGAAATAGCCCTGGGAATATCATTTGACGTTTTTATTGCATATGTACGCATGCTGGGGAAAGCCTCGAATATCCAAATCTACAAACAATATAATAACAAAATTAGTAATTGTTAAATAATTAATTATAATTTTAGAAACATTATATAGAAATTCTTACCTTAAAGGCCCAAACAAAGCCTGACAAAGTGTATTTGGACCCATCGCCCCGCAAACTTTTGCGGTCATCAAAGGCAGACGACAACTTAGTCCAGGTAGCTTTCCATATATACGAACCCCACGGAAACAGATTCCATGCATTCAGGTCCTCTACCAATATTATTAGCTCCCGATGAATAGGTTGTCTGGCCTCTCTGCCTAAAAAGCCGGCATACACAAGTAGTAGAAGGCATACTCGGACAACATCGACGTCTTCCATCCGAGTGAAACCAGCTTTCTTATTAAATAATTTCTTCAGGTCGTCGACATGTAGGTTCGGCTTCTCCATTGACTCATCCGGAAAAACCCATAACCATGATGGGCGGGCGATATGACGAGTGTACCGGCCTACATCATCGTGTCCGAATCGTAGACCAGTGATTAAGCAGAACTCCTTCCGCCCAAAGCAAGTATACGCTGGTGGAAAATGAAACCATATCTCTTCCTCACGTTGTATACTGTCGGGTAGATTTGATGTCATGGTCTGAAGCCACAAATGGTCAAATTAGCATCTCCACCCGGATGCTGCACTCTCAGCCATGGCCCGAAGCAGGTTTCCTCAAACAATTGTCTTTGAGCAGGTGAAAGCTTCTTTGCAATTGTAGTGGCCAGGCTGACTTTATTTCTCAAGGTCAATTGAGCCGAAAAAAATTTCTACAAAAACAATAAACATACCAAGTTAGATATACCAAAAACTACACTGTGAAGATATACCAAAAACAATAAACATAAAAAGTAGTAGTTTATTCTTGAAACTAAATTTGCAACACTGTTTTGTCTTTTGGTTGAAATGAAATCGCAACGAGAGAATCGCAACGCGAGATGACAATCGCAACGAGAGAATCGCAACGCGAATGAAAATCGCAACGAGAGAATCGCAACGCGAAATGAAAATCGCAACGAGAGAATCGCAACTCGAAATGAAAATCGCAATGCGATTTTGGTTTCGCGTTGCGATTCTCGTTGCGATTTTCATTTCGCGTTGCGATTCTCTCGTTGCGACAGTCATTCTCTCGTTGCGATTTTCATTTATCTCGTTGCGACTCTTCTGCAAATTGAAACTTGAATGGATTGCATTACTTCAACCAAAAGACAGAACAAAGACAAAGACAAATACTAACTTGAAAATCGCAACGAGAGAATAGCAACGCGAAATGAAAATCGCAACGAGAGAATCTTAACGCGAAATGAAATCTAAGTGAAATGCTTAATCTATTATTGAAATGACCAGTAAACTTATCATCAGTTTCAATATGAAAAACCTACAATAATGCAAACATTTCAAAATAAAATAATTAAAAAAAACTAACCCTCGGAGGTTGATTTCCATTTCTGAATATTGTGAGGGATTTCTGACGTGAATGGTTGTGAGGGATTTCGCCGGAGATGGGACGGAAATCTTCGGAGATGGGGACGGATTTCTTCGCCGTAGAGAGTGAGAGATGGAGATGGGACTGAGTTGTGATTTTAGGTTTTAGGTTATGAGTTGCGATTACGGGATTTTGTCTTAATTTCTTTTTGTAATTTGAAAATAAAATACGCGTAGCGATTATAATGGCGCTTTAAATATCGCGTTGCGATTACGGATACGCGTTGCGATTTATGTATTATCGTTGCGATTTACGGATACGCGTTGCGATATACGGATACGCATTGCGATTTACCCATACGCGTTGCGATTTTACGGATACACGTTGCGATTTACGGATACGCGTTGCGATTTATGTGTTCGCGTTGCGATTTTCATATTCGCGTTGCGATTATTGAAAATCGCAATGCGAATTTGTACTATCGCATCGCGATTTTCAAGAATCGCGTTGCGATTTTGGAAACTGATTTGCGATTCTGGGGATCGCGTTGCGATTTTTATTTCGCGTTGCGATTTTGTTGGTCATTTTGGCAAATCCAAAAAAAGTTGGTTAAAATCGTATATTATAACTTTTTTTTGGTCACTGAGGCGATTTTCTCTTTAATTTTTTAGAAAAATAAAAAAAAAATTAAAAATAAAAGGTAAATTACTAAAAAAATAAAAAACATATATTTTTGTACCTTAAATTTAACTTGACTTTACAGAGTTATATCTAACAAAAATTGACGGATTGTCGATTTTTCTATCATTTTTTAATTTAAGTTTAGGTGAAGTTTACTTTTCAATATAAGTTTATATTCATTAAAATGCTCATCTTAATTGTATAACTATATTTTATATTTTTTTAATTATATAGTATCATTATAATTTATAAATAAAATTTAATTTTATAACCTTTAAATTTATTTTTATAATATTTTATAATATTAATTTATTTTATTTTATAAAAAATAATGAAATAAAATTACAAAAATATTTAGGGTTTAAGATAAGTAGAGATAACTATATAAAATAAAATTATTACATAATACACGAGTTTAAATTTATATAAATAGAAGTCAAGTTAAGTTTTATATATATATCATTTTTAGTAATTTAATTTTTATTATTTTTATATTTACTTTTTTTTACTTTTTTATGTTATAAATTTAAAATATTTTATTTTTTAAAAATAATTTAATAATACATTTACCTTTAAAATTTTGGTCATCGAATTCGATAAAAAAAATCAATTTAGCCCATTTATCACATCACCAGTCACCATGGACCGTCAAGTTAGTATTGTGAAATGTTACGTCAGTAACGTAAATGTCAACGATGAAAATTATTGATCAAAGGGGACTCTTTATCTATGTTTGAGAGTCATATCGATTGTAAAAAAAAAAATTAAGGGCCACATTATTTTTTCTTAAAAAGTAGAAGGACCTAGGTACTTTTTTTTACCTATTTTTAATTAATATGAAATATCCTTTTGAGTAGAAAAAATTATTTATTTATTTATTTAATTTGATGGGTTGAATTTAGTTTCAAGTAAATAATTTTTTTACTTTTTACATCTAATTTTGAATCAATTATACGCATATAGAAATGTTGATTTTTCTCTTCCAATCATTTACATAAACTGATCTAAAAATATTTTAGGGTATAAATATATATATATTAGTAATATAAAAATTTTGTACTTGAATAAATACAAATAGTTTTTTTTAAATGAACACAATTAACAAATAAATAATAAAATAATTGAAATTATAAGTACTTATCTACCTTGAATATAGCGTAGATACACCACTAATCATTTACCATGATAAAAGTTCATCCAACTATATTCGAGTAAAATATTAGCGTGTATAATGAGCTCAAATGGAACATTTACAAGAGAATTCTTTTAAGTGAAGTTCAATTATTATCTTTTCAGTTTGCATTTCATATTTCATATTCTCATTTCAACTTTCATTTACTATGATTTTATGATGTTTGATCATTTGAAGTTTGAACAACCAACGAATTTTTTTAAATAAATAAGTATTACATTTGATATACATTTAACAATTTATATTATATTTGTACGAACAAAACAAACTCAATGATAAAATAATTATATATATTTTTTGAGGTATCGTGTTCGAACACCGTCAATATCAGGAGAGTGAGCATTTAATATCAAATGTAAGAGTTATCTTTAAACATACAGTCAGATACTATCTTGTACTTACTCTAAATTACTAAAAATAAAAAAATAATTTATATTATATTTAATTTTTTATTAAATTTATGTTACTACTTACTAGTCAATCGAATGATAATTTAGTTAAGATATTATTAAATTAATTTCATTTAAGAATATAATACATATTATTTAATTGATCTTAATTTTTTATTCTATATTATTTTTATATAAATTAAATATAAAATATAAAAGTTATTAAATAAAAATTTTGATAAATGTAAAATATTCTTTCCACGAGGGTGTGAGTTGTAAAATCTATAATTCACAAAAATTATTTTTTGTTAAATTAAATTTAAATATATATTTTTTAAAATAGTCTACATAATAATTTTGTTATTATTTTTTAATATTAATTTCAAGAACAAATTTGAGCTTGCAAACAATAAGAAAAAACTCAACCTTTTCTGTCGAGTTTCATAGTGAACAAAAAAGAAAGAAAACAATAAGAGAAGAAACAAAGAGAAAATCTAAACTTATTTAGAAACAAAGTAAAAATTATTTTTTTTCATTCACTTATCAAACAAAGTAGATCATAGAAAAAAAGCCAAGAGAGAGAAAAACCCAAAATAAAAGAAATAAAAAGAAGAAGAAGAAAGAAAGTAGAAATAAAGGATATTGTGGATGCTTAGCTCAATCTGGCCTCGTCTATGCTGTATTGGGCAGTCAGGTTCATAGAAGATATTCCAACTTAACTTCTCCCTTCCTTGCTATATTTCCCTTTACCTAACTCACAGCTCTCCTAGGTTTTCTTTTTCTTTTACAAAACTTCCTTTATTCAATACCCTTCCCTTCCCTCATTTATTGTTATTTTTTTTTTATTTTTTTTATTTTATTAAAGAAAAAGAGTGAGTTTTCATCTCTATCAGAATTCTCTGGTTCCTTTTTATTATTTTTAAGAGGAGATGGTGATCCTCAATTTTTAAGGGTTTTTTTTCATCTTTTAAAGTATTATTTATATTGATATATCCATAAGGATTTTAAGTTGTGAAAAGAGAGGAGGGTGAAATGTGGGATCTTAATGACTCTCCTTATCAGCACGCAAGAGACGACGAATCGGAGGGGGGCTCCTCGCAGAAAACTTCCGTAGATGGTGATGAAGATAAGGGTAAACGGGTCGGATCCGTTTCAAATTCAAGCTCGTCAGCTGTGGTGATCGAGGACGGATCGGAAGAAGAAGTCGGAGAGAGGGTTAAAGCGGCATTAAAGAAGAGAAGTAGCAAGATGATTTTTGGGTTCTCGGTGCCTCATGAAGAAGATTTCGTGGAGAGCACTGACCCGGCTCCAGTGACCCACAGTTTTTCCCACTGGATCAAGACCCGGAAATGGGGTCTGTCGGAAGTGGACCAGGGTTCCCCCCGGCTAACTGGGTTGGTGTCAAATTTTGTCAATCGGAGCCTCTTCCTCATGCTAAATCCGTTGAGGTTTCTCAGCCGATGAAGAAAAGCAGGAGAGGGCCAAGGTCAAGAAGTTCTCAATATAGAGGAGTTACTTTTTATAGAAGAACTGGCAGATGGGAGTCTCATATTTGGTTTGTAAATAGCTATCTTAGTTTTTTTTTTTCCATTTCATTCCATAACGAGCATAGCTTTGAATTTTCTTGTCTTTTTATTTTTCCCTCGAACCAATCAAATTTAAGGATTTTTTTCTTTGATTTGTTATTTAACGCACAGGGATTGTGGAAAGCAAGTTTACTTGGGTATGGGTGTCTCTCCTATATATATATATATAATATAATTATTGAGACAAATTTTCTTTTTGCAATTTAATGTTTTCCAATTTACATGAGATGGGTCTTTATTTTGTTCTTCTCTATCGGCTTTGATTATGTAGGCGGATTCGACACGGCACATGCAGCTGCTCGGTAATTCTTCTAGTTTTAAACTTTTTCTTTTTTAATTTTTCAAAACAAAAAAAAAAGTAAAAAATAAAAACCTCTTTCATTATTTCTGGCAGTGCGTATGATAGGGCAGCAATCAAGTTCCGGGGATTTGAAGCCGACATTAATTTTAGTATTGAAGATTATGAAGATGACTTGAAGAAGGTGAGACTTGAGATTCGGAGAGAGAGAGAGAGAGAGAGAAGAAAACATTGCGTACTTTATCTTATCTTGAATAGTTCTTCTATCTTTATCTTGTAAAGTTTCTCTCTTTTTTAAAAATAAAAGTTGAAGTTTCTGGCTTTATGTTTTGTTGGTGTGTACTGTAAATCACATCGTTCACTAAAGGATCTTCCCTTTTGTTGTATTAACAGATGAGTAACCTAAGCAAGGAAGAATTTGTGCATGTACTTCGCCGACAAAGCGCCGGATTTCCTCGAGGAAGTTCCAAATATAGAGGGGTTACCTTACACAAATGTGGCCGATGGGAAGCTAGAATGGGCCAATTATTAGGCAAAAAGTAACCTTTTTTATCCCCCCCCCTTCTCCCTCTCCGTTTCTCAAGCTCCACTACTCTCTTCACTGCCTACTCTTTCTTTTACAGATACGTTTATTTAGGCTTGTTCGACACCGAGATCGAAGCGGCAAGGTTGGTGCTTTACCTTTTCTTCTTTTGATTTTGATGGAAAAAAAATAAAAATAAGAAATCTAGTTGTATTTGGTGATTGGCTATCGAGTTCTCTTGTCCCGTGTTTTGTAGGGCTTATGTTAGAGCAGCAATTAAGTGCAATGGCAAAGATGCTGTCACTAACTTTGATCCCAGCATTTACGACAATGAGCTTAACACTGGTGGTAAGAATTTTCCAATTTGGGATAATGTAATATTATGCATTCCCCCTTTATACGTTTACCCCAAGTTATTGGACATGCTTATTTAGAAACTCGGGTAATGCTGGAGATCACAACCTTGATTTGAGCTTAGGGAATTCAATCCCAAAGCAAAGGAATCTAGAGCTTGGTGGTGATAGGCAAATTTCTATGGGTTATTATCAGCATAGTCTGCCACCCGAAGGAGATTGGCGATCCGGTGGATTTAGGTCTCAGGTTGGTTTTGGTGATAGGCAAGTCAAGCATAGTCTGCTTTGGTAGTGATTGATTTCATTTTCATTGATTATATTGGCAGTTAAATCTGCAGAAAGATACTAGTAGAAGTGATAGTGCTAATCATCGAAGCTCCGATAGATATGCTGAGGCAGAAACAATGCAGCTGTTGAGCCAAACTCATATTCAATCTCCAGCATCAATCAAGTCTAATGAACTGCAAAGATGTGGACAGTTCAGGAGACCTGGAGATAACAATGTGTTCCACATTCCTCCGCACATTAATCCGTCATCTTATCAGGTTTGAATTTATGGCTCCGGCTGATAATAATTTTTACTGGCTTGATTTGGATTGCATATATACAGTAGGGAAGTCTCGAACTAACTAACAATTTCACAACTTTTTAGATTCATTTTCCAAGCAACGGCAATGGAGGCCGAATCAGTAGGAATCATTCGCTATCAACTGATGAGCAACAATGGCAGTCGGGTCCTCACCAAATGTTTGGAAATTCTGCAGCATCATCAGGATTCCCATTGCAGACCAGACCTAGTTCCCAAACTTGGCTGCAGAAAAATGGGTTCCACTAGTTCATGAGACCCCCTAACCCAAACTTGGCATTTTAAGCATGTAAAGATCAAAGCTTGGATATCACGTCTTTTAAAAAAAAATTCCCATCTCCCCTTGGAACAAAGAACGAAAATAGTAATAAAGAAGATGAAGAATTCCAGCTCTTTTGGACTTGTCGGCATCTATTAAAACTAACAACCCGACGTAGTTGTGTTCCGACTTAATCCGCCGATCTTTTCTGTAGTCTTCAATGCAATTTCTGAGCCGCCCTTATACACAGTTGGTGTCATTGTTGTACCCTATTTTCATTTACTACCATTACCAGTACAATGCAACTTCCGTTTGCCATCCTTGACATTGTTAGGTGCATGGTATCTCCTTGTATTTTTCTTCCTCCATAATTTTTCTGAACCAAAAAGGAGAACAAATAGGGGAAAAATTATGTAAATATAAAGTTCTATAATGCATATAAAGCATACAAAATTAGGAAATTGAATTTGTCTGGGAAATAGCAGTGGATGGTGATGAATGGTCAACGTCAATTATTTGTCCTTTGAATCAGTTCACTCACCAGACATGGCTATAATGGCGAGAGGGACTAATCATTTCCCTCTCCCCTATTGCTTTAAAAACGACGTTTGTGAGAAACTTAGAAAGAGACGAATAAGGGTTTATGGGTAAAGAGTTACCCATGTCAGTTTACTAGCAAGGAAATTAACTTCAAAAGTGATAAAAAGCTAAGTACGGCTTCAGTATCTTATTTTGCCTCTTGGATTTACTTTTACACCAAGTAGACGATTATAAGAATATAAATATTCAGAGTTTCTCTCCAATCTCCAATGGATTCCTAAAATTCAGGATCATCTACGTATATAGTCCCTCAATTATTACTTTAATTATTTTTTGATAACTAACTATAATATTCTTTAAAATTATACCCAACATTATATTTTATTTTTATTTTTATTTTTATCACACCATTAAAAAATAACACTGATTTCAACAAATCATTTAAAGAAAATAAAAATATAATATTACCATTTTGTTAGCGAGTGATAAGTGGTGAATCTATAAATATTTTTTTAGGATTAACATATTATATATTAATAACATAAAATTTTCGTAAGAGGTAGAACAAATAAAGTTTCATGATGGATATTATCAGTAAAATGAACAATTAACATAAGGAAATTTGAATTTCAGGATTTCACATATAAAGGTGTTCAAACGATTAATTCGACTATCGATCGAATCAAATTCTCATTAATCAAACTTTTCTTAACTGTTAACCGAATTGATTTTTTTTTTTTGAAAATATTAGCATAGTCAAAATAAGTTTGATTAATATATTCATTATATATAATATATTTAATATTTAGTATATATAATATATTTAATATTTACTAATTTTGATTAATTCAGTTAATTAACCGATTTCAAACCGAATTAACCATTAACTGGCCGAATTAATTCACTTCTGTCAGTTAATTCTGTTAAAACTGAGAAGTGAATACCCCTATCCACATACATAACCATTGCGGATGATCAAAACGGAGCATTAAATACGATTTTAAAAAATAATTAGATGATCAAAATAAAATTAAAGTGATAATTAAATTACTAAATGCATAATTTATCCTAAAATTTATGATAAAAACTTTAGAGCAGTGTACGAGGAAAAGAAGGTTGTTTCCTCTTTTGTTTTAGGTATGTGTTATTTGTTTGGGATGTGAAAAAAAGTTGATAAAGGCGTCATTTGATAACAGTCCAATTGTGATTGATTAATGTGTATTTGCAATAAGATATTAGTACCGAATGAATAAAATAATAATTGTGATTTCGTCATTTGGGTCGTCATTGTTCATTTTTAAATCAGTTGCATATGGGGCAGAGGGCTTTTTTAATTTTATTATTGTAAAGAGGAAATTTTTCTACAAGGAGAAAGGTCAAGGCCACCTTCTTTTGTCATCCTTATCTTATGAATTTAATATGCAATATGATTTGTTCAAAAATCTTTATGCTTAATTTTAAAAAACATATGGTTCAAAATTAAATGTTTTTATTTACAATGTTATAGTAGAAAAGAATATGCTAACCCAAGATCGAGATTTTATAATTCTTGACAATGAATCAAACAATATAAGAGTACTTTGTTATCATTGGTTTATACATTGAACAACCTATTAACAGAATTAAAAAAAACACTTTGTTTAAAACAAAGGATTAAAAAGTTGGCATGTTGCAAAAATATTGTTGGTCAATCAATTGTTATTGTGGGCAAATTTCATGCACTCATTGCTGGAAAAATTATTATAAACTATAATCGTAAGTTTAGATTTTATTTATACATTTAGTAGTATTAATTAAGTACGACTATTTATTGGGATGAGATATTAAAATTTTCAAATAATTAAAAAAATTAGAGATTTAAATCTTGATATTATGAACTAAAAAAATTGTTAGAAGTCGCCCTATTATAAATCATTATAATTTCTGATATATATATATATATATATATATCTGTTGATTTAAATTAAGAATGGTAAGAATTCTGTTTAAAACATAATTGTAAGATTTCAGTAACGATCCTTTTATTTATAATATAAGAATTCGGAAATTAAATATTATTTAAAAATTTAATATTTTATCGTGTTATAAATTTGTTTTAAATAATTTTTTTATTAATATGAGATAAGTATAAGATATATGTTCAAAGATAAACTCTCAACCTTTTAACATTGAACGTTCTTACTCTTGATATTTATGGTACTTAAACCCAGGTCCTCAAGAAATAACAACAATATTTTTTTAACCACTGAGACCACTTGATTTGTGTTTTTTAAATAATTTTTTTCTTAATGGAAGGAAAAGAAGAATTGTGCTCTTAATGACTATTGAACCTATAATTTAGACGAGAGGAGAGGTATCAACTTCTGTAATTTTAATCTTATCAGGAAGATCCTTGCTGGTAACGGCTCCCTTCGGGTAGCTTGGCTCAACAGCTATGTTCTTAAGAACCAAGACTTTTGGTATTTTCAAGCTGGAACGAACGTAAGTTGGAGTATAAAACGGATTTTAAAGCTGAGAACAACATCTTTTCCTTTTCTCACTGTTGGTTTGCAACCCAAAGAAATATGGGAAATAACCCGTACACATGAACAAAAGGTTCCTTGGCATCGTTTAATCTGGTTTCCACTACATATTCCTAAACATAGTCTGTTAGCTTGGATGGTTCTTCTCGATCGTCTTCCTACCATAGATCGCCTCCAACGAATGGGAATCTTCTCTGAAGGCATTTGTATCAACTGCAACCTCTTCCAAGAGTCTCGAGACCATCTTTTCTTCCACTGCCCTCTAGCAGCTGAACTCTAGAATTCTGTTCTGCAGCTTACTGGTATGAACTCATCTTTCATGTCTTAGGATGACTTTATTGTTCGGCTTGCTCTTCTTGGAAAGGGAAATCTCTAATCACTGTCATTTTGAAGCTTGCATGGTCTGCTTTCATTTATTTTTTGTGGCAAGAACGCAAAAACAGAATTTTCCTTGGACATCGAGAAGTGTTGAAGCTTTGCTCTAAGAAATCAAGAATGTTGTAGGCATTCGACTTAGAGGCAAATCCATTAATAGATTAGATAGTATTAACCTTACTCTTTGTAGTGCTTGGAATATAACCTAACCAATCTTTTGTTTATTTTGTATGTTCATAGTTCTTTTGTTGTATCATTGGTTGATTGGTTGTACAAACTTTGCTAGTTGGGTAATAAAATTTGAATTATCCAAAAAAAAACTTCCATATTTTAACTACAATCTCTAAAGATTATTGATTTATTGATATTTTTTTATTAATCTTGAGTAATTACAAGTGATAATAATTGTTCTAAAGACTTTCAACTAATTGATAGAGTTCTCAAATATCATACAATCGCTGATGTTCGAACCCTAAATCTCTATTAACTATTTGATAATTTTTTTATACATTACTAATACATTATATTAAATATGTTAAAGCTTTTAGAAATAAATCCAAACAACATCGTTTTTAGTGATTACTAACTGAATTATACGTTATTAAGTGAAACGAACATACACTTTTATTTAAATTTACAATTGATTCATAAAAAAGATTTATGAACCCACTTTAAAATATTTAGTTATTTAAAAATATATACGTTATTAAATGAACTATACTTTATTAAGAAATTGCAGTTATTTAGCTTAATATATGTTGTCCAAACTCTTAAATTAAAATTATAGTTAATTATATGATATGTCCCTAAACCATAACTCTTATTTTAAATTGATTCTTAAACTTTTTAATATTCCAATTTCATCCCAAACTATGAATCTTATTTTAAATTAATCCTTAAACTATTGAAAATTTCAATTTTATCCCCAAACTATAACATTCATTCTAAATTAGTCCCCAAACATTTTAAACATTCCAATTTAATCCCAAATTTATCCAAATATGTAATTAGTTTCAACCAAAATTTTGTTAACATACAATGATATAACTTGGCCTAATAATTTTATGCCTAATAATTTAATTAACAAGGGATTTAATTAGTATATATGTATAGTTTGGGAAGAAATTAAAATTTTCAAAAAGTTTAGGGACAATTTAGAATGAATGTTATATTTTAGGGATGAAATTAAAATTATCACACCTGGAATTTTTTTTTATTTTAATAATTATCTTGGTTAATTTTGAGTGTTATTTTGGCACTTTTTATAAATTTCATAGCCAATTCAAAATTTTAAGAAATTCAAGGGCTTGAAGTGTAAATTTAACTCCCAGACCAGAGTTCATTTGAGGAAAGCTTCCAAATTTGTCAAGCAAAACTCGACCATACGCACCTATCATTGTTTACCTGTCTCCGACTGGCGGTGGCGTGCACCACCACCTTATTCCCTATCGTCTCCCGGTTAAAAGTTCTTTTTCAATTTCTTGAAATGTGTCGCCCATCGACCTGGAGAACATGACGAAGCTCCGTCGAAACCCATCGTTGATTTCTTTGCGATTTCGGTTGCCGTGGACGTCCGTAAGCTGCGTCGTCTCCACCAATCGAATCATCATCCCATTCCGATCAAAACTCGACCAACCTCGCCCCAGTAAAGGCTGTCGTTCGCTGCGAATTAGCTGGTAAATTTTCATAGAAAAGCCCCGAATCCACCTTTTTTTTATTATTTTCGGCTGATTCAGACGATAGTCGGTCTCACCACCACCATCATCGAGTTCCTCTGCTGTTCCGAGCAAAACCCAGGCGAACCTTCCTTCTAACGTTGTCGTTTCTCTGGTCTGTGTCCCCGTTACTCACCGCACGTGCTTGTACGCGCCGTCACCGTGCATGAGCATTGTTTCCCCATTGAAGTTTCTGGAAAATGTGTCAACTCAGATCGAGTTGATCGAGTCAACTCAACTGAGTAGCCAAGTTAATCGAGTCAACTTTGACCGAGTCAACCCTTTTACTAACCTGTTGACCTACCCATTGACAGAACCCGTTGACTTTGACTTTGATCCGTTTACTGTTGACTTTGATCAAAAATTTAAAATTTTTGAAGCTCTGATTTTATGTTTTTTTAACGTTCTGAGTCTGAATCCGAAGTTTATTTCGTCAAATTCTAACCGAAATCCTTTAAATTGACCTTCGAACCTGAATATATAGTTACCTTTATTAGATTGTCTGAGGAAAAATAAGGAAAAGGCAAGGACTGATTTAAGACTTTGATTATGATAAGTTCCCGTGATTCTCTTGATCAGTCGACTGCTCGACCCAGTTCCTCTCGATCCACCCTACCACATCATTCATGATTACGCGTTTAATTCCATAACTCTATTAAATACTCTGTTCAATATATTATTTCGATAGTAACCCTTCTCTGATCTGATTTAGGATCATGTATTGTTTTTTCCGTAGTGGGATCATTGTTTAATAAACCTCTCAGACTGACCCATTTTACGAGGTGTGTTCCTTGTGTGCTATATATCTATTTTTAAATATCTGTCTGAATTACCATGTGCTCATGAATGTTTTATCTGATTTGGAACATGATCGATTTCAATCAATGAAAAACTGGATTTTGGTTTATTGATTTCCTGAGTACCTGATATCCTTTTTACTGATTTTAAATTATAGTTTGACTGATACATGTCTTCTCGTTACTACGTACTAAAAAATGTCTAGCCTCTCATTTCTTGATCTACCAGTACTGTCTGAAACTATTTTCTCTAGGGTTATGGGATGTACTCTGGAAGCTCTACCAGCTCCGATCAAGTTGGTAATTCCTTATGGACCTAAGACAACCTTGGGTGGGCTCCTTAGCCCAATGAGCCTAGTGGTAAGACATTATGGACCCTATGGCACCCCCATAGGGATTGCTCCTTTTCTTTGTACGTTATGGTAAGTCCTTAAGGACATGATGGGCACTCCCTTTAGGTGGAACATATGCTTCGGCTAGGGTAAGTCCTTATGGACTCAAGGTGCTCTTTTAGGTTGACTCCTAGATCATATTGGCCTAGGGTAATCCTTTTGGATGCAGTTATAGGGAACTACATTTGGTGTTCGGTTAGAGGGTAATTATCTATTTTTTAAAATAAAAACCTCACTGATATTCTTATGATACTATGCTAAATTATTTTTAAATTATCTATAAGTTTTGATTTGCACTGTTGGGACACACTGAGCTCCCTAGCTCACTCTTTTATCTTTCTATTTTTAGATATTTTGAATAGGCTCCCAAATCAACACTTGGAGGATCGACATATTCCGTACAAAATATTTTGTTGTAATGTTTTAATCTTCGAAACTACCTTCCTGTGGGTTACATATGCCTATTATATTGAGATACTGACTTTATGGACTATTTCATATTACCCCTGATGTATGGTGTATTTGACTCACTATATATGTTATATATATATATATCATGAATTGGGTTTTAACTATTATAACTATGGTTTTTAAGAGGTTCTAAATTTTTAAAGTGTTGAAAATGTTTTGGGAAATTATTTTTTTTATTGTAATCCGCTAGATCTAGTCTAACATATAGTTAGGGTCTATGGGGTTATAATTGGTTGGTATAAGAGCTTTTGGTTTTTAAAACATCGGAATGTGGATGGGTTCAAAACAAAAAAACATAATTTTGAAATGTTTTAGGAAACAAGTACTAAAGGCATGTCACAAGTTTTACAAGTTAATGGTGTATATGAATCCAAGTGCCAAACCTGACCCTAATATTTATCTATTGTCTATATCTAGAGAATCCTTCGAGAGAAGTGCTAGATGACGCTGTTGATCTACCCATGTGTGAGATCGACCTATTAGATTCATTGATTTTGCAGTAGACCAACCGCTTCAAGATGACCCTTCTGCCCAAGAGATTCTCTAGCCCCGACAGATTTTTCACCTGCCCCTGATATAGGTTTGACTACCCTGTTAGAGGAGTATTATATTCTAGGACCAAGCCTATTAGTGTTGTTTTGGATGAAAATTCTATAGACAATTTCTTCAACTAACTCAGGGTACGGTTAGAGCCACAGGCTTTGCACCTGAGGTGCCTATTTCTCATACCCTTCTTATGAATGGAGTTAGAACCTTTATATTCCTACTAGTGGAACTCCAACTGAGGTGGTGGATTGGCTATGTGATACTAAGAGGCGTATGGATCAGTTAGTGTTAGATCCGCAAAGGAGGTATTTGGGAGTTATGTCATATTGGATGAGAATGCTTACACTTAGTGGGAGTCCGTAGTCAATAGTATTACGATCGATCGTCTGATTTATTTAGGGAGCGTTTTAGGAGTCGCTTCCTGGGAGAGTGATATCTGGCTCAGAGATGATAGTAGTTTTGAGGCCTTGTTCAGGGAGATATGGTTGTTTTTTAATATGAGATAGAGTTCTTGAAGTTGTTGAAATATGGTTTTAGCTTGCTGTCTACCAAGAGAGATAGGTGTCGTAGGTTCGCTCAGGAACTTAGTTATGAGTTATGCAAGCAAGTTTTTACTCATCAAGATGAGGTGTTCGATACTTTAGTTGGGAGAGCGAAGAATGATAAGGAAAATAAAGCTAAGGCTCATGTTAGTGAGAGAGTAGATCAAGAGCAGTCTAGGATACCTTTTGTGTATTTGAGTCCTCTGCCTGTCCTGAGAAGAAATCTTGTTCTATTGTCCATCAGTGAAGTCATACTGTTTCAAGACCAGTGTCACCTCCACCCTCAGCGGGTAGTCGATGTGATTCTCCAAGTTTCTCCCCTATGTCGAACTGTGAGTTCTGTGGTAATCGACATGGAGGAGAGTGTTGAAAAAAATGGGTACTTGTTATCGTTGTGGGTTTAGAGAGCATTTCCTTAGGGATTGTCCCATCCTGCCTCTTCTGAGCGTACATCGACTCTGACCCCTGCCCATTCTTAGGCTTCTGTTCAAACCCCAACTAAGAGTCATAATCAGGGTAGGACTTATAGATCCGCTTCTAGGACCAATGGTAGAACCCAATCACAACAAAGTAGAGCCCAATTTTGTCTGAGGTGGGATAACATGCTCTTTCTATGATACAGACATTCTGATGATAAAGATGAACCTGAGAGTTCTGTAGGTATTTTCATTGTTATTTATGTTTCTTAATATAAACATATGAATAATGATCCTATATATTCCTGTATTTCGAGCCATACATCCCGAGACCTTCAAAATATAATTTTTGTATATCAAAATAACTGATACCATTACCGTTGTGAGTTAACAAATATTTTGTTATCTGATTCCCAATACTTAGGCTTTCTTCTTTGAAAGGATTATAGAGGTTTAGTTCCGTATATGTTCGGCTTGGTGAATTTTGAGGACAAAGTTCTTTTAAGGGGAGGAGAGTTATTACACCTGAAATTTTTGGTTTTTATTTTAATAATTATCTCGGTTAATTTCGAGGTCTATTTGGGCACTTTTTATAAATTTTAAAGGCAATTCAAAATTTCAAGGAAATTCAGGGGATTGAAGGGTAAATTTTCCATTTTATTTTAGTTTCCAATTTTAATTTCTCAAACTAGTGTTCATTTGAGGAAAGCTTCCAACTTTTTCAAGAAAAACCCAACCAAACAGTACCTATTGTTTTTCATCTGTCTTCGACTAGTAGTGGCGTGCACCACCACCACTACCTTATTCCCCATCATTTCTTGGTCAAAACCCTCTTTCAATTCCTAAAAAATTATCGTTGATTGATATAGAGAACCCAACAAAGCTTCGTTGAAACCCTTAATTGATTTCTTCGTAATTCTGAATGTCGTGGACGTTCATAGCTCGTGTTGTCGATTCGTCGTCCTAGTTCGGTCAAAACCCAACCAACTTCACCTCAGTAAAGGCTATTGTTCACCACGAATTAACTAGTAAAGTTTCATCAAAAATCCCAAATATGTCATTATTTTCATGATTTCCGACTAACTCTAGTGTTGGTCGATCTCACCTCCTCCATCATCGAGTTCCCTAGCTTGTTTCAACCAAAACCCAGGCGAGCCTTCCTTTCACTATTGTAGTTTCCGTGGTCCACCGTGAAGGGTGAGTATAAGTCATTTTCTGGTTATTTATCCATATTTTTGGCTTTTTTTGAGTTGTATTGAGTTGATATTGATATTTGGTTGTTTATCATGTGCTCAAGCATCGTCCCTGTTCCCGTTACCCGCTTCATGCGCCTGCACGTGTCGCCCCCATGCGTAGGCATTGTTTCCCCATTGAAGTTTCTAGAAACTAAGTCAATTCAGACCTAGTTGATCGAGTCAACTCGATCGACTCAACTCTGACCAAGTCAACCCGTTAACTTGGCCGTTTACTAGACCTGTTAAGTTTGACTTTTCCTGACCGTTGACTTTGACTAAAATTTCAAAAATTTTGAAAAGTCATATTTTAAGTTTTTTTATGTCCTAAGTCTGAATCCAAAGTGCGTTTCAACAAATTCTAACATGAAAGCCTCCAAATTGACCTTCAAACTTCAATATGTATAGTTACTTTTATTAAATTATATGAGGAAAAATAAGGAAAAGGCAAGGACTGATTTACGACTTTGGTTATGATAGGTGCACGTGATTCTCCTGACCCGTTGATTACTCGACCCAGCTCATCTCAATTCGCTCGACCAAGTGACTGTGATTACGCTTATAATTTGTAACTCTATTAAGTACTACGTATAATATATTATTCTGATAGTAACCCTGCTCTGATTTGAATTAGGACCGTGTATTGTTTTTGTTCGTAGTGGGACCAGTGTTCAATAAACCTCTCAGACTGGATCGTTTTACGAGGTGTATTCCTTATGGGCTATATATCTATTTGAATTACCATGTGCACACGAATGTTTTATCTGATTTGAAACATGACCGATTTAAATGAATGAAAAGCCTGATTTTAGTTTATTGATTTCTCGAATACTTGATATATGTTTACTAATTTTAAATTTCAGTTTGACAAATACATGTTCTCTGGTTACTACTTACTGAAAAATATCTGGCCTCTGATTTCCAGATCTACCAGTACTGTCCGAAACTATTTTTTTTTGGTTCTGGGATGTACTCTGGAACCTCTACTGGTTTAGCTTTGATCAAGCTGGTAATTTCTTATGGACCCAAGGTAAGCCTTGGGTGAGCTCCTGGGCCCAAAGGGCCTAGTGGTAAGACCATATGTATAACACCCTCAACCGGTACCCGACCCGAATACGAATCCGAGTTGTCATATTGACTTTTCAAAATTGTCTCTCTGAAAATTTATTGTAATTTAAAACTTTTTTTTCTTTTATTGATAAACGCTTATACAAACGTTAATATTGAAAATTCATATTTTAAAATGAAAATAAATACTTGATAATTTACCTAAATATAAAATAGTATGATTACAAAACTGATTGGAGCATTACAATTTAAAACTTTATAATAGATGCCAACAAAATCAAAAAAATAATAAGAAACCTATAGGTCAAATTGTTTTGATATGATCTTCTTCAGGTGTATGATGTATTCTCCTAGCTTTAACCCTCGGATCTCTTTGAACCTACGTGTGAAACAATCACACGTCGTTGATTAGTGAGACAATAATAAGTATAATAAAACATTTAAAAACACTTATTCATCTCATAGAAAATGTTGTATACTAAAATCAAGATACATTTCATGAAAATAATGTATACTTTTACACATTGTTCAATTTATATCACTTTGTTTTAATAGCCCAATGCATATCATTAAGAACTCAAGGTATCTGAGTACATTGAGGTTGTGCACTATAATTGCAGTCACCACTGCTCATAAAATTTTCACCGAAGTGCCACGTAGAATATGCACCAAAGTGCCACATAGATATGTCCGAAGAACTGTGTACAATTTGTCTCGAATGACCACGTAGAATTGTCCCGAAGAACCGCGTAGAACCCTCGACTCTTGGCATGCCAACTATACCTCTAATTCTCATACATATACTTTGTGCTTTAGCTTTATAATTAATTTTCATTACTTTATTCAAGTGTTTTTTTTATCCATATAGAACACTTTCGCATAGAGCATTTTCACGTATAACACATTCACATAAAGCATTTTCACATAGAACACATTCATATGTTAATAAAATCAAACAATACTTTAGAAATAAAATTTATATAAAGCATCATAAAAATATTACATAAAATAAAATAAAATAAATAAAACTATTTTCAATCAAAAACCTTCAAGGTTGACTTATCGCAAGCCGTCCTCATATCTAATATAAAACAATAGATTGCACTCACCTTTGCCTCACGAAAATCATAAATGAAATCTTTTTTCTTTCATTTAATCTCATACTATGTTGATTCTTTTGATATGCTTACGATTCAAATCTTGGCAATGGAGTTTTACAGTGAAAGAGAAGAAGAAGAAGAGAAGTTAACCAAAACTTCCAGATTTTTCTTTCCCTTTCTCTAATTCTCACATGTTAAATATCCTTAAAATGAATTTTAAATTCATTTCATGCTAAAACACCATAATGACCTTCAATTCTTCAATCTTTGATAACAAGTCCTAGATAAAATTTTCCAAAATCATTCTTAGAACTTTTTAATTTATCAAATTTAACAGTTAAATTTTAAATTCTTACATTTTAGTCACTGACCCGATGTTTGGGGTATTATAAATCTCCCCTTAAGAAAATTCATCCTCGAATTTTCACTATACAAAGAGATGAGGAAACTGTCTTCTCATATCCTCTTAACGCTCCCAGGTCACCTCGTCTACTTTGTCATTTATCCAGAGAACTTTAACTAACATAATCATCTTGTTCCTTAGTTGCTTGACTTAATGTGCTAAAATATGTACTGGTTTTTCCTCATAAGTCAAGTTAGATTGAACTTCTATTTCTTCCGGTTCTATAATGTGTGAAGGATCTGATCAATATATCCTGAGCATCGACACATTAAAGACATTGTGGATCTTTTCATTTCTGGTGGCAATGTTAACTGATATGCCACTGGTCCAACTTTCTTTATAATTTGTATGGTCCAATGAATCTAGGACTGAGCTTTCCTTTATGTAGAAAATAAAGAGTCTTATTCCAAGCCGATACTTTGAGAAACACTTTATCACCTACTTGGAATTCAATTTCCTTTATCTATATGGTCGCGTAAGACTTTTGTCGACCAGTAGCTATCTTAAGATTATATTGAATAATCTTCATTTTTTCTTCGACTTCTTTGATCAGTTCTGGCCCCACTAAGTCACGATCTTTTAATTCAAACCAATTTAATGGTGTTCAACATTTTCTTCCATATAAAGCTTCGTAAGGCGCTATCTTGATACTCGATTGATAACTATTATTGTAAGGAAACTCTACAAGCATCAAATACTTCTCCCACGATCCATGAAAATCAATAACACACTCCGATTGACCATCTGTCTGTGGGTGAAAAGTTATGCTAAAGTTCAATCGAGTACTAAATGCTCTATGTAAAGATTTCCAAAACCTCAAAGTGAACCTTGGATCTCTATCATATACTATTGAAACTGGCACTCCATGTAGTCGAACTATCTCCTTGATGTATAGTTCAACATACTTATCCAATGAATAATCAGTTCGAACATAAATGAAATGTGTGGTCTTTGTTAATCTGTCAACAATTACCCAGATTGAATCATTTTTATTCGCCGTCAAAGGTAAACCCATTACGAAATCCATCGTAACTCTTTCCCATTTCCATTGAGAAATATAGATCGATGTAAAAGTCCTGAAGGTACTTGATGTTCATCTTTCACTTTTTGGCAGGTTAAACACTTTACAACAAACTCTGTAATAGCTCTTTTCATGCTTGGCCACCAGTATCGCTCTTTTAAATCTTGATACATCTTGTTTCCTCCTAGACGCATAGTCAACGGACTACAGTACGCTTCAGAAAGTATATCTCTCTTCAACTCTTCATCATTTGGAATACAAACTTGGTCTCTGTAATATAAACAACCATTTGACTTTTCTTCAAAGTCTTTGATTTCATCCTTTTTACTTGTACCAATCGAGTTAAACACTTATCATCTTTTTTTGTGACTCCTATATTCGCTCCAACAAATGAGGTCTTAGTTTTAATTCATCATCAGAGCACCATTGTCTTTTAACAAAAATTGGGAGTCTAACATGTGTAAAGCTGCAAAAGTCTTTGGCTAAGTGCATCAACTACTACATTAGTTTTCCCGAGGTAATAGTCTATGATTGCATCGTAGTCTTTAAGTAACTAAATATATCTCCTTTGTCTCAAATTTAGCTCCTTTTGAGTCAACAAATACTTCAAACTTTTGTGATCCATGAAAATGTAACAACGCTCACCATATAAATAGTGGCGCCAAATCTTCAGTGCAAACACCACCGATGTTAACTCAAGATCACACGTCGAATAATTCTTCTCATGTGGTTTAAGTTGTCTCGAGGCATAGGCTACTACTTTTCCATCTTGCATTAAAACACATCCCATACCATTATGGGAAGCGTCACTATAAATTGTATAGTCTTTGCCCGATTCTGGTTGCACTAGCACTAGAGCTTCTGTTAGCACATTCTTTAAGGATTCAAAACTCTCTTGACATTTATCCATCCAAATGAATGACACATCTTTCCTTAATAGTTTTGTTAAAGGGGAGGAAATCATCGAAAAGTCCTTTACGAACCTTCGATAATATCCAACCAATTCCAAGAAACTCTGTACTTCAGAAACATTTCTTGGAACTTCCCAATCTAATATAACTTTAATCTTCTAAGGATCCACTCGAATCTCGTTTGTAGAAACCACATGTCCAAGGAATGCTACTTCATGTAACCAAAATTCACTCTTAGATAACTTAGCATAAAGCTTATTATCTCGTAGTGTTTGAAGAATCACTCGAAGATGTGCATCATGCCCTTCATTTGTCTTTGAATAAACCAAGATATCGTCAATGAATGCAACAACAAATTGATCAAGGTACGGTTGAAATACTCTGTTCATGAGGTCCATAAACACTACAAGTGCATTGGTTAATCCAAATGGCATTAATACGAATTCATAATGGCCATACCGAGTCCTAAATGGCATTTTTGGATTGTCCTTTTCATGTATCTTCAACTGATGATAACCAGAGTGTAAATCAATTTTGGAAAACACCATAACTCCCTTGAGTTAATCAAATAGATTTTTGATTCTGGGGAGAGGATAGTTATTCTTTATTGTCACATTATTGAGCTGTCGATAATCAATATAGAGACGCATCAAACCATCTTTCTTATAAATAGCACTGGTGCACCCTAAGGTGACACACTAGGTCTGATGAATCATTTATTCAATAACTCTTGCAACTGAGTCTTTAACTCACTTAGTTTCTTTGGGGTCATTCGATAAGGAGCCATCAAAATTGGTGCTATTCCTAGCATAACCTCAATTTCAAACTCAACCTCTCTAACTGGAGGTAATCCCAGTAACTAAGTTGGAAATACGTCTGGAAATTCTCAGACCATCAGAATGTCCTCTAGTCTTCTCTCATTGACTCGAGTATCAATCACATTGACGATGAAAACTTGACATCCTTGTAACATTAGCTTCTTGGCCGACATTGCTGATATCACATTAGCTAATGGATTAAATCTTTCACTGACCACAATTACTTTTGGTATATCAGAACTTTTTAAAACTACTCGCTTCAACCGACAATCGATATTCGCATGATAACGATACAACCAATCCATTCTCAGAATAACTTCGAACTCGTCAAAGGCTAATTCTATCAAATTAGCAGGGAATTCAATTCCATGAATCCTTATAGGACACCCTCGACACAATTGATTTACCCGAGCACTATGCCCTAACGGGTTAGTCTCGATCACATCATTAGTTATAGCTTCTAATTGAATTTTAATCTAAACCAAAACAGGTTTATCAACTAAATGAAAAGTATATGCAATGATCTTAGGATCATCGCGATCTTCATTAGTCTTAAGGTTAAAGATTTGAGTAGTCAAACGTATTTTAGATTGAGTGACCAACTCAGATTGATTTCTTCCTCTGCCTTGTCCTCTACCTCTCTAAGGTACATTAACCGATCTCTCAGACTGTGCAGGCTCTCTAGTCATCAATGGGTAACATCAGATAAAATGTCTCGTGTCCCCACATCTGAAACATGCTCCAGAACCATTCGACATATGCCACCATGATTTTTTCCACAATGCTAACATTGACTTGGCCTTCTAACTCATGATTCATAGGATTGATTTTGCTTAACTCTCACCAGTTTTGATCCTCTACCTAAGGATGTAGCTGATTCAAATCTAAACTAAGGTTGAAAACCTAAATCTCCGCTTTTCTTGATTGTGATTCACTCGATGAGGCACCCAATGTCTTGTTCCACTGGGTCTTCTGCTCCCATATATTTCATTCTGAGCTGACTCCAAGGCTTTAGCTCAATTTACCACCTCTTGGAATGTAAAAAGGTTCAACGCTAACAACAACTCCTTTAATATGGGGTGTAAACCCTCTACAAACCAATCACGTGAGTATTTTTCCGTAGGGACCAATTCAACTGCAAATCTGCTCAATTTTCGTACTCATACAACGTGTGATTCTCTTACTTCAAATTCATAAACTCCTACTTCATTTGTCTAGTAAATTTATCACCGATATATTTGTTCTTTAATTATTCTAGAAAGAACGACCATGTTACTTGGTCCCTAGGAGCTCTCATCATCACATTAGTCCACCATATCCATGCTTTCCCTCATAGTAATGAGTCCATTCTATCCAGCTTTTCCATTTCAGAACATTGTAGGCCTTCTAGCATAATCTTAACGTCGTTTAACCAAATATCCGCAACAATAAGACCATCATTAGATTCTCCTCTAAATTTAGTGCTCCTATACTTTTAAGCTCATTTTCCACATTCATCTTAGGAGCTGACGGGGCAGACGGTTGGAAACATGTTAGAATCGCGTCCAACGTCCTGAAAAAGACTCCTGATCTTGCACAGGCACTCCTTGAGGCTCATGTTCTTCACCTTGTGTAACTGGGGTAGGTGAATTACTACTTCCCTCATGTCCATCTCCCATTCACTTTGGGAGCCCTCGTAGTCCGACATCTATTAAGATATAATCACTAAATCTATTAGCAAGGACAACATACTAATTACCCTGTCATATCAGAATTTTTTTTAACATTTCGTTGGCATGCACACTTTTTAAAACATAATTTGATTCACATTGAACTTAAAATCAGTTAAACCATAGCTCTGATTCCAATAAATATAACACCCCTAACCCGTACCCTACTTGGATACGAATCCGAGGTGTTGCATTGACTTTTCAAAACTTTAACTCTATAGAAATTCATTGTAATTTAAAACTTTTTATTTTATTTTATTGATAAACCCTTATACAAAAGTTAATATTGAAAATTCATATTTCAAAATGAAAATAAATACTTGGTAATTTACATAAATATAAAATAGTATAATTACAAAACTAATCACATCATTATAATTTAAAACTTTATAATACATGCTAACAAAATCACAAAATAATAAGAAACCTATAGTTCAAATTGTTCTGATCTGATCTTTAGGTGTATGATGTCCTCTCCTAGCTTTAACCCTCGGATCTCTTTGAACCTACGTGTGAAATAATCACACGCTAAGTCGTTGACTTAGTGGGACAATAATGAGTATAATAAAACTGTAACACCCATCTCCCGTATACCTTACCGTATACGAGCTACATATATCACATCACTTTTTAAAACAGTTCCTCATTTGAAAACCAGTACAATTTTTTTACAAAACACTTTTTTACTAATAATAAAACACGCATTAAACTTAAATAAACAAATAAAAAGAGATGTTCAACACTTCACCGTTTTACAGAAGTTTAATTCAAAAGCTTTTCAGATCATTTTTTTACTAAACCTATTACATGCCAACTAAAATACATAAAAAGTAGACATGTATGTTATACTGTTACTGACGAGGTGATTCCGGCTTGAATGTCCAATGATCTCCTTACTCAGCTTGTATTCAACCTACGCGTGAAATAAATACACGTTAAGTATTACTTAATGAGACATACTTAATCATAAGCAACTTATAAACACAATATAAGGTAACAATTCTAATATCGAGCTACTCTTTACAATTTATTATAAACCTTATAAATTTGCACCATTAGTGCTAATATGGTAATTTACCCACTTTCTATTCATGTTCATTTATTAGAATGCACAAGTAGTGCCTACACGGTAATTCATCAACTCATGATGAATTTTATGGGTTGCACACATAGTGCATGTACGGTTATTCATCAACTCATGATGAATACCGTGGATTTTTACACATAGTGCCTGTATGGTTATTCATCAACTAATGATGAATTTCGTGGATTTGCACACATAGTGCTGTACGGTTATTCATCAACTTATGATGAATTTCGTGGATTTGCATACATAGTGCATGTACGGTTATTCATCAACTCATGATGAATTATGTGGATTTGAACACATAGTGCCTGTATGATTATTCATCAGCTCATGATGAATTCCGTGGATTTGTACACATAGTGCCTGTACGGTTATTCATCAACTCATGATGAATTCTGTGGATTTTCACACATAGTTCCTGTAGTACACGTAGTTCAGATATACCATTATTTTTTTAACAATTTATTTATAATTCTTAATGAACATGATAAATTTACTCACCTGACTTTCCTCGCTATGTATCCAAAACGTAAGGCTGATTACTCTGGTGCTTTGCCTTTGCACTTGTTTTGCTTGTCTCGGGAGCTTGGTTTCGATCTACTCAAGCATCTATTAAAACATGTATCATACCCAATGTTAGTATATTTCATAGCCATTATACTTAAACAATACTCAAAAGGATATATCATTAACTTCCTATAACAGTATCAACCTATTTTTAACATTTATGGCTCCATAGTATCGATACCCCTACCATGGTATCGATACTACTATATTATGGTACCGATGCTCCATTTCGGTACAGATGCTCCATTTCGGTACCGATGCTCCATTTCGGTACCATACCATTTTTGCATTCTGTGATCCACGGTTTCGATACCATTCCCATAGTATCGATACTCTCCTTGGTACCGATACCACTTGAAAAACACATTTTCTTCAATCTCTATTATCTAATCCATAACTTATTTTTGACCCCATTTAATCATTCCTTAAGCTTCTAGTATACTCAATGCTTCAAAACCCAACCAAAAACAAAAAATAAACTAGTAAATTGAAAATTCACCTTTAGCTATAGAGGGCCTTTTTTTTTCACGGGAATGAGAAGGAAATGAAGATATCTTTTTGGATCCTTTCATTTCCCTTTTTCTTTTCTTTAATACACACTAAAGAAAATGAATTTAAAGTTCATTATCCTATAAAAGACTAAAATGCCCTTTTTCTTATCATTTATTACACTTTAGTCTAACCACTTATCTAAATCATTTCTCATCTTTTATCAATTTATCAAATAGATTCTCACATTTTAAATCTTTTCAATAAAGTCCCTAATTCGATATTTGGGCCATTACAATTCTTTCCCCTTTAAACAAATTTATCCTTGAATTTAAAGAAGTACCTGAAACGAAGAGATGTGGGAACTACATTTTTATATCCTCCTCTCTTTCCCAGGAAGCTCTTCTACCTTATGATTCTGCCATAGCACTTTAACCAACAGAATCATTTTGTTATGTAATTCTTTGGTTTCCTTAGCCAAGATTCACATTGGTTCTTCCTCATACTTCAAATTTGGTCGGATCTCTATTTCTTCAGGAGTGATAACATGGGATGGATCGAATATGTACCTCCTAAGTATCGATACATGAAAAATATTGTGAATCGTGTCCATATCCGAAGGTAAAGCTAATTGATAAGCTACAGATCCAACCTTTCTAATACTTCATGCAGTCCAATGAATCTCAGGCTCAACTTTTCTTTTCTCCCAAAACGCAATACATTCTTCAAAGGTGAAACCTTCAGAAATACTTTATCTCCCACTTGAAATTTGATATATTTTCTTTTTAAATCAGCATAAGACTTCTGGTGATATGTGGCTATTTTTAGATTGCTCTGGATAATTTTCAATTTTCCTCCATATCTTTCATCAAATCTGGGCCAAACATGTCTCGATCTTACAGTTCAAACCAATTTATTGGTGTTATACATTTCCTCCAATACAAATATTCATATAGATTCATCTTAATACTTGATTGAAAACTATTGTTATACGCAAATTCTGCTAAAGGGAAATACTTTTCCCATGATCCCTTAAATTCAATCACATATGCCCTTAGCATATCCTGTAGTATATGAATAGCTCTTTCTGACTGCCCATCTGTCTACGGATGAAAAGTTGTACTAAAGTTTAATCGAGTACCCATTGCCTCATGCAAAGACTTCCAAAATCTCGAAGTAAACCTTGTGTCTCGATCGACACTATCAATATCGGCACTCCATACATCTAACTATCTCTTTTATATACAACTATGCATACTTATCCATTGAATAATCTACTCGAACTGGGATAAAATGAGCTGCTTGGTCAATTTGTCCACTATTACCCATATCAAGTCCTTTTTACCTGGTGACAAAGGTAGCCCAAAAAAAATCCATTGTAACTCTCTCCTATTTCCATTCGGGGATGGTTATTCACATTTTTCAACAAACTACGTTATCACTTTTTTCATACCCGACCACCAATAACGACTCTTCAAGTCCTAATACATCTTATTCTCGCCTGGGTGCATTGTCAAAGGGATACAATGTGCTTCATAAAGAGTATATTTCCTCAATTCATCATCATCGGGAATGTAAAGTCTTCTACGGTAATATAAACATTCATTTTCCCTCATTTCAAAATCTTTGGCTTCTTCTTTTCGACTTGCGCCATTATCCTCAAGCATTTCTTATCTTGACCTTGCAGCTCTTTTACCCGATCAAAAATATCGGCTTTAACTTTAATTCAGTAATCAAAGCCCCATCTTCTTTTAGAGACATACGTGCATCTAAAGCCCTTAAAGCTACAAAAGTCTTTCGATTGAGTGCATTCGCTACCACATTAACTTTTCCTGGATGGTTGTCAATAACCAAATCATAATCTTTTAAAAGCTCAATCCATCTTCTCTGTCTCAAATTCAGCTCTTTTTAAGTCAGCAAGTATTTTAAACTCTTGTGATCCATGTACACATGGCAACGCTCACCTACAGATAATGGCACCAAATTTTCAAAGCAAACACTATGGTTGCCAATTCCAAATCATGTGTTGGGTAATTTCTCTCATGATTCTTCAGTTGTCTTGAGGCATAAGCCACAACTTTACCCTCTTGCATCAGTACACATTCAATCTATTATGGTATGCATCGCTGAAAATGACATAATCCTTACCTGACTCAGGTTGCACAAGAACGGGAGCCTCCGTTACTATTCTCTTTAGCATATAAAAAATTTCCTGGCATCTTTCCATCCAAACAAAAGGAACATCTTTCTGTAACAACTTAGTTAGCGACAGATCTAACATTGAAAAATTCTTTACAAATTGCCCATAATAACCAGCAAGCCCTAAGAAACTCTGAACTTCAGTAACATTCATTGGTGGTTGCCAATCCACTATGGCTTGAATCTTTTGGGGATCTACTCTTATGACTTATGCAGAGACTATATAACCAAGGAAAGAAATCTCAGCTAACCAAATTTTGCGTTTGGATAGCTTTTCATACAACTTCTTTTCACGAAGTATCTGAAGAACCACCCGAAGATGAACATCATGTTCCTCATTTGACTTGGAATATACCAGAATATCATCTATAAACACTACCACGAACTGATCCAAGTATGGTTAGAATACTCTGTTCATTAAATCCATAAATATTACAAGAGCATTTATTAATCTAAATGACATTACCACAAATTCATAGTGTCTGTACCGAGTCCAAAAAGTCATCTTGGAAATATCCTCATTTTTGATCTTTAATTGATGGTACCCCGACCTCATATCTATCTTAGAGAAAACTACTGCACCTTTCAACCGATCAAACAAGATATCAATCCTTGAAAGATGATACTTATTCTTTATCGTTACTTTATTAACTGACGATAGTCAATACATAACCACATAGACATGTCCTTCTTTTTCACAAATAACACATGTGTTCCACAAGGAGAAACATTGGGTCTGATGAATCCTTTATCAAGTAGCTCTTGCAAGTGTGCTTTTAATTCGCTTAACTCTGTTTGATCCATTCTATACGGATCCATAGAAATAGGTTCGGTACTTAGGTAAACCTCAATTCTGAATTCTACCTCACGATCCAAAGGGAAACTCGGTAACTCTTCCTGAAAAAACTCGAAAAACTCCTTAACTATGGGAATATCTTTTAATCTCATTTCTGACACTCGAGTGTCTATCACATTGGATAGAAAAGCTACACACCCTTTTGAAATCATTTTCTTTATTGTCATGACTGATATCACACTGAAGGGTGACTTCGCTTTATCAACAATCACTATAATCTCAGAGCCTTCAACATCGTTCAAGAATAATCATTTTCGATGACAATCTACCCATCCATGATGTGGAGACAACCAATCCATGCCCAAAATGATTTCAAACTCATCAAAGGGAAACTCCATTAAGTTTGCCAAGAAGACAACCCCTTGAATCTTAATTGGACACTTTCTACACACCCATGTTAGCCTTGCACTATGACCGATAGGGGTTACCGCTACCATTTCATTAAAAATTGGTTCTAAAAGAATTCCTCTAGTTCTAACCAACTTTGTACTAATATAAGAGTGCGTAGAACCAGGGCCAACTAGAACAAAAATAGGCTCTTCAAAAATGTGAAATGTACCTGTTATGATTTCTGGGTCATCCCAATCCTCACTTGTCTTTATGTTATAAATTCGGGCCACTCCTCGAGTCTCTCTTCTTTGGCTAACCTCATATTGACTGCCTGATCTTCCTCTACTTCTACTAGGGGCTGATACTGATATCTTAGTTTGAGCTGATCTATCCTCGGACCTCTGCAGACAGTTTCAAACATAGTGACCTACTTCTCCACAAACAAAACAAGCGTAAAAAAGCATTCTACATGTTCCCTTATGAAATTTGCCACAAATCTGACATTGATTAATTATTTCTCCAAAAGCTCTACCCGAGCTATCAGCAATATATTGGGATTGTTTACTTTTCTATAAAGTTGCAGCAGAATCAACTCTATCTATGTATCGGGAACCTGAGCCCTTGCCCCTCTTAGCATGGTGCGAAGATGAAGACATTTCAATCCTTTACTCGTCTGCATGCTCTGTTCTGCTACTAGAGTTTCCTCTTGAGTTATTTCAATAGCCTTAGCTCTGTTAATAACATCTTGTAGGCTAGGTAAGTTTAAGGCCAACATAATCTCTTTCAACTTAGGCCTCAGACCCTCAATAAACCAATCTCTCAGAGATTTATCATTATGAACCACCTCGATCGCATAACGACTGAGCTTATTGTACTCGACCTTATACTCATGAATCACTTGATCTCCTTGTTTCAAGTTAAGAAACTTCAACAACATTGACCTCATAAATTGCTCCTCAATATACTTAGTCTTAAACTCATCTTGAAAGAATTTCCAATTCACTTGCTCTGGCGATGTATACATTGTTGTATTCTTCTACCACACTCGAGTTGATCCTCGCAGTAATGATACAGCTCCGCCCAAATTTTCATGATCGGAGAACTGCAAACTTTGTAACATCATCATTCAACTATAACTCTGTGCCCATAGGACCTTCACTCTCTTCTCCCTTGAACTATAGAGTTCTCAAACTTCTTAACTCCTTAAGAATCAGCATTCGCGGTGCTGGAGGAGTAGGGAGAGGCAGAGGAGGTTAGAACAAGTCAAGATAGCATCGAGAGCTTGCATAAAAGCTCCAAACTCCAAAACACACATACCTTGAGTTGCCGATGCACTGGTGTTCTCAGACGAAATTGGATGTTCGCTATTCTCCTCATAACTTTCACTACCCGATCCATCTCTACTCTCTTTACCAGCCGCTCTTCTCGAATTGTAGAATATGAATTCTATCATAACATTCATAAATATAGTAATTAAGATAGTAATGAGAGACATCTTTCATATTATTATATACCCTATCAGTAACCTTGACATCTTAGTGGCTTGCAAACTCTTTTTATATCAAAATACACTCATTTTCTGTCGAGAATTGACAAAACTTGTATCTGATACTAATAAACGTAACACCCATCTCCCGTATACCTTACCATATACGAGTTATAGATGTCACATCAATTTTTAAAAAAGCTCTTCATTTCAAAACCAGTATAATTTTTGTTACTTTTTATAAATCATTTTAATTTACTAATAATAAATCATGCATTAAACTTAAATAGACATATAAAAAGAGATGTTCAACACTTCACATTTCTCAGAAAGTTTAATTCAAAAGCTTTTTAGAGCATTTTTTACTAAACCTATTACATGCCAACTAAAATACATCAAAAGTAAACATGTATCTCATACTGTTACTGACGAGGCGATTCCAACTTAAATGTCTAATGATCTCCTTACTCAGCTTGTATTCAACCTAAGCGTGAGATAAACACACGTTAAATATTATTTAGTGAGGCATACTTAATCATAAGCAACTTATAAACACAAATATAGGGTAACAATTCTAATATGAGCAACTCTTTACAATTTATTATAAACCTTATAACTTTGCATCATTAGTGCTAATATGGTAAATTACCCACTTTCTATTCATGTTAATTTATTAGAATGCACAAGTAGTTCCTATACGGTAATTCATCAACTCATGATAAATTCCGTGGGTTGCACACATAATTCCTGTACGATTATTCATCAACTCATGATGAATTCCGTGGATTTGCACACATAGTGCATGTACGGTTATTAATCAACTCATGATGAATATGATGATTTCCACACATAGTGCCTGTACGGTTATTCATAAACTCATGATGAATTTTGTGGATTGTCACACATAGTGCCTGTACAGTTATTCATCAACTCATGATGAATTTCGTGGACTTGCACAGATAGTGCCTGTACGGTTATACATCAACTCATGATGAATTCTGTATATTTGCACATATAGTGCATGTACAATTATTCATCAACTCATGATGAATTCTATGGATTTGCACACATAGTTCCTATATGGTTATTCATCAACTCATGATTAATTCCATGGATTTTCACACATAATGCTTGTATAACACTTAGTACTGATATACCATTGCAACATATGTTTTTAATAAAATTTATTTATAATTCTTAATGAACATGATAAATGCACTCACCTGACTATCCTCACTATGTATCCAAAACATAAGGCAGAATACTCCGGTACTTTGTCGTTGCCCTTAGTTATACTTGTCTCGAGAGCTTGGTATCGATACTATTCTATCAGTACCGATACTCCCCTCTTGGTACCGACACCACTTGAATCTGTATCGATACTACCCAGCAGATTTTACTGATTTTAAGCCTATGGTATCGATACTATTCTATCAGTACCTGTAACACCCATCTCTTGTATACTCTTCTGTACACGAGATATGGATGTCACATCATTTTAAAATAATATTTGTCATTTGAAAACCCGCAAAAAATTGTTTCAATTCGATTAACCACAAAATAGAATATTTTTAAAAGCGACATACAAAAAAAGTATCATTTAATTACATTACAAAATGTTTACCATATTTAATTACATGTCAGCTAAGCTCTTAAATTAAATAAGATTGTCATAATATTACTGATGAGTCAACCTTTAATTGAAGAAAGCTGCTACTACTGCTACACTCCTTACACACTAATCCTTGCCTTTACCTACGCGTGAAATAAACACAAGTTAAATAATTACTTAGTGAGACATAATAATATAACGTAACCTTTGATTATACGTAAATGTGTCACATTTATTTATTTCGTATGAAATCGCATATTCTTTAAGTATCCTATACTCCTTATTTAAACCATATTTCGTTCACAATTTTCTTAATTTTTTTTCGTATGCCTAACATACCTATCTTCCTTTATATTTTCTTTTCCATTTATCTCTTTAGTCATTATTCTTTGTTTTTGCTGATAGTATCCATTCATGATTATAATGCACTTATATGCATTTCAATTATGTCATCTTTACATGTCTTTTATACACTAGTATACTTTTCATTTATAACACCCATTCATACAATTATGCCTTGTTGTACAATATATATATCATCCATTCATATCACAATACATTGAAATTCCTTTATTCTCCTACTCAACAGTGTTTAACGTTCGTCTAACTAGCATAATTGACAACTGTTTGCCAAATACACAGCTAAGCCATTATTCTTTTACTCAACGGTACTTAACCTTTCATCTAACTAGCATAAATGACACATTACTGTCATATGCACAGTTAGGCCTCAAGATCTTTTATTTTTGAGCAGTCTCTACTATATTAATCATTCATCATATCAATTAACCATTTCCAACATTATACATTCTATGGTTTATTCTTATATTATCAGTGCAATAATACCTAAATTTTTCTATAATATTTCATGAATTACTCATCCAATATAATTACGACAATTCACCCTTTTATTATGAACTTCTGACAATTTCATCCTTCACGAGATCTCTCAATTCAGTAAATATTCCATAATTTACATCCCTATTGCTAATATCATAATTTATTAACCATTTCTAAAGTCTGTGTTGTTTGCATACCCATTACTAAAAAAATCCATTTTCTTATTTATACCCATATATTTCCCATACAGAAATTCATACACTTAGTATGAATTTCTTGTCTTTTAGCACACAAGGTGCCCACTACATAAATTCATACACTTAGTATGATTTCTTTCTTTTTATTTGTAACCTCCATTCATGTTTATAATACACCATTATGTACTTTTAACTATAACATATTTTTCTGTTGATAATGCACCAATATGCATTTCAACTATAATATACTTTTATGTTGATAATGCACCCATATGCATTTCAACTATAGTATACTTTTCTGTTGATAATGTACCCATATACATTTCAACTATAGTATACTTTTCAGTTGATAATTTTCCCATATACATTTCAACTCTAGCATACTTTTCTGTTGATAATGTGCCCATATATATTTCAACTCTAGCATACTTTTTCTTTTGATAATGTGCCCACATACATTTCAACTCTATTTCTGATGATAATAATGCCCCATATGCATTTTAACTCTAGCATACTTTTCTATTGATAATGTACCCATATACATTTCAACTAAAGTATGTTTTTTTGTTGGTAATGTACCCATATACATTTCTACTATAGCATCCTTTCATGCTAATAATAAACCCATATGCATTTGTATTTTCATGTTCTTTTAGAGCAATTCATACTCTAACTTATACACAATATCATTTCCATATATTCAATAAAACATAGTAATTACAGTAAAACATACATTAATAATTAAATAATTCATATTAAATAATTACTAATCATTTTCATCTAGATTGCATATATAAAATGTACTCACCTTGGCCTCACTTAGTTTCCAAATCCACCTCTATGATTTCCTTCTTTGGATCGAATTGTAATTCGGTGATCGTTCTGGAACTTGCTTACATTCGATGTCTACATAATCATACATTTATACATATCTGTATTCCAAATATCATACTCTAATTTCTCATTTCTTAAACTAAAGGAAAGGCTAAATTTCATTTTCTATTTAAAGTAGTATCGGTACCCCCTAAAGGGTATTGATACATTCACTAACTGTGGTGTCAGTACCATGCCTAGGTATTGATACCTATTTTTCATTCTATAATTCTTGTTTGAAGATGATATCGATACCTTCCTCAAGGTATCAGTACCCTGGGTATCGATACTGTTCTTCCCAGGTATAGATACTGTTCTTCCCAGGTATCGATACCTTTTGAATGCCTTTGTTTTTTTTACTCTTGAAGTATTAGTACCTGATGAATAGGTACCGATACCCATAGCCTAGATTTTCCTTTTTACTCCAATTATTACAAGAATGAGATCAATTTTCATTAGGATTACCTCCCATAATGCTACTAAACTCTTCATTACTTATACATATTCACTTTCCCTCATTTAGTTACTTAAAACATCTAGCATCCTTTAATATCATTTGATTCTAAGAATCACACCATATTTTCTAACATGTTTTTAAACTCATCCGTTGCTTCTAATCTCTCATTTACCTCTTTGACAAGCCAAAACTACTAGAAAACATCAATAAACACTCTTATCTTAACATATCATTTCGAAACTCATTTTCTTTAATCTCTAATATTTCATCCATACCTTTGTTTTAATTCGAATTAACGTTCCCTTTAGCTTACATATCACTTAACATAACTAAAGTAACCCATAATTTAAAGAAAACACTAGCTAAGGAGAATTTACCTTATGTTAGGGAGAAGAGGACACCCATGTGAAGAAGAAAAAGAAGAAGAAGGGTAGAAATACACTTTACTTTCCTATTTCCTTCCTATTTAAAATCCCTAACAAATTTTAAATTTCATTTTCCTCTTAAAATACCAAAATGCCCTCTTAACTCCTTTATTGCTACAATTTTGTTCAAAACACTATTCCAAATAATTTTCTCATCTTTTAACAATTATTCACTTAAATCATCAAATTTTTATTCTTTTTTATTTAGTCCCTTACCTTAGAGTTGGGATATTATAGTACCGATAACCTGTGCCTAGAAATTCCAGTTTTCAGTTCGATTATCACCAAAATGGGGTCAAATTTTGTTATGCTTACACCCTACAATCCTATTAAACTCTTCTTTAATTATCCAAACTAACTTTCCTTCATTTTGTTTCTTAAAACATCTAACATCTTCCAAGAACATTCAATTCTAAGAATCAAACCACTTTTCCTAATGTGTTCTTAATCCTATCCAATGCTTCTAATCTCCCATTTACCTCTTTGACAAGTAAAATCTACCATTAAACATTCATAAAAAAATCATATTTTAACATATCACTCAAAAACCCATTTTCTTCAATCTCTATTATCTGATACATAACTTAGTTTTGATCCCATTTAATCATTCCTTAAGCTTCTAGTATACTCAATGCTTCAAAACCCAACCAAAAATGAAAGAATAAACTAGTAAATTGAAAACTCACCTTTAGCTATGGATGAGGGATTTTTCTATGGGAAAGAGAAAGAAATGAAGATAACTTTTTGGATCCCTTAATTTCCCTTTTTCTTTTCTTTAATACACCCTAAAGAAAATGAATTTAAAATTCATTCTCCTATAAAAGACTAAAATGCCCTTTTTTCTTATCCTTTATTACATTGTAGTCTAAACCACTCATCTAAATCATTTCTCATCTTTTATCAATTTATCAAATAGATTCTCACATTTTAAATCTTTTCAATAAAGTCCCTAATTCGATATTTGGGCCATTACAAAAACGTTTAAAAACACTTGATTATTCATCTCATAGAAAACGTTGTATACGGAAATCAAGATACATTTCATGAAAATAATGTATACTTTTACACTTTGTTAAATTTATATCACTTTATTTTAATAGCCCAATGCATATCATTGAGAACTCAAGGTATCTGAGTACATTGAGGTTGTGCACTATAATTGCAGTCACCAATGCTCATAAAATTTGCACCGAAGTGCCACATAGATATGTCCCGAAGGACCACGTAGAATTTATCCCAAAGGACCACGCAGAATTGTCCCGAAGGACTGCGTAGAACCCTCGACTCTTGGCATGCTAGCTATACATCTAATTCTCATACATATACTTTGGGATTTAGCTTTATAATTAATTTTCATTACTTTATTCAAGTGTCTTTTATCCACATAGAACACTTTCTCATAGCGTATTTGTCATAACGTCTCTCGCGGGGATTCGTTAGACTAAAAAATAATTTTGGGAATGTGATGAAATACAATTTTGAAAATAATTTGATTTTGGAGTCACCACCAACCTTTAAGTTAGGTAGGTTGGAAACCTTAAAAGTGACAAAAAAATGGTATGCATTTTACAAAAGATTCATTTTTAAGAGTTCAGGAGTCGATTACGTGTGGGGAAGGATGAGCACCCCCACAACCCCAAATTTTGGTACCTAAATGATTATATGTTGCTTAAATATTGGGAATTACAAACTCGAAAATATGTTTTAATTAAGATCCTTTTATTCATTTGACTTTATTCAAAAAGTGTAAATTTTCAGAAAATTAATGCCCTTTTGTGTGAATAATCTTCGGGAAAGCACTTCTTTTACATTTAGGAGAATTTCCCATATATTCCCCTCACAAAAGATATTATTTTACAATTTTCGTAGAGATAAAATAACATAAAATAAAACAAAATTAAAGGGAAAAGATTTGAAAATAATCAAAATAAATAAACGTGGAACAAAGAGAATTATTGAATACAAAATAAACATTTTTACGAAAAATCTTCGAAAAGACACCTTACCTTGTAGTCGGGAGATGTCTTCGTAAATTTCCCTCGCAATAAAATTTCCCATTTACATATTTAGAAAACAAAATGAAATAAAAAATAAGGTCGAAGCAATAATATCAATGCACATAAATAAGGGACCAAAATATAAACATAAAAATTAGAGCCAATAACAAAACTATCAAATTTCACATATAGCAACATCAAGGACCAAAACAAAATGAAATAAAAATTACAGACCATATTATATACTAATTACATGAATTAAAATTGAATGTGGTTAAAACAACAAGTACTAAACTTGAAATAAAATAAAGATGAAAAATTAACACCAAGTCAAAAATCAGTGATTACAATTTGTTCATACAAACATGATAGGCTAAAGTGAAAATATTATCTAACAGGGTACTAAATCAAAAATAAACTAGTAAATTGAAAACTCACCTTTAGCTATGGATGAGGGCTTTTTCCACGGAAAGGAGAAGGAAATGAAGATAACTTTTTGGATCCCTTAATTTCCCTTTTTATTTTCTTTAATACACACTAAAGAAAATGAATTTAAAATTTATTCTCCTATAAAAGACTAAAATGCCCTTTTTTCTTATCCTTTATTACATTGTAGTCTAAACCACTCATCTAAATCATTTCTCATCTTTTATCAATTTATCAAATAGATTCTCACATTTTAAATCTTTTCAATAAAGTCCCTAATTCGATATTTGGGCCATTACAATTCTCTTCAAATTTAAAGAGGCATGAAGCCACAACTTTTTCATAAGCCACAACTTTTCTCTCTTGTATCAGCACACATCCGAATCCAGTATGATATACATCACCGAGAATGACATAATCCTTACCTGACTCATGTTGCACAAGAACGGGAGCCTCTGTTACTATTTTCTTTAGCATATCAAAACTTTCTTGGCATCTTTCCATCCAAACAAAAGGCACATCTTTCTATAACAACTTAGTTAGCGGTAGAGCTAACATTGATTTTTTTTTACAAATCGCCTATAATAACCAACAAGCCCCAAGAAACTGTGAACTTCAACAACATTCATTGGTGGTTGTCAATCCACTATGGCTTAAATCTTTTGGGGATATACTCTTATGCCTTCTACAAAGACTATATGACCAAGGAAACAAATCTCAGCTAACCAAAATTCGTATTTGGGCAGCTTCACATACAACTTCTTTTCACGAAGTATATGAAGAACCACCGAAGATGAACATCATGTTCCTCCCTTGAATTGGAATATACCAAAATATCATCTATAAACACTACCACGAACTGATCCAAGTACGAATGGAATACTCTACTATTAAATCCATAAATACTGCAGGAGCATTTGTTAATCCAAATGACATTACCACAAATTTATAGTTTTCGTACCGATCCAAAAAGTCATCTTGGAAATATCCTCCTTTTCGATCTTTAACTGATGGTACCCCGACCTCAGATCTATCTTAGAGAACACTGCTGCGTCTTTCAACTGATTAAGCATGTCATCAATCCTCGAAAGAGGATACTTGTTCTTTATCGTTACTTTATTCAACTGACGATAGTCAATACATAACCGCATAGACCCGTCCTTCTTTTTCACAAATAGCACATGTGTTCCACAAGGAGAAACATTGGGTCTGATGAATCCTTTATCAAGTAGCTCTTGTAACTGTGCTTTTAATTCCCTTAAATCTATTGGAGCTATTCTATACAGAGTCATAGAAACAGGTTCGGTACCCGGGTAAGCCTCAATTCTAAATTCTACCTCACGATATAGAGGCAAACCCGGTAACTCTTCCATAAAAACCTCAGGAAACTCCTTAACTATGGGAATATCTTTCAATCTCATTTCTTACACACGAGTATCTATCACTTTGGCCAGAAAAGCTACGCATCCTTTTGACATCATTTTCTTTGTTGTCATGGCTGATATCACATTGGAGGGTGACTTCACTTATAACCAATCACTATAATCTCGGAGCCTTCCGTATCCTTTAAGAATAATCATTTTCGGCAATAATCTACCCATCCATGATGTGGAGACAACCAATCCATTCCCAAAATGATTTCAAATTCATCAAAGGGAAACTCCATTATGTTTTCCAAGAAGACAACCCCTTGAATCTTAATTGGACACTTTCTACACACCCATGTTACCCTTCCACTATGACCCATAGGGGTTATCACTACCATTTCACTAAAATTTGGTTCTAAAGGAATTCCTCTAGTTCTAACCAACTTTGTACTAATATAAGAGTGCATAGAACCAAGGTCAACTAGAACAAAAATAGGCTCTTCAAAAAGGTGAAATGTACCTGTTTTGATTTTCGGGTCATCCCAATCCTCACTTTTCTTTATGTTATAAATTCAGGCCACTCCCCGAGTCTCTATTCTTTGGGTAGCCTCAGATTGACCACCTGATCTTCCTCTTCCTCTACTTCTACTAGGGGATGCTACTGATCTCTAGTTTGAACTGATCTATCCTCGGACCTCTGCAGACAGTTTCGAGCATAGTGACCCGCGTCTTCACAAACAAAACAAGCACCAGAAAGCACTCTACATGTTCCCTTGTGAAATTTGCTGCAGATCTGACATTGATTACTTCTTTCTCCAAAAGCTTTACCCGAGCTATCAGTAACAGATTAGGATTGTTTAGTTTTTTGTGAAGCTGCAGCAGAATCAGCTCTATCTGTGTATCGGGAACATGAGCCCTTGTCCCTCTTAGCATTGTACGAAGATGAATACATTCCAATCCTTTTACTCATTTGCATGCTCTATTCTGCTAGTAGAGTTTCCTCTTGAGCTATTTCAGTAGCCTTAGCTCTGTTAATAACCTATTGCAGGCTAGGCATGTTTAAGGCCAACATAATCTCTTTCAACTTAGGCCTCGGACCTCAATAAACTAATCTCGATGAGATTTATCATTAGGAACCACCTCGGTCGCATAACGACTGAGCTTATTGTACTCGACCTTATACTCATGAATCACTTGATCTCCTTGTTTCAAGTTAAGAAACTTCAACAACATTGACCTCATAAACTGCTCCCCAATATACTTGGTCTTAAACTCATCTTGAAAGAATTGCCAATTCATTTGCTCTGGCGATGCATACATTGTTGTATTCGTCCACCACACCGAGGATCCTCGGAGTAATGATACAGCTCCGCCCAATTTTTCATGATTGGAGCACTACAAACTTTCTAACATCATCATAACATCATTCCACCGTAACTCCGTGTCCATAGGACCTTTGCTATATTCTCCCTTGAACTAAAGAGCTCTAAAACTTCTTAACTCCTTAAGAATTAGCATTCGCGGTACTATAGGAGCAAGGGGAGGAAGAGGAGGTTGGAACCATGTCAAGATATCATCAAGAGCTTGTATAAAAGCTCTGAACTCCAAAACACGCATACCTTGAGGTGTCGCGGTGCACTGGTGTTCTCAGACGAAATCGGATGTTTCTATTCTCCTCATAGCTTTTACTACCCGATCCATCTCTACTCTCTCGACAAACTACTCTTCTCGAATTCGTAGAATCTGACATCTATCATAACATTCATAAATATAGTAATTAAGTTAGTAAGGAGAGACATATTTCATATTCATTATATACCCTATCAGTAACCTTGACATCTTAGTGACATGTAAACTCTTTTTCTATCAAAATACATTCATTTTCTGTCGAGAATTGGCTAAACTTGTAGCTTTGATACCAATAAACGTAACACCTATCTCCCGTATACCTTACCGTATACGAGCTAAAGATGTCACATCACTTTTTTAAACAGTTCCTCATTTGAAAACAATACAATTTTTGTTACTTTTTATAAAACATTTTAATTTGCTAACAATAAATTATGCATTAAATTTAAATAGACAAATAAAAAGAGATGTTCAACACTTCACCGTTTTACAGAGTTTAATTCAAAAGCTTTTCAGAGCATTTTTTACTAAACCTATTATATGCCAACTAAAATACATCAAAAGTAGAATGTATGTCATACTATTACTGACGAGGAGATTCCGACTTCAATGTCGAATGATCTCCTTACTCAATTTGTATTCAACCTATGCGTGAAATAAACACATGTTAAATATTACTTAGTGAGGCATACATAATCATAAGAACCTTATAAACACGAATATAGGGCAACAATTCTAATATCGAGCAACTCTTTAAAATTTATTATAAACCTTATAACTTTGCACCATTAGTGCTAGTATGGTAAATTACTTACTTTCTATTCATGGTCATTTATTAGAATGCATAAGTAGTGCCTATACGGTAATTCATCAACTCATGATGAATTCCGTGGGTTGCACACATAGTCCCTGTACGATTAATCATCAACTCATGATGAATTTCATGGATTTGCACACATAGTGCATGTACATTTATTAATCAATTCATGATGAATTATGTGGGTTTTCACACATAGTGCCTGTACGGTTATTAATCAACTTATGATGAATTCGTGGATTTGCACACATAGTGTCTGTACGGTTATTCATCAATTGTGATAAATTTCGTGGATTTGCATTCATAGTGCCTGTACGTTATTCATCAACTCATGATGAATTCTGTGGATTTGCACACATAGTACATGTACGGTTATTCATCAACTTATGAATTCTGTGGATTTGCACACATAGTGCCTGTATAGTTATTCATCAACTCATGATTAATTTCGTGGATTTTCGCTCATGTGCCTGTAAAACACTTAGTACTGATATACCATTGCAACATATGTTTTTAACAAAATTTATTTATAATTCTTAATGAAGATAATAAATGCACTCACCTTACTCTCCTCACTATCTATCCAAAATGTAAGGCTGATTACTCCGGTACTTTGCCTTTGCCCTTAATTTTGCTTGTCTCGAGAGCTTGGTTTTGATCTACTCAAGCATCCATTAAAACATGTACCATACCCAATGTTAGTATATTTCCTAACCATTATACTTAAACAATACTCAAAAGGACATATCATTAACTTTCTATAACAATATCAACCTATTTGTAACATTTCTGGCTCCATAGTATCCATACCCTACCATGGTATCGATACTACTATACTATGGTACCGATACTCCATTTCGTTACTGATACCATTTTTTCATTATGTGATCTATGGTATCGATACCATCCCCATAGTATCGATACTCCCCTCTTGGTACCGATACCACTTGAATCGGTATCGATACTACCCAGCAAATTTTAAGCCTATGGTATCGGTACTGTTCTATCAGTACCTGTAACACCCATCTCCTGTATACCCTTTCGTACACGAGATATGGATGTCACATCACTTTAAAATAATGTTTTTCATTTGAAACCCGTAAAAAATTGTTTCAATTCTATTAACCACAAAATAGAATATATTTAAAAGCAACATACAAAAAAATATCATTTAATTACATTACAAAATGTTTACCATAATTTAATTACATGCCATCTAAGTTCTTAAATTGAATGAGATTGTCATAATATTACTGATGAGTCAACCTTTAATTGATGAAAGCTGCTACACTCCTTACGCACTAATCATTGCCTTTACCTATGTGTGAAATAAACACAAGTTAAGTAGTTACTTAGTGAGATATAATAATATAACGTAACCTTTGATTATACGTAAATGTGTCACATTTATTTATTTCGTATGAAATCGCATATTCTTTTAGTATCCCATACTCCTCCTTATTTAAACCATATTTCTTTCACAATTTTCTTAATTTCTTTTTCGTATGCCTAACATACCTATCTTCCTTTATATTTTTATTTCCATTTATCTCTTTAGTCATTATTCTTTGTTTTTGCTGATAGTATCCATTCATGATTATAATGCACTTAAATGCATTTCAATTATGTCATCTTTACATGTCTTTTATACATAGTATACTTTTCATTTATAACACCCATTCATACACTTATGCCTTGTTGTACAATATATATATCATCCATTCATATCACTATACATTGAAATTCCTTTATTCTCTTACTCAACAGTGTTTAACGTTTGTCTAACTACAATAAACGTTCTTTTACTCAACGGTACTTAACCTTTCATCTAACTAGCATAAATGACACATTATTGTCATATGCACAGTTAGGCCTCAAGATCTTTTATTTTTGAGCAGTCTCTACTATATTAATCATTCATCATATCAATTAACCATTTCCATCATTATACATTCTATGGTTTATTCTCACACCGTCAGTGTAATAATACCTAAATTTTTCTATAAATTTTCAGGAATTAATTATCCAATATAATTACGACGATTCACCCTTTTAATATGAACTTCTGACAAAATTATCTTTCACGGGATCTCTCAATGCAGTAAATATTCCATAATTTACATCCTATTGCTGAATAATCATTTATTAACCTTTTCTAAAGTCTGTGTGGTTTGCATATCCATTACTAAAAAAATCCATTTCCTTATTATGTAGTTCTTATGTTTATACCCATATATTTCCCATACAGAAATTCATACACTTAGTATGAATTTCTTGTATTTTAGCACACATGGTGCCCACTACAGAAATTCTTACACTTAGTATGATTTCTTTCTTTTTATTTGTAACCTCCATTCATGTTTATAATACACCATTATGTACTTTTGATTATAACATATTTTTCTGTTGATAATGCACCAATATGCATTTCAACTGTAGTATACTTTTCTGTTGATAATGCACCCATATGCATTTACACTATAGTATACTTTTCTGTTGATAATGTAACCATATAGATTTCAACTATAGTATACACAATATCATTTCCATATATTCAATAAAACATGGTAATTACAGTAAAACATACATTAACAATTAAATAATTCATTTTAAATAATTACTAATCATTTTCATCTAGACTGCATAAATAAAATGCACTCACCTTTGCCTCACTTATTTTCCAAATCCACCTATATGATTTCCTTCTTTGTATCGAATCCTAATTCAGTGATCTTTCTGGAACTTGCTTACATTTGATGTCTATATAATCATACATTTATACGTACCAGTATTCTAAATAGCATATTCTAATTCCTCATTTCTTAAACTAAAGGAAAGGCTAAATTTCATTTTCTATTTAAAGTAGTATCGGTGCCCCCTATAGGATATCGATACATTCACTAATTGTGGTATCGGTACCATGCCTAGGTGTCGATACCCATATTGCATTTTGTAATTCTCGTTCGAAGATGATATCGATACCTTCCTCAAGGTTTCGGTACCCTAGGTATCGATACTGTTCTTCCCAGGTATCGATACCCTTTGAATGCCTTTGTTATTTTTACTCTTGAAGTATCAATACCTGATGAATAGGTACATATACCCATAGCAAAAATTTTCCCTTTTTACCCCGATTATTACACAAATGAGGTCAATTTTCGTTAGGATTACCTCCCATAATGCTACTAAACTCTTTATTACTTAGACATATTCACTTTCCCTCATTTAGTTACTTAAAACATCTGGCATCCTTCAATATCATTTGATTCTAAGAATCACACCATATTTTCTAACTTGTTTTTAAACTCATCTATTTATTCTAATCTCTCATTTACCTCTTTGACAACTCAAAACTACTAGCAAACATCGATAAGCACTCTTATATTAACATATCATTTCAAAACTCATTTTCTTTAAACTCTAATATTTCATTCATACCTTTGTTTTAATTTGAGTTAACCTTCCCTTTAGCTTACATATCACTTAACATAACTAAAGAAACTCATAATTTAAAGAAAACACTAGCTAAGGAGAATTTACCTTATGTTAGAGAGAAGAGGACAACCACGTGAAGAAGAAAAAGAATAAGAAGTGTAGAAATACACTATACTTTCCTCTTTCCTTCCTATTTAAAATCTCTAACAAATTTTAAATTTGATTTTCCTCTTAAAATACCAAAATGCCCTCTTAAATCCTTTACTGCTATAATTTTTTTCAAAACACTATTCCAAATCATTTTCTCATCTTTTAACAATTATTCAATTAAATCATCAAATTTTTATTCTTTTAAATTTAGTCATTGACCTAATATTTGGGGTATTATAGTACCGATACCCGTGCCCAGAATTTCTAGTTTTTAGTTTGATTATCACCTAAATGGGGTCAAATTTCGTTATGCTTACACCCTACAATCCTATTAAACTCTTCTTTAATTATCCAAACTAACTTTCCTTCATTTTGTTTCTTAAAACATCTAACATCTTCCAAGAACATTCAATTCTAAGAATCACACCACTTTTTCTAATGTGTTCTTAATCCTATCAAATGCTTTTAATATCTCATTTACCTCTTTGACAAGTCAAATCTACCAGTAAACATCCATAAACACTCCTATTTTAACATATCACTCAAAAACCACTCTTCAATCTCTATAATATGATCCATAACTTAGTTTTGATCCCATTTAATCATTCCTTAAGCTTCTAGTATACTCAATGCTTCAAAACCCAACCAAAACGAAAGAACAAACTAGTAAATTGAAAACTCACCTTTAGCTATGAATGAGGGATTTTTCCACGGGAAGGAGAATGAAAGGAAGATAGCTTTTTGGATCCCTTAATTTCCCTTTTTTCTTTTCTTTAATACACACTAAAGAAAATGCATTTAAAATTTATTATCCTATAAAAGACTAAAATGCCCTTTTTCTTATCCTTTGTTACACTTTAGTCTAAACCACTCATCTAAATCATTTCTCATCTTTTATAAATTTATCAAATAGATTCTCACATTTTAAATCTTTTCAATAAAGTCACTAATTTGATATTTTGGCCATTACAAAAACATTTAAAAACACTTGATTATTCATCTCACAGAAAACGTTGTATACTGAAATCAAGATACATTTCATGAAATTAATGTATACTTTTACACATTATTCAATTTATATCACTTTGTTTTAATAGCCCAATGCATATCATTAAGAACTCAAGGTATTTGAGTACATTGAGGTTGTGCATTATAATTACAGTCACCAATGCTCATAAAATTTGCACCGAAGTGCCACATATATGTCCCGAAGGACCGCATAGAAGTTATCCCAAAGGACCACGTAGAATTGTCCCGAAGGACCGCGTAGAACCCTCGACTCTTGGCATGCCAACTATACATCTAATTCTCATACATATACTTTGGAATTTAGCTTTATAATTAATTTTCATTACTTTATTCAAGTGTCTTTTATCCACATAGAACACTTTCGCATAGAGCATTTGTCATAACGTCTCCCGCGGGGATCCGTTAGACTAAAAAAGAATTTTGAGGAAGGTGATGAAATACATTTTTGAAAACAATTTGATTTTGGAGTCGCCACCAACCTTTAAGATAGATAGGTTGGAAACTTTAAAAATGATAAAAATGGTTCGTGTTTTACCCAAGATTCGTTTTTTAATAGTTCGGGAGTCAATTATGTGTGGGGAAGTGAGCACCCCACAACGCTCAAATTTTGGTACCTAAACGATTATATGTTGTTTAAATATTGAGAATTACAAACTTGAAAATATATTTAAATTAAGATCCTTTTATTCATTTGACTTTATTTAAAAATTGTAATTTTTTGATAATTAATGCACTTTTGTGTGAAAAATCTTCGGAAAACACTTCTTTTACATTTAGGAGACTTTCCCATATATTCCCCTCACAAAAGATATTATTTCACAATTTTGTAAAGATAAAATAACATAAAATAAAACAAAATAAAAGGGAAAAGACTTGAAAATAATCAAAATAAGTAAATATGGAACAAAGAGAATTATCGAATACAAAATAAACATTTATACGAAAAATCTTCGAAAAGGCACCTTCCCTTGTAGTTGGGAAATGTCTTCGTAGATTTCCCTCACAATAAAATTTCCCATTTACATATTTAGAAAAAAAATGAAATAAAAAATAAGGTCGAAGCAATAATATCAATGCACATAAATAAGGGACCAAAATATAAACATAAAAAATGAGAGCCAATAACAAAAATATCAAATTTCACAAATAGCAACATCAATGACCAAAACAAAATGAAATAAAAATTATAGACCATATTATATACTAATTACATGAATTAAAATTGAATGTGGTAAAACAACAAGTAGTAAACTGGAAATAAAATAAAGATGAAAAATTAACACCAAGTCAAAACTCAGTGATTACAATGTGTTTATTCAAACATGATAGGCTAAAGTGCAAATATTATCTAACAGGGGTACTAAATCAAAAATAACACCAAAGTAACATATAGGGCTAAAACGAACAAAAATAAAACCTTATGCCACTAGCAGCAACTGAATCAAAACCAGAATGAACTATTTAAACATATATTACTAAAATAGAAATAAACTAAAACATGGTGACTCTAACTTGAATAAAGCCATAAAAATACTAAAGGGTAAATAGGGACGAAATTGCAACATAAAGCAACATAGGAGACCAAAAGAGAATGATTAAAAGTTTCACTGATAGTTAACATGAAATATTACAAATGATCAATGACTCAAACTGAAATTATCCCATGCACTACAGAACACGCGGGGTGAGTTTACAAAGTAATAGGGATCAAAGTTGCAATTAACACAAACAAGAAACACGTTGAGCCCCTCCCATTGATACTACGTCATTTCAGACGTAATATATATATGTTTCAAACTAGACTCAAACCGACCATTCCCCTTCCATATCATTTCTGCTTTCTCATTCCTTGGGAGAGAAAAAACTCTATCGAAATCATTCTCCCCACCATGGGAGATGAACTATCAAGGCTCATCGGCCACCGAAGATCAGTGGCCACGAGGAGAACAACTTGTAGAGAACCCTCTTTCACTCTTTTTCTCTCTTTCACCTTGTATCTCCCTAGGAAAACCCAAAACCCAACCCCCAAAACCAGATCTAAAAAAGGGAAGGGACTTTTACTTTCAGAGATGGGCTCTTCGGTCTGATGAAAATAATGGTGGACGATTGGAGTAGTCTTTTTTAAGTTTGTTTTTGGTTTTTGTTCGGATGCTCTCTCAAAATGGGTTTTTTCAAAATAGTTGTTGGATCCTTGATTTATGGCTGTTGGTTGATGATATCATGAAATCTAGGGGGTAATGTATGATTTATTTTTGATTTTAGGTAAAAATCCAGATTTTATGGGATTTATTGGTATTTTAATTTAAGGTTTAGATTTAGAGTGATTTGTTTACTATATATGATAACTTGGGGCACTGTTTATATGTTTTGGTGACTATGGTCGGATCAGAAGCCCAACGTGCCGGTGGACAGTCCAGATCCTGTGAATGGTGGCGGTTGGATGTTGTTAGGAGATTATGGTGAAAACCTTAATCTGGTTAGGGTTGGATTGAATCAGATTCTTGGCCTCGGGTATGGATCCAGGTTCTATAATCTAGGTCTGGTCTACTGGGTTTGATTTGTTGGGATGCTGAGCTGGTCTGGGCTTGTTTGTAACTTGGGCCTGCAAAAAAGTGTAATATGTAAATTAATAATAATAATAATAATAGTAATAATAATATTATTATTAATAAGAAAATGAGAACCCAAACAAAAATGGTTGTCTACAACTGCCCCTCTTGACACATTATTGTGTTAACAAGAATATGGAAAAGACGAAAAGACGACGATTTTTTGTTCGATTCTCTATTTGTTTTTGAAATTTGATGTGTTTATTGTTTTGGAAGACACTGCTCATACATGATGAAGAGTTTGGGTCGTCTAAGGGTGACACAACTTATACGTGATGAAGAGATCTGGTCGATGCATGACACTATTCCTACGTGATGAGGATGACTTGTCCATCTTTAGGGAATGATGATAACACGGTTCTTACGTGATGAGGACGGCTAGTTATCTAGGGTTGACACTGCTCCTACGTGATGAGGAGGTCTGGTCGGTGGATGACACGGTTACTACATGATAAAGATGGTTGACCATCTTTAAAGATGATAACACGGTTCCTACACGATGAGGATCACAGGTTATCTAAAGTTGACACGGCTCCTACGTAATGAGGAAGTCTGGTCGGGAGATGACACGGTTCCTACGTGATGAGGACGGCAAGCCATCTTTAGGTATTTGTTTCAAGGGAAATAGACTCAAAGATGATTGTTTCAAGAGAATGTCTCAAGAAAGACAAATTTTTGTTTTAAGAGAAAAAGACTCAAAGATCGCGTTTCAAGAGAAACTGTCTCTATAGAGATAAATTTGTTTCAAGAGAAACAATCTCAAAGTTCGTCAATTTTGTTTCTAGTGAAACAATTTCAGGATTTGTGTTTAAGGGGGAAATTGTCTCAAGCAAGACGAATCAGTTTTGAAAATCTCAAGTGAGATTAATTTTGTTTCAAGTACAACAACTTTGAAATTTGTATTCTGAGAGAAATTGTCTCAACAAGACAAAATTTTGTTTTTTAAAAAGAAATTTTCTTAAAGGTGACAACCAGTCTTCTTGTTCCTACATGTGTAGGAATCGTCTTTAGAAGATATGATTGTTTACTTTAGGAAGTCAAATCATTGTTAGAGAAATCTTGTCATTTCCGAACATTTATTTCCTGAAAAATCAAAACTATGCATTTATGACTGACTATCTTGGATGTGATGATGGATGCCCAGATGAAATTTATTTAATATGTTTGGATGAATTATTGAATTTATCCTCAAGAGAGGATAAAATGTCTTTAATGCACATGACGATGAATGCAAAGATTTAAATTTCATGTCTCATGTATGTATGAATGTATTGATGTATGTATATGTTGATCTGCGAGGGGGATGGTTGTGTGAGCAGTCTTCATTTCTACTAGGGTGTACTCTTACAAACCTCGACCTTAGACAATTTTTTTCGTTGCCACATCAAATTTTGGCTTCCCTTGCCCCAATTTTATCTTGAGCTTTGGAGATATTCGTTGAATTCTAAGATACTTCTAGAGAACTTATCTTGTTTGAAAATGTTTTTCTTCCTTTGAATTTTTAAAATTTTTAAAAATATCAACAAAATTTTTAAAACATATTGCCTCCTAAATTTCACAACTAAAACAAATCATAAAATAAGAGTTCATTGGATATAAAAAAATCAACTGCTTTTTTAATCTTTGATAGTTGCAAATCTTTGATAAATAGCAAGATTGAAAGGTTGGTTTTGAGGTTAACTACCTAAATTCTAAGGTTTATCTCATTGCTTCTTCCTCTTTCTTTATGACATATTACTCTTTCCTGGTTTGACATTTTAATCGGAGGTAGACAAAATGACACAACTAGCATAGTCAATAACTAGACTTTTCAGAACACTTCTGTTTCAGTTCTATGAAATCTTACATTTGTTCAAGCTTCGTAGACTCCTCTAGCCAAGGTAGTGCAAAAATATCGGTCTAAAATGAAATTTCTGAGTGGTCGTGTGAAGTTGACTATAGCAGGTGTTCCTTAACTCCTTTAGTCCATATTCACCAAAACTTCTTATTTAGTAAATTTTATTTAATTTCCCATTGTGTGGCTAGCTGAATTCAGCTTTATTATACATATTTTTATAATTACCTTTGTTAGGCTTGCTGAAGGATTCATGTCGTCAAAAAGTCTTTGACTTACAACCACAGTGGAGTAAACACCAAATTGCCAAGTACCCGATCAATGTCATGGTTTGAATGTAATCTATTCATAAAGACATGACTTTCATGTTTCCTCTATAACCAATTGCTTTAGCAGAATAGCTAAACTTTATTGTGTATATATATATTCTAGGTACGGATTCCATTTCATATGTTTGTCAAGAAGAACCTGTTATAGTCCCGGTGTTTGTTGAAGGTCAGAAAATCTCTTTGTTAGAGTTCAATTTCCAAGCAACTTACCTAAACTAGATTCATTTACTCGACCATTCCATCTGTGATGATCATGATCATCATTGAACATCATTAATAGAAGTAGAACCAATTTTTTTGTAATCTCATGTGCTAGTTACCCCATTTTGTCCGCTCCTAACACATACCTGAATGTCAAACCTTTGATTGGATGTACATGTGAGGAGATGCTTAGCTCGGTCCCTACAAGAGAAGCATATATATTCTGGTGTATATGCGAGGATCAAAGGGTCCTTGTTTTGTGGGTGTTCAATCTTGTTATTTGTCAAATATTTACAACCTCAATTATTAAAAAGCTTTTAATTAATATGATATTCAAAGAATTTCAAGATTAAAATTTGCTCATTGCTCATTTCCTCAGAAGGAAGCATTTTATTTACAATGTTTGAATGTCAAGTGACTTACAAACATTTAAACATAAGAAGTACAAAAAGAAAAACAAGTTCAAACAAGATGACATGCATGAGAATGCAACAAAAACTCTTGATGTATACCCTATTCGACTCCCGATCATAATGCCCCATTCGACTCCCGATCAGAATGCCCCATCATACATTGAACGTCAATGCCCCTGAATCGACCAAATCTTGGACCTTAAGCTTTAATGCCCCATAGTTCTCAGTGGTGTGCCCTAAGCTCCCAATATGATAGTTGTATATGGTATTAACATCATGACCTTTAGGATACGAGGCCTCTATTGGTTTGGATTGAATTGGAGTCACAAGGTTCCTCTCAACTAGCGTTGGGAGCAATTCCTCATATGTCATTGGGATTGGATTGATACGAGTCTTTTCACGGAAGACATTATGAGGTCTGGTCCCCATACTAGCTAGATAAGATCCCACTAGGCTGATCTCAGCTCTTTCCTCAATGTCAGTATATCTAGTGCCACCTATCTGGCCATTCTTGATAGTTATTTCGATAATTTCTCTACACATGATGATGTAAGAGAAACTCTTAGTGGCAGCCCTTATCACATGGTTGATATATGGAGACTTCAATGTATCGATGAACAAAGAGATAAACTATCTTTTAGTTATTGGTAAAAGCACTTGAGATGCAACATCCCTCCATCGTTGAGAATATTGTTGGAATCTCTCACCACTCTTTATCTCTATATTTTGTAATGTTATTCAATCAGGGGCTATATCAATCATGTGTTTGTATTGGCCCAGAAAGACACTAGCCAAATCCTTCTAAGAGCAGACTTGAGTACGAATCAGTTGATTATACCACTTAGAAGTGGGTATAATCAAACTGTATTGGAAAAATTGGATCAATATCTGATCGTTGTTGGTACATCCAGTCATCCTTCTAACAAACATCGTGAGATGGGCATTACGGTAACTGGTTCCATTGTACTTTTCAAAGTCAGACATCTTGAATTTGGACAGAAGCACCAAGTCAGTACATAAGACTAGTTTGCATCCATTTCATTGTGAGAGCTCTGTCATCTCATTCCTTTGAAGGTCTCTCTGCACCACTGTTTTAAGTTCTCAGGGATCTCATTCTTGGCTCTTCTCATCGTCTTAGGAATGGATATATTATTATCAGTAGAATTACCATGAGGATTTAACACAGATGTATGAGTTTCAGTGGCGGAGAAGCCTGCTTGGTGGCTAGGAAGCTTGTGGGGCGAAATAAGTATCGGTGGACTAGCATAGGCCACCACACATTCAAAGGTTTCCATAGTCGATGAAATCTTCTCTTTGCCTTTTTCTTGGTTGAGCCTAGTCAATTTGGCCCCAAGTTGATCAACCAGGTCATTTTGGTTTTCCAAGATACGATCCATAGTGGCTTTTTGCGCCTACTCCATTTTAGCTTCACACTCTACTTGCATCTTTTGCAAACTCTCTTCCAGTTCTTTTTCAGTTTCTCAAATTTTCTTCCATTCTCAGTATTGTGTGAACGGATTTGTACAGTTAGAAGCATTTCCTCATATTTCTCCAAGAGACAAACCCATTATTCCAAGATTAATGCATGTAAAAATACTTAAATGAATGCCATGTAGAATGCGAATGCAAAAATAGATGCAAAAAATGTGAAAATATTTAAATAAATACAGTGCAGAATGTAAATGTAAAAGGTATCAATTTCTAAAAGCAACTATTCTTAGAAAAAGTTCCACTCATCTAAAAGAGTTTCATCTTTACAAGGGAGATCAATCTACGAATTCAATTTGACCCTTTATTTAGTTCTATGATCTCAGTCATGATCCCAGGAACTTCCTCTTCTTTCCAGAAATAACTCTAAATCCATATGGTGAGTAGTTGAGCGTAGCCTTTAAATCAACCTCCCTCCAATCTACGAAAATTATTTAAGGACCGAAAGATATATTCCAAGATAACTGGTATAGGATTTATACCTCTCTTTAATTTGTCAAAGAAATCTGCAACAGTAGCCTCCACTTGGATCAAAGTCTTTGGTAATATCAACTGACCATATTTAGCCAGAGAAAATGTCTAATCTTATCTTCATCTATGTGCCCGAGTATCACCTTCTTAAGGCAATACCACAGAAAACACTCGCTTTCTCCCATTTGTTAGATGTGCTCTACAATCAGTAATCTTCAAAAATTTGCTTTTGTAGGATTGAACTTTTAGAGTTATGGAATAAATTCTATTCACCTGGAGGCTTTCAAAGTTAAATAGAGCATTATACTCTTCTATTATTGGTGTCAAAGCTTGTCTGTTTAAAGTGAAACAGTTGTATGCTGAATTCCTACATTGGATTAGAGCTTTAAGCAACGATTCACCTATCTTTACGCATAGGAGATAGGCCATGTCACCATATTTCTTGTGAAACTTCTCCTTAGTAACTACTCTTCAACTCTCCCAAATCTATATCATCCATTGGAGACCATTCTGCTTGAAATTACCATTAACATATGTGGACATTTGTGATATGTAATCCCCAGGCAAACTATCTCCTCTTGACCTTTGTGTTCCTTCAGACAAAACTCGGACAGTCTGATTGGGTTCTTCCTTGTTATGAAAACTCTTTTCCATTTTAATGGTCGCTCTTCTACTATGATGATTACTTGGTTAATCAACACCTTTCTTTTATTTATGATGATCATGCAAAATGCCAAGTAATAAATAATCAAACATATAAAATGTGCCAGTAAAAAAAATCAAATATCAAGCATATATTATTGAAAGGTAATTGCAACACCTACCCACAAGCTTTTCTACCCTTATTAGGTTAAATTCTACCCAAAACATGTTTTTTACCCCCAAACTTTGTTCGAAAATAAAACCTAACCACATGTTTTTCTAGTTCCCATGCTTTATTCAGAAAATAAAATAACGCGGGTAAAGAGAAGAGGTTTAGTGTTGTTTCTCCTTTGTGTGCACTTATTTTGCGTACCTACTGACGGACAGAGTTTCGGCATGAATTTTATTGGGGTGGGTTACTAGGGCTCATTATATATGGTATTGGGTTCTTAGAAAAAGATACTCGAATTGTCCATGTCGGTGCCTCTTTAGGCTGCCAAAGCCTAAATCCTGTCCCATTACAGGCTCGTGCTGATCGAGTTTAATTCGAGAGGATACATTCCCTTATGTCCATGCGGAGAAACAATTTATCTCACGTAGACATAAGGTATATGAACCCCAAAAGTTACTAAAACCTGTACAGAATAATTTATCTCACGTAGATTAAGCTTCCACCTAAACTTAAAAAGGACAAAGATCGTAAGTGAGCTTATGATATGTAAATGCACATGTTGTGTGTGCGGAGAAACTCACAAACCTTTAAAAACACGACAAAAAAGCAACACTCTCACAATTTCCAAAATCTGTTCAAATATGAAAATCATTTAAATCAAAAATCAATTAGTTAAAAATAAAATAATGCATAATATGTTGAAACTCAAAATAAATAAAAAGATCATAAATTAAATACAATTTAAGTTTGTAATTCCCAAGAATAAAAACAACGTATAATTATTTATAGCCTGACTCTCTATGTCCCCAGTAGAGTCATCAAGCTGTCATAACATCTCCCGCGGGGATTTGTTAGACTAAAAAATAATTTCGGGGAAGGTGATGAAATACATATTTGGAAACAATTTGATTTTGAAGTTGTGACCAACCTTTAAGTTAGATAGGTTGGAAACCTTAAACGGTAAAAAATGGTCTGCGTTTTACCAAAGATTCATTTTTAAGAGTTCGAGAGTCGATTATGTGTGGGCAAGGGTGAGCATCCCCACAATGCCCAAATTTTAGTACCTAAATCATTATATGTTGTTTAAATATTGGGAATTACAAACATGGAACAATCTTTGGGAAATAACTTCCTTTACATTTATGAGACTTTCCCATATATTCCCATCACAAAAGACATTATTTCGCAATTTTCTTAAAGATAAAATAACATAAAATAAATAAAATAAAAGGGAAAAGATTTGAAAATAATCAAAATAAAATAAACGTGGAACAAATAGAATTATCGAATACAAAATAAACATTTATACGAAAAATCCTCGAAAAGACAGCTTCCCTTGTAGTCGGCAGATGTCTTCATAGATTTCTCTCACAATAAAATTTCCCATTTACATATTTAAAAAACAAAATGAAATAAAAAAAATAAGCTCGAAACAATTAAATCAATGCACATAAATAAGGGACCAAAATATAAAAATAAAAAATAATAGCCAATAACAAAAATATCAAAGTTCACATATAGCAACATCAAGGACCAAAACAAAATGAAATAAAAATTACATACCCTATTATATACTAATTACATGAATTAAAATTGAATGTGGTAAAAACATCAAGTACTAAATTGGAAATAAATTAAAGATGAAAAATTAACACCAAGTCAAAAATCATTGATTACAATGTGTTCATACAAACATGATAGGCTAAAGTGCAAATATTATCTAACAGGGGTACTAAATCAAAAATAACACCAAAGTAACATATAGGACTAAAACGAAAAAAATAAAACCTTATGCCACCAGCAGCAATTGAATCAAAACATAATGATAATGAAAAGTAACCAAAATAAACTATTTAAACATATATTACTAAAATAGAAATTAACTAAAACATGGTGACTCTAACTTGAATAAAGCCATAAAAATACTTAAGGGTAAATAGGGACGAACTTGAAACATAAAGCAACATAAGAGACCAAAAGAGAAAGATTAAAAGTTTCATTGATGGCTAACATGAAATATTACAAATGAATAAGGACTCGAACCGTAATTATCCCATGCACTACAGAACACACGGGTGAGTTTACAAAGTAATAGGGATCAAAGTTGTAATTAACCTAAACATGAAACATGCTGAGCCCCTCCCTCTGATACTATGTCATTTCAGACGTAATATATATATATGTTTCAAGCTAGACTCAAACCGACCATTCCCTTCCCCTCTCACATTTCTGCTTTCTCATTCATTGGGAGAGAAAAAACTATCTCGAAATCATTCTCCCCACCATGGGAGATGAACTATCAAGGCTCCTCGGCCACCGGAGATCGGTTGCCACGAGAAGCATGACTCGTCGAGAACCCCCTTTCACTCTTTTCCTCTCTTTCACCTTTGTATCTCCCTAAGAAAGCCCAAAACATGAACCTTGAATCCAAATATAAAAAAGGAGGGGACTTTTACCTTCAGAGATGGGCTCCTCGATCCGTTGAAAACAACGGTGGACGATTGGGGTAAGGGTTCTTTGACTCACTTTCTTTTTATGTTTGTTTTTGGTTTTTGTTCAAATTCTCTTCCTGAATGTTTTTTTCCAAAATGGTTGTTGCCTTCTTGATTTATGGTTGTTTGTTGATGATATCATGATATCGAAGGGGTAGCGTATGCTTTATTTCTGATTTTAGGTAATAATCCCATTTTATGAGATTTATTGGTATTTTAATTTGGGGTTTCGATTTGGGGTGATTTTTTTACTGTATATGAGAACTTGGTGCATTGTTTACATTTTTTGGTGATGACGATCGGTTCATGAGTGCTCAGCGAAGCCTAATGCGTCGATTGGAGGAGCGCGTGCATCTCATGCGCCAGTGGACGGTCCAGATCTGGTGAACGACGGTGACTGAATGCTGTTAGGGGATTAGGGTGAAAACCTTAATCTACTTAGGGTTGGGTTGGATCAGATATTGGGCTTCTGGTCTGGATCTGGGTCCTGTAATCTGGGTCTGGTCTGCAGGGTATGATTTGTTAGGATGTTGAGCGAGTCTAGGCTTGTTTGTAACTGGGCATGCAAAAAAGTTTAATATGTAAAATAATAATAATAATAATAATATAAATAATAATAATATTAATAATAATAATAAAGCGAGAACCCAAACAAAAACGGGTGTCTACAACATTTTCACGTAGAACACATTCATATGTTAATAAAATCAAACAATACTTTGGAAATACAATTTATATAAAACATCATAAAAAGATTGCATAAAATAAAATAAAAAAAAAAATTATTTTCGATCGAAAACCTTCGAGGTTGGCTTATCGCAAGCCGTCCTCATATCTAATATAAACAATAAATTTCACTCACCTTTGCCTCATGAAAATCCTAAACAAAATCTTTCTTCTTTCGTTCAATCTCATACTATGTCGATTCTTTCGATACGCTTACAATCCAAATCTTGGCAATGGAGTTTTACGGTGGAAGAGAAGAAGAAGAGAAGCTAACCAAAGCTTCCAGATTTTTCTTTCCCTTTCTCTAATCCTCACATGTTAAAATCCTTAAAATGAATATTAAATTCATTTCATTCTAAAAGACCATAACGCCTTCCATTCTTCAATCTTTGATAACAAGTCCTAGACAAAATTTTCCAAAATCAGTCTTAGAACTTTTTAATTTATCAAATTTAACCGCTAAATCTTAAATTCTTACAATTTAGTCTCTGACCGATGTTTGGGGTATTACATTATGAACCCTATGGCTGACTTATTTGTTTTGTGCATTGTGGTAAGTCCTTATGGACCTATGGCCACTCCCCTCAGGTGGCACCTAGCTATGCTTCGGCTAGGGTAAGTCCTTATGGACTCAAGGTGCTCCCTTAGGTTGGCTCTTAGATCCTATGGGCCTAGGGTAAGTCCTTATGAATGCAGTTTTGGGGAATTACATTTGGTGTTCAGTTGGAGGGTAATTCTTTGTTTTTGAAATAAAAACCTCACTGGTATTCTTATGTTACTCTACTAAAATATTTTTAAAATTATCTGTAAGTTTTGTTTTGCACTATTGGGACACACTGAGCTCCCTAGCTAACTCCCCTATCTTTCCATTTTCAGATATTTTGAATAGGCTGCCAGATCGACACTTGCAGGATCGACACATTCCTTACAGAATATTTTGTTGTAATGTTTTAATCTTCCAAGCTGCCTTCTTGTGGGTAACATGTGCCTATTATTTTGAGATATTGGGACACACTGAGCTCCCTAGCTCACTCCCCTATCTTTCCATTTTCAGATATTTTGAATAGGCTCCCAGATCGGCACTTGCAGGATCGACACATTTCTTACAGAATATTTTGTTGTAATGTTTTAATCTTCCAAGCTGCCTTCTTGTGGGTAACATGTGCCTATTATTTTGAGATATTGGCTTTATGGACTGTTTCCTATCACCCTTGATGTATGGTTTATTTGGCTCGCTATATATATTTTATTTATATCCCGATTTGGGTTTTAAATATTTTAACTATGTTTTTTTAAAGAGGTTCTGAATTTTTAAAGCGTTAGAAATGTTTTGGGAAATTATTTTTTTATTGTAATTCACTAGATTTGGTTGTAACACATAGGATGGGTCTAGGGATTAGAGAAATGTTCAAAAGTTTAAGGACTAATTTAGAATCATAGTCATAGTTTAGGGATAAAATTAAAATATTTAAAAGTTTAGGGACTAATTTAAAATGAGTCATACTTCAGAAACATATGATGCAATTACTCTTAAAATTACAAACTTGAATTTCCCAAATTAAATAAAAAAGAAAAATACGTAGAAATAAGCAAAGGTAAAAGTTGAATAGAATGGAAATTGTATTGTGTTAGCAATGGTAATGTAAGTAGTACTTCCACGCGTCGTGTCTCTTATTTCCTCTTTATTGAATCCTTTGGGATGAGATTAGAATAAGTAATACATACCACAAATATAAAAGTATAGTAAAAAATATAAATTATCATTAAATTTATTAAAATAAATTTCATTTATTATTAAATTTTGAAAGTTATAAAATATATATTAAAGTTCATTTTTTATTAAAACAATAGGTAACAATCGTGAAATATTATCAAAGGGTGATACGATGATACATGCACCACAAAGGTCACATCAAAGGAAGATGGACTAACGCATCCAATTAATCCACACCAAGCCTTGGAAAAGAAGACCAAAATAACGTCAAACTTGCGACGACCTTCTGAATAGGATCTAGGTGTTATTTAGTCAACATATCTTCTGGAGATATAATCGGTTGTCTCTTATTTTTTCCAACAGTTCTTAAATTGCATCAATCCAATATTGGGAACTTAAGATATACTCATTTTAGTGAATGCAACGCATGCAAAAAATTTATATGAGATTTTGTAAATATTACGAATTTTCAGTATTTTTATTGATTATTTATAATATAATTTAATATAGGATGATGCATTATATTTGAGGATTAGATTTATTATTTTATTAGGAATTAAGGTCGATTAAAACATTATTTTTAATTTATTAATATTAGGAATTACAATTAAAATATGTTAGTTTATTACTATTATATTAATTAGTTGCTTAGGACGGTTAGCACTCATTTCTTACATAAAAGAGGCTTCATTCATCATTGTAAATCAGATTTCTTTAAATTAATACTACAACAAGAGTTTGTTTTTTTTGCAAGTGCTAATTGCTTTATGACTTTGAAACTTCTTTTTCATTAAGTTCTTTTCAAGTTCTTTGTGAAAGAGATCTTCACACTCCGATTTGCCTCTTCATTGTGATTAGGAGGGCTAGTTAAAGTCATTTATCAAGTTTTCCTTTTCATTGTGATAGGAGGATTCGATAGGAAAATTATACATCTATCTTCATCTTTCACAACTTCTTCATCTTATTCTTCCATTCAAACCCTTCCGCTTCCACAACCAGTAACATTCATTTATCTGCTGCCGCATCTCTATCACATGACATGCTAAATTGATATGAAATATCTTATTTAATCACTCAATTATAAATAAAATTTCCTTTTGATGTTTTTTCTAATATTTTTAAGTAATAATTTAAAAAATAGAAAATTTAGATTTTTTAAATTTATATAAAATAATTTATTTTAAAATTTAAAAATAGTTTTTTTGAAATATTGCATTAATTCAAATTATTTATTAATCATGGTCGTATTTGTAAAATTAAAAATTTATAATTTTTGAGATTCAAAATTTTGAATTATCAAATAATATAATGATTTTTTATTAAACGATGTGATTCAAACATGACTTTTGTTTAAGAAGTTTAAACACAATTTTAAAAAGAGTTAACTACATAATTGCTCCCTTATATTTGTGTTTTGTCAATTTTTTCTCATTCTTTTCCAAAAAACATGATATATGATCTCTCTCATTTTTTTTACTTAAAATATGATCACCACGGGTTAAATGTCATTAATATATTAGGTGATGTGGCAGTTAAATATTTTGATATAATCATAAATTGAGTCTTTGTTATTTATATTTCTCAATTTGTCATACTTTTCATAAATTAAAATAAATTTAATCTTTGTGTCACCGTTTGGAGGACTAACTTATTTTAATTGGGACTACATAGATTTAAATCTAGATCATTTGTAAAATCAAGTATGTACCCAACCATTGAGCCAAGACCAATGCGTGGTCTAAAATAGACAACATGGTGTACATAATTTATATCTTAGTTTATAAATACTTAACTTAAATTCATAACATTTTTTATATATTAAATTTAAAAATAGTTTTTATATTAATTTATTAAATATATTTTATTATTAACTTAATTCAAAAATATTTTTATTTAAAAGTATGAAAAATAACTCTTAAAGTTAATATATATAATATTTATTTGATTGGAGGATTAAATTTATTTTAATTTATTAATAATATGACTAAATTGAGAGAATATGTAAATAACATGGACCAAATGTGTGATTATACTAAAATATTTAGCTGTCATCTCACCTAATATGTTAACTGTTAACGACAGTTAGCCTCTGGTAAACACATCTTAATTAAATAAAAACAATAGTGGCCCTCTATTATATTTTTTGAAATCAGTGAGGGAAAATAGACAAAACATAAATATAAGTAATCAACAATGTAGTTAACCCTTTTTAAAAAATACATCAAAAAAATTATAGTATCATATTAATAAAAAATGCAACTAATTTTAAATAAAAATTATCAAAACAATCCTTGACTTTTAATAATGTATAAAGTAGTTTATATGCTATAAATTTAATATATATATATAATATGATACTAAAAAATAATATTTATTTTATTTATATCCATTTTGTTTTCAATTAAACGAACATAATAAATAATTATTTTAATTAAAATTAACATTAAAATGAAATTTTAGTTACAATTAAAGGATCAAATGAGATATTTTTATTAATTTAATATGACACATCACATCTTTAATGATAGATAACGACATTGTACATATTTTGTAACAAAATCTAAAATTTAATGCTTATTATATAACTTTTGAATGTTTGATATCTAAAAAGATCATTTAAATATAATTTAATATTTGTTTACAAATTTTTTTCTTATAAAATTAATGGTAGATATCAATATTTAACATCTATTCTGGAATTTGCCTTGCACATAACTCGAATATAAGAAACACTTACACTACCACACAATAATATCGCTTTCGTCGACGGATATGAGGAGTTTTTGCACAATTGCTAGGATTATTATATTCAATTTAGTTATAAAAGTATATATATATATATATATAACCTTACATTTTCTTTTCATTTTAGTTTTCATTTTAGTCTTTAATATACGTCGTAATAGTTTTAAAGATGTTAAACTTATTAATAAAAAATATCTTAATATAGAGTATTTTAGCCTTTAACATTTCATTTTTAGATATAATGACCTACAAGTAAAAGAAAATTATTAATTGGCTAGCGATTAACACTTGTCGTTGACATGATAAATTTTATATTCAAAATAATGATGTAAAACATACCAAGTGTACATAAATAATGATATGACACATATCATATGTGCATAAATAAAATAAATTTGATTTGCACATTACTTAAACAAAAACGACTCATCTCCGTAAAATATTAACATTATGGGAAAACCTTTTCCTTGTGAATTTAAAGTCAGGAAGTAAGAGGCCACTTGTAAAAAAATTGACAAAGTCAACATATCAGGATAATGTTGTAAGAAATAACTCATCAAAGTTTGATATTGTCATAGAAACAAATAATTGCTCATAAGGAAAACTCTCTTGAATGAACATGTAACATCCTGAATTATAAAGTCTAAATCCAACCATCGAATAATTTTTTTAAATGATTATTATTTTAATTGATATTAAATAATTCCAAAGTTTTAAAGTATTCAAATAATCTTTCATGAAATTCAACTTTTTGAGTATATTATCAAGTATTTCTACGAATTTATTGTATATAGAGTATATCGAATGATTTTAAATACGAGTGATTATTCCAAAAATGATTTTGACTATTGAGTTGAGCTTTAAAGCAGTTTATTTTATAAGTACTCATCTAACGATAATAAAAAGGTGTAAAATTAATCTTTATAGTAGGTTTAAGTGGATCCATATATATGTATATACACACAAACAATTATGAAATATGATATATCAACCAAGTTTCTTGTATTATTTTATAAGTACTTAATTTTTATACGTCTTTAAGAAACTTGGTGGTGAGCAAGGAGCTCCATTTCTGGTTTCAAGCATTAAGGTGGTACACATTTTGAGGAGCTTCCACGTCATCAATCCAAGTGAAAGAAACACTCTCACACCCCAATTTGTTTTAAGTTGTCTTTAATTTAAACTTATTTAATCAATTTTTGGGGACCAATTTGTGAGTTTCAAAGTTTTGAGATAGTTTTGAATCTCTTTAAAAGTCCAGGGACTTCCCTAATTTAACCTTGAGACGTAAAAATGGTCCGAATTAACCTTGATTGAGAAAGTATCCTGATAATTCGTATCTAAGCCATTAAATTACTGATTTAACTGTTAAGTTCCTATTTTGTTCGAAAGATTTTTGATAAACAGATCGTAACCTCTAAGAAGGCAATAGACACATAATTTCTTATTTATGAGCATTCACCCAAAGACTAACTTATCAAAAGTACTCTTATTGTCAAAATTGATTGAAATGAATGAAATAAAAGAAAAATTTGCTTTTAATGGAAAGACTGAACGGAAGAGAAGGAAAGAAATAGCCTTGAATAATGAAATGACCTAAAATACCCCCAAGCCCTGGAAGAATTGAATACCCTTAACCTCTGGAATGAATAAATCTACCTCGAATACCAAAATGACCTAAATACCCTCATGACTTGGATTAGGCAAATGCCTTTGGATAACTTCTGAAGATATTGGTTAAGCTTTAAATGTTGTAATGCCCTTGAGGTTTATAGAGTACGACCTAAGTAGGTCGATCATTCGTAATACTATTACAATACAAAAAGTAAATAAATACCACTTAAATACCTATTCGCCTCCTCATGATCTGCCCAAAGATGGTTCTGAAAATGATCAGTTAGATTTTTAGTGCAGCTAGTTTTAAGAAATGAATATTTGAGAAGTTTCTCTACATGCACAATGGATAAGTGTCGCCTTTGCTGGGAATTGTACAGTACGATCGGAATTGAAAACCTGTTAAAATGCTTGGAATCTAGAAATTATGTAAATCGCTGTAAACCCTTATTAAATTGATTTATCAAAATTTTCTGGAAATAAATAACCAAAATGCCCTTATAAGCCCGATTGATGGAATCACTTTAGAAATTTCTGAATCCTAAATAAATTTTGGTGCAATAACTTTGGAAAACCTTGCTAATATATATGAATATTATATGATCTTGATAAATCACTTCTTAAATGAATGATGAATTCGCTAGCTATCAAACCCCTTTTTTATAGGGACATCATTTCTGAAATTCAATCAATTTGCAAAAGTTTTCATGTTTTCCCTGCCTTGTAATTTCTAAGTACCTTTAGAAAATAGTTGGATCCTCTAGTGTGTTCCCTGTGTGATATATGATTATTTTATTTGTCCTGAAATGTTATTTACTGAATCTTTTAATTGTTCGATATTATGATTTACTGATGTAATGATTTTCTGTTTATGAACTATGGCTACATGATATGTGCTCTATGGTTACTTATTTTCACTGGAAAAGATAATTGTTCCTGATTTATGGATCATGGAATATATTTTTTACTGTATGAACTAATTATTGGGATACTGCCCGGGTAGGATTCTGGAGTGTGGAGGTTCAACTCTAATCAAGCTGGTAATTCCTTATGGACCTAAGGTGACATTGGGTAGGCTCTGAGGCTCCAAGGCATTTCCTTGTGTGGGCTCTAAGGCCACAAGGTAATTCCTTGAGTAGACTCTTAGGCCCTAAGGTACTCCCTTTGGTAGGCTCTTAGGCCCCAAGATAGTCCCTTAAGTTGGCTCCAATGCCCAATGGGCCAAGAGTAAGTCCTTATGGATGCAGTTTTGGGGAATGCATATCAGTGTTAGGTTGGAGGGTATTACTCTAGGTTTAAAATATATTTTAAACTACTAATGTTCTTAAAGGATATGTACACCTTTTTCTATTTTTTTGGAACACGCTAGACTTCCAGTTCAATCTTTTGAATCTATATCTCTCTACGTACGTCCTTCAGACCTTAAATTCTTGTTTGGAACTAAAGACTTAGTTAATGGAATATGAATTCACTGCTAGATTCTGATGATGACTGTCCCAGTAATAAATTTATGCTTTACCATATACTCAATGGCCTATTGCATTCATCTCGTAGTTCTGTATGACTGAGCTTTCCAAAGCTCGCTCTGTTACTTACCATTTTAGGTTAAAGAGAAGATGTTGTGTTTTTACCAACATCAATAAAGGAGTTTCATCGACGTTGCTTGTAGAGTACGGTGCATGTAATTAGGTGGCATGTAGGTTGTATTCTATTTTTATATTCAAGTCTGAAACTTGTTTTTCTATTGCATATTGTTGAATTCCATTTTTAATAAATGAATGGTTTTTTAACTTGTGTTCTTATTTTGTTCGGAAGATTTTTGATAAACAGTTCAGAACCTCTAAGAAGGCACTGAAACCAGAATTTCAAATTTATGAGCATTCAGTCGAATACTAACTTATCGAAAGTACTCCTATTGTCAGAATTGCTCGAAATGATTGAAATAAATGACAAGTTTGAATTTAATTAAAAGACTGAACGGAAATAATGGACTGAAATACCCTTGAACTATGAAATGACCTAAAATACCCCCAAGTCTTGGAAAGACTTAATAATTTAAGCTCTGGAATGAATAAATCTACCTCGAATACCAAAATAACCTAAATACCCTCGTGACTTGGATTAAGCAAATGCCTTTGGATAACTTCTGAAGATATCGGTGAAACTTTAAATATTATAACACCTTTGAGGTTTATAGAGTACGACCTAAGTAGGTCGATAATTCCTAATAATATTACAAAACGTGAAGCAAAATAAATACCATTTAAATACGTGTTTGTCTTCTCATGATCTTCCCAAAGATGGTTCTAAAAGTGATCAGTTCGATTTTGCAATGCAGACAGTTTTAGGAAATGAATATTCATGAAGTTTCTCTACTTGCATAATTGATAAGTGTCGCCTTTACTGGGAGTTGTACAGTGCGATCGGAATTGAAAACATGTTAAGATGCTTGGTGTCATAACCATTTTTAGGTGGAACAATTATTTATTGTTTAAAAAATGTTATGATTTTAATTTGGAAAATTCGATGATTTGGAATTGATTTGTATAAAATTGAAAAGAGTCGCCATCAACCTTTGGGTTAGGTAGGTCGAATACCTAAATACATCTTTTAAAAACAATTTTAAAAAAATCATTTTTTAAGACAAAAGTTGGTATGCGTTTACCAAAATTCGATTAAAACAGGTTCGGGAGTCAGTTACGCGTGGGGAAGGATTAACACCCCCATAGCGCCCAAAATTGGTAATGTGTCGCTTACACATTGTCGTAAATAGTGGAAATCATGAATTGAATATAAAGCTAAAATATGATCTATTTATTGAAATTTAATTAATTTACTTTAAATTAATTAATTAGAGAAAATTCTTTAACTCGAAAATATCTAAAAATTAGCAATCCTTCATCGAGAAATCTAACTCGTCTATTTCTTATGCATGATCTTCATATACGAATAATTTACATAAAAAGTATACAATTAAGTAACAAAACATATATATATATAATATGCATATGTGTAGTAACAATGGAAACAAAATATACACAATTTCATAACATAATTACACGAAATTAACATCGTAGCCCTCGGGATATGGGGCTTTTTTTCTCAGATCATTCTGGAAGGCTCAATCATACAACCAGCTTAACAAGCTCCAACTGTACTGATTTTAGCTTCTTGCTTCCATGTGGTATCATGTGGTTAGGACCACTTCATCGAATCCTCCACAGATTAATTACATGTTTTTATAAATTATGTATGGAAAAATGCGTGAATGAATGCAATGTAGAATGCAAATGCAAAAGGTATCGATTTCCAAAAGTAACCATTCTTAGAAAGAGTTTCATTCCTCCAAAAGAACTTTCATATTTACAAGAGAGATCAATCTACAAATATGATTCGACCCTTTTTCTTTAACTTCATGATCTCAGTCATGACCCCAATAATTATCTCTTCATTCTAGAAACGACTCTGAATCAAGACAGTGAGTAATTAAGTGCATCCTCTGAATCGACTTCCCTCCAGTCTACGATAGTTATTTAAGGATCAGAAGGTCTCTTCCAGGATAGCCGGTGTAGGATTTATACCTCTCTCCAATCTGTCAAAGAAATCTTCTTGAGACAATGTCACAGAAAGACACTCGCTTTTGTTGGATGTGTTATTCTATCCCATTTTCAACTCTACTCGTAATCTTCACAAGCTTGCTTTTGAAGGATTGGACTTTCGAAAGTTTGGAATGAATTCTATCCACTTGGAGATTTTCGAAGTTAAATAGAGCAACATATTCTTCTATTGTTGGTGCCAAATCTTGTCTATTGAAAGTGAAACAGTTGTATGCAAAATTTCAGCATCAAACCATAGCTTTAAGCAACAGTTCATCTATCTTTACGTAGAGGAGATAGACCATGTCACCATATTTCTTGTGAAATTTCTCCTTGGTAACTACTCTCTAAATCTCCCTAATCTCTATCAGCTCTTATAGATCATTCTATTTGAAACTGACGTTGACATATGTGGACCTCTGTGATACATAATCCCCAAGAAAATTATCTTCTTTCACCCTTTATGTTTCTTCAGACTAAGCTCGAACCACTGGATCAGGTTCTTCCTTGTTATGAAAATTGTTTTCCATTTATGATGATCATGCAGAATGCAAAGATGAAAATGCATATGCAAAAGTGATGGTCCTTTAAAATGTTATGCATCATGCAGAATGCGAAGATGCAAATGCAGATGTAAAATTGATGATCCTCTGAAATGCAATGCAACAAGGGATGAAAAATGACACAAGCAAAAGAAACAAGAGAAGTTAGTTTGGGCAAAATAATCAATAAAATTAAAAGATGATATTTAAAGATAAATATAACATCTACCCAATCATGATATCTACCCGAGGAAGCTTTTATTAGCGATCCTACCCAAACATGTTTTCTACCCAAAATAATTATTTTCAATTAAATGATCCTAACTGCATGCTATCTAGTTTGCATACTTTTATTCAAAAAGAAAATTTAAAGCAAAAAGAAAGGTTCAGAAATGCTTCTCCTTTGTGTAAACTTAATTTGGGTACATACTAACGAACAGAGGTTCGATATGACTATATCTAGAGTGATCGTTCTACGGTTCACTATATGCATGGTTTCGGAACGGGAAAAAGAAATGTACTCAAATTTTCCTTAATGTTGGTGCCCCCTTGGCTACCAAACCCTCAATTCTGGCCCATTACAGGTTCGTGCAGATCGAGTTCAATTCGAGAGGATACATTCCCTTATGTCCTTGCGGAGAAATAATTTATCTCATGTAGACATAAGGCATATAAACCCCAAAGATTACTTTCTAAAACCCATGCAGAAAAAAATTTATCTCACGTAGTCTAAGCTTTCATCTGAACTTAAAAGGGATAAAGCTCTTAAGTGAGCTTATGGTATGCAAATGTACGTGTTGTGTGTGAGGAGAAACATACCTACCTTTGACTCAGAAGACGAACAAATAAAAACTCTCAACAAAAACTTGGATAGAGCTGAAAGCAAAAATTCAAATGTTAGTCTGACAATTAAAAATGAATCAATTAAAAACTTCAATAAAAGGATCATAAGTTAACTAAAAACTCGAACTCATAATTCTCATCACATCGAAATGTGTAAATGACTTATAGCCTGACTCTCTAAAAAAATCCCTAGCGGAGTCGCCAAGCTGTCATAACATTTTTAGGTGGAACAATTATTTATTGTTTTAAAAAAATAGTTATGATTTTAATTTGGAAAATTCAGTGATTTGGAATTGATTTGTATAAAATTGAAAAGAGTCGCCATTAACCTTTGGGTTAGGTAGGTTGAATACCTAAAAACATATTTTAAAAACAATTTTAAGAAAAATCATTTTTAAGACAAAAGTTGGTCTGCGTTTACCAAAGATTCGATTAAAATGGGTTCAGGAGTCGATTACGCGTGGGGAAGGACTAACACTTCCATAGCATCGAAAATTGGTACTGTGTCGTTTACACGTTGTCGTAAAGAGTGGAAATCATGAAATGAATATAAAGTTAAAATATGATCCATTTATTGAAATTTAATTAATTTGCTTCAAATTAATTAATTAGAGAAAATTCTTTAACTCAAAAAATCTAAAAATTAGCAATCATTCATCGAGAAAGCTAACTCGTCTATTTCTTATACATCATCTTCATATGCGAATAATTTACATGAAAAATATACAAATAAGTAACAAAACATATATATATATATATATATATATATATATATATATATATATATATATATATATATATATATATATATACATATATATATATAATATGTACATATGTGCAGTAACAATGGAAGCAAAATATACACAATTTCATAACATAATTACGGGGTTTCAATTTAACAAAAATAAAATAACTAGGACTAAATAAACAATAAACCATTAAGATTTTAATACCAAGTTATAAATAAGGGCCAAAATGCAAATAAAAATAAACATAAGGCCTCAAAAATGTAAATTACCCCATTTTAGATATTAATTAATTCTAGTGAAAACTGAATGTTATGTAAAATCTCCAGCCCTAGTGTGAACATATAAACAAATAAGAGCAAACAAATAGGGACTAAAACAGATCATAAAATAAATAACTAATTCAAAATAATTAATTCATTAAGTGACCATAATGCAACTTTTACAAACTAGAGACCCTCCCTACGTGATTCACCCATGCTCCGAAAACATGAAACCCTAAGGCCCAAAACGATGCCTTTTTATCTTGTATTTATTCTACATTAAGGGTTTTGAAACCCTTATTTTCCCATTTGCTAAATCCCTCAGTCGTTCTCCTTTTTATCTCCTTCCCCCTCTTCTACTTTTACTTCCTCGCCGAGGAAATAATCGCAGCTTTCCGGCCACCGTAGATCGGTGGTCACGGGGAGAAAGCACCTCTACAAAACCCTTATTTTTCCTTTTGTTTTTTGAAACAATAAAAAAATAAAACTAACCTCTACCCCTCAGAACCTAAAAATGAAACCCAAGCTCTCAAGGTAAGATTTACCTTCGATGACGGGGTACTATAGCTCGGTGAAGCAAGGGTAATGGCGCATGAACCAAAGGTGAAAGCTTTTCTTCTGTGCTTTGAATCCTCTCTTTTTATTTTGTTTTTATTTTGAAATCCCCCCTCACCGAATGTTCCGCCTATTTTTCGAATGCCTTCCTCCTGATCGGATCTTTCCCCTCTTTTTTATGCTTGATTTTTTTAGTGGTCGAGTAGGTAAAGTGAAATCAAATCCAGATTTTTCTTATTTGTTTTATTATTTTATTTTAGTGGATGGTTTGGTGTTATGATTTGTAGGTGCTATTTTACGTGGGTGATGACGACATTCGGTGGCTCAATGGTTTACTGGCTCGTCGGTGATGGCTTTTTTCCATGGCTCAGTGTCAATGGGAATCTGGATGGTCACTGGCGGCAGCGGCTGGCTTGAGAGTGAGCAAGGGTTGAAAACCCTAGTTACATTAGGTCGGGTTAAATCCGGGCATGGTACTGGGCCTCTGGTCTAGATCCGGATTGTTGTGTGGGTTAATATTGTAGTTGGGCTTCTGGCTTGCTGGGTTTTAGGGTTGTAATTTGTTTGAGCCTTATACTGCTGGGTTTGAATGTTGGGCCTACAAACATATGTAATAAAATTAATAATAATAATAATAATTTGATAATATATATTTTTTGATCCGAACAAAAACAGGTGTCTACACTTGGAATCTGGAATTCTGTAAATCGCTGCAGACCCTAATTAAATTGATTTATAAAAATTTCAGGAAATAAATAACTAAAATGACTTTATAAGCTTGATTGCTGGAATTACTTTAGGAATGTCTGAATCCTAAATAAATTATGGTACAATAATTTAGGAATACCTTGTTGATATATCTGAATACTATATGATCTTGATAAATCACTTCTTAAATGATTGATGAGTCTATTAGCTATCAAAACCCCTTTTACAGGGATATCGTTTATGAAATTCAATCTGTTTGTGAAAGTTTCATGTTTTCCCGCCTAATAATTGCTAAGTACCTCTGAAAAATTGGATCCTTTAGTCTGATCCTTATGTGCTTTATGATTATTTCATTTATCCTGAAATGTGATTTACTGAATCTTTTAATTGTTCGATATTCTGATTTACTGATGTAATAATTCACTATTTATTAACTATGGCTACATGATATGTGCTCTATGGTTACTATTTTTACTGGAAAATACAAGCGTTCCTAATTTATGAATCATGGAATCTACTATTTACGGGTTGAACTGATTATTGGGATACTATCTGGGTAGGATTCTGGAGTATGGAGGTTTAGGTCTGATGAAGCTGTAATTTTTTAAGGACCTAAGGTGACCTTGGGTAGGCTTTGAGGTCCTAAGGCATTTCCTTGGGTGGGCTCTAAGGCCCCAAGCTACTTCTTTGGGTAGGCTCTTAGGCCTTAAGGTACTCCATTGGGTAGGATCTCAGGCCCCAGGATATTCCCTTAGGTTGTCTCCTACACCCAGTGGTTTTAAAATATGTTTTAAACTATTAATGTTCTTAAAGGAACTGTACACATTTTTTTGTTTCGCTGGAGAACACTAGACTTCCTAGTTCAATCTTTTGAATTTTCTTCTCTCTGTGTACTTCCTTTAGAGCGTAAATTCTTTTTTGTAACTGATGACTTAGTTAATAGAATCTAAATTCAATGCTAGAATCTGATGACGAGTGTCCCGCTAAGGAATTTATGCTTTACCATATACTCAATGGCCTATTGCATTCATCTGATAGTTTTGTATCATTGAGCTTTCTGAAGCTTACTATGTTACTTACCATTTTAGGATAAAGAGTTGATCATGTGCTTTTATTGACATCAGTAAAGGAGTTTCACTAGCGTTGTTTGTGGAGCACGGTGCAAGTAATTAGGGGGCATGTAGGTTGTATTATGTTTTTATATTCGAGTCTGAAACTTGTTTTATTACTGGATATTGTTGAATTCCATTTATAATATATGAATGGTTTTTTGAACTGGTATTTTAATTATAAATTTTTTTCTGATTTTACACGTTTTAACAAAAAATTAAATTTTCCTAGATTTTACTGTGGGTCACTCCGATGGCCCTAATGTCACACCCCATATTGGATTGGGTCACTAGCATCGGTATGAGGTTCTTACAAACACCAACTAATCTCAATCACTGATCTATATTTTATCCAACAACCAAGAGGCTCTTCTAGAATCGTATGGCCATAGCATGTAGTTTCCCTGTACGGGGCTTTTATGCGTGTCTCCTCTTTACTTATCGAATGCCAAATCTATATGCACAAAAAACAAATGCATTAGCAAGACAAATAGAGAATATCACAATGGGAAATCAGATCTAACTGACTTATAATCAAATCAAGTTAGAGATCTAACAAACTAAGTATTTTTTGGCTAATATAATTAATACCAATGATAAACATTAATCACACATTAAACAATGGTATCACTAATACCAAAGTAAGCAAAAAAATAGAGTTAAAAATGATATAAGTGTTAGAGAATGCCGAAAGACCAATCATATGATGATTTATTGTCTTAGATTATTTATCGTATTTATTGAATAAAGTTGTTACCGTTATTTTTTTTATTATACTTCTGTTCATTAAATAAGTTAAAAGATAATATTGTCCATATAATAATATAGTTATTATTAAAAGATCCTTAGTCAAGTATTATTATGGGCATGAACAATAATAATACGCTTAAGACTAACATGTTATTGATTGATGATAATGAGTTGGCATTGACATAGAGATGTCAAAATTGATACATGAATATATTGTTAGAGAACAATGTATTGGATTGACCCGCCCTGAGCATATGTCTTGGATTATTATGTGACTTTCACGATATTTCTCAAGGTGACAACTATATGTATGATCCTTAGACTTGAGATCATTACTATCTCAATATATATTGTTGTATTTTTAATACGGTTAAACATGCTCTGTAACTGGTTGCACTACAAATATGTTATTGAATGTACCTCGGTATATGTAGCGGGATGTGAATGATTAAGATAGGATTTTTCCTTCCTACATAATAGGAAATATATCACAGGCCACTTGATTGAGTGGGACTAGAAATGCATGGCCATGCTCGAATAACTTGATATGAGATATCATAAATTATTCGTTAATTATAGTATACTCTAGATATCAAGAAACAATAGATGGGCTATACAAGTGTGATTATTCCAAGACTTGTGCCTACTCTAGATATAAAGGACAAAAAGGATGTAATACATAAAAGAGTTAATTACGAAGATGATATGTAGAATCATGATTTCTTGTAACTTAGGTGATAATGATATATTGCTAAATGCCACTCATTGTTCATAATATTATATTGGTTCTAATAATTACTACTAATGTTACAAGAACCTACAAGGTCATTCCCTAGGGTTGAAATGAGCAAATATGTACAATTTGTTGTACATTATTAAAATATATCTAGAGTTAATATATGTATATTTAATATATATGATTTTAATTATCCCGAATATAGTAAGTAAACATTAAAAGAATGTAATTATGATTACAACTTTTTAAGGGATATTTAATTAAGAATAATTAAATAAGGATAGAATAAACAATAAAAGAATGTAATTCAGATTATAAATCTTTTAATGAATATTTAATTTGAATTAATTGATTAAGAATTTAATTAATTTGAAATAACTAAACCCTAAAGGTTAGGGTAACTCGGGTATATAAATATAAGTAAGGTCTAACAACCATCTTGATCTTTAGCGGATTTTCTCAAAATCATTTTTGGGAAAAGTTAAAATTTTTCTTTCAACCAACCATCGTGGAGGCTTAAAATTCAGATCGTTTGTGATCACCATTAGTTGTTACTGTCTTTGTTAATTTTTTCAAGGAACCCAATGTAAGTAATCGCATCCCTTCCTCTCGATTTCAGATAAACATACATGGATTGTTAGTGAGACTGTCACATTTTGTTTTCGCTACGCTATGGGGTGCACTGTAATTCCAACAATAAGATGTCGAAAGAGTGATGAACGTTGCTCATAGTTAAATAATCAAGCTTAGAGGTCTAGACTTAATCAAATAACAATATGAATGATGTATTAGATTACTGTCATAATCTAGGGTTTTAAATGGGGAAGAAAGATTTTAGAAAATTAAGATAAGAACATAAGATTAAGATTAAGACAATGAAGATTAAGACAACAAAGATACACGAAAGATAAAGAAGATAAACAAAGACGATGAATGAATAAAGGTAGGAATAGTTAACCAAAAGTATGGCATGGGTGGTGATAAGCAATAATGGTGATTTAATAAAGAAGATGATGATGGTGATTGACAGATAGTTGCCCTAAAACCCTCATAACCTTAATTGAATAGACAAACATGATAATCGACTCTAACCAGTCCTCCTAATCACAATGCGAAGGCAAACAAGAGTGTGAAGATCTCCCTCATGAAAAACTTAACAAACTTAATGATGAAGAATGATTCAAAGGCACAAGGTAATCAAAATTTGAAAAACAATGTTCTCACATTGTATTATTAATCCAAACATTTTGGTTTATAATGGTGAATAAAGCCTCTTTTATATAGGAGATAAGTTCCAAAGTCCTAAGTAACTAATGAATAAAATAATAATAACTAAAGATAATGTTTGATCCTAATTCCTAATATAATAATAAATATAGTCTTAAAATACATTACAACTTCCTATATTAAATCATACTACAAATAACCAATAAAATATTAAAAATTCATAATATTTATAAAATCCCGTATTAATCCAGTATAAGAATTTTTGTATGCTCTGTCTTCACTAAAATGAATGTATCTTAAGTTCCCAATATCATATTGTAATATCACAAATTTTGGACTAGTGACCAAAATGTAAATTTTTAAAGTTTAGTGGCTAAAGTAAAAACTTTATAAAAGTTTAGGGACCAAAGTTTAATTTTAAAAATTTATGTATGTTGACCCATAAATGAATAGTTCACCCCAATAATTGTATTTTTTGAACCATGTTTCATAATATTTTTGGTATAAAACATTAAGGCAAAATATTTTTGGACACGATTGAATTTGATCAAAGTTTTCGAAAATTATTCAAAGTCCATTAAACTAGAATTTAAGCACAAATTTTTTTTCTGTGTGCATAATATCGATATTGTTCTTACAGTATCGATATTGCATGAACAATATTGATACTATTCACGTGCTACCAATACCAACAATAAGAGAAGTATATATACTTTCTAGTATCGATACTACCAGTTATTTTCCAAATTGCTCAAATTCCAGAATATAAAATAGGTATCGATAATCAAAGGGGTATCGATTCTACTTTACCCAGTGGTATCGATACTATGAAGCATAGTATCGATACTGGTCAAGCCCAACGATCTTTAACGGCTAGTTTATTTAAATATTACAAAGGTAGTACAAATACTCATTAAAGGAGTAATGATACTCCCTGTCCTGGGCAGTATTATTTTGTAGAAAATCAATCCCCCAACGGCTCAAAAACTTCCCCAATGGTTAGAAACGACCACAAACTCATTCCAACTTATAAAAACAAGTTGAGGACACTTGAAGAAGGTTACCTACACGTATCAAACATTCATACACAAGAGAAAGTTTTTCAATCTTTATTTTCTTTCTCATGTAAATATTTGTGTTTTGAGCTTAATTGTATATGCTTAGGTTTTGATTTTGTGAGCTTATTTTTTAGAGGTTTTTCTTGTTTACATCTTATTCCTTTTGTAAATGGGATTGGTTCTAGATTAGCCTTTGAAAAACTAGGGAGTTGTAAAGGTTATCTCTTGATCCTATAAAAAGAAATAATAAATTAGTGAATTTTTAGAAAATCCTAAGTGAGGAGCTTAGGTAGTGGATGTACACTTGGTTGAGAAGTCTAACCACTATAAATCCTTGTATAAATTTTCCTATCCTTTTTACTCCTTACTCTCTAAACTCAAAAAGCCAATTCACCCCCTATTGGAATTATTCAGTTGTCAATTTGAGCTTCATTCCAAATCCCAACATATTTTTCTTGGATTTTAGATTTTTATTGGGAGCTTGTTTTAGAAGCTATAAAGCATAAAGTTTGGTAAAATATTCAAATAATCAGATCGAATCGAAAATTTAGGAAAATTTAAAGAATGATAGTATGAGGTTAATAATTTTATTTCCATATTTTTAATATATAGAATTTAACATAGATTTTTTGGGATCGTTAGATTAAAATAGTAAGATTATAATTTTTGGAATAGTTTATAAGCATAGCTTGAAGATGAGAAATTCTTTTCCTATGTTTGAATTTGATGATGTAACGTTGATGAAAACATGATGTAGCATGGTAATTTTGTAATTATCATGATTTTAAAAGGTAGAAGGTAATTTCACATTAAATGAATTTTTAATTCATTTAATTAGTGTTATAAAATGTGTCTTAAGATATTTTTGTGGAAGAATCAAGAAAAATTTGATCATCTTCATCCTTGTGTACCGTGAATACCATTGCTAAAGGTGAGAAATCTTTTATTTTCATTTTTAAGAAAATTTACTTGGTTTGGGATTAAGACATGAAATAGAGAATTGATCTACATCAAATTCTCCATCATTTGTATAAATAGTTCATGTTTTCTTGATTGGATCATTGATTTTAGGAAAAGGGTGGATGAAGGAGAGATTTAATTTCAATGATTTAAAGTTATTTTCCCATGTTATGGATGTTGTAGAATCATTTCCAAGCATGAAACTTGCCTGGAAATCTCTAGAAATACAAGAAGATATATTCAAATACTTTAGGGTACATGAGGAAACTTTGAATTTTGTTTTTTTATATGGAATGATGTTAGGAGCTTAAATTTACGCTTGAATCAAAGTTGAAATCATGCCTAAGAACACAAGTTAGGTTTAACCAAAGAGAGAAAATAGGGGCAATATGTAAAAAATTCCTAAAGGCTAGAATTGATGTATGAATGGATCTACATAAGTTTGGGGACCAAATAAAAAATATTATAAAATTGGGAAATTAAATGGAAATTATGCAAATATTGATGTGTTAGTTTGAATATATTGTTAGAATGTTTGAGATTGGTGATTGGTATTGAATTTAAGGTGAAATGGAAATGGGTCTTTTTAAATAAATGTAAAATTTTGGGATGATTTTAAAGAAATGCTTATTAGTGGTTAAATGTCAAATTTTGAAGTCTTGTGAATTATTTTTAAGGATGAATATTTTAGGGACTTGAAATGTTATTTTGAAGTAGTTTAAGTTAGCATTGACAACGTGAAAGGGAATTAGTATCAAATATGCATTAGTTGTATTTCTAGCAATTTTTATGCTAATACACACCTATCATGTTAGTAAAGGTACTAACATGTGCTTTAAAATGTGTATTTTGTGTAAATTGATTCTCATGTAGACTGTGATGATAAACGAAATCAAAATGATCCAAAAGCAAAGGAAAAAGTATGAGAGTGAAGGTTTATCGACATTAAAGGTTTCATAGTGAGGCTTTAAAGTGATCGCATTTTAATTATTATATATATATACACACATACGATATGAGGATGACTTACGACGAGTCAACCTCAAATGACTAAAAAAAGGTTTGAATTATATTATAGTATATTTCTATAATGTTTTAATTGAAATTGTTTTATGTTATAAATGATTTTAGGGTATAAACTGTCTAATGCATCGATATATGACACTTTGATAAGTGAATATTATATGAATTTATTAAAAAGGCCATTGTATGTGCATTAAGATTTGTTGGTACAATTGGCATGCCATGAGGTGGAGTGTTTATTGATCAATCTTACATAGGTACATTTGTGTACATTAGAGAAAGAAACATGATACATTTTATGGAACATATGTGATATGTTATCTGAACACATATAACACTAGTGCAATGCATTTATGGTCATAGAAAAAGTGTTGTTGTGTAGTACCTGTACACCCATATGACACTATATATGCAAGTCGGTTATAAGGCACATATGGTACAATTGATTCAAAGGGCACTAAATGTGAAATTTACTCATAGGCAATTATGTTGCATTCCATACACTCATTTGTATGACTCGCATACGATGCATTCTTATTTATTATACATTGGGCTATTAATTGAAATGAAATAGAAATTATGTATTTAATTGATATGTGAAAAGAAGATTTGCATGTTATTTATAAATAAAAATGGTTTTAATAAGTCAATTTTTTATGTTAATATATATAACACACCAAATCCCAGGTTAGAAGTTTTGAGCTAATCCCAGAGTGAATTTAAGAGAAACCTATTAGTTTTAAAGAAGCCTTGGACCAAGATTTGTTTAGTTTAGGCTTGACCTTGGCCCAACATAAGATAAAAAGGGTGTTTTTAACCTTAGCAAGGAAGTGGAAGGACCAAAAGAACAATTACACCAATGTTTAAAATAAAAGTTGAATCCCCCTTAATTAAAGATGATATCACGTTCTGCACCCTCCCTTTTTCTTCTTCTTCCATGTATTCTTCTTCTCCTCCCAAAAAGCCTCACCCTTCCCTTTAGCAAACTAGAAAAAGGTTGAAACTTTAAGGTTTTCAAGCTTAGGTCTTAAATTCCATGGTAAGAATCATCATCTACATCTTTTAAGCTTTAATCCTAGCCCTTAAATGTAAATTTTAGCCATGATTCCATAAACATGAGTTTTAGTGGGGGTTTATGAATCAAATATTTTTTGTTTGTTTTTACTGGATTTAAGTGTTAGGAAGTATCCTAAACTCCCATCCAAGGTTTTAAATGGGTTACTATTTCATTCACCTTTTCCTTGATTAGTACAAGAAATGGGAGAGGGCTCTAAAGTAAAAAAAATTCCACCTTAGATAACATTGGAGAGCTTCCAACAACTAAGAAGTCAAGGTAACATTCTTAAAACTTCCTCATTTCATTAGTGAGTCATAGAATGATTCTAGCTTTAGAGTTTTAATAGTAAAGCATGTATGAGCATTCATGATAGATTCTTGTGATATGTGTTATTAGCATGTTTAAGAACCTATCATTACCCTTTGTAACTTACATACGAATTTAAGAACACTTGGGAACCTCAGTAGGGCTTTAAAGTGGTTTAAGGAGCCAAATTTGTTTCTAAACAAGGCACTTTTGGGCTCAAGCATCGATACTAGCATAACATTACGATAATGTTCATCGATCCATTAAAAACAAAAGGGTTTTGGGAAGGCAAGTATCTATACCCCTTTAAAGAGTACCAATATTGGTGGCCTAGAATCGATACTCACATGGTGGTATCGATATTGAGTAGTTTTGGTTGATTACAGTAGGCTATTTTGTTACCGATACTCATAGGGGTCTCAATACCAATGGTAAAGTATCGATACTCTCTATAGGTCATTTAAAAAAAATAAAGATGTTGGGTTACCGCTCTGGTGATCTCATGTGATGTTCTAATTGGTCGACTGTATGTCATATTGGATTAGGGTGTTACATTTAATTGTATCAGAGTGTCATGTTTTGTTGGTTCTAGGCCCCGCTGGTTTGAGTCAGTAAAAGTCTATAAGTATACATGCCCCTAGCGAGTCAAGGGTGCGTTTATGTCTATAACAATGATAATAATACATTCTTTTGCTTTAATTTCAGGATTTCGACATGTGTGACGAAATTGATCCTAGCCATGAGGGAATATTGAGAGCACAACCTCTTTAGTGAATGACTCCAGGAAGGAGTTCATTTTGGATATTGATTTTTGGAGTCAGTAGGACACTAGATTTAATGAGGCAACCTTATTTAGGGATTTGACTACGACCCTTAAGTACATAGTACAAGTCATACCTAGGGCATTATTTGTACCACATGCTCCTTCCTCATCGCCAGCCCCTCCAATAGTGACCCATCAATAGTCCCTAGTCAAGCGACTCCATAGGTATCGAACGATGGATTTTTGTGGGTTCGTAGATGACAAACCCATAGCTATAGATCAGTGGCTGAAAAGACTCTTCGCACGCTTAGATAGTTGTACCTTACCTCGAGGGTAACTTGGAGTGTGTCACTGCCCTGTTTAAGGGTGACACTATAGATTGGTGGGAGACTATTGAGAAGGCTATGGAGCCCGAAAGTTCGACATAGGAGTTTTTCCTGTCCGATTTCAAACAGAAGTACATTGGGGAGGCTTACACGGATAATCTGAGAGACCAATCCCTCCATTTGACTCAGGTGGATCGTTCAATGATAGAGTACGAGAGAAAGTTCTCTGGCTGAGTCGGTATGAACTAGAGTAGAAGCATCTGAGTACCACTGCTACAGGAGGTTCAGGGAGGGACTCCACCTAGATATCTTTACTTACTTAACTACTGAACCAACTAGGATCTTCACCGAGTTGACTCGTCCAGCAAAGGCACTTGAGAGGGTTTTTAGGATGAGTTCTAGAGCTTCAGTTACCACTTCAGGATAGGTTTAGAGGATGAATGAGTCCTTGAGACCCACTCAGGCACCAACCAAGAGGGCCAGATATTCATAGGGATATTAAGGACTCTAGCTAGTTTGTCTAGGATATCGATTAAGAGTGGGATTCTGAGGATAGATCTGGCTTTCGTAGGAGGCCCTTATCGTTAGCATTAGTGGTAAATGCCAGCATATCTGTAGGGACACCTTATCCGGCCTGTCAAAATTGTAGTAAGAGGCACAATGTGACGTGCCATGTTCGGACTCGAAGGTGTATTGGTTGCGATTTCTAGATCATTTCATTCCGGATTACCCAGATGAATATAGTAGGACCATAGAGCGGACTCATAGATCCTTCCAGTTAGCTCTGAGAGGTCAAGAACCCTTGAGAGGTGGGAGTTATACTTCCAAATAGTACAACAGGGGTGCAACTAGGTTTGTTGATGGTCCTGAGCCTAGGGTAGACTACTGTCAGTATGCTATTAGAGCTTAGGAGTAATGCTACCCCATATATATGGTCTTAGGTACATTTACTATGTTTTCTATTCTGGTTACATCACTAATAGATACAGGATCCACCCACTGATATATATGATATGGCTTAGCCCGAGAAAGAAACCTAGTAGTTAAGGACCTAGAGATGGGGGTCCAAATGTCCATTCCTCTAGGATTAGACATCCTAGTTGATAAGGTCCACTGTTGATACCTCATGGAAATTCAAGGTGAAAACTTCCCAACCGATCTAATAGAGTTATCCGTTAGAGATTTTGATTTGATCTTGGGTATGTATTGGCTTTCGAAACATGAGACTAATTTGAGATGCAAGGCTAGAGAACTTAAACTCAAAAAGGTGGATGAAACTAAAATTGTAATGGATGGTGAGAAGCCAAAGGGTACAAGGATTGTGTCGACCATCAAGGCATACAAATATTAAATTTGGGTTGTGAAGCTTTCTTGTCTTACATAATTGACACCAAAGTTGTAGTCTTGAGACTTAAAGATAATTGAATTGTGCGAGATTTTTTAGACGTCTTTCCATAGGAATCGCCAAGTCTATCACCAGATTGAGAGTTAGATTCGGTATTGAAGTTTTTTCGAGTTCTGTTCCAGTGTCCATTGCTCATTATAACAAGGCTCCGATGAAACTAAAGGAGTTAAAAGTCCAAATTCAAGAGTTGTTAGATAAGGGCTTCATTCTACCAAGTATTTCTCATAGGGGAGTGCCAGTCTTCTTTTTCAAAAAGAAAAATGGGCCAATGAGGTTGTGCATTGACTACCGACAACTGAATAAGTTATCCATGAAGAACTTATATCATTTTCTAAGGATTTAGAACCTCTTTGATCAAATTAAGGGGGCGTGTGTAATCTCCAAAATATATATGAGGTTGGGGTATTACCAATTGAAGGTTAAAGATGCCAACATAGGCAAGACAATGTTTAGGACGAGGTATGGTCACTATGAGTTCCTTATGATTCCGTTTGGACTCACCAATGGCCCAGATTCATGGACCTAAGGAATTGAGTATTCCACCCATACGTGGATTAATATTTTGTGGTCTTCATAGATGATGTACTCGCGGTCACAAGAAGAGCATGACAGACACCTTCGAATAGTACTCCAGATCCTACGAGACTAACAATTATTTGTCAAGTTTGGCTATTGTGAATTTTGGATATCTGAGGTTTTATTTTTGGGGCACATAGTGGAAACTGATGGTATTCGAGTTGATCCTCAGAAGATTCAAGTTGTTTTGGAATGGGAACATCTGATGAACGTGACTGAAGTGCGCATTTTCTTAGGCCTTGTCAGATACTATCGTCGATTTGTAAAATGTTTCTCGATGATAGCCGCTCTGATGACTAAATTACTATAGAAAAGGGTTTTATTTATGTGAGATGAGAACTACATAAGTGTTTCAAGCAATTAAAAGCCATTTTAACCCAAGCCCTGATTCTAACCCAACCCGAGTCAGGAAAAGATTTCACCATATTTAGGGATGCCTCGCTAAATGGTCTTGGGTTTGTTCTTATGTAATAAGGAAATGTTTTACCATATGCATCCCATCAACTCAAGCCTCACGAGCAAAACTACCCCACCTATGACTTAGAACTTAATTAAGTAGTTTTCATGCTTAAGTTTTGGAGACACTAATATTTTCGATGAAAAGTATCACATTTCACTGATCAAAAGAGACTAAAGTACCTATTAATGTAGAAAGTGTTGAATTTGAGACAACATAGATGGGTGTAGTTGTTAAAGGATTATGATTCTATGATCGGCTACCACACAAGGGAAGCAAATGTAGTTATCGACACTTTGAGCAGAAGGTCGATGTCAAATCTGAGGGTGTTATTAGCACGTATAGGCTTGTCTAGTGATGATGGGTTATTATATGAGATACGAGTAGAGCCTGAGTTAGTGAGTGAGATTAAAACATTACAGAGTTCTAATAACCATCTTAAGGTTTACGTATAGCGAGTCAACATAGGTGAGGCCTCAGGGTTTAAATAGCGATAGGGTGATGAACTTTTCATTAGAGTTCGGTTGTATATCCTTTTCGATGAGCAGTTGAATAGTAAGTTCCTCCATGAGGCCCATTTTAGTCCAGTATCAGTTCACCGGGTAGTAGTAAGATATATCAGGGGCTTCGGTGGTCAGACATAAAAAGGGAAGTGTATGAATTTTTTGCTAAGTGCTTAGTATGTTAACACATCAAGGCGAAATACCAGGTTGTTTTAGGATTGCTTAAGTTGATTCATATACCACAATGGAAGTGGGATCAAGTGACTATGGACTTCTTGATAGGGTTATCGATAACTAGACAGAGGCATGATATTATATGGGTTATAATTTATCTGTTGACCAAGACTTCTCATTTTTATCGGTTCAAATTGATTACACTCTAGAGAGGCTATCACAGTTGTAAGCTAGCGAGACAATGAGATTGCATATGATGCCTTCATCAATAATTTCAAATAGAGATCCGCATTCACTTCTGATTTTGGAAAGCTCTTACGAAGCCTTAGGTACGACACTCCACTCTAGCACTGCACTTCATACTCATATAGATGGACAGTTTAAGTGTGTTGTTTAGATTCTTGAGGATATACTTAGATGTATTGTCATGAACCTTGAAGATAGTAGGGAGGATCACTTGCCGCAAGTCAAGTTCCCCTACAAAAATAGCCACCAGTCTAGTATCCAGATGACCCAATATGAGGCTTTATATGGCGCAAATATAGGACTTCACTTTGTTGGACCGAACATAGCGAAGGGAATATAGTTGGCCCGAATTTGATTAGAGAGATCGAAGAAAAGGTTTGATTGATTCAAGGTTGATTGAAGAAAATTTGATAGGTAAAGGCCATATGCAGACTTGAAAGGATATTGAGTTTATCGTGGGAGACAATGTATTCTTCAAGGTGTCCCTGTGGAAGAAAGTACTTCGATTTGGGCTCAAAGGAAAGTTAACCACATGCTTTATAGGACCTTATGAGGTACTCTACAGAATTAGATCCGTAACTTATCGTTTGCCCTTACCCCGAAGTTGGAGCGCATCCACAATATGTTCCACGTATGTATGCTTAGGAGGTATCGTTTCTACCCTTCTTACATTATACCCTTAGAGTAGATCAAATTAAGCCAAAATATGAATTATGAAGAAGAGCTGATAAGAGTTTTAGCAAGACAAGTGAGGGAGCTAAAGAGAAAGAAAACTCTCTTGGTGAAGGTTCAATAGAGGAACCATGGAGTTGAAAAGGCAACTTGGTAAATAGAGGATAATATGCAACTGCAGTATCCATATTTTTCTATTCAGGTAAATTTCGAGGATGAAATTTCATATTAGGATGAGATAGTTGTAATGCCCCAAACCATGGTTTAGGAGGTTTTTGTTAACCCGAAAGTGAATTTAAGAGATACTTATTAGTCTTAAGGAAGCCTTGCACCAGGATTTGTTTAGTTTGTGCTTGATCTTGGCCCAACATGAGATAAAAAGGGTGTTTTTAACGTTAGCAAAGAAGTGGAAGAACCAACAAGGAAATTAGACCAATGTTCAAAATAAAAGTTGAGTCCCCTCTAATTGGAGTTGATATCACGTTCTCCACCCTCTATTTTTTCATGTTCCTTGTCTTCTTCTTTTCCCAAAAAACCTCATCCTTACCCTTAGGAAACTATACAAAGGTTGAAGCTTTAAGGTTTGCAAGCTTAGGTCTTAAATTCCAAGCTAAGAATCATTATCTCCATCTTTTAAGTTTTCATCCAAGCCCTTAAATGTAGGTTTTAGCCATGATTCCATAAACATGGGTTTTAGTGAGGATTTATGAAATCAAACGTTTTTAGTTTATTTTTAGTGGATTTAAGTGTTAGGTAGAAAGTATCCTAAACTCCAATCTAAGCATTTGAATAGGTTAGTAGTTAATTAACCTTTTCCTTGATTAGTGCAAAAAGTGGGAGAAGGCTCTAAAGTCAAAGGAAAAGAGAAATTGCACCTTGGGTGACATTAGAGAGTTTGCAATAGCTAAGAAGTCAAGGTAACATACTTATAACTTCCTCATTCTATTAATGAGTCATTGAATGCTTATAACTTTAGAGTTTGAGTAGTAAAATATGTATGAACATTCATGGTAGATTTTTATGATATGTGTTATTAGCATGTTTAAAAACCTATCATGACCCTTTGTAACCTAAATAAGAATTTAAGAACACTTGGGAACCTCAATAAAGCCTTTAGAGTGGTTTAAGGAGCCATATTCGTGCCTAAAAAGGTACTTCTAGGCTTGAGTATTGGTACTAGAAGAACAATAACTAGTATCGATACTGTAACACCCATAACCCGTATACACGAACCAATACGAGTTATAGATGTCACATAAGAAATTCAAAACATTTCTTTGAATGAACTGAGTAAAAATTTTGTTTCATTCAAACATCTCAAGTTTTATAACTTGAGTAATTATAAAAAATAATTATTCAAAAAAATCAAAATACTTATTCATACTATTAATTATATTTAATACTAACTATTTTAGGAAATTTCAGACATTTCATTCTCTTTTACGTGACAGCTAAGACATTTATAACACAATAAGATGTCATCATTATTACCTGTAAATATTTCCTTACTGATTGATTCCAAGCTCAGCTCTTTACTCATTTTCTTCCCTTTTTTCCTACGTGTGAAAATCATCATACGCTAAGTATACACTTAGGGTCTGTTTGTTTTCCGTAAAATGAATTACGAAATTGGTTTTCTCCAAAATCCCGTGTTTGTTTGATGTAATTCGTTTTCCGGAAAATATTTTCCCGTGTTTGTTTCACGTAATTCGTTTTCCGGAAATGTTTTCCAGTGTTTGGTTAGAGGAAAACTGGTTGGTCAACGAAAAATATTTTCCTGGTCAACAGAATTTCCTGTGTTTTGTGGAAAATGACTTACGGTCTGATTTTCCGTAAGTCAGTTTCTGAACTTTTCACTTCAAAGAATAAATGCTCAAAATAATTTTATTTTATGAATTTAATATTAATAAAATATTTTAATATCATTTTCATCTAAATATTAATTATTAAAATATTTAAAATATATTTATTAATATTTATATTATATTTATATTATATTATATTTTTAATATTATAATAAAATAATAAATTATATTATAATAATATAAGATATTATATTTTTATTTTAATAAATATATAATAAATTTTTATATATTTAATATTAATATAATAATCTAATAATATTTTAATAAAGATATTTAAATATACTAATTAAATTTTTAAAATATAATATAACACCATTACTTTAATAAATAATTAATATATTTTATAATATTTTATTTCACTAAAATATACCAATATTAATATTTTTATTAATAAAATTATAAAAATAATATTTAATAATAAATAAATTATTTTAATATTTTAAAATAATAATATTAATTTTTATGATAAATAATATTATTTATTGTATTTAATATTTGTAATAAATAATTTTTAAAAAACTCATCAACTAGTGGAAAAAAGGTTAAATAACATCTTCCAAATATCATAAAATGTTTTCCAGATGTTTTTCAGAAAAATGTAATTCATTTTACGGAAATCATTTTACGGAAAACGTTTTCCAGAAATGTAATTCATTTTCCAGAATTCAAATTCCAGTAATTCATTTTCCAGTAATTCAAATTCTAGTAATTCATTTTCTAGAAAACCAATTACAACCAAACAAACAATCCCTTATTGAGGCAATCATATGAATATTTAAAGCAATGCAACAAATAAATTTAAATGAATAACTATATTCAATGCAATATGATCATTGTACATATATTCCAACCATATTACCATATATTAACATGATATAACCGGATATCAAGTTTCTTACCAATATACTTGTCATTTATCTCATAAGCTCGTAAGCTTATTTACCTGTTTATCATTTATTAACTAATAAACCATAGCCCAAATATAAACCTGTGAGGACCCTAGCTATTCGAGTCAAATATATGCACCGTAGTGCTTACACATAAGGTCGTGCCCACCATTTGCACCGAAGTGCTACACATAAGGTCGTGCCCACCATTTACAATGAAGTGCTTAATTAATATGAAACTGTTGTTAGACTCTATGTCATGCCAATTATACCCTGTCCTCAATGACTTACTTGGGCATACAGTCTATTTTATTTGATTCATCGTGACAAAGTATATTATCATAATTTAACATTGGGCAGTTCATACCCAAAATAACATTCGTAGTAAACATCATATATAATAACCAGTGGTCAATGTATTTTATATTCAACCTTTGACATATTTAGAATATGTCAAATATATGATAAATAACATAAATATCATGTCCACATAAACAAGGTAGACTTACCACAAGTACTACCCAAGAATGTATAAAACATGCATGTATAATGTTATACATGCATTGCACTCATTTTGACATTATATGCAAGTCAAAATATAAGCCTTACTAAGATTTAACTGGATCATTTGTTTCTAATTTGGTTTAAAACCAAAATTTCTCATAATTTCATATCCTGACAGTTTGCACTACCTTTAAAGGAATATTATTTTGTATTAATATACACCTTTAAAAATTATTCCTTTTATACCACTGGAAACTAGACTAAAATAAAAATTTATCCATATAAGACACTACTTATAGTTCAATTTCTACAATTTATGTTAAATTTTCAAAGTTGACCGACAAAATCTGTTTTTGAGCAGAATCTGCTGCCCCATTTTCTGACCTATCCTTGATTAAAAATTCATATCTTTTTGTATACACATCAAAATCAGTTTTCGTTTGTTCTAAATAAAACTAGACTGGTATAATAATCCAACAGTATAAAAATCATCCTCCAATTATTTGTTTTAGAATTTATGTTGATTTTATAAACTTACTGTCCAGAACATAAATTCTAAGAAGATTTCACCAATTTGCATTTTCAACTTGTTCGCTAGTTCTATTAGCTCACAAAATGCACATATATGCATGCATCAAAAATCACATAACATTTTTAGGAGCTACTCCTTACCATAGTAACTCCGTCGTTGGCTCAACGTAGGCCAATGTTTGTTTGATAACATAAGTACAAATTAAATTTGACCTCACCTGGTTTCCTTAGCTTGCAGCCTTTCTTAGAATTTCACATTTCATCCTTAAGATTCTCCTTAGCTTTAATAATATTTGATCTTGATTCAAGCACTCAATCTCTAGATGAACATCATTAACAAACATGTACAAATTCAAACCAAATGTTATAATCTTACTAACATAGGCATTCTTTGGAAAATAAATTCCTAATAAATCTTACTAACATAGGCATTCTTTGGAAAATAAATTCCTGATGCTTATTCAATACAACTTCTATGTCACAATGTTGACCTTAATACTTCTAATTGATCACTCAAGTTCATTTTTATCCTAACTCCACAAAATATTTTCACTTAAGCTCCTTACCTTTCCATATTTGTGATTTAAACCTCAACTTTTACTAACTTTCCAAAATAATCAAATTTCACATCCTAACATCAATTTCAACACTCAAACATTAATTTCCAGCATATCACATCAACTATTAAACAATTACACAACAATCCAAAACTTTTCCAAATTATTGATTTGGTCCCCAAACTTTTCAAAAAGTTATAGAATGGTCCCCAATTTTTTCTAAGGCTTGTAGAATACTTCCTATATCATTTCCAGCCCTTACATAATTTTTGCAGAATTTCGTCATCCTTTAAGACGAAGGTTGAATGGTTCAAAGTTCCAAAAGTAGGTTTTTATGATTTTGCTCGATTTTAATTCGATTTAAGCATGAAATCAACTTCCATCTAACCTTACATATCTCAACAATCAAAGCCCTAATAAAATTTCATCAAAACACAAAGTTTCCCCGACTCATAATTTGACCGAATATCAAAGAAACATTTCTAGGAAAATTGAACATGTTTTCATCATCAAACAAGCTTGAAAATGAATCTATAACCTAAAAAACATCAAGATTCATCATCAATTTCATAAACCCTAATATAAACATAAAACCTAGAATTTAGGATCTTTGAAATCAAACAAGATTAGTAAGCATAAATGGTACCAAAAAATAGCATTTCTCGTGTAGAAAATTTTCTATTTCATGGCATAACCCGAAATCTAAAGGAAATTTCTCAAAAATGGAAAAAAAATCTTACCTTTGGAGTGGTTCACATCAATGCTGGTGAAGATAAAGAAATTCCCTTGAAAATTCTTCATCTTTCTTTATAAAATAATGAATTAAAAATTCATTAAATGCTAAATTTCCAATTTAGCCTTTAAATTAAAATATCTTTACTAGTTTACCCTTAATGAAACTTGATATTTACCTTAATAACAAGCCTCATAAACCTTATCATATTCCAAAGTCAAAGATGAACAATATATTTCCCACTATACTGTTTTGCCATTGCAATTTCCAAAAAATACAATCTTGTCACTTTAATCTAACAGACCAAATTTAACATGGAATTAAATCCTTAAATCCAATACTCCATATTATTTTCCATCATTTTAAAATGTTGAAAAAAAAATTTTAAGCCTAATTTATCATCCTTCAAATTTTCCCAAAATTTATATTTGATTGATTTACCTAATTTTTCCCGGATTTTGTCACTTATAGCTTTTAATACCAAATCCATACGAAAAATCTGATTCCCACATAAATGAAATTCTTGGGGGCAAACTATTCATTTAAATGGTCGAATTACATAACTTTTTAAAATTACACTTTAGTCCCTAAACTTTTCCAAATGTTATACTTTAGCCATTTAACTTTCAAATTTTACATTTTGGACACTAACCAAATCCATTTATGGAATAAAAATTCTTTTTTGGAAAAATACCACTTAGGTCCTTAATCTTTTTCCTAATTTTCTACTTTGATCATCACACTTTAAAAATTTACATTTTGGCCACTAACTAAAATTTTGGGGTATTGCATATATTGTTCATCGATCCATTAAAAACAAAGAGGTTTTAGGAAGGCAAGTATTGATACCCCTTTAAAGAGTGCCGATACTAATGGCCTGGTATCGATACTCATAAGGTGTTATTGATACCGAGCAGTTTTGGCTTATTAAAGTAGGCTATTTTGGTATCGATACTCATGGGGGTATCGATACCAAGGGTAGAGTATCGATACTCTATATAGGGGTATCGATACTGAGGTAATTTTTAAAAACATCGAAGCAAATTTTGGTATCGATACCCTAACAAGTATCGATACGCTAATTTGGGAGTATCAATATTGCTCCAATAGTATCGATATCACCCCTCACACATAGCCTATTTTTAACCCTATAGTATCGATACTCAAGGCTGAGTATCGATACCCTCATACATGTTTGGGCAAGAAGCCTAAGTGAATTAGAAGAGATAAGTGAGGGGCCGAAGAATGCCATAATATGCCATAATAAGATTTCAAGTGAGAACACTCATAAATGATCAATTACAACTAGAAATACTAGGATAACATAAAAGTAGCCTTGTTTGACACTCATGTAAACGACAAGGACACCCGAGTTACTCTAGTTGGTGATGATAGTTACGAAGTATAAATTGTTTGGATATCCTTAGGCAGTGCACAAGACACTTAAGACCAACTATGGCACAAGGCCTCAACACTTGCAAGGGGTGGGTTAGTTGGGTGATGTATCCGATGTAGTGATGTCGGATCTTCAAACCATGTAGAATAAAGGGGTACATGAGCTCTAAGATGCAGTAATCCCTCAGATGTATCATGATGTCTACTATAGAATAGTATGAGCATTCGTGCATACTCACTTCAGTTATTTGACTCGATAGCATGAGCATTGATGAAAACTTTTAGTATGTCTTTGTTGTTAGTGTGGCACTGGGCTAGTGGGCTCAACATTCGAAATTGTGTTCCCATTCGTAGGTCATTAAGTGGAGTGTTAGAAAACCTAGTCACATCGAAGTCGTTCCAAAAAGTCAAGTATTCACAGTACGTCTTGAGTCTTTATTTTTAGAGGGCATGTATTATTCATAGACATTCTTGTACTTAAGTCGTAACTTATTTTATTACTTGATTGTACTATTTTGACTTACTAATTTTGGGAGCTCATCTGTATTATAAACATTATTTATTTTATTTATTTTTATGATATTTAAATGGTTGTCAAATATTGTTTTATGACTTTTAAAAAATAAAGATGTCGAGTTGCCGCTCTAGTGGTCTCGTGTGACGTTCTAATTGGTCGACTATGTGTCGTATCGGATTAGGGTGTTACAATATATTTTTATATGATAAGTATAGTACGTTGATTAATTATGATATTTTTATGTTGAAATGCCTTACTTTAGTTTGTATATGCCCCACTAAGTGAATACTTAGTGTGTGATTATTTCACGTGTAGGTAAATGAAAGGAAAAACCACTGAGTGAAAAGCATAGCGAGCATCACTTTTGTGTGATCAAATATACATTCGGTATCATTAAGAACATCTTTTGATGTTACTTTGACTTATTTAGTGGCATGTATATTATAGATGTTCTAGTTTCTTTGATATGATAATTATAAAATAGTTTTATAACATTAAATCAATATTGTTATAATATGGATAATATTAGGTATAATTAGTAGTATGAACGAATAGTATTTTACTAAATTATGTTTTAAATACTAATTGGTTGGATTTTAAAATAGATAGATTTTAGACAGTTTTGTTTATGATACGAAGTAGTATTGAACTGCCTAGTTGTTGTCTGAAATCATACTTGAATTGGATGTTAAAATATTATATTATAATTTTATGTGATTTATTAATTTTATTAAAAAAATTAAATTTAGAAATTTTAAAGAAACACAAATTTATCTATTTTTTAATAGAAAACTGTTTTTAAATGGTTGATGTGATATCTCATATTTAGATACGTATAGGAGATAGAGATGCTACATTTAGTGGTACTAGAGCTGCAGGTTTAGTCGATTCCTGCTTTAAACTGTAGTTATTATTTTTAAAAAAAAATTACATGCCACTAGGATGTCAATGTTATTGACCTGGTATGGTTATATGATTTGATTATTGATGATTCTCCTTACTAACATATGTTTGAAATGTGTATGTATTAGATGTTAGAAATTGAGGGTTCACGTAGCACGATCAATTAAGAGGTTCTTATAGGAACCGATAGCGGTAGTAATGAGGTGAATAATGAACCTCCCGTTTAGTCTGAACAACAAGGAGCATAAACAAAATAGGGAGTGCCTGTATAAGATCAAGGAATGTTCTTTAGACGTTAGTTGCTATTTTGGCATGATATCATCTCTTCCTCATTTGCTTACTCCTCTAGCTCCTCGAATGTTAATTGTAATGAAATTAAAGAATTTGGGGGCTTTAAAACTCAAGGGAGAGGATGATGAGGGTGATAGAAGCAAATATGTGGATAAATTATGATAAGGTCATGTTGGATGGATTTTAGTGTATGGATCCAAAGAAATTGGACAGAGTTGTATCATTACTTCGAGGCCAGGCTTGTATATGGTGGACTAATACGATGATGCAAATACCTCCGAAACAAGTTATTTGACAGTTCTTCTTGGAAGAATTCAAGAATAAATATGTCAGGGATCAGTTTATCAAGCAAATGAAGTGAGAATTTTTCAGTTTAATGCAAGACAACTAGACAGTCTAGGAGTATGAGTGTGAGCTTAATAAATTGAGCCAGTTTGCAGCAGATTTGGTTCCTAGTGAAAAGGACCATTGTAAATGGTTTATTGAAGGCTAACATATGAGACTGAATGAGTTTATGATGGCATTGAATCTGCCAACATTCCAGAAGGGGTAAACAGAGCCAAAGTTTTGGAAAGAGCCCATAATTAATAATTTACAGAACAGAAAGTTCAAATAGCTAAAAGATCGGGAATATATTATGTTTCCTTTTAGTCCAAATGAGGTAGAGGTTTAGTCCCCGATATGATAACAAATCTATGTCTGGTGCATCCCGTCGTAAAGGATATATTACCAGAAGATCCAAGCAGTCTCAAACATTTGCAGTTGGTACATACATATTATCTTAGACTAAGTTCTAATTATGTTGAGACTTATGGTAGATTGTTAGAGTATGTCCAAATATTAATCATATGATAATTTTACTGACACGTTTTATTTGTTGTAATTATCAAATAAAGGCATTAACGTTATTTTCTTCTATTGTATTTTTATGCATCGAATAATATAAAAGATAATAATGTATGTATAATAATGTGATTATTATTAAAAGATCCTTAGTCAAGTATTATTATGGGCATGGATAGTAATAATACTCTTAAGACTAACATGGTATTGATTGATGACAAAGAGTTATCATTGACATAGAGATGTCAAAATTAATACATGAATATATTGTCAGAGAACAGTATATTGGATTGACCCACTAGCAGAATATGTCTTGGATTATTATGTGATGGTCACGATATTGGTTATAGTGACAACTATATGTATAATCCTTAGACTTGAGCTCATTACAATCTCAACATATATTGTTGTATATTTTGATAAAGTTAAGCGTGCTGCATAACTTGTTGCACTGTAAACCCTTACATCGAACATATCATGATATATGTAGCAGGATGTGAATGATCGAGATATGATTTATCCTTCCTACATAATAGGAAATATATATCAAATGACACTTGATTTAGCGAGACTAGAAATGCATGTCCATGCTCGAATAAGTTGATATGAGATATAAAAAATTATTCGTTTATTATAGTCTACTCTAGACATCAAGATATAATAAATAGGCTACACAAGTGTGATTGTTCCAAGACTTGTTCCTATTCTAGATATAAAGGACAAAAGGATATAATACATTAAAAGAGTTATTCACACACATTTTATTTTGAATCATGACTTCCCGTAACTTAGGTAACAATGACATATTGCTAGATATCACTCATTGTTTGTAATATTAGAATATTTCTAATTATTACTACTAACGTTACAGTATACTAAAATGGTACCGATACTATGTACAATATCGATACTACTGAATATAGTAGTATCGATACCCTTGTGATAGTATCGATACCGAAGTTTACCAACGGTCAAATTTTTTTCATTTAATGCAGGGAGTATCGATACTGATAGACGTAGTACCGATACTACAAGCTTCTGAGCAGCATTTAACGCATGAAACTTCCCCCCAATGGCTCTATTGACTCCCACAACAACTCAAATGGTAGGAATTGATTGAGGGAGTATATAAACAAGATCCCAAGTCATTTGTAAAGACAAGAGACAAAAATCGAAAGCCAGAAACAACAAATTTAAGCCAAATCAAGTCAACATTCTTCAATATTCTTTTTGTTTTCAAAGACACTTCTTGTACTCATTTGTATTCATTTCTCAAGTGTTATTATTTGTTCTTGAATTGTGCTAACACATTCATAGTGAGGTTGTTATAAGTTTACAATTTGTAATTTTCTTTTTGAGAGAGTGTCTCAAGAGTTTGGGGTATAATTCTTGAGGGAGTTGTAAGGTTACACCTTATCCTCAAAGGTAGATACAAATTAGTGAATTTGTGGAAATCCATAGTGTGGATAGCTAAGGTAGTGGATGTAGACTTTGGTTGATAAAGTCAAACCACTCTAAATTCTTGTGTTCATTTGTTTATTTTTCCTCTTAAGCTTCCACCAAATTTTTAATTGTCAATTCACCCCCTCTTGGCTATTTCATCCTTTTGATTGACTCAACACAATCCCTGTCCCCATCCCCATTTGAGCTTCGGGGGTAAAACTTCCCCCATCCATATCCTTGTGGGTGAAGATTTCAGTTATTCCCCATCATCTTCGATTCAGGTCCCCATAGTTTTGGTTTTTCCCCACCCAATTGCCACCTCTATCCGTGTTAGTTATGGGTGCTCATATCTATATACTTGCATTTTCAGGTATTTGAGATTTTCGGATCTCAAAAACTCGATCCATGTCTTGGCCCGTAATATGCGGGTACTCGATTAATATTTATTTTTCTTTAATTTTTATTAAATTGTGACACATTACAGTGTTGATGTGGTGATCCACAGTTGTTGGTGACAACGTGGCTAATGATGTGGTATGTGGGCTAAATTAGGTTTTCGGTCAAGTTCGATAGCTAAATTGATTTTTTTAAATGTTCAAAGGCTTATATGTTTTTTCTAAAAAATATTTTAAATTTTAAATATAAAAAAAAATTTAAAAATAAATATAAAAATACATTATATAAACCTAACCTTTTTACCTTTATTTTTTTTATAAAATTTAATTAAAAAATATTATAGAATCTTATAAAAATAAATTTTATAAAACTAAAATTAAAATTTGTGTATGAATTATAATGAAACTATATAATAAAAAACTATTAAAAATAGTTATACAACTAAAAAGAACATTGTAGTAAATATAACATTATAGAGGGAAATAAATTTCACCTGAACTTTATCTCAAAAAGAAAATTAATAAGAAAATTTTCCTACTCTGGTTAATGTATATTTTTCATAATTTAATTTTTATTTTTAGTATTTTTTATATGTATATATATTTAAAATTTAAAATTTATAATAATTTTTTTTAAAAATAAAAAACTTTTTGATTTAGTAATTATTATTGAGTACATTTCATTTAAAAACAATTATCTACTTCAAATAATAAAAAAAGTACTAAGAAAGATTAAAAATCTAAATACAAGTGAGAAACGTAATATACATATTAAATGTAAATATTATTTTGAATTAGAAGTATATTACAAGTGAAAAACCATTATATATCATATATATAGAAATACTAAAATATCATTTAATCATCATCACTTGAGTCTGTTACATAATTTTAATTTCCCTTAATATTAAAATCCCTGATTTTCTCTCTCTACTTTCTTTTGTTATAGTTCATTACACAGTGGCACCGGAACTTCAGTATCAAGCACCAAATAATCACAATCTCATTAACACAGCCATAGCCCAGATCCCACAACAAAGGCACTCTTATTTCCCCCTCATGTTTTTCTTTCTCTTTTACCAAAACTAATTTTGTCCAATGTTAAGAAACTATGATTTTAAGGAAAATAAACAAGAGCACTATAAATTAAGAGTTTCTGGAAATTTAACCAATAACATGATTTTTATAACACCTAAATGATGGTGGAAGCAGTAAAAATTAGGAGGTAGAAATTTAAGTCTTTTCTTTTTTTTCCAATATATAAAACATAGAAAATATTTTCTTTTCTTATTCTCATGTTTTGATAATATTAAAACTCATATATAATAAGATAATAATTTATAATTAATTTCATATTTAACTGCCAAATGTAAACAACATAACCTAGAAATCTTCCATTTAATGCCCTTTAATTATTTTGATTGTTTTAAAATTATAAAATTAATAAAATCCTCAGTGTGACTGTTTTTATGCTTTCAAATGGAATTACTTTTGATTTGTTCGATTATGCGTGTTGGTTTATTTAAATTCTTTACTTGATTAAATTATTACATAATTATATTAAAAACATTTTTTGTAAAAAAAATGAAAACATTTTTGATAATATATTTTGTTATTATATTTTATTTGGAATGACATTCAATTATATACATATATATAATCAAAAATCTATTTTATCATAAAATGTTGATTTTTTAATATTTTTTATAATAATAATTATATTTTTGTAGCGAAACATTTTATAATTATATAATATTTTTTGATGTAATAAAATATGTAGTTACATAATATTTTTTACTGCAAAATAAAGGTCAACATAATTATAATAATTTATAAATTATTTTGTGATAATTTTTATGTTTTGATAATTATAAATTATTGTTACAAAACTTATTACTTATAAATTTGTTGTCAGTAAAAAATAAAAGAAAAATATTTGTGGCAATATGTTTCCTCATTATAATTAAAACATTTAACTAAAAACATAATTTTCCATAAATAAACTTGAATATTATATTAATTAAAAAATGAATCTTTTTGTGATAATTTTTTCTATAACAATAACTATAAATATAATTACAAAACTTGTCATTATATAACTTTTTTTTGGCACAAAAAATAGAAGAAAATATTTTTATAGTATAATTTTTCATAATGATTAAAATATATAACTGCAAAAATAATTTATCACAAAAAACTTGAATTTTATTATTTGACGTGATTTTTTTAAAACAATAACAATAACTTATAACAAAACTTGTCATTATAAAACTTTTTCAAAAAATAAGAGAAATAATTATCAAAATATGTTTTATCACTATAATTTAAAATTTATAACTACAAATATAATTTGACACAAAAACGTGAATATTATCCTTTGTTGTGATAATTTTTAAAAACATAATTTTCCATAAATAAACTTGAATATTTTATTAACTAAAAAATGAATCTTTTTTGTGATAATTTTTTCTATAACAATAACTATAAATATAATTACAAACTTGTCACTATATAATTTTTTTTGGCACAAACAATCAGAAGAAAATATTTTTATAGTATAATTTTTCATAATGATTAAAATATATAACTACAAAAAAATTTATCACAAAAAACTTGAATTTTATTATTTGACTTGATTTTTTTAAAAACAATAACGATAACTTATAATTACAAAACTTGTCATTATAAATCTTTTTCAAAAAAAAATAAGAGAAATAATTATGAAAATATGTTTTATAACTATAATTTAAAATTTATAACTACAAATATAATTTGTCAGAAAAACGTGAATATCATCCTTTGTTGTGATAATTTTTATAATAATTATTAACACTTATAAATATAAAACTTGTCACAATATGACTTTTTTGCGCTAAAAATATGGAGTAAAATGTTTATGAAAATATATTTAGTCACTATAATTAAAATATATAACTACAAACATTATTTTTCATTAAAAACTTGAATCTCATTGTATTTTGTGACAACTTTTTTATGTAACAATAAATTATAGCTTATAGCAACAAAACACGTAACTATATGATTTTGTTTTTGCACCAAAAATTGAAAATAATCATTTGTGAATATACATTTTCTCACTATAATTAAAATATATAATTATAAATAAAATTTGGAACAACATATCTAAATCTCATTATTTGTTGTGATAATTTTTTCTATCATATTTACTAAAACTTTTTGCTACAAAACTTGTCACTAGAAGAGTTTAATTTTGTGCCAAAAAATGGAGGGAAACATTTGTAAAAAAAATAGTAACAATTTATTTTGTTACCACATGTTTGCTAATTGTGTCAAATTATTATGACAATTTTAGTTTTTGTCATAATTGTATATCTTTTTTTTAATTTAATGTGATGATTATTTATTTTATCACAGAAAAGCTATTAACAGTGACAAAAATAATTTTAATTAAATATAATTTGTCACAATAGTAAAAATTTCTTGTAGTGTTTGGATATGAAAGACATGCCTAAGAAAGATTAATATCTATGGTTTACTATATGTGTGTGAACAAAGGAATATACAGGGTAAAGTTAGTGAGTTGAGAAATGCTCCAAGAAGATAACAGGGTAAGGTTGGTTCGTTGAGTTGACTACAATTCATGGTTTTAGACCTAAGTGAGTCTAAAAATAAAGGGGGTTGTATGGAGTCTATTTATCCAATGAGCGAGTTGTGTTTAAGACAAAAGCCCATTGGTTTTTAACTTAAATAATGTGTGCATTATGTGTGACTTTCCAATAGGTAATTGTGCATGAGTATATGTGTTTTCTGTTAGACATATGATGATAAATAACATGTATATATTATGTATTTTTTGTGCATTTAGGAGGCAATATGTGAGCATAAAAGCATGACATGATGGTATGAATGTTGAGGTAAAAACAATTGAGGAGTGATTGCATGTAAGGTTTTCCTTTAGCTTTGAAATGTGCATTGTTTAGAATGTTAGTTGTTCACTGGGATTTTGAGCTTTCACTCGATGTTTAACACTTTTCAAAGGATTAGTAGCTGAGTAGGAGGAGAGGAGCAAGCATCCAGAGCGGTCAAGCAAGGCATTACTAAATAAAGTGTACGTGGTTGAATCCATATATGGCAATATGGGAATCATTTTGGGACCTAGACTATTATTGATATGTTGGATTTTGTTAATTGGTTTGATTTATTGCTTTTGGAATGTTGAACTCATGTTGTTGGTTGAATTGAATCTTGAATTTGCAAAATATTGATTGGTGCCTTAAAAAAGTGGTTGGTGTGTTAGACAAGTAACACTAAGTGTACTAAATGTATTAGACTCTTAGGATGCATGAAATGACCAAAATACATAATATGACTAGGTGATTTTTGTCAAAAGTTAACCAGTATGCAATGTTTGTCTTTTGATGCTAGATTCTTGTATAATGTTGTGACTTGTGTTATTAAGCATGTTACAAGTGTATTTTCACATGTATGATGTGATATGAAAATGTCCAAGCATGTATCTAAACCCTAGGATTGATTATATGAAAGTTTAATAACTCATTTATGCATGTTTTTGACAATTCTGCACTTTTCTAGAAAAAGGATCTATCCCTTAGGGGGAAAGGATCGACCCTTTTTCAAAAAAGATTGATCCCTTGGCCAAAAGGATCGATCCCAAACTCACTGTTTTACAAATGATCAATCCCCTAGAAAAAGGATTGGTCATTTCTCTGTGTGACCGATGAAAAATGGTAAAATAGAATTCATTAAATGCTCAAAGTATCTCTAAGTTTTAGTTTGACCGCAAGATGGTTATATAAGTTCAAAATGGTCCAGAAATTGATTTGCTAATTAATATTAGACCTTAAGTTGGAATTTGATAAGACTTGAGTTTTCACTCTTAAATATACTTAATTACATAATGAAGGTGTCAATTGCATGTTTTTGCTTTTACGTGACTTTTGAGCTGTTTACGTTTTAGTCACTAGATGGTATGTTCAATTAAGTCCCTGTTTGATGTTTGATTAATCTAAAAATATGCATGCCACTAATTAAAGATTAATATTGAATATTTACAAACTTAATTAGGTAGTTCACCTTTTAATTATTTGGTTATGAAATGACCAGTTTACCCCTAACTAATTAGTTGCATTTATTATGTATTGTTCTGATTGCTAATAGACTTTAGATTATTTGTTGATATTCACTACCACGTGTTGCATAATGTATGATTTAAATTTGTATGCTTATTTTTAGTAAGCAAGATTTAGGGTTTTTGTTTTATCCAACAAGATCGAAATATAATGTACACTCAGGTACCCGAGTGTTTCCTCGTGACAAGGTATGTGTGCTACATTGAACAGAGTACAAGGCCTTTTCTATAATAAATTTGTCTTGTAGAGATAAAAATATTTTCTTTAAATGAAATTGTTCTAATAATGATCACTTTAAGGAATCAATGTCTTTTGACATGCATTAGAATTTTATTTACATTTCATATTTTGTGGGTGTGTTATTTATATTATTTATTTATTTACTCTTTGCATCTTATATATGTATTTTACAACTTATGTACATTTTTCATCTTATTTCATGCAATTTACATTCATCATTAAGTCATTAAAATTAATAATGAGAAGGTGTACCACATAACACTAGAACTTCTAAGCACTCGTACAATATTAGAAAAAAAGACATTGGATGATGAACTTGCCCAAATGCAGCATGAGATCAAGAAAAATGTGAAGAATATGTAAGAAGAAATGGAAGAGAGGATGTTAAAAGAACAGGAAGACATGTTCATGAGATTTACCAGTTTGCTTAGGGGAAGGAACCCTGAGCATGGAAAAGTCCAGAGCCTAAAATAGTGACTGAATGTCCAACTTACTCACTAGGATTCACCCCAAATCACATCAAAACTCACCATGAAACCCCGTTTTATACAAGAAAAGTACATATTAATCCATCTAGTGTTTTCATGAATTTACAACAAGGGGCAAGCTCTCTTAGGAAGAATGTCAATTTAAGTGTGTCATTGATTTTGATGAGGAGGCTATGATAGATAAAGAAAAATAAATTAAAGATGAGTGGAAGAATTCAATGCTATAAAGAAAGTTACTGATATGTACGGGATAGATGCCATGGATTTGAGTTTGGTACCTGATTTAGTCCTACTCTTCAATTTCAAAATACTGGATTTTAAAAAATACGATGCACAAGGTGCCCATTTACCTACATCAGGACGCTCTGCAGAAAGATGATTGGTTACATAAGGGATGATCAGTTGTTGATACACTACTTTCAGGAAATTTTGACAAGCTCAACCACTAGATGGTATGACCAGCTGAGTAAGACACATATCCGCTCGTGGAAAGATCTAGCTAAAGCGTTCATAAAGTAGTACAAGCATGTGAAAGACATAAGGCCTAACCGAATCATGCTACAAAACATGGAGAAAATCGAATAATAGCTTCAGGTAGTACGCCAATAGATGAGAGATGTGGCTGTACAAGTTCACCTCCTTCTCGATGAGGAGGAAATAAGCATGCTCTTTGTTAAAACTTTAAGGGCTCCCTTCCTAGGACATCTAATATGAAATTCATTGAAAAACTTTGCCGACTTGGTCACAACAGGGGAAATGATAGAAATGGTTGTCAAAAGTGGAAAACTCGATGGAGGAGAATCTGCCAAGAAACCACTGGTTAGGAAAAAAGATAGTGAGGTTAACATTGTGAGTAACTACAAGGCAGAAAACTCCAACAATATCACTGTGAGGATCATCTATCCATAATATTATTGGACAAGACTTGATAAGATCAAGGTAAGAAAATGATAAAATAAAGATTTAACCAATTCCTATTATTTACAATGAGCTATTTCAAGAGTTGAACGAAAGACACGTAGTGTTGCCTCACCATGTGACACTATATAACCACCATACCCTAAATGGTTTGACGCAAATGCTCATTACGAATACCACACAGGGGCACCCATATATTCGATCAAAAACTACACTGAATTTAAAAGGATTCTAAATTTTTTTTTAAAAATATCTTAAACTTTGGAGATAATGCTCAACTAAACGTGGCCCAAAACGTTTTATAGAACCATGGAGGTACAAGAGTCAAAGCTATCATTGAAGAAAAAGGTGAAATGGTCATAGTTGATATGAATGAGGTAAAATCACCCATGAAGTGGGTATGGGGTTAGATGGCTAAGGCAAGATTATTGATCCCAGGCTCAGTAGTTCAGTTCAATGATGAAAATGCTTGCCAATACCACGTTTGCAAGGGTCATAGCATACAAAATTATGTTGAATTCTGAGTGTTGGTCTAAAATATGATGGATGATAAGGTAATGGAATTCTACAAAGATGTTGAGAAGGAAAAAGAAGAAAAAGATATATTTGCATCCAAGGATTCTTCTAGGGGAGTTACAATGTCAATCACCATTTGGTCACCACACCAAAAACCTGAGTGGAAAAGAAAGTAACCCCGAAAGTGATACTCACGCTTTCTTCTCCATTTCCATATGTAAACAATAAGACCTTGGAGATATGAATAGAAGATAGAGAATGTTAAGGCACCAGAAGATATCAAGGGAGATAAAGATGATGTAGGCCATTTCACCTAAAGTGGTAGGTGTTACTCTCCAGATTAGTGCAAGCAATCTGAGAAAATATATGTTATTGATAAAGGGAAGAATGTAGTTAATTTTCTAATGAAAGAGGTCGAACCAAACATCAATGAGCCAATGATAGAGAAGGAAGATGTTGAATTTCTAAAATTCCTTAAGTATAGTGAGTATAGTATCGTTGATCAATTACTCAAGTTGTATACTCTTATCTTAGTTCTTACTCTCATGCTTAATTCTAAGACACATAGAGGCATTCTGTTGAAGGTTTTAAATTATACATTTTTTGAATGAATTACCCGTAGATAAGCTGGATAGAATGGTATCCCACATCCAAATAGACAATTGTATTTCTTTTTCTGATGATGGGATCTCCTCAAGGATTATGGGTAGTCACAAGGCTCTACACATTACAGTCAGGTGCAAAGAGAACATATTTTCAAGGGTGCTAATCAACAATAGTTTTACACTGAATATGATGCCTCTGGTAACTCTAAAGAAATTGCCCATGGATAGCACACACATGATGAATTGTCAGAATGTTTTTCGAGCATTGGATGTAATGAAGATGGAAGTTCTTGTGCACCTATGAGGTTGAATATCTTGTCATGGATATCATGCCTACCTATAAATGCTTATTAGGAAAGCATTGTATCCATTAGGTATGGGAAGTTCCATCAATACTGCACTAGAAGCTCAAGTTTGTGATTGAAGGGAAGTTGATATGCATCAATGCTAAAGAAGACATAATTGCTTCTGTCTTGACTAGTTCCCTCTAAATTAAAGTGAGTGATGAGCCCTTAAATACTCCTTCAAGTCTTTGGAATTTATCAATGTTGCTTTTATAGTCGAATGAAGAAAAATGCCTAAATTATCAGAGCGCACTTGGTTGAGAATCAGGCTAACCGTGGGAAAATAGGCAAGATTTGGAAAAGGTTTGGGTCAAAGCCTTCAGGGAACAATTAACGTAATATCCCCATCCACCAAGAGAGATCGTTTTTTCTTAGGATATCATTTAATTTTGAGGGAGAAAATGAAGGAGGTTCAAAGAAACCAAGAGAGGAGAAAGGCCAGGTGGGCTGGAGTGGACCTCAAGTGGGAATCAATGACTATCTTGCAAATTCGAAAGACATTTATATTTAGTGGGAACATCTTCTAGGGAGATCATTCAGTGAAGAACCCTGTTATTGAGAATGCCCTTAGGGATTTGAGCATCAATGCCATTCTAGAAGATGAGGATGAAGAAGGAAGAGTTGTTGGAATTTACACCGGTTTACCAGGATTTTTGCTGAACAATTGGACTGCATAGGAATTACATACAATTTATAAAACAATTTAGAGTAATACACGAAAACATTCCCATTTGTTCACACCCGAGACAATGGGTGATCTTCTGTAAGGGTTAAATTATACCTCTTTAATTTGAAATAAAAGATATATTTCTTGAAACTTATGTGACAATTATTCTTTCATTCATTCGCTCATTCTTTCATCCTTTATTATGTATCTATAATAGTTACTTCTATTTCAATATAGGGATTGAGTCCCCCATATACAGATATGTATGTATATATCATCTCTCTTTATTCTTTCAGGTCCCCAAATATCAATGACATAAATGAAGATGATTCTGATATGGAGGTTGATTTGGAGCATCCCATATGCCAAGGGGAAGTTAAGAATTGTGATGATGAGTAGGAACATGATTTACCTTATGAATTTCTAAAAATGGTGGAAATGAATAATGGGGAGATTCTGCCTCATGAGGAGCAGACATAAATCCTAAATTTGGGGTCTGATGAGTAGAAGAAAAAAGTAAAAAATGGCACCACTTTGTTGGCTGACGGACATTAGAATTTGATTATGTAACACCCATTTCCTGTATATGTTTCCATACACAAGACACGGATGTAACATCACTTTTAAAGCATTTCCTCTTTTGAAAACTAGTAAAATTTTATTTCTTTTCATAAAACATTTTAATTTAATAATAATTAAACGCTCATTAAACTTTAGTATGTAAACAAAAATTTAATGTTCAAACATTTTATCTTTTTACATCTTTATAAATCAAATACTTTTCAGAGTGTTATCATAATTCTATTACATACCGACTAATAATATCAAAAATAGACATAGCTGTCGTACAATTACTGATGAGGTGACTCTTGATTTACGATGTCAGATGCATTCCTTACTCTGCTTGCTAAAACCTACGCATGAAATAAATACACATTAAGTATTTACTTAGTGAGTCGTAATAACAATGAGGTAAATATTCTTTTAAAACTTCCATATACCATAACTATCAAAATATAAATTGGTATTTCAACTCATTATAAATTTAGTGGTTTTCGCACACATAGAGCTGATACGGTAATTCACAAACTCACTATGAATTACATGGGGTGCACACATAGTGCCAATACATAAATTCATAAACTAATTATGAATTTCTTAGGTTGCACACATGTTGCCAATACGGAAATTCATAAACTTATTATGAATTTCTTAGGTTGCACACATAGTGCCAATATGGAAATTCATAAACTTATTATGAATTTCTTAGGTTGCACACATAGTGCCAATACAGAAATTCATAAACTTATTATGAATTTCTTAGGTTGCACACATAGTGCCAATACGGTAAATGAAATACATACATTAAGCAAAATGAATATATGACTATCATAACATATAAGTACATAATTAATGCACTCACCTTGTATGCCTCAATAGGATGCCTTACTGATGTTCGACTAATCGACAACTTTATCTTTGCCATTTTTCTTGCTAGACTCATGAGCTTGATTTTGATCTACTCAATTATCCATAATTACAGATACAATACAAATGTTAGTATATTTTCTAACATTTATACTTGTAATAATACTCAAACGTACTATTATTTCCAAATTCTATTAAATTTCATCCTATCTTATCATTTCAGGCTGACTAGTATCGGTACCCCTCCTATGGTATCGATACTTCTATATTATGGTACCGATACTCCCTTTCAGTATCGATACAATTTATGTATTATGGAATCCATGGTATTGATACCTTTCTCTTAGTATCGATACCCATATCAGTATTGATACTAATTGTATCAGTATCGATATTATTCATCGTATTTCGTCAAATTTAAACATATAGTATCGATAATATTCTTCCAGTACTGATACCCTTACCCAATTTTCCATTTTTCAGCTGATTTTTACCTTGATTTCATTTAAATCTTTTACTTTTACCTCTAACAATACCATTATACTCACCTTTACTTAACCCAACTAACTTTCCTCCATTTAGCTTCTTATAACACCCAAATTATCTAAAGAACACTCCAAACCAAGAATCATACTACCTTTTCTAACATGTTTTTAATCACATCCAAGGCTTCTAATCTCTTATTTACTTATTTGACAAGTCAAATATACTTGTAAACATCAATTAAAACTCATATTTTAAGAAATCACTCAAACACCCATTTTCTTCAATCTCCAATAAGTTATCCATTTATTAGTTTTAATCCTCTTTAAACCTTCCTTAAGCTTCCACCACACTTAAGGTTTCAAGAACAACCCCAAAAAGAAAGGAAAACTAGCTAAATGAAGCTTTACCTTCGGCTATGGAGGAGAACATACAACAGGGGAAAAAGAAAAGAAGGAGAGAATATAACTTGGTTGATTTTTCAACTTTCCTTTTTTTTAAATACCCTAATTAAAATGAATTTAAATCTATTTCCCCTTAAAGGACCAAAATGCCCTTTCATTCTTCCATTCTTACTAATTAATTCTTAAACCCAATTTCCTAATTCATTTCTTGTACTTTACCATTAATTCAAATTAAATCCTTCAAATTATAAATCCTTTCATTATGTTCACCGGCCCAATATTTAGGGTATTACAATTCTCCCCTTAAGAAAATTCGTCCTCAAATTTAAAGAAGTACCTGATACGAACAGGTGTGGAAATTGTTTCCTATGTCCTCTTCTCTTTCCCAAGTAGCTTCTTGTACTTTGTGATATTGCCATAGTACTTTAATTAGAGGAATCTTCTTATTATGAAGATCCTTGTTTTCTTTAGCTAAGATATGCAATGGTTCTTCCTCGTAAGTTAAATCTAGTTGGATCTCTATTTCTTTGGGTGTGATGACATGAGATGGATCTAATCGGTACTTTCTGAGCATCGACACGTGGAAAACATTGTGAATCTTGTCCATATTAGGAGGCAAAGCTAATTGATAATCTATGGGTCCGACCCTTTTCAAGATCTCATAAGGTCCACTAAATCTCGAACTTAGTATTCTTTTGTGCCCAAACCGCAGTACTTTGTTCCGGGGCGATACTTTCATAAATACCTTATCCCCCACGTGATATTCAATCTCTTTTATTTTTAGATCAATATAAGATTTATGTCAATCCGAGGCTATCTTTATATTATTTTGGATGATTTTCACCTTCTCCTCTATTTCTTTCATCAAATCCGGGCCAACTAGGTCTCGATCTTTTAGATCAAACAGTTTAAGGGTGTTATGCATTTCCTCCTATACAATGCTTCATACAGGGCCGTCTTAATACTCGATTGGTAACTGTTATTATAAGCAAATTGCTAAAGGAAAATATCTTTCATAATATCCTTTGAACTCTATCACACATGCCCTTATCATATCCTCCAATACATGAATAGTTCGTTCTGACTAAACATTTGTCTACGGATGAAAAGTTGTGCTGAAATTCAATAGAGTACCCGATGCCTCATGTAAAGACTTCCAGAATCTTGAAGTAAACTTTGGGTCTCGATCTGAACTATAGATATATTCACTCCATGTAGTCTAACTATCTCTTTAATATACAACTCTGCAAACTTATCAATCGAGTAATCTACTCGAACTGGAATAAAATGAGTCATCTTGGTCAATCTATCCACAATTACCCATATTGAGTTTTTTTACCTGGTGACAAAGGTAGCTCTGAAACAAAATCCATTGTAACTCGTTCCCACTTCCACTCAGGATGAATATCGGTTGTAGCAATCTGGAAGGCACTTGATGTTCAACTTTCACTTGCTGGCTTGTTAGGCATCTTGGAACAAACTCTGATATAGCTCTTTTCATGCCATGCCACCAATAACGACTCTTTATATTATGATACATTTTATTCCCACCTGGATGCATAGTCAAAGGACTATAATGTCCTCAGAAAGAATATCTTTCTTCACTTCATCATTATCGGGAATGCAAAGTCTTCCATGATAATATAAACATCCATCAGTCCTCATTTCGAAGTCTTTGGCCTTTTCTTTATCTACTTGTGCAATTCTTGCCAATCATTTCTCATCTTGACCTTGCAGCTCTTTTAGTAGATCCAAAACAATCGACTTTAACTTAAGCTTAGCAATCAAAGTACGATATTCTTTTAAAGACATACTCGCATCCAAAGTTCGTAGAGCGGAAAAGTCTTTCGACTAAATGCATCCGCTACCACATTAGCCTTCCCTGGATGATAATCGATGATAAAATCATAATCTTTTAACAGCTAGATCCATGTTCTCTTCCTCAGGTTCAGTTCTTTTTGAGAGAGAAAGTACTTTAAACTCTTGTGATCTGTATAAATATGGCACCGCTCACCGTACAGATAATGACTTCAAATTTTTAAAACAAACACTACTGCGACCAATTCCAAATCATGGGTCGGGTAATTTATCTCGTGATTATTTAGCTATCTAGATCCATAAGCCATAACTTTTCCATCTTGCATCAGCACACATCCCAATCCATTATGGGATGCATCACTGAAAATGACGTAGTCTTTACCCGACTCAGGTTGTACAAGCACTGGCGCCTTTGTTACAATCCCCTTTAACATTTCAAAACTTTATTGACATTTCTCCGTCCAAAAAAAAGGCGTGTCTTTCCTCAACAATTTAATTAACGGCGAAGCTAACATTGAAAAGTTCTTCACAAATCGCCTATAATAACCAACAAGCCCCAAAAAACTCTAAACTTCAAAAACATTCTTTGGGGGTTGCAAATCCACTATAGCTTGAATCTTTTTGGGATCTACTCTTATGCCTTCTACGTAGACTATATGATCAAGGAAAGCAATTTTAGCTAACTAGAATTCGTGCTTAGTTAATTTGGCATACAACTTCTTTTCTTGAAGTATCTAAAGAACCACTCGAAGATGAGCATCATGTTCTTTCTTGACTTGTAATACACCAAAATATCATCTATAAATACCACCGTGAAATGATCCAAGTAAGGTTGGAATACTCGGTTCATTAAGTCCATAAATGATGCAGGAGCATTAGTCCAAATTCCATTACCATAAATTCATAGTGTCATACCGAGTCCGAAAAGTTGTTTTTGAAATATCATCCTCTTTTATCTTTAATTTTTCGTACCTCGACCTCAGGTCTGTCTTAGATAAAACTATTGCACCTTTCAATTGATCGAATAGATCATCAATCCTCGAGAGAGGATACTTTTTCTTTATCCTTACTTGATTTAATGATGGTAGTCAATGCATAATTACATAGACCCATCCTTCTTTTTCACAAAAAGCACATGTGATCCCCAAGAAGAAACACTGGGTCTCACAAATCATTTATCAAGTAGCTCTTGCATTTGGGCTTTTAGTTCTCTTAATTTCATTGGAGCCATTCGATATGGAGCCATAGAAACAAGTTCGGTACCCTTGTAAACCTCAATCATGAATTCCACCTCACGATTTGGAGGTAAACCAGGTAATTCTTTCGGAAAAACCTTTGGAAATTCCTTAACTATTGGTTTATCATTTAATCTCACTTTCGATACTCGAATGTCTATCACGTTAGCTAGGAAAGCTTCACACCCTTTTGACATCGTTTTTCTTGCAGTCATGGCTGATATCAAATTGGATGGTGATTTCACTTTTTCGCCGATCACTACTATTTCGGAGCCTTCCGCATCCTTCAAGAATAATCACTTCTTGTGACAATCAACTCATCCATGATGTGGAGACAACCAATCTATACCCAAAATGATTTCAAACTCATCGAAGGGCAACTCCATCAAGTTTTCTGGGAACACTACCCCTTGAATCTTTATCGGGCATTTTCTACATACCTGAGTTACTCTCGCACTATTTCCCATGGGGTTTACCGCTATAATCTCACTAAAGATTGGTTCCAAAGGAATTCCTCTAGCTCTAATAAACTTTGTACCAATATAAGTGTATGTAGAACCAAGGTCAATCAAAACAAATACAGGTTCATCAAAAAGATGGAATGTACCTATTACAATCTCTGAGTCATCCCGATCTTCATTAGTCTTAATATTATAAATTCACGCCACTACCTGAGTTTCTTGTCACTTGCTTGACTAAGATTATCCACTGGATATTCCTTTTACTCTTCTTATATTAGATGATGTTATTGATCTCTCAGTTTACAATAATCTATCTCTGGATCTCTTTGGGCAATTTCAAGCATAGTGACTAGATTCACCACAATGAAAACAAGCGCCAGAGAGCAATCTACATACTCCCCGGAGTGATATGCCATATGTCTGACATGGAGTTCTCTCTCAAAATGCTCTACCCGTGCTAGTAGTAAAAAACCGAGATTGTTTAGTTTTCTGTGAAGCTGCAGCAAAACCATCTCTGTCAATATATCAGGAACTCGAACCCTTGCCTTCTTTGCCTGGTGGGAAGTTTAAGACATTCCAACTCTTTTTTCCATCTGCAAACTGTGCTCTGCTACTAGAGTCTCCTCTTGAGCTCTTTCAATGACCTTAGCTCTATTAATAACTTATTGTATGTAACACCTATCTCCCATATACTTTCGTACATAAGATACAGATGTCACATCACTTTTTAAAATAGTTCGTCACTTGAAAACATGTAGAATTTTGTTATTTTTTTCAATTTCTTAAAAACTAACATTTTTAAAATAAAGCAAAACATTGATTGTAATATGTTACAATGTTCTACTTAATTAAAAATTCATATCATTATTAGTACTTTAATTACATGCCAAATAAGTTTTCCAAAATAAACGAGATTTTCCTATTGTCACTGACAAGTCAACCTTAATTAATTATCACCGCTGCTACAGCTACACTCCTTACTCAGTTAATCTCTACCTTTACCTATGCGTGAAATCAAAACACGTTAAATATGTACTTAGTGAGATAATATTATAAAGAAACAATAATGTATACTTAAACATATCATGGTTATTTGATTTCGAACTAATTCGTATCATCCATAAGGATTAGATAAATCCCTATTATTGAAACCAAACTTCTTTTATAGTATTATCATAAACATCCTTAGTATGTCCAACATACTTTTCTTTTGTACATTTTTCCCATTTTTTTAGTAATTATTCATTAATTTCATTTATGTCATCCTTTCATGTATTTCATTATGGAATCCTTTCATGCCTTAATGCATCATTTCATACATTTCATTTATGGCATCCTTTCATGCCTTAGTGCACCCTTTCATGCATTTCATTTATGGATTTGTTTTAGAGCAGTTCATACTCTAATACTCATTCATAATCTCCTTTCCAACATATAATGATAACATATTAAATACTATAAAACATACATTAACCTAAAACGTTCTATTTGAATCATTGTGAATCTTCTTCATCTCAAATAATTACAATAAATGTATTCACCTGGTAATCCCCGCTAATAAGATATAGAGATGTCTGGTTAATTCGCAACTTTATCTTCCCCCTTTTCTTGCTAGATTCAGGAGCTTGGTTATGATCTACACAAGCATCCATTAAAGACATATACCAATCAAATGTTAGTATATTCCCTAACATTTATGCTTTAATAATACTCCAAAGTAACATTATTTCAATTTCTATAACAATTTCAATCTATCTTATATTTCCAGACTCAATAGTATCGATACCCATACCATGGTATCGATACTTTTATACTATCGTACCAATTCCTTTCTCTAGTATCGATACTATTATACTTTGGTACCGATACTCCCCTTCGGTATCGATACCATTTTGGCATTATGTGATCCATGGTATCGATACTTCCCCATGTTAGTATCGATACTCCATCAGTATCGATACCACTTACATAGGTACTGATAATGCTTGTCACATTTCTACCCATTTACACCAATAGTATCGGTACTATTCTATTAGTACCGATACCATTGCCCAGATTTACCATTTTTCAGCTCGATCTTCATTAAATTTTCCCTTCTAATCTTTTGCTTTTACCCATAACAATATTATTAAACTCTCATTTATTTAACCCAACTAACTTTACTTCATTTAGCCTCTTATAACATCTAAAATCTCCATGGAACATCACATTCCAAGAATTATATCAATTTTTCTAACATGTTTTTAATCTTGTCCAATGTTCTAATCTCTTATTCACTCCTTTGACAAGTCAATTATACTAATAAACCTAAATAAAAACTCAAATATCAACGTATCATTCAAAAACCCATTTCCTTAAATCTCATATAAAACATCCACCACTTAGTTTTAATCTTCTTTAATTTTTCCTTAAGCTTATTGAACACTTATTATTACAAGATTAACCCAAAATTTAAAGGAAGAATGCTAGAGAGGAGAGCACTACCCACGTGAGTGAAGAAGAAGAAGAATAGAAATAGCTTACTTTCCTCTTTTCACCCTTTGAAATCCCTAATAAGGGATATATTTTAAATTCATTTTACCTCTTAAAAAACCAAAGTGCCCTCTTACTTTATCTATTGTTACAAATTAGTCTAAACAATATTCCAAATCATTTTCTCATCTTTTACCACTTATTCAAATAAATCCTAAAATTTTAAATCTTTTCAATAAAGTCCCTGACTTTATTATATTAAGGGTTTTACAATTCTCCCCTTAAGAAAATTAATCCTAAAATTTAAATAAATACCTGGATCGAAGAGGTATAGAAACTGCATTCTCATATACTACTCTCTTTCTCAAGTAGCTTCTTCAACCTTATGATTTTGCCATAGTACTTTAACTAAAGGAATCTTTTTGTTACGCAATTCCTTGTTTTCTCTAGCCAGGATCCGTAATGGTTCTTCTTCATAAGTTAAATCTGATCAGATCTTTATCTTCTCTGGTGTTATAATGTGGGACGAATCTGATCAGTATCTTCTGAGCATCGATACGTGAAAAACATTGTAGATCTTATCCATATCCGGAGGCAAAGCTAATTAATATGCCACTGGTCCGACACTTTCCAAGATCTCATAAGGTCCAATGAATCTCAGACTCAGCTTTCCTTTGCATCAAAATCTCAAAACTTTCTTCCAAGGCAATACCTTCAGAAATACATTAACTTCCACTTGAAATTCGATTTCTTTTCTTTTCAAATCATTATAAGATTTTTGTCGATTAAAGGATATCTTTAGATTAACCTGGATAATTTTTATTTTCTCCTTCATTTCTTTAATCAACTCCGGCCCAACTAGGTCTCGGTCTTTTAGTTCAATCCAATTTAACTGTGTTTGGCACTTTCTTCCATGCAACGCTTCACACGGGGCCATCTTAATACTCGATTGGTAACAGCTATCATACGCAAATTCCGCTAAAGGTAAATACATTTCCCATAATCCTTTAAACTAAATCACACATGCCCTTAGCATATCCTCAATTATCTGGATAGCTCGTTCTAACTGCCCATCTGTCTGCTAATGAAAAGTTGTGCGAAGCTCAATCGAGTACCCAATGCCTCATACAACGACTTCTAAAATCTTGAAGTAAACCTTGGGTCTCGATCGGACACTATTGAAATAGGCACTCCATGTAGTCTGACTACCTCTTTTATATACAACTCCACAAACTTATCCATCGAGCAATCTATTTGAACTGGAATAAAATGAACTGTCTTGGTCAATCGATCTACAATATATAGAGTCCTTTTTACCTGGTTACAACGGTAACCCGGAAACAAAATCCATAGTAACTCGCTCCCACTTTCAATCGGGAATAGATATCGGTTGTAGCCATCCGGAGGGAACTTGATGTTCAGCTTTCATTTTTTGACATGTCTAACATTTTGCTACAAACTCCGATACAACTCTTTTTATACCAGGCTACCAATAACGACTTTTAAATCTTGATACAACTTATTCCCGCCTGGATGCATCGTCAAAGGGCTATAATATGCCTCATAAAGAATATCATTCTTCAATTCATCATTATCGGGAATACAAAGTCTTCCCCGATGATATAAACATCCATCAACTCTTACTTTGATGTCTTTGGTCTCTTTTTTTTTCTTTTGACTTGTACCATTCTCACCAAGCATTTCTCATCTTGACCTTGTAATCTTTTATCCGATCCAAAAATATCGGCTTTAACTTAAGCTCAGTAATCAAGGCACCATTTTCTTTAATAACATATATGTATCCAAAGCCCGTAGAGAGGCAAAAATATTTCGGCTCAGTGTATTTGCTACCACATTCACCTTTCCAGGATGATAATCGATAATTATATCATAATCCTTTAAAAGGTCGATCCATCTTCTTTGCCTCAAGTTTAATTCTTTCTGAGTCAACAAATACTTTAGACTCTTTTGATCTGTATAAATATGGCACCGCTCACCATACAGATAATGACGCCATATTTTCAATACAAACACAACTACTGCCAATTCTAAATCATGCGTGAATAATTTTTCTCATGATTCTTCAACTGTCTCGAGGCATAAGCCATAACTTTTCCATTTTGCATCAGCACACACCCCAGTCCATTATGGGATGCATCACTAGAAACAACATATTATTTACCTGACTTAGGTTGTACTAGCACGAGGACCTTTGTTACTATTCTTTTGAGCCTTTCAAAACTTTCTTAACATTTCTCTGTCCAGAAAAATGGCATATCCTTTCGTAACAACTTAGCGGTAACACTAACATTGAGAATTTCTTCACAAACCATCTCTAATAACCACACGTACCAAGAAACTCTGAACTTCAGAAATATTCTTTGGGGGTTTCCAGTCCACTATAGCTTGGATCTTTCTAGGATCTACTATTATGCCTTCTGTGAAGACTATGTGACCAAGGCAAGCAACTTTGGCTAACCAAAATTCGCACTTTGAAAATTTGGCATACAACTTCTTCTTGCGAAGTGTCTGAAGAACTACTCGAATATATCATCTATAAATACCTCCACGAATTTATCCAAGTAAGGTTGGAACACTGGGTTCATTAAATCCATAAATGTTGCAGGAGCATTAGTCAAACCAAATGGCATCACCATAAATTCATAATGCCCATATCGAGTCTGAAAAGTTATCTTTGAAATATCATCCTCCTTGATCTTTAATTGATGGTACCCGACCTTAGATATATCTTAGAAAACACCGATGCTCCTTTCAATTGATCAAACAGATCATCAATTCTTGGAAGATGATACTTTTTCTTTACTGTTACTTTATTTAACTGGAGGAAATCGATACATAATCGCATAGACATGTCCTTCTTTTTCACAAACAACACAAGTTCTCCCCAAGGAGAAACATTGGGTCTTACAAATCCTTTATCGAGTAACTCTTGTAGTTGAGCTTTTAATTCTCTCAATTCAGTTAGAGCCATTCCATATAAAGCCATAGAAACAGGTTCGGTACTCGGGTAAACCTCAATCTTGAATTCTACCTCACGATCTCGAGGTAATCCCGGTAACTCCTCGAGAAAAATGTCCGAAAATTCTCTAACCATGGCAATATCATTTATTCTAACTTCCAGAATTCGAGTATCTATCACATTGGCTATAAAAGCTATACATCACTTTGACATCATTTTCCTTGTAGTCATGGCTAATATCACATGTGATGATGGTTTCATTTTTTCGCCGATCAATACGATTTCTAAACCTTCTGCATCTTTTAGAAACAAGCGTTTCTTTCGACAATCTACTAGTCCATAATGTGGAGACAACCAATCTATTCCTAAAATGATTTCAAATTCATCAAAGGGCAATTCCATCAAGTTTTTCGGGAACACAATCCATTGGATCTTCATAGGGCATTTTCTATATACTTGAGTTACTCTCGCACTGTGACCCATAGGGTTTACCCTATAATCTGGAACTCGAGCCCTTGCCTCTTTTAACATGATGGGGAGTGGAAAACATTCCCACTCTTTTCCCTGTTTGTAAACTTTGCTCCGCAGCTAATGTCTCTTCTTAAGCTCTTTCAATAGATTTGGCTCTATTAATGACTTCTTGTAAACTCGGCAAGTTCAAAGCCAACATCATCTCTTTCAACTTTGTCCTCAAACCCTCTATAAACCAATCACGTCTTGCTTTACCATTTGGAACTACTTCAGTAGCAAAACGGCTCAACTTGTTATACTCAGCCTCAAACTCATGTACAGCTCAATCACCTTTCTTCAGATTAAGGAACTTTAAAAGCATTGCCCATCTGAACTGTTCACCCACATACTTGTTCTTGAATTCTTCCAAGAAGAATTATCAGGTCACTTGCTCCAGTGGTGCATACATCGTATTATTTGACCACCATACCCGACCTGATCCTCTAAGTAAAGATATAGATCCACCCAAATTTTCTGGATCCGAGCATTGAATACTTTCGAAAATTATTATAACATCATTTAGCCATAAATTAGCCTCCATAGGACCCTCACCCTCTTCTCCTTGGAACTCTGGAGCTCCCAAACTCTTCAACTCTTTTGGGATCAACATTCTTGGTACTAAAGAAGTAGGGGGAGGTTGAAACCGAGTCAGTATGACATCAAGGGCTTGCATAAAAGTTCCAAACTCAGGCACCGGAATCCCCTGATGTGCAGGTGCACTAGCCTTTTCAGAGGGAAGAGGTTGTTCACTATTATCCTCATAACTTTCACTACCAGTTCCTTTTTGCATCTCTTGTTCCCCAGATCTTCGTGAATTCAAAGATTTCGACATCTATTATGCCATATATATTAATAACATTACAATTAGTAAGGAGTGTCATCAATTTCACTCTAATGACACCATACTAGTAACATTGACAATCTTTATGGCATGTAATCCTTTTTCTATTTTAAAATAAAATCGGTTTCGGTCGAGAATCGGCTAAACTTGTAGCTCTGAATACAATAAATGTAACACCCATCTCCCGTATACTTTTCATACACGAGATACAGACGTCACATCACTTTTTAAAACAGATTTCATTTGAAAACCCGTAGAATTTTTTTTTTTCAATTTCTTAAAACCTAACATTTTTAAAATAAAGAAAAACACTTATTGTAATCTGTTACAAAGTTCTACTTAATTAAAATTTTAGAGCATTATTAGTATATTAATTACATGTTAAATAAGTTTTTAAAATAAACGGGATTGTTCTATTGTCACTAACAAGTCAACCTTAATTGATGATCACTACTGCTACAGCTGCTCTCCTTACTCAGTTAACCTCTTCCTTTACCTACACATGAAATCAACACACATTAAATATCTACTTAGTTAACATAATATTGTAAAGAAACAATAATGTATACTTAAGCATATCATGGTTATTGATTTCTAACTAATTTGTATCATCCTTAAGGATTAGATAAATCTCTATTATTGAAACCAAACTTATTTTATACTATTATAATAAACAGCCTTAGTATTTCCAACATACTTTTCTTTTTGTACATTTTTCCCATTTTTTTAGTAATTATTCATTAATTTCATTTATGGCATCCTTTTATGCCTTAATGCATCCTTTCATGCATTTCATTTGTGGCATCCTTTCATGCCTTAGTACATATTTCATGCATTTCATTTATGGATTTGTTTTAGAGCAGTTCATACTCTAAAACTCATTCATAATATCCTTTCCATACATATAATGATAACATTTTAAATACTATAAAACATACATTAACCTAAAACGTTCTATTTGAATCATTATGAATCTTCTTCATCTCAAATAATTACAATAAATTTACTCACCTGGTAATCCCCGCTAATAAGATGTAGAGATGCTTGGTTAATCGCAACTTTATCTTTCCCCATTTTCTTGCTAGATCAGGAGCTTGGTTATGATCTACACAAGCATCCATTAAAGACATATACCACATCAAATGTTAGTATATTCCCTAACATTTATGCTTTAATAATACTAAAAAATACCATTATTTCAATTTCTATAACAATATCAATCTATCTTATATTTCCAGGCTCAATAGTATCGATACCCCTACCATGGAATTGATACTTCTATACAATGGTACCGATACCTTTCTCTCAGTATCGATACTATTATACTTTAGTACCGATAATCCCCTTCGGTATCGATACAATTTTGGCATTATGTGATCCATGGTATTGATACTTCCCCATTTTAGTATCAATACTCCATCAGTATCGATACCACTTATATAGGTACCGATATTGTTCGTCACATTTCTACCCATTTACACCTATAGTATCAGTATTGTTCTATCAATACCAATACCATTGCCCAGATTTACCATTTTTCAGCTCGATTTTAACTAAATTTTCCCTTCTAATCTTTTACTTTTACCTCCAACAATACTATTAAATTTTCTTTGTTTAACCCAACTAACATTACTTCATTTAGCCTCTTATAACATCTAAAATCTCAATGGAACATTTCAATCCAAGAATCATATGAATTTTCTAACATGTTTTAAATCCTATCCAATGTTTCTAATCTCTTATTCACTCATTTGGAAAGTCAATTCTACTAATAAACCTCAATAAAAACTCATATATCAACGTATCATTCAAAAACCCATTTCCTTAAATCTCATATAAAACATCCACCACTTAGTTTTAATCTTCTTTAATTCTTCCATAAGCTTAATGAACACTTAATGTTACAAGAGCAACCCAAAATTTAAAGGAATAATTAACTAATTTAAGCTTACCTTATGTAACACCCATATCCCGTATACATTTCCGTATATGAAATACAGATGTCACACTGATTTTAAAAAAAAAATTGGTTACAAACTTAATTTCACATAATTTAACATAATTAGTAAGTATTCCTTGAGGACATGTTACAAAATATTTTGTTAAATTTAATTACATGACATATAAGTTTCCAAAATGGTAACTATTGTCCTAATGTTACTGATGAGTCAACCTTAACGGATGATATATGCTGCTATGGCTGCACTCCTTACTGGATTAGTCTCTTCTTGGACCTACGTACGAAAGCAACACACGTTAAGTATTTACTTAGTGAGACATAATATTGGAAAGAAACCTTTATGTATACATAAGTATACTATATTATTTAATTCACATCGAATTGTATATTCGTTAAGGATTCTATAATCATTCTCAGTTAAACTGTATTATATTCATATTTATAATACACTGTTTTGCATTTTCAATTATAGCATACTTTTATGTTGATAATGCACATATGCATTTCAACTATGGTATCCTTTCATGCCAATAATGCACCCATATGCGTTATTATTTTGGCATCCTTTCATGCCGATAATGCACTAGTATGCTTTGTTATTTTGGCATCCTTTCATGCCGATAATGCACCCATATGCATTATTATTTTTTTTCATTCATTTTATAGCGATTCATACTCTAAAACTCATTCACAATATTCTTTCCATACATTAAATAAAACTTATTAACTATTATAAAATTACTTTAAAATTTAAACATTTTACTAAACTTATTGCAAATCGTCTTTATCTAGATTACATACAATAAATGTACTCACCTGGCTCGCCTTGCTTTGGTATCCAAAATGTAGAGTTGATTACTCTGGAACTTGGCCTTTGTCTTTTGATTTACTTGATTTGGGAGTTTGATTTTGATCTATTCAATATCCATTAAATACATGTACAATATCAATTGTTAGTATATTTCCTAACAATTACATTTAAACATTACTCAATAGAACCTATTATTAACTTTTCTGCAACATTATCAACCTATCTTACAATATCTGGCTCCTCAGTATCGGTACCCATACCATGGTATTGATACTACCATAATATGGTACCGATACTATGCTATGGTATCGATACCATTTTTGCATTCTATTTTTGAATGGTATCGATTCCTTCCCTTCGGTATCGATATCGATTGAATCAATATCTATACTACTTAGCAGATTCATCCCATTTTAGCCTATAGTATCGGTACTATTCTATCAGTACCGATACTCATGCCCAGAATTTCCAGTTTTCAACACGATTATTACCCAAATAGGGTCAAATTTTGTTATACTTACACCATACAATACTATTAAACTCTTCTTTAACTATCCATACTAATATTCCTTCATTTAACTCCTTAAAACATCTAAAATCTTTCAAGAACATTCAATTCTAAGAATCACACAACTTTTCCTAATATGTTCTTAATCCTATCCGATGCTTCTAATCTCTCATTTACCTCTTTAACAAGTCAAATCTCCCAGTAAACATCAACAAACAATCATGTATTAACATATCATTTCAAAACCTATTTTCTAAAATCTCCATTATTTCCTCCATTTCATAGTTTTAATCTCATTTAATCCTTCCTTAAGCTTATATACCACTTAAGGTAGTAAAAACAACCCATAATCAAAAGGAAAAACTGATTAATTGAAGCTTACCTTCGGAGCTATGGAGGAGGCTTTATCCACGTGAAATAAGAAGAAAAGGAAATAGCTTTTTGGTATCTACTTTCTATTTTCCCTTAGTTTTAATACCTTACTAAATAATAATTTTAAATTCATTTTCCTTTAAAGGACCAAAATGCCTTCTAAACCATCCATTGTTACAATTTAGTCTAAACCACTAATCCAAATCATTCTCATCTTTTATCATTTAATCGAATAAATCCTCATATTTTTAAATCATTTCAATAAAATCCCTAATTCGATATTTGGGGCATTACAATTCTTCCCCTTAAGAAAAATCATCCTCGAATTTAGATAAATACCTGGAGTGAAAAGGTAGGGAAACTGCATTCTCATGTCCTTTTCTCTTTCCCAAGTAACCTCTTCAATCTTATGATTTTGCCAGAGTACTTTAACGAAAGGAATCTTTTTGTTGTGCAATTCTTTGATTTCTGTAGCCAAGATCAGCATTGGTTCTTCTTCATAAGTTAAATCCGTTCGGAACTCTATTTCCTCTGGTTAAATAATGTGGGATGGATCTGATCGATATCTTCTAAGCATCAATACATTGAAAACATTGTGGATTTTTTCCATATCCAGAGGAAAAGCTAGATGGTATGCTACTGGTCCAACTCTTTTCAAGATTTCATAAGGTCCAATGAATCTCGGACTTAGCTTTCCCTTGTGCCCAAATATCAAGAATTTCTTTCAAGGCAATACCTTTAAGAACACTTTATATCCCACTTCAAATTTGATTTCTTTTCTTTTCAAATAAGCATAAGATTTATGTCGATCGATCAGAGGCTATCTTGAGATTTCCTTGAATAATCTTTACTTTCTCCTCCATCTCTTTAATCAACTCCATCCCAATTAGGTCTCGGTCTTTCATTTCAAACTAATTTAATGGTGTATGGTACTTTCTCCCAGATAATGCTTCATACGGGGCCATCTTAATACTCGACTGGAACTGTTATTATATACAAATTCTGCAAAAGGCAAATACCTTTCCCATGATCCTTTAAATTCAATTACAAATGCCCTTAGCATATCCTAAAGTATTTGAATGGCTCGCTCTGACTGCCCATCTGTCTGCGGATGAAAAGCTATATTGAAGTTCAATCAAGTACCCAATGCCTCATGCAACGACTTCCAGAACCTTGAAGCAAACCTTGGGTCTCGATCGGACACTATTGAGTTGTCATAGTCAATCGGTCTATAATAACCCATACGGAATCCTTTTTACCAGGCAATAAAGGTAACCCTGAAATAAAATCCATGGCAACTCGCTCCCACTTCCACTCCAGAATGGATATCGATTCAAGTAATCCATAGGATACTTGATGTTCATCTTTCACTTGCTAACATGTCAAACAATTTGCCACAAACTCTGATATAGCTCTTTTCATACCAGACCACCAATAACGACTTTTTAAATCCTGGTACAACTTATTACCTCCTAGATGCATCGTCAATGGGCTATAATGTTATTCATCAAGAATATATTTCTTCAAATCATCATTATCGGGAATGCAAAGTCTTCCCTTATAATATAAACACCCATCCACTCTTATTTCGAAGTCTTTGGTCTCATTCTTTTCAACTTGTGCCATTCTCGCCAAGCATTTCTCATCTTGACTTTGTAGCTCTTTAATCCGATCCAAAAACATCAAATTTAACTTAATCTCGACAACTAAGGCACCATCTTCCTTTAATGGCACATGTGCATCCAAGGCCCGTAATGAATCAAAAATCTTTTGGTTTAGTGCATTTGCTACCCCATTCGCCTTTCTGGGATGATAATTACGAATTAGATCATAATCCTTTAGAATATCAATCCATCTTCTTTGCCTCAAGTTCAATTCTTTCTGAGTCAATAAATACTTTAAACTCTTGTGATCTGTATAAATATGGCACCGTTCACCATACAGTTAATGACACCAGATTTTCAATGCAAACACAACTATTTCCAATTCTAAATCGTGGGTCGGGTAAGTTTTCTCATGATTCTTCAACTGTATTGAAGCATAAGCTACAACCTTTCCCTCTTGCATCAACACACACCCCAGTCCATTATAGGATGCATCACTAAACACAATATAGTCTTTTCCCAACTCAGGTTGTACAAGTACAGGGGCCTCTGTTAATATTCTCTTAAGCCTTTCAAAACTTTCTTGGAATTTCCCTGTTCAAACATATGGAATATCCTTTCGTAACAATTTAGTTAGCGTCAAAGCTAAAATTGAGAAGTTCTTCACAAACCTTTTATAATAATCGGCAAGTCCCAAGAAACTCCGAACCTCAGAAATATTCTTTGGAGGTTGTCAATCCACTATAGCTATGATCTTTCTTTGATCTACTCGTATGCCTTCTGTAGAGACTATGTGACCAAGGAAAGCAACTTCGGTTAACCAAAATTTTCACTTTGACAATTTGGCATGCAACTTCTTCTCGCAGAGTGTCTGAAGAACTACTCGAAGATGAGCATCATGTTATTCCCTTGACTTGGAATATACCAAGATATTATCTATAAATACCACCACAAATTCATCCAAATACGGTTGAAATATTCAATTCATCAAGTCCATGAATGATGCAGGTGCATTAGTCAACCCAAATGGCATCACTACAAATTCATAATGCCCATACCGAGTTCAAAAAGTTGTCTTTGAGAAATCATCCTCTTTGATCTTCAACTGATGGTACCGCGACCTTAGATCTATCTTAGAAAACACCGCTTCTACTTTCAATTGGTCAAACAGATCATCAATCCTCAGAAGAGGATACTTATTCTTTATCATTATCTTATTCAACTGGCGGTACCTGATACATAATCGCATAAACTCTTCCTTCTTTTTCACAAACAGAACATGTGCTCCCCAAGGAGAAACACTAGGTCTTACAAACCCCTTATCGAGTAATTCTTACAACTGGATTTTTAATTCTCTCAACTCAGTTGGAGCCATACGATATGGAGCCATAGAAACAGGTTCTGGACCTGGATAAATCTCAATCCTAAATTCTACCTCACGATCTGGAGGCAATCTCGGTAACTCCTCAGAAATTCTCTAACCATGAGAATATCATTTATTCTTACTTTCAGAATTCGAGTATCTATCACATTGGCTAGAAAAGCTTTACATCTTTTCGACATCATCTTCTTCGTAATCATGGCTGACATCACATTTGATGGTGATTTCGCTCTTTCGTCGATTACTACAATTTCTAAACCTTTGACATCCTTTAAAAACAAATGTTTCTTAAAACAATCGACCCAGCCATAATGTGAAGATAACCAATCCATGCCTAAATAATTCCAAAATCATCGAAGGGCAATTCCATTAAGTTTTCCAAAAACACATTCCCCTGGATCTTTATAGGGATTTGCTACATACTCTAGTTACTCTCACAATGTAACCCATAGGATTTACCACTATCATCTCACTCAAAATTGGTTCTAAAGGAATTCCTCTAGCTCTAACCAACTTTTTACTAATGTAAGAATGTGTAGAACTAGGGTAAACTAAAACAATTACAGGCTCATCAAAAAATGGAAAATATATGTTATGATTTCCGGGTCACTCCGATCCTCATTAGTCTTAATGTTGTAAATTCTAGCGACTCCCTCAGTCTCTTGTCTGTGAATTGAATCTGATTGTCCCCTGGATCTACCCTTTCCTCTGCTTCTATTTGAGGCTGTCACTGATCTTTCAGACTGTATCGAATTATCCCCATATTTCTTAGGGCAGTTTCGGGCAATGTGACCTGTATCGCCAAATTGAAAACAAGCTACACTGATAAATCTACATACTCCACGGTGCAATTTGCCATAGGTTTGACATAGATTCCTTTCCCCATACGCTTTACCCGAGCTAACAACAAAAGATTGGATTGTCTATTTTTCTGTGAAGCTGCTGTAAAACTATCTCTATCAGTATATCTGGAACTCGAACCTTGCCTCTTTTAACATTTTGGGGAGTGGAAGACGTTCCCACTCTTTTTCTTGTCTGAACACTCTTCTCTGCAGCTAATGTCTCCTCTTGAGCTCTTTCAATAGCTTTGGCTCTATTTATGACTTCTTGTAGACTCGGCAAGTTCAAGGCCAACATCATATCTTTTAACTTTAGCCTTAAACCCTCTATAAACCAATCACGTCTTACCTTATCATTTGGAACGAATTCAATGGAAAAACGGCTCAATTTGTTGTACTCAGCTTCGAATTCATGTACCGCTCAATCACCTTGCTTTAGATTAAGAAACTTCAACAACATTTCCCATTTGAACTGTTCACCCACATACTTGTTCTTGAATTCTTCCAGGAAAAATTGTCAGGTCACTTGCTCTGGTGGCGCATACATCATAGTGTTTGACCACCATACTCGAGTTGATCATCTAAGTAAAGATACAACTCCTCCCAACTTTTCCAGATCTGAGCATTATAGACTTTCGAGCATTAACATTACATCATTTAACCACATATCGACCTCCATAGGACCCTCACCCCCATGTCCTTGGGACTCTGGAGCTTCCAAAATCTTCAGCTCTTTTGGGATCAATATTCTAGGTACTGGAGGAGCAGAGGGAGGTTGAAACCGAGTTAGTATGGCATCAACTGTTTGCATGAAAGTTCCAAACTCATGCATCGGAATCCCTTGAGGTGCATGTGCACTTGCTTTTTAAGAGGGAAGTGGTTGTGCACTATTATCCTTATAACTTTCATTACCCGTTCCTTCTTGCATTTCTTGTTCCTCCACTATTCGCAAGTTCAAGGATTCTAACAACTATTAAAACATACATAATAATAACAATACAATTAGTAAGGAGTGTCATAAATCACCCTCTAATGACATAATCTCAATAACATTGACAACCTTAATGGCATGTAATCCTTTTTTATTTTAAAATAGAACTAGTTTGGACCGAGAATCGGCTAAACCTGTAGCTCTGATACCAATAAATGTAACACCTATATCCCATATACATTTCTGTATACGAAATACATATGTCACATGAATTTAATTTTTTTTAAACTAGTTACAAACTTAATTTCACATAATTTAACATAATAAGTAAGTATTCCTTGAGGACATGTTATAAAATATTTTGTTAAATTTAGTTACATGCCATATAAGTTTCCAAAATAATAACTATTGTCCAAATGTTATTGATGAGTCAACCTTAATGGATGACATCTGTTGTTATTAGTACACTCCTTACTGGATTAGACTCTGCTTGGACCTACGTGTGAAAGCAACACACGTTAAGTATTTACTCAGTGAGACAAAATATTGTAAAGAAACTTTTATGTATACATAAGTATACCATATTATTTAATTCACATCATATTGTATACTCGTTAAGGATTCTATAATCCTTATCAGTTAAACTATATTCTATTCATATTTATAATACACCATTTTGCATTTTCAATTATAGCATACTTTTATGTTGATAATGCCCCCAAATTCATTTCAACTATGGCATCCTTTTATGCCAATAATGCACACATATGCATTATTATTTTGGCATCCTTTCATGCTGATAATGCACCCATATGCAATATTATTTTGTTCATTCATTTTAGAGCAGTTCATACTCTAAAACTCATTCACAATATCCTTTCCATACATTAAATAAAACGTATTAACTACTATAAAATATACTTTAAAATTTAAACATTCTACTGAACTCATTGCAAATCGTCTTTATCTAGATTGCATATAATAAATGTACTCACCTGCCTCGCCTCGCTTTGGTATCCAAAATGTAGAGATGATTACTCCAGAACTTGGCCTTTGCCTTTTGCTTTACTTGACTCGGAAGTTTGATTTCGATCTATTCAATATCCATTAAATACATGTACAATATCAATTGTTAGTATATTTCCTAACAATTACATTTAAATATTACTCAATAGACCCTATTTTTAACTTTTCTACAACATTATCAGCCTATCTTACAATTTCTGGCTCCTCAGTATCGATACCCATACCATGGTATCGATACTACCATACTATGGTACCGATACTATGCTATGGTATTGATACCATTTTTTTCATTCTGTTTTTTAATGGTATCGATACCTTCCCTTCGATATCGATACTCCCCCTTCTGTATCGATACAGATTGAATCAGTATTAATACTACTTAGCATATTCATCCCATTTTAACCTATAGCATCGGCACTGTTCTATTAGTACCGATACACATGCCCAGAATTTCTAGTTTTTAACCCGATTATCACCCAAATTGGGTCAAATTTCGTTATACTTATACCATACAAAACTATTAAACTCTTCTTTAACTATCCATACTAATATTCTTTCATTTAATCCCTTAAAACATCTAAAATCTTTCAAGAATATTCAATTCTAAGAATCACACCACTTTTCCTAATATGTTCTTAATCCTATACAATGCTTCTAATCTCTCATTTACCTCTTTGACAAGTCAAATCTCCCAGTAAAAATCAACAAACACACATGTATTAACATATCATTTCAAAACCCATTTTCTAAAATCTCCATTATTTCCTCCATTTCATAGTTTTAATCTCATTTAATCCTTCCTTAAGCTTCTATACCACTTAAGGTTGTAAAACAACCCATAATCAAAAGGAAAAAACTGATTAATTGAAGCTTACCTTCAGAGCTATGGAGGAGACATTATCCACATGAAAGAAGAAGAAAAGGAAATAGCTTTTTGGTATCTACTTTCCTTTTTCCCTTAGTTTTAATACCTTACTAAATAATAATTTTAAATTCATTTTCCTTTAAAGGACCAAAATGCCTTCTAAACCATCTATTGTTACAATTTAGTCTAAACCACTAATCCAAATCATTCTCATCTTTTTGTCATTTAATTTAATAAATCCTCATATTTTTAAATCATTTCAATAAAATCACTAATTCAATATTTGGGGCATTACACCTTATGCTAGAGAAGAGAACACTACCCACGTGAGTGAAGAAGAAGAAGAATATAAATAGTTTAATTTCCTCTTTTCCCCTTTTAAATCCCTAATAAGGGATATATTTTAAATTCATTTTCCCTCTTAAAAGACCAAAGTGCCCTCTTACTTTATCTATTGTTACAAATTAGTCTTAACACTATTCTAAATCATTTTCTCATCTTTTACAACTCATTCAAATAAATCCTAAATTTTTAAATCTTTTCAATAAAGTCCCTGACCTAATATTTAGGGTATTACATTGTAAGCTAGAAAAATTTAAAGCCAACATCATCTCCTTCAATTTAGGCCTCAAGCCCTCGATGAACCAATCATGTCGAGCTTTGTCATTGGGAACTACCTCAGTAGCAAAACGACTAAGTTTTTTGTACTCGGCCTCGTACTCATGTACTGCTCGATCACCTTGTTTCAGATTAAGAAACTTCAACAAAATCGCCCTCATAAACTGCTCCCCAATGTACTTGTTCTTAAACTTGTCTTGAAAGAATTGTCATGTCACCTGATTAGGTGGTGCATACATTGTAGTGTTTGTCCACCACACCCGAGCTAATCCTCAAAGTAAAGATACAGATCCGTCCAATTTTTTTGAATTTGAGCACTGTAGACTATCCAGCATCACCATAATATCGTTTAACCATAAATCAACATCCATCGGGCCTTCGTCCTCTTCTCCCCAGAACTCAGAATCTCCCAAACTTCTCAAAAGTTTTGGGATTAACATATGCGGTACTGGAGGAGCATGGGGAGGCATATGAGGTTGGAATCGAGTCAAAATGACATCAAGATCTTGCATAAAGGCTCCAAACTCTGGAACAGGCATACCATGATGTGCCAGTGTTCTAGCATTTTCAGATGGGACCAGATGCTCACTATTAGCTTCATAGCTCTCGTTACCCGACCCTTCTCTAATTTCTTGTCATGTCACTCTTCTCGAATTCGTAGAATCTGACATCTAATATAACATACATAAGGATAATACTTAAGTTAGTAAGGAGTGACATCAATCATATTCTAACTATACCCTATCAATAACCTTGACATCTTAGTGCCATGTAAACCCTTTTTACATTAAAATACACCCGATTTATACTAAGAATCGGCTAAACCTATAGCTCTGATACCAATAAATGTAACACTCATTTCCCGTATACGTTTTTGTACATGATACTTAGATGTCACATCACTTTTAATCATTTCCTCTTTTGAAAACCAGTAAAATTTTTTTTCTTTTCATAAAACATTTTAATTTAATAATAATAAAACGCTCATTAAACATTAGTATAGAAACAAAAATCTAATATTCAAACATTTTATCTTTTTACATCATTATAAATCAAATACATTTTAGAGCGTTATCATAATTCTCTTACATGCTGACAATAATATAAAAAATAGACATAGTTGTCGTACATTTACTAATGAGACAACTCTTGATTTGCGATGTCAGATGCACTCCTTGCTCTACTTGCTAAAACCTACGTGTGAAATAAATACGCGTTAAGTATTTACTTAGTGAGGCGTAATAACAATGAGGTAAATGTTCTTTTAAAACATCCATATACCATAACTATCAAAATATAAATTGATATTTCAACTCATTATAAATTCAGTGGTTTTCGCACACGTATTGCCGATACGATAATTCACAAACGTGCACACATAGTGCCAATACGAAAATTCATAAACTAATTATGAATTTATTAGGTTGCACACATAATGCCAATATTGAAAATCATAAACTTATTATGAATTTCATAGGTTGCACACATACTACCAATACGAAAATTCATACACTTATTATAAATTTCTTAGGTTGCACACATAGTGTCAATACAGAAATTCATAAATTATTATGAATTTATTGGGTTGCACACATAGTGCCAATTCGAAAATTCATAAACTTATTATGAATTTCTTAGGTTGCACACATAGTTCCAATAGGGTAAATGCAATACATACATTAAGCAAAATGCATATATGACTATTATAACATATAAGTACACAATTAATGCACTCACCTTGTATGCCTCAATAGGATGCCTTACTGATGTCTGACTAATCGGTAACTTTATCGTTGCCCTTTTTCTTGCTAGACTGATGAGCTTGATTTTGATCTACACAAGTATCAATAATTACACATACAATACAAATGTTAGTATATTTTCTAACATTTATACTTCTAATAATACTCAAAAGTACTATTATTTCCAAATTCTATTAAATTTCATCATATCTTAACATTTCAGGTTGATCGGTATCAATACCCCTCCTATGGTATCGATACTATGGTATCGATACTCCTTTTCAGTGTCGATACCATTTCTGTATTCAAGAATCCATGGTATCGATACCTTTCACTTAGTATCGATACCCACATTAGTATCAATACTAATTGCATCAGTATCGATATTGTTCATCATATTTCTTCAAATTTAAACCTATAGTATCGGTACTATTCTTCTAGTACCGATACCCTTACCACGATTTTCCATTTTTTAGCTCCATTTTTACTTGATTTTGTTTAAATAGCTTACTTTTACCTTCAACGACACCATTAAACTCACCATTACTTAACCCAACTAACATCAATAAAAACTAATATTTCAGCAAATCTCTCAAACACCCATTTTCATCAATCTCCAATAAGTCATCCATTCATTAGTTTTAATCCTCTTTAAACCTTCCTTAAGCTTCCACCACTCTTAAGGTTTCAAGAACAACCCAAAAATGAAAAGAAAAACTAGCTAAATGAAGCCTTACCTTTGGCTATGGAGGAGAGCACGAGCAACGGGGGAAGAAGAAAAGAAGAAGAGAAGATAACTTAGTTGATTTTTCAACTTTCCCTTTTTTTAAATACCCTAATTAAAATGAATTTTAAGTTCATTTCCCTTAAATGACCAAAATGCCCTTTCATTCTTCCATTCTTACTAATTAATCTTAAACCCAATTTCCTAATTCATTTCTTGTACTTTACCATTTATTCAAATTAAATCCTCCAAATTTTAAATCATTTCATTATGGTCACCGACCCAATATTTGGGGTATTATAGATTAAGCTGCTTCATGAATACAAGGACATATTTACTTGGTTCTATGAAGATATGCCAGGATTGGATACAAAATGGTGGTGATAAAATACCTTGTAACAAAAGTTGAGAAGGATGAGACCTGAAATATTGTTAAAAATAAAGGAATATGTGAAGAAGTGATTTGATGTGGGGTTCCTGGGTAAATACCCCGAATGGGTAAAAAATATTATCCAGTACCAAAGAAGAATTATAAGGTTGTTATGTATGTTAACTACAGAGATCTTAATAGAGCAAGTCTGAAGAATAATCATATAGACACCTTGGTCGACAATACTACTGGAAATTCCTTATTTTCATTCATGGATAGATTCTCTGGGTACAATCAAACAAAGATGCACACTGAAGATACGGAAAGACCATGTTTGTTACCAAGTGGGGCACGTTTTGTTACAAGGTGATTTCGTTTAGACTAAAGAATACAGAGGCAATGTACTAGAGTGCCATGGTGACATTATTTCATGGCATGATGCATAAAGAAATAGAAGTGTATGTCAATGATATTATTTTCAAGCCCAAACAGAGGAGGAACATGTCGAGAATTTGATAAAACACTTCCAAAGGTTGAGGAAATGTCAGTTGAAACATAATTTGAATAAGTGTACATTTGGGGTAACATCCGAAAAATTACTGGGTTTTGTACTTAGTAAAAAAAAGAGATTGAAATAAACCTTGAAAAAGTCAAATTAATTCAAAATTTGCCACCCCTGTAGACACAAAGAGAAGTTCATGGATTCTTAGGAAGATTGAACTACATTGCTCGGTTTATCTCACAAATGACCAAGAAATGTGATCTTATTTTTCGTCTACTTAGAAAGAATATCCAAGGGGTATGGGGTAATGATTGTCAAAAAGTATTTGAAGTAGTAAAGTCGTATTTGTCTAATACTCTGGTCTTAGTTCCACCAATCTTAGGAAAAACGTTAATTTTATACTTGTCAGTCTTTGAGAACTCGATGGGGGTTTGTATTGGGGTAATATGACCATACTGAGATAAAGGAAAGAGCAATCTACAACTCAACAAAAGTTTACTAATTGTGAGGCGAGGTATTCACTAATTGAAAAGTTGTGTTGTGCATTGTTTTGGCTAATCGTAGACTCAGAAAGTATATGTTATATCACACCACCTAGTTGATCTCCAAATTGGACCCTTTGAAATATCTAATGGGTGTATCAGCTCTTTCTGGAAGATTAGCTCCTTGGCATATCCTACTATCAGAATTCGACATCTAGTATGTAAGTTAGAAAGTAGTTAAAGGGAGTGCTATAGTAAATTTTATAGCAAGTAGAGCTTCTGAATAATATGAAGCATTGAATTTTGATTACCCTGAGGAAGATTTAATGGCTATATCAATAGAAGTAGCAAGCAATTCAAAAAAATATATACTGGAAGTTTAATTTGATGGCGTAATTAATGCTTTGGGATATTGAATAGGGGTAATTCTCGTCTCACCCTAAGGAGACCACTATCCTTTTACCAGTCGGTTGACCTTTGACTACAAAAATAAGATATATGAGTACGAAGCTTGTGTTTTAGGTCTTAGAGTTGTTATCGAGTGCAAAGTAAAAACACTTAAGGTGTATGGGGATTCATCTTTGGTGATTTATCAACTTAGAGGGGAATGGGAAACAAAAGATCCCAAACACGTGGAATATCATAAATTGGTCATGGAACTAATTGAGAAATTCCAAGAAATAGCATTTATTTACCTTCTTAATGAAGAAAATCAAATGGCAGATTCCTTAGTTACCATGAAAACAACTTTTAAAATAAACGAGCATCTGAAATGAGTCACATCAAAATGCATGGTTATGAATACCCAGTTCATTGTTGTAATATTGAAGAAGAGAAAGATGGAAATTCCTGGTATTATGATATCTTGTAGTACATCAGGTATTAAAGATATCATGAGGAAGCAACCAAGAATGATAAAAGAACCATAAGAACAATGGTTGTCGAATATGTTGTGGATGGTGAGATATTGTACAAGAAAAGCCCAGATCAAGTCCTATTGAGATGTGTCGATTCCAATGAAGCTAAAATGATTATTAAAGATATACACGAAGGTGTATGTGGTACCATGCCAATGGACATACCCTGGCTAGAAAAAAAGAGACGAGGTATTATTGGTCAATAATGGAAACCAATTGCATCAATCACGCCAAAATTGTCATAAATGCCAAATATATAGAGATAGGATTCATGCTTCTCCTCACACATTGCATGTCATGACAACCTCGTGGAATTTCTCTTTGTGGGGCTTGGATGTCATCGTTTTATTTTGGGTGGAAGCAACCTCTTATGCAAATGTTACTCAGTAAAAATTTTGTAAGTTCTCGAAGAAATAAACTTTTTGTTAATATGGTTTTCTAGAAATAATCATCACAAATAATGCCCTGAACTTGAACAACAAGATGATGGAGGAAGGTTGTGCACAGTTTAATATAAAGCATCATAACTCCACCACTTACCATCCAAAAATGATGGGGCGATAGAGTCAGCTAATAAGAAAATCAAAAGGCTTGTGGAAAATATGACCGAAACTTAAAAAGATTGGCAAAAGAAATTACTATTTACCTTATTTTGTTATTGGATTCATACGTACTTCGATTGGGGAAACTCCATTTTCCTTGGTTAATGGAATAGAAGTTATGTTACCAATTGAAGTGGAAATTCCTTCAATTTGAGTTATATCAGTGGTGAAGCTAGATGAAGCGAAATGATTACAAGCTAGATATGACCAGTTGAATCTGATTGAGGAAAAGATATTGAAAGCCATATGTTATAGTCAGATGTACCGAAAGCGTATGATGAGGGCCCACGAATAAGAAGCTTCGTCTATGAGAATTTCATGAATGAGATATGGTACTTGGAAGGATCCTACTAATTCAAAAGAATTTTCAAGGGAAATGAATGCCAAATTGGGATGGGCCATATGTGGTAAATAAAGCCTTCTCTAAGGGAGCTTTGATCCTTACTGAGATGGATAGACCAGAGCTACCAAATCCGATGAATTTTGATGTTGTCAAGAAGTACTTCACTTAAAGAAGAAAGCAAAGGAAATAAGAAAAAAAATTACATAAAAAGGGGGTTCAAGATGAAAATCTATGAAGGGAGTCTTGAAACCAAAGGAGGTCTCAAGTTGAAAATCGGAAAAGGGCGGCTTGAGTGTTATTCAGGACTCACGTAAGATAAATGTCTTGGATTGATTTGGAATAGGCCATCAATTCTTAAAATGAAATATTGTAAAGTTGTAGAAGGATTCCAATTTAAATGATAACATCAGGTGGAAATTAGATTTGGGACTCATGATTGAAAATGTCTTAACGGGAAAAACCAGAGGTTCAACTGAATGCAGATGAGATTCAATGTTGGTTTTATGGAAACTAATTTTTAGAGATTTCGTATACCGGAGGGAATTTCACACACTCATGTATTGTCACAATTCTCGAGATCCTCTCCACAAAAGCTACATTTGAGTTATTTTACGGCGTTCTAGTTCAAAGGCATCCTTACTCTTGATATCTGGGAGCACCTATTTGATTTAATTTTATTTCTTTTAGCAAAAACTCTTTACATGTATCTAAATAAAAGAAAGTATTTTCTTTGTTAGCTCTTCTTTACAAGCATCTTACTTTGAAATTAAATGCACGTAGTTAACTGAGTTGAAAACATGAGATCAACATGTATTATTGTGCAAAAAGTTTTGAAAAAAATGTAAGTGTTCTAAAGTTGACAAAGGTTTTAGCATGAGTCTTACGTGACATCTAGCTAAATGACTGGAACATTGGGGTGTCTTAAGGATTCCAATAACACAGAGGTGTTTCAAAATCTTTATCACCAATAAAGGAGGTGAGATTTAAAGCGTAAATAATGTTCAGGGAAAATAGAACAACATTCTTTTTTGCTAGAGGAGTCCATATCCAAGCAACATGCATAAGATCGCCACTTGGATAAGAGAGCCACTAGCAAACGGTTGATCATGCAGATTGTTTGACTTCAAAGAAAATCATATTCAATCGAATACCTAATTGATAAATAACGTGAGTTGAGGAACCTATGGTGCTAATATGGTATGAGATTAGATCGAATTCGAGAAGCGATCAACAAGAGAAAAATCTTCCCCCAAAGATTAAAGTGTTAAATTGTTGCATACATGTCAGACATAAGTAGGAGTATAACATTCATTGTTCCATACATGTTGAAGACCAATAGTAGTAAAAACTTCAAGATAGAAGTAGTCCATTCCAAACCCTAAGATTAACGGATTCATAAGCCGTCTGATCTTCCTAAAGTATAGCACAGCAGATCCATTCTTCCAAGATTTGATCTTCTTTGAAAAATTATGGAGCAAATCTACCTCGATTCAATATTCCTTGAAGAGTAGTGCAATAATCAAAAGTCTTAGGTCTAATCTTCCCTAAAGAGTAGCAGAGCAAATCTCATTTCCAGATTTGATCCTTCTTGAAGAGCAATGGAGCAAATATACCTCAATTCAATCTTCCTTGAAGAGCAGTGAAGCGAATCAAAAGTTACCAGTTTTGATCTCCCCTAAAGTGTAACGAGACAAATCCCATTTCCAAATTTGATATCCTTTGAAGAGTGGTGGATCAAATCTACCTTGATTTAACTATCCTTAAAGAGCAGTGAAGTGAATCAAATTTTCATATATGATCTCCCTTGAAGAGAAACGGAACAAATCAAATCCAACCTGCCCTAGAGTTGGAATGTAACATTCTCCTTCTAGGTCCATTTGAGATCTTAAGTTACCCAATCTGACAAAATTGGCTATATTTTGATCTTCGTTTTATTCTTATTATACAAAAAATGAACAAAAAAGAGTAGCTATAGATACCAGCTTTCCTCATGTTTTATATAGTTTTAAAATTGTTTTAAAAATAGTGTATATATATAACTTTTAAAAATAAATATAAGTACATATACATTCTATATAGTTTTAAAAAAAATATTAGTATATATTATATCATTTTTATTTATTATTGTTATTATTGTTATTATTAATATTTATTTTATTTTATTTTCTATTTTGTTAAGTATTATTAATTTATTTTTGAAAATTTCAGGTCAAGTTGTCTGTCAAACAGTCCATATTTAAGGCCCAAGTTCAGTCTACAATCCAACTCAAGTTTCTAAGGGAGCCTATGTGAACAAAGAAATCGGCCCAGAAAACCAGATTCAGCAAAAGCCCAAAGCAGGCCCGTGAGCAAGACCCAACAGCTAGGGTTTCAGGAGAAGTCTTTCAAGAAAACAAGGGTTTTACCCGAGCTTAGCGCTGCGCGTTCAGAGCTTACGACCCAGATTAAATGACCAAATATCAAGATTAAGGTTAAACCCTATAAGACCCACGCAGCCAAATTACGACCGTTAGATCCGGATTCAAGATCTAACGGTCCAAAATGACTCCAAACATCTTTCGTGTGTGGTTTACGCCAGATCCCCAACAATCCAAGCCGTTAATCTTAGAAGCAACGAACCATCATCACCATTGATGCTTCCATGAAACGAGCCTCGTCATTAGTAACTGAACCCCAAAAGTCCCAGCCGTTCATCCAGGAGTAGTGAACTCATCACCGTTGATGCTTCCATGACACGCGGAAATCCCTCTGCATGGCAGAGCCCTTCCATCCTTCATTTTATAAGAGAGAACAAAAAAAGTAAAAGAAGGATCTTTATATCACAAACAAATCTCGTCCCCTCAATCGGTCCATGCAAGCAACATCTATGGCTCTCCCCTTGCATGCAAAGCAAAAAAAAGCATAAGTTAAATGGAGAAATGATCTCTTTCAGTTAAGGGTAAAAGCGAAAGAAAGAGAGCCCTTTTTTCTCTTTAGAAGAAGATATAAACCATTGGAAAAACGGAGAGAGGGGGCTTTTTCGAAACAAAAAAAGGGGAAAATGGAGGGAGGGAAAAAAACCTTTACCTCACTGGGTATCCTTCATCAGTGTCTTCGCTGGACGAAGAAGAGTTTATTGCTGGTCCAAGTTAGTCCTAAAAAACCCTTTTCGTCTTCTGCTCAGGGGGTGATCTAGGGAGTGGGTTTCTGGGCATTTTAGGGTTTGATTAAGGAATTTCGGGTTTTGATTTTGGGTTTGTTTTGAGGTTTATGGATCTAAGGGAGTCGTGTAATGGTCGGTTACTCCTCGTTGGAGCAGGGAGAAAACGGTGGTGAGAGATTTTTGTCGTCAGGCTTCCTAAAGGAGTAGGGAGACGAGAGAAACAGAAGGGAGCGACGGGAAGAGTGAAACCAAAATGGGGACTTAGGGTTTTCTGAAACCCTAAAAGGACTATATATCAGACCATGGAAACGCTGTCGTTTAGAAGAGAAGGGGATGGATTCAGCGTGTTTTCGAGAGTGAGAGAATAGCTAGTTTGGTCTTCTTTTAGTTTGTAGCCTTGCATTTTAGTCACTCAATGAAATTTGGATTTTTATATTTCGAGCCTATGATTTTCTTTTTACTTTGTTTTCGTCCTTGCTCGTTTGATGATGCATGTATGTGGTTATTCTGATTTTGACTGCTAATTTAAAAAATGTTCAATAGGGCTTTCATCCTTGCTTGTATAATATTAATGATAACTAGTATTTAGGGTCTGGAGTCTTGCTTTGTATTCATTTTGGCCATTGTTTCATGGTTTAATGTTTAATTTTTTTTTTAGATTTATTTTTGTAATACCTCGAAAATTCTCCAAATTCAAACCCTAAAATTTGGGAAAGAAATCCTTAAATCTCTAATTTTTATTCAGTGGCTAATTCGGAAATAAGGTGAAAGTTGAAGTCAGTTTCAGAACTTTAAGGACTACAGGGACTAAGGCTACAGTTAACTCTCTTTTCGCTTTTCTTATCTGATTCAATCCTGCCGCTGCTCTATTCATTTGTTGACATTTTTTTTACTTCTTTTTCCCTCAGTCATCATCGAACGTTACGCTAGATCGTCGGCGTTACCAACCGACGCACGACCCTTCTTCTTTTGACGTAACAGTAATTCGTTGCCATCTTCTTTGATAGGAATAACGAGAGCTTCAAACGCACCATCGCCCTATGTTGCCGTCGTTGGCATTGTCATAGTTGGAGCTTCACATGGGAGGTCGAATCGACATGTTTGGTCGTTGTCTTCGTTGCTGGTCGGAGCTATCACCTTCGACAGTCGCACCATGGATGGCTTTCTATGTCGCTGTTTCCTCCTACTATTGCTGCGAACCTCCCCTTGTTGTCGGCCACACCGTGGGTGGCAGTGGGTGTCACCAGCAACCCCCTTTTAATCGGATAATCCCTATATATCGAGCTGACAACCCTTTAGCTATACCGACAGTTCCTTATATTAGAACCAAATATCGCTGTCAGTTTTCGATTCGAAGCAGAAATTAGTTTGTAGTTGACGTTAAATTATTCTTAATCTGGAATTGGTATTTTTGGGTCTTAAATTTGGACATTTCGGTTTCTGCAGGAGATCGAATCGAGAACTGAGTTATCACCCTATTCGCCGTTGTCAACTCAACCGATTTGGGTTACCAGAACTGATCGTCATAGTGAAAAATTAGTAAACTCGATTTGGTTTTTTTACTACGATGGAATAGTAAATTATTGTTAATTATTTCATAGGAACTGATTTGGTATGATCCATTGTTTCAGCTGACCGTGGGAAATACTATTATTGTCATTAGCTATTTTATGAAACTGTGTCTCTATCTGGTGCTATATATTTTGTGTTGATTGATTGTTTAAAATTATTTTTGAGCATGAATGTTATGTGTAATGTTTCTTTAAATATAATTCTGTTGAGCATGTTGTTTGGAAGTTGGTTTCGAGCATGATGGTTTTTGATATTGTTGTTTCAGTTGGAATTCAGAAAATTATGTTACATGACATGTCATATTTATCGAATTCGAATTATTATTTGTGTTCGGACATTGGGTTCATGTAATTGCATTCTCATTCGGTTCAAATCATAATTCAGATATATAATATTCAAGTATGTGTTTTTCGGACCGGATTGGATATTGAATACGTGTGTCATTTGCATAGATATTGAGACGAATTCTGATATAGGAAGTTCAATGCATTTACTCGACGGGGTGAATGTCACTTTTTAGATTCAATGGTCTCTGCATCTATGGTGGACTCCACTAATTTTGTGTGGGTTGGAATTAGTGTAGTTCTGGAAACCTACTCTTCTAGGCGTGGCAGGAGCACGAGCGAGTACATGAGCATTTGCATATCATTTACATTATGATTACCGTTGATGATTATATTATTGTTGTTCGGGTTATGATGTGACTTTTGTTTGTTGCACATTAGACACACTAATCCTTGTAGATTACTCCCCCTTAGTTTCTTCTTTTAGATTCCAAGCTAGGTGAACAGTACTTGGAGTTCAACATTATTCCATTTTCATTGTTTTTGTAGTATGATATCTATTCGAACTTTCTGATTATTATTTTGTTAGTATTTATTTGAGTAATATTTATGATGTTTAAATATTTTTGGGACATTGGATATAAATTTTGGACTTTGGGTCTAACTTTGAATTTTATAAACGTTTGGTTTATGTTTAATTATTGTTAATTTATTTAAGTTACACTAAGTGTTTGAAATCAGTAAATGCAAGGAAAATTTTTAAAGTATTTAAAATAATGTTTGGGAAAGGTTTTGGGAAAATTTAGTTAATGGGCCTTCTGGATCCGGCATGTTTCGTCTATATCAGGTAAAGGGGTTACATTTACTTATAGCTCCTTCTAATTTTGCGTTAGTTAAATTATCCTTATTTTAAAACTATTGATTTATATATTTAGTCCCTATATTTCCTTTTATTGTTTTAGTCCTTTTTATATATGTGTATATTTATTTAATATATCTTGACTCTTATTGTTATTTTAGTTTACATATAATTTATGTATATTTTATTTTATTTTATTATTATTCATTTATGCGAATTTTATTTATGTACGTGTATAGTTTATCGAAATATAAAGAGATATTAATTTGTGCGGATAATTTATAGATACACGCCTTGATTGGTAAAGAGTGTATCTTCAAGAATTGTTAATATAAAATGGTACATTTTTACTCAAATAAATTTTAATGATTTATCTAAAAATCGAGACAATGTTATTTCGTAAGAAGAATTTAGGGAAATGCACCTTAACTGACGAGGAGAGTGTTCTTGAGGATTCTTTGTGAACTGACATCCTATTTACTCGATTTTTTTTATATATTAAGCATATTTAGTTTAATATGAAAATTAAGACAATGTTTTTTTATGTGGGGAATCCATAGAAATACACCTTAACTGGCAATGAGAGTATTTCAGAGGATTGCTAGTATAAAAGAGTACCCTTTTTAAATTTTTATTTTTATTAATTTTAAAAAAATGATCACAATTTAAATACTATTCGAAGTTATAATTTTCAAATATAAAGATGATATAATTAGTTAGGTACCAATGGACTTCGTGGGGATGCTCACCCTTCTCTACGAGTAATCAACTCTTGAACCCACTTCAAGATGATTTTCTGGTTTAATATAGACTAGTTTCATCTTTTTACTTAATTTTTCCTAAAAATTATTTTAACAGATATTTTTTAGTATTCGACCTACCTAACTTAAAGGTCGATGGCGACTCCAATTTTTTTCAAAACCCGACTTTTAAAATTAAGTTAATTTTGATCATGTCAAAGACCCCTAAGTCAAAGAACTTAAGACCGTTTCGACATACATGTATGTAATAATTTGAATAATCATTTTAGTATTATTCTTTTTTAGAATACTTTAGCCCTCATGATTCATGGTTGAACGAATTTCATTGATAGATGTGACATGTGGTAAGTCCTATGTGTCTAAAATGGTTATTGGAAACTACCATGTGTACATAAATAATGATGTGACACATGTCACATACAAATTTGATATGCACATTGATTAAACAATAACGACGCATCTCAATAAAACATTTAATATCATGGGGAATCTTTTTCTTTTGTTGTGAATTAAAGTCATGAGATAAGAGTCCACTTAAAAAATTGACATAATCCGCGTATCAAGGCAATGTTGCAGCAACAAATAATTCATCAAAGTTTGATATTGTGTCAAGGCAATGTTGTGGCAACAGATAACTCATCAAAGTTTGATATTGTTATAGCAACAAATAGTTGCTCATATGGAAAGCTCTACTGAATGAACATGTAACATCCTGAGTTATAAAGTATAAATTCGACTAATCGAATATGATTTTCAAATAATTATTATTTTAGTCTATATTAATGGTTTCTAAAGTTTTAAAGTATTCAATAATCTTTCATGAACTCAACCTTTTGAGCATTTTATCAAATATTTCTACGAACTTATTTTATACCGAGTATATTGAATGATTTTGAATATCGAGTGATTAATCTTAACATGATTGAAATATGATATCAGGTAAGTATCCCGTAATTATTTTAAAGTACTCGATTTTTATAAGTCTTTAAGAAACTTGATAAAAGATGAGCAAAGACTTTATTTCAGGTTTCAAGCATAAAGGTGGTACACATTGAAATTTGAATTGCTACTTATGTTTCCTAAAGTTTAGTGTTTCAAGTGTAAATGCATGTTTTAAATTCAATTTGTGACATTTTTGTGTTAACATGTGTTTTAAAGGTGTTAAGTGATCCTAATAAACCTCATAAGCTTTAGAAAAGAAGTTGGACTCAAACTAGAGTGCTACGAGAGGATTTGGAGTGATTCTCGAGCTTGAAATTAATCATTTCTAGATTTTGGTATCAATACTGGAAGAACATTACCAATACCATTTTAACGTGGAAGAAATCTAAAAAAATGTCTTAGGATATCAATAGTGTTCATGTAAGTATCAATACTATTCACATAGTATGGGTACCAATGTTTGGGTATCGATACCAAGGGTATTTATCAAAATTTCGAAGCTGAAAATAATATCGATACTCAATGTAAATATCAGTACCAATGAGTGAGTATCGATTACTATGATATTTATTGATACATCAAGCTATATATATACCGATACTCAGGTGATATCAATACCCAAGAGTTGTGCTGATACCATATACCTATATCGATAATCGTTGCTTTAAAAGTCAAAGTTAGATTTCCAATTTGAATGTGGGACGAAAGTATGATCCGTAAAAAATGAATGGTCTAAAAAAGGCCCAATTGTGCTATTGTTATTAAAGATACTCATAAGTTTGAGAAATTACAAAAATATCCCTGAACATTAGAAATACAGAGTAAAGAATAGGTAGTATGTAAATCACTCTCAAGCTTAATGTGAAATTGTGTCAAAGTGGAATGGTAATTCTTAAGTCATAAGCTTTTGATGACTAATGTGCCTCGCTTAATTTCATTCTAAGTGTGAGAACGAGTCACGATATGAAGTGAGAGGAAGTCTTTAATTGATCATTTGTGAATCGATAATTGTGCATGATCCTTTTGTGAATTGTTCTTGTGATAATATGATTATAAGGCCTACAAGCTTCATTGTTTATATTGTTTTTGAATGTTTAGTCTGATGCTTTGTGAAATCAGACATATTCAATTATTCATCCTCATGATTTTATGAAATTGTAACCGAGGTTATGTAAGATCATATTTCCACCACCATGTCTGAAGTTATGTGAGATTGGGTAGCCAAATGTACTCGTGTGACAAGAATCATTATTGATACCATGTGATATTTGATTATCTACCTCAATAATCGATGTTATGTGATATCAAGTGTCAGGCCGTTTTTTTAAATTTTAGTGGCTGGGGTGAAAATAGAAATTAGGCCCCTAATAACAAGTATAAAAAATTGAATTGTAAGAACAAACAAAACTAAATAATTTTACTTGTAAATTGTTTTTATATTTCATTTAATAAACTATTTAATAAATACATTAAATTTTAAATAGAAAAGATTAAATTTTTTTATTAAACGTCCAACTACTCACACAAAACAAGCATAGTCCTCTTTTAAAAAGGTACATGTTAGATTCTAACTTTCTTCATCTTGTCAAAAATAACAAAGACTAATTAAGAGCAAAGTAAGAAATAATTTAAAAATACATTAACTTTTCCGTTAATTTTTTAATGGCGGATAGTAAAAAAGAATTTTAAAATAATCGGAAGACCAAAACAGAAATAAATAATAGATGAATAACTAAATAAATATTTATCACCTTTAATTATATGTGAATTTACAATTTTAGACCCGTACAAAAGGGGTCCTGGGCGACCACCCTTTGCCCATGCTAAGGGACACGCCTGTCAAGTGCCTTGGCTTATGTATATGTGTTAATGCGATTGATGTGTATATGCGTTGGTAGTAGTAGACGGTGAAGCCCAGCATGTGAATGATATTGACGTTGCACAAATGTACTATTGATATCATTGTATACCTATCTCGTTCCTCTTACTTATATTGTCTAGCATGTTTATGTTTATGAACCGCAAAGTAGTATAGTAGATGTGAGTTTTTGAGTTTTGTTAGCTTAGCGTTCGAATGTTTCGTTCACAATCAATAGATTAAATTATCGATGAGCATCATCACTATGAGTTCCATCCCCATCGGATATCAGATTATGTGTTAATGCGATTGATGTGTATATGCGTTGGTAGTAGTAGACGGTGAAGCCCAGCATGTGAATGATATTTGACGTTGCACAAAATGTACTATTGATATCATTGTATACCTATCTCGTTCCTCTTTACTTATATTGTCTAGCATGTTTATGTTTATGAACCGCAAATAGTATAGTATAGTAGATGTGAGTTATTGAGTTTTGTTAGCTTAGCGTTCGAATGTTTTCGTTCACAAGTCAATAGATTAAATTATCGATGAGCATCATCACTATGAGTTTTCCATCCCCATATCAGATTATAATATCAAACTTTAGTGATTATATTATCAAACTTTTAGTGGTTATATGTATTAATAGCACCATTATTCTTATGATTTGCTTAGTAAATTCTATTTAAATTATATTCTTTTGGATTTGTATTAAGTCATCATGGAGCCGCATTTTATATAAATTATTTGAAATGTTTTGAATAAGTTATGAAATGTGTTTACATTTGAAAAAAAAATAGTTAAATTTGATGATTGCTTTGACAGTTCAATGTGACACATTAAACTCATCATATAATTATTGTTTTTGGGTGTTACAGACAATGTCAATTACTATAAATTAGTTTTCTTTATCAATAGCGTTATCATATTCTGATTACAACTAAGATATATTTTTGAAAGAGAGCTTTGTATGCTAAAAACATATACAAAATAAGACAATGATATGAACCTCGTTAAAAACCATATCCATGTCGAAAACAACCTTATAAGTGATAAGTCTCAAACTAATAGCAAGATTCATACCAACTCAATCTACCACAGTTCAGGTAATTCTAACAGAAACCAACCTGAAATACACTCATCAAACAAATCGAACCGATACCAGACCCTTCGGTAATGTTTGGAAATGAAACCAAACTACTCAACCAACACTCTACAGCACCCAAGCAACAAAAGAAGAACTTCAAATAATTTTGATCAAGTGACACACAGTAACTTTTCAAACATCTAAAGAACTTCCCTAACATCTAAGGAATAAACATCAAATCCCTAGAACCAAAATCATTCATATACATCATAGAGGTCAGCTAGAACTCAAGTATAAGTCTTCAACTATACTTAGTCGGGATAGTAAAGGCAGTATGACATGGGATAGTAAAGACAGTATGACATTACACAAAATCAAAGCTTGAAGGGAAAAACAATGGATTTGTACCAACAACCAACCCTCAGCATAGCTAAGTCAAAGATACGACCTTTATTGCAACTTTTATTATTAAACATGTCATCATTTCTACTTAGCCAAGAGTCCATATGAAAACAAGAAAGTCATCCTTCAAATTGGCTAACAAGGATTTTGTCAGAGTTATGATCACGTGCATATGAGTGCATGGATGAGATTTTCTGTTATTGTATAGTTCAAGTTGTTAGTTTGTTATGAGTTGGTTATATTTCTCATGTATAAATTGATACTCTCTAGCTCAAGAGAGGATATGTCTTTGTTAATAAAATTGCAGAGAGTTCTATCTCTCATTTGTTCATTTCTCTCTTTTCTTGAGGTAGCTCAAACGCTATCTTGTCAGATTTACCGATTGACAGTCCAATAAGCAAGGAAATATTGTACGTTACTTCGGAAAATTAGATTGATATTCCACAGTAGGCACCATCTTGTCGAATCCTCCACATGACCTGACAATGGTAGAAAAAATGATTTACCGTTTCCTACTTTTTAAGGCAAAACACGCAGAGGTTAGAAGCCAAACCAATGACTTCCCGAACAAATGGGCTTGTATATCCTTGTCTTCACTATATTTTGACTTGGTTTGTGTCAAGATTATCTCTTCGGATGTGGCAAACGATATAGGGTTTATTTGATTTATGCAGTTGGGCACTCTTTTCCTCTGGTAAACTCAACACCTTGTGTTGATTAGGAGTGGGTTTTAATGAGTCCGATTTTCCTTACTAAAACTAGAGACTAAATCTTTGTAAAACAACCTTCAAACGAACGCCTCACTTTGGATGGGGCTAAATGGCATGACAACTTTTTACAGGCGCAATTTTAGAGTCGGAAATTAAGAAAAATCTAGAAATATTTGGAGTCATAATCGATATTTGAGGTTAGGTATGTTGAGTTGCCGGAAAATGTCCTTTTAAAGTATTTAAATAATGTTTTTTTAAAAAGAAAGAGTTGGTCTGCATATTTTTTTTTAGAAATTTTAGGTCTCGAAGTCAATTACGCTCGGGGAAGGATTAGCACTCCTGTAACTTTCAGAATCTATACCTTCAATTACATGTTGTCCCTAATATTAAGAATCTAAGAATTCGAATATGAATTTAATTAATCATTGTTTATTCCTAAAAATATTAAAATTTATTAATAAATAAATGTAAAAGAAATGCACATTATTATTTATTCCAACTAAAGAAAATTAATCTCCATTTGTATTAAGGTAATTATTTTTTATTTTAATTGAAATAATAAAATATCTTCATTTCCTAAAAATTAATGAAGAAAATAATTCCCTAAAATCCATTAACATAATTATTCTCATTTTTAATTAAAATAAAAATATTGTCATTTTTCTTAAATTTAAAAGGAAATCCAAAAAAATTATAAACCTAGCTAATAAAGAAAACTAAGTCTATATCAATTATCATTTTGTTATTGAAAAAGAGAGGATATTCTTTTATTTAAAAGACAAAAAATACGCTCCTGACATAAGTTAAACGACGTGTCATCGATAATTTAAATAAAGGAATAATTTTTTTTATTTATTTTATATTAATTTGAACCTATTTTAAATTTTAGGGCGTCCATTGAATAAGATTTTAAGAGAATATAAACTTAGAACGTTAGTTCTAAACATAATTGTTTCTAATTTAAAGAACCTAAGATTAAGGTTCAAATTAAAAGTTTTAATTATAAAACTAAAATAAACTAAGTATAGGATTTTCAATACTAGGCTACCCAAATTCTAATTAAAAACTAATTAAAGGATATTAAGAATTTAAAGGTTCTAACTAAGATTAATCTAATGATTAGATAAAGCTTTCTAGATTAATAGTATATTAGTTAACTGGGACATATAATCAAGGAATTAACAGAGCTAATTAAAATAAAAGTTAAAATTAAAACCAATTAAAATCAAATTAAAGAAAAAATAAATCCGATTGAAACATGGAGGATGACATATACAAATAAACGATGGCTAAAATGGAAGAGATGAAAACCAAGGGCTGACGCCACTAGCCCAAAGTCCAGGGACCCACGTTTGAGTTATCCCCAAACTTTAACCCAATAAAAAAAACTAAAATTTAAAATGCCTCATTTTCCACTAAAATTTTTCTGCTCTCTCTCATTTCTCTCAATGTTCCCCCTCTCCTCTCTCCCTTCTTCGAAGTTATTTCTTTTCATCCAAATTCATTAAAAAAAAAACCCACTTTAGTCCTTCATAACACCTAAATACCTAGATTTTATGTTTTTAAGGATATAAAACTAAAAAAAAAAACTCAGAACTCTTTAATATTCTTCCTCCTTTCTATACTTTAATCCTGTAACTTCCTAGACCTAGCCTAGGTGTTACAACTGAATCAGAATAATCACACGACCTCAGAAATAGTTTACGAATGATAAGTGTTTAATAATTAAAAACATTACCAAATACGGAATCAAAATAAGCACATACCACAATTTAGATATGTGAAAGAAAAAATTTAACCCTACACAATATGAAATAGAGATCACACACCTCATAGCCAAACTGGTCTTATACCTAGATATCTGGAAAAGCAAAAACAGAAACAAACGAGCTATAACGCTCAATGTCCTCTATAGTAAATAGATATCAGTGACATTTCATAATAAATAATAAGTAGTTTAAATTCATATATAGTGAGCCAATTGAACGTCGCAAAAAGGTTATAATAGAAAGTTCATATAATATTGACTAAGTTGTATGCTTCCCATGATTAGTAATACTAGGTCTCGCTGCTTGGGAACACGTATCTTGAGATAGGCAAGCATAATCGAACTAAGCCGAGCAAAGATAGTCAAGATCTACCAGAAAATGATACCGATATACGTGATCATCTTCAAGAAATAGCTTCAAAAAGTGAGTCCAAAGTCTCACAATTTACTGAATAAAATTATGACTTAAAGCAATAAGTGACATAAAACAAGGATTTCAGATCAGAATTTGATAAAACAACTGTAGAAACAGATCGAAACGTAAAAAAAATAAAAATAGGGTCAATGGGAAAAGTTGTCAAAGGGTCGACAGGTAAACGGGTCTGGTTCCATCACTCGATTCAGGGCTGGTTAGGTAGACCAGTACAAGGTAATTCGGTCAGACCGGTTCAGCAAGATCGATTTATTATTTAAACTACCGGAAACTTATCCACCCCACACCGCACAAACGACATTCACAACAGAGTACTCACAGTCAATGAGGGTTCAGAGAAATCACTTGAATATGTACAAATAACATATAACCATTTGATACTTAATAAGGTTCATGGAAAACTGATACAAATACTTATTCAAAGTTACAAAACTGACAAATGGTTGCTTGAGAAGGAACCATATCCAAGTAACGCTGCAGTAAAGAAATGCCAATTTATAATCTAAATTTGAGGTGTCTATCATCATGTGCATGGTTTTCAGAACCGACCGGTTAGTGAACCGATCATGCTGTCAGTTCACTGGTTCAATCGGTCGAACCGGTCCGACCGATCGGAAGAACCGGACGACGTTATAATTATTTAAAAAATTAAATAAAAATACCAAAAATATTTAATAAAAAATATATTTTTTATATCACAAGTCATATTCAAAGCAAGTCATACTATATAAGTTAAAAATCATAAAATCTGTGAAACAAAATAATTCAAATTAACTACAACATATTTAAGGTAAAACATATTAATGATATTTGTTTGGTTTAATTTTTTTTTAAAAACAATCTCACATGGCTAAGAAACATAGAAGAGCATCCCAAAAGTCTAAAGAGTAAAAATATGAGAACAAAACAATCCCACATGACTAAGAAACATAGAAGAGCATCACAACTAACTTCTATAAATAATAGAGGTAATTTGGCATTCAAAATCATAGAGCCTTTTGGTGAGCATTGAGTGAACTATTCTTTCACTTTAATCAAGCTTAAATTTTAGGCTTCAATCGAGTTTCTAATTTTTTTTTTAAGTTCAACCCTTTTTGAGTTCAAGTTTTAATACTATATTTCGAGTTTGAGTTGAACTTGATAATTTTTAGCTCGTGAGTTTGAGTCGAGTTGAGTTTACTTTTAAAGTTTTCAAGTTCGAGTTGAGCTCAGCAATACTCGAGTTCGACTTGGTTCGTTTAACAAACGACGTTGTTTGGTTTAATTGTTTTTTAAAAAAAAACAAAATTTCCAGTTTTTTCTGATTTTTTCCGATTTTCAGCCAGTCCGGTTCGAACAGTTCAGCGGTTCTGGCCGATTCAATAGTAGCGGTTTAACCGGTGTAAATTGAATCGAACTAGACAACAATTCCCGGTTGAACCGGCCGATCCGGTCGGTTTTCAAAACAATGATCATGTGCTTTCTTAATTAGGATTAAATAATACTCTCTCAATAAATAAAAACTCGTACCTTTTTAAATCTATATGGAGATCTGATTTCAGTTCAAATTTTCACTTTTTTGGGATTTCTTTTTACAGCCTTCTGCTCATTTTTTATGCTAGGTTTCATTTAATCGAGCAACCTCTGTTCTTTGTTTTTTCACGCTCGCCTTGGACGGCGGAGGCATCTTTGTAACAGATCTGCTCTTGCTTCCTTCGCGGTTGTTTTTGGTTCATTTTCTTTGCATTTAACTAACCTTCTTCGTGATTTTTTATTTTTTTTAAGGTTTTACCATAATCTTCTTTGGTTTACAGATCCTTTATAGTGGGTGGTTTTATTGTTTTTCTTCATTTTTCTCAAAGAGAAAAAAGTTTGGTGAAATAATTTTGAAACGAACTTGTTGGGTGTTTTTTATTTGTAGCTCTTCAGATCTGAAGGAAGGCCGTGGTTGTTTGTTTCAAAGCACAGTTTCTTTTGACTTTTCCTATACACTCATTTCTCTCACTTTCACATAGGAAGCCTCAACTTGCAACTGCAAATCTCCAAACTACTAATCCGCTTTTTTGAATCTTCCCTTTTCCCCTTTTCTTTAATTTTTAGGGTTATCTGTTAAAAAAACCATTTTTCCTAAAAAATCTCGCTTTTGTATTCTCCTGCTAGCAACATTTGTAAAAACTGTCCTCATCCGATTGAGTTTCTCTACAACAGTGCCCGTTTGTGGACAGAGTTTCAGCTTTGTTTTTGCCTTTTGTTATCTTCAACTGGGTATATACACCAAGCATTTGCAGCCTTGTTCGAAATTTCCAAATTCCATTTCCAGTACTAAGTCAGTTTGAACAGATCCGTGGATAATTTCTTCTTCTGCTTGGTTTAATCCCTCGTTTGATTTAAGTACCGAAACTTCAGAATCTTCAGATCCCAGATCTTCCTGGGGTTTTATCATTCTTGATACTTCCATCGTAATTTGGGAAATTGGTTTAGAATCAGGGGACCGCTTATTATTATATTTTTCGCTTATTTGAATCTAACTTTCTGTATTTTAGTATTATTATTTGTTTTCAGCTCAGTTTTCTCGCACTTCCGAACGAATTTTCCAGGCTCAATTTCTTCCGCCTTGCAGTTCGATCGGACCACCTTCCTCGTAGAGCAACGATCGCCTTCGTCAGCGGTTTAATTTCTGAACAAAAATTATGGATTTTCTCTTTTTCTTCTAATTCATAAGATTTTGCATGCTAATTTCTTGATAGGTAAAGGTTTGATTTTGTGTTATAGCACGGTTTTTATCAGATTTTATCTGAACAAAGATTGTTATTTTCGCATCCACGAATTTTGATGTATCCCTTTTAGCTCTGTCGTTGTTTTGCATATCCCTTGCATTTTTTGTACTTAATATTCTTAATCTTGTTGTTGTTGGATCTGCTTTCTTTGACTTAGCTTCTTGCTGTTTTTTCTCTTGTTTTTATACTGATCTTTTTTTACCAGCTTTGGGTTTGATGTTTTCAATTAGTGAGTAGGATTTTCATTACTCTTATATCTCGTGTTACAATTTTAATCCTTTTTTGCTTAGCTCGGATATTTATTGAAATTATAAATTATAGTTCTAGATATTGGCCTATAGTTAAATAAGATAGTATTATTTTTTCTTAAATCCTATTAAGTAACCAACTAGGATTTTTAGTACTCCTCAATTCTCTAGTGTTTTATTAGTCCATCTTATGTCTTATTTGGATTCTTTTTCATAGTTCCTCATAGCTTCGGTTACAGATGATTATGAGTCATGTCATTCTTTTAGATCCCATGGGGCGTATAGGGGGAGGGCTCGACAGAGTGGTGACAAGGAGACTAGATTAAGAGTTTGCTCGCTGAATGTAGGCACATTAAATGCTAGGCTGCTGGAGCTGACCGACGTACTTAATAATAGAAAATAGATTTACATGTATTCAGGAGACTAGGTGGAAAGGGTCTCGCGCCAGAGAGTGTAATGGTACAAGTTGTGGTATTCAGGCGTAGATAACGCTAGAAATGGGTATCTTGGTAGGGTAGGAATGTAGTTGAGTTTGCAGATACCGGGGTTAGGATCATGATGATTAAGGTTATTATAGAAGAGGAAGTAGTGAATGTCCTTTCAGTGTACGCCCCACACGTTGGCCTAGGGGAGGGGAGAAACGTTGCTTCTGGGATCAGTTAGATGATATATACTTAGGAGCATTCCGGAGGACCAAAGAGTTTTCATAGGGGGACTTCAATGGCCATATAGGAAGTGCAACCGACGGGGACGGTGTTCATGGGGGTTTCGGTTATGGTAGCAGGAACGATGGGGGCGTACGTTGCTTGATTTTGCTACTGCTCACGATTTGGTGATCACTAACTCCTTCTTTAATAAGAGAGATGCGAACTTGATTACGTTTCATAGCGGGGGACATTGTACCCAAATCGACTACATCTTGATTAGAAATCAGGAACGATGGGCTTGCATTGACTGTAAGGTGTTCCCTGAAGAGGCATGTGCATCACAACACAAATTGTTGGTTTTGGTGTACCGCGTACCCCACGGGCGGAGCACTCATAGGAGGACTAAACTTGGTAAACCTAGGATCCTCTGGAAGAACTTACATGGAGCGACAACTGATGACTTAGGAGTAAGGTTTTGTCTAATACAAGTTTTGAAACTACAAACTCAAAAAATGCAGATATGTTATGGAAAAATATGGCAAATTCCATCAGATGTTGGCAAAAATACCCTTGGGTTGTCGACAGGGAAGGCCAAGGAACATAAAGAATCATGGTGGTGAACGACGAAGTCCAAACTAAGGTGAAGACAAAACAAACTTGCTTCAAGGAGTTTCTACAATGCAATGCCGACGAAGAAAGGTCGAGAGCTAACAAAGATACCAGGAGGCAAAGCGGGAAGCCAAGAAACGGTAGCTAAAGCAAAGATAAGGCATACGAGGAAATGTACAAGAGATTAGACACCAAGGAAGGACAAAATGGCATCTTCAGACTTGCAAAATCTAGGGAGATTAGGAAAAAGGATCTAGGTAACATTAGGTTTATTAGGACACAATGGTGTTCTTTTAGCGAAAGATCACGATATTAAGAGGGTTTGGGGTAGTTACTTCTTTGGCTTATTTAATGACGGTGCCTCTCCATGTAGAGATAGTATCGTTGATGGGTTAGCCGACTATCATACTACGGCTAATGACCCTACAAGTAGGATTGGGTTTGAGGAAGTCAAAATGGCTCTTAGAAAGATGGGAAGGGACAAAGCTGTCGGTCCTGATCAAATTCCTATCACTGTGTGGTTGGCCCTAGGAGAAGAGGGATTTAAGTGGTTGACCAACATCTTATTATTTTAGAGACTGCCAAGATGCCAGAGGAGTGGAGAGAGTCTACGGTGATACCAATCTATAAAATAAAGGAGATCCCCAACGTTGTGGTACTACAGAGGTATTAAACTCCTCAGCCATACCATGAAGCTATGGGAAAGGGTGATAGAGGCTAGGTTGAGACAAGTTACTAGGGTTTCGGAAAACCAATTTGGCTTTATGCCAGGCAGGTCTACCACGGAGGCGATTCATCTACTTCGACGGCTTATGGAGAATATAGGGAAAAGTCCAACTGCTTATATCGGGCGATTCGTGATATGTACTGTAGATCTACTACTTACGTCAGGACTACAGTGGCGACACCGAGGCAATTCCCGGTGGAAATCGGACTCCACCAGGGGTCGCTCTTAGCCCTACATCTTCGCTTGATTATGGACGACATCTATTGTGCGACACCAGACGGTGTACCATGGTGTATGCTTTTTTCGCTGACGACATTGTCTAGTTGCTGAAACAAAATCTGAGTTGAATAGTAGACTGGCTACCTGGAAGACTGCTTTGGAAGAAAGGTTTAAGGATCAATATTGAAAAGACAGAGTATTTATGTTCAAACTTCAATGGGAACCAAAACGATGAAGATGTAGAAGTATGCATAGAAGGACACGTTCTCCCCTCAAAAGGATTGTTTCAAGTACCTAGGGTCTATGATACATAAAGATGGGGGTGTAGATGATGACGTTACACACCGTATTAAGGCGGGATGGCTAAAGTGGAGGGCCGCTACTGGAGTTCTGTGTGACAAGAAGTCCCTCTAAAACTTAGGGAAAATTTTATAGAATGGCAATAAACCAGCGCTGTTGTATGGATCAGAATTGGGCAACCAAGAAGGATCACGTAAGGAGGATTGAGGCCGCAGAAATGAGAATGCTTCGATGGACATGTGGTAGGACTCTGAGGGATATGACGACAAACTCTGCTATTAGGATGTCCTTGGGGTGGTGTCTGTTTCCGAAAAATTGAGGGAGGGAAGACTACGGTGGTTTGGGCATGTCCTTAGGCGACTACCGTCGGATGCGGTAAGGAGGGTAGAGTCGATTACAGTCGACGGTGCCAGAAGGAAAGGACAACCAAGGCGAAAGTGGGAAGACTACTTAAGATCTGATTTGAGGGATTTAGCCCTTACCGAAGACATGACCTCTGATAGGAAAATATGGAGGCTAAAGACTAGGGTAGTCGAGTAGTGTGGGTCACATCTAGGGTGTATCTCTGTCTTCTTTAATGTCTTTGTAGTATTTTCCATGACTTATACTTTTTATACGTTTCTGTTATTGGTATTTATGAAGGATTAGAACTGGGCTTGCTAACGTTGACTTCTGTGTATCATTCTCTTCATGTTTCCTCTTTTAAATTTAGCCGGATCTTATGTTTCTGTCTATATGCAGATTCTTTCGCAGGGATTATTATGCAGATTAATTCCCGTTACAGACGCACATATGATTTTAATGACTGCATATGAATACTGTTTAGCTATGTATTTATGTATTTATTTATACATGCATTGCATTTTTCTAAATTTTAATTTTCTGACTGCCGGAGGTCTTCCACGGAAGCTACTCTCAACCTGGCGTTGGGGGTAGCCTACTACCCTACCTCCCCCTTACCCCATACATATGGGAATTGGGTTTTGTTGTTGTTGTTGTTGTCTCTCAATAAATACTTTAATAATCATCATTGTAGTTTAAATATAGAGATGACCCATGCAAATAATCAATGCGTAATCCCCTTGTACCTGATACGATCATCAAGAAGAAGTCTCTCCATTTGCTTGGTGAGGCTCTGGAGTAACCATATTAAATCGCCTATTTTCCGAACCCTAGTAGCAGTAGATGAGATGGCTGTTTATTTTCATTTCTTCATAGCTCTATAACTCTAGTGTCGAAGAACAAAACTAAACGTTAATATCTGATCATAACTTGGAAGCTCTTTGAGATGACCCCCATTTTGTCTTCCCCTCTCGTCTTAGCTTTTAGTTGCAGTTTTAAACAAAATAAAACTGTATTCCCACACGTCAATGAGTGGCGGTGAAAAAAAGAATAATTAAAGGGTAATAATAAACGATGTGAAATGACAAAAGAAAGGGGTAAACTATAAAGTGTTTCCTTAGACTTTTATATGGATCACATAATAGATACTAAGTTTGTTTCAAATTCAGATGGGGTCCTTAGGTTAATTATTGTAGCCATTTCAGTCTTTGGAAGTCAACATTTCACTTAAACTATTGAAATTATTACTAAAAAATTCCAACCCAAAACCAGGGTGTCCTAAATAAAATTCGGCCTCGAAATTTTACATGAGAGAAACAGATGAGGGAACTATTCCTCTATAGACTATTGAATCTCCCAAGTGGTCACCGAAAGACTACGGTTACTCTTCAGTACATTAACCATCGGTATACGACGACTTCTCATAATTCGATCTTCAAAGGAAAGAATCAGAATAGACTATTCCTCATAACTCAGATCAAGTCTGAGCTTAATATCCTCAACAGAAATAATATGAGACGAGTTAGTTTGATAACGCCTCAACATTGAAACGTGAAATATATTGCGAATGCACATAAGCTAATGCGGTAACTCAAGTTAATATACAAATAGTTCTACTGAATGTAAAAATCTAGTAAGGTCTAATAAACCTCAGCTCAATCATCCTTTATGCCCAAAAATCATCATTTTCAGAGTGAATCATGATGAGTTTGAGTGAGAATTCAGACAAAGCCAAACTTAACATTATTACAGGAGTTCATTTATATACTCAAATTGTTGTACAAAACCAAAATTTTATCAGAAATCGCAATTACAAACGAACTTGAAAGAATATGTAATTAAAGGACATATATGATCCATACAAGTTATTTCTTAGGAAAAATTTCATAACAAATCTAGAGATTCGGTCAGAATTTTTTAAAATGTAAAACTGAATAAAATACTAAAAATCAAACATGAATAAATTTTCTTTGAAAACAAAAATAAATTCTACGCAGGGTAGTGACATAAGACATATCATCTTAAATCAGACATAATTGAATTAATTATTGTTTAATTGCACCAAAATCGACTTCAAAATTTTTCATAACACTGAATGTCGATCGCTAATTATCTAGCGATTAATCGTTAGAGTTTAGATCTTACAACCGAAGTAATCAATAAATGTGTCTATACGACATCAGATATCCCTACCAAACTTATGTCTACATATCAAGTATTGAATATGATTAAAGAAAAGTAATAACTATCTAGAATAGCATTGGAGTCTCGATAATTTCAAAAAATACTTGAAAATCTTGCGGCATGAATTTTTTTTCAAAAACAATTTTCATGAAATCCTTTTGCAAATTTATTTTAAACAAATTTTCAGAAATATAACATCAACTGAATTAGAATAATCGCGTTGACCCCAAAAATAGTTTATGGGTGAGAATTTGTTTAATAAACTATTAAAAACATTTACCAAATATGGAATCAGATTAAGCTCATGCCACAATTTAGAGAGGTTGAAAGCAAAAATTTTAACCTCACACAATATGAAATGAGATCACACATCTGATAGCCAAACTGGTCCTATAACTGGATAATCTGAAAAAGGAAAAATAGAAACAATGTGAGCTACAATGCTTAGTGTGTCCTCTACAGTAGAATAGATATCAATGACATTTCATAAATAAATAAACATGTAATAAATAAGCAGTTTAAATTCATATGTAGTAAACCAATCGAACATCAACAGAAGGTTATAATAGAAATTCATACAATATTACCTTTCGTCATGGATAATAGGATGTGGACGTTTCCTCTGAAGAGAATTCCAGTCAGAAACAAAAATTAAAATGAGGATATAACCCTCTGAAGCAAATAGAAACAGGACGGGGATATACTCCCATGCAGAATTAGGACAAAGATATATCCCATATAGAATCAGGAAGGAGATACAATCCCATGTAGAATCAAGACGGTGATATAATCTCATGCAGAATCAGGAGTGAGATATAATCTCATGCAAAATCAAGAATGTATGCAAATATTTAAAATGATATGATAGTAATCAGAAATGAGTCATAACTCAAATACACGTAACTAGAATACGTACATGCGTACAGATAATATCATACAACATAATAGCTAACAACATTAAAGATAACAAAGGGGTCAAAGGGACACACCTGTAGCAACTAATCAGTATTGATTAAGTCGTACAATTCCTGCGATCAATAATACTAGGTCTCGTGGCTTGGGAACACGTATCTCGAGATAGGCAAGCGTAATCGAATTAAATTGAGAAAAGATAGTCGGGATCTACCGGAAAATGATACCTAGATACGTTATCACCTTAAAGAAATAGCACCAAAAAGTGAGTCCAAAGTCTCACAATTTACTGAATAAAATTATGACATAAAGTGATAAATGATGCAAAACAGGGATTTCATACCACAATTTGACAAAAAGATTTCGAAAACAGACTCAAGACTTCGAAAAAACGTAAAGTTAAGGGTCAATGGGAAAATTCAACGGTCAAAAGGTTGACGGGTAAACGGGTCTGGTTCCGTCACTCGATTAAGGGCTGGTTCGGTTGGACCAGTTCAGGGCAATTTGGTCGGACCCAAAAACGTATTGCGGCTGTCCAATTAAACTATCTTGGGTTAAATATCTTAACCGAACCAATGGTTTTTGGAAGCAACGCTTACATCTGGTGACTTCAACGACAGTGACCTCGATGAAAAAAGTAACTTCGACAACGGTGATATCAATATCTTCCTTTTTTTATTTGCTTGTGTAGCTTAATAGAGTGATGATTGGTGATGATTAGCTAGTGATTAACCTCATTTGTACTCTTCAAACCCCCTTTGGAGTTAGTTAAATAATCTTCTCCCGCTCAAAATCCGTTGAAAATGATTTTCTCGACAAACATTACTTTGAGTTAAATGCTAGAATGTTCCACTATTTTTTTTCCATTTCTTTTCGATTTTTCATCCTTAGAACAATGGTCTGTGAACGACAGGACGAAAAACAATGATTGGGCAGGATGATTGTGAACAGATGAACATGCCTGTGTAACACACATGCTAACGATGCATCGGCCATGCGCCGGTGACGTGCTGTACAACCATTGCTGACAAGGATGGCCCTTGGTCATTGGATCGAGTCTAGATCCAACAATCCATAATGGTTTTTGCTTTTTTCACTTGGATTGATGATGTGGTGCTTCTATAACGGTTACATCCAATCTTTCATCAATGGCTCTAAGTTATTTGTGCTAGTTTCACAAGTTGGCAATCCCAAAAATGATGTATAATATTCATGAAAAAAGCAATAGGCCTGACTCCCATTTTCCCCTCGAAACCGGTGGCAATGATGAAAACCTAAGTTTTTTTTTTTTAATTTCTTTTGAAATTTAAATATGTAATGGTCTGTAAATGGGTTTTAAGAATTTTCTTGTAAGATGTTGTAATGGATTCCAATATATGTAAAAATGAGCTCTCTTATTTTTTTTTTGTAAATAGACTCTAACATTTATAAAACATTCTAACATTTATCCTCATGTTAGGCTTATATCTAATACTTTGTATGTGACTCAATATTATGGACCTCTAAATATGAAAACTATACCATAAAAAACTATAAGCTATATTATATTTGTTATGCCCATGAAAATTATATACTAATATTATACTAATATACTGTATACATGTATTAATATAATAATGAATATATTATAGTATATTATACTAATGAAGATTATATGCATATGATACTAATACAACTTGTACGTAATGGTGTAAGTACAAATATATGATACATATAATATAACCATCACTCAGATAAAATGGATGATGATAGTTGCCCCTCTTTATTCATTGGTGTGAAATGAGAATGAAGCAAAGTAAAAAGCATTGATTTTATCCAGTTAACCAAAATCTTGAGCTCCAAGTACTTCTCATTACAAATCTTTTACTTTCTAATAAATGTAAGTCTGAGTGAACTATTCTATATGAACTATTCCCATTCTTTGATTGTCTTGGACAGAACAAATGAAATCTATTAAATAAACCCTCCATTCTACCACAAAAACCAAATTAAGGTGGAACAAATCCTTTTATATGAACGTCTTCTTCCTTTGAATTCTTCATTCTTCCGAAACAGAATAGATAAGTTCTTGTATATAAACATTATATTCTTCCATAAAGGTCATATTTAGGTCGAATGATTTCTTCTATAGAAACTCTTTCTCCTTGTGAAAAATACTGATTCACTTCTTTCTGTGATGAATTCAAGCAAAAACAATGACAATCCACCTCTTTCTATGATAGAATTGAACAAATTGGCGAGGTTGACCCATCTCTTTCTGTGATAGATGCGAGCCAATACAGTTGATGTTGATCTACTTCTTTCTGTGATGGTTGTAAGAACCAAAGTTGATATATGGGTCAAAGAAGCTTTCCTATATTAACTACTTCAACTTCCAACAAATTCATGGCGAATGTAATGATTCAAGAGCATCAAGTTCCTTATCAAACTCCATTTTCTATTCGGGAATCGCTTCTTTGAAATTTTGTTATTCTTGTAAAATAAAAAAAATATTTGAATGAACATGCATGGCCCTATTTGTAAATTCCTAATTATGAATGCATGTTACCTATTATATTAGTATTACAATTTTCACTGTCTTATAGGCCTCTTCTCTTATTCTTTTCTCGATAATCATTTTATAACTTCATCTTATGGTCTCATTTTGTGAGCACATCTCACACTAAGAATCAACCTTTATGCCTTCCCTTTATGTTCCTTCCACATTCGTTCTAAAGCACCATTTCAGGTTTTCACTTTAGATTCAATTTTCTCAAAGTACCCTTATGAGTTTTTACTTTAGTTTTTTCTTTTTCTTTTCTTTTTCTTTTCCTCTCAAAGCACCCTTGTGGGACTTTACTTTAGATAATTCTTTTTTCACCTTTTTTTTCTTGCAATAGTGATCCTCTTATTTGCCACAAGTAGAAAAAGTTAGCGAAACTCACTTCAATGGAAACTGAAATATCAACCTTCATTTACTAACTCCAAATCATGGGAAAAACCCTTTAATTTATCAAGCTTAACATAAACTCCTCATCAATAAACACGAGTGCCAAGATCAAGAAATACCATAGATCCATGAGCTCAAAACATCAACTTAAAATAATACCAAGAAATCTTATGTTTTAGTGTTTACACCATGTTGGCTCACTTATAAGATGCTTGAAAAATGAAAGAAACAAAGGATCAAAATGAGAAGAAATGAATTTATTGATGAAAATTTGGAATTTTTACAAAGTAATGGCAATCATAGAAAATATAAAAACCAAGAAACAAAGTATAAATGCATTCAAACATTGTTAGCACGAAAGTTTCTGCACTAATCAACTATAGAGCACTGAGGTAAGCCTTTGTTTGGAAGATTTTAAACGTCAAAATTTCTATAGACGTGAAACTCCCTTAAATACTAGACTCTCGATAGGGTATAATTGTTAAATACCTAATATCAAAATTCATTTGAGCTTCCATTTCCAGTTTTCAAATCAAATCATTCATTGGTTTCAAGACGCCCTTTGGGAATTTTCATCTTGAACCCCCATTTTCACTTTTATTTGATATTTACTTCATTTTACCTTTTCATTTTCTATTTTTTTTTCTTAAAACGTAATATTTCTTGACAGAATTCTCTTGGATGAACCATCTTGTTATGAGCTCGCATCATCCGCTCCTGATACATCTGATCATGACAGATAACTTTCAACCTCTTCTCCTCAATAAGGTTAAAATGATATCGTGAATGAGCTCATTCAATTTTATTCAACTCAATTTCTTTCAAAATCTGAAGCAATGAAATCTCAACTTTAATAGGCAACTATACTTACATCACATAGACCAAATAAAATAGTGTTGCCCCTATCAAAGTATACACTAAAGTATGATATATGAACAAAGCAAAGGATAATTTCTTATGCTAGTATTTGTAAGTATCAATAGTCTTTAAGATAATCTTATTGATATTCTTATTTGTTGCATTTACTTCCTCATTCATCATGGAATGATAGGTTGAAAAATTATGATATTTTATATTAAACTACTCACACAACTCTATCATCATCTCATTGTTTAGATTAGTGGCATTTTTTAAAATAATCCTGTAACACCCTAAATCCCAGGTTAGAAGTTTTAAGTTAACTTGAGATGGTTTAGACAAGCCTATTTACCTTGTATGAGAGCTTGGTAAATTTTGGTGTTGAGTGGAGCTTTGTTTGAGGCCTATTGGATATTAAAAAGGGAATTTTTAATATTAGCATGAAAGAGGGAGGATTAAAGGTGCAATTACCCCATTTTTCAAAGAAAAAGTTGAAAATCATTTAATGTGGGTGATGTAATGAGCAAAAATCTCTCATCTTTGTCTCCACAACTTTGTCTCATTCATTCTCTTTCATTTTTTTCTTTGCTCTTCATGGAAGCTAAGGAAATATTAAAAATTTGTACTTCTTCAAGCCTTGTCCAGATTTATTAAGGTAAGAGTTGTCATCTTCATCCTTAGAGCTTCAATGTAACCCTCCAAACACAAGTGTTGAGCCATGGTAGCCATAAATTGGTTTTAGTGGGGGTAGAGACACAATAAATTATAATCCATTTTTGAGAGACTTGAGTTTTATAGAGTTTTCTTAATTCCTCCATGAGCTTCAAAAATTAGATAATAATTAATTTTCTTATCATTGTACAGTGAAAAAGGTGGGAGATAACTCTAAGGCTTCTAAGGCTACAGGAAAGGGAAAATTCGTCCTTGATTGATTTGTTGGCTTTTTCCAGCAGCTAGGAAACTAAAGTAACACATCCAAAACTCATTCATACCATTTGCGAGTCATTAGAATGCATCTAGCTAGTGAGTATCGAGCTTGTGAAGTAAGAATGACCTTCTAGGGTAGATTCAAGCATTTGGTGTTTTCAACTTGTTTAAAGACCTTTTATGACCCATTCTTTCATACATAATATTTTAAGAATGTATAGGGACCTCATTAAGACACTTACGATAGATTAGGGAGTCATTTTTGTGCCCAAATAGAGCATTTATAGGTTTAGGTATCGATATTGGAAGAACAATACCAATAATGTTCTTCAAATGGCCTAAATAAGGGATTTTGGGCTAGAAGAATCGATAATTCATCAATGAGTATTGATGCTAGCGGTTGAGTATCATACTCGCGGGAGTAGTATTAAAATGAAGTTTATTTCACCCATTCTAGTAGTATATTTTGGTATCGATACTCGTGGGAGTATCGATATTGAGGGTAGAGTTTCGATACACACAGTAAGAGTATAGATACCGAGGTATTTTTTCAAAATATCGAAGTAAAAATTGATATCGATACTCTATTTTGAAATTATCGATACTTGGCCCAAGTCGATACTAGCCTTCCTTCTCAACTTGGGTGGGTATCGATATTCATGGGTTAATACCGATACTAAGGGGCTTAGTATCGGAAAAATCATACATTTTTTGGTAAGAAACCCAATGGACTTAGGAATGATATTGAGATACCCCAATAACATCAAAACACCATCAAATAAAACTACAAACGAGAACTTTGTTGTTATACAATTACAACAAGAAATAATATCAACTAGTACGACATAAAACTAGCCTTGGTTGATGCTCAAAACACGGTTAGGATACCTAAGTTACTTTAGAAGATTACGATAGTTTCAAGGTTTAGATTATCAGGATATAGTTAAATAAGTGTGCGAGGCATTTCGAGACCAATTAAGGCGCGAGGCCTGAACACTCGTAGGTATGGGTTAGTTGGGTATTGTATCTGATGTAGAAAATTTGAATCTAACCCTATATAGGCTAGAGGGGTATGCTTCCCGAAATGTATAACCCTTCGACGACACCATAATGTCTACCCTAGTGTAATGTTCAATATACGACTATGCTCACTTCTTTATTTGTATTCGTTAGCATGGCCATTTAATGAAAACTTTTAGTAAGGTTTAGTTGTTAGTTTGGCACTGGGCTAGTGAGCTCAACATTAGGAATTAGTTTCTGTACGTAGGTCTTTAGGGGGAGCATTCGATGAGCTTATCACACAATAGGTGTTCTAAATAGTCCGAGCAACAGAGTACGTCTTGAGTCGTATCCTTTAGAGGGAATTTATTATTCATAAACCTTATTCTACTTGATTCGTAACTTTATTTTCAAATAATCGACTGTATTATTTTGATTTGAGAGCTTCTTGATATGAACTAAACTATATGCATTTGATTTTATATTTTATTATGTGGTCTTTAAATGATGTTTACTAAGTTTTAAAGAAATTTTTGGGTTATTCACTACGGTGTGCTCTTGGGACAATCTAGTCGGTCAACTTTGTGTCATATCAGATTATGATATTACATTTCGTGGTAACAAAGTGTCATGTTCAATCGTTCATTGGACCCGTGGGTTAGAGTCAATAATTGTTTATAAGTATACATACCTCTAGAGAGTTAAGAGTATTTTCGTGTCTAGAATAGTGATAATAAATCCTCGTTCTATCTAAATTTCAAGGTTAATCCATTGATTATAACATTGCTCTGAGTCATGATAGTAGGGATGAGAGTAGAGCTTCCCTAGCTAGCAATACGTTAACGAGTTCGTCATAGATTTATAGTTTGTGTTACCCGGGGACATGGTGATCGATTAGGTAATCATCTTTTACGATCTAATAACATCCCTTAGAAATATAGTTAGGGCCATCCCAATGACACCGGTTGTACCTCCACCCATCCAGCTCTGCTATCTCCTCTCGTAGTTGCAACTCAAACATCCCTAGTTGAGATGCACTAGAGATATAAGACCATCGACTTCTATGGATCTAGGGACAATGACTTGATAGGGCTAACCAATGGTTGAGAGAGACCCATAGGATACTTCATCAGCTACACCTTACCCCTGAGGGTATGTTGGATTGTGTCACCAACCTGCTGAAGGGTGACACTATAGACTGGTGGAAGATCACAGAGTTGGCGATGGAGCTCGAGCGACCCACCTTAGAGAATTTCTTGGAGGAGTTCCTGTATAAGTACATAAGGGAGTCTCACACCGACAACTTGAGAGATCAATTTATGTACTTAACTCAGGGAGATCAATTAGTGTTCGATTATGAGAGGGAGTTTTTCCATTTGAGCTGGTATACACTAGAGTTGTTGGAATCTAAGTACCACTGTTGTAAGAAGTTTAGGGATGGCCTCCACTTAGACATACTCACCCATCTAGCCATCAACCCATCGAGAGTTTTTACTGAGTTGACTCACCAAGCAAAGGCGATAGAGTGCTTTGGGTATGAGGACTAGAGTACCGTGCTATATCCGGACAGAGGAAGAGAGTAATAGAGCCTTAGAGAACTTCTCATCAATCAACCAAGAGTTTTATGGATTCCTAATGATCTTGGAGAACTCTATCGGGCCAACTTAGTAGGTTAGGGTAAAGCGCAGATAGTGGGGGTAAATCTAATTATCGTAGGAGACCTTTGGCCACAACTTTCGTGATGAATGTCGGTGGTTTTGTGAGGGAATCTTCCTATCCCAATTGCTCAGTCTACGATAGAAGTCATTTAGAGGTATTTTAGTAGGGATCCAGAGGTTGTTATAATTGTGGTTCTCTGAACCACTTCATTAAAAATTGCCTTGCACATAAAATGTGACTCCAACATTGACCCAGAGGTCAACTCACTCAGTTCATAATGTTTTCTATTTTGTTTACTACTTTAGTAGACCCAAGTTCTACATACTCTTACATTTGTTTTGAGCTTGTCCAAGAAAGAAACATTCTAGTCGATGACCTAGAGATAAGGATCCAAGATGTTAGAGCGAGATTGTGAATCCTTCTTGGCTCACGTGGTTGACACCTGAGTTGCAGTTCCAACACTCAGGGATATCATAATGGTTTGAGACTTTCCAAACATGTTACTGGAGGAGTTTTCGAGACTACCACCTGATCGTGAGTTAGTGTTCGGCATCGAGGTGATGTTAAGGTCCACCGCTGTGTCTTTTTCTCCTTACAACATGGCATCGATTGAGCAAAAGGAGTTGAAAACTCAAATTCAATTGTTGCTAGAGAAAGGCTTCATCCGACCAAATATTTCTCCCTGGGGAACACCAGTTCTCGTTTTTAAAAAGAATGAAGGGTATATGAGGTTGTGTATAGACTATCGTTAGTTAAATAAATTAATAATAAAGAACCATTATTCCTTTCCTAGTATCGATGACCTCTTCGACCAACTTAAGGGAACATGCATGTTCTTCAAGATATATTTAAGATCAGGTATTATCAATTGAAGGTCAAGGATACCGATATAGCTAAGACGACCTTTAGAACAAGGTATGGTCACTATGAGTTCCTTGTGATGACATATGGATAGTTAGTATGAGTTCCTTGTGATGCCGTTTGGACTCACCAATTCCCTAACGATATTAAATGATATGATGAATAGAGTCTTCCACCTTTACTTGGACTAGTTTGTGGTCATCTTCATAGATGACATACTTGTGTACTCGCGATCAGAAGAAGAGCACGACTGACACTTGTATATAGTTTTGCAGACACTCTGAGATTGATAACTATTTACCAAGTTTGGGAAGTATGAGTTTTGGTTGTTTGAGGTTTTATTTTTAGGTTATGTTATGGAAGTTTATGTCATCCAGGTTGATCCTTAGACAATTTAGGTAGCACTAAAATGGGAACTGTCAAATAACATGACTGAAGTATTTAGCTTTTTAGGGCTTTTCGGGTACTATCGTCGGTTTGTAAAGGATTTCTCGATGATATATGTCCCAATAACTAAGCTACTTCAGAAGGGATAACTATTTGTGTGGGACGAGAAGTGATAGAAAAGTTTCAATCAATTTAAAGCCATTATAAATCAAGCCTCGGTTTTAACCCACCTAGAGTCAAGGAAAGACTTCACAATGTTCAGTGATGCCACACTAAATAGTATTGATTTGGGTTGATGCAAGAAGAAAGAGTGGTAGCCTGTGCATCCCGCCAACTCAAGCCACATGAGCGTAATTACCCCACCCATGATTTACAGCTTGCAATAATAGTTTACACGGACTTGAAATGTAAGGATATCAAGTTTACATTGGTAGACAAACTGTTCCTCAATGTGTCTCCATGGGAGAAAGTACTTTGATTTAGGTACAATGGAAAGTTAACCTCGTATTTCATAGGATCATATAAGGTACTTGAGAGGGTTAGACCTGTAGCTTACCGATTAGCCTTACCCCCAGAGTTAGAGCACATTCATAACATGTTCCACGTGTCTATGCTTAGGAGATACCGATCTCACCCCTCCCATGTTATACCATTAGAGTAAATTGAAGTGAGCAAAGACATGACCTATGAGGAAAAGCTGATAATGGTTTTGGCAAGGGATATGATAGAGCTAAGAAATAAAAGGATTATGCAAAGAAGATTTTGTGAGGGAACCACGCAGTGTAGGAAGTAACTTAGTAAACCTAGGAGGATATGCAACTTTAGTAATCACATCTTTTCTATCTAGGTAAATTTCGAGGAATCAATTTCTTATTAGGAGGGGATATTTGTAACAACATAAATCCTTGGTTAGTAGTTTTAGGCTAACCCGAGATGATTTAGAGAAGTCAATTTACCTTTTTTAAAGAGCTTGGTCCATTTGGGTGTTGAATATGGCTTGGTTTGAGGCCCATTGGATGTTAAAAAGGGCATTTTTAATATTAGGATGAAATATGAATGATTAAAGGAGCAACTACCCCATCTTTCAAAGAAAAAGTTTAAAAACTTTTTAACATGGGTCATGTAATGAGAAAAAAATCTTTACTCTTTGTCTCCAAAACTTTGTCTCACTATTCTTGTTTATATTTTCTCTCATCTCCATAGAACTTTAGAGCTTTAGTTTAGGGTTTAGGGTTTTCATCTTGATCCTTAGAGCTTTAGTTTAAGCCTCTAAACACAAGTGTTGAGCCATGATAACTATAAATGGGTTTTAGTGGGGTTTTAGAGACCCAAGAGATTCTAATTCATTTTTGAGAAATTTGAGCCTTATAGGTGTTCCTATTTCCTCCATGAGTTTTAAAAATGATATAGTAAGCCATTTCCTTGTCTTTGTATAGTGAAAGAGGTGGGAGAAAGCTCCAAGGCTAGAGGAAAGGGAAATTGGCCCTTGGCCGATTTAAGGGCTTTTTTCCAGTAGCTAGGAAACTAAAGTAACACATTCACAACTCCTTCATACCATTTGTGAGTCATTTTTGTGCCTAAATAGGAAATTTCTAGGTTCGTGTATTGGTATTGGAAGAATAATACCGATATTATTCTTTGAATGGACATAATAAGAGGGTTTTGGGCTAAAAGTATCGATACTTCATCAATGAGTATATATACTAGGGGTTGATTATTGATACTCACGGGAGGGGTATCAATACCAAGTTTACTTCACCCATTCCAATAGCCAATTTTGGTATCGGTACTCATAGGAGCATCAATACTGAGAGTAGAGTTCTGATACTCTGGTAAGAGTATTAATACTGATGTATTTTTCAAAACACTGAAGCAAAAATTACTATAGATACTTCTAATAATATCGATACTCTAGTTTAGAAGTATCAATACTTGGCCTAGGAGTATCGATACTACTATTCATTGTGAGCTTGTATTAGTCATGCAATATCGATACCCAAGGGCTAGTATCGATATTTGTGGGTTAATACAAATACTAAGGGGCTTAGTATTTATACCATCATACATTTTTGGGCAAGAAACCCAATGGACTTAGAAATAATATTAAGAGACCCAATAATACCAAAACACCATCAAATAAAACTACAAGCAATAACCTTGTTGCTCTATAATTACATTTAGAAACAATATCATCTAAGATGACATAAAACTAGCCTTGGTTGACGCTCGAAAAATGGTCGGGACACCTGATTTGCTTTAGTAGACGACGATAGTTTCAATATATAGAATATATGGATATACTTAAGTAAGTGCACAAGACAGTTTAAGATTAACTAAGGTGCGGGGTAAACACTTGCAAGGGGTGGGTTAGTCAGGTGTTGTGTCCAATGCAGAAATTCCAAATATCACACTAGGTAAGCTAGAGGGGTGTGCGTCCGAAGATGTGTAACCCTCTGACTATACCATGATGTCTACCCTAGTATAATCTTTAATATACAAGTATACTCACTTCTTTAATTACATTGTTAGCATGAGCATTTAATGAACAATTTTAGTATTGTTTAGTTGTTAGTATGGCATTAGCCTAGTGAGTTCAACATTTGAAATTTGTTTCCATTTACATTTCTTTAGGGGGAGTATTCAAGTAGCTTATTGCGCAAAAAACGTTTCAAACAGTCCGATCAACAGAGGTTATCTTGATTATTATCCTTTAGAGGGCATGTATTATTCATATACCTTCTTGTAACTGAGTCGTAAATTTATTTTTAAATACTCAAATGTATTATTTTGATGTATTTATTTTTGGAGCTCCCAATATGAACTAAACTATTTACATTTGATTTCACGCTTTATTTTGTAGTCTTTAAATGATGATTTACAAAGTTTTAAAGAAATATTTGGGTTAGCCACTATAGTGGTCTCGTGTGACATTGTAATTGATCGACTTTGTGTTGTGTCAGATTAGTTTGTTACAAATCCTTTTTAGAAACTCATATCGTCAAATTATCTCATTCTTTATAAACTTGTCGTATTAGATTAGTTTGTTAAAAATGCTCTCTAGAAACTCATATAATCAAATTATCTCATTCTTTATAAACTTACAAACTGTTGATTTTGTGATACTACCATAGGTAGCAGCCTCCACCTAATGAGTAAAATAATCAATAGGTACCAAAATAAAATGATACCCATTCAAGGTTTCAGTGAAATTGCCCCAATGACATCCATGCCTCACATAGAAAACGATCAAAGTGTAGTCATTAAATTTAATAGCAACGAAGGTGCATGAATTCAATCTGCATATATTTAATACTTATAAAACTTCTTACATACTTAATGAAATTTGTCTCTACGGTGGACCAATAGTATTCATATCTCATGATTTTATTTGCTTTAGAAAAACCATTTACATGTGTTCCAAATATTCCATTATGCATTTCTTCAACAAAACTTCGTGCTTTTTAGGCATCAAAGCATCTAAAAAAACACTTGATTTCTTCCCCTTCTGTATAAATTTGTTTCTTACTTCTTCCTTAATCTTTAATAACATCTCTAGCCTCATTCTTTTAAGCTTCCGCTACACTAGCTTCTACTTAGGCTTCATAGAAAGCTTATGCACCACTATGACTATATCAAATCCTAGTATATCCTGGTAAGACCATGCGAAGACGTTCTTGAACTCTCACAATAAATCTATCAAATTATTTCTTGTTTTGGGTGACAGGATAGTGTCAATATTCATTTCTCTCTTTTCTTCAACAATTTCCAAATTAATAATCTTGATTTATTCTATATGACGCAAGATTTTCTTATATTTTTTTCATCAGCCTTAATAATTCGATTGAAACATCACATTCTACCTCATTTTCACTCGTATTAGTTTCTTCTAAAAATAAAAGCCACTCAAGATTTATTTTATGATTAGTTTCAGAAATGTTCACACTATTAATATTAGGACACCTACGAAGAAAAAACAGAATCGAATATATACTTTGGAAGATAAACAAAACAAGATAAAGAAATGAAAAATGAAACAATAGAAATGCAAGAAAAATGATTTTCACATGATAAATGAATGAAAACATCTTTTTATTGACAACAAGTAATTGAAATAAACATGGTTGACCTTACAAAATATCACTTAATACTCGTAGGCACAAGCATAAGGGTTGGATTTGGACATTACTCTAAGTTAAGCCCATAAACTATCGGGAGATCCTCTCCAGTCTAGTTGTTGATCTTCTCACATGAGAATCACAAGTGAATTCTAGCAAAAATGTTTTGAGGCTTGCTTCTTTCTCTGATCATTTTTATGAATAGTCCATCCATAAACTTATCAAGCATTTAATGGTCCCTCATTAACTCCTCTTCTCGAATTGCATTGAATAAATACTCCTCAGTATCACACATCCCTCTAAATATGAAAATATACTTCTTATCGGGAAAAGATATGTATTCTGAAGGAATGTTTTTTCCTCTCAACCAAACCTTTTTCGCCTCAACTCTCATCTTCATCTCCTTTTGATGTTGTTAAATGTTGAGCTTAAATCTGAGCCTGAAATGTTTTGTTTTCATGATAACAGAATTGGGAAGTATAATCCCTTACAAACATTTCCCAAGACCTTTTCCAGTCTTTACTCCTCTTTCGGGAGTTTCTCGTATCGACATCTTCACGTAGTTGGACAATCGAAAGCGAGGAATCTTGCCCCTTCAATGATTAATGTTGCATTTATGAACTTTAAGGCATAAAAGGAATATTTTAAAGTATTTTCATTCTTTCAATGTATGAAGAATCAATAGTTATAGAAGCAGTGATATCTTGCTCAGCCTCGAGACTGATCAACTTCTCATCAATTACAAGTTTTAACTTCTAGTGTAACGTTGATGGAATTGCCCCTACAAAATTGATCTTTGGCCTCCAACAGATAGTTATAAGTTGGGTTTATATCCATCATAACAAACTCAACGTTGTATATAAACGATCTGATTATTAACTGAACATTAATTTTTCTTATGACTCTCTTTGAGTCCCATCAAAAGCTCAAAGAATATTCTGGTAAGCCTTTATATGTGAACTATCCACTAATAGCCTTTTTAATGTTTCCACTGGCATCACGTTAAGTGCTGAACCATTATCAATCAATACTCTGGGTAGAACATGTCCATTGCATTGCATCATGATATTCAAGGCCTTTACAAATCTCATTCTTTTTCTAGGATCTTCTCATCATTAAAGGTGATATAATTATCAACATTGATATACCCCACTATCTTATCAACAGCTTTAACAAAGGGTTTCGATGAACTTTCAAATTCATTAATAAATCCAACACTAAGATTTATGCTTGTTGTTTGTGCAACTACTCCACAATATTGTTGATTGCTTGTAAATATATATGCTAAGGCAAGCAAATCTGTGCAAGTGTACACAATCGATGCAAGTAATATAGTAGTAAGTTAAGTATTGTCTCCACAGGAATTGGTAGGAACGTTTGATATTTTTCTACAACTAGAACTAGGTGTCACTAGCTAGTCCTAAGGTTCTTGTCAAAAAAGAAAAGCAAACTGTATCAAATGGTATAAACATATAGAAAAGTATTGTTAAGGTAGGAAATCTTGTAAAGTGTGGTGTGCAGAAAAGTTTGGCCGAGGCAATAAAAATATGCAAAGGTAAACAAATAAAAGTTATTTAAGCAAACAAAAATGTTGAGTTCGATATTTCTGTAAAACCTCACACTATCAGACTTCTAACGGAGCACATAGGTTGGTTATGCTATGGCGAGAAGTTATTTTATGCTAAGAATAATTTCATGTGCTATGCTTAGGCTGCTAGACAGGATTACTAGAGTATTCAAGGATGAGTTCTAAGGTAATACTACTCGGCGTGAGCTACAACCCTTAGTTTGTCAAACTGTTGCTGTGGCAATACCCCTCAGTGTAAACTATAGTCTTTTCCTATCTTACTCAAGTATTTACCCCTTTTAGTCGAATAAAACCCTCTCCTTATCTATAAGACGAATTAGAACCTCACCATTGGGGATTAGTTCCGTTGTTCATGGAGATCTACCCTAACTCTCTCGATATCAGGCATCTATTCCTAGAAAAATGAAAATATTTCAAAAGCTCTTACGAAGACCAAGAATGTTTTTCCGAGGCACCAGGAAATCTCTCAAAAGCTCTTACAGTGTCAAGGAAAAATATTAAAACAATGAACAAAACAACACTTAGCATAAACAAACTGCATCGTTCATTAAGAAACAAATAACGTTTCAACCAAGCAACATCCAAAACTAGGTAAACCAGTTCATGGTGTGGTAAATATCATCCCAAAATTATTCTTTAAGTACAACCCTTTAAACAACATTGAAATAAAAACAAAAAAAAGAAAAACTCCCAAAATCGGAGCTCTGCTGTGACATTCGGACCACCACCACGCATGCTCTGGCAACCAGCCTCTCTCAAGGTCTAGCTGTCGCTCCAATGATGTCTGGCTATGGAAGGCACTTAAGAATGGTCGAGTGGGGAACAGTGTAAAAGTGAGTGTTGCAGCCGCCTACTCTAAGCCTCGGGTATATTCTTCTCTCTTCTTCTCTTCGATTTTTCTCCTCCCCATTCATTTTTTAAGAGTTATAATGGGATATTTATAGTGGGAATTTCTAGAGTTTTGTTCTCTTGGAAATCTGTAAATACCCTCAATGTTATACCTAATTTGTGAATTATAAAACAGATGGCAATGGTCCCCATTAACTTACTAAGGACATGAGTGCACGTGAGTTTGATGCTGGGCAAGTGACATCAAAAGTGTTGTTAGGTTGCGTCAGACTTGCATGATATCTCTCACCTAGGAAAGAAATATGTTCCTCACTATCATATTTTGCTGCTCCTCTAGCCCTAACAAATTTATTTGTCTCAGAAAATAAATTCCTCTTTCGTCATTTCCTGCATCATCACAACCAACAAACAACCTTCATCTTCAGCAACATCAGTTAAACCAAATAAATTTTTCCTTCGCAAAACTTATCCACCATATGCAGATGTATACTACATGCATCTATATGCAACTAAAATGCTATGACAAATAGCTTTTAGATAAACAATAACCTAAGTGAAAAGACCCAGAACACTGTCTTTTACGGAGTTATCACACCCCCAAACTTAAGCTATTGCTTGTCCTCAAGTAATGGATAACAAGCGGTAGAAAGATTAAGTGCCACGGGAAAATAAAAATTAGGACAATAATGTGGGTTAACATTTCAACCCTAAGCAAAAAGTTTGGCCTCAACATACAAGACTGTACGAGAAGTTAAGAACCTTTCCCTAGATAGAGACTCTTTGTTTATGTTTGTGCGTGATTGTATCTATTCTATGCTTCAATGTATTTAGAAAACTCCTAAGTAAGTTCTTCTATTTTGCCAAGGCAGCAAATAATTCACTACGAATAGTTTCACTCCTATTTATTCAATATGTAACTTCATACATTGTGTTGTCATTTTTTTTAAATCATTTCCCAATGGAATTCAGCTCATCACGCCTACCATCCCACACCCTAGGTGAAAGGGAGCATACCTTCCACCCCCAAACTAGTCAGGTAGAGTCATCCCGTGACTACTTTCATTCACTCATATGCTAAGGCAACCATTTATTTAAGGAGTTTTCCAGGTTATGCTAACACATAAAGGAGTGTCTCTCTACTGTTATGTCGAGGCATTTATTTTCAATTCAACACAATTTAAAACATTAAGGAATTTGACTCTATCTTTTCAATCATTTAATGCCACGACTCGTAAAAAGTTATCCCTTAAAAATTTTCTAAGTACCTCAAGTAGAGAAAACATACAATCGTGTTACAAGATCACAAAGCATCAAGTCCTAGGGTAGCCGCTATCCTTCAACACTCATAAAAATTCTGGCCTAGGCAATAAGGATTTCTTTCATCATCAGTCCTCAACTTATTCCAACAACTATCCTAATATACTCGTGCCATGACAAAAGAATTTCAACTAATCATTATCAAATGCAACTAACTAAGTTTGAAACACAACACCTCCCCTAAACTTGACGGGTGAATTGACCTCAATGCATGAAATATAATGCAACATAAATTATGCTAAAATGCAAATGTAAATGGAATTAGACTACAGTACCTCATTGTGGTGGAAAAGGTCGTTTGGATGCACGGGTGTTTTGTCGCTTAAGAGGAGGGGCTGGCTGATCTTGTGTCCTCTGAAGAAAGCTTGGATGAAGATGGAAGAGTGATACGACCCTTATGCTCTTGAGGCGAACTAGGTTCTAGGAGGACTGTCGGATAGGGGAATCTCCTCCGTTTGTGAGGGTTTAGCAGGTTCATTGACGGGCATAATTTCTTCAGGTTGGATATCTGGTTCAATGTTGAGATCTTGTGGTTGTCAGGGGTTGGAATAGGGCTGGGCTACTTTGTAACTAGTTCAACATCATAAGTGGATGGGGAAAAATATTTAGCGTTGAAAAATTCGAGAAAAATTTCCTGTGTATGAATCAAAGATGAAGAGGACAAGCTGATGTACTCATCTGTATGGTCCTGGACTTCTGCATGAACCAAGGAGACTTACGTGGATAGAAGGGTGACATCAACTGGGGAATTGGGCGGAACTTTTGGTGCTGAGGCGAAAAATGTGTGGCCGCCTGTGGGTGCTGATTTTTACAAGAGTTCTTCACGGAACGATAGTAGGTGTTTAGTGGTAACTGGCCGTAATTCCTTGAAGAATGCATTCAGTTGTGTATTTTTGTCCTTGACATAATTGAAGAAGGTCTGCATGCGACCCTCCAAAAGTTTCAGGCGCACTCGTTTATCCCGAGTGTTGGTGACAATAATCGCCATTCTTATCATGGCTACATATTTGGCTCCTCGTTTCAATCCTTCATTTGGAGCGTTATCATCAAAACATCAGCTCTGACACCTTCTTTTTGGTGATACCCTAATTCGATTTGATAAACTCCTCCAAAGGTTCCTCATGGACCTTTTTCTTTCTGTATAAAGTGATTATTAAATTGAGAAAAAACAAGTTACCTTTGGCCAGATCTACACATTCATAGACTTCATTGAAGATGATCTCGCCCACATCAATTGAGCGCCCGTAGATAATAAAATGTAACAACATCAATCACCATTGCAGCAATGTGGTGTTATACGAGGTGGGCATCAGTTTGCCTTTTAAAAAGTCATTCCACAATTTTTGTGATCGGTTTAAGGGCTCGACGATCCACACGCTTTTGATTGGGATCATTCCCTTCAAATTTTACCCAGTCAAAACACAAATCCTCCAACACAACATCGTATGTCTCTGAATCTACCTCGGCAAAAATATTCTTATGTTAATTTTCAACTTTGTCGATCTTGAAATATTTATTGATGGATGATGGAGTTAAATGAATGAACTACCCTCGCGTTTAGACAAAATGCTGGGATTGATCTCCCAGATATGCATAAAACTCCCATACCAACGTCGGTGCCACCGTCTCTGGATGTCGGGCAAACTTTTCCCATTTATGTTTTTGGACAACGTTCATCACTTTTGGCCCGAACGATTCTTCATATTCTACAGGGAAGACAAAACCATCCTCCAAGTGGACTTGGCATTTTTGCACCGTCTTAAATCTGGTCTCTACCTCAACATTCTAGAAGCACTAGAAACGTGTACCCGCGACAGACGCACTGGATTTGACTTAGAGCGAGCTATCTTTTAGATTTTATGGAGATTGCAAATATTTTAGGCAGCATCTATGATGGTTTTGGAGAAAAGGGAAGAAGACAAAAGATGAAGATGAAAAAAGAAGTGAAAAAGGACGAGAGAGAGAATAAAGTAGATGATTTTTAGAGAAGATGGGTGGTTTATTACGGGTAAAAAGGTAAAGGAAAAAGAAAAGGGGATTTGGTTATTAATACAAAGGATTTTTAAAGGATAAAAAGGAATAAAATAATGAAGGAAAAAACCATCCCTCTTAAAAGTGCTATAATTTAAGATATTAGGGTTTGTTTTATTCTATGCATTAGATTCAACCCTAAGCTATCACATGTTATTTGATCACCAATATAAACAAAATTAGAAAATAAAATTGAAATAAACAACTCGTGCAAAATAAAATAAGGAGAAATTATTTATGTACAGAGTGCAAATTATGTTGCATAGGAAACAAAATTTTTGTTCAAGAAACAAGAGCAAACTCTTGGGATTCATGGAGTAGCGACGCCGTTTTATTGGTTCTCCATTGTATGCCTTTAGCCTTTGACCATTCACCTTGAAAATAGTTCCATCATCCAACTTCGATATTTTGATCGTACCATGGCTATATACTTGATGTACTATGTGTAACCCCCCAGACCCGGCCTGTAATTTAAACCCAAACCTATGTGGTCACATATCCCATTCAGAGATTTTTTCCCCCTTAAAACATCTTATAATACATTAGATATAATACAGAACAAAATGTTTATAATACAGATATATCCAAGACGATAGCAAATACATGTCACCAAACATAACTGAAAAACATATAGAGATATAAGTTCGTACAAAATAAGTAGTTGATCTCCCCTGATACCAAATCTGATAGTTTACGGTCTACTGTTATCTGAAAAGGGGTAAAACTACAGAATGAGCTAAAAAGCCCAGTGTGCTCCATACATGTATATAAAAACATACTGATAAAAATATTCCATTAAAATCAGTTTATGCAATTATGTCGTTAAAAAAAATATGAACACTACCCCCAGCCCATCACAATAAAATGTGTAGGTTCCCCAGAACAATACACCCAGCCCACACAAGAAATAAGGCCCTGAGCACAAAGCCGAAAAACCGACGGATATACTTCCTTCAACAATACCCCCCAATGATAGAGATGTTCATGAATGTATTTGAATGAAAACCATGATTAATTCTTTAAAACATAAAAGTGTTCATGTTTGGAAATCATATACAGAAATACGGAAATCAGAAGACAAATAGTGTATACGAAAATTCAGATATCGGATAATAAGTATTCAGAGAATCGGTATAAAATACCGTAACCAAAAATTATATTAGAAATATGCGGTAAATCAGATATCAGATACACAATATTTAGATATATATTTTAAAACAATAATAATGTAACACTGTCGGGAAACACACCTGTAACAGTCTGAGAAATCAGATAGGGAAGCCTATTACTGGGTTTGTCGATCACGCTCTGTTGCAGCGCTAGATCCTACGAATTAGAAAAAAATCCATATTGGAATCCTAGTATAAATAATCTTAATCTTTATTTAATTAATATACGGAAACCTACGGGTATTTCTTGTAGTACGCGGTTCGGGCTGATCTGACGAACGAACAACTCCAGACCTAACTGATCCTCGCTCAGGTGAAACACGAGTACCATCATAAAATATTTTATTGAATCAATTCCTTAACCAAAACTCAAATAAATAATCAAAATATTAAAATACTAAGCCTTTTTGGGTTCACGTGCTCGATTTGGAAATTTCGGGTCAGAATTTGGCAAAACGAACTTCGGAATCAGATTCAGGACGTCGAAAAACATAAAGTATGACCTTCCAGATATTTAAATTCTTGGTCAAAGTCAAAGTCAAAGGGTTTGACTAATAATTTGGAGATTTTCGGATTCGAATTTGGTGAAACGGACTCCAAAAACGGATTCAAGACGTCAAAAAATGTCAGTATAGGTATTCTCAGAAAAGATTAACGACCGTTTAATGGCCGGTCAAAGTTCTGGTTAAAGGTGGTCAAGATATGAACAACCATTTTACGAAAATAGCATCTTTTTTAAAAAAATTACCAAAATATCACAATTTTCAAAATAATTACTAAAATATCATATTTTTAAAAAAATTACGAAATTATTTGTTTTAAAAATTATGAAAATAGCACCCTTTTCAAAATAATTACTAGAATAGCACCCTTTTCCAAATAATTACCAGAATAGTACCCGGTCAACGGTCAACAGGTCAGGTCAATAGGTCGGGTTGTAACCAGTCAAACCGGTCATTTTAACCTTCCCCACGCGCAGTAGCGGCGCGTGGGACCGTTCTGACAGCGTATAATTCACGGAAAAATTCCTAAAACTTATTTTGAGTGATTTCGAGATACTTACATAGCTCGGTTTAAATTTTTGAACGACAGAGAGCGTGGACTCGGAACGGCACAAGGAACACGATGGTGAGGGAGGTGTCGTAAATGGAGCAACGATCGACGATGAATTTAAGATTTTCTCGGCGATTGAGCTAAAAAAATGTGAGACTTTGACTTGAAATTCACGGCGTTTGGCAGCATTTCACTTCAATTAATTTAAGGGGTTTGTTCCTCACTCGATGATGAACACGATGGTATTTTCAAAACGACGACCAGAGGTCGGACGACGTCGGGATCGTGGTTAGAAGTTGGGGCTTGAAAGGAAGAAAACTTATAAATTTTTACTTAATAATTCACCCCCACGCACATCTGATTCTCCATTTAATAGAGTGTCTGTCGACACTTTTTTTGGGTAAATTCAGGGCTTAGTCCTTGAATTTCCTTAAACTCTACAACAACCTACAAGTTTTGAAACTTTCAATTTAGTCCACAATTTTCACCAATTACACAATTAAATCCTCAAATTTCAATTAAATATTATTTTCAAATTTCCAGGTTGTTACAATTCTCCCCCTCTACAAGAAATTTCGTCCTAGAAATTTACCTTATGAAAATAGATGAGGAAATTGAGCCTCCATTGACTCTAATGTCTTCTAAGTAGCTTCTGATGGGCTACGATTACTCCATTGAACTGTGACGATTAGAATACGCCTATTCCGAAGAACTCGCTCATCTCTCTCTAAAACCTGAATAGGCTCTTCCTCATATGACAAATCAGGTCTCAGCTCTACCTCATCAACCTGAATGATGTGATCCAGATCTGGATGGTATCGCCTCAACATAGACACATGAAGAACATCATGAATACGACTGAGCTGGGGAGGCAACTCAAGCTGATAAGCAACAGGTCCAACTTTCTTCAAAATACGATACAACCCAATAAATCGCGGACTCAGTTTACCCTTACATCCAAATCTCAATACATTCTTCCATGGGGATACCTTGAGAAAAACTTGATCTCCAGCCTCAAACTCGATATACTTACGTCGCTTATCTGCGTATGATTTCTTCCTATCGAATGCCTCTTTTAAGCGATCACGGATCAACCTGACAATATCGTCAGTTTCTCGAACCAAGTCTGGACCCAAAATTTTTTTATCATTCAACTCAGTCCAACATATAGGAGTACGACATCTACGTCCATACAGAGCCTCGTACGGTGCCATGCGAATACTCGCCTGATAACTATTATTGTAAGCGAACTCAACTAGTGGCAAGAAATATTCCCAACTATCACGGAAATCAATCACAGAACCCCGTAACATATTCTCCATGACCTGAATAACTCGCTCATACTGTCCATCAGTCTGAGGATGATAAGATTTACTGAAATTCAAACGAGTACCTAGAGCCTCGTGCAAAGCCTTCCAGAACCTGGAAGTGAACCTTGGATCTCGATCAGATATTATAGACAACGGTACACCATGAAGTTTAACAATATCTGAAATGTACAACATAGCCAGTTTGTCCAGAGAATAGTTAATCCGGATAGGGATAAAGTGTTGACTTGGTGAGTCGATCAACAATCACCCAAATAGAATCATTTTTGGAAGGAGTCAGAGGAAGACCAGTAACGAAATCCATCGTAATGCGCTCCCATTTCCACTCAGGAATCTTAATTGACTCTAACAATCCAGATGGATGCTGGTGTTCTGCCTTAACCTGCTGACAAGTCAAACACCTCGCCACAAAATCTGAAATATTTTTTCATACCAGTCCAGAAGTAGCGCTCTTTGAGATTATTGTACATTTTGTCCCCGCCAGGATGCATAGCATAAGGACTGCTATGAGCCTCCTGAAGAATAACCGTCTCAACTCATCATCTTTAGGAACGCAGTAACGACCGTGAAAACACAAAATACAATCCTGATCCACAGTATACTCTGAACTTGATTCTTGCTTAACTTGCTCAATAATGGGAAGCAATGAGCTATCGGAAGTTGTTTGGTCTTAATCTCATCGGCCAAAGTAGGTTTAACCTTCAACTCTGCTAACAAACTATTATCATCGAATAAATTCAAGTTGGCAAATAAGGCTCTGAGATCTGATATCTTCTTACTTAAGGCGTCTGCCACTACATTAGCTTTCCCTGGATGATATTTTATCTCTAAATCATAGTCCTTTAGAAGCTCCAACCAGCGACGTTGTCTCAAATTTAATTCTTTCTGAGTAAGTAGATACTTTAGACTCTTATGATTAGTATACATATAACACTTTTCTCCGTAGAGGTAGTGTCTCCAGATCTTTAAAGCAAAAACCACGGCAGCTAACTCCAGATCGTGAATAGGATAGTTACGCTCAAGCGGCTTTAACTGACGCGAAGCATAAGCGACAACCTTCCCATCTTGCATCAAAACACATCCTAATCCAAGTGAGAAGCATCACTGTAGACAGAAAAATATTTTCCAGATTCAGGCTGAATCAACACTGGGGCTTGAGTTAGAACAGTCTTCAATTTCTCAAAGCTAGTTTGTTGGTTCTCAGACCAGACAAATGGAACATTTTTCCTCAATAGTTTCGTCAGAGGAGCTGCAATAAGGGAGAACCCCTCAACGAAACGACGGTAGTAACCAGTTCAGCCCAAGAAACTACGGATCTCAGAAACGTTCCTGGGTTGTTTCCAGTTCAGAATAGCACTTTGCTTGGATCCACCCGAATACTATCAGCATAGACGATATGTCCAAGAAAAGTCACTTCGCTAAGCCAGAACTCACACTTGCACAACTTAGCGTATAACGTATTCTCCCTTAGAGTCTGTAGAACAATCCTTAAATGCTCCTCATGTTCTGCTTCACTTCTAGAATATACCAGAATGTCATCAATGAACACAACTACAAACTGGTCCAAATAAGGTCAAAACACCCTATGCATCAGATCCATAAAAGCAGCAGGGGCATTTGTTAACTCGAATGACATCACTAAAAACTCATAATACCCATACCGAGTACGGAAGCAGTCTTCGGAATATCCGAGTCTTTCACCCTGAGTTGATAATAACCAGACCTCAAGTCTATATTTGAAAAGAGAAGCCCCTCGAAATTGGTCAAATAGATCATCGATTCTGGGCAGAGGATATTTGTTTTTAATCGTGAGCTTGTTCAGTTTTCTATAATCAATACAAAGTCTCAATGTCCCATCTTTCTTCTTGACAAAGAGAACTGGGGCTCCCCACGGTGATACACTAGGTCGGATAAATCCCCTATCCAATAACTCCTGAAGTTGGACTTTCAGTTCTTTAAGCTTCTTTGGGGACATACGATAAGGAGCCATTGAAACCGAAGTGGAACCAGAATAGACTTCAATTTCAAACTCAACTTCTCTATCCGCGTTATTCCAAGCAACTCCTCGGGAAAAACATCAGAAAATTCCTTGATAATCCGGATGCCTTCAATATCAGATTGAGAACTCCTGGTATCCAATATACAAGCAACAAATGCCTCGGAGCCTTTCCTGATCATCTTCTCACTACTAAAGCAGACACAACATTCGTCAGAAATCCATGGCGTTCCCTGATCATTATAATCTTTTGATTATTTGGGGTCTTCAAAACAGCTCTCTTGGTCTCAAAGTCAATATTTACTCGATGTTTATCCAAACAATCTATGCCGAGAATTAAATCAAACTCTTCCAAAGGTAACTCCATCAGGTCAGCTAGAAAAATTTCACCATTGATCTCTATAGAACATTCTCTAAAAATATGATCCAACATTATGGACTTACCTAAGGGACTTTGAACTATCACCGAATGCTCAGTATTCTCAACAGGAATATTTAGACCCTCAGAAACGGAATGTGATACATAAGAATAGGTAGAGCCACTATCAAACAATGCAAAGTAGTGAACTGAATGAATAGTAATAGTACCTGTAGTCACATGAGGTCCATCACGATCTTGTTGAAGTCTGGCAGTATAAACCAATACAGGCTATCTGGCCTCAAATCTGACTGGACCCTACTCTGTGATGCTCGACCTCTACTAGCCGATCCAGGTGCCATCCCCTGAGTATAACCCCCTACTGGAGTCTGAACAGTACTCTGAGTACGAGCGGGAATACGAGCTGGTTTCTGAACTGTAGTAACTGATAGTGGACAATCCCTTATAAAATGGTCACCAGAACCACATTTAAAACAGGTACCAAATTTTTTCCTGTATTCCCGAGGATGAGGTTTTTTCACAATAATTACATGGCTGCAACCCGAAAGAATCAACAGGTCTAGAAGACTGAACAGCTGAAGAACCGGATGCTACAGGCCTGACACTCGTACCGCCTCTCTAAAAAGATTCACCCCTGCCTCTCTTGCTAGGATATACAGAAGAATCAACAGAACCAGAAGGCCTCCTGAATTGGGTTTGAACTCGATCACTATCTTTCTTGCACTTCATACCCAATAGCTCTATTTCCTCACCAGTCTTGGCTATCTCAACCAAGGCATCAAAATTCCTCTCCCGGTGGGTAGCGACTAGAATCCTGATCTCTTACCGGAGGCCATTTTCGAATCTCAAGCATTTATCTATCTCTGTGTCAACAAGTCTAGGAGCATAACGGCTCAATCAGATGAACTCAACCTCGTAGTGCATAACAGACATAGTACCTTGCTCCAGATTCTGAAGCTCCTGACATCGCTCCTGTATGTATCTTTCTCCGATGTAGCGACTCCGGAAGCGAGTCTCAAAAAGATCCCATGTTAACTGGCTTCTCAGAATACTACCAAAAATTAATTGCCACCATCTAAAGCTCTCTTTCTTCAACATAGTTAGGGCCCCCTTCAACTTCTACTCAGGTCTGAGGTCCATTTTATCCATAATCCTCTCTGTGTCCTCCAGCCAATACTTATCGTCTGTCGGGGGTCCACCAGTAATACCCTCGAATGGAACTACACCAGCACCGACCAAAGAATTTGAAATCTCAACTGCAGTCATATTACTAGGGGATTTGGCAGCTCTCTGAAACATGTGAAATATAGCTCTATTAATGACGTCTTCATTCACGTCAGTATCCTCATCTCTAGTGACGGGAGGGTATCTTACAGGAATAAACTAATCATCATGAGAAAGGGTTGGATCTACTTGCGGAACAGGAGGATCACGTGGAGATATCGGATCGTCAATCGTAATAGAAAGTCAAGCAACTCACCCTCGACCACGTCCACGTCTTGTCTTATGACCTCTAGCAGCACTCATCGTTTGATCATAAGGCTCTACAAAAAGAATTTGAAATATATGTCAGATTAGTATCAGGGATCTTCAGAAAATTTTAAATCATAAAATAAGGTGACATTTTTTTTATTTCTTAAAAATCCAAAATTTAGGACCCATATACAGTCCGAGTGTTTAAAACTGAAAGCTCTGATACCACCAAATGTAACCCCCCAGACCCGGTCTGTAATTTAGACCCAAACCTAAGTGGTCACATATCCCATTTAGATATTTTTTTCCTTAAAACATCTTATAATACATTAGATATAATACAGAACAAAATGTTAATAATACAGATATATCCAAAACGATAGCAAATACATGTCACCAAATATAACTGAAAACATATAGAGATATAAGTTCGTACAAAATAAGTAGTTGATCTCCCCTGATGCCAAATCTGATAGTTTACGGTCTGCTGTTATCTGAAAAGGGGTAAAACTACTGAATGAGCTAAAAAGCCCAGTGTGCTCCATACAGTGTATATAAAAACATACTGATAAAAATATTCCAGTAAAATCAGTTTATGCAATTATGTCGTTAAAAAAAATATGAACACTACCCCCATCCCATCACAACAAAATGTGTAGGTTCCCCAGAACCATACACCCATCCCCACACAACAAATAAGGCCCTGAGCACAAAGCCGAAAAACCGGCGGATATACTTCCTTCAACAATACCCCCCAATGATAGAGATGTTCATGAATGTATTTGAATGAAAACCATGATTAATTCTTTAAAACATAAAAGTGTTCATGTTTGGAAATCATATACAGAAATACGGAAATCAGAAGACAAATCAGTAGTATACGGAAATTCAAATATTGGATAATCAGTATTCAGAGAATCGGTATAAAATATCGTAACAAGAAATTATATCAGAAAATGTGGTAAATCAGATATCAGATACACAATATTCAGATATATATTTTAAAACAATAATAATGTAACACTGTCGGGAAACACACTGTAACAGTTTGAGAAATCAGATAGGGAAGCCTATTACTGGGTTTGTCGATCACGCTCTGTTGCAGCGCTAGATCCTACAAATTAGAAAAAAAAATTCATATTGGAATCCTAGTATAAATAATCTTAATCTTTATTTAATTAATATACGAAAACCTACGGGTATTTCTTGTAGTACGCGATTCGAACTGATCTGACGAACGAACAACTCTAGAGCTAACTGATCCTCGCTCAGGTGAAACACGACTACCTTCATAAAATATTTTATTGAATCAATTTCTTAACCAAAACTCAAATAAATAATCAAAATATTAAAATACTAAGCCTTTTTGGGTTCACATGCTCGGTTTGGGAATTTCGGGTCAGAATTTGGCAAAACGGACTTCGGAATCAGATTCAAGACGTCGAAAAACATAAAGTATGACCTTCCGGATATTTAAATTCTTGGACAAAGTCAAACTCAAAGGGTTTGACTGATAATTTAGAGATTTTTGGGTTTGAATTTGGTGAAACGGACCCCAAAAACAGATTTGAGACGTCAAAAAATGTCAGGATAAGTATTCTCAAAAAGATTAATGGCCGTTTAATGGCCGGTCAAACCCGGTCAAAGTTCTGGTCAAAGGTGGTCAAGATATGAACAACCATTTTACAAAAATAACATCATTTTCAAAAACATTACCAAAATATCACAATTTTCAAAATAATTACTACAATATCATTTTTTTTAAATTACAAAATTATCTTTTTTTAAAAAATTATAAAAATAGCACCCTTTTCAAAATAATTACCGGAATAGCACCCGATCAACGGTCAACGGGTAGGGTTGTAACCGGTCAAACCAGTTCAAAACCGCTCAAACCAGTCATTTTGACCTTTTCCACGCGTAGTTGCGCGTGTGGGGGCACGTGGGACCATTTCTGACAGCGTATAATTCACGAAAAAATTCCTAAATTTTTTTGAGCGATTTCTAGTTACTTACAAAGCTCGGTTCAAATTTTTAAACGGTGGAGAGCTCGATTTCAACAAATCGGAAACTTTGACCGCTTCACCTCCCCACGCGCCACCATCGACGGAGACCAAGGATGACACCGGCGGACTCGGAACGACACAAGGAACACGATGGTGCGGGAGTTGTCGTAAACAGAGCAATGATCGACGATGAATTTAAGATTTTCTCGGCGATTGAGCTAAAAAAAACGTCGAGACTTTGACTTGAAATTCACGGCGTTTGGTAGTGTTTCACTTTAATTAATTTAAGGGGTTTGTTCCTCACTCGATGATGAACACGATGGTGTTTTCAAAACGACGATCATAGGTCGGACGACGTCTGGATCGTGGTTAGAAGTTGGGGCTTGAAAAGAAGAAAACTTATAAATTTTTGCTTAATAATTCACCCCCAACGCACATCTAATTCTCCATTTAATAGAGTGTATGTCGATACTTTTTTTTGGGTAAATTTAGGGCTTAGTCCCTACTCTACAACAACCTACAAGTTTTGAAAACTTTCAATTTAGTCCCCAATTTTCACCAATTACACATTTAAATCCTCAAATTTCAATTAAATATTATTTTCAAATTTCCAGGTTGTTACACTATGAATGATCTTGACTATATGGACTTCAGCTTACCTGGAAATACTTGAGTCTTGAATTATAGAGTAATACTTGTTGTCCAGGAAAAACATGCCTTTGCAAATTTTTTCTTTCATGCCACATTTTTGTTTTTTATTTGTAAAGGCGAGCATTTTCATAAGCCTAAGCTCTAAATTCATCCATCTCATTTAATTCTAAGAATTTTATTTCTCCAACAAGATGCGCATCCATGTTCAGTTTCTTAATGGCCCAATACACCTTGTGTTCTAATTCTACGGGAAAATGACATGCTTTGCCATAGAATAACTTGAATGGAGACATCCCAAGCAGCGTTTTAAAAGATGTACGATATGCCCATAGTGCGTCATCAACTTTGGTGACCAATCTTTCCAATTAGGGTTGACCACATTCTTAAGGATCTGCTCGATCTCACGATTTGAAACCTAAGCTTGTCCATTAGTCTAGGGATGATATGTTGTGGCAATTTTATGGCGCATCCATATTTTTGCAGTGCCATGGAAATTAATTTTTTGTCAAAGTGAGTTCCCTCATCACTGATAATCACTCTGGGTGCTTCGAAACACGTGAATATATTTTTTTGTAAGAACTTTAGCATGGTCTTAGAGTTATTATGAGGTGTCGTCACGACTTCCACCCATTTGGACACATAGTCAACTGCCAAGAGGATGTACATATCACCAAAAGATGCTGGGAAACTTCCATAAAATCAATTCCCCATACATCGAAGAGTTCAACCTCCAAAATATTTTGCCATGGCATCTCATTTCTATTTGATATATTCCCAGTGCATTGGCAATGATCACATGACTTATAGAACTCGTGCACATCCTTGAATAGGGTGGGCCAATAGAAGCCGAATTAGAAGACCTTGGCATCAGTCCTTATCCTACCAAAATACCCCATACACGGGGATATATGGAAACGAGATAGAATTTTTTTATTCCTCTTTAGGGATGTATTTATGGATTATTTGGTCTCCAATTGTTTGAATAGGATCGATTCATCCAAGTAATAATGGCATATGTCATGTTTGAACTTTTTCCTGACCTGGCTAGATAAATCTGAAGGCATAATACCACTAACAAGAAAGTTAACTATGTCAGCATACCATGGCACTGCCGCGAAAAATAGTATTTTCTCGTCATGGAAATCTTCTTGAATTTCTTTCATGTCATGACAGATGTTATCATTCTCTAGCCTAGATAAATGATCTACTACTTGGTTTTTAGTACCTTCCTATCTCTCACCTCTAAATCTAACTCTTATAGCAAGAATATCCATCTAAGAATTCTAGGCTTGGCATCATTTTTATTAACTGGGTACTTAATGACAGAGTGATATGTATAAACTATGACCTTATTTCCTATAAGGTATGCCCTAAACTTATCAAAGGCGAATACCATAGCAAGCAACTCTTTTTTAGTTCTGGTATAATTAAGTTGTGCATCATTAAGGGTACGACTAGCATAGTAAATGACATGGAAAATTTTACCCACTGCGTGGTCACTGGCATCACACATCAGCTCAAAAGGGGCGTCCAGTCAGCTGGAATAATAATTGTTGTTGAGGCAAGTTTTTTCTTCAAATTATTCAATGCATTGAGATACTCTTCATTGAACAAAATGGTTAGTTTTGTTGAAGCAACAGACACAATGGCTTTGAAATCTTTGAAAAATCCTTGATAAAACTTCTATAGAATCCTGCATGCCCTAGGAAACACCTGATACCATTCAAAATGGTAGGTGGAGGCAAATTCTCAATTACTTCTACCTTGTCTTCGTCAGCCTCGATGCCTTGGTGATAATTTCTGTGTCCTAACAAAATTTCTTCTATCACCATAAAGTGACATTTCTCCCAGTTTAGCACAAGGTTGGACTCTTCACATAGTTTCAGCACTTTAGATAGATTACCGAGGCACCAGTCAAAGTTATCGTGAGACAGATAAATTATCCATAAATATTTCTAAAACATCATCCACCATGTTGGAGAAAATGGCCACCATACATCGTTGGAAGGTTGCCGGGCCGTTACATAGTCTGAACGACATTCTCCGAAAGGTATATGTGCTATACGGGCCGGTGAAGGTGGTCTTCTCCTGATCTTCAGGTGATATGATAATCTGATTATACCCATAATATCCATCAAGGAAACAGTGAAATGTCTTGGTTGCTAACTGATCAAGCATATGATCAATGAACGGAAGAGGGAAGTGGTCTTTCTTTGTTGCCTTGTTGATCTTTCTATAAATGCACACATATCCTACAATCTGTGACGGTTCTTGTAGGTAAAAACTCATCATTTTTATTCTTTACCATGATCACTCCACCTTTCTTCGGAACACATTGAATTGGACTGACCCAAGAGCTATCGAATTTGTGATAGACCACCCCAACATCAAGCCATTTGATGATTCCTTCATTACCACTTTCTTCATTATAGGATTAAGTCTTCTTTGGTGTTCCACAGAATTGTTATAACATTCGTCTAGTTGTATCTTGTACATGCATATGGTAAGGCTGATTTCTTTCAAGTATGCCATAGTCCACCTGAGAGCTTTTTTGTGCTATAACAAAACATTCAACAAACTACCTTCTTGCTCGGCGATTAGAATAGAAGAAATTATAACTGGTAAAGTATTGTCACACGCTAGATAAATGTATTTCAAATATGATGGAAAATGTTTCAGTTCTAATGTAGGTGCATGCTGTAATGAAGGTTTTAGAGGAATAAATTCAATAAAATAAAGCGGTTCGAATCTCATACCTAGTCTAGCTTGAAGTAAACTGGATTGTTCCGTCTCCAGTGAATAATCGTTAAACTCTTCATTTGTTCTCTCTTCAATACATCCTACCTTTGTTTCAGTCGAAAAAATTTTGTCTGGGCAAATATTTTTACCTACATCATTCTGAAAAATTCACATGGGCCAAACTTATTATTTCTCTATGGCTGTAAAACATCGTCAGGGCAAAACTTTTTATACTCATGAATCTGGGCAATGTTATCTTTGCATAGAGTATCATATTCGTCTAGATATAAAATTTTACCTTGAACAAAAATTTATGTCTGTATTCTTCATGGGGCTCCATGTCTCCAATGCAACGACATTCTTCAGAATCATCAATATACTTAAGTGTGTTGATGACATTGATAGTAAAGCTTTGATCAACCACCCTCATCGTAAACTCTCTCTTCTCGTAATCTATTAGGATGTACCTTGTGCCTAAGAAGGACGCCCAAGAATAATGTGTGTGTTTTCATTGGTCTTACAGTCTAAAATAAGGAAATCGACTGAAAAGACGAACTTGTCCACTTTAACTATCACATCTTTAATTTTTTTTCCTTGGGTCGAACATGTGATTGGTCTGCCAGTTGTAATATCACAGTAGTTGGTCGAGTATTACCCATTCCAAGTTTCAAAAATATGGACTTTGGCATCATGTTTACGCTAGACCCCAAGTCACTAAGGGCTCTCCAAACATACTTATAACCGATGGAGCAAGGTATAACAAAACTTCTAGGATCTTTTTGCTTCGACGGAAGTTTACTTAATTCTGAACAATATTATGCTAGCATGGAAACTTTTTTTATTCTTTCCACTTTCCTCTTCTTCATGACAATATCTTTCAAGAACTTGGCATAAGAAGGCAAATGATCAATAGCTTCGAGTAGTGGGACATTGATGTACAACTTATCAAGGACATCCACAAACGTTTTAAATTGGATCTTATCATTATGCTTCTTCAACCGCTAAGGGAAAGGCGGTGGAGGTATGATTTCATCTTCTATAGATAGGGGTAAATCTTTTTCCTTGGAAATAAATTTTCCACCATCTTTTGGTTGGCTTGTGGATCCATCGTCCTTTTCTTTCTCCTCAAGCAAGTCTTCTTGTACAACCTGTTTAGTTTGACCTTCTGGTTTTTTCTTTTAGTGCCTTGGGGGAGAAATTTCTTGCTTTTTTTCCCCAAACTTATTGGTAAGATTAATTTGGGTACCACTCTTGAGTGTAAGAACACTGCATTGCTCCTTCCCATGAGGCTTAGTGACCTGAGTAGCACTAGGGAGGGTTCCTTACAGCCAATAATGTACTGCTGTGGGTATTTGGCCCACTTAATTCTCCAACACTCTCAATGATAAACTATGGCTTTGTAATAGAGTTTCTTGGATTTGTAATAAAGCACCTTGATTCTTGATTATCGATGAGTGCTCGTGTATTAAGGTCTTTGTTAAAGCCATAAAATCTTTTGTCGAGGACATAAATTTTTGTAGTGAAGCTTCAAGGGATTTAGAATTTGACGAAGATGCATTACTTTTATTGTTACCTTACCATGTCATCTTTTGATGTTACAAACTTGAGTGTTCAAAAATGTTTTGTTGTGGCCTATTAAAATTGCCTCCATAATTGTTACTGTTGTTCCCTTGATTATCGCATGAAAAATTTGGATGTTGTCACCATCCAAGATTGTATGTATTAGAGTAGGGTTTATTGTTGTTTTTATTGAGATTGCCTACGAAATTGATGGACTCCTGGTTTTCTGGGTATTCACGCTCATGATGGTCACTGTCGCAGAAAATGTATATTGAGTTAGTTGCCTTGACTTCTTTCACCTCACTAGAATGCTGCAAATTTTTCAGCATGTTAGTTATGGAAGAAAGTTGGGCAGAAACTGAAACCTTACAGTCAAGTTCATACGCTCTAGATATTTTCCCTCTGATTCCAAGCCTTGCAGTTGGGAATTGATAGTCATTATTGGCTATCTGATCGAGGATATCAAAGGCTTCCTCGGGTGATTTATCAAGAAAGGTTTCATTCGCTGACACATCTAACATTGTCTGAGTAGGTGCACTGACACCATTATAAAAAATGATGATTTGAGTCCAATCGTGGAATCCATGGTTAGTGCATTTTCAAAGAAAACTTTTGTATTTATCCCAGCACTTATACATAGATTCATCATCGTTTTGGCAAAAACTTGCAATGTCATTGCAGAGCTGGGTGTGCATATTGGGCGAGTTGTATCTAAGGAAGATATTTTTGCATAAGTAAGCCCAAGATTCCATTGAGTCGGATGAGATTCCACTCAACCATGCTCTTGCTCAGTCGCGCAAAGAGTATGGGAATAATTTTAGTTTTAGCATGTCCTCGTGCACACCTTGTTTTCTAAACGAGTCGCACACCTCAAGGAAAGCACACTCATGTTTTCTAGCATCTTCATTAGGCAAGCCACCAAACTGACCGATAAAATTGAGCATGTTGAACATCACCAGCTTAAGTTCGAAGTAAGCTGCATCTATTTCCTGTGCCATGGTTCCATGGTTGAGATCATTGAGAATAGGATTTAAGTGATCTTGTATAGCTCATGGTCATGCAACATTTTGAGGAATATTATTTGTTGCGATGTCAGTATATGCCTGGTCTTTCATAGTGTTATCAACTTGATATTGCAGTCGATTCATATAGTCTCTGGCACTTTGAACACGTTGCCTTTGTCTGAATGACTGCTCGATCTCATGGTCAAATGGTATTAATGGTTCATCAACAGATCTCCTGGTCATCCAACAATAAAATCTTACAAAATAAAATAAGAAAACAAACACGTAAAAAAAATAAAGAAAATGTGACAAGAAAAATAAAAATTGCTATAGTAAATATTTATCAAAATTCATCTAGTTGCCAATCCCAGGCAACGGCGCCAAAAGCTTGATCGCTTGTAAATCTATATGCTAAGGCAAGCAAATATGTGCAAGCGTACACAATCGATGCAAGTAATATAGTAGTAAGTTGAGTATCGTCTCCATAAGGATTGATAGGAATTTTTTATATTTTACTACAGCTAGAACTAGGTGTCATTAGCTAGTCCTAAGGTTATTGTCAAAAAGAAAAGAAAACAGTATCAAATGGTATAAACAGATGGAAAAGTATAGCCGAGGCAAGAAATATTGTATAGTGTGGTGTGTAGAAAAGTTTGGTCGAGGCAATAAAAATATGGAAAGGTAAACAAATAAAAGTTGTCTAAACAAATAAAATGTTGTCTAAAAGTTGTCTAAATAAATATGTTCCTCAATATCGTCTTTTTCTACTAAGTTGGCTCTAGAAAATTGATTTGTCTGGCAAATAAATTCCTACTTCATCATTTCCTGCATCAACACAACCATCAAACAGCATTTCTCTTCAACAACATCATTTAAACCAAATAACTTTTGCCTCAGCAAAACTTATCCACCACATGCAAATGTATACTACATACAACTATATGCAACTAAAATGATATGACAAGTGGCTTTTAGACAAACAATAACCTAAGTAAAAAGACCTAGAACATTGTCTTTTACAGAGTTATCAATTGTACTTGTTTTGCTTTAGAAATTTTTAGAATTCATGGTCCTGAGTAGAACTTACTAGCTCATTAATCTTTGGAGGAGGCTCATCCTCAAATATCTTTTGAGGTGGTGTTGCCTTCGATCTACCCTTCACCTTCTCTATTTCTTTCAATGTCTCAGGAATAGATTAACACCTTCCACCTTCTTGAAATGTCACACATCACTCACTACCGCAACATGTGTCTTTCTTTTCTTTTTTCTTCGACATTTGTTTCTTCCAACACCATTTGTTCTTCAACTGTCTTCACTTACTTCGTTAGCAAAATATTTGAGGCATAACTCTATGGAACTTTTTGTGTTTCCTTGAACAATGGCGTTGAAGTAAAATGATTATTTTGGGAGATATCAGAGTTGGATTCACCACTTTCGACCTTACAATAATCACAACCATCTTCCTTACTCCATATACTGATTTAGAATACTCAAATGTCCACTTCCTTCCTCTTTTCGATATTTTTGAAGAACTCAACCTCCTTATTATCCATAATTAATTATATCAAATTTCTAAGATAAGGGAAATTTAAGATCTCGTGCTCTATCTTGTGACGAAATTTGCAAAAAAAATCTCACCCCCAATATGATCAAGACTTAAACCCTAGCTAACCAGCCCCGTTTATGTCAACTATTTGAACACCTATCTTAACAGGGATTTAAACTCTGACATGTACTTCTTTAACTTTCTGAAGTTTTCCTTGTTTAGCATTCACCCTTCGACCACCATGATTCGATAATGGATTCTTTACCAGATCGGACACATAATTAAATTCTAACATCCCTATATAAATTAAATTCTACACCACCTTCTTGAGAGTAAGGCAATTCTCAATTGAATGCCCTATAATAACTGTTCGATACTAACGATGTGTGTTCGAATCGTACTATCGTGGATAAGGTGGCTGAAGAGGTTTGAGATGATATGGTCACACTATGTATGCCTTCAGCAAAGAAGCGTATATCTCATAATATGGCCCTGGAACAAGTGTAAATGTCAATCTTTTAGTGTCCCTTCTTTTCCCCTATACTCGTTCTTATTTGGATTACATTCCACAATTGTATCCCTCAACTGAGTGATTATCACATTCTTAACATAACCCTTTCTATAGGTTCTTGTAGTTTTCACTTCATTATCATTCTTCTTAAACATCCTCTTTTCTCATCTGTCAATTTTCCACTCTTGATGACAACTTCTTTCAATTATCCATAAATTACCATTCTAAGAAGATTTTTTATTCACTTCCCAACATGAGATTCAAGAATATGCCCTTTAAAGTATGGATGAATAGAATTATGGTATCCTTATCCATCATAGGAGAATGAGCCAAAACATCGGATACCTTAACTCTACCAGGTTGGTTACATAACCACCAATTCTTAAGGCAACCAAACGTGTAACACCCATTTCTCGTATATGTTTTCGTACACAAGTTACAGATATCACATGACTTTTGAAACATTCTCGATTGAAAATTAGAAATATTCGTTTTCTTTAGATAAAACCATTTAATAATATAGATTATAAGATATTCTTCAATTATATATATATATATATTAAACACCTCTACTCCAATTATTAATACTAGTTCATGTTATCAATATTTAAAATCAATATAAGAGGATCCACTTAATCAATTACAAAATAATTTCCAAAATATTGAAATAGAGCTAATAGGACATTCATAAGTAAATGCCAATAAACTAAGTCAAATTTTTATCATAGGACATCTTACTGATATTGCAATATATTCCTCGATGCTTGGAGTTGCTTAGTACTCTTTATTTCCAATCTTGGCTTTTACCTACGCGTAAAATCAACACACATTATATATTTACTTAGTGAGGCATAATAATGTAATTGAACTAAAATTCATACATAATCATATCATAGCTATTGAAATACGAACTACTTTATGGCACCTTTATGATAATAATGAATCGTTATGCATTTTCATTTATGGCACATTTCAACCATAATGCACCGTTATGCAATTTCATTTATTTTAGAGCAATTCATACTCTAAAACTTATTCATAATATCATTTCCATACACATTTATGGAAGTATATTAAATACTTTAAAACATACATTAAATCAAAACATTCTAGTTGACACATTGCGAAGTCTTCCTCATCTCATATAAATACAATAAATGCACTCACCTGATAAGCCTCGCTAATAACTGTAATGATGTTTGAGTATTCGACAACTTTATCTTTGCCCTTTTTCTTGCTTGACTCAGGAGCTTGGTTATGATCTACACAGGCATCCATTAAAGACACATACCATACCAATGTTAGTATATTCCCTAACATTTATACTTTAATAATACTCAAAAGTACGATTATTTTATATTTGTATTACAATTTCAGCCTATCTTACAATTCCAGGCTCAATGGTATTGGTACCCCTACCATGGTATTGATACTTATATACTATGGTACCGATACTCCCTTTTAGTATCGATACCATTTATGTATTCTGGAATCCGTGGTATTGATACCTTTCTCTTAGTATCGATACCCACATCAGTATCGACTCATTGCATCAGTATCGATATTGTTCATCGCAATTCTTCAAATTTAAACCTATAGTATCGATATTGTTCTTCCAGTACCGATACCCTACCCATATTTTCCATTTTTCAGCTCGTTTTTTACCAAATTTTCGTTTAAATCTATTACTTTTACCTCAAACAATACCCTTATACTTAATATCACTTAACCCAACTAACGTTCCTCCATTTAGCTTCTTATAACATCTAAATTCTCCAAATAACATCTCAAACTAAGAATCATACTACTTTTTCTAACATGTTTTTAATCACATCCAAGGCTTTTAATCTCTTATTTACTTCATTGACAAGTCAAATCTACTAATAAACCTTAATAAAAACTTATATTTCAACATACCATTCAAAAACCCATTTTTCTTCAATCTCAAATAAATCATCCATTTCTTATTTTTAATCCTCTGGTGTGATAATATGGGATGGATCTGATCGATACCTTTTGAGCATCGACACGAGGAAAACATTGTGGATCTTGTCCATATCAGGAGGCAAAGCTAACTAATAAGCTACTAGTCCGACCCTTTTCAAATCTCATAAGGTCCAATGAATCTCGGACTCAGCTTTCCTTTGCGTCCAAATCGCAATACCTTTTTCCAAGGCTATACCTTTAGAAATACTTTATCTCCCACTTGAAATTCAGTGTTTTCTTTTCTTTTCAATTCAACATAAGATTTCTGTCGATCAAAGGCTATCTTCAGATTATCTTGGAAAATTTTCACCTTCTCATCCATTTCTTTTATCAAGTACGGGCTAACAAGTTCTTGATCTTTTAGTTCAAACCAATTTAAAGGTGTTCTACACTTTTTCCCATACAAGGCTTCATACGAAGCCATCATAAAACTCGATTGGTAACTGTTGGTATAACCAAATTCGACTAAAGGCAAATACCTTTCCCACTATCCTTTGAACTCAATCACACATGCCCTTAACATATCCTCCAATAGCTGAATAGTTCATTTTGACTTCCCATCTGTTTGTGGATGAAAAACATTGCTGAAATTCAATTGAGTACCCAATGCTTCCTATAATGGCTTTTAGAATCTTGAAATAAACCTTGGGTCTCAATCGGATACTATTGACATAGGCATTCCATGCAGCCGAACTATCTCTTATATGCATAACTCATCATATTTACCCATCAAATAATATGTTCGTACCAATATGAAGTGAGTTGTCTTGGTAAATCTATCAATAATCACCCATACTAAGTCTTTCTTGCTAGATGTCAAAGGTATCCTTGTAACAAATCCCACAGTGACTCGGTTTCCCCTTTTATTCATGAATCGAGATTGATTGAAACAATCCGATAAATACTTGATGTTCAACTTTTCCTCTATTGGTACGCCAGAAATTTTGCCACAATTTCCGTGATGGCTCTTTTCAAACTAACCCACCAAACCGACTCTTTAAATCATGGTGCCTCTTGTTTCCACCTAAATGCATAGTCAACGGACTTAATGCCCCAAAAAGAATATCTTTCTTAAATTCTTCATTATCGAGAATACAAAGTCTCCCATGATAATACAAACATTCGTTGGACCTAACCTCAAAAGTCCTCAATTTTTTACTTATACCATTCTTATCATGAAAATTTTCATCTTTCCCGTCTTAGGGTCAATTCTTTTTGAGTCCACAAGTACTTTAGGCTTTTGTAATTAGCATAACTATGTCACCTCTTACCATACAGATAATGACTTCAAATCTTTAAAGCAAACTCAATTGCTGCCAATTCTAAATCATGCGTAGGGTAATTCCTATTGTGAGCTTTAACTTTATCAAGGAATATACCACAACTTTATCTATTTGCATAAGTACCCTTCCTCCGTTAGGAGATGCATCACTAAAAACAACATAATCTTTACCCAACTCAAGTTATATAAACACTAGTGCCTCTATTAAAATCCTCTTTAGCATTTCAAAACTCTCTTCTATCTTGGAATACACCAAACTTCATCTATAAATACAACCACAAATTTATAAGGTCGATACCAAGTCCGAAAAGATGTCTTTGATATATCCTCCTCTTTAATCTTTAATTGGTGGTATCCTGACCTAAGGTCAATCTTAAAGAACATAGTCGTGCCTTTCTATTGATCAAACAAATCAGAAACCCTCAGAAGAGGATACTTATTCTTTATTGTTACCTTATTTAACTGTCGATAATTTATGTATAACCACATAGATTCATCTTTTTTCGCTATTAATAAAAATACTCCCCAAGATGAAACACTCGATATGATGAAACCTTGATCAATCAACTCTTTTAATTAAAGCTCTAATTCTCTTATCTCGCCTAAGATATTCGATACGAAATCATAGAAACATGATCAATACCTTGATAACCATCAACTTTGGATTATGCCTCTCGATTGAAGGTAACCCAAGTAATTCATCTGAAAAGACATCTACAAATTCCTCTGTTGTAGAAATATCATACAATTCTACTTTAATTATTTGAGTTTCTATCACATTAGCTAGAAAAGCTATACATCTTTTTGACATCATTTTCTCACAATCATTGTTGATATTACCTTGGGTGATAATTTTGCTTTCTCTCCAATAACTATAATTTCCATATTCTCTGCATCTTTCTGAACTAATTGTTTCTTGAGACAAACAACCTATACCCAACATGATCTTAACTCATCAAATGATAATTCTATCAGATTCATAGCCACTAGAATATTTACCGACTATTTACTACTTGTCAAACTCACACTTGCACCATGACCCATAGGGTTTACTGTTATCATTTCACTCGAGATTAAGTTGAGTAGAATACTTTTATGTTAAAATTTCTTATTTTCTTCTTGAGGAAATCCGTGTAACTTTTCCGGATCCATTGAAAATATTCTTGAGTAATTGAAACATTTTCTATCTCAACTATGAAAGTCTAAATATCCACATGATTGAATAAGAAGACTTAACACCTTTGTAGAAATAACTTTATAGCAGTTAATGCTAAAAATTACACTAGTAAACAAATTTACTCTTTTTTTCTATCATTACGAACTTGACACTTTTCAAGTTCTCGAGAATTAATCTAAATTCTAAATAATAATTCATTGTAGCATGGAATTGGTAGACGATCCATTTTCACAAATTACATTGTAAAATTAACTCTATCAAGTCCATAAAACTTAACATTTATTCTCAAACAAACTCATAATCATTTGATTCACTAATAACTCAGTTTTCTATAAACTTTTAGCGGACAACGTATTTACCGCTTACTCACTTCCTCTTACTCAAATTAACAATGCTTTAAATAATTTAATGCTTCACTTAAATATTTCTCAATTATTTAAGCTTACGTGAAGAAACCTCATAATCATCACTAGATTCAAAAATCTCCTCTGGATCCTCATCCAACTCAACTTCTCTTGTAAATCGTTCAAACTTTTTAATGGACTCCTCAAATGAAGAAACATCGTTAAATGCTGGGTCATTCCTTCCACAGAAGGTAAGAAAATCCTTAGCAGCTTCTACCCTTTTAAGGCGTGATACTGAAGTCATATCGGATTCTTTTGGGTCGATTTTGATCTCGACCTTCATTTCAACATTATCAATATTATCATCTTACATTAATAAAGAGTAACTTTACTCCCTTATAATCATCATCATAGTATATATACAACTATAAGTAAACTTTTCACATCCTATTGGCTTGTATATATTCTTAACAAAATTAATACTCGTTTTATGTCCAAAAATGACTAAACTTGGCTCTGATACCAATAAATGTAACACCCATTTCCCATATACATTTCCGTACACGTGTTACAGATGTCACATGACTTTTGAAACATTCTTGATACTTGAAAATAAGAAAAAATTTCGTTTTCCTTAGATAAAACCATTTTATAATATATATTATGAGACATTATTATATTTATATATATATATATATATATATATTATATACATCGTACTCCAATTTTCAATACTAGTTCATGTTATCCATATTTAAAATCAATATAAGACGATCCAATTAATCTATTACAAACCAATTTCCAAAATATTTAAATAGAGCTAATAGGATATTCATAAGTATATGCCACTAATCTAAGTCAAAATTTTTATCATAGGATGTCTTACTGATATTGCAATATATTCCTCGATGCTTGGAGTTGCTCAGTACTATTTACTTTCAATCTCGGCTTTTACCTACTTATCAAATCAGCACACATTATGTATTTACTTAGTGAGGCATAACAATGTAATTGAACTGAAATTCATACATAATCATATTATAGCTATCGAAATATGAACTAATTTGTATACTTCATAAAAATCAATTAATCATCTCAATTAAACCCTGGTTTATTTCATATAGTCATCAAAACCATGCTTAGTATGCCCATCATACTTTTTTTATGTATTTTGTTCCCAATTATATTTTATTTTTCCCAATATATGTTAAATAAGAGTTTAAGGTACATACATTGCACCGAAGTAATGAAATGGTCATTCACCTTTTATGAATACCATGATTGGCACCTTTCTACCAATAATGTACCGTTATGCATTTTCATTTATGGTACCTTTTTGCCAATAATGCATCGTTATGTATTTTCATTTATGGAACCTTTCTGCCAATAATGAACCGTTATGCATTTTCATTTATGGCATATTTCTGCCAACAATGCACCGTTGTGCATTTGCATTTATTTTAGAGCAATTCATACACTAAAACTTATTCATAATGTCATTTCCATACACATTTATGAAAGTATATTAAATATTGTAAAAGTCATTAAAGAAACAATACCATACCAATGTTAGTATATTCCCCAACATTTATACTTTAATAATACTCAAAAGTACTATTATTTTCAATTTCTATTACAATTTCAGCCTATCTATTTCAGGCTCAATAGCATCGGTACCCATAACATGGTATCGATACTTCTATACTACGGTATCGATACTCCCGTTTAGTATCGATACAATTTCTGCATTATGGAATCCATGGTATCAATACCTTTCTCTTAGTATCGATATTGTTTATCGTAATTTTTTCAAATCTAAACCTAAGAACAGTACTGATACCCTTACCCAGATTTTCCATTTTTCAGCTCGATTTTACCAAATTTTTGTTTAAATCTCTTACTTTTACCACAAACAATACCCTTAAACTTAACATCACTTAACCCAACTAACTTTCCTCTATTTAGCTTCTCATAACATCTAAATTCTCCAAAGAACATCTCAAACTAAGAATCATACTACTTTTTCTAACATGTTTTTAATTATATCCAAGGCTTCTAATCTCTTATTTACTTCTTTAACAAGTCAAATCTACTAATAAACCTCAATAAAAACTCTTATTTTAACATCCCATTCAAAAAAACCATTTTCTTCAATCTCAAATAAATAATCCATTTCTTAGTTTTAATCCTCTATAACCCTTCCTTAAGCTTCAATATCTCTTAAAGTTTCAAGAACAAACTAAAAATGAAAGGAAAAAAAATAGCTAGCTGAAGCCTTACCTTTGGCTATGGAGGAGAATATGGTTATGGGGAAGATAAGTAAATGACTTAGTTTAGTTTTCAACTGTCCCCTTTTTCCCTTTCTTAAATCCCTAATAAAATGAAATTTAAATTCATTCTAATCTAAAGGACCAAAATGCCATTTCATTCTTCCATTCTTATTAATTGTTCTTAATCAAATCATTTCTTATACTTTACCATTTATTCAATATAATCCTCTAAATTTTAAATTATTTCAATATAATCACTGACCCGGTATTTGGGGTATTACAAAACGTCACTAAAGTCTCATATCTAACTCTAATAACCCCCTTAAAGGCTCCTACGAAGAAACACATGGGTGGAAGAACCACGTCTTAATATTTTATTAAAGTTGACTTTCAACTTGACAATAATCAGAAAAAGATTCTCTAATATATCTGAACTTATAACCCCAAGGTCAAATTAGTACTCATGTTAACAACTCTAATAGGTCGACTATTGAATGTGACCCAAGCTCTCAAAGATCATCTAAGCTAAACCTTATATATCTTGTTAAAGCACACCAAACTAGGCACTTAGACCCTCGTGTTAAGATCCTTTACAAGAATACTCTTCCCACATAGTCCACTTGACACCAAGAATGTATGCACAAACTCATGTCTACAAGCACAACATAAATAACTAGAATTATATTAACATACTTGATATATCATTTGTGTCATCAACCCCCTCTCCAAGCCTCAAAATGATATTAAAAGTTGGATTACATATAGACATGTCAGGAACATGTTAATCCACTATACCACTCTCATGTCGAATCATAGTGGTAATACCTCTTTGTGTAGACTCTCCTCCATGTTGGTCTATCGAGGTTAAACTACAAGGTCAAGTTGCAATATCTCTATCCAAAATAGGGCATTCTCTTACCACATGCCCTAAGGATCCACATATAAAACACTTATTAGAGAGTCTAAAGCATCTCCCTTAATGCACGTTGTCATAATGTTCACACTATATATCCCACTACTCTATTGGAACATATAAAATTTTCCACAAATGGTAAACCTGACAGTCTCCTACGAGATCTAATGACAACCTCTGGCTCAGTTAGAGTGACTAAGCTGACATAACTCTCATATGCTCATGAGAATCTCTAGCCCTCTTGGCCACTGGTTGAGATAGATATGCTGGTACATAAGTCCTCACACTCAAGGTGCACGTCTCACTCAAAAAACTCATCCTCATACTCTACACCCATTCATGGCCTTAGCATATTGTGTCAACTCTACAAACACTATGAGAAGGTCTGTCACCAACTGCACATCGATATCAATATGAAGCCTCTTAAGGAACCTCTTACACCTCAAAGAATCGGTCATAACCAACTGATACAATCTTATTATTGCACTGATAGCTTTTCTTCTTTGTTTCATCAAGTCACTCACGATTGAAGGACAAGAGAGTTTTCAAATACCTTTAATAGCTTTTCCTTCCATCATTAATACTTAATCACATAAAGCTAAACTTTAAATATAAGAATTATATTGCATTTTTCATTCACTATTATTATGCTATCATACCTTAATGTTATGCATTTTATGATTAGGTTATTGCTTATGTATGTTAACTATCATAATATGCATATTCACTAAGTAATTAGCATGATAGTAGCACATCATTCTTATACTTAGCTTATTTCATGCCTATGCTATGTTACACATTTATTTCTAACTCGTTTAATGCATATACCATGGTTATGCATTATTCTATAGTCTATTCATATCTACAATAAGTTTATATCATGTTTATGTTTGCTCAGGCATTCATTCTTAGCTTATCTCATCTTATTTGTATAGTTAACATGGGTAGTAACATGTACTTGGATTAATTCTAGCTCATACACATCTAACTTGAATGTTTTCTTATTTGTATAGTTAACATGGGTAGTAACATGTACTTGGATTAATTCTAGCTCATACACATCTAACTTGAATGTTTTCATCACTTACATAGGTATAGATATTGGTGAGGCATCATATGGAAGCTCAGTGAAGCTAAACTCAAAGCATGGTAGCTCAAAACTAGCTCAAAGTAAGGACAAGGAAGCTAACTTAGCTAAAAGGAGCTCAAAACCTAAAGATCTTAGCTCAAGGCTGGCTAAAGTAACTGAAAGCAATTGGATAGTAGTAGAGGACTTAGTAGCTAAGCTCAAAACTGGAAGAAGCTAAAGAGTAGCTGACATAGTAGCTGAGTAATTGAAAGTGTCACTAGCTAGCTAGCATGAGTAATCTTAGCTCAAACTCACTTAGCTACCTAATTGACATTCACCTGGTCACTCGAGCATTAAGTGAGTACAATGGAAGAACCTAGCACCATTCTTAGGCATGGGGAACATGTGATATCAAGCTTATCATACAACCTAAGGTATGAAAGACATGTGATGCAAAGAAAAATCTAGTGCACGGCTACATAAAGGGTTATCTTACGACATCATTAGGCCCCCAAATTCAAAAAAGAAGATGATCATTCGGCAAAGGCACAACCATTTATGGAAGTGTGTGACTTATTTATAAAGCAAGGATAGCTAAAGGAAGCCTTGAAGCTAAAATTATTCCAATAATCTCTTCGTGACAAAGCCAAGGTATGGTTTAGTTCGCTGCTACCTGGTGCAATAACATCATGGAATGAACTTGCCCAAAAGTTCTTGTTGCTATTTAATCCTTCGAACATGAATCCTAGATTAAGGAATGACATCATATCTTTCAAGCAATTAGAGAATAAGAACTTGTATGACTCTTGTGAGCGACTTAAAGGCTTACTGTGGAAACATCCTATGCATGGTTTCCAGCATTGGACACAAATGGAGATATTCTACAATGAACTTAACATGCAAACAAGGATGGTTGTAAGTGTTTCTTCCAATGGATAATTGTTGGATAAATCATACAATGAACCCTAGACATGCTTGAGAGGTTCTCTAAAAATGACTACCAATACCCCAATACAAGGATTATGTGGGTTAAATACGTTGCTGAAGTAGTGGACAATGATGTTTTGAACACATTGACCACGCAAGGAAGAACATTGAATGAAATGATGAATAAAAAACAAAAGCTGGAGGTATGTATGTGGCAAAAGCTACATGTTTTGTTAATTATGTTAATGATGAATAAAAAACAAAAGCCTGGAGGTATGTATGTGGCAAAAGCTACATGTTTTGTTAATTATGTTAATTGTGGTTATAATCATAATTTTGAGAAATGTCTAAAAACCTTGTGTTTGTGTATTTTGTGAGAAATTATAACATGAATAACAATGCCAACACATATGGGAACACATAAAATCCAAATTTCCAGAATTATCACAACCCATTATACATTGTAATCTACTTTGGGAATACACAAAACTATTCACAACAATAATATACTCAATAGCAGCCAACACTGTAACAGCAACAGTCACATCACTAGTCAATGCAACAGAAATAATGTAGCAATCAATAAAATTTTCAAGAGAAGTCTTCCAACGAAGCCTCAACTTCAACATCGACATCTCTTGAGTCTCTAATGAAGGAGTACAACTCGAGAAATAAAGCGATGATCTAAAGCCAATCAACATTGATGAGAGCATTAGAGAATCAAGTTAGACAATTATCCAATGCACTCAGCAATATACCACAAGGAACATTACCGAGTGATACTAAAGTTTAAAATGCTCATGGGAAAGTTCCTTACAATGTGCATTGCAAAGCCATCACAACACGTAGTAGACTCCCCCTTGGAAAATCAAAAGATTAAAAAAAGAAGGATAAGAATAAGAAGCCTAGAAAGAAAGTGAAAAAAGGAGTTGAAAGTAGAGATTGGGATACCTAGTGTGAATGCTACAGCAAAAGATACATGACATATCATAAATTCTGAGAGATTGCCTCCAACAATGCCTCCAACACTACCTGTGATGCCGCCTACAAATCCAGTGCATTAGAATCCAAGACCTCCACCTCTATTTTTTCATTGATTCCAAAAAGCAAGAAGGACCAACTATTTAGAAAATTCATTGATGTGTTTCGAAAATTGCATATTAACATGCCATTACTGGAAGCATTTGAGAAAACACCAAACTATGTTAAATTTATGGAGGAGGTGCTTTGCAAGAAGTGTACGATTGGTGATTTTGAGCACTCCCTAAAGGGTGTAGAGCCATTGTCATGAGTAAATCATCCTAAAAATAAAGGATCCAAAGAGTTTTATATTCCTTGCATTATTGGTAATCAATATATAGGTAGAGCTTTGTATGACTTAGGTTAGAACATTAATTTAACGTCTTTGTCTATTTTTAGAAAACTTGGGATTGGTAAAGAAAAAACCACAACGGTTACACTTCAACTTGCTGACCGAGTCATTGTCCATCCCAAAGGCAAGATTGATAATGTGTTAATACGAGTGGACAAGTTTATCTATCCAGTTGATTTCATTGTCTTGGATTGTGAAGTCAACAAAAAGGTGCCAATAATACTAGGAAGACCATTCCTTGCTATAGGAAGTACATTGATTGATGATGAAAAATAAGAACTCTACATTGATTGATGTTGAAAAAGAAGAACTCATATTATGTCTCAATGACCAACAAATTACATTCGATGTGTTTGACCTAGTGCAATGCGATGAAGAAGACGAGTATCATGTTATTTACATTGTAAAAGAAATAGTACAAGAGCAATTAGATGAATGTGGGAGCAATGAAGAACTATTTAATATTGTTGTGACAAAAGAAGACTTAGACGAGATAGAGGGGAACCAATGCTTCTACATTGATCCTGTCATCAAATGCAGTTCTAAACTGCTAATACCGACTACAATGTTACAGCATGATCACTAGAAGAACACAACAGCAGTGGAGGCAACAAGGATGATTTTCAAGGCATTACTGGTGCAAGCTTTGATTTGAAAATAAACCCCAAGAAACAACGACATTTTTATAGTGACAACAAAGAAGTGTTCTTTATGATTAATTCCAGCAGAGCAAGATTTTGTTTTGAACAATGTTTCGATCCCACAAACGCAAAGGATTGGAAGCTGTATGATTATGTCACACAAACTATCGACGAGCAAAAAGTGATATCATTAGGACCTAGGAGTAGTTACCACAAACATCAATTTCACTATGTGAAATAATTTTTACATGCTTTCAATAAGTCTTTTTATGACATTAGATTACTTTTTTTTTATTAGTTCTATTATAATATTAGTTGGTGTTTTAAATAACCATTGTTACATAACAACTTCAATATCTTTAGGGGAGTATTGTTTTCCTTTCTCCCATGTTTTCTTTTCTATTTTTTAATTATTATATAAACATTGTGGCAACCAAGAATTAAAGATAGGGCTTTTTAGGTTTTTATTTTATTCTTTGTTTTTCTCTATCATTAGTCATGGCTGCTTAGGTAATTCTGGGGAAGAGCACTAGTTGGACGTAAAGGTAAAAGTCACATCACCGAGAGGTGGTGCAGGTAATCGGTTATAGCATCAACGACGACAACAATAAAATAATTCCGAGAGGGAGTTTTATTTTTTTTAGTTGAAATAATCTTTAATTTGTGTGGGTTTTTTTTAAACCTTGGATGCTTATGATTTTAAATATATTTTATGAATTTTATGTTTAATTAACACAAATGGTTATATTGGTGTTTGCTAGTTTTATTAAGGATTTTAATAGAGAGATATGTAATTGCGTAGTCCATCGCATCGAGAGTTGAGTGGTATTTTCTGAGCACTGCATCGAGAGATGAGTGTCACTATCGTAGCATCAGTGATTGTGAAAGAAACATTTCTTTGTAGAGAGATCTTGCTGACTGATTGTTGCAGCATACTTAGTAAATTTACATAAGTGATTATAGAGATATAGAACTGTTATCAGTTTTTGGGTGGAGACAACGAGAGAGGAAAACTTGCTAAGTTAATGTTAGACACATATATCTTATTGTTGTGGCATCGTTAATTCCATGAATGAGTTTAAAGAAAACCTAATCTTTAACTTGAATTGATCTATTTCTTTTATTGTCACTACTGTGATTCTATTTATCCCTTCATATCTTTATTCATATATTTATTTTTTCCATTATATTTTTATTTATTTGTTACCGTAATCACCTACACCATTCTTGTAACACCCCAAAATTGATGAGGGTGACCCGATCTGATCCGAGGTGTCAATTATCGATGTTTAAGGCGTACATTAGAGATATAAAGTGATGAACGCTTCTCTCATCCTTCTGAAGAATAGTGGCCTGAGTGAGTGAATAAATGGTTGGGGTTTGTTTGAAGATGATGACGAATCCAACGGTGATGGCATGACGATCACCACTAGTCAAAAGAGGCTGAATGGAGGGGCAACCAGTAACAGCTGAAATAATTCTATTAGGAAAACTTTCATTGGGTTTTGGTTTTCATTCCCCGTGTGGATGATGATTTGGGTTTTTAAAATCATATTTAGATATAAGGATTTTTTTATTATTTTACTCGTAAATAGTTCCTTAGCCTAGTGGGTAGGGCATGGTATCCCATACACATGGCATGTGGGTTCAAAACCCCTCAGCAACACCTATTTCATTTTGCGCTTTTTTTTCAACCGATAGGTATTAAGGGTTGAACCCCTGAACTTCTAAGAAGTTTTGAAAACTACCTTGAAATTTCCAAACTTCACATATCGATCCCAAAAATTAATTAAATAAACTTAAATTAAAATAAATTGGAAAATTAAGGGTGTTATAACTCTCCACTTCTTAAAATAAATTTCATCCTCAAAATTTATTTATGTCAAATGAAATCAGAAACTGAGCTTTCATAATTCTTCGATCTCTTAGAAACTTTTATATTAACATGCTTTCTCTGTTAAACATCAACCATTAGAATATGTCTCTTTAGAACTTTACCTTATCATAAACTTATAATCTGAAAAGATTTATCCTTTTAGAATCAATCAGACTTTAATTATCAATCCTTAATCAGCATAGCAGTTATTTACCTTAAGTGCAATATACATACATACATAATTTTTTTCTTTTATACGAGCAACATCACATTGATATTTACACTTTTACCAAGTATTCGAACATTTACTTTAATATCATACATGTCAAATCATTGAGGTACAAAGTTCATCACTTATTAGGTTTCAAACTCTTAAAATTGGAACAACCATGATTCCAAAAATTCTTCAATTCAATACATCGGTGTAGAACTTTAGGGGGAGAACACCTTATCACAACTTGGACGAAAATCATGCTCTTCAATCCATTTGGGTAGTAGTTCGTAATATTGAAACATCATTTATAAAGTTTGGCTACGAGTTTATCATCACAGAATGTTTGGGGGTAACAACTCAAATTCAGGTGGGGAGTCAGGTTGAAATTCTCGAACGAATAATCTCCCACGTTACATGCGGGGTAACTTCCAAGATTGGGACAAATGTTGACGTTATTCCCTTTTTACACAGATCGAGTCATAACAGATAAGATACTTTGGTATACTTATTACAGAATGCTTACTTGACATCAGAGTTCCGGCTCAGAATAGTACGGTTATAATCTAGGGGCATGTATAAACCAGACAACCTATGACAGTCGATTACCCATCTACCTAGAAGTATTGACTCAACCTGAATCTTATACATTAAAGGAAACACCCCCAGAATAATACGGGTGAGTCGATCTGATATGAGATTTCGATTATCAACGTTTGGGGGTGTACATAGGAGATAGAAAGTGACAAACACTTCTATCAATCTTTTCGATGAATAGTGGCATGAGCTAGCAAATAAATGGTCGAGGTTTGATAAGAATGTGATGACGAAACCAACGGTGATGGCAGTGACGATCACCACTAATCAGAAGAGGATGAACGGAAGGGAAATAGGTAATAGCTGAAATAATTCTATTGGGAAAACTTTAATCGGGTTTTGGTTTTTATTCCACATGGGGATGATGATTTAGGTGTTTAAAATCATATTTAGATATAAGGATATTTTTATTATTTTATTCACAAATAGTGTCCTAGCCTAGTGACTAGGATGGTATCCCATACCATGACATATGGGTTCAAAACCCCTCAACAACACCCCTCAGCAACACCCATTTCATTTTACATTTTTTAAACCGATGTGAGAGAGACAAACTAAGGGTTGAGCCCCTGAACTTCTAAGAATTTTGAAAATTACCTTAACATTTCCAAACTTCACATATCGATGCCAAAAAATTAATTAAATAAACTTAAATTAAAAACAAATGGAAAATTAAGGGTGTTAAAATTATATTATTTTACTTACTTAATGTTGTAGCAATTCCTTGAGTAATACTAGTCTCTATGGATACTATATTCGATGCATTAATTCGAATCACTTTATTATTTGATACAATAGTGTATGCTTGCATTGATTATTGTTACATTATTTGTGGCATCAAAATCATATCAAGATAAAGAAGAAAAAGAACAAAAAAAAGTGCAAAATGAGGTGAAAACAAGAAGACTCCACAAAAACAAAGGAGTTTAAGAAGAAAATAAAAGAAAAACTTTAAAAAGAAAGCACAAAATAGAAGGGTGAAAAGGCACAAGCAACATCAACTTCAACCATCAAACTAAGTAAGCATTTTGAAAACTTGATTGTGGTGATAGTGAGGTTGTAACTGATTTTCCTAGTAAGTAACCATTTCTTTTTTTCCTCTCTATTTCTAAGTCACTCTTTGTATTATATTTTTTCCTACCACTAACCTTTACGACCGATGCATCATAAGTAAGTCAACTAGTGAAAGTTTTGAGTAAGTCTACAAAAGAAATTTGCAAGTGAGAACAAGTGGAAAAAGGCCAGAGTGTGGTGAGTGTTAGAGTATGCCCAAAGACCAATCATATGATGATTGTAATAATACTTTTATTTACCGATTTTATTGAATAAAGGCATTGCCGCTATTATTTTAAGTTATATATATGTGTTTAACATAAACTGTAAGATAATAAAGTCCATATAATGACATAATTGTTATTATTAAAGATCCCTAGTCAAGTATTATTATGGCATGGACAATAATAATACGATTAAGACTAACATGTTATTGATTGATGACAACGAGTTGTCATTGACATAAAGATGTCAGAATTGATACATGATTATATTGTTAAAGAACAATGTATTGGATTGACCAACCATGAGCATATGTCTTGGATTATTATGTGACAGTCATAACATTGCTCATGGTGATGACTATATGTATGATCCTCAGACTTGAGATCAATACTATCCCAACATATATTGTTGTATGTTTTGATGTAGCTAAACAAGCTCCGTAACTGGTTGCTCTATAAAGACTGTTATTGAATATATCTCAATATATGTAGTGGGTGTGTATGATTAAGATAGGATTTGTCCTTCCTACATAATAGGAAATATATCATAGGCCATTTGATTGAGTAAGACTAGAAACGCATGGCCATACTCGAATAAGTTGATATGAGATATCATAAACTATTCGTTAATTAAAGTCTACTCTAGATATCAAGAAACAATAGATGGGATATACAAGTGTGACTATTCCAAGACTTGTGCCTATTCTATATATAAATGACATAAGGATGTAATACATAAAAGAGTTAATCACCAAGATGATATGTCGAATCATATTTTCTTGTAACTTAGGTGACAATGATATATTGGTAGATGTCACTCATTGTATGAAATATTAGAATTGTTCTAATAATTACTGTTAACGTTACAAGAACCTACAGGGTCACACCCTAGGATGAAACGAGCAAAGATGTACAATTTGTTGTACGTTACTAAAATATATATATAGTTAATTAAATATATGTTTTAATAATATCGAATATTTAATTTCAATTAATTAAATATAGATTTAATTAATTTGAAATAATAAAATCCCTAATATTATTAGGGTAACTTGGATATAAAAGGATTATTAAATTCCAATTAATTAAATATAGATTTAATTAATTTGAAATAATAAAACCCTAAAATGATTAGGGTAACTTGGCTATAAAAGGGTGTGTTAGGTCTAGCAGCCATTTTAGAGCACACACACAAAACCTTCAGCTGTTTTTCTCTCAAAACTGTTTTGGGGAAGAAAATTATTACTCTAATCGGGTGAACTGAGTAGAGGCCGAGACGTGATTTCGTGGAGGCTTACGTTTCGAACCGATCTACACCACCAGTATTCACTGTTGTCATTGTTGTTTTTCAAAGGAACCCGTTGTAAGTATTCGCATCCCTTTCTCCCGATTTAGTTTTTCATACTTGGATCGCTGGTGAGACCGTCGATTTTTGTTTTCACTGCACCATGGGGTACGTCAACGGTCCTAACAGTGAGATCATAAGAGGACGTGTTAAAATCATAAAGTCCTTAGTGTAAACACGAGTGAATTAAGTGACATTTCAAGTTTCTTCAGAGTGTTCTCGTAAGGCTTTGTGAGAGTACTTTGGTAAGGTCTATTATGCGTTCTTTTCTTTATTTTCACTAAACATGTCTCGAGAATCAAGTCAATCACCCCGTGGAGAAGCACCTAATCTCTAAGCACAAGCAATCATGTGAGAGATGTCAAGGTTAATCAGATTGGAACTTGAACCTCTACATGAACAGATATACCAAATTGAAGAATCCATAGACAATCATATAAGATAACCCCAACCGAGACAAGATGATAAATAATTTAAAGATGTAGACATCACTGAAGTTTACCAAGTTTCACAAGAATCAGGGAGGAGCATTGTGAGGGGCCAATGAAGACTTCATTTCTTAGATGAAAACCTTAACAACATAAGAGCAAATATCCCTCTATTCCAAGGAAAAATAGATCTTGAAATATATATTGATTGGGATACTAAGGTTTAACATGTTTTGAATTCCATAATTAATCGAATGAAAATGGTTTGGATGGTATGAAATGAAGATAGAAAGGCAACTCCAAAGGCGGTCTCTCAACCAAGGTAGTACTTCTTCCAAAAAATGGAGAAAGAAGGAAACAACTTCATAAGTCAAACTCCTTTACAAATCAAGAAGAATATGGAGACTCAAAGACCAAAGCAAGCTATAGTGGAGAATAACCAAAACATGGAGAAACAAACAAGCAATTCTGAGAGAAAAAAAGACATCAAATGTTTCAAGTTCTTAGGAAGAGGGAATATTGCTAATATGTCTCCCAATCAAAACACTATGTTGCTATTGGATGATGATGAAGTTGCTTCTGACTTTGAAGACAAGATCCATGAAGAAAGTATAGAAGAAATCTTTGAAGAGTAAGAAGAAGAATTAGAAATTGTTGTTAATGGTGAGTTGTTGGTCGTGAACAGACCCTTGAACAAATAAAAGGACAAGGAGGAGCAGGAAAGAGAAAACATATTTCACAAAAGGTGCAGTGTCAAAGGTAAAGTGTGCTTTATGATTATAGACGATGGAAGTTGTACAAATGTGGCAAGTACCATCATGGTTGACAAGTTGGCTTTGGAGAGATTGAAGCATCCAACTCCATACAAGTTACAAGGGCTCAATGAAAGAGGTGAGTTTAATATGACCAAGAAAGTTTTAATCTCATTTTCCATTGAAAGGTACAAAGATGAAGTTCTTTGTGATATGGTTTCTATACACGCAAGGCATATCCTACTTGGGAGGCCATGGCAATATGATAGGAAAACTATTCATGATTTTTATACCAACCAACAAACATTCAAGCATGAAGGACGCAAGGTTACATTAGCAACATTGTCACCCCAATAAAGTGCAAAATGATCAATTACACATGAAAATGAGAATTGAAGCCTTGAAGAAAGTTCAAATCATTCCTAAGTTAAAGGATGAAAAAACCATAAATGGTAACCTTTTCACCAAATGATGTGTTGATTTAAAGAAATAAAGTAAAAAGATTAATACTTTTAGGACGGATCGTGATGATTGGAGTCAGGGACACAATTTGAATTGAAGAATCATGTTGTTTCAAATAAAGGACTCCAAAAGGTAAGTAACCTTTCATCTCAAACAACATATTCTTTCATTTTGCAGGATGGTTCACGTGAAAGGCAACTTTCAAAAGGTATGTCAATTGAAAAAGACTTTTCCAAAATAGTGTGTCTATTGAAAAAGACTTTTCTAAAAAGGTATCTATTCGCAACTTACTATCCAAAGAAAGACCTATGGAAAATCTTTATGAAAAGACACATTTAAAAAAAAATTATTCGAAAGGAAACAGGTGAAGGAACATGGTTCAAAGGAAGAGAAAACTCTCATTCATTAAAATAGAGGCCCTATACAAGAAGACATCAAACATTCAACCTTGAATAAAGAAATGTGGTATAATTGAAAAAATGATTCAAGTACCTTTATGGAAAGGAATGTAGAAGAAACAAGGAATTCCAATTTAAAGGCAAATTGCCTCAAAGAAAGGTATAGTACACTCATATTATTACACCTACTACTCTTCTTCTTTGTTTCATTAAGTCGCTCACGGTTAAAGGACAAGGGAGTTTTCGAATACCTTTCATATTTTCTCTTATCATTCATACTTAATCACATTATGCTATACTTTAGACATTTGCATTATGTAACATTTTTTATTCACTATAATTATGTTATCATACCTTATGTCATACATTTTATGCTTAGGTTAAATATTATATATGTTAAATATCATAATATGCATATTCACTAAGTTCTTAGCATGATAGAAGCCCCACATTCTTATACTTAACTTATTTTATGCATATGCTACGTTACACATTCATTTATAACTTGTTTTATGAATATACCATGATTATCCATTATTATATAGTCTATTCATATCTACACTTAGCTTATATCATTTTATGTTACCTCATGAATTCATTCTTAGCTTATCTTAGCTCATTTGCATAGTTAACATAGGCAAAAACATGTATTTAGATTAATTCTAGCTCATACACATCTAACTTGATTATTTTCATCACTTACATAAGTGTACACATTGGTGAGTCATCATATGGCAAACCGGTTAAGCAAAAATCAAAGCATGGTAGCTCAAAACTAGCTCAAAGTAAGGACAAGAAATATAACTTAGCTAAAGGGAGCTCAAAACGTGAAAATCTTAGCTCGAGGCTAACAAAGAAGCTAAATAGGAGCTGAAAGTAGCTAGAGACTAGCTGAGGACTTAGTAGCTAAGCTAAGGACTGGAACCAGCTGGGGAGTAGTTGATAGGGTAGTTGAGTAAGTGAAAAAGTCACTAACTAGTTATCTTGATTTATTCTAGCTCACACTCACCTAATTACCTAATTGCCATTCACCTAGTCACCCGAGCATCAAGTGAGCACCATGGCTGAACCTAGAACCATTCTTAGGCATGAAGAACATGTGACATCAAGCTTATCATATGACCTAAGGCGTGAAAGACATGTGACCCAATGAGCTCTCTAGCGCACATCCACATAAAGGCTTATCATGTAACATTCTTAGGCACCCAAATTCAAATGAAAAGAGATAACCATTCACTTAGGCACTGACATGATGGGTTTCATCACCATTCAACTAAGGATCATTACCCCTCGTACTAGTCGAACCAACACCTCTCTTATTTTAATTTGTATTTGACTCATCTTGTATTAATGAAAGAAAAAAAAGGCTTGTAGAAACATCATCTAATCATTCGGACAAACCTTTACATTTCCTATAAATATGATAACCATTTGTATTGTAAGACATCATCCTTTGATCATTAATACAAGTGTGAGGTTATTCTCTCTTCTTAGTCATTTTTTGAATTTATCGACATATCAAGTAATAATACTTGTGGCGTCAAACCCTTCTATTTCCATAGACACTTGTGGTTCCTATCTCTTAGTCATTATTTACCAACCTTTTAAGAATAATATAAAGGTTGGGTCTATGTTCTTTAACATAGGTTCTTCTTTGAGCCTTCTCTAAGATACTACTTCACTTCAACATCCCTTTCTTTCATAAGCCTACACCACACCCATAAATATCCAAAACCATCCCTCTATTTCATCATTTCAAGCTCACCCTTGCACCATTTACATTAACCTTCCAAGCCTATCTCATTTGAAGACTTCACTTAATTGAATGGTGTTTGCTTCCTTCCTAGAACCACAATCAAATATAGGTCCTTCCGACATCACCGACTCTGGAGCATAATGACTAAATGAAAGAAAATCTCTCTGTACTCGTACACTAAGTGATCCCCCTGAACTAACTTAGAGAACTACATCCCCAACCCATCTATGTGTACTTTCATGATATAAATGCCTCTAAAATCTCTTAAAAATTGATCCCACATATGCATCTCTAGCTATAGAGCCATCTCTATAGTCTCTCACTGGTCGATAGCTTCACCCTTGAGCAAAGCGATGGCACACTCTAACTTATCGTCTAGGGTAACGTGAAGTTGTCCCAAGGTTCTTATGGTCTCCTTCAACCATTGTTTGACAAAAAATGAATAATCATCTAAACCATCTAAGTTAACTGTCTTGTACCTACATAGTCTCTCTACTAGGGACTCTTCTGGTTCTAAGGTACTCAAAGTGATCAATCGAACAATTTGAGCTCTAAGAATAATGTACATTATCTTCCTAAGAGTGGAAGTTAAATTGCTAAAGAAAATAACCTATGTGACTCTTGCGTCTATTGGAACAACATAAGCCTTTGCCCTAGGAAGAAACTCATCACTTGTAGTACTAGGATAAGAGGCACGACTCTTCATCCAAATCCCTAAGACTACACTTAGAACCATTGGCCATCATAAAATCTAAAAAAACATAGTCAAAGAGAAGAAACATTAGAATTTCGGACTTATAAGAGTATTTCTAGAACCAAGAGGAATGCTTCCACAGACACCTTACTATAACCAACCATTGGGTCCTAAGACTGACTCAACCTAAGCTCGTAACACCCTAAACTCGATTGAACCTAAAGTGTCATACTAAGCTACTAAGACAACCACTAAATTTAAAAAGTTTTTCCATTTTCATTTAAACCATTATATATTTTCCAAAATAGACATTTGTAACCATCATTCAATACTTTTACAAACCGGAGTTGTTTGATACATAATTTAAAACAAATAATACAACTCAAAGTTTACAAATCCAAATAAATAAGTAAGGTTCTATGAATACACATGCCCACTAAAAGCTATAGTATAATATTCTAGAAGAGATATTGGAAATCCTGTTTTGATAATGTTTCCCAAACAGCTCAATCTACTAACCTATGAACGAAAACATCCGAACATTGAGCTTACAAAGCTTATTAGTATAATCACTAATCTATACCAGCATCATATGTCTCATAAACATAAGCATGCTAGAAGACAAGCTAATAAGAAGTAGGTACATGCATGATCATAATCAAGTCCTACCTACTTAAAGTTTAATTGTTCTACCATTATAGTAAGAGTCTTATGCTTCCCTTAGTCCTCTACTAAGGGCCTCTCCATGAGTGCATTCTCTAAATGCTACACACTCTTAGTACCTGGTCTCACATAGATGTTAAATACTATTTATAACTGAGGTAAATCATAGAGAGGAACTCGGTCTCACATAAGTCTCGATATAATTCCCGCTCAAACATAGTATTGGATCAGTTTTACACAGTCGTCATGCCAAGCATTAAGAATATTTGTTGTAAAATAATACTACAATCACACATGCATAGTTGGGTGGCCTAAGGCCACACTCAATACAACCAATGCCACACTATGGAAACTAAGGTAGCTCAGCTACTCACTAGCATAATTTATCACACTCAAGTGAGGTCATCCCCTCACTCACTATTATTTTTCTTGTTCTCTCATCTAGAATGTTTTGAAAGGTTTTATTATTTTGTTACATCATTAGTTCGTTAAGCTACTATATTCTATTTATGTAACACCCAAAGGTATTTTAGTCATTTTCATCTTTAATGAGCTTTATAAACATTTTATACTTTTACGATGATTATTATTACCAATACTCACTTGGTGTATTGTTTCCATCTTGACACCCAACTCAGGTAGGTTATCCGATAACGACACTCTCTAGTCACCCTCGCCACACTTTTCTTCTGTTTAATCTTGAACTAAAGGGGCAACTTATGCACTTTTAGTTTCTTGATGTTCATGTGGTGAACAATTCTTCTATCACATTATCCATATGATACACGTCTCGCTTACAAGCATATCCTTCATAATGATATATCATTCGTGATTGTTTGATACACATCCCTTTAAGGGTATTTTTTAAAGTTTCTTATCCACTAAGGGTATTTTGGTAATTTATGACACGTTCAGATATTTTGGTCATTCACCACTCTTAAGGGTATTTATAGTCCTTTATCAACCTTCGATATTGATCTCAAGCCTTTGGTATGAATACTAAACCTTTCAGTATGGATACCAAACCACCTGTAAGTATACTAGTCTATTTGATATGGATATCAGCCTTCTGATATGGATATCAATTCATCCAGTGTGGATATCAACCTTTTGGTATTGATATTAAGTATTTGGTATCAATAATGTGCATCTCGTATTGAACTCTTACCCTCAGTATCGATACTAAAATACCAGTATCGATACTAGTTCAACCAGTATCGATATCGTGGCAGAGAAAACCCAGTTTTCACCTAGAATATGAACAATATCGATACTACAACCAAGAAAAACCATAATAAGGCTCGAGAAACACTCAAGAATTCTCCCAAAAACCCTAGTTTTGTCCCAAATCATCTCCTAAAGCTTATGAAAATTATTTAGGGCCGTCTAGCACTATAAAAGTAATATATTTTCAACAAAAACATCATTTATGGTATAAATCAAGGAAAAACCCTAACATGCTTAAACACCCAAATCTCAACAAAGAATCTTATGCAAGTCATAACATCATAAAGGATTAGTAAGACACCATCTTAGCTACATAATTTGAAATGAAGTTCATTGCTTAACCACACTCGCTTTCTTTAAGATTCGGATACTAAACCCCCACTTTCTCTAGCCAACATAGAGACCAATGATTTCTTTAGCAAAAAGAAGGTAGAAGGGATTATGGATGAATTTGAAGTTTAAAATGAGTATAAAAGGGTTCAATGGGCTCACCTTTAACTATGACACTTAGAATGAAGAATGGAGAAGAAAAGATGAAGAAAGAAAGAAAAAAGGAAGAAAAGATAAGGGTGAAAGGATTCAACCTTTTCCTCTTAAACTCACACCCAACATGTCATAAAATCCCAAAATATTAACTTATTTTTCAATAATGGGATAAATACACTTTTGGTGCCTCCTATTTGTCTTCTATGCAAAAATTCCCCTTTTATAACTTTTTGGGCTCAATTACAAACCAATTAAGTCCAATTGGGCCAACAATTTTAATTGAAACCTCCACATGATCCATTTATCTTTCGGATAAACCCAAAACGACTAGACTGAATTTTGAGGTGTTACAGTGTACCCCTTCATTCTAAGTGATAAAAGTAACTGTCATTTTCATAAATAATTTTAGAGATATTATATTAATAAAAAAATAGAAATTTATATATTCGAATATTAAAGCCAAATTAAATACATTGATAAGTAAATAAATAAATAAATAATCGTAATAAAAGATAACTCAGCCATTAAGGAAATATTTCTATTAAGGAAAGTTTGAAACGACCAGATTAATGAAAGAGAGTGGGAAACCAAAAAACGAAGAGAGGATGAACGAGAACTGAAGAGAAAAAAATCTCAAGAAACTATCGGCTGACGGTAAAAGAGCCAAGTTTGTACTATGTTTCGAGGAATCCTGATAAAAAAAATGGAGAATGATTATTACATTGCAAAAATAATGCTAAATTGGAGGGGGAAAGACTGAATCGAGGCTGTCCCAGTGGAAGAGTCCGATAACGCAGTCTCTCCAATTGATTAACGGCCAACCGTGACACCTGCTTACTGCCATATTTGTCTCTTGTTCCTTTGTAATTATGACCCCAATCCTTCATTGGAAAGTTCGCTTAAATATATCCAAAAACATGCATTTCTCTCCTGTTTTTCACTCTTATCATTAAACACCATATAACCACTTCTTTATCATTTGAATAAAATTAAAGTTCCAGATAAGTATCCAGTGGAGGAAGAAAAGAGAACCCAAAACCTAAAGGGCTCTGTGGATAGTTAAAGAATGAGTCTGTTTGCTATAAGGATTTCACTTCCTGTTTCCATCGTCGCTTTCGGTACAAACCCTTTTCTTCGATCTTCCTTTGTGTCAAGTCATTTGGTTTTAAAATTTATACGTGTGTTTAATTTTGGTGTTTGTTCATGAATGGAATTTGGTTTTATGGTATCAATGGATTTTGTTTCTTCAGTTCCTTTTTTTCCTAAAATTTCCTAAAGATTGAACGCAAAATAAGAGGCTTGGTTTTATATATGATTCAGAGCTTTCAGATTGTACTTTGCGTTCAATCTTATTTGTTTTTAATCTGCCCTCTTTCATCGTTATTTTTAACTTGGGTTAATGAAATCACTCACCAGCAAATTGATTTGTTTTAATCAAAAGAAAATGAGGGTTAAATGTGAGTATCTCATGGATTTTTTATCAGCCAGAGGTCATACGTATGGCATGGGGAATAATGCATGTTGATCTTTTTTTCATACTTGAGTTTTGCCCCTAAGAAATCTATGAAATCATTTTTTAAAAACGTTTTCTCAATCGTTTACATCTCAAGGTGAGATATTTGTCAATTAAGTTTCTTTCAACTTTACTCTTTCATTCCGATCCTTGTTGTCGGTGATTCAGGTTGGCTAGATCATCAGGACCAGATTTTGAGTACATTCTTTTGATTTTCCTTCATTAATCTAATACTTTATTTTTTTCTTCTAGATTTAATTTTTGTTTTTCTTATTTACCTACCCCTAGATCAATAATAAATCAACTTAATTTCTCAATATTGTAATGGGATTTGAAACAACTATGGCATTAAACCCTTCTCTGGTTTTTTATGTTTTACTCCATATTTCATATGTGAAGTCTTTGAAATTTATGATACAAACTTCCCTACTATCATGCAGGTGCAATGTGTTTTCTCAATTATTTATTATACACATTTTATATAGATATCTTATGCTAATTGGCATCTTTTTTTAAGTTATGAATTTCTGCTTAATTGTGTCTTAAAGAGTTTGATATGTCCCAGTAATTTTATAGACTGCTAGCATAATCTATAAGGCTAACAAGATAGTTAAGATTGCAGTGAGCTTGGCACATTAACTTTGATAATTTTATGTGCCTGTAATTATTCTTCTTGCAAATAGACAACCATCTTTTTTAAGTCTAGAGTTCAAAATGAATAGTTAAATGCTCTATCTATGTTTAGTTTATTGGATTCTTGCAGACATTATTTGTTTAGACTTACATAACTTAGTATAGGGCTAAGTACTTCATTCATGTTTATCCTGCTAGGTTTAGTTGTACAGGGTTAAGTCTATAATATGATCTTTTGAAGGAATGAGGCACGACGTCCAGGCGTCTTTGCATTGGAACTGAAATATATCATGCAATTGTTAATTCATGAAAGATAATGATAAACTTGTGGAAAATGCACCATCTTTAGGGAAGAAATGAAACCACTTATATTATGCTTTCATTCACTTACATATAATATTTCGTTATGAACAATAATTTATATAGGGTTTTAATTGAGTTTTATGACTACTTCATTCGTCTATTCTAGATACATTCATCAGACACATACATAGAAGTAAATAGACTAAAATATTCTGAAATTTCAAATTACAAAATCCAACACTACTTAGAAACTTTTTTATCATGCCAATTTTTCTACATACTTTTCGAAAATGTTTAACCTTCAAAGATTTTATAAAAATATCTCTCACATCATCTTAAATTTTCACAAACTTCAATTTATCTTCTTTATTTATAATATACTCTGTAAGTTTAGGGTTCATGGAAGGACAATTTGGTTCTTTTATCCTTCAACAAAATTTGAACTCAATTATAGAAATTATTGGAGTAACGGAAGTACACTCTTTAATGTTATAAATAGTTTCAAGTTCGAAGTCTAGTTAAGTAGAGCTTCATAGGAAGACACTAATTTTTATGATGTTGTTTTATAAGATAAAAAATAATATTAAAACAATCTATTGTTGGTCATTTTCTTTAACTATCGAATTAAACTCTAATACTATTTTGTTAGGAGGAGATAGAAGCTTAGTTTCCAAAAGTGTACCAATGTGTGCCTAAGGCGCCAAGCGCACGTAGGTGTAGAGCAAAATGCTTTTGGATAAGTAGGTTTAGCACATAACGCGAAGCCCTCCCAAACACGTGCTTCGAGGGTTTTTCTATATAGGTACTAAGCACACGCTTATGTCACCTTAGGAATAAAGCTTTAAACAACAAAGAAGCCAAAGAAACAAAGTAAAAGGAGATGGTAAAGTGGAAGAAGAAGAAAGGATATATGAAGCAAAATAAACAAATAGACATGGTTATCAAAACCGGACCGGACCGGTTGATTCAACCGGTTGAACCATGAACCGGTGGCTGTCTGATCCAGTTACCTCACAAAACCGGTCTGGCAATGAACCAGCTGAAAACCGATAGAACCGGCTAAAAACCGGTAAAACCGCCAGTTCACTTTTTTCTTTTAAAAAAAATTAAACCAAACGATGTCGTTTGTTCAACGAGTCAAGTCAAATTCGAGTATTGCTGAGCTCAACTCGAACTCAAAAACTTTAAAAGTAAGTTCAACTCGACTCAAAAACTCACGAGCTAAAAATTATCAAGTTCAACTCGAACTCGAAATATAATATTAGAACTTGAACTCGAAAAGGCTCGAACTCAAAAAAAATTTTAGAAGTTCGATTGAAGCCTAAAATTGGAGCTCAATTGAAGCGAAAGAATAGTTCGCTCTGTGCTAACCGAAAGGCTCCATGATTTTGAATGTCAAATTACCTCTATTATTTATAGAAGTAAGTTGTGATGCTCTTCTATGTTTCTTAGCCATGTGATATTGTTTTGTTCTCATATTTTTACTCTTTAAACTTTTGGGATGTTCTTCTATGTTTCTTAGCCATGTGGGATTATTTTTAAAAAAAAAATTAAACCAAATGACATCATTTGTTATGATTTTTTAAGCCCCAATTTTATTTTTTTGATTATAGTTATATAATTATATTTATTATTTAATATGGTTTACCTTAAATATTATGTTATAGTTGATTTGAATCATTTTGTTTCACTTGATTTTATGGTTTTTAATTTATATATGTTATGACTTGTGATATTTTTATACCTTTTAATATTGTAAATTTAAAAAAAAGTGTTACATATATATTAATACTGCTTTGAATATTATGTAAAATTTAAAAAAAATATTATTTTATATAAAATACGGTTCAACTGCAGCTGAACCCGGTTGAACCAGTGAACTAATACCTTCACCGGTTCAATATTTGGTCCGGTTTTAAAAACATTGCAAATAGATTTATTAAACAAAAGTGATGTGTGAATACACGATCCACACTAATGGTAGTAGTTAAGGCATTGATCCAGACCAGGGACTACACACATTTCTTTGTTGTTTAATGCATGAATCAATGATGTGTAAATATACGAGCGACATTAATGACAAGAGTTAAGGAGTTGATCCATGCGAGGAGACTCTACACATTTCTTTGTTTTATAATGCATGAATTCAACTCTATATCATTAATAAACAAAAAGAGGAGGTCGTTATTTTGTAAAACTAAGCAAAGCTATTTGTATATAGTCTTGATTAAGCACGTCAACACTATTAGTTTGACCTAACAAGAAAAATCAGGGCTACAACAAACTCGTAACAAATTAACTTGTGGGACAAGCAATGAGTCTTGTGAATAATAGAAATATGTTTTGACTCTTGAGGAGAGAATAAACAATGGTGAAGGAATAAAATATGAAGAAGATTAATTGCTCCATGAGTGAACCAGTGGGTAATGAATGCGGATATAATCTAGAATTGACTTATAAACCTTTTAGTATAAAAAGTATACCTCGTCTATGAAAGACGCGCGCCTTCACCATGCGTCTTGCGCCTAAGCTCCGAGAACCATTACATCTCGGTGAGCATTACACCTTTTAAAACTAAGGATGAGAGAGAAATAATCTTATGGAAAATAAATAACCTTTAAAGAATAAATAAACTCACTTAAATAAAATGCTACATCACATACAACATTTTATATAAATGTTGTGACTATTAGTGTGTCATGTATGCTAGTTAAGTACATTCACACATGACTACTACATTAATCTATTTTAAATATATTCATTGAACTCAAACACATAATAATAAATAAATTAAAATATTTTAAAATTTTAAATTACAATATCCAACAATTTCTAAATTAAAAGGACAATTTTTTTTGTTATTTTATCTCATTAAAAATCTTGTTAATTTATGTCTTTGTCATGTAAAAATATAAGTAATAATTATTGTTCTTTCGTTTGGAATGTCCAAACATTGAGAATGACTAGAGAATCTAGGCTAGAGCAGGAAACTATTAGTTAGTTTGATTTGAATTAGGTAATGGATTAAAATTGTGGTTGTGATCGTATTTTTAGTTCTACTGAGTTTATTACGATTGTAGATATAGTGGGACTATTGTAGTGATTACATGTATTGTGATTATATAATAATAGTACCAGACTGCATCGCTACATCTATATAGCGAACGCTATTGCGATCACGGACCGTTATTTAAATCTCTAATTAGGTTAATTTGATAAAGTTTGCGATGATCATGTGTATTACAATCATATAATAATGGTATCGAACGCACCGCTACTGCTATATAGCAGTCTCTATGGCGGTTGTGAACCGTTATTTAAATCCCTAATTAAGTTAATTTGATAAGTTTTCGGTGATTACGGGTATTACAGTCATATAATAATGGTATTGGACAGCAGCGCTACCATTGTATAGCGAGAGCTATTGCGGTTGCGAACCATTATTTAAATATCTCATTTAATTTTATAAGTTTCTCGACGGAAGAACAAAATAAAATAAGAAAGAAAAAGAAAAATAAGAAGCTTTTAATGTAACAAATATCTGCTTTTATTTGCACATTAATCTCATTTATCCAGATATCATGCATATCTTATATTGTCACGTTGCACTTGTACTCAACCAGGTTGTTACTCAATTTCTAAGTCATTTTTTGGATTATTTGTTTGCAGGAAGTTGAGGCAAGAATGAAACGCCAAGGTCAAGGCAACAACCCCAATCCTTTTCAAACTGGAAACTTTTACTCTGATGGTGATGTTGGATCTGATCAACATAATGTGGTTCCTGATGGTCATACTTCCATGAGAAGGAATGGTCAAACCAGTTCTAATATCGATACTCAAAACCATGTGGGTTTTGCTCAATTCTTGGGTGATGACTTTTTGCTCTCGCCTCTCGGTGATCAGACTGTCACGACTCAAACATTTGAGACAAGTTTTAACCCTCTTCTGCAAAATAACAGCAGGAGCGCTGGTAATGACCCGATCGAACCGTCGTTAGGGGCCGATTCTGGTGTTCTCCAACATAGCTTTGATCTGAATGATGTGGAACATCCTGAAAGAACCCGTATTGATGCAAGTCAGGGAAATGGACCATACATAGGATCAGGTGGTGATAACATTCAAACCCTTGGTGGTTCTTCGAGTCCAGTCATGATTTATTCAGGAGTAGCTGGATATGTTATTGAAGAAAATATAAGCCCAGATGAACTTCCGGTTGAGGGTCAAAGAAGGCTTATATGCAAAAGAAAGGCGCCTGAATTGGCTTCAGGCTCTGCATGTCAAGCTCAGAATTCTCAACAGCCAATGACTATGGCCCAAAACAATGCCAGCATCAACAGCTTAACTGCAGCTAATAATGATCATTCAGGACTTGGGGCTACTTTGCCTACATCCTCTAACTCGTATCAATTTCCAAGTGAGGCTAGACAAGTATATAACTTTCAAAGCAATACCCGTCTGAGAACTGCAAATCAACCGGTTGCAACACCAACAAACCTGTGGACATGGAACTCGAGCAATTCTAGAGTACAACCAACTGGCCAACACCCCTTTACCCTTTCAATCTCAGCAACGGCGCTGATGCTAGTAAATTCAACCGTGCAGCCATTTGTCCAAGTCTCTAACTCGTCGCAAGCTCTGCAACATTATTGGAACGGAACAAACCTGTCATGGGTTGGTCCTTCTTCCGTCCCTCTTGATCAGGCTGTAAACGTGCCAGCAAACCTGAACTTGGTCAATGAGAATGTAAACGCCTCGTCTTCAAGAATCCAATCTGGTTCAAGCAGGCATCTACCGAATTCATCCATAAGATCCCCTATTCCAAATATGGCTGCACAATATGGACAAAGAGGGCTAGATATTGTCAATCCATCTGAGTCCTGGAGGCGAGGGAGTTTCTGTCCAATACTTCCTAGTGCTTCCCCTGATGCCAGGCCTGCCCAGGTTCCTCTGAGGTTAGGACCAAGAGCCGAGAGACAAGCTGGTCGTCATTCTGGAGTCCCACTATATACAGGTCAAAGGAGAAGACTGATATCTGAGGTATTGTTCCATAGACTACAATCCCCATAGCTATAGCTTCCATTATATAAATTTCTACAATACGATGTTTATGTGTCGTGCTTAAGTAGATTGTCTCTTATTACTGGCTGCCACTAAACTACCCTTCCTTTCTCATAACAGTTCCGCAACCGCAATGCCTTCGGACTTGTACGAATGCCTGCTGCCTTACGAGTTGAGGTAAGACTGAAGCTTTTCTTGTTTATTAACATCAATGTTTGAATATGAAGGATATCAATGCTACTATTATCAATGTTCAACACTGGTTTTGCACCAACATGGAATATATGGCAGGATGTAATGGTAATTGATGGTTCATATTTGTATGGCATGCCTGAGGTGCCTGATATTCTTGAGGATATGCGCCTCGATGTCGATAACATGTCATATGAGGTAATATTTAAATATTTTGAGTCCAATGGAAATTACTCGTGGTTTTAAAAGCTCCTGTCGTTTATTTTATAGGAACTGCTGGAACTGGAGGAGCAAATTGGGAATGTTTGCACTGGTCTAAGCGAGGAAACTATTCTAGCCAATCTGACAAGTCGAAAATATCAGTCCGGACCACCAGAAGAAATTGAACCTTGCTGTATCTGTCAGGTATATTTCTTCTTACTCCATGAATAATAATGGCCTATGCACAGATGGGTTAAAATTAATTTCTATTTCATGTTCATGGAAACCGTTCACAGGAGGATTATGCTGAGGGAGAAGAGCTTGGTAAGCTGGGCTGTGGTCATGAGTTTCACTTCAATTGCATTAAGCAATGGCTTATGCAGAAGAATTCATGCCCCATTTGCAAAAATACAGCTTTGGCTGTTTGATTGTCTCCATTTAATCCCTGAAAAACCATGTGTTGCTGAATTTTTGGACCTGCTTCTCACCTCAGAACTTTCATACACATTTTTCATTTACATTTTCCTTTCGTTTCGGAGATTCTCATTGGATGCCACAGAAAACAGCAATTCAGTAGAATCCCTATGCTTTGTCTCTTAATGAAACGAGAAGCTGAAGGTTTTTAGATTTAACCAAAACAAAGTATGAAGATTATGGTTTTCATTAGTTTTCATTAGTTTCTTTGTATTTATTGCTGGTGGCGGGTTCAGATTCAACTCTTAATTCCCGACCACATATTATATATCATCATCCATGATCAATCATCATTGGATGATATAAAACGTAGGTCTGGACAATGAATCCATTCTACTTAGGATTAGGAAGACAGTGATCGGTTCAATTTTGGTCGTTTTGGAGTATCCCTAGCTTTTCTCTAGTACAAGTGTTTACCCTAACCTTAGGCTGAAATTAGAGATTTTCTAACCTATATAATTTGCTTCTCTTTTTTGTTTTTTGATAAGTATAACTAATTTATTTTTCGTTACATTCAGTTCTTTCACTGGAAATAAATTTTAGAAAATTGTTTTTAAAGTGGTTATATCTAGAAATATTTTTTAAAAATATTTTATATTGTTTCAATTATATTATATAAATAATTATTTATTATTTGATAAAACTTTTATATATGATATTGTATAAATCATTTTTCTAATATTTGATATATTTTTCAGATATAATTTATTGTAAATTTTAAATAAAATAAATAGTATTACCCGATATCTAACTAAATTATTGTAATATTTTAAAAATAATAATATTAACTTATTTAAGTCGGTGTATGCTAGTTTGATATTACATTTGAAAAGTGCGGTAAAAATATTTTTAAAAATATTTTTGAAAGTGAAATTTAAAATTAATTGTTTGAAATTGCTATTAAAAATGATTCTAAAAAGATAAAATATTCATTTTAGATATTATGTCACAAATTTAAAATATAATATTTAAATTATATTTACACTTATTAATACTATGATATTTAAAATATATCACCTTAAACTATAATAAAAAATATATAATTTTTTTTTGTGATAACTCATTCATAATAGTTTTATATAAATTTTATGATAACTCATTAATAATATAAAAAGGGTAAATTATACCATTGATGACCAAACTATGTAACCCTTTTACTTATGTCACCGATCTTTCAATTTCATCAATCAGACCACCTAACTATTTAAATTATGTCAATCTAGCCACTAACTGTTAACTTTCGATAGAAATGATGTGACAATTAACAAAATGATATATTTATACATTTCATTTATCCTCAATACTTTACATTCTATCAAATTGGTCATAAATTTAATTTAATTCAATAAATTTAATCCACTAATTAGGTTACATGTATCACCATTAGATTAAATGTTTTTCTTTAATTTATATTTATTTAATTTATATATTTATCTTCCGACCAGATGATAACACAAGTCACCATCTGGATAAAGGGCAAAATAGCAAAGGGCATAGGAGGATTTGAACCTAAGTCCCTAGGATGGGATGCATGTGTGCCACATAACTACGACAAGCTCATGTTTGTGAGATGATTTACACGTCCTTTTATATATTTTTATTAATTTCAAAAAAAATATTTCTTTATATATTATAAAAATAAATTTAATAAATTTAATTTTCATATTCATAATTCAAGGATTATATATAATTTTAAATTGAATATTTTTAATGTAGTTAATAATTTTATTTCATTAAAAATAAATTTTATAAATCATTTATTTTTAATTAGTTTTTTATAAGACCAGATAGTTCAAAATGCGAAATTTAAGTTATATAAAATATTTAAAATCAACTTTAAATTACACATTTTAAACTACACAATTTAATTAAAAAATTAATTAAAATATAAATGATTATAAAATCTTAACTAAATTAAAAAATCAATTTAGAATTATATAATCAATTTAAGTTATATTGCTTTTCTTTTTCTAAAATTAATGAAAATATATAAAGCTCGTGAAAACCATAACACAAACATGAACTTGGTGCAGCGGCCTGGCACACGTTTATCCCTTCCCAGTTACCCAGGTTTGATTCCTCCTATTCCCATTGTTGTTCTGCCCTTCATTTGTTGTTTGATTTTCTTTCACCAAGATAAACATATTAATTAAATAAATATAAATTATATAAAAACATTTAATCTAATGGTGACACATGTCACCATTTAATTGGTGGATTAAATTTATTGAATTAAATTTAAATTTAGGACCAAATTGATAGAATATATAAGTATTGAGGATGAAATTTATAATTATACCAATTTCGTTAACTGCCACATCAACATTTCAGTTAACGGTTAGTGGGTTGATTGAAATAATTTAAATAGCTAGGTGGTCTTATTGACAAAATTAAAAGATCGGTGGCAAAAGTAAAAGGGTTACATAATTTGGTAGTCACTAATATAGTTTACTCTATAAAATAATTGTATACTCAACATAAATACTATGAAAATACATTATTTTATATTCAATGAACATAAATTTTTTTTAAAGCTCTATCAATTTTGTCTAGCAATTAATTTAAACATTAATTAAAAATAAATAATAAATAATTATATATGGATGTGTATTAATTTAAAAACGATTAAAATTAAATAATTAAGGATAAAAATATAATTTCATCCCAAAAGTGATTTTCAATAGCAAAAACTATAAATTTAAGCTTTTGAGATTGAAAATAATGTTTCAACTACGATTTTAAATAAATTTGTTGGTGTTTAACATTGCTTACGGGGTGAAAAATGTAACAAGCCAAAATCAAAATTATTAGAATATTACATTATATTATAGACTAACCATTTTTTTCCTTTTAAAATTAGTTAACATTGTAAATTATTCATCAAATAAAATCATAATGTAACCATATGTTTAAAACATACATTCGTATCGTTTACAAAATATGAGCTTCAAATATTATATCTCAAAAAACAAGGGTTATAAAAATAGAGTTTACGCCTTGAAATACACCAAGAGTCTATGAAAGTACATGACCATTAAATACACAGCTTGATGATGAGCTCCTTGAACTGGCACATACGAACTTACGAACGGAAAAACATTCCCAACACTGAACTCACAAGGTTAATGTCACACTAATAACACTACTATACTACATGCATTCAACCAATGAGCATGGTACAAGTCCAGTTATGAACAAAAAAGTAAATTAAATACACAACACGAGTAAGCATCATGGTGTAGTTCAACGTCGCATCAGCATTAAGAAACTCATACCCCTTTTTGCTTACAAAAAGTACCCTTGGTATGATCTGGGTCACATATCATCAACATCTTACACCCTCATGTCACACACTGTCAAGTACCATAGGCGAGGCCTAGATCATAGCATCAACACCGTGCTGGCTAGTTTTCTCCTCTTGTGTACACAGGACGTGTCTAGATCAAGGAGCATTAGAACGACGTCCAACTAGCGTATTAAATTCCCTTACACTTGATATGGATATATCCAAATAATACTCACTCAACTAGATGATCAGCTTACACAAGTAACCTAGTTGTTCTCATCATTTCCCAAGCTTTAAACAAAACATAAGTCTTAAAGAATCTTACATTATAATGATCTTATGTTATCACACAATTATTAGTTTTCTCACTTGCAAGCTTTTATTAAGAGATTCCCATCGATCCTAACCTCTTCATAGGTCCCTTAATCAAAGCAAGGCTTATGACATTCACTTTCACGATGGTACTGATACTCAGCCTTATAGTGTTTGTACTACTTTCTGTTATGGTATTGATATTGCCTCGAGTTTCGATACCAAATTGGCACACTGGAATTTAAGACAACCCTCAATATCAATACTCCTACCTATAATATCGATATTATCCTCTTGTGGTATCGATACTACCTTGATTATTCATATCCAAATTACATTCAATGCTTATATAACTACCCTAGTATCAATACCCCTTCCCAGAGTATCGATACTCATTCACTATCGGTACCAATTTTGGTTATCGAAATTTAAAATTGTCTACTAGTATCGATACTAAGTCCCAAGTATCGATACCCTATGAACAATATCGATATCCCAAGAATAAGGTACGAATTCTACATTAACAATGTTAGAGTATGCCCAAAGACCAATCATGAGATGATTGTAATGATACATTTTATTTGCCAGTTTTATTGAATAAAGGCATAGTCATTATTGATTTCAGTTTTACTTCTATGTCTCAAATAAATTGAAAATAATAAAGTCCATATAATAATGTGATTATTATTAAATATCCTTAGTCGAGAATTATTATGGGCATGGACAATAATAATACGTTTGAGGCTATCATGGAGTAGATTTATGATAACGAGTTGTCACTGACATGGAGATGTCAAAATCAATACATGAGTATATTGTTAGACAACAATATATTGGATTGACCCACTATGAGCACATGTCTTGGATTATTATGTGATGGTCACAACATTGCTCATGATGATGTATGTATGATCCTCAGACTTGAGATCATTGCTATCTCAATATATATTGCTATATATTTTGATATAGTTAAACATGCTCTGTAACTAGTTGCACTATAAAGACTGATATTGAACATATCACGATATATGTAGTGGTGTGTGAATGATCAAGATAAAATTTGTCCTTCTTACATAATAGAAATAAATCACATGCCACTTGATTGAGTGGGACTAAAATGTATGGCCATGCTCAAATAAGTTAATATGAGATATCACAAATTATTCAAGCATTATAGTCTACTCTAGATGCCAAGAAACAACAGATGGGTTATGCAAGTTTGACTGTTCCAAGACTTGTGCTTATTCTAGATATAAATAAGAAAATGATATAATACATAAAAAGAGTTAGTCACGAAGATGTTATGTTAAATCATGACTTCCTGTAACTTAGGTGACAATGATATATAGCTAGATGTTACTCATTTTTTTTGTAATATTAAAGTGGTTCTAATAATTACTACTAATGTTACCAGAACCTACTTGTACAATTTATTGTACATGATCTAAGAATATAATTAAAGTTAATATATATATATATATAATTATCACAAATATAATGAACGAATATTAAAAGAATGTAATTATAATTACAATTCTTTTAATGTTTATTTAATTCAGAATAAATAATGTCGGATTTAATTAATTCATTATTAAAAACCCTAAAGTTTAGGGTAACTCATATAAAAAGATAAGAAAGATCTATCAGTCGCAGTTAATCTTTTCGATGAAATTTCTCAAAACATTTTTTGAGAAAAGAAAAAATATTTACTCTCAACCAGATGTTCTGAGTAGAGGCCGAGACGTTAGCATGGAGGCTTAGGATTCGAACCGTTTGTGACTGTACTATCGAATTATTGTTTTTCTAGTAACCCAAGGTAAATTGTGCATCCCTTCCTCTCGATTTTGATTTTCATACATGGATCACTGGTGAGATCATCAAATAATTTTTTTGTTGCTATATGGGGTGTACCGGTGATCCCAACAACCAAAACCTCTATTTTTTTTACCCTATCAGTAATACATTAGTGATATTGTTTTTATAGTATCGATACCCTAAATCCAGAATACATTATTTCCACAAAGATAACACATCTAATCACATCTAATACTCTCCCAGTGCCCTCAAATGTGATTAAAAGCTTACATAGGTTCAAAGGATCATAAAAGGTCATTAATTTATGCATGAATAACATCAAATACAAACATTCCTTCCATGAACCCAAATGTACCCATCATGCTTCATGGACACATACAAGCAACCAAACTCCACATGTTGATCTACAGGCGTTATAAAAGTGTTAGAGGAGTGTTATTTTGTTACTAGTTGTTGGAGAATCAATCCCAAGTTCACCCAAGAGCTAACTTTTATTTTTCCTTTTCCTTTGGAGCCTTTTCCAATTTATCTTACTATCATAAGCAAAAGAATTATTCAGTTACTCAACTAAGAACTTAAAAAGGAGTTTAGGAGGCTTCCCAAGAACCAAATCTAACTCCAAATAGATGGTTTTGCTCACAAATCTTAAACCTCTTTTAAACCCAAACCATGGCCCATGCCTAAACCAAGAAAAGAATAGCTCAAAATGAAGCTCTAAGCAAGGAGATTACAATACCTACATTCTATGATTTGAACAAGGGAATATCGACTAACCAAGCTATCACCTTTACATAAGGTAAAAAGGAGAAGAATATGAGCTTCTGCAAGGATAAAGAAGACAAGAATGGATGGAGCCTTTCCAACATGTGATATAATCCCCTTTAATGGAAAATCAACCTTTTCAACTCTAACCTAAACCCTAAATCTTATACCCTAAACTCTAACCTTAGGTTGAAATTAGGTATTTTCTAACATATATAATTAGCTTATCTTTTTTTTACGAGTACAACTAATTTATTTTTCGTTACATTTAGTTGTTCCACTGGAAATAAATTTTAGATAATTATTTTTGTAAAGAGGTTATATTTAAAAAATATTTTTAAAAATTATTTATATAAATGATTATTTATCATTTGATAAAATTTTTAAATATGATATTGTATAAATCATTTTCTACTATTTGATATATTCTTCCTATATTATTCATTGTAAATTTTAAATAAAATAAATAACATTACCCGATATATTAACTAAATTATTGAAATTTTTTTAAAAAATAATATTAAATTATTTAAGTTGGTGTAAGTTAGTTTGATATTACTTTTGAAAAATACGGTTAAAATATTTTTAAAAGTATTTTTGAAATGTGCAGTTTGAAATTAATTATTTGACATTTCTATTAAAAATTATTTTTAGAAGATAAAATGTTCATATTAGATATTATGTTGTAAATTAAAAATATAATATTTGAATTATATTTACATTTATTAATAATATGATATTTAAAACATATCAACTTAAACTAAAATAAAAATATAAAAAATATTTTATGATAATTCACTTTATGTAAAAATATTTTATAATAGCTCATTAATAATATAAAATAATTGTATACTCAACATAAATACTATGAAAATACATTGTTCTACATTCAATGAACATAAAAAATTTAAAGCTCTATCAATTTATATCTAACAATTAATTTGAACATTAATAAAAAAAATATATGGATGTGTATTAATTTAAAAATTAAAATTAAATAATTAAGGATAAAAATATAATATCATCGGAAAAGTGTTTTTCAATAGTAAAAGCTAGAAATTTAAGGTTAGGAGATTGAAATTATTTTTCTCAACAATGATTTTAAATAATTTTTTTTGGTGTTTATCATTACTTATAGGGTGGAAAATGTAACACTGTAATTCAATCTATGCCAAAATCAGAATGATTAGAATATTACACGGAATTATCGAGGTCGCTAATCATTTTTTCTTTTAAAATAATTAACATTATAAATCATCCATCAAATAAAATCATAATGTAACCATATGTTTAAAACATACATTCGTATCACTTACAAAATATGAGCTCCAAATAGTATATAACAAAATAAAAGAGTTATAAAAATAGAGTTTACGCCTCAAAATACACTAAGACTCTATGAAAGTACGTTCCAACTAAATACTTGAGATGTACTCATATACTCAATCAAGTCTAGAATTTATAGTCTGACGATGACCTACTCAAACAGACACCTACGAACCTACTCAAACCGACACCTTCGAACCTACGTACGGAAGCACATTTCTAACACTGAGCTCACAAGCTCAGTGCCACACTAATAACAATACAATACTACATTCGTTCAACAAATGAGCATAGTACAAGTATAGTCATGACCAATGTTGAAACCATTTTGATATAACAAACAAATTTGTTAATCAAATTTTATAAATTTTAAGATTATATTCGATTCAATTATTCGAATATATATTTATTACTTAAAGTTTAAAATGTCAATTTTTACTGCTTACTCAAATGAAAAATTGAGATATATACTGGAAATATTTTTGAAATTATTTTACTAAAGGTTTCAAACTTTAATCTAGTCAAAAACTCAATTTTAACTAAGTAGTACCGATACTACTAAGATAGTACTGATACCATGAAAACATAATCTCCAAATGGTACAAATACCATGAAGTGGTATCGATACTACTCTAATAATAGTATCGATACTCCTTTGACAGTATCGATACTGTTGTTTTCCAACGGTTAAATTTTTTGTATTTAATAGAGGGAGTATCGATACTTATAGACATAGTACCGATACTAATAGCTTTTGAGCAGCATTTAATGTGGGAAAACTGCCCCCCTAACGGCTCTATTCACTCCCACAACAACTCAAACGGTTAGAATTGATTGAGGGAGTATATAAACAAGATTCCAAGCCATTTGTGATGATAAGTACAAAAGAGAAAGCCAAAAACACCAAGTGTGAGCTAAATCAAGTCAACGTTCTTCAATATTCTTTTTGCTTTCAAATAACACTTCTTGTACTTATTTGTATTCATTTCTCAAGTGTTCTGATTTGTTCTTGAATTGTGCAAACACATTCCTTGTGAGGATTTTATAAGTTTGCAATTTGTAATTTTTCTCTTTGAGAAAGTGTCTCAAGAATTTTTGGTATAATTCTTGAGGAAGTTGTAAGGTTACACCTTATCCTCAAAGAAAGATACAAATTATTGAATTTGTGAAAATCCTTAGTGTGGATAGCTAAGGTAGTAGAAGTACACTTTGGTTGATAAAGTCGAACCACTCTAAAATCTTATGTTCATTCATTTAAATTTTTCCTCTTAAGCTTCCATAAAATTTTAATTGCCAATTCAACCCCTCTTGGCTATTTCATCATTTCGATTGACTCAACAATTTGTATCAGAACTAGACTCATTGGAAGGTTTAACAACCTCTTGAGAAGATCCTAAAGGACTTCAATTGTCATCCATACTTCAATGGAGCCAACTATGCCTATTGAAAGGTCACTCTACTCCAACTAGAGATATGAAGATGTGGAGTGAAAAAGAGAAGAGATTGTTAAAGCTTAACACAAAGGCAATGCACATTTTATTTTGTGCACTTAGGCCCAATGAATATGAGAGAGTATCATCTTGTTCCAATGCCAAGGAGATATGAGACAAACTTGAAGTTACTCATGAAGGTACAATTGATGTAAGATAATCTAAAATTAATCTTCTCAATCACAACTACAAAAACTTCAAGATGAGACCGGATGAAGACATAAAATCCATGATTGATCGATTTTTGGTTATTATCAATGGTTTCAAAGGCTTTGGAGAAGATATTCCAAATGAGAAGCTAGTTAGAAAAATGATCTACAACCTTCCCAAGTCATGGCAATCCAAGAAGACCGCCATAGTTAAAGCAAAGAATCTAAAGACTCTCACCTTGGATGAGCTCATTGGATCTTTGTTTACTCATGAAATGATGGTAAAAGAAGAAGAAGAAAAAGATTGGGGTTGCTCTAAAATCCACTAAAGATGAGAGTGACTCAAATGATGAAGATGAAGATGAAGAAATGGCAATGTTTGCCAAAAGATTCAAACGATCCATTAAGTCAAACAAAGGAAGAAGATTTCAAAGAAAAAAACTTCAAGAATTAATCCAATGAGAAGGACCCCATAATTTTCTATGAATGCAAAAAGTCGGGGTATGTTAAATTTGACTGCCCATAATTAAAGAAGAAGGGATCCTCCAAGAAGAAGCACAAAGCACATATAGCTACATGGATTGATGATGAGTCATCCAACGAAGAGGAAGAAGAAGTAGCTAACTTATGTCCTATGGCCATTGAGGGAGAATTTAAGGTAACCTCTAACTCATCTACATTAAATAAATATTCCTTTGATGAGTTGCAAGAGGCTTATGATGAGTTGGCCTCGGAATTTGAGATCATGCTTTCAAAACATAAGAAAAATATTTCAAAATTGAAAAAATGTAAATGATCTCTTATCCAAGACCAACAATGAACTTGAAAGTAAGGTCAATGATTTGCAAGTCAAACTAGAGGAGCTTGAAAAGAAAAATCATGACTTGCACAACCTACTTTCAAAGGTTCATGATGATCATTAAAAGAAACTTGATGATCTTAAAGCTTCTTTTAACAAATTTGGAACAAATCGATTTGAAAAATCACAAAATTCAAAATCCAAATATGTTAGAAATAACTTTAGACCATACAATCATAGAGGTCCCCAAAGAACTCAAATAAGAAATTTATTAGAAGTATATGGGTCCCTAAAGGACTCATTACTACTAAAGACAAGGATATCCTAGAAAAATGGATACCTAAGGGGACTAGATTATTGGGAACTAATGCCTACGGACCCAAAAGAATTTGGGTACAAAAAATCAAAACTTAATCTATATTTGTAGGTGGAGGATCATTACTACAAGGCCAAAACACAAGCTTAAACTCATGGTACCTTGATAGTGGATGCTCAAGACACATGACCGGTGATAAGAGTCGGTTCAAGAATCTAACTCTAGAGGAAAGAGAAGTCACATACCCTAGGGAGTAAAACTATGTCAAAGATGGTGAGATTTTGGGTGATCCATCCAAAGGGGTAACCACTAGATCCTCTCTTAAAAACATTGTAATTATGCCACATTTATCTCATACATAGAGCCTAAGAATATCAAAGAAGCATTAAATGATGAACATTGGATTATGGCTATGCAAGATGAGTTAAATCAATTTGAGAGAAGTCATGTATGGACATTAGTTGAAAGGCCTAGTAATAAGTCCACTATAGGTACTAAATGGGTATTTAGAAAAAATTAGAAGAAAATGGTAATAAAGTGAGAAACAAGGCTAGACTTGTTCCTCAAGGGTATACTCAAGAAAAAAGGCATAGATTTTGATGAAACGTATGCTCCCGTAGTTAGGATGGAGGCTATTAAAATGTTGTTAGCATTTTCATGTTATCATGGATTTATATTATTTCAAATGGATGTTAAAAGTGCATTATTAAATGGTGTTATAAAAGAATAAGTGTATGTGGAAAAACCTCCAGGTTTTGAGGATTCAAAATTTCCAAATCATGTTTTCAAATTGACAAAATCTTTGTATGGTTTAAAACAAGCTCCTAGAGCTTGGTATGAGAGATTGTAAAATTTTCTTATTAAAAAAAGTTTTTCAATAGGGAAGGTTGATACTACATTGTTTATAAAATGTAAAGGTAAATATTTATTATTAGCTCAAATTTATGTTGATGGTATAATTTTTGGTTCTACTAATGATGTTCTTTGTCAAGAATTTGCTAAGCTAATGCAAGGTGAATTTGAGATGAGCATGATGGGGGAGCTTTCATTTTTCTTGGGGCTCCAAATCAAGCAAAGAAAAGATGGTATCTTCAACAATCAAACAAAATACATCAAAGATAATCCCAAAAAATTTGGATTGGAAAATGTGAAACCCCAAGCCACTCCTATGAGCTCATCTACAAAGCTCACTTACAAGCCATTAAGAAATCTTTATATACATTAAGAACACTCCTAGCATAGGACTTTGGTATCCTAGAGATTCTAGCTTTAGCTTGCATGCCTTCTCGGATGCGGATTATGGAGGTTGCAAATCAGATAGGAAAAGCACCTCCGATACATGTCAATTATGAGGAAATATGTTAATTTCTTGGTTTTCAAAGAAACAAAATAGTGTTGCACTATCTACCACCGAAGCGAAATATATTTCCGTCGGTAGTTGTTGTGCACAAGTTTTATGGATGAAACAACAACTTTTAGACTATGGAATTGATGTGGGTACCATTCCTATCAAGTGTGACAATACTAGTTCTATATGTCTCACTAAAAATCCCATTCAACACTCTAAAACTAAGCACATTGAAATTAAATATCATTTCATTAGAGATCAAGTCTCAAAAGAAGATATAATTCTAGAATATGTTGATACTTTGCACCAAGTAGCGGATATTTTTACAAAACCATTAGACAAAGAAAGATTTTGGCCACTTAGGAGAGAATTAGGTCTAACCAATATCCCTTGATTTTGTGTTTAAAATAACTTTTGAACTTTTTATATATAAAGAAAAATGCATGCAAAATTGACTTCTTTAATATATTTTATGCTATTAGTGAGGAGGAGTTTATGATTTTTCATGAAAATTAACAATGTTTTAAATTATGCTTAATTGTATGTTTTTTGCTTAAAAATAATTGATTTTCTTAATTAGAGTTGCCTATACCAAGTTAAAATTTGCATCCTATGTGTTTTATTTGTAATTTTTGAAACATTTTGTGCACTTGGTATTGATACTACTCACATAGTATCGATACTGTTCTTGCTTGGTATCGATACTACTCATCTAGTATCGATATTGTTTTTGTTTAGTATCGATAATGTTCATTCAGTATCGATACTACACGATAGGGTATCAATACTCCACTAGGAGTACCAATACTATTTGACGGGAAAAGGCTATAAATCCCTAAAATAACATATTTTTCTGAAAACCTAAAGTAAACACTCAACCGTTTCATTCACTCTCAAAATCCATTCCCATCCTTGCTTCATTCTAACTTCTTCAAGTTAGATTTTCGTCGCTCTTCAACTTCATAACCTGCTAAAATCATCAAACTAGTGCGTTCAACATCAAATCTCATCTCAATCCAATTTTCAAGGTAATTTTTTTAAAAACCCTATTTTACTTCTTTTTGAATCTAGACTAGTTTTAGTTAGTTTATGTTTCAATTAGTGAATGGGCATCACTTATTTTGCTGTTTTACACTAGAAACTACAAATTTTTTTAAATCTTCATATTTCAAAATTTTCAAATATATATATTTCTTTTGTATATAAATATATATATATATATATATAATTTTTTTAATTTATTTTATAATTTAATTTTGGCCCATTATATTATTAATAATTTTAATTTAGTTCTAAGAAACCTTGAATTGAGGACTCATATTGAGTTTTGGGATTAATTGATTCCATACATGTATTTGTTTATCCTTGCAGGTATAATATTCTGATTTTAGTTAAAATGTCTCACAAACACCCTGGATCCTCATCCTCTCGTGTTAATCCACCTCCTAAACCTCTACCAAATCCTCCTCCCAATCCAACCAAAATGACTATCTTGAACACTTGTTTCAATGAACCTAATCGTAGAAACCTTTATTCTCGGTATCTAAATCATTTCGAGTCTTATCCTATTCGGGGAGAGCATCTTCCCTCTCTTAAAGCAATGCAAAATATGAACTTCAAATACCTACCTATTCTAGATGCTTGGAAATTTGACAACACATTCAAAGTAAAACCCATTGTCTATAACCAACTTGTCCGCATTTTCTATTCTAATGCAGTTTACATTCAAAACGAATCGCGTACTCAAACCGAAAGTATTTGTTCCTATCTCTTGGGAGAATACATTACAATTGATTCTGATTCTGTTGCTCATGCCTTTGATTTGACAACATAGGAATATATAACGAGAAGAATTTCGTTCCTTCCTCCTTAGAAGTATGAAAGAGAGCGAGTATACTAGACTACCACGAGCGTTTTTCTATACTTAATGATCTCTTGGTGGTTTAGACCACCCAGAGGTAAATACTCCACTTTCTGAAGTATCGAGATTTGGTGGATACATTATCTTCAAAACAATAAACGTATCAATATTCCTCAAATCATTATTGGTAAACTAGTGGAAACCGTAAATAATATTCCCTCTAAAAGAGTCGTGTCTTTGGTATACGGTTGTCTACTTAGTAATACTTTCATCAAAGACGGTTTAGGGTCAACCTAGATGTTTCTATCCCTCTAGGTAACCAAATTGATTTTACCTCTTTTCGCAAATCCGGATGGACTGGGGATTATACAACTTGGGAATGATCCTGTAAATCGCGTTCCTGACGACGAGCCACCTAGCGATAGTAGTACGATGCCTCCATATTTTCAAATGCTAATGGAGACATTGTATATGAGGTTTACAACCATGGAGTCCCATTATACTGCTTTGGGTACTCAACTGTTCAAGGTACAACGTGACACTCGAGCTCGCTTCGACGCAATCGATGATCGGCTCGACACTTTTTCACGAGATGTTGCATCCTTCCTAGCACCTCGTTCAGACCCCGATCCACTATCGGATGTTTAAACATGCTATTGTTTGCTAGTTAATCTTTTGTTGATCTGTGAACCTAGAATATTGTCTAACATTTTGATATTTTGGATTTGGTTTCAAATTTATGTTTAGGATGATTGGATGTTTATTTATTAGATTTTACAATTATCATGTTGCATCTTAGTATGTTTATGACCATACCCACTACATATTGGATATTATTAATGTTGACTAACCTCCTTTGGCTATTTTGGTCTTCACAACTATACTTATATCTTGTTTATTTAACCATGAGTCTTTTTGATTTAACAAAAAGTGGGAGAAATATTAAAGTAAGGGGGAGTAATTTTTCAAAGTAAATTTTTTCAAAATAAATCTTAAAATTTTTAAAATGTTTTGTTATATCAAAAAGGGGGAGATTGTTGAAAACATTTTGATATTTTGATATACCAAACAAATTTTTAATTATTTTTTATAAATTTTAAGATTACATTCAATTTAATTATTCGAATATATATTTATTACTTAAAGTTTAAAATGTCAATTTTTAATCCTTACTCAAATGAAAATTTGAGATCTATACTATAAATATTTTTGAAATGATTTTTACTAAAGGATTCAAACTTTAATCGAGTCAAAAACTCAATTTTAACTAAGTAGTACATATACTGCTAAGATGGTACTGATACCATGAAAACAAAATCTCAAAATGGTACCGATACCATGAAGTGTATTGATACTACTCTAATAGTAGTATCGATACTCCTTTGACAGTATCGATATCGTTGTTTTCCAACGGTCAAATTTTTGTATTTAATACAGGGAGTATCGATAATTATAGACATAGTACCAATACTAGTAGTTTCTGAGCAGCATTTAATGCGGGAAAAATGCCCCCCATCTCCTGTATTCACTCCCACAACAACTCCAACCATTGGAATTGATTGAGGGAGTATATAAACAAGATTCCAAGCCATTTGTGATGATAAGAGACAAAAAAGAAAGCCAAAAACATCTCGTGTGAGCTAAATCAAGTCAACATTCTTCAATATTCTTTTTGCTTTCAAAGAACACTTCTTGTACTTATTTGTATTCATTTCTCAAGTGTTCTTATTTGTTCTTGAATTGTGCAAACATATTCCTTGTGAGGATTTTATAAGTTTGCAATTTGTAATTTTTCTCTTTGAGAGAGTGTCTTAAGAATTTGTGGTATAATTCTTGAGGAAGTTGTAAGGTTACACCTTACCCTTAAAGGTAGATACAAATTAATGAAAATCCTTAGTGTTGATAAAGTAGACTTTGGTTGATAAAGTCGAACCGCTCTAAATTCTTTTGTTCATTCATTTAAATTTTTCCTCTTAAGCTTCCATAGAATATGTGTTGCCAATTCACCCTCTCTTGGCTATTTCATCCTTTCGATTAACTTAACAAACAATAAAGTAAGTTAAACACAAAACACGAATAAGCATAATGTAAGGTTAAGAAGCATAGCATCAACATAGCATTACGGAACTCACAACCCTATTTGCTTAGGAAAGGTACCATGGGTAAGATTTGGGTCACATAGCATCAAAATCTTACACCCTCTAAAACACATTGTCAAGTACCATAGGCGAGGTATAGGCCACATAGCATCAACACCTTATTGGCTAGTCTACTTATGTTGAGTGCACATGACATGTCTAGGTTAAGAAGTATTAGAAAGATGTCCAACTAGCATATCAAATGCCCTTACATTTGATATGGATATATTAGAATAATCCTTACACAACTAGAAGATCGTCTGGCAGCCGTCGTTTTACTGTCAAATAAATTCCTTAATCTCTATAAAAGAAATAAAATAAAGTAGTGATAGAGAGAGAAAGGGTCGATCCATAGGGACTATGGAAGCTACAGATGAAGTCATCTTTGATCTTGATCTGGGCAAAAATTATAAGTAAAATGAAAAAGAAGGTTTGTTGAGAAATTGAATAAGAAAATAAAGATTTAAAGAAATTGAAAGAAAGTGTTTAAAAGTCAAGATAATTAAAACAACCTCAGGCTTTTGCTTTGCCTCACATTTCATCAATCATTAAATAAGATTTTCACTTCAGATTCTTGTCGGTTACAGTTTACACTGCCTAACCCCTACAATTTTTTTTATGTCTTATAATTTAATATATGTTTTTAGGCTTACCCAAATGGGGTATTTATAGTCCTCAAAAACCTAAAAATGTAGCATAAATGACGATAAATAATCTTTGGAAATTGTTTGAATTAAATCCTAAAAACAAAGATAATTTCTAATTTGAAATTTGAATTTTCGGTTGAGTCTCTTGTCCTCACGAAACTACTAATTAGATCTTCTAGAAGCTGCTGATTGGATACCAAATCAGACATAGTCATGCCCCCAAGTCATGCCAACTAAACCAGCATTGATTCTAGAAAATAAAAAACTGTAGAATCGTGTCATTTAAGTGTTATTTCCTGAATTTGACATCCTGCACAAAAAATAGTTAAAACCCAAATCATCAACAAAAATAGAAAAATGAAAGAGTAATTAACAATAAAATAATAACTATTTAAAGCACTCATCAGATTCCCCCTCACTTGTTCAAATCTTGTCCTCAAGTATTTCTCACTTAACATGTCAAAATCACAAGTTGTCATCTTCTATTTCACAAAATTTGCAAGATTTTCAAGTAAATCAAAACCAAATCTTAGAACAATTAAGAAAAGGAACAACTAAAAGCAAGTATAAGCAAAACATGACATTTCAATTATCTATCAATTTTAAAGAAGTAAGACTTAGTACCTCACAGTGTTTTACTCACTTCGCTCATCACTCAAGCCTAACTAATCAAAACATTACCATAAGCTTGTAACTAAATATAATCTCCGCTACTAAGTATGAATATGATGTAATAATTAAGAAGTCTTTCAAAAGGGTTTTAATGGGGCTAAGGTTCGGGTAGGATAAAGGCAAAAAATTGGGTTAAAATTCAAGATAAAAATAAGCTTATTCCATGGATTTATTCTAAAGGAAGCAAATGAAATGAAAGATAAAAAAATTATACAACCATCTATTTTACTCATCTCTTTTTTTCCTAATTTTTTTCTCATTTTTATTCCGGTTCGAACAAACTATATTTTTTTCTTCACACTATTGAGCAGTTTATTCGAATCTGTTTATTCTTTTTTCTTCTTTTTTACAGTTCAAACCAAATATGCACTATTTTTTATTTTTTCCTTCTCATTTGAATCTACATTGCACTATTCAAAATTTCCTACACTGTTCGAGCCAAAACTGAATTGTTCGAAAAATGTAATTTTTTTTTGTAAAACAATTACGGAATAATCTCACCTTGTCCTAAAAAAGGGTGACAAAAAGAGGGAAACAAAAATAAAATTGACTCAGGCTAATAATGTGGTAAATAAAGAAAAGATTATAAGGCTCAAAACTGGCTAAGGGAAAAATGAACAAAGGGTAGGCAATTTTTTGGGAAGAGAAAAGGGTTAAATCCTAATGTCCCTATAACATTAAAGCATCATATTCAAGTACATATTCTCGACAAGCATTACCCTATAAGTTATATAATGTAAGGAATTACACTACTAGAAAAACCCCTTTAATGACGCAGCATTTCACGTCATCTATAGGTGCAGATGACACACAAAAGCGCGTCATTGAAGTCACCATCATAAATCTCAGATGACACGCAATTGTGTTTCATAAATCTATGACGCGCATTTATGACAAACATTTATGACGCGCATTGCGTGTCATTGAAGCCCCCGTCATAAATGAAGATGACACACATTTGTGTGTCATAAATTTATGACACGCATTTATGACTTACATTGTGTGTCATTGAAGAACATGTCATTAAAAAAGATGACACACATTCGTGTGTCGTGATTGTATGTCGTAAATTACATATATATTATATTGACAAATAATCAAACTAAATCACATTTAATGCATCATAATATATATATATATATATATCATATTATATATAAGCAATCCATTTGCATACAATATATTAACATTAAGTTATCAAAAATATTGTAATCATATGTCGATACAAAATATCACGGCATAATAAAGTTTGCCACATAAGATACCCATTCTTTGCTAATATCATCAATGTCGATATAATTTATACTTATTTAAAGTGAAGTATATAACTATCAAAGAGTACTAAAATGACCAATTTTACATATGCATTCTTTGAAGCATATGTAAAAATAAATTTTACACATTTAATTAGTAAAACTTCCCATATAAATTATATACATTATCAAGGCACGAATTCACAGTTTTTCAGTCTTGCTAACAAGTACTTGCATTAATTTATTTAGAATAGCATCCTACTTCAAGTCCATATGATACTTATATGACTAATGTGTATGTATGATATGGCAGATGTGTATAAAAAAAGTTTGCTTACATTCTTATTGACCATCACTTCAAGTCCATTCTCGACTATCTCTTTCATGAACTTACAAACATAATATCCACACTCGATACCTCCCGACTAACGGGGACACTACAAATAGTTTACAATAAACGATTAGTCAAAATGAAAGCTGTAATTTAAACAAGGAATGATCGATCGAAGTCCTCACCAAAACATTGATCCAATTGAGGCTAACCCTTTTGTTAGATCCACTTTGAGCAGTGTACAATATCATTGCCTTATAAAAATTGATGAAATATATCAAAGAATATACTATAATGTTCCGATAATTTATGTTACTTACGCATCAATAATATGTTTCAACTGTTGATGGACATTGGTGGTCCCCAAGGAATCAAGATAATAACAACTTGTTGCTTTCATATCTATTACTGCCAACACCCAATGTCTTCTATAAAAACCAAAAACCAAATTAAGTTACTAAAATATATTGATAATCAAATGAAAAAACAAACCCGATATTATATAGGCTGACATTTAGATCTTCGATATGTGTTGCTTCAAACAAAGCTCAAGAACATGGTTCAATAGCTTAATACCTACATAAATTCAAGATTTAAGCAAAAATTTCAGACAAACGAAAAAACCAATGGTACATGGTTTTTAACAAACTATGGCTCTTACTAAGAATCAATGGCAACATAATTTCAGCAAAATCATGTTTGAGGCAATTAGCTAAGCATCAAATTGATTATGATTTCATGATACTTAAGCATCCCTAGTAGCAACAAGAATGCTCATATGCTTAGAAAAATTTAAAGGTCCATATGTATGAACTCACCAATTCCTATCCCACGATATGGTGCTAAAACACCCAATGTCATGATGTACACACAGATGGCCCCACCTTCCTTCTTTTCCATCTGACAAGCAATTAATCCAACACAGATGTCACTGTAATATGCTGAGTTAGCAAGCAAACGTGTGATTGTTAGAATAACATGCTAACTTTTGAATTATACAGGTCACTTTCCAACTTAATCTCTTAACAGGTCCCAACTCGTGTAATATGATATATGAGTGTGTGCATGTGTAACCATCCACAATTTGTTTCAAGCCATCAAATTGAAAACAATAACATTTATTATTTCTAACCATAAATGCACCATACTAGTAATTGATGTCAAATGCTGAATGCATTGCGAAAAAATACATCTCAAACATGCTTGCACATTACTAAGATCGTAGAATTAGATGAGGCTAGTCACTCAAAACTTCAATCGAGTCTATTTCTTTGAGCAAGACCTAAGGATTAAGGAGAAAAAACAAGTATACAATTACAAGGCAGAAGAAAGTTATAGGATAAATACTCTCTAAAAACTAACAGGTTTTGAAATTCCTACAGTTTCAGTGTTATAGACCATCAAAGCTCAATAAGTGCCCTCCAATGCAAGGTAGCAAATTTCAGAATTGGGAAATCATTAGCTAGGGATTTTATGACTTGAAAATTCTCCAGAAAAAAAATTACTTATAGCTATTACCTATAGCTTAAAAGTTCAAAAGCAATACAGGATAGGGATGGATCAATTAACGTTTCATAATAAATAGAAGATCATGGCAGAATCAACAAGTGCACCAAATACAATCAGTAGTATATGTGTGCAAGGCAGCACAAGCACAACAACAGAACTGAAGAGTGTTTTTGAGGCATAAACTGAGCAATATCTAGCCATTTCTTGGTTTCAGTAAACCCCAAAAAATGACAATTGAAAAATAATTAAATGTGTTAGTTATTAAATGCCTCTGAACACAATCAATAGAACAATGTAATTTAAAGTGGAACTATTTAATCCAACAAATAAGTTACTTTTGCCAATGATCAAATGGGAGCACACTGAACTGAAAACTTACAATACCTTATTTGCATCAAAGGCCGCTCGTAGTATATCATCAAAAGTCAATGTAAATCAAACCACAAAAGACCAACAATTAACCAATACAAAGGACAAAAAAAACAAGAGAAATGAAGGCATAAATCAAGACCAGCAGCTTAAATTCCTTAATTTACTAAAGAACGCCGATAAATTTTCCATTAGATGAAATGTACAGAAGAATGAAAAAGAAAACCCCAAGATTCAAAAAGAAGCAATTGCGAAGAAAAAAACCCAAACAAGAATCGAACACAACAACAGGAGAATAACATGCTTTCTAAAGAAAATAACGAAAAACCAGAAAAGTTTGGGGGGAGGAAAGGAGGCAAATCAAGCTTTTTGAATTCGCCAGAAGCCAGAGCATCAGCATAGTACTTTTCGTTGTAACGAACGGGGAAGATAGCAGTATTGAGCTTCTTTAACAACATCACGTTCTTGTCCCTCACACCATCGAGTGATATTGCTACTTCTCAACCAACCGCCATTATTATTAACTCTCCAAGAAAAACAAAAGATTTGGGGAGGGGATATAACAATGGCGTGGTGTGGGGATTGTACGGACAGAGATAGATTTGTTGTGTGTGAAGACAGAAGAAAGGTAGGCTTTGAAATTTTAAAGCGAGAAAGCATGCGTACGTGATGAAAATTATGGGGGAAACTAAAAGATGACTTTTAGAGATGACACACAATGAAAAGTGTACTCCAAGTGTTTGCTAAAATTTTGGATTATGACTATTAAATATGACACACATTATTGTAAGTCATAAATAGTTCAGATTTTAAGAAACATGACATTTTTTATGACACGCATTTTTTGCAAGTCATAAATTAGCATGTGTCATTGTTCGTGTGTCATTAAAGGTATATTTTCTTTTAGTGTTAGTCGGGACACTCAAATTAAACAAAGAGAAAGAATGTAAAAAATATGCTCATTAGGATCAAAACTCACATGAAAAGGTGAAATATGTATTAATTCATCCAATCAATTCAACTAACAAATGAATGGAATGTCAATAATAGTTTTCAAGAAATCTATTAACCATATTAATTGCTATCATGCCTCCTAAAATCCAACAAAAGTTAGATCACAATTCACAAAGAAAATCAAAGAAAAAAGTGAAACATAAGATAGGTAACAAGAAATTCCAACACGTTAAATCAAGAAAAACTCAATTCCAACTAATTGAATTATCAAGGAAAAAATTGATGCAAATGCTACCCCTTTATTTAAATCATATAATCCCAATATGAGAATGAATGCACAAGAGAGGTTGTATAAATACTCCTATTTAATGATAGCCGTAGCCGTGTCGAGATGTACCCGAGTAAAGGTAAGAGAGGATCTCAACGAGATTGGAATCAAGCCGACCATCCACTTTATGGATCTCTTCGTGCACATCCGACTGTGGGTGCTTTGTTGGTGCCACATGTGGTGTGGTCCTCAAAAGGAATACACACACATTGCGCGGTGTAATGGTGTTGGGAGGAACAATGTACAACATATCGGGAGTCCCTGCAAGAAGTCTCATTGTGTCAAAACACAGTGCATCTAAGGGATCCATTGAGAAAGAATAAGTAAATTGTGTAGTATCAAAAGTCAATGGAAATAATTGAGAAGCAAGGTGAGTACCAAGAATTAATGGGTGAACGGAGCGCACAACATGCTCGAAGACACGGGCGAACCAAAAGCCCAAATTTACCTTTGTACCGATTTACACACACTATATGAAAAAATAATTCGATGTTACTCAAATAGGACGTAGTATCGTTACGTGTGGAGTAGTTTTATGTGAAGAACAGATGTATGTAACGGAGTGCGGGGTCATGAATATGCCACCTTTGGTGGTGCAAGCATCGAAGGTGGCGATGATCCAGTGAGCTCCTCATAAGCCATGTATGTGTCAAAGTCCAACGAAATCTCATGTAAAGAGGTTACATAGCCATGATTCATGACATCCGTCACAAATCTCATTGATAACTTAAAATCCAAAAGAGACAGTAAAATGTTGTCCTAATAACCGAAAAGAGATAACACCAGGCGAATCAATTGTGATGATTTAATTGGGTAGGAACATAAATCTTACAAAACTTCCTTGATCAGGACAGAATAGGTTCAGCCTCGATGATGACGCTCAGAGTAGTAGGTGTATTAGGGTTCGTCATCGACGTGAATGTGAGATTCTCATGATAGGGAAAGATGTTGCTATCTGGAATATCGATGGGAGGGTCATGATCGGCAACAAGCATCGGTGGTTCTTCGATCGAGAACCTGATGCCAAAGTTCTCTGAAAAAATAGGGTGCCACATTAATAAATGATCGATTTCAACAGATGAAACTCTTATCCTGTTGATCGAGCCCAGTCGAGTCAGTGGAGAATGATGGAGCAACAGTTGGCATCGAATAGGAATGGGAACCTGATGCCGCAGTGTTGAACGTACGTGTCACCGATATGGAATGGCAGTTTTGCCACGATCCGGATGGACCGACAAAACCATGTATATGCACCAAATAATCAGTCGAGGTGGATGTGGCATGAGATTGGCTGGGGTACCGTGAATCGACTCAGGTGGAGGAGATGGAGCGCATGGTTACTGCGTACGTCGGCCTCCATAACGAGTAGCAGGAGAGGGAGCCTACAGTAGTGAGTCAGAACTACTTAGTACTTGAACAACCGGTGGGGCGACAAAACGGCGACGACCACCACCAAGGGTGACTGATGGTGGATTAGGGGCATTGGATTGGTTTTTTGTTCTCAACATTGTTGAAACCGAGAAGAGAGATGAAAGAAATATGCGAGCGGCGATAAAGATAGTACATGGTGATGGTTGATCAGTCGAGAAATGTCTGGCGTTGGAGAACCAATCGCAACAGAGACAGATGCACTAGGTGTACGTGGGGTCGTGCAGTTATGGATGAAAAGAAAAAGGAAAGGTTTGTTTTCTTTTTGGTTAGTGTTTATGATAATAAAGAAAAGGAAAAAGAATTTAATTAGGTATTAAATTCATTAACCAGTAAAAGAGATAGGGGAAAGAAAACATTTTGAAAAGGGGAGGTAGGGTTCACGTGCAAAGGGTGAGGATATTGATTGGGAAAGGGTGGCGGCTATGGGAATATATTGGCGTAGGGGGGAAATGTTGTGAAGGTGGGTGGCAGGAATAAAATTTTTGGGGTTTGGGTTACTCTAACTTGCATCGAGTTTGAGGGTGATTTGCTAACGCGCACCGCTATTGAAACGGTGCACATAGTGAATGGTGTGAGATTTGGTTGTTGCCTGCGCGATTCTCTGCTCTGGGGAAGGAGTTTCACCACTGCTCGAACCAAAAATTACTCTCAGCTTTATCCGAATTCGATTAGGAACAACAGGGTGGTTACAAAATTAAAATTACAAACTTAAAAACAAGAAAAATGTTAAACGTAACAAAATAAGACTGAAATTTGAAAAAAATGAAACAAATTAAATTAAATATAGGTTTCTCCCATAAAGCATTATTTTTAACGTCGTTAGCTCAACGACCTATTCTTTTAAATCACGTGTTCCTCCAATTTATTTTCTTCAACTAATCTAACCGAAGCATTGTCATAATATGGCTTCAATCTTTGACTGTTAACTTTGAATCGAGCTCCTGATTCGTCTTAAATATCAACAACACCATGAGGAATTATTTACATTACCGTGAAAGGTCTGAGCCACTTCGATCTAAGCTTACTTACAAAAAGTTTAAGTTTAGAATAAATATAAATTTTTTTGTTTGGCAAAAAATGATTTAAAAGAAAACATGTATCTTGGATTTTTTTCATTAAATATCCATACACTTTCGTAAGCATTTCTTCAGATTTCCTCCAATTCTTGAATATATAATTTTTAAACTTCTTCGATCGCTTCCATCTCCATGTTGCATTGATTAACTGCTCAATATGCTCGATGTTCTAGTTCGACTAGCAAATGGCATAGTTTATCGAAGACCATGCTATATGGAGATATTCTTATGGGACCTCTACAAGTGGTTCAATATACCCCTAAAGCATAGGGTAGTTTAATACTCCAATCCTTACAATCCAGTTTTACAATCTTCTCAATAATTGCCTTGATTTCATAATTCGATACTTTCGCTTGGTCATTTGTTTAAAGATGATAGGTTGTAGCAATTCGTTGAGTTACTCCGAATTTCTTCATGAGGGCCTCGATTATCTAGTTGATGAAGTGTGTTCCTTGATCACTTATTATCACTCATGGTGTGTAAAACCATGAAAAAAATTAAACTTTTTCAAAAATTAACAATTGTTTTGGCATTGTTTTTTCGGGTAGAATTAGCTTCTACCCATTTAGAAACGTAATCAACTGAAATTATAATAGATGTGTTTCTAAATAAAAAAGTAAGGGACCCATATAATCGATTCCCCACACACACAAAATTTGACAGATGTGAATTGGATTTTAAGGCATTTTGTTTCTTCGGCCTAAATTTCCTCCACGTTGACACCTTTCAAAAGTTTAACAAAATAAGAAATCGTCACGAAAAATAGTATGCCAAAAGAAACCATATTCTAAGATCTCATGACCAGTTTACTTTGGATTAAAATAACTGTTGCAAGAGTTGGAATGGCAGAAATTTAGGATTGAATTTAGCTACTCTTTGGCGATATATCGCCAAATTACTTGATTAGAGTAGTGCTTCCAAAGGTAAGGATCATCTCAAATGTAAAATCGAGATTCTCTTTTTATCCGATTAATTCATACTCTTGGTAAATCTAATAGTAATTTACCTATGGCCAAAAAATTGACCATATTTGCAAACCAGGGAGTAATTTTTTGTGGCAACATCGTATTTTTTTCAAGAATTCGTCGTGAATCGGCGGGCCAGATTTGGAGAGGGGAATGCGACTCAAATGATCAGATACCAAGTTATCACATCCTTTCTTATCTTTGATCTCCTAATTGAATTCTTGAAGAAGTAAAATCCACTGGATAAGTCTCAATTTTGCCTCTTGTTTGCTCATTAGATATTGTAAAGCTACATGATCAGAGAAAACAACAATTTTAGTTCCCAATAAATATGATCTAAATTTTTCTAAAGGAAAAATTATAGAAAATATTTTTTTGTTTGTAGAATAATTTTCCTGGGTCGAATCTAATGTTCAGGACACATAGGCTATGACATGCGCATTTATCAATTTTTTTTATCAAGAACAACACCAATGCTTGTATCTGATGTGTCACATATAAGCTCGAAGGGGTATTCCTAATTCAACGGTTATATAATAGATATAAGTTTTTCTTTCTATAATAAATTGTATGATGGTTACTCTACCTTTGAGACATTCTTGATGAACTTGCAGTAAAATCGTGCATGACCAAGAAAAAAATTTATTTCATTTATCATTGTGGGGTAAAAGAGTGAGCGTATAATATCGATCTTATCTTTATCGGCCTCAATTTCATCCGAAGAAATGATATAGCCTATAATTAACCCCTTATCAACCATAAAATGGCATTTCTTATAATTTTAAACAAGGTTAAATTCTAGGCACTTTTGAGTACGTTAGTTAAATTTAAATGGTACTCGTTGAAAGAATTACCATACACAGTGAAATCGTCCATGAAGACTTCGATACCTTTCTTGACGTAATCTGAAAATATGCTCAGCTTGCATCTATGGAATGTGGTGGGTTCCTTGCAAAGTCTGAAAGTCATCAGTTGTTAAGCAAATGTATCGAAGGTATAAGTGAAAGTCGTCTTTTCCTGATCTTCTAGCGCCAATGGTATCTGGAAGAAACCTGAAAATCTATCAAGACAATAGTAGTGAGTTTTACCGAGTAATCTTTATATCACTTTATCTATAAAAGGAAGATGAAAATAGTTTTTTCCGATTGACGAGTTCAACATCCTGTAGCCGATACAGACTTTCCATTATTCTGTATTCATGTCAGAACTAACTCACCTTCTAATTTCTTAATTACCTTAATTCTAATTTTGTTTGAGACAATATGGATTGGACTTACCCAATTACTATATAAGATTAGGTAAATCATATTTGCATCAAGAAGCTTCTATATTTCTTTTTTCACTACTTCCATCGTTGGTCGATTTAACCGGTGTTATCTTTCTCATGAAACTTTTGCTCCTTCTTTTATTTTGATCTTGTGCCTACAAGTTTAGGGACTAAGTCCCTTAATATAAGTGATTATCCACCCTATAGCTTTCTTATGTACGTGTAACATCGTCACAAGGTATCTTCTTCTTTTTTGACAACTTGTTCGAGATGATTACTTATAAAGTTTTATTTTCTCCCAAAAATGAATACTTCAAGTGATCTGGAAATCATTTTAAGTCTATTTGAGGAGCTTGCAAAATAGAAGATAAAATTTTAAAACTTGAGGGAATTAAACGAGAATCATAATAAATCGATGCCAAATTTCCTCTAACTCTCTGATTTCCTCGTCGAAGTCCTCCTATTCCCTGCTCGAGTTATCAACAAAATTAGATTCCATAAATTCATCAATTTCAAGATCAATAACATCAATAAAATTCAAACTCGCAACATTATTGGGGTATTGCAATGCTTTGTATACATCGAATTTTATGACCTCACCATCAAATTCCATTGTAAGAACTATGCTTCTTATGTCAATTTTGTATGCGTTGTACTAAGGAATTGATGCCCAATGAGAATCTCAGAACAAGTAATTGTCCAGTTATTTCCATGTAAATGAAATAGAAATCCATAAGAAAGATGAGTTCATTTACCTTTTCTAAGACATTCTCCAAGACTCTTTCGTGTTAAACATCGAGCGATCCACCAGCTTTATCATCACTATAGTATTCTTCAATGGCTTAGTAGAGAGTAAATTGTATATAGATAAAGGAAATATATTTATAGATGCTCATAAATCACGCATCGCCCATTTTATGCCAACCTTACCAATTTTACAAGGGATAATGAGCATACCTTCGTTCTTCAACTTTGGGAGGAAGCATTTGCTGAAAAACTACGGAAACATGTTTTCCCATATTGACTTTCTCGTGCCCATTAATCTTTTTTTGTTGTGCAGAGTTCTTTAAAAAATCGAGCATACCTCGAAATCTTCTGGATTATTTCAAGAAGTGATACGTTGATCTTTACTTTTTGAAAAACATCTAAAATTCCCCTTTCTTGAACTTGTTTATCTCTTTTTACTAACCTAAAAGGGAACTATGGTAGAACAATATATGGAGATGGTGTAGAATCAGATTGTGAGTCTTTTCTCTTATTTATCAAGGATCTTACGTCATCTTCACTTCTTCTCTAGGATCCTACGTTAATTGCTTCTTCCTCCTTCTAAATCTCGACTCTTCATATTTCTTCTCGGATTATATGCCTAACTCATCTAGGACTAGATTTACGATAACTGTGCCACTTTAAAGGGTGATAGTACTCACATTTTCTCATGGTTTCACTTCAGTTTGAGATGGAAGTTTACTTTGTGATTATAAGCACCCTAGCATAAGCCAATCGAGTGGTTTACTTGTCTATGTCTTGTAAATGTTACTCAGTGTGATTCTATAATTTCACTTAGGAGAGAGCCAAATATTCATCTACTGAATCAAGTGATGACTTTTACGACGATAAGGTTCATATGGAGGTGTCCGCGGTTGATAACCTTGATTAGGCCTCGAATTTTATACGTAACTAAAGTTGGGTGATCTCTCCATCCCTGATTCTATGTGTTCCTGTGAGGATTATAAGGTCTCTAGGGAGGTCCCAAAAAGTCTCTACATCGTTCACTTATGTGTCTACTTCTTCCTATATCATCGGACAATAGTCCATCGCATGATCCAGTATCGTGCATATCTCGCATACTCTTATTGATCTATTTTTCCTACGACAAATAAATTAACTAATTTAGTCAATTTATCTAATTTATTTTCAATTGAAATATTATTTATCTCGTGAACCCGTTGGATGGGTTCACTTGTAGAGATGAACTGTTGAGACTTGGTTGTCATCGTCGAAATCAATTACCTTATTGCATTTGGAATCATGTTGACGTGAGCTCCTCCATTAGTAGCATCGACCATCTTCATTTCAAAGGGAAGCAATACTCCATAGAAATATTGGAGAAGTATTTGCTCAGTTAATCCATGTTATGAACAAATTGTGCAAAGGTTCTTGAATCGCTCCCAATAGTCGTAAAATGATTCTACATCTTTTTTTTTTAATTCCTATGATGTTTCTTCTCAATTTGCTTGTCTCTTATGTTGGGAAAATCTTATCAAGAAAATTTTGATCTAAGTTAGTCCACGTATTGATAGAATTTGGAGATAAGTAAAATAACCACTCTTTTCTAAACCAGATAAAGAAAAATGAAATGCTCGTAATTTAATGTGGTCTTCAAATACTCCTGTGGTTTCATACTGGAACAGACCATATGGAACTCTGTGAGATGCTTGTGCAAATTCTCATTGGGAAGCCCATGAAAGGTGGGAGAAGATGAATAAGCCTTGTTTTAAGTTAAAATAGAGTATCTCCTTGAGGGAAGATGATGCAAAGATGTTGTTAAAAAGCAGGTGTCATGGCCAACTCTCGGATGGTGAGATCAGCCATCAGTCTCAGTGCTTCTATGTTAGGCATGGCATCAAGTTTGGACCTTATGGTATCAAATCTGATTCTCTACTTGATGATGTATCTTGTGTGGAATGCGTCAGTTCTTCGTGGGATGTCGTGTCAATTAATTCTTCAGGGTTTGATTGTTCATATCGTCGTCTTTTTTTCTCTCGAAGCATTTTTTCATGGATTTGTATAGTTTGTTCTTTGATCTCTAGATTCCTTAATCTCGATAAAATAAATAAAATAAATTAGTGATAGAGAGAGAAATGGTTGATACACAATGACTATGGAAGCTGCTGGTAATGTAGTCTTTGATCTTGATTTGGGTGAAAATTACAAGTAAAATAACAAGGGGCTTTTTGAGAAATTGAATGAGAAAATAAAATTTTAAATAAATTTAAAGAAAGTGATTAAAAGTTAAGATAATTAAAACAACCTCAGGCTTTCTCTATGCTCAAATTTCGTCGATCATTAAATAAGATTTTTACTTTGATTCATGTTGGTTACAGTCTATAGGGCCTAACCTTGTAACTAGTCTTTCTCTCTGGTAAATCAACAATCCAAAATCAATCTTTGAATTTTAGTCCTTTTGTGAACTAATTGCGACACTTGTTACTAGCGCTAACTTAATTAAAAGATTTGGAAAATCCTAGCTCGAACTATAGCGTCTCAATGAGAATCGAATCCCATATCAATTTCCCTTAGCGGACAGTCGCTAAGTTTGTTCATAGGAAGTCAAAAGTGCTACAAGTCGACCTTCCTCCCCAAATGTTAATCGAAACTACAATCAAATCAACGTGCAATTATTGAAATGAAAATGTTTTTTATTTTAAAAAGGATGGCTGACTGTCAATCCTCAAATCCAAAAAATTGAGAATGTAACCCAAAGGGTATTAGGTGTTTTTCAATTCTCACGATTGGAATTGAGTCATCGCATCAACCTTTGGCTATGGAAAACTTAGCTAAGCAAGATATAAACCATACTTAGCATTTTAAAAGAAAACTGAAAAAAACTTGAAACTAAAGAAAGTGAAATAAACGAAAAGAATAATTTTATAAAACTAGAGAGAGAGAGAGAAACTAGGTAGTTTAAGATATGTTTTTAGACTTACCCCGATAGGGTATTTATAGTCCTCTAAAAACCCTAAAAATATAACAAAAATAACATTAGTTAATCCTTGGAAATTGTTTGAATTAAATCCTAAAAATAATGATAATTCCTAATTTGAAATTTGAAATTTCGGCTGAGTCTCCCATCCTCACAAAACTGCTGACTGGATCTTCTAAAAAATAATAAACTACAGAGTCTCACCATTTAAGTGTCGTTTCTGGAATCCGACATCCTGCACATAAAACAATTGCAAACGCCAAAATCAGAAACAAAAACCGATAAACCAAGGAGTAATTAACAATAAAATAATAAATATTTAAATCGCTCATCATCATCGTACACAAGTAACCAAGGTGTTCTTATCATTTCTCAAGCTTCAAACAAGGAATAAAACTTAAAGAATCTTACCTTTTAGTGATCTTATTTTATCACACAACTATTAGTTTTCTCACTTGCAAGCTTTTATTAAGAGATTCCCATCGTTCCTAACCCCTTCCTAGTCCCTTATCAAAGCAAGGCTTATGGCTTCACTTTCACGATGGTACTGATACTCAGCCTTATATTTTTTGTACTACTTTTTATTATGGTATTGATATTGCACTGAGTATCGATGCCAAATTGGCAAACTGGAATGTGAGACAACCCTAAGAATCGATACCCATACGTAGAGTATCGGTATTATCTTCTTGTGGTATTGATACTACCTAGAGTATAAATATCCAAATTTCATTCGATGCTTATAAAAATACCCTAGTATCGATACCCCTTCCTAGAGTATCGATATTAACCTCTTGTGTTATATGTACTTCTTCACTATCGATACCAATTTTGGCTACTGAAATTTAAAATGTCTACTAGCATCGATACTAAGCCTTGAGTATCGATACCCAATGACAATATCGATATCCCAAGAATAAGGTACCGATACTACCTTACCAATGTTACAGCATGCTCAAATACAATCATGAGATGATTGTAATGATACATTTTATTTGCTAGTTTTACTAAATAAAGGCATTGTCATTATTGACAATATCATTAGATGGTTGTTGTTGTGGTGATTCTGTTATTCGTTGTTCTTTTTTTCGAGTGAGTAGTTGGTCTATGTGTGTGGTATTGGAGTGTTTTGTTCCTAACCGTGAGTACTCTTTTCCTCCACCTAGTTTAGGGAGGTTTTTAACAAGGCTTACGATTTAGGCTAAAAATTCCTCTATAATAAAAACTTCTTGCTGAGCAAAAAAAAAAATACTTATATGTCTCAAATAAACTGAAAGATAATAAAGTCCATATAATAATGTGATTATTATTGAATATCCTTAGTCGAGTATTGTTATGGGCATAGACAATAACAATATGTTTAAGGCTAACATGGAGTAGATTTATGACAACGAGCTATCATTGACATAGTGATGTCAAAATCGATACATAAGTATATTGTTAGAGAATAATATATTGGATTGACTCACTATGAACATATGTCTTAGATTATTATGTGATGGTCACAACATTGCTCATGGTGATGACTATATGTATGATTCTCAAACATGAGATCATTATTACCTCAACATATATTGTTGTATGTTTTGATACAATTAAACATGTTTCCTAACTGGTTGCACTATAAAGACTTATATTGAACATATCACAATATATGTATTGGGGTGTGAATGATCAAGATAGAATTTGTCATTCCTACATAATACGAAATATATCACATGACACTTGATTGAGTAAGACTTAAAATGTATGCCCATGCTCGAATAAGTTGATATGAGATACCACAAATTATTCGTTCAATATAGTCTACTCTAGATATCGAGAAACAATAGATAGGTTGTACAAGTGTGATTGTTCCAAGACGTGTGCCTATTCTAGATATAAATGAAAAAAGGATAAAATATATATAAAAGATTTAGTGACGAATATGTTATGTTGAATCATGATTTCTGTAACTTAGGTGACAATGATATATTACTAGATGTCACTCATTGTTTTTAATACTAGAATGGTTCTAATACTTACTATTAATATTACATGAACCTAAATGTTCACACCCTAAGTTGAAATGAGCAAATATTAAATCGATTTTAATTGTACAATTTATTGTACATGATCAAACAATATAATTTAATTTAATATATATCATATCATATATATAATTTTAATTATCCTAAATATAATGAATGAATACTAAAATAATGTAATTATGATTACAATTCTTTTAATGGTTATTTAATTCAGAATAATTAACTTTGGATTTAATTAATTCTAAAATAAAAAATCCTAATGGTTAGGGTAACTTATATAAAAAGATATGAAAGGTCTAGCAGATGCACTTAATCTTTTAGATGAAATTTCTCAAAATAGTTTTTTGAGAAAAAAATATTTGTTCTCAACCATATGTTATGAGTAGAGGCCGAGACGTTAGCATGGAGGCTTAGGATTCGGATCATTTTGACGACACTATCAAATTAATATTTTTTATAGGAACCCAACGTAAATCGCGCATTTCTTCCTCTCAATTTCGATTTTCATACATGGAGCACTAGTGAGATCACCGGATAATTTTTTCGTTGCACCATAGGGTGTATCGGTTATCCCAACAACCAAAACCTCTGATTTTTAACCTATCAGTCATACATTATCGATATTGTTTTTATAGTATCGATACCCTAAAGTCAAAATACATTGTTTTTCACAAGTGCAACACATCTAATCACTTCTAATACTCTCCCAATTCCCTAAAATGTGATTAAAACCTTACACAAGTTCAAAGGATCATAAAAGGTCATTACTTTATGCATGAATAATATCAAATACACATATTCATTTCATGAACCCAAATGCACCCATCATGCTTCATGAAAACATACAAGCAACCTAACTACACATGTTGGTCTACAAGCATTATAAAAGTGTTAGGGGAGTGTTACCTTGTTACTAGTTGTTGGAGAATCAATCCCAAGTTCACCCAAGAACTAAATTTTATTTTCCTTTTCCTTTAGACCCTTTTCCCACTTATCTCACTGTCAAGCAAAAGAATGAGTTACTTACTTAACTAAGAACTTAAGAAGGAGTCTAGGAGGCTTCCCAAGAACCAAATCTAGCTCCAAATAGATTGGTTTTGTTTACAAATTTTAAACCTATTTTAAACCCCATCCATGGCCTCATGGCTAAGCCAATAAAATAAAAGCACAAAATGAAGCTCTAAGCAAGGGGATTACAATACCTACCTTTTATGATTTTAACAATGGATATTGACTAACTAATTTATCACCTTTACTTAAGGAAAAAAGGAGAAGAATATGAGTTTTTTCAAGGATGAAGAAGATAATAATGGAAGGAGCCTTCCCAACATGTGAAATAATCCCCTTTAATGGAAAAAAAACTTTTCAAAAATAAAAGAGAAAATTACTCTCTTAATCCCTTTTTTTATAACAAGATAAAAGTAACATTTTTAAACTCATTTAAGCTTATTTAAAGTCCAACCAACCTCAACCTTGACCCAATACTTTAAGTTGGTGATCAGTGTTTTATTTTGTTATTATTTTTATTTCTAATATCTTTGTGTTATCTCTTTGTTATCTCTTTGATATTGTTAATTTTGGTTGTTTTGTTCAATTTTACATAGGATTCTATTTTCCAAAAACAACGTTTAAAGAGCGAGCTCTTCGGGTTTTTTTTTATTTTCTAGAAAGAAGGTTGGATATATGGGCATGATGATATCGACGTGGTAAAATCTACAATCGAATCAGTGATAATTTCTAGAAAGTGACCTAGTCAAAAGAATCAAGAAGGAAAGACAAGTGGACAAAATCTCTTCAAGGCTTAAGAATTGTAATTCAATTTAAATTTTTAGAAATTCTTTTTTTAATTAGAAATTATCTCTCTATTATTTAGGATTTTAGATTTATATTAATTAGGATTTAAGTATTTGAATGTTTTTAGGATTATCTTTAGTTGTTTTATTTCCTTTAGGCATTTTATTTCCTTTACGTTATCTCAAGTAATAAATACCCATTAAGGTGAAGTTGACAAATGTATTGATTTTAGCCTTTATTTGCATTGGACTTTTAGTTTTATAAATTTTATTTTCTTCTTCATCTTTGTTTATTTTCTTATACTTTCTTTTATATTCTAAGTATGATTTCTATAATGCTTAGTAAATTTTCCAATTAGACAATAACTAAGCGACAACTCAATCTGTTTCATGAGAATTGAAGAGCACTTCATACCTTAATATATCTTCTTTGATTTTCTATTAACTTGGATTGGCATTCAGTCTCTCCTTTAAACATCTCAATACTTTCAATTCAAAGGGTGAAAGTTAACTTAATTGATGTTCTAATTTACTATTGGGAAGACGAGTTGTCTTGTAGAAAATTAAACTTCCTAACAAAACACTTACCAACACTCTGCTAAGGGAAATCGAGATCAATTTTGATTCTCATTGAGACACTATAATCCAAGCACGAGATTTTCCAACACACATAGTTGCATTGGTGTTAATAGGGATAGTCATTTTTAATCTAAAACAAGGTCTAAATTCCAAGAATTGACTTTGACTTTGGGAAATTAATTCACAAAAAAAAGTTACAAGGGTTGGACCTTGTAGACAAATTAAGGCAGAGCGAAGTTGAGGCTATCTCTCATCATAATTATTTTCAATCATCTTCATTTTTTGTTTTTATTATTTTTACTTTATTGAATTTATTTTGCTAAAGCCTTTTGATTTTTCACTTATAGTTTCCTTAGATCAAGATCAATTCAAACCAATATTGGAAATTTTTAAGTCCCTAAAGATAGATTATTTCTTCTCTATATTGCATTTATAGCTTATTTATCTAAGAATAATGCTTATTTATCTGACAATTACAATGATTTTCAAATTGACATCGTTGTCAGCAAACTAGAAGACTACGACCATGAGATCGAAGCATTTTCCCGAAGAACACATGCACCCTTCAAGAAAGAAGACAGCAAAAATAACAACAGTCTGAATCAAATCAAGAATCTAATTCAAAGACATCATTTAACATCAATATGCACTTTTAATTCAATAAAGAACTAGTTCTGATGGGTGATCAAACGATTCGAGAACTAACTGCAACCATTGTCGTACAACAATCATTATGCATCTCATTCCCTCATGGAGAGACACCATTTGAGATGAAAAAAAGTTTAATCCATCTTCTGCCTAATTTCCATGGGCTCGCATCGAAAATCCTCACAAGCACCTTACTAAGTTTCATATGGTTTACTCAAGCATGAAACCGCAAGGAGTATCTGAAGATCATATTAAACTTTACACTTTTCTTTTGATTTGGCTATGGATTGGCTATTCTATATACCTCTAATTTTGTTAATACATGGGATGATATGACTCATCTTTTTCTTGACAAGTTCTTTCATGCAGCGAAAATGAGTGAACTAAGAAAAACATCTTAGGATTGCGATAAAAAGATGGAGAGTTGTTATACTACTATTGGGAACTATTCTAGAAACTTTCCGCTAGTAGCCCACAACATGGAAGTCGGAGCAAACTCTCCTTCAATACTCTTATGAAGGCTTACTTCCTTTAGAGATGAAGATGATCGACACAACTAATGGATGGGCACTTGTGAATATGACTCTAAATGTAGCTAGAAACTTGATCTCTACTATGGTCGCTAACTCTCAATAATTTGTTTCTTCTAGTGAACCTACTCGATGGATTCACAAGATAAGTACAATTTCTTTGGAAAATAAAATTGATAAATTAGCTAATTTAGTTCAATCTCTTATTGTAAAAAAATAGGTACATCTAGATTATGCGAAAATGTACTATTGGATCATCCCACGGATTGTTGTCCGATGTTAGAAGAGAAGACAATGTCACTCAAGTACTTATAATTTGGGGTGGAGAGTCCATCTAAACTTTAACTTTGGGTAAAACCCGAGGTCAAATGAAGCGTATAAACCAAGGACACCTATACCTCAACCGTATCAACCACCGAAATTATCATTCGAGTCCATCATCGAATGATTGGCATTGTTTCAAGCACAATTTAAGAATAGAACTGAAGCTAGCTTTCAAGAGCTCAAAAAATAAATGAGTCAACTGGCTCAGACAGTGCGACGAATGGAATCAGAAGGGAAGTTGCCATCTCAAAACGAGGCGAACCCACGAGAAAATGTTAATGCCATCACTCTTCCAATTGGAACTATTATTGCACCACTAATCCAAGAGGATGATGTCGCATGTTACCAGAAGAAAGAAGTTGATGGATGGGAGAAAGAGAAAGAAAAAGAATCAAGGTCCTAGATAGAAAAAGTTGACGCAAGATCCCAAAGAAAAAAGAAAGATGAATCGTTAATCTCTTCCAAGCCATCTCTCTATACAGTCCGAACTCCCTTTCCATCAAGATTAATTAAACGTGACAAGAAAGATGAGCAAAAAGAGATTCTTGATGTTTTTCGGTAAGTGGAGATAAACATACCTCTTCTTAAGGTAATCCAAAAAGTACCGAGATACGCTAGATTCTTGAAAGACCTTTGTACAAATAAAAGGAGACTTACTCACAATGAAAAGGTAAACTTATATGAAAAAATCTCAGCTATTTTTCAATGTATGCTTCCACCAAAAATTAAAGGATCATTGTATGTTTGCTATACCTTGTAAAATTGGTAAGGTGGGAATTAAACATGTTATGCGTGATCTTGGTTCTTCTATAAATGTTATTTTGTTTTCTGTTTACATTTCACTTAGTGTAGAACCATTAAAGGAAACGAGAGTGACTATCCAACTCATTGATAGATCCGTCATTTTTCCCGAAGGACTCCTTGAGAACGTACTGGTTAAGGTAAATGAACTGATTTTTTCGACAGATTTCTATGTTATTGATATAGAAAATGACTGAACCATTTCATCCTCCAAAATCCTTCTTGATCGCTCCTTCTTAAGTACGAAACATACTAAAATTAACGCCATGAGTGGAATTCTTACTATGAAATTTGATGGTGAGGTTGTTAATTTTGACGTTTACAAAACGATGAAGTATCCATATGCTATTTCAAACATTAGTTTCGTTGATATTATTTAACCTATAGACGATGAATTTATGGAAACTAATTTTTCTAATGATTTTTGTATGCAATTGGAGGATAAAGATGAAGGTGTGAGGGTTTGCTCCTAACTCCATCTAAACCTAAAATTTTACCTTCTATTTTGCATGCATCATAATCAAAATTAAAATTGCTTCCAAAATGTTTAAAGAGCATATTTTTAGGTGAAGGAAACGATTTATCAATTCTTTTGGACAAGTTTTTAAAGATGAAAAAGATACTAAGAAAAATCTTTGAGAATCTCACAATCTAAAATAGTAAAAAGAAAAAATCTATGATCATGGAATTTTTAAAAAGAATTTCTCAGTTGGAAAAAACATATGAAGTGGAGGAAACATCTCTCACGGAACATGTAGTCTGAATCAAGTGGTCGAGATAACGACGTTAAACAAAAGTGCTTTAATGAGAGACAACCCATTTTTATCATTTTCATTTATTTCATTTGCTATTTTTATTTTATTTTATTTTATTTCATTTCATTTTCTATTTTTATTTTATTTAATTTATTTTTAGGTTCGCAATTATTTCATTTGCTATTTTTATTTTATTTTATTTTTTAGGTTCCCAAGAAATTCATAAACTCGATCGAGCTCAAAAGAATGAGTGTGGCATTTATTAGCTTGGACAACATACTGAATCGCAAACAGGAAAACTAGCCTTCCTGCAATGAAAAATAAAAACTCCACCCTAGGTCCCACAATGGCATGTTGCAAATTAAAATCATTTTCAATACCCACGGGCCTTTTATATTTCATCCAAACCCTTGTATATTCAAAACCCTTTTCCATTAATGTGTATCATTCCATTTAAATCCACATGTGTTGTTCTATGCCAAGCCCCATCTTTCCCTTTCTTTCAAACACCCAACTATCACCCTAGCATCACATTTCTTTCCTGAGCCCTCCCCTAGACCGTCGCACCATCGCGACCTCCACATTCTTTTGAGCACAATTCGTCATATTCTTGCTATCTCCTATCGTCCACCACCATGATTCGAACAAAAAATCAAGAACTCGAATCGAGTCTCGTCACTAGATACGGGGATTATCTCTATTCTTGCTCATTTGTTTGATTGATTATGTCGGATAATTTTGATATTCTAGAACTTGAATAAATGCATATCGAGACTACATGTTGAACTTGATGTTTTAATATGATTAGGGCACTTAGGATCAACCCACTTCCCTACCCAAATTTATATCCATTAGTGAACCAATTTTGTGTCTCTATCCTTTTCTTTTTTTTTACCCCATTGTTAACCAGATACCTTTTATTTTATTTTTATCCTATTTTGTTAGGCCTTGTAGACTGTAACTGATAGGAATCCCGAAAAAAATTCCCTTTCAGTGATCGAGATGAATTGAGCCGAAGCAAAGTTGGATGATATCTCTCATCATAATTATTTTCAATCATCTAGTTTTCTTTTTTTCTTTTTTATTTTTACTATATTCAATTTATTTTGCTAAACCACTTTTTATTTTTCTCTTACAATTTCCTTGGATCAAGATCAATTTAAACCGACGTTGAAAATTTCTAAGGCCCTATGGATCAACTTTTTCTTCTCTATACTGTGTTTATAGTTTATTTAGCTGAGAAAAAAACTTATTTATTTGACAACTATGACACTTGTTAGTTGGACCGGTGGTTTCATCAATAACCCACTCAGGCTAACACGAAATTATTAACCTGAACATTGGGGCCTTAAAGAAAATCATCTTTCCATTAATAGAAGCATTCTCAAACTATTTTTTTTCTTTCAAGCATCGCTCAATCTTTTCTGCTTGTGTCAAATACTTGAAAGAAAAAAATATTATTTTCTTATTAACATTGGGAAGAGAGTATTTTTCCTCGAACTTATTTGTACTAATGTAAGTTAATTGAGAAAAATAGTGAACGTGTTGGGAAAATAACTTACCGAAAAATAGGGTAAGCCATTTTACAAAGATTAATGTGATTTTTTATTGTTTTGTAATTAAATTTACTTTAACTCATCCATTTAAATTAAAACCAAACACCAAAAAATAAAATAAAAATAGAAAAACTTAATTACAATGAAACAAATAAATTTAATTACAATGAAACAAATAAATTTTATAACATCGAAAGTCATCGATGTTTTCACTCCATCATGTTGGGATCGTCGGTTGATCTTATGACACAACGAAAAATATTAATATGATTTTTTTTAGAGATTTATGTATGATTGACAAAAGTACGAAGATAGGAGATGAAATTCTATTTTCTTCATCTGAAAAAAAAAGTATAAAGAACTAGTGTAGATCGTGTCATTTTCTCGTGATGTGGATCAAGTCACCACGAACTGTTATAGCTTCTACATAGTTCACCCAATTTAGATGAATGGAAAATCTTCTCCAAAAGTTCTCATAAATTTTACACAAAGGACTAAACATTTGATATACCACGCACAAAACAATATGTTAAACTTAACATAATTTTGAGATTTAGTATTCATCCAATGAAAACTGAAATTAATTTCTTTTCTTAATATGAAAAGTATTAAAATTGTAACCCCTCAGACCGATGCGGATATCCCGATCCGATCTGGAGTGTCACATTAGGGTCACCGGAGCGACCAATTGTAAAAATAGTAGAAAATTTAAAACTTTTATTAAAACATGTAACTCATAATTGCTTTATCAGCATTCAGAAATAAAACATATTTTTAGACTCGTATATAAAACAAAATACAATCTACATGCCCCCAAATCACATGTATCATACTCTGAAAACAACGCCGGAAGAACTACCTTACTGATGTCGATAGCTGCACTGGTACAATTCTTTTAACCTGCAATGTTGAGTAATAGAGTGAGCTTCGGAAAGCTCAGTAATACAGAACTACCAGATGATGCTACATGACATGTAGATAAATGGAAAGTCATATAATTTCCTTATTGAATCATACGTATACCAGTTTGCAGAATAATTTGGGGTTCCCTTAGAAGTTCATCGAGTAGAAGCCATGAATCTCAGTTCATAAGAAACCTTTCAAAGTATGACATTTTCAGGAGATCGAATAGGATGTCTAGTGTGTTCCAACAGTATAATAAAATCATAATAGGTACACTTATCAAATGATAGTTCAGGAAATCTCATAAAATCATAATGAAATTTAACTTTTGAAACTTGTAGTTTAAACCATTCTCTTGTACACCATCCGCAGTTCCTAGAACTGCGTCCATAGGGCTTACCTTAAGCACACAGTGAAAAGGAAGCCAACCTAAGGATAGGCTTTGGGGCCTGTATCCTTAAGTCCGTAAGTCCATAGGGCTTACCCTAAGAACACAGCAAAAGGGAGCCAACCTAATGGAATATCTTGGGGCCCGTGAGCCTACCCAAGAGTCACATTAGGTCCGTCAAAGTTTTCCAGCTTGATCAGAACTGTACTTTATAAATCCGTATCAAAAATACAATTGCACCGTGACATAAATTCCATAAATCCATATACATGGTAATCAAATACCAGTTCAAACAAAAAATTAGATAGTTGTCTTAATCTATAAAATATCACAATAAATTGGTGCATCAATAAAACAGGAGCCATAGAATTCAGTGTACCACATTTTAAAACAAATAAAACAGTTCAGTAATAAATAAGGAACACACTAGAGAATCCAAGTATTTTCAGAGGCCATTGTAGTTATCATTTTGGATAACATGAAACTTATGAAATTTGATCGAATTCCAGGAACAATGTCCTATTGAGGAGAATCGATTACTAACCGTCTAGCCAGACATTTAAGGTTGATACATTAGAATCCCACTATATTTTCGTGTGCATTAGGAAAACGTTCAGGAACCTTTATACATAATAATTCTAAATTCAGATTTACTGCGAGTGATTCCATTACCCAAACAATCAGGGGTATTCAGGAATATACTTTGAATTCATAGGATTTTAGCCTAATTGAACCAAATGAGGTATTCAGAATCTTTTCCTTCTGCGTTACTTGTTTTTTTTCAAACATGACCGAAGTGATTTTAGATGAAATATAGAATCGAAGATTCAAGTCATTTACAATCTACGACTATCGATCATATTATCAAACAACTCGAGTTACACAACTCTCAAACTGATGCATGTCAACAAGTCAATTCATTATCCTTCCAGTGTATTCACTCTTTAATACCATAATGCAGATCCATAGATCATCCCCATAATCATCACTGAATAAATCTTCCAACGGTCTTTATTTCATTTCCACGTTTCAACAATATCATGAAATACTGACGTACTTGATCCATGGCTCATAACCCATAATGAAAATTCATCATGTAAGTTCAACAGTGTTTCCAAACTCATCAAATCACCTATTTAATCCTTAGTCATTGATGTTACTTAGTTCGTTTGGTAAGCAAGTCTATCCCGATTACTTTAAAGTTTTCCAGAATAATTCAGACATTTCTGAATTTCAAATACACGTTGTACTTCATTTCATTTCAATTTATTCATATAATAAAGTCATTCTGGTATTCGTGGTTGATTTGACTAACGAATACCCACTTATTAGTACCGTATGCGCTCTAGAGTTGAGCTGAGCCAAGTACTTCCAGAATTATCATCGATCCAAACTTGAGAAGATGAACAAACATTCAAGTGATACTTATATCATTCAGGTAATGATATAGTACTAACGTTGGTTGATCACTTAAGTTGCGTTCCACAACTTTTACTGGTAGCACAACATCCATGTTTATTTGGATTTCTTAATTAATCCAAGACATTTACTTATTCTAGGTCATAAGGGCATTTTGGTCATTTTGGTGCTCAATATTTTTCTATTCATTTCAAAGCTTGAGTATATCCATTCATTCCTGAGCTTGGTGACATTCTTGAGTCATTTTCATTCCAGGGGTAATTTGGTCATTTAATAATTCTAGAATATTTCAATTATTTCCTTCCATCCGGTCTTATTATTTAATTCAATCTTATCATTTACTTCAGTCCTTTCGAACAATTCTGTCAGCAGAATACCTTCGATAAATTACTCTTCAAGTATTTACTCCTTATTCGAATATTTTCGGGTCAAGTGTCTTCTTAGATTTTACAAACGGAATATTATATATTTTTCTGTACAAAGACATGATCTTAATAATTAAATTCGTACTTAATCGAGTTAAGTACAAATCCTTAAAGTACTCTCTCATTCAGGGTCAATTCAGACTATTTTATCTCTCAAGGGCATTTTCATAATTTCTTAACTAGATAATTTCAATATTAGCTCTTAACGAAAATAATTATAATTTAGAGATCCTATGATCAATTGCTTTCCCGAACATTCTCTTATCTTGAAATATTTCCTTAATAGAATTCTAATATCTTGAACAAACCCTCTTGGTTTTAAAAACCGGTTATTCGTATTTCCTATACAAAACTAGAATTTCTAATGCACATAAGTAGTTTTATCAGATCAATATGTCTTTTCAGATTTACTAATCAACTTCCAGGACAATTCTTATCATTTTCCAACATAAGGGTAATTTCGTAATTTTACCATATCGGAGTATTCTCATAATTTTCCATCCAAGTACCTTTAACATTTAACCCTTGATGATATAAAATATAAGTTACAAATCCAGAGCTGATTTCTTTATCACCAATCACAAACTTGTAATTTAATTCTAACAATTATCAATCTCTTATCTTAGTCATTCGATCCGTATTCAGTTGCAGGATTTCTACCACATTCATATCAAGTGTATAAATTATTCAACTCCACAAAAGTGATAAACATTATCTTATTCATGCATTTACCGATATCAACATGTTCCATAAAGCATAAAGAGGTAGTAAAGTATTACCTCAATTTCTGTGTCATTCTGATCGACCATTTAAACTCCATTCGCTTGTTCTCGAACTTTAATTCCACGGTCCATAATGTCTCGAATACATAGCAAAGCATACGGATGGATCGGGAGGTACAAGGTCGAGATTCCAATTTTTCTCTCACGAACCCGAACCATCAAATACGCGAACTTGAATTCAATATAATTCCCCTCATAATAAAAAAAAAAGATTAATAGAAACTAATTTAATAGTTCGGGAACCAAATGATAAAACTAAAACTTTCATAGTCGTTAAAATATATAACAACTAAAATCAGGTACTAGATTGAATTAATTTAAACTATCATAACTTGGTTGAAATTTTATTAAAACTGATGGACAAGTTAGAACCTTACCAAACATAGAGGGTTGAAACTATGATTTGTCCATCTTACTATCTCAACACCCCACACACACGTGATTTTCAAATGTAATTATGAAACCACTTCTCCATTTCACGTAACCTTCACAATTTCTATTTTTTTTTCTTTTATTCTTCTGGTGATTGATGCATCGTTTGGACCCTTTGACCGATTCTGAATTGAAGAAGTTCCAAGGGCGGCAGACTTAGCTACGACAGATTGACGTTGGCTAGAAACCCTCCATAGCTTCATTTTCTGATGCATGTTTCATGATATATGATTAACATATTTCTTCTTTCCCAGTTGGCATCGACTTTCTTTTCAAATGAATTGCTCAGTCTCGGAGAACTAATGTTCTGCAAAAATTCATCATCTTCTCCATCAAAATTAAACGTACCTGTTGCTCATCCCATCCAAGAACCTATATTCATTTCTCAAAGAACTTAAAGAGGTCAACTCATAGTTGAGATTCTTTAGAACCTGGAATTTCCACTCGATGAAACCTTCGAAGTTGCTTAACAATTTAAGAAGCTAACTTTAGCTTTCTCATGTTTGATGGAGTTAATACACGTGCATGTATAAAAGATTGTACCATCCCATTTCCAAATATACACCAAGCAACTTGGCACCAAATCTTGTAGCCGAGATGTATTTGATTGCCTGCAACTAACGTTCTCGGTTGAAGCCATTTTTTTATTTGTACAAAAAGAAGATATCGAATAGGCAAGGAGTGGTTGATTGATTTCCCTCACTTTTGGTCTCCATTTTTCCATATTATAAAAATAATAATAATAAACAAATTCACATCACTCATAGCTTTGTTTGGATTCATCTGTTCCATTATTATTGGTTTGGTTTCTTTATCATTTTTCCTCTTCTACGTGCCCCTTTTTACCCTTAGATAATTAACACAACAAGCTACACGTATATGATACAAAGTCTTCACTTCATTTGGTTGCTTTCTTTGTTAGACTCCACATACTTTTGTCTTCATGTTTGGTTTTGTATAATATTTTTTTTTCAATCATGGAATGCCAACCCAACAATTTGTCCACTTCTACCTACTATATCATTCTCAATTTGTTTAATAATATAATGATATGATAAAATAATTAATTGAAAACCAACTTCATATTATTTCACATATTTAAATTGAAAGAAATCTAACCCCATATTGGGGTGTGACAATTATCCCCTCCTTAAAATAATTTCATCCTCGAAATTCATTCATGTTACAGAATTGCAGAAATGAAACTTCCATCAATTCTTTTCATATCTTCAAGTAGCTTTTATAGAAATACAGATCCTTCACTAATCCTTAACCAGTTGAGTATACATTCTTATCAGAACTTTTCTTTTTTTTCAATACAAGAATCCGAATGAAAATGACCTTGAGTAATCAATTCAGTCTTGGTCATGAGAATAGGCTCATAGTGCAGTAGCATATCCCAATTTAATTTCTGGATTCAGGTCAAAATTTCTCAGATGAGTAACTCTCACATGGCTCATGAGGTACTTTACAACACAGATGTTACTGGTATTCCTTTATAAAACAATAGAGTCCTAACGGATGAAAACTTAGTTTGTTCATTACAGATAGAGACTCAACCTTGGAGTTCCGGCTCAGAGAAGTACGATTGTAGTCTAGGGGCATGTACTGATTAGACATATTTTAACATTCGACCGGCTGATCTATCATGAAAATTTTGACTCAAACCATAGCTCTGATACCACTAAATGTAACCCCCTCAGACCGATGCGGATATCCCGATCCGATCTGGAGTGTCACATTAGGGTCACCGGAGCGACCCATTGTAAAAATAGCAGAAAATTTAAAACTTTTATTAAAACATGTAACTCATAATTGCTTTATCAGCATTCAGAAATAAAACATATTTTTAGACTCGTATATAAAACAAAATACAATCTACATGCCCCCTAATCACATGTATCATACTCTGAAAACAACGCCGGAAGAACTACCTTACTGATGTCGATAGCTGCACTGGTACAATTCTTTTAACCTGCAATGTTGAGTAATAGAGTGAGCTTAGGAAAGCTCAGTAATACAGAACTACCAGATGATGCTACATGACATGTAGATAAATGGAAAGTCATATAATTTCCTTATTGAATCATACGTATACCAGTTTGCAGAATAGTTTGGGGTTTGATGAGTGTTCAGAATCGTTAATATATGTTCGTTATTTCTTCGATTTTGTGAAGTTATTGCTATTGATTTGGTTGTGTTATGTCTATTTTCGTGCAGGTCCTTACTTTCCAGAATTGGTGATAATACAGGCGAATTCTGCATTTTTTTTATTATTTGGTCACGGCTGGAGACATGGGCACGACTCTGGGCACGACGCGGTCTGACGTGGCAGTTTCTAGAAGGTCTAGTCAACGACGGTTTCTAGAAGACTTCGTCTGCACGCCTTCTGTTAGATTGACGAGCAGAGTAGCATTAGGAGATTAGTTTAAGTTTGAATTTAAATTTAAAAATAATTATCTTTTGTATTATTTTATTATTTTCTTTGTTTATCCTTTAGGATTTGAGAGGCTATAAATACCCACTTGGGGTAAGCTTAAACTCATCATTAAGAATACATTCTTCTTTTCTCTCTAGTTTTTATAAAAGCTTTTCTTTTTACTTTTCAAGTTCTTTTCATTTTTCTTATTTTCAAGTTTTGTTTTTATGCTAAGTATGACTTTTGTCATGCTTAGCTAAACTTTTCATAAGCCGAGAGTTGTCACGATGATTCAATTCCAACGGGAGAATTGAAACAGCCCCTTAATATCTTCGGAATATCTCTCTCAATCTCTGCGCTTATTTGTCAAAATCAAAACAGTTTTCAAAATCGAAGATTGACTTTGGTCAAGAGGTTGTTTCGATTAAACTTTTCATAAGCCGAGTCGGACGCCACGAACTTAAACGGTAATTGATCTACAACAATTGATGTTGTTAGAATCAATTACCGAAGCCGGAATCAAAGATTGCCTTGGGTATTCGGTATACAAGATAGAGTCACAGGGATAGACCTTGTAGACAAAGTAACCGACGTGAATCCTGAAGAGAAAATCTTATTCGATGATTTACGGAAATTGAGTCAAAGCGAAGCTTGAGGCTATTTTCACAATATTTATTCACAACCTTATTTCTCATATTTTTACATCAATTGCTTTATTTAATCATCTTTATTACTATTTAAATCTCATTCTACCCAAAACCCCCCATTCTACTATCTTTCACGCCTTCCATAGACCAATCAAACATTAAATTAAGAATTTTCCATGTCCCTGTGGATTCGACCCTACTTCTCTACGCTACGAATTTTTCTTTAATTATTATCCGAGAAGAAGGAATTTATTTTGACATCAAAACGACAGTTGTCAGGGTACCCTTAGAAGTTCATCGAGTAGAAGCCATGAATATCAGTTCATAAGAAACCTTTCAAAGTATGACATTTTCAGAAGATCGAATATGATGTCTAGTGTGTTCCAACAGTATAATAAAATCATAATAGGTACACTTATCAAATGATAGTTCAGTAAATCTCATAAAATCATAATGAAATTTAACTTTTGAAACTTGTAGTTTAAACCATTCTCTTGTACACCATCCGCAGTTCCTAGAACTGCGTCCATAGGGCTTATCTTAAGCACACAGTGAAAAGGAAGCCAACCTAAGGATAGGCTTTGGGGCCTGTATCCTTAAGTCCGTAAGTCCATAGGGCTTACCCTAAGCACACAGCAAAAGGGAGCCAACCTAATGGAATATCTTGGGGCCCGTGAGCCTACCCAAGAGTCACATTAGGTCCGTCAAAGTTTTCCAGCTTGATCAGAACTGTACTTTATAAATCCGTATCAAAAATACAATTGCACCGTGACATAAATTCCATAAATCCATATACATGGTAATTAAATACCAGTTCAAACCAAAAATCAGATAGTCATCTTAATCCATAAAATATCACAATAAATTGGTGCATCAATAAAACATGAGCCATAGAATTCAGTGTACCACATTTTAAAACAAATAAAACAGTTCAGTAAAAAATAAGGAACAAACTAGAGAATCCAAGTATTTTCAGAGGCCATTGTAGTTATCATTTTGGATAACATGAAACTTATGAAATTTGATCGAATTCCAGGAACAAGGTCCTATTGACGAGAATCGATTACTAATCGATCTAGCCAGACATTTAAGGTTGATACATTAGAATCCCACTATATTTTCGTGTGCATTAGAAAAACGTTCATGAACCTTTATACATAATAATTCTAAATTCAAATTTACTGTGAGTGATTCCATTACCCAAACAATCAAGGGTATTCAGGAATATACTTTGAATTCATATGATTTCAGCCCAATTGAACCAAATGAGGTATTCAAAATCTTTTCCTTATGCGTTACTTGTTTTTTTTCAAACATTACCGAAGTGATTTTAGATGAAATATAGAATCGAAGATTCAAGTCATTTACAATCTACGACTATCGATCATATTATCAAACAACTCAAGTTACACAACTCTCAAACTGATGCATGTCAACAAGTCAATTCATTATCCTTCCAGTGTATTCACTCTTTAATACCATAATGCAGATCCATAGATCATCCCCATAATCATCACTGAATAAATCTTCCAACGGTCTTTATTTCATTTCCACGTTTCAACAATATCAGTAAATACTGACGTACTTGATCCATGGCTCATAACCCATAGTGACAATTCATCATGTAAGTTCAACAGTGTTTCCAAACTCATCAAATCACCTATTTAATCCTTAGTCATTGATGTTACTTAGTTCGTTTGGTAAGCATGTCTATCCCGATTACTTTAAAGTTTTCCAAAATAATTCAGACATTTCTGAATTTCAAATACACGTTGTACTTCATTTCATTTCAATTTATTCATATAATAAAGTCATTCTGGTATTCGTGGTTGATTTGACTAACGAATACCCACTTATTAGTACTGTATGTGCTCTAGAGTTGAGCTGAGCCAAGTACTTCCAGAATTATCATCGATCCAAATTTGAGAAGATGAACAAACATTCAAGTGATACTTATATCATTCAGGTAATGATATAGTACTAACGTTGGTTGATCACTTAAGTTGCGTTCCACAACTTTTACTGGTAGCACAACATCCATGTTTATTTGGATTTCTTAATTAATCCAAGACATTTACTTATTCTAGGTCATAAGGGCATTTTGGTCATTTTGGTGCTAAACAGTTTTCTATTCATTTCAAAGCTTGAGTATATCCATTCATTCCTGAGCTTGGTGACATTCTTGAGTCATTTCCATTCCAGGGGTAATTTGGTCATTTTATAATTCTAGAATATTTTAATCATTTCCTTCCATCCGGACTTATTATTTAATTCAATCTTATCATTTACTTCAGTCCTTTCGAACAATTCTGTCAGCAGAATACCCTCGATAAATTACTCTTCAAGTATTTACTCCTTATTCGAATATTTTCGGGTCAAGTGTCTTCTCAGATTTTACAAACGGAATATTATATATTTTTCTGTACAAAGACAGGATCTTAACAATTAAATTCGTACTTAATCGAGTTAAGTACAAATCCTTAAAGTACTCTCTCATTCAGGGTCAATTCAGACTATTTTATCTCTCAAGGGCATTTTCGTAATTATTGCAACATTTTAATATTTCGATATAACAAATTAAGTTAAATGGATTTTAAGATTTTCCAAACGATTTTCTAAGTATATTCGATATAACTATTCGAATATCAAAACATTACTCCAAATATTTCAAAAATCATTTTTTGATCCTTACTTAAGTGTAAAATTAAGTTTTAATCATAAAACAATTTCAAAATAATTTTACAAAGTATTTCGAACCAATTCAAAGCCAAAAATTCCAGATTGCTCAGAGGGAACCGATTCCCCCCATAGGAGGAACCGATTCCCCCCTGAATGGTTTGGCTCCGAGATTTCCAGAATGCTCGGAGGGAACCGATTCCCCCCCAAGGGGGTACCGATTCCCCCATGTTCAACGGTCGAAATATTTGAATTTTACACTTAGGGAACCGATTCCCTATGAGAGGGAACCGATTCCCCCCACGCTCCAAGCTATTTTATTAAATGTTTTCACACTAAAACGGCTATAATATCTTCTCTAATTATCCCCAACGTTCAGAAGTGATCCAATGTGTATTTAAGCAAGCTTAGAAGCCATTGATCAACAACAAGAAACATCAAACAACTAGAATCAAGAGAGAATCAAAGAGAAAGCATCAAACCTCAAGTTTGAGCATTTCAAGCCCATTTTCATTCAATATTCATTTTGCTTTCAAGAACACTTTTTGTGCTCAGTTGTATTCATCTTTGAGTGTTCTTTTCTTTGTTCTAGAATTGTGCAAACATCTTACCTTGTGAGGTTTTCTTGTAAGTTTGCAAATTTGTAATCTTCTCTTTGAGAAAAGAGTGTTCTCAAGAGTTGGGGTATACTCTTGAGGGAATTGTAAGGTTATCTCTTTGGCTTCAAAAGAAAGAACAAATTAGTGAATTTGTTGGAAAATCCTTAGTGTGGATAGCTAAGGTAGTGGACGTAGACTTTGTTTGAGAAAGTCGAACCACTGTAAATCGCTGTGCAATTACTTTCAATTTTCTGCAAAAGCTTCCACAAAATTTTTATTGCCAATTCACCCCCCTCTTGGCCAATTTCGTCATTCGATTAACTCAACAATTGGTATCAGAGCCTAACTCATTTGAAGGTTTAATCGCCTCTTGAGTCGATCCGGGAAGAGTTACATCGATTACAAAGTCATCAATGGCCTCCACTTCAAACTTCGACTCCGGTCTCGATTCGATGCCTGTCAACAAGCCTCCTTTCTTCAATGGAGCTAACTATGCCTATTGGAAGAATAGAATGATGTACTTCATTCAAGCAAGTGACATGGGAGCATGGAATGATGTAGAAGAAGGATACATCAAACCTCTCACTCATCCAAGGTTGTGGAGTGAAGGAGAGACAAGAATGTTCCAGCTCAACTCCAAAGCCATCCATATTATTTTTGTGCTCTTGGACCAGATGAATACGGAAGAGTTTCATCGTGTACAACCGCCAAAGAAATATGGGACAAACTTCAAGTCACACATGAAGGTACAGATGAGGTAAAGAAATCAAAAATTAGTATTCTAACGCATAGCTATGAAAATTCAGGATGAAACCAAATGAAGACATCAAAGCTATGACGGATAGATTTTCAACGATTGTCAATGGTCTCAAATCATATGGAGAGATCATCTCAAATGAAAAGCTTGTGAGGAAGTTAGTCTACTCCCTCCCAAAATCATGGCAATCAAAGAAGACGGCAATCATCGAGTCTAAGGACCTATCGTCCTTAACTCTTGAAGAACTTATCGGTTCACTCCTCACTCATGAGATGATGCTTGAAGATGAGGTGGACCTTGATAAAGTTGAAGAGACACCAAAGGAGAAGGAGAAGAAGAAAAACATTGGAGTTGCTCTCAAATCCACAAAAGATGAGAGTGATTCTAATGATGATGATGACGAGGAAATGGCATTGTTTGCCAAACGGTTCAGAAAAATGATGAGACCTTACCAAGGAAGAAAATTCAAACGAAACGAAGGCCTCAAAAATGAACCAAAAGAGAAGGACCCAATCATTTGCTATGAATGCAAAAAGCCGGGGCATGTCAAATATGATTGCCCACAATTGAAGAAAAAGGGTCAATCAAAGAATAAGCACAAGGCTCATATGGCTACATGGAGCGATGAAGAAGGTTCCGATGAAGAGGAACAAGAAGTAGCAAACTTGTGCTTGATGGCATTCGGGGAAGATTCTAAGGTAACCTCTAACTCATCCGATTTTGATGATTTATCTTATGATGAGTTATTTGAGGAGTACAATGGGTTGGCTTCGGATTATGAGAAATTGAAAATAAAAATGATGTTTCAAATTGAAAAATGAAAACAAACTCATATCCAAAACCAACAACGATCTTGAAAGTAAAATAAAAAATTTGCAAATCAAACTAGAAGAGTTTGAAAAGAAAAATTTAGATTTGCAAAATTTACTTTCAAAGATCAATGATGATCATCAAAAGAAAATTGATGATCTTAAAACTTCTTTTGATAAAGTTGGAACAAAACATTTTGAAAAATGTGAAAATTCAAAATCCAACTTTGTTAGAAAAAGTTTTAGAAACTACAATCATAGAGGTCCCCAAAGAACCTCTAATGGAAAAATCATTAGAAGTGTGTGGGTTCCTAAAGAACTCATTACTACTAAAGATAAAAATATCCTACACAAATGGATACCTAAAGGGACTAGGATTTTGGAAACTAATGAATATGGACCCAAAAGAATTTGGGTACCAAAAATCAAAAATTAATCTATGTTTGTAGGGAAAGGAGCATTGCTACAAGGCACGGGAAACAAATTCAAACTCATGGTACCTTGATAGTGGATGCTCAAGACATATGACCGGAGACAAAAGCCGGTTCATTGAGCTTAAAGCCAAAAATGGAGGAGAAGTGACTTTTGGAGACAATTCAAAGGTCACATTGAAGGTATTGGTACAATAGGTAATACCTCTTCCATACAAATTAAGAATGTTTTATATGTGAATGGATTAAAGCATAATCTATTGAGTATTAGTCAATTATGCGATAAAGGATTCAATGTCTTATTTGAAATTAATGGTTGTAAAGTCATTGACATTGCATCTAATCGGATTATGCTTGTTGGTCATAGAATAGGAAACATTTACATGGTGCATTTAGATTCTATTGATATGACTAATTTATGCCTAGTTGCTAAGGATGAGCATGATAGTTGGTTATGGCATAGGAGACTAGGTCATGCTAGTATGAGTGTTTTGCAACGGCTAATTCAAGGTGATTTAGTTCGAGGGTTGCCTAAGCTTAAATTTGATAATGATAAATCTGTGATGCTTGTGCTAAAGGAAAACAAAAACGAGTTTCTTTTAAATCTATAATGATGTATCAACTAGTAGAGTATTACAATTGATCCATTTAGATCTTTTGGGCCAACTAGAACTACTAGCTTGGGAGGAAAACAATATGCATTTGTCTTGGTAGATGACTATTCTAGATACACTTGGGTTCTATTCTTAAGTGCTAAAGATGAAGCATTAGAAAATTTCATCACATTTTCAAAAATAATCCAAAATGAAAAAGGATACTCTATCACTAGTGTTAGAAGTGATCATGGACTGAATTTGAAAATCTTGGATTTATTGAGTTTTGTAATTCTAATGGTATTAGCCACAATTTTCAGCACCTAGAACCCCTCAACAAAATGGAGTTGTTGAGAGGAAAAATCGAACTTTAGAAGAAATGGCTAGAACCATGCTTTGTGAAAATAATTTGCCAAAATATTTTTGGGCGGAAGCCACAAATACCGCTTGTTATGTTATAAATCGAGTAATGATTAGGCCAATTTTAAAGAAAACTCCATATGAAATTCTCAAAAATAAAAAGCCTAACATTAGCTATTTCATCCTTTTGGATGTAAATGTTTTGTTTTAAACAACGGTAAAGAAAATCTTGGTAAATTTGATGCTAAAAGTGATGAAGGAATTTTTCTGGGTTATTCCTTAAACTCTAAAGCTTATCGTGTATTTAATAAAAGAACTTTAGTTGTAGAAGAGTCTATACATGTTGTTTTCGATGATAATCCCCTTCCGAGGAAGGATTCTTCTGTTAATGATGATGTAGGTATTGTACAAGCAAATGACGTTAGATATGACGTTGGAGAATCATCATCAAAGGAAGAAACAAAAGATGAGGAAACTCATGATCCCCTCGAGAATCCAACCATTGAAGAAAGGGAAGTATCTTTTCCAAGAGAGTACAACTATGTCAAAGATGGTGAAATTATAGGTGATCCATCAAAAGGGGTAACTACTCGATCTTCTCTTAGAAATATCTGTAATTATGTTGCATTTATTTCATGCATAGAGCCTAAGAACATCAAAGAAGCATTAAAAGATGAACATTGGATTATGGCTATGCAAGAAGAATTAAATCAATTTGAGAGAAGTAAAGTATGGACATTAGTTGAAAGGCCTAGTAATAAATCTACTGTAGGTACTAGATGGGTTTTTAGAAATAAACTTGATGAAAGTGGTAATATAGTGAGGAACAAGGCTAGACTTGTTGCTCAAGGCTATACTCAAGAAGAAGGCATAGACTATGATGAAACATACGCTCCCGTAGCTAGGATGGAAGCAATTAGAATGTTATTAGCATTTGCATGTTTCAATGAATTTAAATTATATCAAATGGATGTTAAAAGTGCATTTTTAAATGGTTTTATAAAAGAAGAAGTGTACGTGGAACAACCTCCAGGTTTGAAGATTCAAATTTTCCAGATCATGTTTTAAAATTGACAAAAGCTCTTTATGGTTTAAACAAGCTCCTAGAGCTTGGTATGAAAGATTGTCAAATTTTTTAATTGAAAAAGATTTTTTAAAAGGAAAGGTTGACACTACATTGTTTTTAAAGAGAAAAGGTAAAGATTTATTAGTAGTTCAAATTTATGTTGATGATATAATATTGGTTCTACTAATGATGTTCTTTGCCAAGAATTTTCTAAGCTAATGCAAAGTGAGTTTGAGATGAGCATGATGGGGGAGCTCTCATTTTTCTTGGGACTCCAAATCAAGCAAAGAAAAGATGGCATCTTCATTAATCAATCTAAGTACGTCAAAGATATGCTCAAGAAGTTTGGACTGGAAAATGGGAAACCTCATAACACTCCAATGAGCTCTTCAACAAAGCTTGACTTAGATGAAGGAGGTAAATGTGTAGATGTTAAATTATATAGGTCAATGATTGGCTCTTTGCTTTATCTAACTGCAAGTAGACCGGACATTATGTTTAGTGTTTGCTTATGTGCTAGATTTCAATTATGTCCTAAGGAATCACATTTACTAGCTGTTAAGAGAATCTTTAGATACCTTAAGGACACTCCTAGTTTAGGACTTTGGTATCCTAGAGACTCTAGTTTTAGCTTGCATGCTTTTTCTGATGCGGATTATGGAGGATGCAAATTAGATAGGAAAAGCACCTCCGGTACTTGCCAATTCCTTGGAAATATGCTGATTTCTTGGTTTTCAAAGAAACAAAATTGTGTTGCATTATCTACCACTGAAGCGGAATACATTTTAGCCGGTAGTTGCTGTGCACAAGTTTTATGGATGAAACAACAACTTTTTGATTATGGAATTGAAGTAGGTACTATTCCTATCAAGTGTGACAATACTAGTGCTATTTGTCTCACTAAAAATCTCATCCAACACTCTAGAACTAAGCACATTGAAATAAGACATCACTTCATTAGAGACCATGTCACTAAGGAAGATGTAGTTCTAGAATTTGTTGATACTTTGCACCAATTAGCGGATATCTTTACAAAACCCTTAGACAAGGAAAGATTTTGGACACTTAGGAGAGAATTAGGTTTGACCAACCTATCTTCACTTAGTGTTTAAAATAATTTTAGCACTTCTAATAAATCTTGAAAAATACTTATAATAATAATTTTTTATTGCATTATTGCTATTAGTTAGGGGGAGTTTGTGATTCTTAATGAAAATTAATTTTATGTTCAAAAATCAATTAAAGATTAATTTAATTATTTGAACATAATTAATGTTTGATATATGAGTTGCCAATACCACTAGAAAAGATTAATTTAGCATTTTGTGCTTAAAAATTCAGATTTTAGCATTTTGGTGCAGAGGGAATCGATCCCCCCCTGAGGGAACCGATTCCCCCTTTGAATGGGAACCGATTCCCCCCACAGGGGAATCGATACCCCCCTGGGGTTCTGTTAAAATCGAACAGAACACCCCAAAATCTCAAACCCTCATTTTATTATATCTTCCGCCGTTCTCACCCTCTAAACCTCTCAAATCTCCATTTTTGCCTCAAATCAACGATATTAATCGGAATTTGCTTCATAAATCATCTTCCAAACCTGTTGGAATCATTAAAATCGTGCAAACAACATCTAAATCCCCTCAATCTTCATATTTCAAGGTAAATTTTTCTAAACTCTTTATTTCATTATTTTGAACATAGGATTAGTTTCAATTAGTTCTAGGTTGAAATAGTGATCGGGCATTGATTATTTAGTGATTAGAAACTAGATGTTACAACTAATTTCATCAAAAACACAAGAATTTTTCAAATTTTTTAAAATTTTCGAAATAATAATAAAAAAAAAATTGTTATTTTTCAAATTATTGTGTTTTGATCAAATTATATTGTTGTTATGAAAAACTATACATATATTGTTTCTCAAAACCATATTTTTCAAAAGTTTTTCAAAAACTTTGCCCATTAGGATTGATTTAGAGAATCTTGAAATATTGAGGACTCATTTGAGTTTTGGGATTAATTGAATTGCATACACTTGTTTTAAAATTGCAGGTTATTATATCTATTCCGATTTCCTTCACCATGTCAAATCCTAAACGTCCTAGGTCTTCATCTAGTCGTTCTAGTCGTCAACCAAATCCACCTCCAAATCCTCCTTCTATTCCAATTTCTAATCCCAATCCCACTGATCCTAACTTGACTATCCAAAATTCGTGTTTCAATCATCCTGGGTCTAGAAATCACCGATATTGGTATTATCAATATTTCGATTCTTACAAAATCCGGGAAGAACGTATTCCTTCTCGTCAAGCTATGTTAGCTATCAATTTTAAATATCTTCCCATTTTACAAGAATGGAAATTTGATAAACTATTTGATCTTGAACCCATCGTTTACCATCAACTTGTTCGTATATTCTACTCTAATGCCGTATGTGTTAAAAACCAAGCTGAAACCGAAACCATAGGAATTCGTTCCTACCTTCTAGGACAATTCTTATATATTGATCCGGCATATATAGCCAATACATTTGGATTAGATAATGATGGTATTTCGAATGAAAAACAAATTTTGGGTTCTCGTTATAAAAGAAGAGATAGTGCGAGTGTCTTAGACCTACATGAGCGTTTTCTTCATCTAATGATTTCTTGGTGGTTTCGACCATCCGGAGGTCGTTATTCTACTCTTAGAGCTTTGGATCTTTGGTGGTTACATTGTTTTGAAAACCGTATTAAAATTAACCTACCTCAGATTATTTTTGCTGAAATTGTTGAAACCGTAAATCTTGTTCCTAACAAGAAACACTGTTCATCTCTAGTTTACGGTTGCTTTTTGAGTAATCTGTTTTCCAAAGCTGGGCTTAGAGTCGGTCTAGATGCCGTTTTTCCTCTTAAGAAACAAATAAATCTTCTTTCCTTAACGAGAGCGGGATGGGTAAAGGACAAAGAAACCGGTGAATGGGTTCGATCTTCTACTCCGGGAGCTAGTTCTTCACAAGCTCCACCCGAAGCTGACGAAGATCCCGAGCTCGAGCAATTAATGCAAGATATCGATGAAGCCGAAGATGAGCCTGATCAGCCCGAAGAGCAGCCCGAGGAGAAAGCACAACAAACGCATCAAATGCCTCCATATTTTCAATCCTTTATGGAGACATTCGATTTCCGATACGCTACCATGGATTCGCGCTTTTCCTCTATAGAGTCCCATTTATCCACAATGGGAGCTCAACAATTAGAGATTCTTCGGGAGATGCGTGCAAACAATGAATCAACCAACGCTCGTATCAATGAACTAACTCATGAAATGGCTGCTATGCGAGCCCGTTTCCTCCTACCGATCCGGATGCTTGATTTTATGTTTAGCTTTAAAACTTTGAACAAAATGAATATTGTTTCAACATTTTGAATTGTTTGATTTTGTGGATTGTTGGATTTTGGATTTATGAATGGTGTGAACTTATATGTTTGGTGTGTTTAATTCATTTTTGCATCATTTACATTATCATTAGCAATATGACCAATTTTGCCATATCACATTATTTATGAATATTGATTTATGAAACTAATGGCTAACCTCTCTTTTGATTGTGATCTTAGCAGCTTAAACTTATAATTAATAAATCAATTGGCTAAATAATTTTCAAAACCTTGTTTTACAATGTCTTTTTGATTTAACAAAAAGGGGGAGAAGAATGAGTATTAAATGTTTTACATAATAAATTGAAGTGGTGTTAAAGTAAGGGGGAGTAATTTCAAAACTTGATTTCAAAAATCTTAAAATTACTAAAATGTTTTGTTATATCAAAAAGGGGGAGATTGTTGCAACATTTTAATATTTCGATATAACAAATTAAGTTAAATGGATTTTAAGATTTTCCAAACGATTTTCTAAGTATATTCGATATAACTATTCGAATATCAAAACATTACTCCAAATATTTCAAAAATCATTTTTTGATCCTTACTTAAGTGTAAAATTAAGTTTTAATCATAAAACAATTTCAAAATAATTTTACAAAGTATTTCGAACCAATTCAAAGCCAAAAATTCCAGATTGCTCAGAGGGAACCGATTCCCCCCATAGGAGGAACCGATTCCCCCCTGAATGGTTTGGCTCCGAGATTTCCAGAATGCTCGGAGGGAACCGATTCCCCCCCAAGGGGGTACCGATTCCCCCATGTTCAACGGTCGAAATATTTGAATTTTACACTTAGGGAACCGATTCCCTATGAGAGGGAACCGATTCCCCCCACGCTCCAAGCTGTTTTATTAAATGTTTTCACACTAAAACGGCTATAATATCTTCTCTAATTATCCCCAACGTTCAGAAGTGATCCAAGGTGTATTTAAGCAAGCTTAGAAGCCATTGATCAACAACAAGAAACATCAAACAACTAGAATCAATAGAGAATCAAAGAGAAAGCATCAAACCTCAAGTTTGAGCATTTCAAGCCCATTTTCATTCAATATTCATTTTGCTTTCAAGAACACTTTTTGTGCTCAGTTGTATTCATCTTTGAGTGTTCTTTTCTTTGTTCTAGAATTGTGCAAACATCTTACCTTGTGAGGTTTTCTTGTAAGTTTGCAAATTTGTAATCTTCTCTTTGAGAAAAGAGTGTTCTCAAGAGTTGGGGTATACTCTTGAGGGAATTGTAAGGTTATCTCTTTGGCCTCAAAAGAAAGAACAAATTAGTGAATTTGTTGGAAAATCCTTAGTGTGGATAGCTAAGGTAGTGGACGTAGACTTTGTTTGAGAAAGTCGAACCACTGTAAATCGCTGTGCAATTACTTTCAATTTTCTGCAAAAGCTTCCACAAAATTTTTATTGCCAATTCACCCCCCTCTTGGCCAATTTCGTCATTCGATTAACTCAACAGTAATTTCTTAACCAGATAATTTCAATATTAGCTCTTAACGAAAATAATTATAATTTAGAGATCTTATGATCAATTGCTTTCATGAACATTCTCTTATCTTGAAATAATTCCTTAATAGAATTCTAATATCTTGCACAAACCCGCTTGGTTTTAAAAATCGGTTATTCGCATTTCCTATACAAAACTATCATTTCTAATGCACATAAGTAGTTTTATCAGATCAATATGTCTTTTCAGATTTACTAATCAACTTCCAGGGACAATTCTTATCATTTTCCAACATAAGGGTAATTTCGTAATTTTACCATATCGGAGTATTCGCATAATTTTCCATCCAAGTACCTTTAACATTTAACCCTTGATGATATAAAATATAAGTTACAAATCTAGAGCTGATTTCTTTATCACCAATCACAAACTTGTAATTTAATTCTAACAATTATCAATCTCTTATCTTAGTCATTCGATCCGTATTCAGTTGCAGGATTTCTACCACATTCATATCAAGTGTATAAATTATTCAACTCCACAAAAGTGATAAACATTATCTTATTCATGCATTTACCGATATCAACATGTTCCATAAAGCATAAAGAGGTAGTAAAGTATTACCTCAATTTCCGTGTCATTATGATCGACCATTTAAACTCCATTCGCTTGTTCTCGAACTTTAATTCCACGGTCCATAATGTCTCGAATACATAGCAAAGCATACGGATGGATCGGGAGGTACAAGGTCGAGATTCCAATTTTTCTCTCACGAACCCGGACCATCAAATAAGCGAACTTGAATTCAATATAATTCCCCTCATAATAAAAAAAATGATTAATAGAAACTAATTTAATAGTTTGGGAACCAAATGATAAAACTAAAACTTTCATAGTCGTTAAAATATATAACAACTAAAATCAGGTACTAGACTGAATTAATTTAAACTATCATAACTTGGTTGAAATTTTATTAAAACTGATGGACAAGTTAGAACCTTACCAAACATAGAGGGCTGAAACTATGATTTGTCCATCTTACTATCTCAACACCCCACACACACGTGATTTTCAAATGTAATTATGAAACCACTTCTCCATTTCACGCAACCTTTACAATTTCTATTTTTTTTTCTTTTATTCTTCTGGTGATTGATGCATCGTTTGGACCCTTTGACCGATTCTGAATTGAGGAAGTTCCAAGGGCGGCAGACTTAGCTACGACAGATTGACGTTGGCTAGAAACCCTCCATAGCTTAATTTTCTGATGCATGTTTCATGATATATGATTAACATATTTCTTCTTTCCCAGTTGGCATCGACTTTCTTTTCAAATGAATTGTTCAGTCTCGGAGAACTAATGTTCTGCAAAAATTCATCATCTTCTCCATCAAAATTAAACGTACCTGTTGCTCATCCCATCCAAGAACCTATATTCCTTTCTCAAAGAACTTAAAGAGGTCAACTCATAGTTGAGATTCTTTAGAACCTGGAATTTCCACTCGATGAAACCTTCGAAGTTGCTTAACGATTTAAGAAGCCAACTTTATAGCTTTCTCATGTTTGATGGAGTTAATACACGTGCATGTATAAAAGATTGTACCATCCCATTTCCAAATACACCAAGCAACTTGGCACCAAATCTTGTAGCCGAGATGTATTTGATTGCCTGCAACTAACGTTCTCGGTTGAAGCCATTTTTTTATTTGTACAGAAAGAAGATATCGAATAGGCAAGGAGTGGTTGATTGATTTCCCTCACTTGTGGTCTCCATTTTTCCATATTATAAAAATAATAATAATAAACAAATTCACATCACTCATAGCTTTGCTTGGATTCATCTGTTCCATTATTATTGGTTTGGTTTCTTTATCAGTTTTCCTCTTCTACGTGCCCTTTTTTACCCTTAGATAATTAACACAACAAGCTACACGTATATGATACAAAGTCTTCACTTCATTTGGCTGCTTTCTTTGTTAGACTCCACATACTTTTGTCTTCATGTTTGGTTTTGTATAATATTTTTTTTCCAATCATGGAATGCCAACCCAACAATTTGTCCACTTCTACCTACTATATCATTCTCAATTTGTTTAATAATATAATGATATGATAAAATAATTAATTGAAAACCAACTTCATATTATTTCACATATTTAAATTGAAAGAAATCTAACCCCATATTAGGGTGTGACAAAAATAATTATATTTTTTCTAAAAGTATATAATTGATGTTTCAATGTTAGAGTGAAAATTATAATTATTAATAATAAATTTGGTATTCTATCATTAGTTAAAATATTATGCAAATCTAATATATATATAAATTTTAATTGTACTCTCTAATTGTGTACAATATATTTATTCCTCATAAACCATTCTATTTAACCATAGAGTGTGACCACGTAAATTTCTATAATGTTTACAGTAATTATAGAATAACTGTAACAATATAAATAATGAGTGACATCTAACAATACATTTATTGTCACTTAAGTTATAGGAAGTCATGATTTGACATAACCTATATGTTATTAACATTTTCGTGTCTATCATTTTTCCTTCATATCTAGATTGGTTATAAGTAATCTAATAGTCACACTTGTATAGTTCATCTAATGTTAATTGATGTCTTTATTAGAATATGATAAATAAATAAGTATGATATTTCATATCAACTTATTTGAGCACGATCATGTATTTCTAGTCTCACCAAATCAAGTGGTGGACATTTTACTATATCAAAATATACAACTCAATATATTAAGCAATCATATCCCACTATATATATTATGATATGCACAACATCAATATTTATAGTATAATCAGTTACGGTGGACATTTGACTATATCAAAATATACAACTCAACATGATCTCAAGTTGATGATCATATATATAATTATCACTATATGTGATATTGAGACTATCATATAACCTAAGAAACATACTCAGAAGAAGTCTATCTAATATGTTGTTCTTTATCATGTACTTATGCATTGATTTTGAAATCCTTATATCAATGATAATACTTTGTCATCAATCAACTACACATTCACTTTAATATATTATTGTTGTTCAAGCTTACAAAAATACTTAACTAAGGACATTTAAAAATAATCATATTATCTTTAAACTTTATTAAAATTCATTTCAATTATAAACATAATAAAAGAAGTTAAGATAATAATTATAATATAATTGTTTAATAAAAAAATTTGAAAGGGAGTTTTGCATATTATTAACGGAATGCACATACAAAACATCTCATCAATATAGGTTTTGTTAAAAAAAAAATTCCAACTTAGATGAGGAAAAAGAGTGTGACATACCGTTGAATAGGCCAACAGAAAATTCAGCTCACTCTCAACCAAACATTAAACCTCACGTCGGCACCCCTGTTCACACAACCGGAAAAATGAGAAACATGAACAAAGTGAGACAATATGCCTGTCATTAGCAGCTAAGGCTAACACTAGGGCAACATAGTCAGCGAATGAACAAGGCCAGAACAATCAAAACATGTGTAAAATAAGTATGTGGTTATAGTCATTTTATATTGATTTTTGGGCATACTCTATTACATCATATCATCAATGATATTGAAAAACTCAAACATGACATGTGCACATGTAAACCTTGCGAACATAATATTTTCTGAAACTTTTCACAGTTTATAAATCAAATCAATTTTTTTTAAAAAAAAAATAGATCATACAAATTTTTTGCACCCGTGATCAATCTATATCCTTGTGATCATTACCCTAGTTGTTGACACGACAACTTAGACCCATTCTAAAATCATGCAATCAAGAAACAGTTAAATCAGTTGGTTTGATTTTCTATTTAATTAACTATCGCAATATTATAACTAAATCGGTTGGTTTCTATGATTGTGGATGGAAACAAATTGGTCATGAAAGTTATAGACGATTCAATTCTTTTGATTTGGACAAAGAGTTACAGTCAATAATTAAATAACTTTTAATCGATGGCATTAATGATAAGGACACAAAGAAAAATTATTTAAAGAGTACCCAAGAGAAGTGTTTAGAAGAAGTCAGTCTTTTTTACCCTATTATAATTTTATATGGTAGCCCCTTATGTGTATTGGGATCATACCTAAGATCATCATTGCTTAAATGTATGCCAACAAGGCATATAAATGCAGTAATCAATTAGCATATTTGGATATAGCAAATCTCTTGAATTTATCAAGAGTCTTGTCAAAGATTTTGGGTCAGTTAGAGAACTTATTTTACAGGAATGTAGGACAGATGCTGATTATTTATGAGCTCGAGGCGAAAATAAAAAAAATGAGACTTTAATATAAAAAATTTAAGAAATATGTAATACAAAAAATTTATTAGAATTTTATTATATTAAAAAGTAATAATTTATTACAATATAAAAAATGATAAAAATTATATTTAAGAATACAAATATTTATAAAAAAATATTTCATTCGATCATTTTTATGTAAAAAATGATAGTATCAACATCAATGATTTTCAACAAATTTTTCTTAATACATAATATAACATTTGAAAATGAAAGAATGACCGTATCTAGAATTTGAAATATATAAAAATTAAAAGAAATAATTTGAAAACATGGTCTACCTAGAATTTTAAGAATAATCTTCAATATGATCCAGCACCACAATTGATACTAAAAATTATGACTTTACATATGAAAGAAATATGATAAAATAAAAATGAGTAATAATCTTTAGAGGAATAATGAGGAATAAATTTTTTTGCTCTCATTAAGTTTTGAAGAAAAAAAACAACGTTAACAAAAATTTTCCATTGATATGAAAAATCGAAAAAAAAAATTGGTGAATTGATAGTGGGAAGAAAAGACGAAAATCAAAGAGATTCAATTAATATTTTTTTTTAACTTTGGGAAAGAAATATTGAATTAAAATTCTATGGAATAGTAGTTTATTAACGTTAATCTAAAACTCAATAATGACAATTGGCACCTTAAAAAATTCATGGGCCCTATTATTTTATTGATTCAATTACGTGTTTAGTACCTAAACTATCAGGTTTGGTCTGTTTTAATACATAAACTCTCAATTTTTTCAAAAACATACGTAAAGTTTAGTTTTTGCTTCATTTTAGTACCCACCGTTAAAAACTTTATTTTTATTTTATTTTAGTAAACATTCAAAACTTAACGTTAAGTTTTATTTTATTATTGAAATTTTAGGTACTAAAACAAACCAAAACTGATAGTTTGGCGCTAAACGAGTTAAGTTTTTAATGATGAGATACTAAAATGAAATGAAAACTAAACGTTATAGATGATTTTGAAAAAAATTAAAAGTCTAGGTACTAAAATGAATCAAAACTGATAATTTAGGTACTAAATGCATAGAATACCCTTTTTTTTTTACAATTTTTTAATTTATTATTAGAAAAATAAAAAGATATTATACTAAAAAAATTAATTTGAGGGACTTGGGCGGGCGCCCGTCCTACCCTGGTCCAGGGCCGGCCCTGGGGGAATGTCCTTAAAAAGAGTGGTCTTAGTATGCAAGTAGGGGAGTTTTGTAACATTCAATATCCGATGGAACGTATCAGCTCAAATACAAAGTGTCACATTAGCCACCGAAACAATCTAGAACAAATTGTTATTAATTTTTTATTCAAAGTACGCTTGCAACAAATAGGCATAAATCACACAGCAAACATCAGTAGATCACACCAATCATAACATAACGATTACAAGATTATCCAAGTAAAATCTCATAAAAGTCGAATTACATGCATAAAAGAATTTTTCATCTTTTCACACCAATTTAGGAAACATGCTCAAAACATAAATCAAATTTACCAAGTTAAAATCAAAGTCATATTTGTACGGAATGCAAAATTTTAAGTCATTTGGACATCATTTAGGCCTTCAAGCATATAAGCATTTCTAGGGACTAAATTAAATTCTGACTAAATATCATTAGTAACACGTTTTTCCTAATTTTTCAGTTTAGACATTGTAGATGCTCGATTTGTCTGGGTCTTATTCGATGTTAATTCAAGTTCATTATTATTATTATTATTAATATTGTTATAAGTAATTTTTAATATATATATATATATATATATATATATATATGCATTAAGTAATTAAATAAATAAACAATTAAAATGCACTAAATAAACGTTTTTGTTTACAGGCCCAAATTAATATAAATTACAATAGTCCCGAGACAATGAAGTTCAGCTGCCCAACACCAAGCCCGAATTTCGTGAGCCCAGTTCTGCAGCCCACTTGGAGAAACCCTATACCCGTTAGGGTTTTCAGTTTCTGTCCAAGTTCCCGCCGCCGCTCGCCCTGGACTGTTGGATCTGTTTCTAATCCAGCGGTCCAGATCAAATGACCATTAGGGTTTTTGCCCTATGACCAACATCGCCGAAGCCTACACCTTTGGATCTGATGAGATCCAACGGCTCTCAACGATCACAGAGTACCGAGACAGTGCACACAACACCCACCATGCATTCCTCGGGACAGCACGAAGCCACGCCTGTCGGCCATCCATCGAAACCGAGGTCGCCGCCACCTTCGCCCGTGCTCACTTGGCTCGAACCCATACCATGGAAAATGCTTGTTTTTGTTCTCCAATAACGCAGTAGAGGGAGGAGCCATCACCAAAGCATAGAAATGAGAAACAATATATATATATATCATCATCTATCATCGAGAACACAAAAAGTTGGCCATTATCAGTGAGAAAATATAAAAACAGAAACCAACAACCATAGAGGGGATGGCAAAAAACAACCCACGAGTTATCATTAGGTGAAAATCGAAACAAAGAAAAAGAAAATAGAGAGAACGAACCCATCAACCACCGGCAGCTATCCACAACCAAAAACCAAAAGAAAAAACATCGAGTCACCAGAAACCCGAGAGTATGCAAAGGAGAAAAAGGGAGGATTCTTACCCTCAATAGCTTCAAAACCTTTTCCATAGGAGCAAAGTTGCCTCATTTCCCGAAGGTAAATAATATATCACCGTAAATTTGGGTTTGGGGGAGCTTGTAGCCATGAAAAACAAGTTTTTTTTTATTATTTTTACCTTTAGGCTTTGGGTTTTTTGTGGTGAGAGATTCTAAGTTTGGGGTTTAAGGTTGTTCACGGGTGGGTTCGCGCATGTAGGGGCTCCTCATCGGAGCTTTAGGAAGTGGTGGCCATGGCGACCATGGGGTTGTTTAGGTCTCATTAAGGGTTGAAGGGTTAGACTGAGTTTGAGAGAGGGATTTGAGAGAAAAAACTGTTGGGGTTTGGTGTATAGATAGAGTGAAGAAGAAAATGAAGCTAGATTAAAGTTTACCCTAATATCATATATATCAACATGCCAAAACGGCGTCGTTCCTTGATGGTGTGAAACGGCTGCGTTTCATGAGGCTAGAACCATCCGCGTTTTAGAAAAATGGGGTAATTCTGTGAGAGACCCTTCCCACTTTGATTCGTCTCGCATTGGTCCCTAAATCGAGCTTTATTATAGTGTTAATTTTGCCTCATAATTTTCAGCATGTTTCAGTTTAGTACAGTATCATGTTATGGCTATTTTCGCATTGTTTTTACTTTGGATGTGTAATTTGGGAGATGTTCATTTTGATCCTATGTACCACTTTGGTTGTATTATGTTAGGAGTATTTGGAAATGAATTCTTTATGAAAAAGAGCTGCTGTTTATTTTCTTTATATTTTAGTCCTTTGCTTAATATTTTATGCATGATTGTAGGTTTAATTTAGATTTATTTTAAGTGTATGTATATATTATTTCTAGCATGTTGTTAGTACGTACTTGTTAAGGTGTAATTTTTTAAAGCATGTTGGCCTCATTTGCATGACTTAACCTAATCACATAATCGGATTAAGGGTAATACCCTTTTAATCTAAAACTGTTGGAATGACTTCTCCTAACTTACTAGAGAGTCGTTTTGACAATTTTAAATTAAAAGTGTATCCTATCAGTGACACCTAAAATTTTTATTCATCACTTTAAAATTTGGGAACAAAAGAAAAGGAAATATTCGACTATTTAAACTTTTTGAGAAAAGATCATTAGAACTCACCTAAAGACCTGGTCTCAATATTTTAAATAATCGAATATTCTTTATCTTTCTAAAGGTTTGGTAATTTTAATTAAATCTATTTTGTTGCTTTTGAATGTTATAAATTTGTATTTTTTGTTGTTTTAAGGTATCATAAATCAAATTAAATTCGAACTTGTGAAATTCGTTGCAAAGACATTAATTAATCGACTAGGTACCGATTTAAGGCGTTGTGGGGGTGCTAATCCTTCCCCACGCATAACCGACTCCCGAACTCAGATTTTGATAACGCATACGTAATTTTTTGTTTTAATTAAAATTAATTTTTATTTAAAATGACAACGTTTTTGGGTGCCCAATCACACCCTAATCAAAGATTGGTGGCGACTCCTCAAACCTTATGTTTTATCGTAAATGAATTTCCAATTTTCGAAACAAGAAGTTTTCTAAAATCGCATTTGTTTTTAATTAAAAATCAGAAATAAAGAGAATCATAATTAAAAATGAGGTGATTTTCAAAATCTTACTCCTCACCTCGAACAAAATCGTTTCGACAGACATGCAATTAAATAGAAAACAAACTCACCAGAGAAAATTCAACTCAAGTTTATTACAATTTGGTCCTCAATTTAAAGCTCAAAGTTTTAGTGACTAACTAAACATTTACAATTAATTTATCACTAGGGACTTACAATGTAGCCTATGTCTAAGATCCTAGGTTCTACAAATCACAATGACCCGTAATTGCACCATACAGTCTCCAATATAGCGGCGACCACGATGGCGCTTCCATGAACGGCTTCTTTTCCCTTCTCCAAAAGGATCGCAGACTTGAATCGAAGAGCAGTCGAGAGACAACCGAATGAAGGTTTCGCAATTTTTGTTTACAATGTTAGCAAAAGAGTTCACCATTCTGCATTGATAGAAGTTTTACAAGTTTATGGAACAGTCCTTGATGCTTTTGTTGCTCATCGGTGTTGGAAATAAAATACTAACACAAACAACTTTTATTGAAATTCAAACAAATATTACAAGAGCACTCTCACTCAAAAACAGAACTACAATTCACTCTTATAAGACTTTGTTTCTTCACTCGTTTAAAAGTTTTTAGTTTTTCTTGATGCTTAAAACTAAAATGGGAATGAGTATTTATACTACTCAAGAATAATCCTACACCACACAAATAAACTAATTTAAACTATTACAAATTCAACAAATATCTAACTCTTACCTAATTAAATTGATGTAAGCAATAACATCATTACTTAAATGATGTAAGTAATAACATCATTACTTAAATGATGTAAGCAATGACATATTTACTTAAATGTTGTAAGCAATGATATCAATTTAGTTTGGGTTTGGATTTAGGCACCCATAATAGATCAAGTTTATGATCCAACAACCGGAACGTGAAGAGAAAACTCAGGAAGACTATTTTTGCTTTTCTAAGATTTAAGAACTCGATTGAGGCTAGACGCACAGTTGAAAGAGGAAATGGAGGATTAATAGATGGGTTCCCTATTAGGATTTTTAATGCAAAGAATCCAGTGAATCTTCACCTTAAGGCTACTGGGAGAAAATGAAGATATGGAGGAAACGGTCGTCACTGAGATATTCAAGATTGTTCAAGGAAGTTCTCATTGGAGAGACTGGTCGAACTAAATATGATAAAAAGAAGGGTTTCTACTGTAAAAACTCTTTCAGTCAGAATGGCGGATGAGTTACAAGCAGATGACTCGTCTTCGGAAGCTAAGTCAATCTGCATACTTAAGTAGGAGGTTGAATGGAGCAAACGCTGCCTCGTCGGCAAGATTAAAGGGATGTATAATTCAAGATGCTCTAAGGTAAAATAGGCTTGATGTTAAATTATGCCCTTGGTATGGGTTACTAGCAGTGTTGCATTTCTCAGACCAGGAATCGCTATCAGATTGTTGGAATAGAAGCAACAAACTGTTGGAGGCGTGGTTTGATTATTTAGAGAGACTTGATGGGTTTGAGGGCAAAGGAAGATAATCTTATGGGTTGTGATGAAGGATGTTCTCCTGATAGCATGTAGTGATTTTTTTTTTTTTGGATATCGGTAATAGATGGGGTTCAATCTTAAGCATCGATGAGGGAACTGGGAATAGGAATCGTTTTGATGAAGCGAAGGTTCTGGGTCTATTCAGACGGAATCAATCATCCCCGAAAGACTCTTCATCAACAACAACGGTTGTATCCCTACGATTAAACTGAGAACCGATGAGTTCGTACCAAATTTTCACTCGACGGTAGGTCACCTTATGATAGAACAGGTGATGAGATTTTAATGAAACGGTTAATCTTCCCGAACATTTTGTTGCTGTTATGGATAACGTAGATACCGAGACAAATAATGATATAGATGAGCCGACGCTTAATATGCGTCGTAATGGTATCTTTGTGTCAGAATCTGACACTGGCTCCATTGATCCCAACGAGAGACTCAATGATGTGGCACATACTTCATATGGTAATACTGGTTTGCACGAGGTAGTAGTGGGCCACTTCTCATAGAAGCAAGGGGAGTTCGGCTTGCCTAACAACCCACAAGACTCGCATGCCTCGTTGGGCATTTCCGTTTGAAATGGATCCAGATTTCACAAGGTCCCTATCGAAGTGGTTCATTCTAACAAATGGATTGTTCGTTTATCGAATATTATATCTCAAGGCAGTAGGTAAAAACTGGGGTCAGAGACAGATAGATACTTATCTAGCCGAAGAACGCTTTGTCCAAACAGAAAAAATAAAAAGTGAGCTAAGTCCGTCCTCTGAGTATGTCTTCTAAGTTGGGGATCCCAAGGTGCAAGGTGAAAGACTTTCTAGCTTGATTGAGGACCTTGAGGCTGATTTGGATGTAGCCACTATTCTCGAAGCTGGAAAAAATTGAATGTCATTTTTAAAGCCCCATATAACGTGGTTATGGACAGATTGGCAGAGCTTGAGAGAGAAGAATGTATTTGATCCTTCTTCATATTGTGTCTGATTCACATCAGTGTGTTCTTTTTTCTTTTCCATGAGATGTGATGTTCTAACATGGAATGTAAGAGGAATGGGCAGAGCGGAAAATGTGAGATAGATCAGTCGCGTAATTGCAGCAATAAAGTAAGAATGGTTTTTATTCAAGAGTCCAAATTAACAGTAGTTAAACAGAGGGTGTTGAAACGCATTCAAGGTTCCAGACTCAGTGAATACACTGCTAAGTTATATGATATCACTACTAAAAGATAATAATAATAATATTATTATTATTATTTTGTAATGAAATTAAATACAAAGTTATCACTCCCCTACACAAAACAATTTACTGGTGAAAAAATCCTAGGCTACAAAAATCAAGATTCACCAGAGGATGGGTGGGGAAGGAGTGAACATACAGGGCGGCCGATGTTATGACAAGTTTAGGGTGGAGAAGGTTACATGCTTTTCTGTTGAAAACAAAGGAGTTAATTTTATAGAATCAAACATAAGGTTACATGCTTTTTTTGTTGAGCACCGTCATTTTCGAAGAAGAAAAAGACAACCCATGAGTTACACGTGGATTTTTTTATTTTTTATTATTGTTATTATTAAATTGTCAATTCAGACTTTTATTAATGGGTTAACGGAGTTAACGATCGAAGGACTTAAACTGGATGGACCGATAACATAAGAGACAAAGTTGTTGAAAAATAAAGTAGCAGCCGGTGGCTTTGAAAAATTATTAAGAATTATTTTTTTTAATTATGCAAGGGATAATTACTAAATTTTGATCCCTAAACTTTAGGGTATTTATAAGATTAGTCCTTAAGCTTCAACTATAAATACCCCAGCTCATTTAGTTTCAAAATCATCTCAAAGCATTCTAGTTTTCTTCCAATACTAGAGAATTTAGAGAGTTTCTTGATAGTTGTTTTCTCCTTTTTATCAAGAGAGAATTATTATCGTTTTCTCCTTGGTAGATCGAGACAAGTTGAAATTCATATTTTCTCGTAGTGAAATTCTTCTACCATTGCCCGTAGTTTTTACTCTATATTATTTAGGGGTTTTTCACGTAAATTTTGTGCCTCTTTTATCTTCATTTTTATTTTCTCAAATTATCAGTTTTGATTTTGCTCTATTCGATAGCCGTCTTTCGCAACAATTGGTATCAGAGCCAGATTTGAATGTGTAATATCTACTTATTGTCTTTGTGGTTGCCACCAAAAGGTGGATCATCCAACATAAGAAAGTAAGAAGTTATTACCCATTTTTTGTAGGTTCCAAAGAACTATTGATACAGTTCAACCTAGCCTCACTTGGATGGATTGTGAAGTTAAGGTTGTACCTTTGATTGTTTCGATCTAGGAAAGTAACAAGTATCCTGCACAAACAAGAAAGCTAAAAAAATGGTTAAATAGAAGTAATGAAATGGAAAGATAAATATGGCAGCGGAAAATATATACAAGTTTGTGATATGTTTAAAGGAAATGATGAAGTTTGGTAATAGAAGTAGAATGAAGGTGATGGAGATGAATATGAAAGGTAGTATCTCAAAGAAGACTCAAAGAAGAACCAATGTTAAAGAACAAAGACCTAGACTTTATATTGCTTCTTTAAGGGATGGTAAACAAGGACTTTGATCCACTATCTATAAAGAGATAGGAACCAAAAGTATCAGGGTGACATAGATAGGGGTGACACCACAAGCATAAGCTTGATAAGTCGATAAAGTTCACTTAAGAACTAAAGAGAGAAACTCTCACTAATATTTGATTAAACAAAGTGAATTGGTTTCTTTTACAAATGAATGGAAATCTATTTATAGGCCTAAGAGTGCATGGTGTGAATACAAAACATTTAATGAGTGAACTTCATGGATGAGTGTTCATACTTTAAGTAGATACAAAGCATAGCTTAGGTGAATGAATTTTGATGAATGGATGTTCATCTTTTAATGGAATACATCCTTTGGCCGAATTCATCCCACCTTGTGTGAACTTGTTGATTTGTCTTCTATGGATGAATGTTCATCAATGTATCTTGGCTGAAATTCTTCCCCTTTGTGTGAATATGACTATTTGGCTTCTTGCATGAATATGCATGAATGGATGAATTTAAAAGCCTTTGAATGAATCCTTGCACCTCCTCACAAATGTTCTGATTCATTTTATATTCTTTTCTGGTCCATTCATGTCTTAATTAATTCCTCCCATGCATAAGTCCTTTGAAGGAGATGAATGGTTGCAAATCCCCTATTAATTTACAGCCTGCACTTTCTTCAGTGATCTGGGCATATCTCAAGATCCTGATATCGGATTGATGTGATCCAAAATGAGTTGGAAAGCTAAGAGATAGGGGATTAAATGTTAAGGACTTTATCACCCAAAGATGCTTGGAACATGTTCAAAAATGTAGATCAATCTGACTGACGTGAACTGTCCAACCAACTCTTCAATTGCCTTTAGTCTTCTTAGCATCCAATGACCCTAGACAAAGTATGTAAACAAATAATTAGATAGGAATTGAGCTATGATAATTATGAATGCATGCTTCCACATATGTTAATAATGAAAATGAGCTAACTATTAATGCATATGCATTGAATGAGTTATATAAAGATGTGAATTAATAAGTCATGCATGAATATCTTATATTATACATATAAATGACATCATATAACATTCAAGCATAATTAAGAATAAGATAAACATATTCACATGAAATGTAATTCATATATAAGTAAATAAATAATAAAATAAGGCAAGCCTCCCTTAGAATTATCTTGGAAGAACTTCAAAGTTGCGAGCATGTTTTGTTTGAACTTGGTGGTCGGTAGGATCACATCATCCCCCCTTCTTTAAGGCGATTTGTCCCCAAATCGATGCTTGGTACATAAGAGAACAACTTTGATCTTTGTTTGAATGGAAATTCTTTCATTCTCATCTTGCATCGTTTTCTTTGCTCAAAATGCTTCAAATGTTCAAGTCTTTGCTTTTGAATCAACAATCTGAAAAATAGAACAAAGTTAGAAGTAGATAATTTAGAATCAAAGGAAAGGAAATGATTAAATTCATTAATGAATGAGTTTGGACTCTTAATGTTCTCAATGGTTAGGTTCATTGAATCTTCCCTTTTATAAGGTGCATTCTATCTTGAGTATGAGGTGAATGTACTTTGAAGGTTAATGAACATGTTCTTTATAATTTCAAGTGACACATCTTTTGGAATTTCAAAAGATATGATGCTTGAATCATCTTGAATGTCCCTTGGAATAACCTGCAAATTCAAAGAATGAATAGAAGAAAAAAATTGATTAGTATAAAGCAAAACTTCTTTTTCCTCGCATTCCTTTCTTTCATGCTCATGTTTTTCAACACACTCATCTTCACTCTCAATGCTCTTACTCTCATTTTCAATTACTCCAATGGCTTTCTCACGAAAAATCACACTCTCATTTTCAACTCCAAATGTCTTGGTTTTCTCATAATGTTCTTCTTTGATTTGTGCATGTTCAACTCCATCATATCTTTTAACCACAACCTCACTTGGAATCTTTTCATTTTCTCTTCCACACGTACTTCCCCCTTTGCTCCCAAATTCAATCTTTTCAACTTTCTCATTTTTGACTCCAACGTTTCTCACATCAATTTTCTCATTTTCATTTTGATCTCCCTCCACTGTTATTTGTTTCTCAAGTGAAACTTCTCTTTCAACTTTCTTAATGACTTTAGTTTTCTTCCATTCCTCTATACGTGATTTGACGATAACTTGGCATTCATGGACTTGATTTGGGCACATTGGAACCAACGCGATCTTTCTCCCTTGGTGTTTGAATGAATATTTGTTGGAGAACCCATCATACAATGCTCGTTTATCAAACTGCCAAGGACGACCAAGGAGTAGATGTCTTGAATTCATAGAAACAACATCACATAAAACTTCATCTTCATATCCCCCAATTGAAAATGACACACGTACTTGCTCTATGACTTCTAACTCTTCATTTTCATTTAATCCTTGCAAAACATATGGACTGGGATGTTTGAATGTTATAAGCCCCAACTTCTCAACCATGTATGTGCTTGCAAGATTTGCACAACTACCACCATCAATGGCTACAAGGCATACTTTATTATTCACATGAAAACGAGTATGAAATGGATTCCTCCTTTGTTGTTCGTATTCCATTCGAAAGATGGAAAAATTGTTAGTGAAAAATTAATAGTTGAATAAGATGAAAGGACCTTACCAATAATCACTCACAAATCCTCACGATCACTCCAAAAAAAATGATGATGCTCCACTCAACGTTCGTGTTTGCACTCGGGAATATAAATTGGCTTTTGCAATTCCCCTTCTGATCTCACACACTCAATTAGCCTTTTTCCACTAGTTCCTCTCTTGTAAAGTTCTTAAAAGAACTAACTCGAGACCTTTCAAGTGCTATGGACGTCGCTGAAAAATTCGTTAGTGTAGAGGAAAAATATAGAAAGGTAGAATGACTAAATAATGAAGGGTGGTCTTATAAAATGAAGAAAAATAAAGAAAGGTTCACTTACTATGCAAAGATACTCACCACCTTCCTAGAAGAACAATCAAAGGTCTTGAAGACTTCCTTAGGGTCGGTTGAAATAATGATATTGCTTGTCACCTTTGGCACTTCTTTGCATTTTGATTTCTTTGTTTCCTTTCTTTAGTTTTTCTTCACTTGGAATCCCTTGTTGATGTTGGGATTAACTTGCTGATTTTTTTCTTTTGGCACTTCTCTTTTTGATTTTCTTTTTATTGAATGGTAGGATGTTGCTTTTGCTTGTTCTTGTTGCAATCCACCTTAGCTCTGATACCATATGATACAGTTCAACCTAGTCTCACTTGGATGGATGGTGAAGTCAAGGTTGTACCTTTGATTGTTTCGATCTAAGAAAGCAACAAGTATCCTGCACAAACAATAAAGCTAAAAAAAATGGTTAAATAGAAGTAATGAAATGGAAAGATAAATATGGCAGCGGAAAATATATACAAGTTGGTGATATGTTTAAAGGAAATAATGAAGTTTGGTAATAGAAGTAGAATGAAGGTGATGGAGATGAATATGAAAGGTAGTATCTCAAAGAAGACTCAAAGAAGAACCAATGTTAAAGAACAAAGACCCAAACTTTATATTTCTTCTTTAAGGGATGGTAAACAAGGTCTTTGACCCACTATCTATAAAAAGATAGGAACCAGAAGTATCAGGGTGACATAGATAGGGGTGACGCCACAAGCATAAGCTTGATAAGTCGATAAAGTTCACTTAAGAACTAAAGAGAGAAACTCTCAAAATATTTGATTAAACAAAGTGAATTGGTTTCTTTTACAAATGAATGGAAATCTATTTATAGGCCTAAGAGTGCATGGTGTGAATACAAAACATTTAATGAGTGAACCTTCATGGATGAGTGTTCATACTTTAAGTAGATACAAAGCATGGCTTAGGTGAATGAATTTTGATGAATGTATGTTCATCTTTTAATGGAATACATCCTTTGGCCAAATTCATCCCACCTTGTGTGAACTTGTTGATTTGTCTTCTATGGATGAATGTTCATGAATGTATCTTGGCTGAAATTCTTCCCCCTTGTGTGAACATGACTATTTGGCTTCTTGCATGAATATGCATGAATGGATGAATTTAAAAGCCTTTAAATGAATCCTTGCACCTCCTCAAAAATGTTCTGATTCATTTTAATATTATTTTCTCGTCCATGCATGTCTTCATTAATTCCTCCCATGCATAAGTCCTTTGAAGGAGATGAATGGTTGCAAATCCCCTATTAATTTCCAGCCTGCACTGTATTCAGTAATATGGGCATATCTCAAGATCTCGATATCGGATTGATGTGATCCAAAATCAGTTGAAAAGATAAGAGATAGGGGATTAAATGTTAAGAATACTTTATCACCCAAAGATGCTTGGAACATGTTCAAAAATGTAGATCAATCTGACTGACGTGAACTGTCCAACCAACTCTTCAATTGCCTTTAGTCTTCTTAGCATCTAATGACCCTAGACAAAGTATGTAAACAAATAATTAGATAGGAATTGAGCTATGATAATTATGAATGCATGCTTCCACATATGTTAATAATGCAAATGAGCTAACTATTAATGCATATGCATTGAATGAGTTATATAAAGATGTGAATTAATAAGTCATGCATGAATATCATATATTATACATATAAATGACAACATATAACATTTAAGCATAATTAAGAATAAGATAAACATATTCACATGACATGTAATGCATATATAAGTAAATAAATAATAAAATAAGGCAAGACTCCCTTAGAATCATCTTGGAAGAACTTCAAAGTTGTGAGCATGTTTTGTTTGAACTTGGTGGTCGGTAGGATCACATCAACTATTCATGATAGTGAAATGGTAGGAGTTATCCGTAATAGAAGCTATGACAACGAAATTTGATTTTGAAAATTTCAATGGGAGAAATTTCTCATTGTGGAAATTGAAGATGAAGGTCATCATGAGGAAAGATGGTTGTCTAGCAACTATCAGTGAAAGTCCAGTAGATTTCACAGATAAAGTATTGTCAAGCATCGAGGAGAATAAGACAGTTAAGGAGATATGGGATCATCTCACCAAATTGTACGAGGCCACATCATTGCAAAATAAAATTTTCCTTAAGAGGAAATTGTACACTCTCCGTATGCCAGAATCTACTTTAGTGATGGAGCACTTAAACACACTGAACAAGTTATTTTCTTAGCTTGCATCCTTATGATGTACAATAGGAGAACAAGAACGTGCTGAACTTCTACTTCAAAGTCTACCTGATTCGTATGATCAACTCATCATCAACTTGACAAATAGTAATGTCACCGATCTAGTCTTCGATGACGTTGCAACTGCTATTCTACAAGAAGAAAATGACACAAGAACAAGGAAGACAAACAAGTAAATCTGCAACAAGCAGAAGCGTTGACAACGATGAGAGGGAGATCAACAGAACGTGGCCAAAGTAGTAGTCACAAACATGGTAGATCAAAGTCGAGAAGCAAGAAGAATTTAAAGTGCTACAACTGTGGAAAAATGGTCACTTGAAGAAGGATTGTTGGAGTCTAAATAAAAACTCCAATCCACAAGGCAATACCGCAAACACTTCAGATGATGGAGATGCTCTATGTTGTGAAGTGTCAACCACTGTGGAAGTTAGAAAGAGATATGCAGATATATGGGTCATTGATTCGAGAACAACATATCGCATGGCCTCAAGAAGAGAATGATTCCATCATTATGAACCTGTCTCAAGAGGATCTGTGTATAGTGCAATGATAATGCCTTAGAGATTGTTGGCGTGGGAACCATCAAATTGAAGATATATGATGAACAATTAAAGTCGTTTGAGATGTATGACACGTGAAAGGACTGAAGAAAAATTTATTATCCTACGGATTGTTGGATAATAATGCAAGCAAGATTGAAACACGAAAATGAATCATGAAGGTGCTCTGTGGAGCGCTTGTGGTGCTGAAAGGAGAAAAAATATCTGCAAACTTGTACATGTTGAAGGGAGAGACTTTACTAGAAGCAGAAGCCTCTGTTGCCTCATGTAGTTCAGATTCTGCAATGCTATGGCATCGGAAAATTGGACACATGTCAGAACAAGGAATGAAAGTCCTTGTGGAGCAAAAGCTACTTCCAGGCTTAACAAAGGTATCACTTACTTTGTGTGAGGATTGCATAACAAGTAAGCAGCACCGGTTGAAATTCAACACGTCAAATTCTAGAGGTAAAAGTGTTCTATAATTGGTTCATTCTGACGTATGGCAAGCACTAGTTACATCCCTAGGCGGAGTAAAATACTTTGTCTCATTTATTGATGACTACTCGAGAAGATGTTGGGTGTACCCTATTAAGAAAAAGTCAGACGTGTTTACAACTTTCAAAGACTTCAAAGTGCGGGTGGAACTTGATTCTGAAAATAAGATCAAGTGTTTCAGAACAGATAATGGAGGAGAATACACAAGTGAAGAATTTGATGACTTTTGCAGGAAAGAAGGCATCAAAAGACAGTTCACAGTGGCGAACACTCCTCAATAAAATGGAGTGGCAGAGGAATGAACAGAAACTTGTTAGAAAGAACAAGGGCAATGTTGAGGGATGAGGCTTAGAAAAATTATTCTGGGCAGAAGCAGTCAATACCGCTTGTTATTTGGTGAATCAAGCTCTTTCAACTGTTATAGAGCTGAAGACACCAATGGAGATATGGACTGGTAAACCAGCTAATTATTCAAACCTCCATGTATTTGGGAGTATTGTGTACGTGATGTACAACTCCCAAAAATTTCAAAGCTGGATCCAAAATCCAGGAAATACAAATTCTTGGGGTATACTGATGGTGTAAAGGGGTATCGCTTGTGGGATCCCACTGCCCGCAAAGTGATCATCATAGGGATGTTATCTTTGTAGAAGATAAACTACAAAGAAAAGAAGAAGAATATAGAACTGAAAAGCCATAGACTACGCAAATACATGTGGAAAAAGAGTTTGAACAAGGAGATTCTTCTGAAGCAGAACCAGCACATGATGAACAAGAACCAGAGAGTTCTGAAGCTCCAACAACTCGTCAATCAGATCGTGTGAGAAGACGTCCCAATTGGCACTCAAATTATGTTATAGAAGGAAATATTGCATACTGCCTTTTAACAGAGGATGATGAGCCATCAACATACCAGTAGGCAATAAATAGTTCAGATGCTTCACTATGGATAATGGCGATACAAGAAGAAATTGAAGCCCTTCATAAAAATAATACATGGGACCTTGTGTCACTACCACAAGGAAGGAAGCCAATTGGTAGTAAATGGGTCTTCAAAATCAAGCGAAATGGTGACGATCAAGTGGAGAGTTATCGTGCAAGACTGGTGGTCAAAGGATATGCTTAAAAAGAAGGTATTGATTTCAATGAAATCTTTTCTCCTGTGGTTTGACTAACAACAGCTCGAGTAGTCTTGGCAATGTGTGCTACATTGAACTTACATCTAGAGCAGCTAGATGTTAAAACAACTTTTCTTCATGGAAATATTGAAGAAGATATTTACATGCTCCATCCTGAAGGTTTTGAAGAAAAAAAAAGAACTTGGTTTGTAGGTTGAACAAATCTCTGTAAGGTCTAAAGCAGGCATCGAGGTGCTGGTATAAGAGATTTGATTCCTTTATTATGTGCCTTGGATACAACAGACTTAATGTAGACCCTTGTGCTTATTTCAAGAGGTCTGGTGATTACAATTTTGTTGTATTACTGTTATATGTGGATGACATGTTGGTTGCATGACCCAAAAAAGATCATATTGAAGAATTGAAGGCACAACTGGCTAGGTAATTTGAAATGAAGGACTTGGGATCAACAAACAAGATTCTAGGGATGCAAATTCACTGAGACAGAAGTAATAGGAAGATTTGGCTTTCACAAAAGAATTACTTGAAAAAAATCTTGTCACGATTCAACATGCAAGATTGTAAGCCAATTTTTACCCCTCTTCCTATTAACTTCAAATTATCCTCCAGTATGAGTCCTAACAGTGAAGAATAGAGGATGAAGATGTCTCAAGTACCGTATGCATCAGCAGTGGGAAGTTTAATGTTCGCTATGATATGTACAAGACCAGACATTGCACAAGCAGTGGGAGTGGTTAGTCGGTACATGGCGAATCCAGACAAAGAGCATTGGAATATAGTAAAGAGGATCCTGAGATACATCAAAGGACCTCAAATGTTGCATTATGTTACGGATGATCAAACTTATTAATCAATGGGTATGTAGATTCTGACTATGCAGGGGATTTGGATAAAAGGAAATCTACTACAGGATATGTGTTCAAAATTGATGGTGGAGCTGTAAGCTGAGTTTCAAAATTGCAGTCAGTTGTGGCTACATCCACAACAAAGCAGAATATGTAGCAGTTACACAAGCCAGTAAAGAAGCAATTTGGTTGAAGATGCTATTGGAGGAGCTTGGGCACAATCAAGAGTATGTCTCTATGTTTTGTGACAATCAAATCGCCTTGCATCTAGCAAGGAATCCAGCATTTCATTCAAGGACAAAGCACATACGAGTTCAATACCATTTCATTCGTGAAAAGGTGGAAGAAGTGACGATAGATATGCAGAAGATCCATACCAAAGACAATATAGCAGATTTCATGACGAAGGCAATCAATGCTGATAAATTTACTTGGTGTCGATCCTCTTGCGGCTTGTCAGAAATGTAAGCAACATTAAGGTACAAGGTAGAAAGAATGGTGTGAAGATATGATTGTTCTAATCAAATCTTCAAGTGGGAGATTATTGAAAAGTAAAGTAGCAACCGGTGGCTTTGAAAAATTATTAAGAAATATTTTTTGTTGAATTATACAAGGGATAATTACTAAATTTTAATCCCTAAACTTTAGAATATTTATAAGATTAGTCCTTAAGCTTCAACTATAAATACCCTAGCTCATTTAGCTTCAAAATCATCCCAAAGCATTCTAGCTTTCTTCCAATACTAGAGAATTTAGAGAGTTTCGTGAGAGTTGTTTTCTCCTTTTTATCAAGAGATAATTATCATTGTTTTCTCCTTGGTAGATCGAGAGAAGTTGTAATTCCTATTTCCTCGTAGTGAAATTCTTCTACCGTTTCCCGTGGTTTTTACCCTATATTATTTAGGGGTTTTCACGTAAATTTTGTGTCTCTTTTATCTTAATTTTTATTTTCTCAAATTATCAGTTGTGATTTTGCTCTATTCGATAGCCGTCTTCCGCAACAAAAGTACACTTAATTAAAAAGCTAGTAACTAAAGTTGATTATACCGAAAATAAAGGAGACTACTACATAGTTTACCCATAAAAAATTGAAAAACATGTTATATATTAATTTTGTAGTTTTATATTTAAAATATTAGTATACATTTATATAAATAAAAAATAAATATTATATGATTATTTTAATTTTATCTGAATAATATATTTTAAGTGATTAGTTTGTCATAGATTAATGCTTTCGATCATTTAGAATAAATTGGTTAGAATAAATAATTCTTTTAATTTTAATTTTAAATGATGTAATTGAATTATTTGATCAGTATGTCTACTCACAAAGTGTATGCTTTCTATTTATTTAATTTTAAACGATTATTATATTAAGTGGTGATATATTACATTCTCAAAATAAATATTGGAATCTAAACCAACACAAAATAAACTACCAACATAAATACTCAAAATAGAGGAAAGGGTTAGAACACCGATAAATGTATCTAAAGGAGTTGGTTCATACATTTAACCACCTATAAATTTAATATTTAAATCAAACTTACTTGAATAAAATATTTTTATAACTAATTTTATTAGATTATCATATTTTTTAAAAGTTACCAATTAAAAATAATTTTCCTAAGTAACAGTAAATTCTTATTTCAATTTTAAATTAATTACAAGTCCATTCGATATTCAAATTCAACCCATTTTATGAATTACATATTTAAAATTATTGTTTCGAACTTAACGCATAAATTGATTTATTATATGTAGGCATGTAGCCAACCCTAAAATATTATTGTAAATTTATTTTTCATAATGAAATATTAAATTTTACTGGCTCATATTAACTCGTTTTATAATTTTTAACGTTTAAATGTAAATTTGTTTGACAGATTTTGGGCTAAGTTGCTTTATTTTGAGCCAATAAACAAATACTATAAGAAGGATAAATAATTTGATAGACCCGGCTAACCACATCATCTATGGTCTTAGTGAATGAGAGTAATAAATTTTAAAATAATTTCTAAGTAACTACCTACTTTTTTATTTACATGTAGGAAAAAGATAAAAAAATCACCTTAAAAAATAATATGAACAAATATTATTGATTGAGATTATAGATAACGTGGTGAGTCGAGACTATCTAATAATTTTTCGATAAAAGGGATCATCCTAATTAGCCCTATAGCAATGTAAAACTCTTAGGATAGAGAACCGGTCCGAGGCTAGAAGCATAGAGCTACTTTATGCTAGCAATCACCATTTATTTTTTCTAAAAAAAAATTAACTTTTAAAAATATCAACAAATATTCTAAATTCTTTCACCAAATTCCGCGATAACACATAGAGAGTAATTTAAAATCCAGCATTGTTTTTTAGAAAGAAACAAATAAGGTAAAAAGCATCGCAGCAGGTACAAGTGATACTCTCATGCTTATGGAATATTGCATGTATTCTTCAACAACTTCAAACAGAAAATCAAGACATGAGTTATACATGAGCAGTTATAAGACTTAAATTAATGTGGGGGATTCCAAGTGCATTCTGAATTATTTGGGTGAGAAAGGTGAGAGATGACGTCTCAGTGGGCCGTTCTCACAATCATCTCTACTTAAACCCTTCCTAGTCTGAACCAACTCCATAGAAAGTGATACCCGTCGTGGGTGATGGGTTTGAGATCTTACCCGCCCCACATCCGTCCATCCTGCATCCGCTCGTCCATTAAATATCTATTAAAATTTGGACCATTATGAATTTAGGTATAATTTTAGGGATTAATTTATAAATCTTAATTGTATAAGATATAACTTATAATTTAACCAAATATTAGGGATAAGTTTATAAATTTAGGTTCAATCTCGTGCTTTGCTTGCAGGTTACCGCGCCGATATTCTGATAGTTTTCTTCTCTAAATTTCAAATTCTGGTCTCTAGCTCATTCAGGTACGCCTTCTTCCTCTTCTTTAGTCTTGGGGAAACCAACGGCTAGAAGAAGCGGATCCAGATGTGGATGAAACTATGAAAAAGGAAAAGCAAAGGCAAATATTGGGAATTGAACTTATTGCTTCTGAAAATTTTGTGTGGCAAGCTGTAATGGAAGCATTGGGAAGCCATTTAACGAACAAATACTCCAAAGGAATGCCTGGAGCCAGGTACTATACTGGCAACCAGTTTATAGATCAAATCGAAACCCTATGCCACGACCGTGCATTGGCAGCTTTTAATTTGAATATGAGAAATGGGGTGTCAATGTTCAACCTTATTCATGTACCTCTACGAATTTTTCTGTTTATACCGGACTTTTGTTGCCCGATATAACTTAAGTGTGTTATCAGGCGGGTCTAGCCGGGTACGTCTCTAGTTGGGTAGTGGGTGTGGGGATGGATTTAAGAATGTACCCACGTGGGCGGGTGTGGATTTGAAAATTTTTACCATCATGGGTGGTGGGCGGGTGGTGGATTGGAAAATATTAGGTGGGTATGGGGATGGGGGTATCTGCACCCGACCCGCTCGTTTGCCATCCCTAGTGTGGCATTACCTGTTAAAGTTATACCCATCCCCACCCAATTGGAGCGGATACAGTACGGAATCTATGAAATTATACCCGTTTTCCATCCCTAACTCAATCTCTCCTCTCCTTTAATTACAAAGGTAATGTTTCTAACTCCTCATTTTGTCTCTTCTCCTATTTTCTTAATTAATCATTATATTCAATTTATTTATCATCTAATCCAGATCAGGTACTGCAGAGCCGAATGCGACCCTCCCAACCTAGTTTGCTTCATTTGCAACCGCTAGAGTTTGAATCCCTGACCTTGCTTAAGGAATTTAGTTCCTAATCCCACTAGAACAATCGATTGTTGGTTTCTCTGTTCTCTTTAATCGGAGCAATTTTTATAATTTAAAATACAACCTGAAACATCTTCAAACATTCATGCTTTTGTTTTTCTCTTCTCTTTTAGTCAATTGGGAAACCTCAAACTGGATCAGCTTCTAAATATTAATTTTCTTTGTTTGCAGCAATTGAGGGGAAAACTGGTTGCAAATGAGAAAAGGCTGCATAAGAGCTACTTTGATGTGCTGGGACTATGTTGTTCCTCTGATAGAAAACATATTGAAATCATTTGAAGGGGTAAAACAAGTATCTGTGATTGTTCCTACCAGAACCGTCATTATTATTCATGATGATCTCCTTGTTTCTCAGCTTCAAATCGGTAAACCTCATTTCCTTAAAAAAAGGGGTAAACGTCCTCTTTAATTTTTCTTTTTTATCTTCTTTAACATTAGATGTTAATTTGTTGTTGCCTTGGACCACCACTCCCCCTCCAAAAAAAAAAGGTGATATATATTCAAAGATAATTGTCAACCTCTAGACATTGAATGCTCACACCCTAATATTTATGGTGATCGAACCCAAATCTTTAAGGAATAACAACAATTCTTTTACTAATGCGAGTATCAATGTATATAGCTACAATTCTACAAGGCAATATGATGTAAGGTAAGACTATCGGATGCGTATTTTGTGGAGCAACCCCTGCTGGAATATTCAGTCTCAGATGCTTGTCGAACCGGTTCTGCAGAGGCAGTAAATGAGCTAAAGTCAATGGGGATCAAAATTGCTTATCTAACAGGAGACAATAATCCAAAAGCCATGCACGTACAATAACAGGTGCACTTTCAATAACTCATGATAAACTAGGTCTTGAATTGTTTGCCTGAAATGCTACAAACGTTTTCATACAGTCCACATAGTAACGATGACACTACGAACTTTGTACAGAAAGTGTAAAACTTCTGTTGTAGTTGTTTATATTCTATTTAGCTTAAGATGGAAAGTTTAAATTGATAAGAAAAGATTGATCTTAAATTTATGCTACTTGCAGCTGGGGAATAGTCTAGATGTGATCTATGCAGAACTTCTTCCCGAAAAGACAAGGCATGAATAATCAAAGAGTTTAAGGAAGAAGGGCCAACAACAATGATTTGGATGGCATCAACGACGCACCTGCACTTGTTACGGCTGATTTTTTGTATCTCGATGGGCATTTCGGGTTCTGACTTCTGCCCTTGCAACAGAGACATGGCATGTGATTATCATGTCAAATGACATCAGAAAGATACCAAAAGCTATCCAAATGGCGAGAAAGGCTCGCAGTAAAGTGATTCAGAATGTTATTTTGTCTATTGGAACTAAGGTGGCTATTCTGACATTGTCATTTGCTGGCCATTCAACTGTGTGGGCAGTGGTTCTTGCTGATGTCGGCACATACTTGTTGGTGATCTTCAATAGCATGCTCCTTTTACAAGGAACACACAAACATGCAGGAAAATGTTGCGAGTCTTCAGCTAAATCACATATGGATAAACATGGATTTAAAACCAGCCATTATCATTTATCTCACAACGCTCGACGTGGTAACGTAGACAAAAAGGTCCGAACAGCATGTGAGCCCCAACAGTGTTCCTCTTCTAGTTGTGCCTCAAGATGTCAATCTAGCAATTCCAAGTCACATCATCTTCAAATTCATGTGGGAGCGGTAAATGTGTAGGGACACGTGATATTTGTCATAGTCATGAACAAAGCACTATGCCCAGGGAAGTTGTAACATTGTCAATCGAATGAAAGAGACAAGATGATCCTTGCGTCAGAACCAATTCATTATAAATATAGAAACAAATCAAGATTAAATCAAGAACAAGAAATACTATAAATTTGCAGAAGCGTACCTAGATTAATTGATAGGTTAAAATACTTAAGTTTTTTTAATTTGGTTGTGATCTTCCAAGAAGATAGAATTCCTTTAAGTATAAACTCTTTGATAGGGATAAGAGTAAATACGAGATTGTCTATTTCTTGAGGACCATAACTCGTTTATATAACTGATTAAGAGTCAATTATTGTTTGTACTTATAACACTGCCTCTCATCAAATTATAAATACAACTTTAGTAGTATCTACAATTTTTTTTTATTTCCATGACACTTCTAATACCTTATGACTTTATAACATAATTGGTCACTTAATTTAAGTTATATTTTATTATAACAAAATAAATTATAACTATGTGCCCATAATTATGGATTTAATCTACCAATCTCCCACTTGAATAACATATGTTTCTTGATAAATGTATAATCTTATCCACTCAAAATTTGTTATCATACAATAGGTATTTTATAACAATCTTGTCCATCATCTATATCAATATAGATCAAAGCGGTCTTTGTCATATCAATCATGACTAGACTCAATGGTAATGTATAAAAACACAGTCAAATGACATAATTCAATCATGGAATGTAGCATAGAAATTACCTACAATGTGAACCACACATGTGTATTTTTAACTGGTCCTCTTTAAACATTAGTGAGATCAAATTTTACCAAAACTAGAGTGTGGGTAAACCAAAATAAACTTTATTTCTGCAAAAAAAAAAATAACCTTAAAATAAATATCCTTAAACTGAAGCAACTGATATTGTGTTTATAAAAAACGAGCATTTAAATTACAAACTCCCCACTAAGACCAAATATCCTTAAATGATATTACACCCACATGAGTAGTGTGCTCATGAAAGACCTTAGGTGACAATTCCTTAGTAAGCACACAATTATTTTCTTTAACAACTATAAACATAATGGCTATGTGCTTAGACTTAATATGTCTATGTTATATATGAAAAAAGGACTATGACTTAGCAATCACAAAATAACTCAAGTGGTCTTTCTTATCAATCATAATTAGTAATTCATGTGACAAAATTTTGCATCCATATTCCAATAAGTCGGATTCCATAAACCTGATGATCTATTACTTACTAAACCTCTGATATCTGAACATGTAAAATTTTTGTTCTTAAATGTATCATATGAATCAATTTGGTTGCTATTCAACTATCTAAACCTAAATTGCTTAAATATTTGTTTAATATCCTAAAATCATAGACTATATCTGAATGCGTATAAACCCGAGTATTCATTAAACTCTTCATTTACTTTTGAGGCTTAAGGAACCTTTAATATTTCCTTAGTTTCGAAAACATTCTTAGGACATTGATTAAGACTAAACTTGTTTCCTTTAGCAATAAGGGGTATCATTTGGTTTACTCCCACTAAACTTATAGTATATACAATTATCAATCAAATTCATCTCAAAACCAAATGAGATAATCACTTGATGAGATTTTTTTATACAATTAACAAGATTCATACTTAAACTCATAAATAGATTTCCCTAATTTACATATCATTAATTTTGTATGATCAGAGACAATTTTCTAATTGCACCGTATAAAATATCTCATCAATGTTACCATTGATATAAAATATCACTTTGCATTCGAATGTCGTATCAAATTGCACTACTTCGATCAAGCAGGGTTTTTTAGGCTTATTCTACGACAAAGTGTTCTTGAAAACATTTGAATAAAATATTTAAAAAGAAAATTAACATTAAATACAAGAGATATAAAAATTTTGATAATTGGGCATTTTATAAAATAAAATAAATAAGATCGAACAAAATAAAATAAAAATTAGTAATATTATATATATATATATATATATATACAAGGGTCAAGGAATATTAAGTAAATATATAAACATACATATATGAATAATATGATGTGATATATACAAACAACAAAGACCAAATAACAATAATAATGATAATAAACATACGTAAGCATACTTATATGGTAAAAATAAAAGTAGAATAAACCAAACTATATGAGGGTTAAATTATAAGAGAAACAAAAATAGTAAGTATGAAATATATTATGTACCCATGAAAGCCCACATTTAAAAGTGAAAGCAATGACTAAAATAAATACATAGAAAAGCTAAAGGGTCTTAAAACAGAAATAAAGTGTTTTCGGTCATGTAATAGTAATAAGGACCAAAATAACATAATCATAAATTATCTACTAGGAGTAAATATTTAACCAAAACATATTCAAGAATAAGAAGTGACTAAATTGGAACAAATAAAATAAATGAGGAAATGGTGGCTAAATTAAAATAAATGCAAAGAGGGTGTCAGGAATAAAATAAAATAAAACATAGCAATGACCGAAATATAAACACACAAACCTAGCATATCAAAATTAAAATTAAATAAAATGCAATCAAATGACCAAAATATAATAAAATAGGAATTACATGTTAATTTCAAATACAATAAATAAAAAAGAAATAGGGACCAAAATGAAATAAAATAAAATAACAAGAAATTATGACTAAAACAGTGACCTAAATAAAAAATAAAAATCAACAGAACAATTCGAAATAAAATAAAAAACATAACAAGTGACCAAAATAAAATAAAACAAAACATGTGGCTTTAAAATGAAAAAAATAAAAGATGAAATTAGTGACCTAAATGTAAAAACATGGAAAATATGAGGGACTTAAAGGAAATTAACCCTTAAAGTAGGACAAAACCATAAAACATAAAAGTTTTAATGTAACTTTCTTTTTTATTCTCTTCATCTTTTCCTTTCACGTAGCCGGCCACTCACAAACCCAAGGTCATTTTCACCGACCATTATAAATCGATTGTCCTCACATGCCTCAACCAACGCTGAATCAACCGGAAAAGCCAGAACCGACGCAAAAAGAACTAAAACCCCCTTTTTACCTCCTATATTCAGTCAAAACCCATATACCCTATATGGGCATCATTCACCCCTCTAACCATCGTCCATGGTGATTGTGACACTAAACTGGCCTGAACAAACCCCTCTAAAATAAAACTCTTCTTCTATTCTAGACCCTAGAAAAAAATTAAAGCTAGAACAACCCCCTCATCAGTGATGTAGAACCACGACGAAGAAAAGGTAAGAAAAACTCACTCCTTCTACTGCTGCTTTTAATTTGAAAAAAAGGACCTTGGAAATACACCCAAAAAACCTTTAATTTGCTTCTTTGTTTTATTGATTTTTGAGAGAAAATTGGGGTTCCCAAAAAGTCCCCTACAATATGTTTTTTTTGGTTTTATAACCCATTACATGTGTAAAAATAAATAATTTTTTTTGCTAATGATGTTGTTTTTGTGTGATTGCTGATGGAGCTAGCGTGGAGTTTGGGAGATGGGGCATGGGCAGCATGGTGAAGCAGTAGCAGTACGGGCTGGTGTAGCAGGGCATGGGTGCTGTAGTAGGTTTGGTTGTGGTTGATGGGCATGTAAAAAATGGTGATTACAACGACCCCTCTTTGCTCGTTACTGTGGAACAGGAATGGAGCAAAGAATTAAAATAACATTTTTAACCTGAACTACTTAATTCTAAAGCTATAAGTTCTTCTCTTTATGAACTTTTCACTATTCTATTCATACAAGTTATTCTCTCTCTTTGATCGACCTTATTTCTTCGAATAATCATTGTTTGTTGACGACATTCTTCTTGGAGGTAATTTTGATGTTGAAAATGACATTGCTCATTCACGTTGAAGAGATCTGGCCACTTTCAGGTTAATTATTTATTGAATATGACGATGTTCCATCTCGTTGAGGAAGTCAGACTAATCTGGAGATAATTTGGTGTTGAATATGACATTGCTCATCCATGTTAAAGAGTTTTGGTCACTTTTAGGTAAATTGTTTGCTGAAGACGACCTTGTTCCTTCTCATTGAGGAAGTCATATTAATCTGGAGATAATTTGGTGTTGAAGATGACACTGCTCATCCATGTTGAAGATTTCTTGCCTCTTTCAGATAAATTATTTGCTGAAGATGACTTTGTTCCTTCTCGTTGATGAAGTTGGGTCAATCTGAAGATAATTTGGTGTTGAAGATGACACTGCTCATCAATATTGAAGAGTTCTGGCCTCTTTCGTATCACAATGTTCCTTCTCGTTGAGGAAGTCGAGTTAAATGGATAATTTAAAGATAACATTGTTCCTTCACGTGGAGGAAGTATGATTGTTTGAGGTTGACACTTCTCCTTCATATTTAGGAGATCTGATCGGTGGACAACATTATTTCTTTGCATTGAGGATGTCTAGACGTATTTGGATAATTTGGAGAAAACACGATTCCTTTGTGTTGAGGAATCGTGTTGAGGAAGTCTGATTGTCTGAGGATGACACTGCTCTTTTTCATTGACGAGATGTAGTCATAGTTGCCAATGATTGACTTGAAATGAAATCTTATTCTTCAACATGGAATTGCGAAATGAAGTCTTTTCTAACTTTGAATTCATGTAAAATATTCGACATTTGAGAATAAATAAGTGGAAAGAAATTTATTTCCAAAGAAGCTATCTCAGGAGAGATAAAATTTTATTTCGAGTGAAACAATTTCAAAATTTGCGTTTTAGGGGAAAACTATCTCAAGAGAGACAAAATTTGTTTTTAGGAAAACAATCTCAAGTGAGATAAATTTTGTTTCAAGTGAAACAACTTCGAAATTTAGGCTTCAAGGGAAACTGCCTCAAGCGAGACGAAACTTTGTTTGGAGAGAAATAATCTCAAAAGTTTATGTTTCAAGAGAAACTGTCTCAAGAGAGAAAACAATTGTTTCTAGGAAAACAATCTCAAGTAAGATCAATTTTGTTTCAAGTGAAACAACTCCAAAATTTGGGCTTCAAGGGAAACTTTCTAGAGCGAGATAAAACTTTGTTTCAAGAGAAACAATCTCTAAGGTGACAAACAATCTACTCCTACATGTTGAGGAGATCTAGTTGCCTTTAGAAGATATGATAGTTCACTTCAGGATGTCAAATCTGTGAATGACATTGTTCCTTCATGTTGAGGACGTCTAGTCATCACCAAACTTTTTCTTTCCTGAAAGATCTATAAAAAATGATGCATTTATGAATGACTATCTTGGATGTTTTTATGGACGTCAAGATGAATTTTATTTCATGTATTTGATTTGATTTTTATTTTAATTAAAATGACTTTTTGAAATTTTCCTTATGAGAAGAGAAAATGATCTTGTGAAAAGAGAATTGGATGATGTCCTCGTGAGAGGAGAAAAATGGCTTTTAAGAAAAATGAAAAAAGGATTTCAGGGAAAAACAAGCTTATGAATGACTAGATTAATGTTCTTAGACGAACAATCTTGAGAAAGAAGAAATTAGTTTCTCAAAAGAGATTATAAAGGTGCAACTCACGTAACCCATATACGCGAACCAATACGAGTTACAGATGTCACATCAGAAATTCAAAACATTTCTTTAATTGAATTGAGCAAAATTTTGTATCATTCAAACATCACCAGTTTCATAACTTGAAATATTATTATAAAATAATTATTTAGAGAAAATTTGTAATATAATATTGTTGGTTACAAATTCAAAACCATTTTCAAGCAGTGATAGACAATTTTGTTCTATTTTCATAAAATAAATAAGATTGTCTAACAAGTTTGATCTAAAACCCAATATTAATTTTTGCTAAGCATAGTTCAATATCATAATATTTATTAATACTATTAATTATATTTAATACTAACTATATTAAGAAATTGCAAACATTTCATTCTCGTATATATGTCAGCTATAACTTTTAGAACACAATAAGATGTCATCATTGTTAAATGTAAATATTTCCTTGGTGATTGATGCCAAGCTCATCTCCTTACTCATTTTCTTCATTTTTCCTACACGTGATAATCATCACACGCTAAGTATACACTTAGTGAGGCAATCATATAAATATTCAAAGCAATGCAACATATAATATAAATGAGTAATAATATTCAATGCAATGTGATCACTTTACCTGCTTTCCAACCATGTTACCATAAATTAACATGATATAACCGGATATAAAGTTTCTTACCAATATACTTGCCATTTATCCCATAAGCTTGTAAGCTTATTTACATGTTTATCATTTATTAACCAATATACCATAGCCCAAAGTATAACCATATAAGGACCCCAGTATAGAAGTTAAATATTGCACCGTAGTGTTGAGGTTGAGCCTTGCTCACCTAATAATCCACCGTAGTACTGAGGTCGGGCCTTGCCCACCTTATACAATGTAGTGTTTTGTATCGTGTCTCTTCGCTAGACACTCTGAGGCCTGCACTATGTGCTTTCGCTAGACACTCCAGTGCTACCTAATATGCAGCTGGTAGACTCTATGGCATGCCATTAATGCCACTAACCCTTATTAACATACTTAGGCATATAGTATATTTTATATGATCCATCCATGGAAAAGTATATCAACACCATTTAACCTTTGAGAAGTTCTATACCCGAAATAACATTTAACCCGAATAACATCATATGTATTCCTAATAACATCATGTGTAGTAAACAATGATCAATGCCTTCTATATTCACCTTTGACATATTTAGGATATATCAATTATATGATAAATGACATAAATATCATGACAATATATTTAAGGTAGAGTTATCGCAAGTCCTACCCAATGATGTATAAAACATCCATGTATAATGTTATACATGCATTGACCTCATTTTTACATTATATACAATTCAAAATATAAGCCTTGCTAAGCTTTAACTTAATCCTTTACTTTTAATTTGGTTAAATCTCAAAATTGTTCATAATTTCATATCCTGGTAGTTTGCACTAGCTTTAAAGAAATATTATTATGTATTAATACAAACCTTAAAAAATTATTATGTTTGTACCACTGGAAACTAAAATCAAATATGAATCTATCCATTTAAGACACTCTTTCTATTTCAATTTGTAAAATTTATGGTGAATTTTCAAAGTTGACAGACAAAATCTGTTTTAAGCTAAATTTGCCGCCCCGTTTTTTAACCTATCCTCGGTTAAAAATTCATATCTTTTTGTATACACCTCAAAATCAGTTTTTGTTTGTTGTAAACAAAACTAGACTTGTATATTAATCCAACAGTATAAAAATCATCCTCTAATAGTTTTTTTAGAATCTATGGTAATTTTCTAAACTTACTATCTAGAACATAAATTCTAAACAGATTTCACCAATTTGCATTTTCAACTTGTTTACTAATTCTATTTGCTCACCAAATGGACATATATGCATGCATCACAAATCAGCTAACATTTTAGGAGTCACCCCTTACCATAATAACTCCGTCACAGGCTCATCGCAAGCCAATGTTTGTTCGATAACATAAGTACAAATTAAATTTGCACTCACTTGGTGTTCTTAGCTTGCAATATTCCTTTGAATTTCTCATTTCATCCTTAGGCTTCTTCTTATCTTTATAATATTTGTTCTTTATTTCAAGCACTTAATCTCTAGAAGAACATCATTACAAATATTATAATCTTACTAGCATAGACATACTTTGGAAAATAAATCCCTAACAAATTTTCGATGCTTATTCGATACAATTTCCATGTCACAACATAAATGTTGACCTTAATACTTCTAATTGAACACTCAATTCCTTTTTATCCCAACTTTATAGAACATTTTCACTTAAGCTCCCGACCTTTCCATATTTGTGATTTAACCTCAACTTTTACAAGCTTTCCAGAATAATCAAATTTCACATCCTAACTTCAATTCCAAAACTCAAACATTAATTTCCAACATAGTACATAAACTATTGAACAATTACATAACAACCCACAACTTTTCCATAATTTTTTATTAGGTTCCCCAACTTTCATAAAATTATAAAATGGTCCCAAATTTTTTAAGTCTTGTAGAATACTTCATACATCATTTCCAGCCCCTACATAATTTTTTTCATCCTCTATAGTCAAGGTTGAATGCTTTTTATGTTCAGGATTAGGGTTTCATGATTTTACTTGATTTTGATTCGATTCAAGCATGAAATCAACTTCGATTCAACATTATAAAATCTCTAAAATCAAAACCCTAACTTAATTTCATCAAAACACATCTTTCTCCCAAGATTAGACTTTGGCCGAAACTTTTATATTTTCATATAACCATGTACAAGTGATTTTAATCATCAATCATGCTTGGAAATGATTCTACATCCTCAAAAACATCAAAATCCTTCATTAATTCCATAAAACCTAGAATTTGGTATTTTTTAACACAAACAAAATTGGCAAACAACAATGGTACCAAATGATAGCTTTTTTCGAATAGAACAATTTTCTATTTCACGGCATGATCCAAAATCCAAAGGAAATTACTCAAAAATGAAAAATAAAAATTCTCTTACCTTGTTCATGGGGAGCACGAACTTTTGGCTGAAATGACGAAGTTTTCATGGAATTTCTAATGAATTTCATGTTAATTTAACCTTTATTTAACCTTAAATGAATAAAATATTCATTTAATAAGAAATATCCATTTTGCCATTAATGAACTTGATATTTACAATAATACCAAGCCACATAACATTATCATCTTTTCAAAGTCAAATATGAACAAATATTTTACCATTTTCCAATTTTACCAAGCAACTTTCCAAAAATTACAATCTTGTCACTTTGATCTAACGATCCAATTAAACATGGAAATAAATCTTCAATTCCAATGATCTATATTATTTTTCATCATTTTAAAATGTGGAAATAATATTTATAAGCCAAATTGATCATCCTTCAAATTTTCTCAAATTTTCTATTTGATCTGATCTATCGAATTTTTTACTGGACTTTAACACTTTTTAGTTTTTGACACAATTTATAGATCAAGAATATGATATCAATAAGACCCCACTCTCAAGGGTAAACTCTCCATTTATGGAATAATTTTTTTTGTGAAAATTACCACTTAGGTCTCTAAACTTTTCTTAATTTTATACTTTGGCCACCAAACTTTCAAGATTTACATTTTGGTCACAATCCAAAATTTTGGGTATTACAATCCTTCCCCCTTAAGAAAATTCATCCTCAAATTTTTAATATGTACCTAAGAAATAGATAAGGATATTGCTTTTTCATATAATGTTCTTTTCTTCTTCTTTTGATTAGCTTTTTTTTCAACCTTTGACTTTTTTGTCGAACTCTAATAAGTAATGGTTCTTTTTCATAAGTCAAATTTGTTCGAATCTCTATTTCCTCTTGGGAGATAATATGAAAAATATATGATTGATACTTCCTGAGCATCGACACATGAAAAACATTATGGATCTATTAATTTCCTGAGGCAATTCTAGCTGGTAAGTCACTGATCCAACTTCTTTTTTTTATAATCTTATAAGGTCCAATAAATCTCAGACTCAACTTCCCTTTGCATTTGAACTACAATACTTTTTTCCCCAAGGTGATAATTTAATAAATACTTATTTATCACCTTCCTAGTATTCAATCTCTTTTCTTTTCAAGTCTGCACAGGACTTGTTGATCAGTAACTATCTTAAGATTATCTTAAATAATATTTTCCCATTACAAGGTCCATCATAGCTCGTTCCTATTCCCATAAGGAATAGAAATCATTTACAATAATTTAGAAGGCACTTGATGCTTTACTTTAACTTGCTGACACGTTAGCCATCTAGAAACAAACTCGATGATAACTTTTTTATACCTGGTTCTAAACTCTTTCCTAGATAATATAAACATTTGTTGGACTTAATCTTAAAGTCTTTAGTTTCTCATTTTCTTGTTTGTTATATCTTTGACAAGCACGACAATTTTCATCTTTTATCTAAAGATACTTTATTCGATCTAGCAAAATAGGTTTTAAATTTAATTCTACAATCAAAACGCCATCTTTCTTTAAAGACAATCATGTATTTAAAACTCTCAGAATAGAAATGTCTTTCAGCTTTATCGTATCAGCCACCACCTAAGCTTTTCCAATTTGTATTTGATAAGCACATCATCAGTCTTTAAGGAATTCAATCCATTTCCTTTATTTTAACCCATTCTAGTTAACACATACTTTTGACTTTTGAGATTCCCATAGATATATTGTCACTCGCCATATAGATAGTGGTGTTATATCAAAAAAGTAAACATTACTATTGCCAACTCGAGATCGTGAGTCAGATAATTTCTTTCATGATTCTCTAGTTGCTTCAAATCATAAACCAAAACTTTTTCTCTTGTACAAACACGTATCCCAAACCATTATGAGACACATTACTATAATTCAAATAATCTTTTCAAGATTCTAATTATACTGACCTTAGAGCTTATGTCAGTATTCTTTTTAATTACTCCAAGTTTTCTTGGCACTTAACAGTATTAATTAATAACACATCTTTCCTCAATAGTTTGGTCAAGAGATTATAATCATAAAAAATTATTTATGAACCTTCGATAGTAGCCAATAAATCCCAAGAAACTTTGAAATTCGAAACATTCTTTAGAATTTATCATTTGACTATATCTCATGATTCCTTGATATATATTCTTATCCCCTTAGCTAAGTCCACATGGACAAGGAATACAACCTTAGACAACCAACATTTGCACTTGGTCAACTTAGGATGCAATTTTTCTCTCGAATAGTTGGAAGAGCTATACAAAAACAGACATCATGTTCTTCATTGGTCTTACAACATATCACAATAACATTAATGGACATTAACACCAATTAATCCAAGTTAGGTAAAATACTCAGTTTATCCAATCCATAAGTGTCACAGGAACATTTGTTACACCAAATGACATTATTGCAAACTTGTAGTGTTTATATCGAATTTTAAAAGTTGTCTTAGGAAGATCCAACTTGGGAGACACAAACGCACCCTTTTAACTAATCAAAAGATTATCAATCCTTGGAAGAGGATATTTGTTCTTCTTTTCTACCTTATTTAATGGACGATAATCCATACATAATTTCATAGACTCATCTTTCTTTTTCACAATAACACTAGTGCATCACAGATGACATACTTAATCTTGTAAATTCTACTAACCATACTTTTAATTATCTTAGCTTAGTTGAATCCTTTCGATACGGGTTATAGAAATAAACAAAATACCAGGAAACATCTCTATTTTACTTTCTACATCTCAATCTAGAGGTAATTTAGGTAACTCTTGCTAATACACAATTGGATACCCTCAAACCGTTGAAATATCTTCCAACTTAACTATAAAGTTTGAGTATCAACCTCATCCACTAAAAAGGCTTAACAACCTTATAGAAATAACTTCATAATAGTTACTGCCAAAATCCCAGTAGGGAACATGTTTACTCTCTTTCCTGACCACTAATATCTCGAAACTTTTCGACTTCTTTAAAATCAATACTTTAGGCGATAACTCATCATGACATGGTAGGGGAAATCAATCCATTTTTTTCCTAAAACTTTACCTTTGAAAGGTAATTATATCAAGTCCATTAAAACTCAACACTTTGAATCCTTACTAGAAAGTTACTGTCTACAAATACTACTCACCCTCGTCTTCAAGCCTAAAAGGTTAGGTGCATACGTCACTTAAGATCAATTCTATAATAATGTTTTATTCTTTAATCCATACTATACTTATGCATGAATGAGGGGTTTTCTTAAACTTACATTCACACTTCCTATTGTGACAAAACATCATTATTAGCTTATTTTTTGAACCTCTTGCTCAATCACATTCTCAAACCCTCGAATACACACATCTTTTTCATGCACTATATTAATTAACCTCTATAAGTAAGGAGTGGCATCAATCGAACCTTATAATCACAAAATCAATAACAATGACATCCTAGTGGCATGTATACACTTTTTAACTCAAAACAATCATGGTTTAGTCCTAGAATCGACTAAACTCGTAGCACTGATACCAATAAATGTAACACACATAACCTGTATACGCGAACCAATACGAGTTACAAATCACATAAGAAATTCAACACATTTATTTAATTGAACTGAGTAAAATTTTGTTTAATTCAAACATCACCGTTTCATAACTTGAAATATTATTATAAAATAATTATTCGAGAAAACTCGTAATATAATATTGTTGGTTACCAATTCAAAAGCAGTTTCAAGCAGTGATAGACAATTATGTTATATTTTCATAATATAAATAAGATTGTCTAACACGTTTGTTTTAAAACCCAAATTAATTTTTACTAAGCATAGTTTAATATCATAATATTTATCCATTCTATTAATTATATTTAATACAAACTATATTAAGAAATTGCAAACATTTCATTCTCATATACATGCCAAATATAACTTTTAGAACACAATTGGATGTCATCATTGTTACCTATAAATATTTCCTCGGTAATTGATGCCAAGGTCAGCTTCTTACTCATTTTCTTTCTTTTTCCTACGCGTGAAAATCATCACACGTTAAGTATACACTTAGTGAGGCAATCATATAAATATTCAATGTAATGCAACATATAATATAAATGAGTTCTAATATTCAATACAATGTGATCAATTTACATGCATTCCAACCATGTTACAATAAATTAACATGATATAACCTTATATAAAGTTTATTACCAATATACTTGCCATTTATCCCATAAGCTTGTAAGCTTATTTACCTATTTATCATTTATTAACCAATAAATCATAGCCCAAACTATAACCATATGAGGACCCCAGTATTGGAGTCAACTATTGCACCTTGGTGCTGAGGTCGAGCCTTTCTCACCTAATAATACACTGTAGTGTTAAGGCCGAGCCTTACCCACCTTATACACCGCAGTGTTTTATACCATGTGTCTTCGCTCGACACTCTGAGGCCTACACTATGTTCCTTTGCTAGATAATCTAGTGCTACCTAATATGTAGCTGCTAGACACTATTGCATGCCATTAATACCATTGACCCTCATTAACATACTTGGGCATATAGTCTATTTTTATTTGATCCATCCATGGCAAAGTATATCAACACCATTTAACCTTTGATCAGTTCATATGCGAAATAACATTTATGATAAACATCATATGTATTCCTGATAACATAATGTGTAATAAATTATGATCAATGCATTCTATATTCACCTTTGACATATTTATAATATATCAATTATATGATAAATGTCGTAAATATCATGACAATATATTTAAGGTATATTTATCGTAAGTCCTACCCAATGATGTATAAAACATCCATGTATAATGTTATACATGCATTGCATTTATTTTTACATTATTGCAAGTAAAAATATAAGCCTCACTAAGCTTTAACTTGATCCTTTTCTTTTAATTTGATTAAATCCCAAAATTGGTCATCATTTCATATCCTGACAGTTTGCACTATCTTTAAAGAAATATTATTATGTATTAATACACACCATTAAAGATTATTATTTGTACCACTGGAAACTAGACTCAAATATTAATCTAGCCATATAAGACACTCCTATTTCAACTTTTACAATTAATGGTGAATTTTCAAAGTTGAAAGGCAGAATCTGTTTTGAGCAGAATCTGCCGCCCCTTTTTCTGACTTATCCTCGGTTAAAAATTAATATATTTTTGTATACACCTTGAAATCAGTTTCCGTTTATTCTAAACAAAAATAGACTGGTATAATAATCCAACGGTATAAAAATCATCTCTAATAATTTTTTTTTAATTTATGGCAATTTTCTAAACTTACTGTCCAGAACATAAATTCTAAGCAGATTTCACCAATTTGCATTTTCAACTTGTTCACTAATTCTATTAGCTCACCAAATGCACATTTATGCATGTATCACAAATCGTATAACATTTTAGGAGTCACTCCTTACCATATTAACTCTGTCACTAGCTCATCACAAGCCAATGTTTGTTCGATAACATAAGTACAAATTAAATTTGCACTCACCTGGTGTCCTTCGCTTGCAACATTCCTTGGATTTTTCCATTTCATCCTTAAGCTTCTCCTTAGCTGTAATAATATTTGATATTGATTTCTAGCACTCAATCTCGAGATGAACATAATTACCAAACATATACAAATTCAAACCAAATGTTAGAATCGTACTAACATATGCATACTTTGGAAAATAAATCCATAACAAATTTTCCGATGCTTATTCGATACAATTTCCATGTCACAACATAAATGTTAACCTTAATACTTATAATTGAACACTCAAGTTACTTTTTATCCTAACTTCAGAAAGCATTTTCACTTAAGCTCCCAACCTTTCCATATTTGTGATTTAAACCTCAACTTTTATAAGCTTTCCAAAAATAATCAAATTTCACATCCTAACTTCAATTTCAACACTCAAACATTAATTTCCAAAATAATACATAAACTATTGAAAATTATACAACAAACCAAAACTTTTTCATAATTTATTATTAGGTCCCCATCTTTTATAAATTACAGAAAGGTCCCCAAAATTTTCTAATGCTTGTAGAATACTTCCTACATAATTTTTCCATAATTTTTAACATCCTCTATCGTCAAGGCCGAATGCTTTGTATGTTGAAGATTAGGGTTTTCATGATTTTACTCCATTTTGGTTCGATTCAAGCATGAAATCATCAAAACACATATTTCTCCTAAGATTAGGATTTGGTCGAAACTTTCTAGGTTCATATAACCATGTATAAGTGATTTTAATAATCAATCATGCTTGGAAATGATTGTACAACCTCAAAAACATCAAAATCCTTAATCAATTCCATAAATCCTAGAATTTGGGATCTTTGAACACAAACCAAATTAGCAAACAACAATCGTACCAAATGATAGCATTTTTTGAATAGAACACTTTTCTATTTCACGACATGATCAAAAATCCAAAGGAAATTGATAAAAAAAAATGAAAAATAAAACTTCTCTTACTTTGTTCATGGGGGGCACGAAATGTTGGCTTAAAAGGGCTAATTTTTCATGAAATTTCTAATGCATTTCATGTTAATTTAACATTTATTTAAGCTTAAATGAATAAAATTATTCATTTAATGAGGAATGTCCATTTTTCCATTAATGAAACTTGATATTTACAATAATACCAAGCCACATAACTTTATTATCTTTTAAAAGTCATATATGAGGAAAATAGTTTACCCTTTTTCAATTTTACTAAGCAGCTTTCCAAAAATTGCAATTTTGCCACTTTTATCCAACGATCCAAAATTAAACATGGAAATAAATCTTCAAAACCAATTATCCATATTATTTTCCATCATTTTAAAATGTGGAAATAATATTTGTGAGACAAATTGATCATCCTTCAATTTTTCTCAAAATTTATATTCAATCCGATCTACCGAATTTTTACCGGACTTTAATACTTTATAGTTTTTAACACAATTTACATAACAACAATCTGATTTCAATAAAAGACCACTCTCAAGAGTAAACTATCCATTTATGGAATAAATTTTTTTTGGGAAAATTACCACTTATGTGCCTAAACTTTTCCTAGTTTTTTACTTTGGCCACAAAACTTTCAAAATTTATATTTTCGCTATTGACCAAAATTTTGGGGGTATTACAGAAGGCATCCTCATGAGAGGGGAAACAAATTTTTTTATTGTATACGATGATGAATGTATGATGCAAATGTGCAAATTCATGTGACATATGTTTATGTTGATGCATGTTTTCTTGATCTGCGGTGCACAAGTAGTTTTCATTCTCTTCCTGATTTGGTTGTCATTATTTTACACCAGAGTGTACTCTTGTAATTCTTGAATCATGTCAATTACTTATTTTCCCAGAAAATTTTCCCTTGATAAAATTGGCTTTCTCTGCCTAAACTTGTGTATAAATTCAACAGAGCTTTCATCCCAATGCAAAAACTGACAAAACATTTGCATTCTCTAACAATTTCTATGATACATCCATGTCAAGGATGGTAGTTGGAGCCATATAGACAATCAAAATCGAAATTGAAGGTGTTTGCTCAATTTCTAACGTTGAATTCAACTCTCCAAGCTTTGCATTGATTTTTTCAAAGTTTTGTCGTCCATTTAGCGGAAAGAGAACTTTCCCATTATCCACTTTTGATATTGGAGTAGAAATAACACGACTATCCAATTGGGATTTATAAACCCCTTTTGAAATCAATATTGGCTCCACTATGTAACTATTATTACAAGAATCATTCATCATTTTTTGTGGCTTCAACAATATTTGCACGATAAATTATCAGCGCGATACAACTGTATGTGTGATGGTTAACAAAACAATTATATATAGTAAGTTCTAGTGTCTCTGCTTCAACATTTTCAATCTTCACACCTTTCCATCTTATTGAAAATAAATGTATGTTCGATTCAATGATCTTGTTTTCTTGGATGATGTTGGCCTTCAATAATGCCCCAGCATTTATTATTTCTTGCTCCAATACTGATTCTAAGCATTAGCTTCTGTGTTTGGGAGATATGTGTCAATTTTCAAGCTCTATTCCAGAGAGATTATCTTGTTTGAAAATGTTTTTCTTCCTCTTTTATTTTTCAATGGTGAAAAAGTTTGATGAAAAAGTTTTGAAAAACAATTCCCCTTAATTTGGGTTAACAATTGAGACAAATCATACAACAATAGTTCATTAGATATCATAGAATTAATTACACTTTTAAGTGTTCAAAAAGTATAGCTATTTGACAAGTGTCAAGATCAATGATATCTTTGAGGTATTCTTAAGTTTGGAAAGGATAAGGTGTTGGGTTGTTGTCTTTGGTCAAGATCTGGCATTCTCGTTTCTTTGATATTCACTGATCTGATGGAGTAACTTCTATGCTCATCTACTGGAAGTGTTCTCCGGATCTCAGCTCTCATGAGCACATTTGGGTTGTGCGATATCTTATCAAGGGATTTGTGAGATCTCCTCCAATGCAACAATAGTACAATCTTCATATTCAAGTCACTTTTTCAGGTTTTCAACTCGAATCCTCCTATGGTTTCATGACGTTATCCAAAATTTTACGTCTTTAACCCCCCCTTTGTCATTTTCTCTCTCTATCATGCATTAAAGATTTTAGAAAAAAATTTATAAATAAAAGATTAATCCTGATGGGCGGGATGAAATCTAAATATAGTCTCTTTTGTTTAGAAATACATGTATGATTAGAATGTACTTTTAGGCACGTAATGTAGGCTATGGTTCTCGGTTCTAAAAGAAAGGTGTAAATAGGACCAAACAAATGTTTAAGGGTTATCAAACCAAGGATCAATTCATTCTGTTGTTTTCAATTTTGTTTTTATTGATTTGAATATACTCGTGTGTGTCTTTTATTTTCTCTTGATGTTCCATGATCTTCTGGTGAATTATTCCTGATCTTTAAACAAGTTTTACTTGTTCAATCTTGTGACTTAAGCTTGATGAGTCACTTGTTTTGAAATACTTGATATGTTTTCTTTCTTTTCCTTTTTTTCTTTTTTTTTCTTTTTTTCTTTTCTTTTTTTATCCTCACCTTGATTTGATCTTTGAACACCTCATATTTGTTTCGCCTTATGGTATCTTATTTGGATTGATGATCTTCACTCATACGAGCATATTTTCTTCACCATGCCCCTAATGTGGAGGGTGATCCTTAGTTACGGTTAAATCATAAGAAAATATAATTCAGGCTCAAATGGGGACAATAAGGGATATATTTTCTCATTTTGTGAAGGGATAAATGAAAAGAAGCGTTCATCATTTCATACACGGAAGTCCTTGCAGAATAGGTATCCCCAGGAAGATACATTTTCAGGATTAACTTTTATTCTCTTAAAAACAATGTAACTAATGCATGGTAGAATTATTTCAAACCATTCAGTTTTTTTATTCTTTGTGTTCTCAAAAAAGATAAAGGCAATATTTCAAAGTCTCAAAGAGAGGTAATGTCACAATTTGGCCTCTTGGTAGTGACCATGAATTATTTTGGGTAATGAATCGAGAGGTTGTATTTTTGGCTTTGGACGGGATAAGAAAGATTTAATCTTTCCATATGTCAAAAATCTATAATTGTTGAATAATTAAAAGAATCTATAATTCAATCGATACTTAAAGAACTATAGGATTAAAACATAATTCATTGTTCATAGCCTTAGAAGGTAGAATAAGTTCAATCATCAAACAAATTATAAAATATTAAAGCAAATATTAAAGAAAAAATAAAAACGAGTTCAAACAAAATAATGCTCTTAATTTAAGTGCAAGAAAGCTTAATTACATAATTGAAATGACTTCTCAATCCATATCAGAATGCCCCATCATTCTTCGAAAGTCCATGTCACTGAATCAATCAAATTTTGGACATTGCGCTTCAGTGCCTTACATTTTTTAGTGGAATGTCCTGAACTTCCTATGTGATAGCTACATATGGCATCAACATCGTAGCCCTCAAGATATTGGGACTCTTTTGACTTGGATTGAACTGGAGTCACAGATTATTCTCAATCATCGTTTGAAGCAATTCCTCATAGGTCATTGGAATTGGATCAAATTGACTCTTTTTTCAGATCATCCTACAAGGCTTAGCACTACGACCAATTTAATAGGCTCCTACCGTACTGATTTTAGCTTCTTCCTTTAATTGTTTGAATCTTGCTTCTATTCTTAATGTGGTGTCACGTGATTAGGACCAATATCATCGAATCCTCCACGAATTAGTTCCATGTTTTTATGAATGATGCATGTGAAAAAGCTTAAATAAATGCAGTGCATAATGTAAATATGAAAATGCAAATGCAAAAAATGTTGACCCCAACGATGAATATCATAGAATAATTTTCATCAAAGATAAGTCTTCACATCACAAGATAGTCCATTTTATAGACATGTTTTCGCTTAGACGTTGGGTATGAAATGGGTCGATGCTTCATCTCAGTACTTCATCCATGAAAATTATACCCCTCAAACGCTCTGTAACCTAACTCAGTTAATGCCCCAAGCGGTACTGAAGTCACGCGTCACTCCTTGGTGATTATTGATGGAATGATCGTAGATAAGACTCTACTACTAGATTACTTTTCAGATCAATGGATCATCTTTCCAATCTCGAATGTTGCATGATCTTCAAGCAAGTTTCCTTCATTTACTCTCTGAACTTCTTTTAGCTCTCGACGCATGTCTGTGTACGCGACTACTTGATTGAAAACTTTTATCACTCATTGTGGAAAATATAACTTAAATATCCTCTTGTGAATCAACACTTTCACATTATGTCATGTTAATGAAATGGAATGCAAAAAAAATTGAAAATGACACAAAAAAGAGAATAAACGAGTTAGTACATGTAAGATAATCAATATAATTAAAAGATGGTATTTAAAGATAAATATAACACCTACCATCATGCTTTTATTAAATAGCAATCCTATCTGGATTTGCTTTCTATCCAAAATGATTTATTTCAAGAATTTAATCATATATGTATGGTATCTAGTTCACAGCTTTCATTTGAAAAGAAATCTATTTTTTGAATTTAAAGCAAAATGTAAAGGATTAGAGTCGTTCCTCCTTCGTGTACACTTATTTTGGTTCCTATTAACGGAGAGGTTTTGTATGGCTCTACCTAGGGTGACAACGCTATGTTTCACTATATGTATGGTTTCATCTAACAAGAATTTAATCATATGTATGTCGGTATCTAGTTCACAGCTTTCATTTGAAAAGAAATCTATTTTTTGAATTTAAAGCAAAATGTAAAGGATTAGAGTCGTTCCTCCTTCGTGTACACTTATTTTGGTTCCTATTAACGGATAGAGGTTTTGTATGGCTCTACCTAGGGTGACAACGCTATGTTTCACTATATGTATGGTTTCAACTCTAACAGGGAAAGGTACTCAAATTTTCCTTGTTGTCGGTGCCCCATTGGGTTGACGAGCCCTCAATCCTCACCCATTATATGCTTAAACGGATTGAGTTCAATTTGAGGGGATTCACTTCCTTACACACATACGATGAATAAATCCCTACGAAGGTATAAAGTATGTGTACCCCAGAGGTTATTTGCTAAGGTTCATATGAAGAATAAATTATTACGAGAGCAAAGCGTCTACCCCTACTAATTTGGGACGAAGCTCGGATATAGAGCTTATGCCATGAAAATGCACGTGAGGTGTGTGAGGAGGAACTTACAAACCTTTGACAAAAACAACAATGATATAATCATCTTCGAAAAAGAGAAAATCAATGAAATTGCAACCATGAAGTCAAACATCAGTACAACTATTTACATAAAAAAAACAATAAATTAACCAATTTTCCACAAAAAGGATCATTAACCAATTATGGACTCAAATCCACAATTTCCACCGCCATTAAAACATATAAGCGATTACGGCCCGACTCTCTAAAAAATAGTCCCTTGCAGAGTCGCCAAGCTATCGTAACGTCTTTTTTAATTAATGAATAGGTTTTCGATGAAAGCCCTAAATTATGACTTATTTGAAATTTTTTTTTGAATTTTTGTGTTTATTTTAATTAAATTGATTTGGAGTCTCTATAAACCTTTGGGTTAGGTAGGTCGAACACCTAAAAATATTTTTTAAATAATTATATGAAAAATCATTTTTAAGACAAAAAAACTGGCCTGCGCTTACCAAAGAATAATTTTAAGCATTCAGGAGTCTATTACGCATGGGGAAGGGTAAGCATGCCCACAACGACCAAGAATTCGTACTTAATCACTTGTATATTGTCATGATGGAAATTAAAAAATTCGAATCAATATTTTAAGCGTTGTCCTTTTATTGAACATTGAATAATTTTTCCAAATTAATTATTTGAATAAGTCATGGAATTTGCTCATATTCCAATGGGACGGTTATCCCATTTATTTCTCATTTATACGGGAAATGTCCCCCTCCCCAATGTTATCAAAAAAACACAAATTGAATATAAATTGAATATTAATAGTAGCATAAAGTAACTTACTATTTAAGGAAACATGCATTGCATCATTTGAATTAAAAAATGAATTAATTATCTTTTTTTATAAAAAAAATAAACTTGACTTATTTTAAGCTCACTTTGTGTTCGAATGTCGTATCATATCACACTACTTCGTTCAAGTAGTATTTTTCATGCACATTCTACGATAGAGTGTTCTTGAAAACATTCGAATAAAATATTTAAAAAGAAAATTAACATCAAGTACAAGAGATATAAAATATTGATAATTGGGCATTTTATAAAATAAATAAATAAATAAGATATAATAAAATAAAATAAAAATTAGTGATATATATATGCAAGGGTTAAGGAATATTAAGTAAAAAAATAAACATACATAAATGAATAATACGATGTGATATATACAAACAAAAAGACCAAATAATAATAGATAATGATAATAAACATACATAAACATATTTATATGGTAAAAATAAAAGTAACAATGACCAAACTATATGAGGGTTAAATTAGAAGAGAAACAAAACAGTAAGTATGAAATATATAATATACCCATGAAATCTCACATTTAAAAGTGAAAACAATGACTAAAATAAATACATAGAAAAGCTAAAGGGTCCTAAAATAGAAATAAAGTGTTTTCTATCATGTAATAGTAATAAGGACCAAAATTGCATAATCATAAATTATCCACAAGGAGCAAATATTTAATCAAAACAAATTCAAGAGTAAGAATTGACTAAATTGAAATAAACGTAAAAACATGACACCAGAATAAAATAATAAAATAAATGAGGAAATGGTGGCTAAATTAAAATAAATGCAAACAGGGTGTCAGGAATAAAATAAAACATAGCAAGGACCGAAATATAAACAAACAAACCTAGCATATCAAAATTAAAATTAAATAAAATGTAATTAAGTGACCAAAATAAAATAAAACGTGAATTACATGTTAATTTCGAATGCAATAAATAAAAATAGAAATAGAGACCAAAATAAAATAAAAATAGCAAGCAATAATGACTGAAATAGTGACCTAAATAAATAATAATAAAAATCAGCAGAACAATTCGAAAAAAAAAAACAAAACTGACCAAAATAAAACAAACAAAACATGTAGCTTAAATCAAAACAAATAAATAAAAGATGAAATTAGTGACCTAAATGTAAAAACATGGCAAAGATATGGGACTTAAAGGAAATTAACCCTTAAAGTAGAGCCAAAACGTAAAATCACCAAAAATTAGGGGACCCCAACATGATTATCCCAAAAGTTTTAATATTACCCTTTTTTTACTCTCTTTCTCTCTTCCTCTCACGTAGCCAGCCCCTCACAAACCCAAGGCTCTTTTCACCGGCCAAACGCATGCCACCAAAACTGATGGTCCTCAAATGCCCCAACCAATGGTGAATCAACCAGCGAAACCAAGTCCGACACAAAAAGAACTGAACCCCCCTTTTTTACCTCCTTCTATCTTCGACTGAAACACAAATGCCCTATATGGGCATCGTTTGCCCCTCCGACCATCGTCCATAGTGGTCGGGATGCTAAACTGGCCCAAACAAACACCCCAAAATAAAATTCTTCATCTATTCTAAACCTTAAAAACAAGCATAAGCTAGAACAACTTCCCCTTCGCCGGTGACGTAGAACTACAACAAAGCATAGATAAGAAAAACTCACTTCCTCTATTGTTGCTTTCGATTCAAAAAAGAAAAAGAAAAAAGGACCCCGAAAATGCACCAAAAAAACCTTAAAAATGTTTCTTTGTTGTATTAATTTTTGAGAGAAAAATTGAGGTTCCCAAAAAGTCTCTACAATATGTTTTTTTGTTGGGTTTTATAACCCATTACATGTGTAAAAATAAAGAAAAACAATTGTTGATGATGTTGTTTTTGTGTTGTTACTGATGGAGCTAGCGTGGAGTGTTGGAGATAGCGACATGGGTAGCATGGTGCAACAACAGCAGTATGGGATGGTGTAGCAGAACATGAGCAGGTATGACTGTCGTGGCAGAGCACATAAAAAATGGTGACTACAAAATATTGTAATGACAATACCTTTAATCAATAAAACTGGTAAAGAAAACATATCATTACAATAATCTTATGATTGGTGCAACAGCAGCAGTATGGGATGGTGTAGCAGGGCATGAGTGTTGTAGCAGGTATGGCTGTCGTGGTAGAGCACATAAACAATGGTGACTACAAAATATTGTAATGACAATACCTTTATTCAATAAAACTGGTAAAGAAAATATATCATTACAATAATCTTATGATTGGTCTTTAGATATACTCTAACAATCTTCCACTACAATTAACACTAATCACTCATATATCTAATATCGAGTGGCTCAGTGTGATGATCATGCTTATGATTGGTCTTTAGATATACTCTGCATATTTCCACCTCTCATCGATCTATGATCTTCCGAATGAGATGGAAGAGCATAAGAATATGTTTGGGTTGTTGATGAGATATGGGTTCCTTCGCTTATGCAATTTCTCCAATGTTGTTACAACAGAGTTGTATAACATCTGACATGATAAGAACAAGACCTAGTTTAGATATGAACTTCGTGATCCAAACAACATCTTTTGCTACTTCACTAGTTGTAACGTATTCAACATCTATTGTAGAATCAGCTATTGTGTCTTGCTTCAAACTTTTCCAACTCACAGTACCTCCATTAAGACAAAACATAAAACCTGATTACGATCTTGAGTCGTTCTTAACAATTAGGAAGCTAGCATCTGTGTAACATTTTACACTAAGCTCTTCTTCACCTCCATATACAAAAAAATTATATTTAGCTCTTCTTAAGTATATTTTTAACTGCAACCTAGTGACCTTTACCAAGATTTACTTGATGTCGACTTGTCATGCTTAAAGCAAATGATACGTCTAGACGAGTACATATCATGGTATACATGATAGAACCAATAGTTAAAGAATATGGAATGTTATTAATCTGTTCTCTCTCTTGTGGAGTTGAAGGACACATTTCTTTCGAGAGTGATATGCCATGTCTCATCGGTAGAAATACTTTCTTGGATTATTTCATACTAAACCATTTTAGTAATTTATATATGTATTAATTTGACTCATACCTGGGAGTCTTCTTGGTCTATGTTTATAGATATTAACTCCTAAGATATATATTGCCTCACCCAAATCTTTCATAGAAAAATAACTACTTAACCAAGTCTTAATAGACTGTAAAGTAGCTATATCATTTCTTATGATGAGTATGTCATCTATATACAATATTAAGAATTAAACAATGCTCCCATTAGACTTCTTATAAACATAAGGCTCATGTTCACTTTTTATAAAACCAAATTCTTTGATTGCATCATTAAAACGAAGATTTCAGCTTCGATAAGCTTGCTCGAGTCTATAAATAGACCTCTGTAGCTTACAAACATTTTCAACATTTTCTAGAGATAAAAAACCTTCTGGTTATGTTATATACACATCATCTTCAAGTTTTCCATTAAGAAAAGAGTTTTTGACATCCATTTGCAAGATTTCATAATCATGGAATACATTTATTCAAGTACATGTCCTTAGAAAGTACTTAGAAGATTACTATGACTCATCGTTAATCGAACCATGTCTAAAAGTATTCGATTCCTCGTCTCATAAACTCCATTCCACCGTGGTGTACTAGGTGGTGTAACCTATAAGACAATACCACACTCTTTCAGCAGTTCATCGAACTCTATGCTCAAATATTCTCCACCTTGATCCGATCGTAGTGTCTTAATACTCTTACCTAATTGGTTATGTATATCATTTTTCAACTCCTTGAACTTTTCAAGGCTTCAGGTTTATGATATATAAGGTAAATATACCTATACCGACTAAATTATAATATCCAAAATTTTGGTTAGTGAACAAAATAATTTTTTTTTATGTTTAGTGGATAAAGTATAAAATTAGAAAATGTTTAGGGACCAAAGTAGTATTTTTTCCAAAAATAAATTTAATACCATAAATAAATATTTTACCACCAAGAATTATGTTTTCCTGTCACTCATATTTTTTGTACAGAGTTTGTATTAAAAACTATAAAGCGATAGTCTGGGAAAATTCAGATAATCGAATCAAATTGGATTCTAGAGATATTTTGAAGGATGATAGAGGAAGGTTAATAATATCAGTTACATATTTTTAATTAGTAGAATCTAACATGGATCATTAGATTTAAGTTGATTGTCCATGTTAAATCAGGATCGTTAGACGAAAAATGGGAAGATTATAATTTTGGAAAAGTACAAGGACAAAGTTGGAAGATATCAAAGTGTTGGTTCATTTTTTACCATGGAATGAATAAAATGGACATGTGTCATGTTTATTTATATGATATTTTAAGGGTAAATTGGTCATTTGGCTTTAAATGATTTTTAATTCATTTTAGCTTATTAAATGACAAATGGCCTTAAATAAAAGAATATAAAAATCATGAAATTTCAATACTTTCTTTCCAATTCTCCTTGCTTCCATGAGCTCTCCATAAGGTAAGGGACACTTTTCTTTTTGATTTTTAAGCTAATTTAGTTGGATTTTGGATGAAAGCATGAAATAGAAAATTTTTCCCACAAAGATTCTCTATCATTTGATAGCATTTGTTCATGCTTTCCATTCTTGAAATATTGAATTTTTGAACTACCATGTTGCTATTTAAAATTGAACTTGATTTTAATGTTAAAATATTAGATTTATTTTATGCTATTAAATATTTTTCATGACTGATGTTAAATTTGATGATTTTAAATGAAAAAAAACTAACCAATTTTCGAATAAGAAATGTTTTTAAATGTTTGATGTGACATCTATTTATTGTATTCAATGATGGATAAGAGAAAGGGGTGTTACATTTAATGGTATCAAAGTTGCAAGTGTAGCTGATTCCAGGCCTAAATCGAGTCTGTTTTGAGTTGAAAAGTGTATACATGCCACTAGGATGTCATTGTTACTGATCTGGTGTGTATATGATTAATTGATGCCACCTCTTACTCATAGAAATTGATATGTATTTGAAATAGATGTTTGAATTAGAGGATTTGAGATGAGTGACTGAATATGAGGTATGAAAATAAACGATTAGTGGAAGTAATGAAGTTAATTACAATCCTCATGTTCAATTTGATATAGGTAGTGCACTGACATAATAGGAGTGCCAGTGCAAGATTAAAGAGATGAGAAATTTCGTTAAAACTTATCACAAGAGATATAGTGGAAACTAACCTTTTTAGTTTAGAGCGTGACGGTGAGTCCTATTGGTAAAGATTGCCCGATAAAGATTTAAGGGAGCTTCTACTAAATCTGATAGAATTGCCCTTTGAATAAATAAAGGTAATTATGGGTATGGTTTGGTTACTCTCCTACCATATTTCAATGAAATATCGCTTAAAGTTATGAATTCAGAAAGATTCGAAAGTTTATGAGATAATAATGGTCGGTAAAAGGGTGAATCCATTATCTAATGTGATTTTAGCAATAACTGCTAAAAAATTATTGCTACGAGGATGACAAGTTTCTTGATTAATGTAGTTTATACTCAAGCTTAAGAAGTTAAGTTGAAAGATATTCCGACGGTTTAATAGTATCTAAAATATATTCTAGATGAATTACTGTATTACATCCAGATCAAGAGTATCTAAATAGAATTGCTACCAGGTATTGCACCTATATTTATGACCTCGTATAGAATGGCTTTGACTAAGCTTAGGGAATTAAAGGTATAATTACAATAATTGTTAGATCAGGTTTTTATAAGACTAAACATATCATCTTAGGGAGCACATATATTATTTATGGAAAAGAAAGATAGGCCTATGTGATTATGTATATATTATCATCAATTAAATGAAGTGATAGTGAAGAATAAGTATAATCTTCCAAGGAATGATAAACTTTTTGATTAGTTAAAAGGAACATCATTGTTTTCTAAGAATGATCTTCTATTTGGATATCATAAGTTAGAGATCAAAGAATAATATATTCCTAAGATTGTTTACAGGACTTGATACGGACATTATGAATTCATAGTCATACCGTTCGAATTAACGAACACTCTTGCAATATTTATGGATATAGTGAATTGAGTATTTTAGCCATACTTGGATCAAACTATCGTAGTATGTATTGATGATATTCTGGTCATTTTAAGACTAAGGAAGAACATAATGCACATCTTCCTATTGTTTTTCAGACTCTTGGCGAGAAAAAAGTTATATGTTAAGAGGTTAAAGTGTGAATTTTGGTTGTCTAAAGTTTCTTTTATTGGTCATGTAATTTCAGTAAAGGGGATAAGAGTAGATCCCAAGAATGTACATGTCACACCTTAATCCGAAATGACATAAATTCGACCGATTATAATGCTACACAAGACCACTAGAGTGGCTAAACTAAAATTTTTATTTAAATACATTTGTAAATCATAATTTAAAAGCCATTTCAAATAAAACAAATCAACAAAAATTAAATTAGGTATACATCGGGAGCTCCCAAAATGGGTATATCAAAATAGTACAATCGAGTACATAAAATAGAGTTACGACTCAATTTATAAAAAGGTCTATGAATAATACATGCCCTCTAAAGAAATAACTCAAGACATACTATACTACTCAAACTGTCTGGAACATCTGTTGTGCGATAGGCTCCGTGAATGCTCTTCCTAAAGACCTTCACATAAAATAATTCCAAACGCTGAGTTCATTAGCTCAGTGTCACACTTACAATTAAACCATATTAAAAGTATGCATTAAATGCTCATGCTAGCGAGTGCAATAAGGAAAAATAGTATACTTGTATACTTCACACTACTCTATGGTAGAAATCATGGTATGGTAGGAGGGTTACACATATTGGGAAGCACACCCATCTAACATCAGGCACAACACCCCAACTAACCCACCCCTCGCGGGTGTTCGGGCCTCGCACCCTAATTAGTCTCGAAGTGCCTCACGTACTTGCCTAAGTATATACATAAATTCTATACTTATCAGTTATCTTCATCTACTAGAGTAACTCAAGTGTCCTAGTTGTTTTTCCTAACGTCAACCAAGGTTAGTTTTATGTCTTCCTAATTGATATTGTTTCTAATTGTGATTGCACATTACCAATAGTTCCCACTTGTAGTTTTATTTGAAGGTGTATTAGTAACCTTGGGTCTCTCAGTATTACTTCTAATTCACTAGGGGTTTTTTCCCAAAATTGTATGATGGTATCGATACTCGTCTTTGGGTATTGATACTAAAGGGTTAATTCAATATGAGAATAGGTAGGTAGTATTAATATTATTGGACCAATATTAATACTCACGAGTTAGGGTATCGATACTTGATAGAGTATCAGTACCAAATTTTGCTTCAATATTTCAAAAAATGCCTCGACATTGATACTCATATGGGGAGTATCGATACTATACCCATTGCATCATTACTCCAATGAGTACTAATACCAAAATGGTATACTTAAATTTACTAGGTTTTCTCGGCATTGATACTACCCTACGTGTATCAAAACCAAGCCATAAGTATCGATACTCCTTGAGGAAGTATCAATACTACTCTTCCTAAACTCTCTTATTTTCAAGCCATCTGAAGAATAATTTTGGTATTGTTGTTGTATTATCGATACTTGAACCTATAAATACCCTATTTGGGCACAAAAAATGACTCCCAAAACCACCCTAAAGTCCTACTAAGGTCCCCAAATCATTCTTAGAGTTTTATGTAAGCAATAGAGGATTATAATAGGTCTTTAAGCATGCTAAAAACACAAACTATTTGAATCTACCATGAATGCTCATATATGCTTCACAAACTCAAGACTTCTAGCTAGATGCATTCTAATGACATACAAACGATATGAAAGAGTTTTGAATGTGTTACCTTAGTTTCATCGTTGTTGAAAGTTCTTTCAAAGCAACCAATGATCAATTTTTCATTTGTTGAAAGTTCTTTCAAAGCAACCAATGGTTAATTTTTCATTCTCTTTAGCCTTGGATCCTTCTTCCACTTGTTTCATTAATCAAAGGCAAGATAAATGACTTACTAACTCATCTTGGAGCTTGTTTTAAAGTTAAAGACACTTCATAACCCTTAAATCCACTAAAAATAAGCTGAAATGTTTGGTCTCTTAAACCCCTTACTAAAACTCATTTTTAACTACCATGGCTCAAAATATATGTTTAGGGGGCTTGAATATAAGCTCTAGTGATAGAGTTGATAACTCTTACCCTTGAAAATCTGGACAAGGCTTGGAGAACTACAAAGTTTTGATTTTTTATTATCTTCTATGAAGAGGAAAGAAAATATGAAGGAAAAGAATGAGACAAAGTTGATGAAGACAAAGAGGGAGGGTGCTTCAGCTGATTACATCACCCTTTGTAAAAGATATTCAAATTTTGTTTTAAACATTGGTTCAATTTATCTTTTAATACTTCATCTTTCATCCTAAGATTAAAATGTCCTTTTTAATACCAATTGGGCCCCAAACCAAGCCCAATTGATACTCCGAATGAGTTTAGCTCTCTCACAATTTTCTTGGGCTCAACTAGAAAATCTCGGTTTAATAACCTGAGATTTAGGGAGTTACATTATTAACTATTATTGAAAGAAAAACTTTAAAGAATGTTTCTGAGGTTCAGAGTCTCTTAGGACTTGTTGGTCATTATTAAAGTCTCATAAAGAATTTCTCGATGATTGCTTCCCCACTTATCAAGTTATTGAGAAAATATGTTCCATTTAATCATAATAATAAGAGTCAAGAAAGTTTCAAGATGCTAAAGAGAAATATTAATGGAAATCCTAGTGTTAGAGCATCCAGAATCTGGAAAATATTATATGATTTATAGTGACACGTCTCATAATGGTTTGGGATGCATATTGATGTAAGGAAAAAAAAGTCGTAGCTTACGCTACGAGGTAACTTAAGACATTTGAGATGAATTATCCTACTCATTATTTGGAATTCGCAACAGTCGTATTTGCTCTAAAAAATAGCAGCATTACCAATATGGAGAATAATGCTATGTCTACATCAATAAAAAATTCTAAAGTATCTGTTGACATAAAAGAATTTGAATTTAAGACAAAGAAGATGGTTCAAAATTTTTTAGGACTATAATTTAGTCATAGACCTATCATCCAGGGAAGGCTAATGTGGTAGTCGATGCATTAAAATCAAATACATTTTCAACTTTGAAAGTCTATGATACGCGATTACCTTTAAAGGATGATGGTGTTTTAATTGTTGAGTTGATATTAAAGTCAAACCTATTACATTGAATAAAGAATCTTCCAACAAAGAATGAAACGTTTATGTCAAGATCGAACAAGTGGAAAAAGGTGAAACTAAAGACTTTGAAATTATGTCTGATGGATACTTATACTATCGAGGAAAAGTATATATTCTAAATGATGAGGAATTGAAGAAATAACTTCTCTCTGAGGTGCATTGTAGTCCTTTAACAATGCATCTAGAAAAAAATAAGATGTATCATGACTTAAAAAACGATATTTGTAGCCAAGCTTGAAAAAGAGTTGTAACTGAATTTGTTTCTTAGATGTCTGACATGTCAGCAAGTGAAAGTGGAACATCAAATGCCCTTGGAATTATTGCAATCAATTTTCATTCCTCAATGGAAATGAGAAAGAGTTACCATGAATTTTGTCTCAAGATTACCTTTGACACCTATCAAAAAAAGATTCAATCTGGGTGATCGTGGATAGATTGACCAATTCAGTGAGTTTCATTTTGTTTCAAACTGGTTACTCTATATATAAGTATGATGAATGGTATATTAAGGAAATTATTCAATTACATAAAGTGCCTATTTCAATAGTATCTGACATAGATCTAAGGTTCACTTCAAGATTTTGGAAAACATTTTAATGGAATATGTGATTAGATTTAAAGGTTTATGAGAAAAGTATTTTCCTTCAGCTGAGTTTTTTTTATAAAAATAGCTATCAGGATCCTTATGAAGCCTTACATGGAAGAAAATATTGAATGCCTTTGAATTGGTACGAAATCAAAGCCCGAGACATAGTTGGCCCTGATTTAATCAAGGAAGTTAAAGATAAGGTAAAGATTATTCAAGATAATCTTAAGATTGTTGTTGATCAACAAAAGTCGTACTTTGACTTGAAAAGAAAAGAGATAGAGAATCAAGTTGATGATAAGTTATTTCTCAAAGTATATGTGGAAAAGGTACTACGCTTTAGGTGAAAAAGAAAATTTGAGCCCGAGATTCATTGGCCATATAAAGTTTTAATAAGAGTTGGTTTAGTGGAATATCAATTATAGTTATCTCCATTTCATGTATTGATGCTTCAAAGATATAATTTAGATTTTTTTCTCAAGTTATTAAACCGAAGGAAATTGAGATTCAAGCAAATTTGACATACTAAAAAGAAATTGTAGAGATATTAGAGTAAGAAGTCAAAGAACTAAGGAATTAAGCGATATTGCTTGTTAAGGTTCTTTGGAGAAATCATAAAGTTGAAAAAGCTACGTGGGAAATAGAGGAACATATGAGAAAATAGAATCTCCATCTATTTGAATCAAGTACGTATTGAAAAATCTAGGGATGAATTTTCTTAAGGGGAGAATTGTAATACCCTAAAATTTGGGAAAAGTTTAAAATCCAAAGTTGTAATTTTCCTAAAGTAATTTCATCCCATAAATGAATAGTTTACCCCCAATAATGAGTTTTTCGTGTTGCTCAGTTTTTTCGTACGAACTTTGTATTAAAATCTATAAAGCGATAAACTGTGGAAAAAATTTAGATAATCAAATCAAATCAGATTTTAGATATATTTTAAGGATAATAAAGAAACGTTAATAATGTCATTTCAATATTTTAAATTATTATAATTTAACATGGATCATTATATTTAAGTTGATTTTCCATATTAACTTTGGATTGTTGGATGAAAAATGGCAAGATTGTGATTTTGGAAAAGTACAAGGGAAAAGTTTGAAGATATCAAAGTGTTGGTTCATTTTTTTTACCATATAATGAATAAAATGGACACGTGTCATGGTTATTACATTATATTTTAAGGTAAATTGGTCATTTGGCTTTAAATGAATTTGTAATTCATTTTAGCTTATTGAATGACAAATAACTTAAATTATAGAATAGAAAAATAATGAAATTTAAATATTTTATTTCCAATTCTTCTTGCTTATGTGACCAATCCATAAGGTAAAGGAAACTTTCCTTTTTGATTTTCAAGCTAAATTAGTTGGATTTTGGATAAAATGATGAAATAGAAAAAAAAACTTCTAGATGAGATTCTCTATCATTTGGTACCATTTGTTCATGCTTTCCATGCTTGAAACCTTGAATTTTGAATTGGGTGATGAAGGGAAAATTAGGTTTTGATGTTTTAAGGTTGGATTATGATGTTGTTGATGTTGTTGATTCATTTCCATGCTTGTATGATGGTTGAAAACAACTAGAAATGAATAAATAAAGATTTGTCTTTTTAGGGTTTTATAGAAAATTAAAGTTTGAATTTAATTGATATGGGATTGATTGTAATTGTTTGGAAATGATATTTAGAAGTTGAGTTCATGCTTGAATCAAGTTGGAAAACAAGTCGAAAGTGACCTTTAGCATTCGACCTAAAGGAAAATATTAAGGAAAAATTTATGCAAGGGTTAGAAATAATGAATGAATGATTTTACAAGTTTTAGAATGTTATTTAGACCAATTTGGAAGTTAGTAAAGTATTGAGGACCAAATTTCATATTATAGAATTTGTATGATTAAAATGGAAATTGATTAGAAGTTGATGTGTAATGTTTAAATAAATTGTTGAGATGCTTGAATATGTTATTAGATGCTTTAATTTAAAGTTAAATAGAAAGGGACCATTTTTAATAAATTGGAAATGTTGGGATGAATTCTAAAAGAAATCATTTTAATGGTTAGATTGTAAAATTTGAAAGGATTATGTAAGCTTTTGTTGATATGAATATTGGGAGGATTGAGTTTGTGTTTTAAAGTATTGTGGTTAGGATTGATTTTATGAAATAGAATTAGTATCGAATAAGTATAAAAAGAATTTTTAGGAATTTATTTCTATTGTGCACCTATGTTAGTAAGGTACTAACATGTATTGTGAAATGTATATGTTTCATAAATGATATTTGTATAGATAGTGATCGAAATTGAGAACAAAGCAAGCTAAAAGCTAAAGAAAAAGGGAAAATGTGATAATTATATAGTTCAATAAAGTGTGAAAGGTAAGTATACCAGGTGAGTGCATTCTTACCTATTATATATGTGATATAAAGAAGACTTGTGATGATTCAACCTCGAATGATTTACAAAGAAAAGTTTTTAAATCTTATTTTAACTTATTTTTATATTATTTTTACCAAAATGGAATTCAAATGATTTTGGGTATGATTTTTCCTAATACATTTTATATGATGCTTTTACTAAATAATTTATGGATGATTTCGGGTATGAACTACCCTGTGCACTTTTATGTGATATTTTGATATATTAGTATCCATGGATGCTTCTGATAAATGAAAGATACTTGAATTGATATAAAACTCATTATATGTGCATTGAGAGTTATTGGTACAATTGGGATGCCATGAGGTGGAGTTTTATCAATCGATTATGTATAGGTACATTCGTGTACATCATAGTTACATGATACATTTTATGGCATGTATTTGATATGTATATGATGTCAGTGCGATGTATTCCTGATCATATGTATAATGTTGTTGTGTTTTACAATACATGTACACCCACAGGGCACCTACGGTGTAAATTATTAACAGAACACTATGCATATATAGGACACTCGTATATGACTCACATACCATACATTCTCATTTATTATACACTGGGTTACGGTTTACAATGAAAAAAATGATCAATAGGATTTATAATAAAGTCTTCATTGAGAGCTTTGGTCAGACATTAAATGCCTTATATGTGAAAAGTTGTTTTAAAGACTATTTTTACATGAAATGTACTTTAATAAGTCAATTTTATATATTCATATTTTTTATGATAAATTACAATACTTTAATTAATTGTGATATTTTTATTATATATTGAAATGCCTTATTTCAGTTAATATATGCCTCACTAAGTAAATACTTAGTGTGTGATGATTTTCACGTGTAGGAAAAAGGAGATCGAGTGGAGTACGAAGCTTACCTTGGCATCACTCATCAAGGACTACTTACTGCTATTCATAATGACATCATATTGTTGATTTGGTCTTCTAGTTGGCATGTATACATTTATAAGTGTTAGTAATACTTTTATATGACTAGATATAATTAGGTTAGAAATGATATAATATGTCTATGAATTTTAAATGGTTTATAATAGTTTGTATGTGGGAATCTAGCAAGTAAAAATGGTTATGAACAAGAATTTTTTTTGTTTTATATTCTGGTAAAGTTATCTTTTAGTAGCATAAAGATAAATTTCTATTTAGGTGATTTTTAGGTGGTTTCACTTAGAATATGATACACTATTGAACTGCCATGTTGCTGCCTAAAATTGAACTTGATTTGAATGTTAAAATATTAGATTTTGATTTTATGTGATTAAATATTTTTCATGACTGATGTTAAATTAGATGATTTTAAAAGAAATAAAATTTTATCGATTTTCGAATAAGAAAGGTTTTAAATTTTTGATCTAACATCTATGTCATGTATTCAATGATGGAAACATGAAAGAGGTGTTACATAAGTTATCAATGAATGTAATGAAGCATTGGAAACCACCTCTGGCTATCACAATGTATTAATTCTAATAAATCATTTGCTTTCTTACCTTTACTATTAAAAGGAACCTTAGTCTTTTTTCCCCAACAAGCAAGATTCAAACACATCAAATTGTTTGAAGACAAAAGAATCTAAGAATCCATGTTTATGGAGTTTTGATATGCATTTCTCACTTATATGGCCAAAATAACAATATCAAAGATAAGTTTGATTTGAGTCATTTGTTTTTAATCTTTTTTATTTATGTTATAAATGATATTATCTTGATCTAAAATATAAAGACAATTAACAAATTGTGTCTATCCATAAAAAAAATTATTGAGATACAAAATATGACAATTATTCTTGAAAAATATATGAAAATCAATCTTGTCCAAATAAGAAATAGAAATAACATTTTTAGTCAAACTCAGCGAAATAGCAATTATCTCAATTTAAAACAAGTCCGCTAGGCAAAGATAAAACATATGTCCCTATAGCTAATGCAATAACTCTGGCTCTATTCCCACTCGTAGGTCAACGTCTCCCTTAGCCAGATTCCTTCTCTTTTGTAGGCCCTGCACAGAAGTACAAATATGGGAATCACAACTAGTATCTAATAAAAAAAGTAGATGTTGGTAAATTAATAAAAAATGTAAATACCTGGAACGAAAGTTCCGTTTGCCTTTTCATTTTTGACCTCTTCAAGGTAAACATGATAGTTTCTTTTCTAGTTTCTGGTCTTGTTGTAGTGGAAACATTTTTCTCCCTTTCTTACTCCCCCTTTAGGCTTCAATGTATCATTTCATTTGGGGTTGGCCTTGCCATTACCCTTAGGCTTTTCTATTGCTTTGTTATTTCCCTTTCCTTTTTCCTTACAGACCATCAGACTGGGATTAGGTCCAACCTTTTCATGTTACTTTCAGTAGTTTGTAACATGTCAAATAATTGGGGCAAAGTCTTCTTAATTTCATTAATATTGAAATTAAGGACATATTGATTAAAGCTATCTGAAAATGATTCCATGATGATATCAATAGCCAATTCATCTTTGAAAGGAAATCATAACTTATGAAACATTTGGATATAGCTTATTCATCATTGACATATTCCTTTAATTCATATTTAAGAATAATTCTCAAATTACAGAAATAGTCAAGAAAATTCAAGCCATTGAGCTTATCATTCTCAAGGATTTATCGCAATGATATTATGTTGTTTGTTGTTAAATATAAAACAATGGAAATAAATTTTGTGAGTATATCTACCGAGTTTAAAATTTATAAATTGGTCTTTATTAATAAAGTACTCTCACTATTTTATTCAAAATTAAAAACCCTTATGTTTTAATTTCGGGAAAACTTCTAAAAAAAATTCTAGTGATTGAGGATCCATATTTCACTTTTTCCTTTGTTTTCTTTGACTTTTCTCTTAGGATAATGGTTATTTAGGTAAGCAACACCTTACTAACAACATGTTATGTAATTCCTCCATTTGGTGAACACTCTTGTTCAAATCATCTTAAGATTTATCCAAATAACCAACCTCTATGTTTCTAATCCTATTAGAATAACTGAGCTAAGTTATTACTAATATTTCAACTAGTGAACATCACTTGCTTATTCTTCGTGTTTAACCAAGATAGACTGATGTGTCATTGCTTTGGCAAAACCCACATAATATCGATCGAAGTCTTAACGAGGGTGAATATTGGATGGTTAGATTAATTTTTATTTTATAGGGATTTTTCATAGTGATCTCGTCGTTTAACTCATTATTGATCATATTTATATTAGCCCCTTATTGATATCATCAATTTATTAGCGTGTTATCATATTGTTCATTGCATCACATACATGATAGATATAAAGAAGTGAATAAAATGAAATGGTTATAATCCAAAAGAAAACTAAGGTGGCCCCATCCCAAGCTAATGGGAGAACCAAAATTCTAAAGATAAATACAACTTCTCAAGCATCTTCTCGCTTTAGTTTGTCCATCCTTCTTCTCCTTCGAATCTTCATAAGATTAAAACTTTAGAAATTCATTTTACATACAAGGGAGTAAGAAAAGAAAAGAACTACAAAAGAAATATAGAAAGGCATGACATGTAGGCCATATTTAAAAAATTATAACCATAGTAAATATTGGGTTATAACCATTCTTTCAAACACCGTGCATATCAAATATAATACACTTGTTTTAACAGATTTATTAAAAATTACTGATATGATCCTACAACCTTTGTTGCCTACGTAGGGGTCATGGGGCAAAGCCCCATGTGGGGTCTAGGTGCAGAGCCCTTAGCGGGGTTAAGGGATATAGCCCCTTGCAGGGGTCCAACACTCATTGTTACTATGGAAAAACAAACCGATTTGATAACATTTATCAATAAAGTCATGTTTTTGGGATTTTTTATTGCGGAGGTTTTTCCCACTAGAATAACCATTGTTCCTCTACCGAATACGATTTGTTATCGTAACCCCATACATATCAAGTTAAAAATTAACATACAAATATTTGACAAGCATCGCTTTTGCCAAATAAAAATAATTCCTAATTCTAAAATAAATAAGTAAATAAATAAAGTGTTATAGAAATTATCAAATAAATAAATAAAGTATTATAGAGAAGTATGGTAGATCCACAAAGACTAAGGAAGTTTGATAATTTTGTTTCTCGGATTGAATCAACTGCAAAAAAAGAGAGGGATTTTAAAATTAATGAAATTAAATAAATAATAATAAATAATGAAAAAAATAAATAATGAATAATTCAATAGAGATGATATAACCTTAGTTTTTTTCTTAGCCTCAATTTCAATCAATCATCGAAATAAAATTTTCCCTTCTTGATGCATGTCGATTACAGTCAATAGGGCCCAACCCCTACAACTAACTCTTCTATTTGGTCAACTGAAATTTCCATGTCTATCTCTAAAATCTGATCTTTCTTGCTCTAACAATGTCTATCGATGTTAGATCCAAAATAACTTTAAGTTTTGGAAAAGCCTGACTTCAGTTATAACGTATAATCGAGAATTAAACTCGATCTTGATGCCCCTTAACGAACCACCGCTAAATTTGTTCACAAGAAGTCGAATTACGACCAATTGATCTAACTTCCAAACTTCAAGAAAAACAGTCTTCAAATCAACGTGCACCTTTTGAGTTGAAGATGTGATAATTTTTAAGAGAATAGTCGATTGTCACTCTTAGTTTCCAAAGAATCAAAGAATAAAATTTGAAGGTATGAAGATCAAGAATCAATCCTTACAATTAGAATTGAATTTCACAAAAACCTTTGGCCAAGTGAAAGTTTAGAAACTATGGATTGGATCATGCTTAGGATCGTGGAAAGAAAATAAAGAAAGAAAAGTGGAGATGAACGAAAAGCAGAACTTCAATAATGAACTAAGGAAAAAATAAATTCCAATTTGTCTTTCAACTATTGAACATAACGGGTATTTATAACCTGAGAGTTTTAAGTAAAATAAAATAACTAATTCCTAAATAAAAGTTAATCATATAATCAAACTAAAAATCCTGCAAGATTTCTAAGTAAATAACTAATTCCTAAATAAAATAATAATAATAATAAAATAATCAAACTAAGATCCTCAATTTACAAGGTTTATCACAAAAGATAAAAATAAATATTTAATTCTTGTAATCCTGGTTGAATTCCGCTTCATCTTTTCGATAACATTGTCCCATGTAAATTCCAAATTCAATATTCAAAATAATTTCGCTCGTATTCTAGAAGATGATAATTGGACTGCCAAAATTTGTTGGTTTTTGGGATAATTAATCTAATGAGGCTCCTGTTCGAAATAAAATCAAAATAAAGATAAATCAAAAATATCCAAGTGATAAATGAGAGGTAAATAATAATAAAAATATGCAATATTAAACACTTATCAAATTTCCCCTCACTTATTCAATGATTGTCCTCATGTATACTTCAATTCCAATTTCAAGTACATGCATGGATTGATGAAGTTAGATAAGATAATCAATCAAAAGTAACAAGATAAACCAATAAACAACAATTAACCAAATGAATAAGAGGTATATATGTAGAGCTTTTGCTATTTGCTTGTGAGATGAAATAAAACCAAGTTTAATTTCCTAATGATAAGAGAATGGTAGAGTGCGAGTTACGCAGCTGAATATAATATCAATCATAGCAAAATAAGCACAAGCTCATAATTAAACAACACTGGCAATTATAACACAATGTTAAAAGCTTTCATCAAATCATTTCATCAACTGAAATTAATTATTCATGCATAACAAGATCAACTCAAGCTAATAAACTAGGATCATAACAAAACTAACAAGTCAACTAAATCAAGCAATAGTCATAAGCATTGAGTTATCCCATCAAACCAACATGAATAATCAAGGTGAAATTCTGACTTTACCCCTCACTTAAAATGTATTGCCTCAATATGAAATAAATAAAGGAAAAAAGAAGGATATAAAAACTTCCCATGTTGAATGTCGAGGCGAGGCTCAATTCAAGTCTTTGATTTCTGATTCGAATCATTGTGGTGGCCAGTGAAAGTGGGAATGGCGTTCAAACAGAGACAAAGGATGCGAATGAAACTCGTAACTTAATCAGAAGGGCGTGCAACCAAAAAGAAAGAAAAAGGTGAATGGGTGTTTTGGTGGGGCCTGGAGGTTGTGAAAATAAAATTATGTGGGGTTTCTTTTGGTTTAAAATCATGAGTTATATATGTAATATATAAAGCCAATGATTGGTCTTAAACGTACAAACAAAAAGGGGACAATGTCTGTGGAGAAACACGTGTGGGCCCTAGTAAGGGTTTAGCTAACGTGCACTTATTGAGTTAAGGAGATGTGCTAAACGACGCGTAAGATTGTTGTTTATTTGGGAGTAAAACGCATGTGGGTGGGTTCAATAAAATGAAATTGTGCGTTTCAAAATAAATGAGTGGAGGTTTGATTGTGCACGATAGATTTTCACAAAAAGTGACTAGATTTCTCTTTTGATTTGTTATAAAAATTCAGTTCCGTTCAAAAGATGTCAAAGTCGTAATTCTAACCGGTGTTTTGAAAATCGGACCGGTCGATTTAATCGAGAATCGATATGTGGTCCGATTCATTCTATATCGATTAAACTGCTATTAATGAACCGGAAAGAACCGTTGAACCGGCTGTGAACCGTTCGAACCGGACCGTGAACCGGTTGAAAATCGGTTCTGTTTTTTTTTCTAAAAAAAATTAAATCAATCTACGTCGTTTGTTAAACGAGCCGAGTCAAACTCAAAATCGTTAAAAGTAAGCTCAACTCGACTCAAAAACTCACGAGCTAAAAATTATCAAGTTCAACTCGAACTTGAAATATAATATTGAAACTTGAACTCAAAAAGGCTCGAACTCAAAAAAAAATTAGAAACTCAATTGAAACCTGAAATTCGAGCTCGATTGGAGTGAAATAATAGTTCGCTTTGTGCTCACCAAAAGGCTCCATGATTTTGAATGCCAAATTACCTCTATTATTTATAGAAGTCAGTTGGGATACTCTTCTATGTTTCTTAGCCATGTGGGATTGTTTTTTTTCTTCATATTTTTACTCTTTAGACTTTTGTGATGCTCTTCTATGTTTCTTAGCCGTGTGAGATTTTAAAAAAAATTAAACCAAACGACATCATTTGTTATGATTTTTTTAGCCCCAAATTTATTTTTTGATTATAGTTATATAATTATATCTATTATTTAATATGTTTTACCTTAAATATATGTAGTTGATTTGAATCATTTTGTTTCACTTGATTTTATGGTTTTTAACTTATATATGTTATAACTTGCTTTGAATATGACTTGTGATATAAAAAAAATTTATTAAATGTTTTTTATATTTTTATTTAATTTTTTAAATAATTAATTAATTATGACATTGTCCGGTTTTCCGACCGGTCTAACCGGTTCGACCGGTTGAACCAGTGAACCGGTAGCACGACTGGTTCGCTGACTGGTCCGGTTCTGAAAACCATGATTCTAAGCTCGATCAGATAAATACATGGGTACCTAAATTCAAAAATTGAAAAATAAGTAAGTAAATATCGATAAAAGAAAAGTAAAAATAAAATAAATGAAAATAGTAAAATGGGTTGCCTCTCTTTAGAGTGCTTTTGTTTAACGCCGTTGGTTTGATGACCTTGTTTAGATTACAGGTTCGTTGAGAATGATTTCTTAAATCATACAAGCTTGATGGTTCTCATAGAAAAGCTTCATCCACCGACCATCCACCTTGAAACAAGTTCTTGAATTTTAACTGCGCCACGTGGGAAGACTTGAGTTACGATAAAAGATCCTAGCCACCTTGTTCATAATTTTCCTGTAAAAAATTTCAGTTTATAATTTAAAAGTAACACATTTGGCCCAATAGAAAAAGATTTAAAAGAAATTCGTTGGTCATTAACTTTTTTTGTCTAATCCTGGTAGATCCGGACACTATCATAGGTATTTCTTCAAGTTCTTGAATATGAAGTTTTCGAGTTTCACTGACTGCATCCATCTCCATGTTGTATTCTTTAATCACCCACTAAGCTTTGTGTTCTAATTCAACAAGGAAATGACATGGTTTATCGAAGACTAAACAGTATAGGGACATGCCAATGAGACCTTTTTAAGCGATTTGATATGTCTGTAAAGCATCAGTTAAGTTCAAGCTCCAATATTTCCAGTTCGGCTTCACAATTTTATCAAGAATCGATTTGAACTTATAATTTCAAACTTTCGCTTGGCCATACGTCTGAGGATAGTAAAATGTGTTGATTCTTTGTTTAACTCCATAGTTCTTCATGAGTGCTTCAACGATTCGGTTAAAAAAATGCGTCCTACGATTACTGATTATCACCCTCGTGTGCCAAATATAGAAAATATAAAATCTTTTAGAAAATCGACAATGGTTTTAGCATCATTATTACGAGTAGCTCTAGATTCTACCCATCTAAACACATAATCAATAGCGAGAATAATGTAATAATTCCCAAAAGATGAAACGAAAGGTCATGCATAATCAATTCCCCATACATAAAAAATTTCACAAACATGGATTGGATTAAGGGGCATTTCATTTTTTAAGTTTAAATTATTTGCATGTTGACACTTTTCACATGATTTTAAAAAATTAAGTGTCAAGAAAAATAGTTGCCCAGAAAATTCCATATTTCAATACCTTATGTACGGTTCGTTTTGGACCAAAATGGTCTCTACAAGAATATGACTAACAAAAGTTAAGTATAGGATTTACCTCACTTTTTGCTACACATCTTCATATTACCTTATCGAAATAGTGTTTCCATCCCATATGTAGAACCGAGATTCACGTTTAATTCAACTTACTCGAAACGTGATAGATCTGAAGGTAATACTCTTGTGGCTAAGTAATTTACCATATCTGAATAACATGGGAGTACACCATATGCCAAATACAATTGTTCTTAGGGAATTCCTCTTTTATCAGTGCATCACATACTAAGATAGGTAATTGGCTAAGGTGATTAGTAACTAAATTCTCGTAGCCATTCTTATCTTTAATTTCTAGATTAAACTCTTAAAGGAATAAAATCCATCGAATTAAGTACATTTTCTCCTTATTCTTACTCAGCTTGTATTTCAAAGTTGTATGATAAGAAAAAACAATAATTTTAGTTCCCAAAAAGATAAGAGCAAAATTTTTCTAAAGAAAAATTATTAGAAGAAAGCTCTTTTTCTGTTTTCGAATAGTTTTGTTGAGACACGTCCAAAGTTTTAGATGCATAGGGGTAATCCTATGCTCCCATCACTTATGTCACACATGATTTTGAAGGGGATCCAAGTTAGGTGGTTGAACTATGGGTGCTGAAATCCTTAGTGTAGCCCCACTTGTCATAATATGTCTGATTCTAATTGAATAAAGAAATGTGAGAATGAGATCCCTTAGAACATGAAGAATTGGTGTAAAGACTATTTCAAATGAATGAGAGGACAGAGTTCCTAAGACAAAATAGATGCAAGGGACTTAAAGATGAAACATAACAAGAGCTTCCGACATTATGCACATCGATGGAGGGATGTTGCATCCCAAGTGCACCCACCATTGACTGAAAGAGAGTTCATCATCATGTTCACCCTCTATATACTAACCACAACCCCTAAGAACTTCTCCGACACCGTCGTATGCGGCGAGATAATTGAGAGAGTTGTCAAGAGAGACAAGATAGGGGACACTAATAGTATTAACTCTGAGAAAGCAGTTGAAATCAATATGGTATGATTTTATTGAACTAGACATGGGACCAAATCTCTTAAGGTGGCGTGAGACAATACTCTTAATGATCCAATTCTAATGACATATAAAGAGTTTCTCCCAACGCTGGTTGAGAAGAACCTTATGATTCTAGTCTAATCTAGGCTAAGAAAGCCCCCATATCCTGAACGCTACGATGTTAACGCCATATGTAGCTACCATATAGGAAGCTCAGGGGACACCCCTAATAATTGTAGGGAATTGAAGTGCAAGGTCCATAATTTAATTTGATTCAGGGGCATTGACCTTCAATGATTAATGGGGCATCCTAATGTGAATCAAAAGAAGGTAATTGCATCCACCATGAAGCTTTGTTTTCTTTCATGAAAAAATATGTCATTTTGTTTAAACTTTTTTTTTCTTCTTTCTTATTATGTTTAAAGTTTGTAAGTCACTTTACATTCAAGCATACTGAATAAAAGATGCTTTTGAGGTTATGAACAATGAAAAAATTCTAATCTTTAAATTCTTTGATTATCAACTGAATTAAATGCTCTCTTGATAATCAAAGTTATAGCCTCTTTGATAAGTGAAAAGATTGAATCCTCGTAAAACAAGGACCTTTGATCCTACTCTAGAGGATACACCCAAATATCATACCCTCTCTCTTATAGGGACCAAGATAACCTTATACTCCTATGAAGAGTCAAAGGGCTTGGTATTTAGGTATGTATATGAACAAAAAGAATGATGCATCTCTTGTGTATGATATTGCAAACATGATTAGTTATGCTTCTGTTAAGGACATTCAATGATGATCATAATATTCATAGATGGAATAGTGGAGTAGATGAATTTAATTTAGGTCAGTTGCCTGAGAATTGAACTCTAAGGATAAAATTTTTTGACTCTCAATGACACCCAAAATATAACAGGTTCTCCTCGATGAGCTTAAGAAGTTTAATCTGCATACCCAGTAAATTAATAAAGCATTATTATATGGTATATGTAATAAAGTTGAGCTATTCCACTTAATCAATTGGTTATAAAGGTAACTCGAAGCCTGAATTTATGAATAGGTTACATCCAAAATGTGACATTTGTGACGAGATGAATCCTTCAGCTACACATAAATAAGGTCAAATGAGACCAAAGTTAATTAAATACAAAAGAAATTATGCCTAGGGTATGAATTAATAAAATGTTTGGTAAAAATAGACTAAGGTAGTTAACAAACACTTGTTATAGTCAACTTCACACAAGCACTCAGAATTTTGTTTTTAGACCTATGTTTCTACGATGTCTTTGCTAAAGGAGCCTATAAAGCTTGAACAAATGGAACATTCCAAATAACTGAAACATCAACATTCTAAAAGTTCTAGCAATTAATTATACTAGTTGCGACATTTTGTCCACATCCGGTTAGAATGTCAAGCCATGAAATGATAGCATGTCATGATGTTAACATGGACAGAGACAATGAAGGCAACTTGGTGACTGAAACCTCAGAAAATTTAAGAAGCTAACATGAAACCAACCAATCAATCCTAACACTTGTCAATGAGCTATAACTTTGAAAAATTAAAATAATAATTTATTATTTTGATATTCAATGAACTGATGTTTTATAAATTATTTCAATTGCGAGCCCAAAGTAAGTGGCACCATTTTTCAAAACTTACTTATCAAACTTTTTCACAGTTTGAAAAATGAATGAGGAAGAATTTTTTTTCAGTCAAGTCAATTTCTTTGGGGAATATATCTTGGAAATTGACAATTGTCTCTTAGACATGGAAGCTCAGAATCAGAGCTGGGGGAAAAGATGATGAAATTCTATGGACAACATTTGTTTGGGCAAGAAGAATAAATTTCACTAGTAAGAGTTACCAATGAAGCACTCTGGTGTGAATAAGATTGGAGCCAACCAAATAAAGAAGGGAATAAAGACTACTTGTGCATCCATTCCTGACCATTGATTAGGAAAAAATGCATCAACATTAATATATGTGCTACATAAGTTTCCATTTTTGCATTAAACATTCATCATCACATGCAACATAAGAAACTTGATTTCCCCTTCTAATGAGGATGCCTTTAAATTTTTCTTGAAATTTTATCTTTCTTAATACTATTTGCTCGTCTCATAAGGATAAATTCAAAAGATAAAGACAAGAGATAAACTCATCTTGAAATCCATCCAAACATTCAAGATAGTCGCATTCATAGATACACAAATTTCACTAATCTTTTAAGAAGAAATGATTAGTGACAACTAGACCTCCTTAATGCGAATGAGCAGTGTAATCTTCAAAAGAAATTTCTATAAGGCAACTATATCTTCTAAACATGAAGGATCAACAGCTTCCTCAAGAAAATTAATCATCTAAAGTTAACCAGAACTCCTCAATGCGAATGAGCAGTGTTATTTTCAAATTTGTCTTCCACAAGAAAAGAAGTAAAATATCTGAATATGGCTAGACATCTATGATAACTCCGTAAGAAGGCTACATTTAAGGTCTTTTCCACTTAATTTATTATTTATATAAGGTTTCATATAGGTCATTTTAGGTGTATATAGTTGCATTTAGTTGCATTTGTGGTGGTTGTGTTGTTTTACTTTGTTAAGGTGATATATGATGGGAAATGAGTGGTTGGTTAGTGATGTGCATGAAACGAGCATAAGGTAAGATGAGAAGAATGTCGCAACATCACATGTTGCTAAAGCAGACTGAAATGCCTTGGCATTTATGGCCCAAAAAAAGATAAAAAGATATTTTCACAAGAGGACAATTGTCAAGGAACGTGTCTGCTGCCTGTAACCGCCTGATGTGGTCCACCGCCACTTGTAGAGATAAGCTTCACACACAAGGAATGACTTGGGGGTATGATGGGTATTTTGAGTGCAAAATCCCAAGAATATCCTTATATAATTTTTGTTATTAAAGGACACCACACAAGAGAGAAGATGACGGTTACACAAGCTTGAAAATCACCATCTTCTCAATTATTTCCACCGTTCTTCTTTTCTCAATTTTTATTGGTGTTCCTCCATTGGTAAAGCTTGAGGAAATGGCGTAAGCATCTGAGAAGAGCTCGCGCTATATTCATTAATGGTGGTTTGAGGAAGCACCTGCAGTGCACACATTGTTCTTCTTCTCCAAACTTTGTTCCATTGTTAAATCTTCAAAAAGCATAATTGGGTTGTTTGGTTGAATGAATGATTGGATATACTCTATGTTTATTCGAACCCCATCACGAACTAAGCTATATTTGGTGGGAGTTTATTTGATGGATGCTTGAAAACTTTATTTTAATGGTTGATGAATGTTTTTATTTTGTTTTTACTTGTTTTGTTTATGTGTGATTCATCTTCTAAGATTGTAGGAGGTATGACAGTGTCTATTTATTAGATGAAGACTTATTCGAGAGTAATCTAGTCATTAGTTCTTAAGTGCTCGAGAGAAACTTAAGTAAGATTAGCATAAATAATGGGGCATAGTTAATTACTATAGCCTAATCCCTTAGTGCTTGATAGAGACTAAGCTAGGATTTCAACGACTAAGAGGGGTAGTACATCATCAATAGTGTAGGTTGCCATAGTTGAGAATAAGAGAAGATGTCGTAGCATTTTATTATGTTAGGTTCTTATGACTAGAGATAGGGAGAACACTTTTAGCAAACTAAGTCGAACAAGTAAAACATTAGAAGACTAAACTAGCTAGAGATATAAGTTTTCATCTCCTTAAGTGTCTCCCCACCATTCATTTCCAGGTTTATCGTGTGAGGATTATCAAGTTATTCACTTATTTGTTATTTTTACTATTTTACTTTGCCTCGACATTTTCAACATTATAAAATGTTCTTTTGCCACACCATTATTCAGCCAATCACATTCCATCACCATCATTCCATTCACTCTCACATTTCCATTGTCGAATCATCATCTGTGCATATATCATTTCCAGAGTAGTTTCCCGTGTGAGGATTGTCAAGTTATTCATTTATTTTTTATTTATTCCATTTTACTTTACCTCGACATTTTCATCATTATAAATTGTTCTTTTGCCACGACATTATTCACTCAATCACATTTCATCACCATTCCATTCAATCTCATATTTCCATTTTCGAAGAATCATCTGTGTAGTGCTATGGTCAAACTCATAATTTCCACCAATCCCTGTGGAGACGATACTCACTCATCACTTTATTACTTGTTTGATTATGTATATTTGCACATCATTTGCATATAATTTTATAGTACTCACAACACGAAGGAACAATAACGTCCATAAATTAGACCTCCTCAAGCGAATAAGCAATGTCATCATCAGATTTTACTTCAAGAACATATTGTTTAATCTCGCTTGATTCAACATTGTATATCAAAGCCAAATATGAAACTGAACGAAAACTCGTTTTCTTTTTTTCTTTGTCCTATTCTTGTTTACACAAGAATTGACAAAGAGAAGCAATTGTAGACACCTGTTTTCGTAAGGGTTTTTAATCATTAACTTTGATTTAGTTTAAATTTATTTTAACTATTTTGGTTATTTTCTTTTAATTTCAACTATTTGGTTTTAATTTCAAATTTATGGTTAATTAATGTGTTCACAATAAATAGATTCAATTTTATTTGATTAGGTTAATTATTAATTATGTTAAATTAGTAAATAAGGAATGAATTCATTATATTAAATTAATATATATATATATATATATTAGTATTGATCTTTCTTTATATTATTTAACAGATGTTACAACCCAACATTACAAGTCCAAACTAGCAAGCCCAAGGAAATTAATACAAGGCAAATCCAACTATATAACAAATGGCCAGTTAAAGCTGAAAGATGGAGGTCCACATGTGAAAACCATATAGTAGTCGGTAAGGGTGAGCAACGAAACTAAGAAAATCGAAAAACCGACACGAACCGAGTAAAACGGTTCGGTTCGGTTCGATTCGATTCGGTTTGGCTTTAAACGGTTTGGTTTTCGGTTCGGTTTAAAGGCTTTATTTTTTTGATTCGGTTCGGTTCGGTTCGATTCGGTTCGATTTGGAACCCATTTGTTCCATATTGAACCGAATAGGCAATTTTTGTAAAAAAAATTATAGTTTCAAGTGATTTTTTCATTGAAAACCCGAAAAACCGAACCGAACCAAACCGAAAAACCCGAACCGTTAAAAAATCCGATCCGAACCGAAAAAACCGGTTTCGGCTTTTTCAGTTTTTTAACTATTCGGTTTCGGTTTCGGTTTAAATATTGAAAAACCGTTTATTTCAGTTCGGTTCAATTTTTGGTAAAAAATCAAACCGAACCGAATCGAATACACCCCTAATAATAGGGTTTTTGAACCCTAGGTTGCGTCATCAAGATGAAGGAATTCCAGCCGTCGGATTTGGCTCATCATCAAACTACCCAAAATATGTTGCAAGAATTAAGGTTTTTAAACCCTATTTTTTTAACAATTATCGTCACCACTATCCTAACCATTGGATCTAGATCAGGGATCCAACTATCCAAATTTGAATAGGCTAATTTATGTTTTGTAACCCTAATTTTCCGACTAACGTCACCGCAAGGATTTCCAGAAGCCTCCATCGCCAGTCAGGTCACCACGTGAATCGGTCTTATCTACTCAACAATAGTCACCATCACTCATGCATCCTCTCTGTGATGTCTTACTCAAAAAAAAAATCGAGTCTAGTGATCCCCTTTTGGGATAACTCCTCACACATGGAAAATGCCAAAAATAAAAACAAAATAAAATGGAATCATAAAAATAGAAAACTGGGGGGAAGCAAAAAAAAGAACGAGAGCACCAAAACCAAGCTTTTTAGAGAGAAAATGAGTAAAAATTTAAAAGTAACGAGAACAAATCGAAGGTAAAAAAAGAGAGGAAAAATGAGATTTTGAGAAACAAAAGAAGATCAAACGAGAAGAAAAACTTGCCCTTGATTTGAAAACCGTTTTGTATTTCTTCATTGGAGCAAACAAAACCCCTTCTCTTTCGAAGGTAAACTCTGAACCATTTAGATCTAGACTCATGGTACGGTTGTATACGAGTTTCGAGGTTTGAGGAGTTACCTTTAGAGGTTGATGATGACCCATGAAAATAAAGTGACGTTCTGGAATATTTTTAAGTAAATTAGAATCTGTGAAGAATTGGAATATGTATGAATTATAATTTAAATCTGAAATTTATTTGGTTGGCAGGAAATTGAATTGGAATCCAATTTATATTCTGTTTGATTCGCATATATGTTAGATGAATTTTATTTCAGTAATGTAAAATGACATAATTGTCTTCTTATTTTTTTTGCTTAATTTAAGTTTGTTTTATAACTTACATGTAATAATATATTATAAAAATTTAAAAATATTAAAGTTTTATTTTATTGATTGATTCTTCATTTCAATAAATTATAAAAATCATACTAATAAATATCATAAGTTAAAATCATCCTAATTAGGGATGACCATGGGTCAGTTGGGTCGAGTTTTTGATCAACCCGACCCGAGAACAAGGGTACCTCCACCCGAGACCCGACCCGACCCGACCAAAATAAAGTTTCACCTGGCCCGACCCGAAATAATAAAAAAATTATTTTTATTCAATAAAAACAACGATTTAATTGAAAAAACAATTATATATAAATGGGTATTATTGTAATTATTCCTAAATATATAAGGTAAAATTATATATTTTTTCCTAGTCAGGTCGGGTCGGGTATTTTTCAGCCTAAACCTGAACCCAACCCGACCCGAATATCATGCTTAAAAAAACCCGACCCGACTCGACCCGAATATCAAACTTAAAAAAACCCGACTTGAACCCGAAATTAAAAAAAATCCGACTCGATCCTAAATTTTTTTAAAAAATCCGACCCGATCCCGAATTTTTTTTAAAAAAAATCCGACCTGAATACCAAAAGATTGATGAGGGTAGTATGATCAAATTTCACATTCCCTCCTCTAAAGGATTTCAATTCCATCATGTTATGGATGAAATTTACTTTCCTTCCTTTGATGGAATTGGATTCCAATTCCCCCTTTCAAAACTTGAACCAAATATGAGAATTGTGGAATTGGATTCCAATTCCCCCTAATTCCAAGGGATTCCAAAGAACCAAACGTCACCTTAGAGTTTATTTTTCTCGATCTCTCCCTAAGGCGAGGAAGGGCTTTATTTTTCTTGGTTTGAGACTTTAGCAGTGACATTTTGTTTTGATCGTTTGTTAATCGATGTAGCAATGTTACAACAACCCTATAGTATGCTTTATGTAAAAAAGTAAATCGCACCATTTGGTCCCATCTCCCCCTCAATTAGAGTAAATGATTCAAATCTAGGAGGAATTTGTGCATTCTTTTGGAGCTAGGGGTAATTTCCATTTAGGTCCCCAAGTTGTCATACCTTAAATTAAGGCCTAAATTTTTCTTTAAATCTATTCTGAGGACTAAATTTAAATTAAATTTAGGGCCATAGTGAAATTTTGATTAAATTTGGATCTAAATTAATAAAGAAACTAAAATTGGAAGACCTATAGTGTAATTATACCATTTTTTAGATGTGGTTTTAAAAGCCCCAAAAATCTGAATCTTTTCATTTCTGTAAAGTTTAAACCCTTCTCCTCTCTCTCTCAACCTTTCCTCTTTTAGAAGGAAATTTTTAATCGATGTTTTGTCGTCGATCGATTGTTCTGTTTTCAACATCTCCGCACCATCGTGTTCTGTGTTTCGTCCCAAGTCTACCGATGTCCATCTTATCTCTGGTACCATCGACATGTGAGGGGTGAGGAAGATCAATTTTTGACAATGTGAAATCGAGCTCTCCGCCGTTCATTACTGTGAACCGAGCTTGTAAGTGTCTCAAAACCCCTTAAAATGCATATAGGATTATTTCCATAATTGTTTGAACCCCGAAGGCCACACACGTACCCCTACCTGCCACCGCTGCCCGTGGGAAAGGTCCACCACCTGGTAGACTTCTAGAAGCTGCTCGACCTAACCCGCCTGTCTGACCTGATCCGACCCAACTAAGTCCAACCTGAACCTAACCGATCAGCCATTAACTGTTGACCACCATTGACTTTTTTTCGAAAACCTTCATCCTAATGTTTTTCGATGTCCTTAGCCTGATTTTGCAATCTATTTTTCTAAATTCTAACTTGAAAGCCTTGAATTAAGCCCATTAATCTAAAAATGTTTACTTTTTTAGCAATGTTGATTATTTATTTGAGATCTGAATATGGAATTTATTTGAGTATATATTTTTATGAAGGTACTCATGTCTCCCCCGACCGAAGGTAATTTAGATTTTGTTTTTCCCATCCGTCAGATATGCACGATCGGTGTTTTTCGATTGTTACTCGTAGGTTTATGTTAATTGTTTAAATAGAGGTTATTATTATTCATATTAGGATTTAGATATAGATTTTTCGATTTATAGAATGTAGCATTGGCGTTGATCGTGATCAGCAGACTCAGTAGTATGCTTCCCTATCAGACTACTCAGACTCATACATGTGTGTTTCTTAATGGGGTTACATTAATGTTTTAAACTATTAATCAGAACTATTTTAGATTTCAGATGATACTGCCTTCTTTTTTAAATAATATTTATATAATATTTGATTTACTGTATATTTCTGATATGATCTCTGGTTACTGTATTTCTATATTTGATTTCTAAGTATAAATTATTTTCATGTTTTAATGGATTAAATTATCGTTTTCACTCGAATACATACATGTTTATTACTTTCATTGGGGGTATTATTGGAGGAAGTATATCAAGCTTAGTCTATGATTTGTAAGACCTTATCGCAAGCTCCTCTGCTTTGTGCACAGGGTAAGTCCTTACAGCAGGTCCTTATGCTATATGTACTGGACCTTACTGGGTCTACAGGTGGGTGTGTGGTTTTAGGGATCCTACATATTCTAGTGCTCGGATGGGGATAGTGTTCATATTTTTAAAGCATGTTTGATGAACTGATTTTTTACAGAAGTATTTTATCTTTATGTTTTTATACACCATAAGGAGCACACTTGGCTATTTAATTCATTATGTAAATTTAACCTTTTCAAATAGTAGCAGACCGTAGACTAGCTATTAGGAGGACCAACTACTCCTATTTTTGTACTACTATATATCTTTATATGCCTTTAGTTATACTTTGGTGACACGTATTTTTGCTATTGTCTTGGTATATATGATATTTTGTTATACATATGTTTTATACGATTATATATATATATATATATATATATTTGTTAATCGTATGAATATTTCTTATGGCTAATTCCATATTATACTATTATATGGATTTTAACGTTTTTTTAAATGTGAAAAGAATTTCTAAATATGATATGTAACCGCCTAGATTTAGTCATAACGTCTAGGTCGGGTTTAGGAGGTTACACTAGGTGATATCAGAGCCTTCGGTTTTAAACATTCGGACTGTGGATGAGTCCTAAAATATGTATTTTCAAGATATTTTCAGAAACCATGTCACCTTATTTTATAAGTTTTAAATATAATCGAGATTTATCATGTTAGTCTAACTTGGGTTCAAATTCTTTCTATAAAGCCTTGTAGATTTATTCGGTGTGTGCTTCTAGAGGTCGTAAGCCAGCCGTGGTCATGGTCAAGGGCGAGCGAATCGACCTTTTGTTACGATAGATGATCCGATGTCACCTCGAGATTCTATTTTTCTGCATGTAGATTCGTTTATTTCTTGTGATGATCTGGTTACACCTGCGAGATACCCTCCCATCACTTAAGACGATGACACTAATATGGATGAGGATGCCATTAATAGAGCTATTCTTTTTATGTTTTGGAGAATTACTAGAGTCCCTAGTAATATGTTTACGATCAATATTTCGAAGTCTATGGCAGCTGCTAGAGTAGTTCCATTCGAGGGAAATACTGATGGATCTCCGACTAAAGCTGAGTACTGGTTGGAGGATACAAAGAGGATTATGGATGAGATGGATATGATGCAAGTGCAGAAGTAAAGGGGGCCCTAGCTATGCTGAAGAAAGAGAGTTTTAAATGGTGACAATTGATTTTCGGTAGTATTATGGGGAATCAATTGACTTGGGATCTTTTCGAGGCACGATTTTTGATATATTGGAGAAAGATACCTACAAGAACGACGCTAGGAGTTTCAAAATTTGGAGTAGGGTGATATGTCTATTATGGATTATGAGATTGAATTTATGAGATTGAGCCGCTATGCTACTGGACTGGATGACACTGAGTTGGATCGGTGCTTGAGATTTGAGAATGGACTCAGGTATGTGATCAAGAGTCTAGTTTCTATCTACTGGGAGAAGAACTTTGATGCCTTGGTTGAGATATCCAAGACCGCTGAGGAAATAGAGCGAGTGGGTATTGACCGTAGGAGAGATAAAGACCGAGATCGAGACCATTTCATGAGGCCTTCTGGTTCTGTTGACTCTTTTGGATGCCCCAACAATAGAGGCAGAGGTGAGTTTTTTCAGAGAGGTAGTGCGAGTGTCAGGCTGTGGTATTAGGTTCGTCAGCTGTAATGTCTTCTATTCAAGGTGGTTCTTATTGGTTGCAGCATTTCCTTCATGTGATCATTATGGGAGATTTCATTTTGGTGAAATGGAGGAAGAAGTTGAATGCTTGTTTTAGATATGGTTTCGGTGACCATCTCTTGAGGGATTGTCTAGAGCCAGCTCCTACAGTTCAAACACCTCATACCCAACTTATACTCAGAGTATAGTTCAAACTCAAACAATGGGTCATAGTCATGAGAGAGTATTGGATCATCTAGTAAAGGTCGAGCTTCTCAGACTAGGGGTCCAGCCAAATATGAGGCCATACAACCTGGGTTGGTTTACGCTGCTAGATGTCGACAGGATCGCGATGAGCCTGATGTGATTGCAGGCACTATTACTATTCATTTGGTTCCATACTTTGCAATATTTGATAATGGGTCTACCCATTCCTATGTGTAGCATTCCATTTCTGGGGGCATTAATATTCTGGTTGAGAATATTGAGAGTTCATTGACAGTTTAGAGTCACGTAGGTCAGTCCATAGAGTTAGATCGTATTTTTAGAGGGTTTCCTATAGAGATCCAAGTGAAGATCTTTTTGGATGACCATATGGAGTCGATAGAGGCTCAATTTCTGCATCTATTTCTATCAAGTAAATTTCAATGATGAAATTTCTTTTAGGGGGAGAGTTGTCACACTCTAAATTAGGGTCTAAAATTTTTGTAAAATTTATTTCGAGGATTAAATTGAAATTTAAATTAAATTCAAGAATCACAGTGAAATTTTGATTAAATTTGGATCTAAATTAATAAAATAACTAAAATGGAGGACTTATAGTATTATTATACCATTGTTTTCAAATGTGGTTTTAAAAACTCCAAAAATTGGAAACTTTCCATTCTGAAAAGTTTAAACCCTTCTCCTCTCTCTCTCTTCAACCCTTCCTCTTTTATAAGAAAATCTTTAATCGAAGTTTTGTCGCCGACCATTGTTTTGTTTTTGAAACCTCCTGCATCATCGTGTTCCTTGCATCGTCCCAAGTCCACTGGTGTCCATATTGTCTCTATTGCCATCGGTGTGTGAGGGAGTGAAAAATATAAAGTTTCTAACATTACAAAATCGAGCTCTCCAACCGAGCATTGTAAGTGTCTCAAAACCTGTTAGAATGCATATAGGAATTTTTTTCATAATTGTTTTTGAACCCCGAAGGCCTCTTACACGCCGCCATTGCACGTAGAGAAGGTACATTGCCTAGTGGGCTTCTAGAACCTGCCCGACCCAACCCATCTACTAGATCTGACCTGCTTAGCCGACTTAACTCGGTCCAACCTGAATTGAACCGGTCAACCGTTGACCGACAGTTGACCATTAACCATTGAATGATGCTGACTTTATCCAAAAATCTACATCTTTACATTTTTCAACATCCTGAGTTTGATTTTGTGATCCGTTTTGCAAATTTTTACCCAAAAGCCCCAAATCGAGCCAATTAATCCAAAAATACTTAGTACTTTTAGCATTTTTTCTTATTTATTTAATATTTGAATATGGAATTGATTCGAGTATATATTTTTATAAGGGTACTCATGTCTCCCCTGACCGAGGGTCGTTTAGATCCAATGCTTCCCGTCCGTCAGATCTGCACAATTTATTTCCCTCAAGAGTTACTTGTAGGTTTCTGTAAATTGTTTAAATAGAGCTTATTATTATTCATATTAGGATTCAAATATAGTTTTTTTGATTCGTAGGATCTAGCATTGTTGCTGATCATGATCGGTAGACTTAGTAGTAGGCTTCCCTATCAAATTACTCAGACCGATATAGATGTGTTTCCTGATGGTGTTACATTACTTTTTAAAACTTTTTATCTGAACTGTTCTAGATTTCTGATGATATTGGATATTTTTACGACACAATACCCTCTTTTTTGAATATTATTTATCTTATATATGATTTATTGTATATTTTTGATATGATCTATTTACTGTATTTATGTATATGATTTCTGAGTATGGAATATTTTCATGTTTTAATGGATTAAACTATCGTTTTCACTCGAATACATACATGTTTATTACTGTCATTGGGGGTATTATTGGAGAAAGTATATCAGGCCTAGTCTATGATTTGTGAAACCTTACCGCAGGCTCCTCTGGTTTGTGCATAGGGTAATTCCTTACCGCAGGTCCTTATGCTATATGTATAAGGTCCTTCCCGGGTGTACAGGTAGGTGTATGGTTTTGGGGAACCTACAAATTATGGTGTTCTGATGGGGGTAGTGTTCATATTTTTAAAGCATGTTTGATGAACTTTTTTACTGAAATATTTTATATGTATGTTTTTATACATCGTAAGGAGCACACTAGGCTATTAGCTCATTATGTAAATTTTAACCTTTTCAGATAGTAGTAGACCGTAGACTAGCAGACTTGGCATCAGGAGGACCGACTACTCATATTTTTGTACCACTTTATATCTTCACATGCCTTTAGTTATACTTTGGTGACACGTGTTTTTGATACTGTCTTGGTATATCTGTATTAACGGTATTTTGTTCTGTGTATATTTTATATTGTTTCTGATATATATATGTGTGTGTGTGTGTTTATCGTATGAATCTTTCTTATGGCTAATTTCATATTATACTATTATATGGATTTTAACGTTGTTTTAAATATGAGAAAAAATTCTAAATACAATATGTAACCTCCTTAATTTGGTCATAACGTCCAGGCTGGGTCTAGGGGGTTACACAAGCTTTCGTATGTTTTATTGTATCGAATGGTTTATATTAATGAGAACTTCCTTTTGTGACCTCATGTTTGTGATTTCTTTATTTTGACCCTTTTTGTTCTTACTTCAAGTTGTGTTATATACATTTTAATCCCCATTTTTTCCATGTTTATATTTATGATCACTTAGTTACTAACCCTGCATTTTTGCCCTGAATGTTTATTTCTATATTTGTGATTTTTGTGTTTGTATGCAATGAACTTTTCATTTTAGGCATTGAGTTTTGCCTTGTCTGTTGTTTAATCCCTAAAGTTGTTTTTTTAATTTACTCTCATGTTCAACAAGTCTACTTCTATATGTCTCCATTCTAGTGCTTGTATTTTAGGCCTTCTATGAACAATATATGCACATAATCTCGTATTTTTAGCTACTTTTTATTATATTAGTGCTTACATGTAGTATATACCTATTTTGTTTTTGTTTGGAATAACATTGGTTGCGTTTAATTAGTTTTTTATTTTATTATTATTTTAATATTAATAATAAATAAAAAAACAAGGCAATTTCGTTTTGATTTGGAATTTATGGAAAAGTCTCCCAACTACAAGGGAAACGTGTTTTCGAGGGTTTTTTATTTGAAATGGTACCCCATTATTCAAATGTTTTCCTGAAGATGTTTTAATATAGTCTCATGTTATTTATAATATTGAATAAAAGTCAAGGCAATGTCGTTTTGTGACAAGGATCTATAGAAAAGTCTCCCAACTACAAGGTAATAACATTTCAGAGGATTGTTCTTACAAAATGGCACCCATTTTTTATTTTTCCAAAAATGGATCATAATTTAAATTCAATTAGAATTTACTATTTTCAAACATAAAGATGATGTATAATCATTTAGGTATCGATTAAGGGCGATTTCGGGGTGTTCATCCTTCCCTATGAATAATCGACTCTCGAACCCTTTTCAAAATGAGTTTCTGGTTAAACAAAACTATATTCATCTTTTAACTTAATTTTTCTTAAAAAATATTTTAAAATGTGTTTTAGGTATTCAACAAGCCTAACCCAAAGGTCGATGGTGGCTCCAAATCAATTTGATTTTCAAACCCCAATATTTTAAATGAAATCGGATCGATCCCCGCCTAGCAAGCTAAAAACCTTAAGGAACATTCCGACAACTATCAACATATTATCACATAAAGAAACAGATACATAGGCGAACCATCGCGACCTTTTTTTTGAAGTAAATGCAACTATCAAAGTCACTTACTTAACCTCTAGAGAAATCATAAAAGAAATCGACAACGCAATGGATGAATAGGGAAAAGAATAAGAATCGTAAAGCTCTTTCGTAAATTTGTTTAAACTTACCAAATTAGATTTTGCAAGATGTCTTGACGGAGAAGATGACTGATTCGTTATGGGTGAAGTTAGAACAACTATGCATGCAGAAATCGTTTACCAATAAGTTACACTTAAAGTGGTGTATTTATTCGCTCAAGTAGGCGGAAGGTTCATCTTTTAAATAGTATCTGACCACATTCTAGGAAACTATCTAGAGAGTTCATAAGTGAAGTATGATGAAGAAAACTTAGGATTGATCCTCTTATGTTCACTACCTCATTCCTACTTATCTTTCAAAGACACGATTCTATACAGTCGTGAAACACTCACTCTTGAAAGGTTGTATAATATCCTACATTCATTCGATAAGAAGAAGTATCTTGTTTCTTATTTCAAGCCCCATGCAGAGGGTCTCATGGTGTATAGATCGACTAACTTAAATTGTGGAAGAAAAGACTAATGCTCTTATATTAGTAAAGGAATGAACATATCAAAATCTTCCAATAGAGGTAAAACTTATCACTTTTGTAAAAAGAAAGACCATATTAAAGTATAGTGTTACAAGTTACAGAATAAGATAAAGAGAGAAGTTGAAGAACATTTTGTAGAAAGATCTGGTGTTGATGACATTGTAGAAGATGTTTAGAGTGAACTCCTAGTGACTTCTAACGATCATGGAAAGGTGAATGAGGAGTGGATTCTTGACTCTGGGTGAACCTATCACATGTGTCCCAACCGTGAATTGTTTATGACCTATTAAGTTATATAAGCATATAGTGTACTGATGGGTAATAATGCATCTTGTAAGATTACATGTATTGATAGTGTCAAAGTCAAGATGCATGATGGCATTGTCAAAACCTTGAGTAATGTTCGTCACATTCCAGATTTGAAGCATAAACTAATTTTACTAAGTACACTCGAAACAAAAGGGTATAACTACTCTGTTGAAGGTGGAGTTTTGAAGGTTAGCCAAGGTTCACTTTTTGTGATGAAGGCGGAGAGAAAAATGAAAGGTTATACGCTCTCCAAGGTTCTACGGTTATTGGTAATGATATTGTTGCATCATTTACATTGTTAGAGGAAAATGTATATAGACTTTGGCATATGCGTCTAGGGCATATAAGAGAACTTGGCATGATAAAATTAAGTAGAAGAGGTATTCTTGATGGTCAAGGAATTTATAAGCTAACATTATATGATCACTGCGTGTTTGGAAAACAGAGAATATTCTACTTTACCAAAGAAATCCAATACACGAAGAGCACGTTAGACTACATTCAATTTGATTTGTGGGTTCGTCTAGCCTATCATCTCATGGAAGCGAAAACTACATGCTAACAATAATTGATGAGTATTCAATAAAGGTTTGGTCATTCTTCCTAAAGCAGAAGAGTGGTGTGATAACCACATTCAAGAATTGAAAGATAATGATTGAGAAACATACTAGAAGGCAAGTTAAACACCTTCGGGCTGATAATGGATTAGAGTTATGTTATGATGAATTTAATAAGTTGTGCAAGGAAGAAAGGGTTATAAGACACTGGACAGTTTGCCACAAACTAAAACAAAATGACGTTGCTGAGGACAGGAATAGAATGATAGTGGAGAGGGTTTGTTGCATGTGGTGTTTCAATCCAACAGCAGAATACCATACCTCATTGTTGTCATAATCTTGAACTTGAAGTTATGATACCAATTTGTTATAATATCAAAATGATTATAGGTAAACAAATAAAAATGATCAAAAGAAAATAGAAACGAAGAACATCATGATTTACGTGGAAAACTCAAAAGGAAAAAACCACATACAGAAGAGAAGAATTTCACTAATATAAAGGAAGAAAATAAAAGAGGACACTACAATAAAACAGTTTTTTAGCGATGTTTTTTCAGTCATATAGCTACATTTTTAAGCGTTGCTAAAAACCCTTGTGGCAAAAAAAAAGTGTCGCTAAAACTAATAACGCAAAAGGTAGCGGCATTTTTCATCTGCAAACGCTGCTAAAGGTTATTATTTTTAATGGCGTTGTGAAAAATACCTCTATATATCTTTTCTTTTGTTGTGTTTGAAAAAAAAGCACCGCTACAACTTCAGACATATAGTGGCATTTGTTCTCAAAAACATCGATAAAGGTCATGGCATATAACAGCTTTTATAAATTTAAAATGTCGTTATTGACTATGTCTATAGTGGCATTTTTTTGTATAAACGCCACAAATGATCTAGAACTTTAGTGACGTTTTTCTAAAACACCAGTATTGAGAATGTATTTATTGATGTTTGTTATACAAACGACGCTAACTAACGCAAATTTTGCCGATAATGTTTTCTGCTCTTTTGTTACCCAAATTTAAATTTTTAACCTATATCATTATCCAATAAACATGACATCCATAAGAACAAACCTGAAATCCATAACAACCAACTTGAAATTCATAATAATAAATCAAACTTTATATTAACATAAAATATAATGCAGTTCAACATTATTAACTAGAATGAACAAAGCATATGTCTAAAATAAGACCTAAGATGATGGACTTTAAGGTTGATTTTTTTGTATCATCTGCATCATAGCTTCAAGTCAATTTTCAAAGTCTTGACAATTTTGCTGATATATTGATTCTCTCTCTGTTTCCCTCGTTTCGTTTTTGGTTTTCATATGAGCCATTTTTATCCATTTCAGCAAACTATTTTTTAAATGACTAACTTCTAATTGGGAAGACTGACTCTGTGGTGACACGTACTAAGATGAACTAGATCAAAAATATTTGCTGGGAGTAACGAATGATCATTGACAGTGAACCTGATCATATCTTTTAGGACCCAAAACTTCATTAATAACTTGATTTTCGATGTCTTCTGCATTAACAATACCATGACTTAAAGTTGTAGCTTCATACTCCACCCTTTTATCCCTTCATTTTTCTTAATAATCAATTAAATAATGATTTTAAATAAGAATGTCATATTATAGATATAAATATAACATAATTCAAATCTTGTGTCTAATAAATGTACCATAATTTCTACAGCTTCATCGATCATATGAGTGTCATCCTTTTTTATATGTGTCATGTCGAAGAGCTTTATTCGTCCAACTTTACTACCAGATGTATTTTCCTACAATGTAGAATAAAAATTAAGTCTTGCAAAAATAATAATTAATAATATAAATAATTTTCGTTCTTATGTGTTACCAACTGTAAATCACTATGTGAATAGTCAATAATACCTCATCATTAGCTATACAAGAAAAAGCTTTTCGATCCAGTTGTGTGAATAAACTTTTGTTGTTGTTTGATAGCAACACCAACATGCTCTCAGTTCTACAATTTGAAATTTTTTCTTATAAAGTCAATATTATAATGATATTATATTATTTTTTAAAAATACATCATACATGTCCTTTCTTTGGACTCCAAAACCTGACTATATATTCCCATTAATACCTGAGCATTCAAGGTAGGACAGTTTACAATTTCTCTTCAAGGATAAGATCATTCTTTAAGTATTTCTTTTTTAATGAACTCTTATGGTCTCTCCATCTCTTCTCTAGAGCTTCCTTCAAATAATCGTTCAAAGTAAGTATAAATTACTATTGAACTGTTATGGATTATCTATTATAATGACATTATTACCTTAACAAAATCCAAAGCCTAGATTTTGTTAATATTTGGATTTCACACCATGACTCATAATTGATCGTTAAAAGTTTAGAATTATGTGCAACCATGCCTAAGTAACTGGATAGAAGACATGCTTTTGGGTCAATAGGTTGAACAACATCATTTCTTAAAACTTTCACATGGTGCTCATGAGGAAGTCAATATAATTTCTTCAACGTTGTACGTCTTTTAGTCTTGCGTTTTCGACCATTTTCAACTATATAAGAAATAATTAAATGTAATTTTTCAAAATGAACAAACAATTAAAGAAAGTATCGAACATTATCTTCAATTTCTACAGCTTCTTTAACAGTAATAGGAACTTCCGAAGAGTCAACAACAATTAATTCCTCATTATTTGTTTCTTCCTCCTCTTGAGAAGCTCGAACAATCTAAAAATCACTTAATATTCTCCTGGCATTATATATGTAATAAACAAACAACAATTTTAGTAAAAAAATTATTCAATTAATGAATATATTGAAGGACAACATGTTATAAGTTATAATATTATAAATTAATAAATTAAGATATAAAATCTTATTACATTCTTATGTTATATCAATTCTCATAAATATCTTCATCCACATCCTCCCGAACCCATTGAAATTGTGTAGTATTATGGAGCACAACATACCAACCCTATCCATTGGATCGTGACAGTAAAAACTTGTTTTATTTGAGAAGAAAATACATATGGCTCATCCATCAATTGTTGACCAGTGTGAATTAATCGAGACAAATTCACCAATGTAAACCCAAATTTATCTCTTTTTATGCCTCGAGTAGTTTTACATCAACCCAGTCACAGCGAAACAACACAACCTTTCGTTTTCCATAATAATTCAACTCAATAATCTCAGTAAGAATTCCATAATATTATACATCTCCCTCCAAATGATGATTATCACTTGCACTAGCATAACTTGTAGTTGAAGAAGTAACAACTACTTTATAATTGTGTGTCCTCTTTAATGTTTCACAAGATTTCTTGTGGAACCTGAACCTATTAATGAGGAAGTCATTATATATTTTAACACATCATTTAACATCTTCACTAATTTCTCTCACACTCTAAACCTATTACATGTTAAGGTGAATTAATTAGCATTTATGTCGATATATTAAAACAAGATTTATATATTATTTACAACTATATACAATGATTTAGTTGTTTATCGTCTGCCCTAACCATTTATGAAAAGCTTATGTGAATAACTTATGTATCTCTCACTGATGTAATCTTCGGGTGCATGCACGAGATCTCAAGACTTCTTAAACTCGCTATAAATTATATTATGTCGTTAAATAATGAAAAATATAAAAGATTAAGTAAATACATTAGGATATAGTCCGTAAAACTTATGTGCAAAAGAGATCTTTTGAATCATGATGGAAAATAACATATCGTTGTGCTTGTACCCAAGACTTATCATCTAAGTGTGCAATTTCAACTTTTACGAGTGGTTCACCATAACTTTCAAACAAATAAGTCTTAGCTAAGTCATTAGTACTGAACACATCATTTCTATTTGTTCCATTCAATCTTGTTTCAACATCTTCCAAATATCTAGAGCAAAATGTCGTATATTCCTCTGCCAAATATCCTTCAACAATTGATCCTTCCGGATAACGCTTATTACGACTGTAAGACTTCAACTTGCACAAGAACCTATACACAAAAAAATAGTATGTAAATAGGTTTGATGAAAAGGTATAATACCTAGTCAATTAATACATATAATTCAATTAACACCTCTATATAGGGTACATCCATCGATAGAAAACTAATCCACCAACTTTTTCTTTGTGAGGAAGATGAATTAGTATGTGAACCATAATTGTGAAGAATGAAAGTAGAAATATATTCTCTAAGTTGCATAAAGTTAAGACGGTTCAAGCATGTAGTTTCTCAAGTTCTTCAACCATTAGAACTTTCCCACACATAACTTTCATTATATTAGAAAGTTCAATGATACAAGACATCACCTTACTCGACATGCAACCACGTAAAGCTACTGACAGTAAATCTTGCATCAATATTTGATAATTATGTGACTTTAAAGAATAAAGTTTTCGATCTTTAACACTGACACATCGAGATATATTTGATGCATACCCATATGGGACTTTTATATCCTTCAACACAGTGCGAAACACTTCTTTTTCTTTCTTCGACATTGCAAAGATAAAAGGAAGCAATCAATATTTTCCATTAGGATGTAACTGCGAGTAAAGATCATATCTAATTCCCATGTCGACTAAGTCAAGTCGACTCTTTAGATTATCTTTATATTTTTTGTCGACATTGAGAATGGTCCCAATAATATTCTCACAAACATTATTCTCAATGTGCATGACATCAAGATTATATCTCAAAATGTGATCCTTCCAATAAGGCAACTCGAAGAAAATACTCCTCTTTTTCCATAAATCAACCTCATTTGGATCATCCTCTTCATCAGACTCATTATCACTCTGTTGCTCAATATCACAATCAAACACCTGCTTTTCCTTTTTCTTTGATCGTGTATTCGGTGGTTGATTAACCTTTCCATAAGTAAACTTGATATGTTTCAACATGGAGAAGATATCAGACCCAGTTGTTTGCTCAAGATCTTTTCGAAACTCTTCAGTACATCAAACATAATCTTTTAACTTCTAAATCTATGATTTTCAGCTAACCACCGACGATGTCCCGTATAAGAGAACTTATTTCCATTAAAAACCACTTCAAACATGTTTGTGTAGCACAACAAAGACAAGCATAATGACTTTTGGTACTCCAATCAGATAAATTTGCATATGCAGGGAAATCATTAATTGACCATAATAAAGTTGCGAGTAAATTAAAGTTCTCCTTCTTCAACAAATCACATGTTTCGACCCCTTCCCGTAATTATTTCAACTCTTCAATAAGAGGATGCATATAAATATCAATATCGTTTTTGGGACCTTTCTCACCAGGGATTATCATGGATAAGATAAAAGATGATTGTTTCATGCAAATCCAGGGAGGCAATTGTATGGAACAAGTATAACATGTCAAGTACAATATAAAGTACTCATGATTTTGAAAGGATTAAACCCATCAGATGAAAGACCGAGCCAAACATTTCGAGGATCTCTTGAAAAACTTGAAAACTTGTTGTCAAATGACTTCCAAGCTAAACAATCCACATGACGTCGTAATAATTCGTCATTGGTTCTTCCATCATGATGCCACTTCATAGAGTCAACAGTCTTTGAGGACATAAAAAGTCTTTGAAGCCTAGGTATTAGAGGAAAATATCCCTGAATCTTTACTGATTTCTTTTTTTATCGTGCTTCAACTTCATCCTCAAATTTTTTGCATCCCTAGTCATCCATCGAGATTTTTCGAATACATGTTAAGACTCATGATTTTTTATCACCCCAATACAACATACAATCATTTGAACAACTATGAATTTTCTCATAACCAAGACCCAAATATTTTATCATTTTCTTTATATATTTGCAAGATTGAGGGACTTTTGCAAAATGAAACATTTCTCCTAAAAACTCTAATAATTTTGTAAAATAGTTACAGTCCAACCTCCCAAGCATTTTAAGTGGAAAAGACGAATGAATATTTTGATCCCTAATACAGTTGTTCATTCATTTCATTAAGCAACTTGTAAAACTTTACCGCTTCTCCATTTGTCTCTTCAGCACATCCACTTCTTCCCATCTTAGTGAAATCATTAACATCATTGTCACAATAATTTTCTCTAACAGATTGATGATGATTGTGCATATTAAATGCATCTCGCAACATACCTTCCATGTCATCTTCTCTAACAAATCGATGGTGAGAATTACAAGGATAAGTCGAATAACTCGTGGAAAAAGGTCTATGAATTGTAAACTCTCCATGAAATATCCATTTTCTATAGGCCCGAACAAAGCCAAAAACAATTAGATGCTCATAGACAACTTAACGAATGTGTCAATTAATGTTAGCACACTTCTTACAAGGGCAAATAACTAATATTCTCTTTGCTTGCATTCACAAAAGGTAAATTTAGAAAAGTTTCAACTCCATTTCGATATTCATCGCTTACCCTTGACAAATCCATCCAACTCTTTTCCATTTCGTATTTCTGGAATATCAATTTCAAATGTAAGCAACTGAACATATGCATTACATTTATGAGATTGAGTTGAAAAGCTTTACAGAAAACATGTTCATTGATATTCATAGGAATAACATGTTTAAACAAGTTGGCCTGAGAAGATATATCATTTCTCATATAGAGATTTTTTGTGTTAACACTTCGCGAGGGTTCACACTCCCCTAACGATACTATTATTTAAACAAGTTGGCTCAAAACATGTTTAAACCAAGTCACTTGAATGCAAAGTAAAAGGGACAATCAACAAAAGAGAATGGGAGAAAAATTTACTCACCTCTATTCTCGGAAACATGTTTAATATAATATTAAATATTTAAATCTTAAACTAAATAATCCAAAAAAAACAACTTCTAAAATCACTTTTCTCAATGGTAATTTTTTTTTAAAAATAATGTTAAACTAATCATCGTATTAAATCTCGACATAACTAATGGCAGCCCTTTAGCTCAACTCCGGTCATATAATAAGCCATTTTTCACATTAATTCAGCACATATTGCAATAAGTTGTACGTTGTCTAAATGAGCAGTTAACTACATAACAAAACTGTTTCATAGCTCTTTCCCAGATAAAGAAAATATACAACATAAACCAGTACATAAATCAAAATCCATGTATGGTCGGATACTAGAACAAAATTAGACAAAAGACGAACAATAAGTTTCGTATCTCCATGATGCTACTGAGTTTTGGTTTTGGATTCACAGTTCACTTATAAGAACTAGCTAGACGTGCAAACAGAGTGATAAATTCTGACAAATCATGCAAGGGAAGGGAAGTATACAAGTACGCCTTCTATCACACTCGAGTCGAGTAGAATAAATAAGTGATATAACTTTCGAGAAGGCACGAAAGATGGATTTGGATGCAAGAATAAGAGAAGAGCATGATATGATGTTGAAATTGCTGCAGTGGAATGAATCTATTCACACAATACTACATTTCTCCAGACTTGCACAACAATTGAAAACTAAGATTTGGCAGATAACATTAGATGTGCTATCACAAGAGAAAGTAACCTTCTCGAAATATCTGGTTCGAAACCTTACTAGCTTATAACTCTATCAATCACTAAATCAAGCTCTTGTAATTTGTGAGGTACTACTATGAAGCTTAAAATACAGGCAAAGTTATGGTTTCTATGAGATGAATGTATCTGATTAACAGAGTTCGGAATACGCGACAAAAACTGCATTGCCGATGACAAATAATATCTTCTTCAATGTCAATCAAAACATAGCACGAAGTTTTAGCAAGGATAAACAAAAGATAACATCCAACATCAAGGAAAGAGTTCAGATACATCAAACAGATACCTGAAACTACCAATCATTCAAGGATTCGTGATATAAAGGAATAGATGAAGAGTCGTGTTTCTATCATCCGCATCAGCAAAAGATAAAGCATCGTTTGTATTGAAAGAAAATATTTACTTTAAGCAATTAGCATCTCAAGAAGAAATTAGCAATCTTCTTCAACTCATATTTTATCACCACCACTATTCAGACAGTTCAACATATCGCATAATAATTTACCAGCTTTCAAGCTTTCAACGATCACACCATAATCAATTAAAATGAAATTCTAGAAACTATAACTGCATAAAACAAATTGCACCACTAAGAACCCAAAACATAAGTTTCAAAGGCTAAATTACCATTAAAATAGTGATTAAATAAATGAAGAGTAATTATTCTTATATTCTCCATTAGAATCAACTGTATATAATCCTCTTACAACTTATTGCCATGAGAACTTATTTAAAGACAACATAGTTCCTGATAAAACTAACAAGAGAAGGCATACCTCACTGCATTATGACTACTTTCTGTATTGTTTTGATTACTCTAAGTATGGTACTCTCATTCCGAAATCCTACAACTGCTAAGGCAACACCCAATATTCAAGTCAACAATAATAAACAGTCACTTTAAGAATTCAGGAGGGCTAATAATCTTTCTTTTAAATGTGGAGAAAAATTTCAGTCGGGGCATCAATGTAAACTGAAGCAGTTAAATTTCATGGAAGATGAAGATTCTCAAGAACAAATAACAAACGAACAGCAGGAAAGGGCGGATACATGGGTGGAAAACAATGAAGGAGATTTGGAAATTTCCATCAACGCTTTGACTGGAAACATCATCCATAACACTCTACGAATTCAAGGGTCTGTTAAAGGAAAACCACTGAATATTATCGTGGACAGTGGCATTTGAGCACGACTAATGGAAACCGAAAATGCAGCACGACTAACAGATCTCAAGATGATGCCGAGAAGTAGAACTAAACATCATTTGAGCAGTGAACAAAGTAGATGAAATCCTAAGGACAACAGAGGAATGTACCTGTGAAAATGGTGAAATTTGCACCTGAATTCAAAGAGTCGAGCGTTGATGGCGTAATGATGGAGGCCTCGACGGCTTCGAGCGGTGACGAGAAGCAGCAGTTTTATGTCGATATTTGGGTACGTCCGGCAGAGATGGGAAATAGGAAAAGGGGAAGCGTTTTGCAAGATTAAAATTATAAAACATTGCGGCGTTTGTCAAATAAACACCACTAAAGTATGAGTTTTTGTGGCGTTTGTATACACAAACGCCGTTAATGTAACCATTTTGTGGCGTTTTGGATATAAACGCCGCACTATGTAGAAATTTAGTGGCGTTTTCTTTGAAAACGCCGCTCTAAATGCCACTAAAATTTTTTATTTTAGGACCAACACAAAATTTAATCCATCCATATAAGTTCATACTTTTATAAAGAAACAAAGTTTTGATTGTACCCATTTCCCACTATACTTGGGAAATTGAAATCCTCTTGAAATAAACACATTAAAGAGCAAAACAAATTAGAAAACTTTAAACACTAAATACAAATTTTTATAAAAGATATTAGCTTTAGTCTAAGAGCAAATAATGTACTAGCAGGCGACGGCAGCGTGATGGTGCGCTTGTGGTGAAGATTGCACGGGGGTGAGTTCACTGTAATGGCTGAGCATTAGTTAGGAAAATTAGGACATTGTGAATGAAACAATAGGGATTTGAAACCCAATAGGTTAAAGGATTGGACAATCGCGGCATTTATAATAAAAACGCCATTAAATAACATGATTATTACGGCGTTTATTACAAAAACACCACTAAAGTACATGACTATTGCGGCGTTTAAACAAAAACCACTAAAGAATAAGTATATAGCGGCGTTTGTATAAAAACGCCACTAAAGTACGAGTCTATAGCGGCGTTTGTAAAAAACGCCACGAAAGTCTTAGTCTTTAGCAGCATTTGTATACAAACGCCACTAACGTAAGAGTCTTTTGAAGCGTTTGATCAAAAAACACCGCTAAAACACCAAATGTCACTTTTATTTTAAGTCTATCATATTTTGGTTATCCGCTTTGAAAAAAATACAATTTACTTATTGCGGCGTTTTTTCACTATAGATGAACACTATTGTGGCATTTTAATAAAAACGCCGCTAAATTACTACTCTATTGCGGCGTTTGTTGTAAAAACGTCACTATATGCGTACTCTATTGCAACATTTGTATAAAAACGCCGCTAAAGTACTACTCTGGTACAACGTTTGTAGAAAAAACGCCACTATAGATTAATCATATTGCGCGTTTGTATAAAAACGCTGCGAAAGTTATCATTTTGTGGCGTTTGGAAGAGAAACGCCACTATATGTTTAATGTTAGTGGAGTTTACTCTCAAAACGCCGCTAAAAAGGCTATTGTAGAACAGTAATGATATAGTCGAAGAAAAATAAAATTTTGATATCTAACTCTTATCCTTAGTATCTATTTATAGAGATAGCTACTTGATTACAAATGAAACTAAATAAAGTAAAAAAAAAATCTACTTTATAAAAAAAATACTTTAATAAAATTATCTATTTTAATCAAATTAGGTTTATTACTTTCTCAATTAAATTATGTCACTCTGGTTTTGAGTCAAACTTTAACAATTATTATTTAGAAAAAATCAGGGAAATATAAAAGGGATTCGTGACAAATAATGGTCAGATTTAACGGTTGTTACAGTGTAGTCACCTAGAAGTGTAAACACCCAAAACTGTAACGGTCATTACAGCGTAGTCATCTAGAAGTGTAAACACCCAAAAGTTTTACACTTAAAATTAACTTAAGATATAATTTGGACACTTATTTTTACAATAAACTATAATATATATGGATGATACAGAGATTTTGACGTAACAAACATGATTTCATAAGTAAATAGAGATTCTGCGAAAGAGCATAGAAATCTGACGAAAACAAGTGACCAGAAATGTTAACTGGTAAGATTCTATTAGTAGTACAAAGAAGGTTAAGGTCCAAGATCTAACGACACCACCCACCACCACTTTTACCTTAATCCAGGATTTGAGAAGCAGGTTTCTTCTTTGTAAGTTAGTTACTGATGTGAAGGATGTTCAACTCTGAAGCATATATAGTTTTACTAGCCTCCGACAATTCCAGTGCGTCCAAGATTCAACCACTAACACCACCGTCATTTGAACTAATATTTAATGTTATTGGATAGCGACCTGACATGAAAAATGTTTTTCTTTTTTTCTAAACTAATAGGTTTTAATGTACTAAATTAGAACATAATCTGAACACATACATTATTGGGATTGTAGATGTTAGAGTTTGAAAAGTTGAATGCCATGGCATCAGCGAAATTAGATTACCAATAAATGAGCAATAAAATTCCACGCCCACTTCCCAACAAGTATGGGCAGCATTGAATTTGACAGAGCAGATCATAGCTCGTGCATATACAGCCAGTCAACTGACTGAAAACCCTTTTCCCTTTGGTTATTGTTGTCATGTAGCTCATAATTGTAGGGTCAACCGAGAAATCTCAAGGTTAGATTGGATTCATTTGATGTTAATTTTAGCATGTATATGAATTCATAATATATTCATGTTATTTTCACATTATGTTTTTTTGATGGGACAAATGAATTAGGTCAATCGTTCATAAATCATCTCTTTTAGGCGAAGAGTCATTGCCGATGATTATATGGTCGTTGACTAATGATGCTTGTAATGAAAAGGCAAAGAAGAAAAAGTTTTAGAGAGAATAATTGAAAATAAGGAAGAAGTTGAAGATCCCCTCTCTTACCTATCATATATCATAGGAATTTATATATTGATTCGTATTCTTGTGTCACGTCTAGTATCTGGAATGTTATGTGTACACCAACAGAATACATAATTATGGTCGTCAGTCAATAATTTTGATATTGAAAGACCTTTCAAGTCTATCAAAGATCTTGTTTAGGATATATGCTTGATCAAATGACTTATTTTAATAAGAGTCCCTCCCGAGGTAATCTCAATAAATGGAGTTGTTAAAGGAGATAGCCTCTGCAAATGTCAAAATTCTCTCAAAAACAACATTTGCACGAATTTATACGTCGCAAATTAATTTCCTTTAGACTTGTAAAAAAATTGTTACCATAATCAAGAATTCATTCATCACTTGATATAGAGTTTTCATCTAAAATAATCAGAAATTCATCATTATTGTAATATTCAACTACGTTAGCTTCACCATATTTTTACAGTCGTTTTTCCTTTTGATTATTGTTATTCGTTTAGTTCTTATTTTACAATTTATAACATTCGACTTTGATGTTTACTTTTTTCTTGTAATAATGACAAATTTTTCATGTGTTATTGGATTATGATCTAGCCTTGGCATCATATTATAACTCATTTCTTGAATTCTTCCATAGCAACGGAACCCTTTCTTATAGAGTCAAATTCAACCACAAAATATTTTATTTTATCGTACGAGATTAAAAAATTATAAATTTCATCGATTGTAAAAGACTTACGACTATATAAAATTGTAACTCTAAACAGTAAATAAAATGAAAGCAATAAACAAAGTTAAATTAAACCTAAACGTCTTTATCATATTTAACCTTCGTTACTTTTATATATGAGATAATTTCTTTAAAATAGGTAAGTGGTCTACCGATGAGTAATTTCTTTTAAAGAGCGAATACTAAGTTTTTGAGTTTAAAAATTTTATATTTTATCATATTGAATTTTTATATAAAATTTATTTTAAATTTTATATATTCTTATAAAACATGTACATTAATTATAATTTATTTATTTATTTATTAATAAAAATATTTTTAATATTTCATTTTAATTTTAATTGATATAATTTTTATAGGTTCAAACTAAAAATAAGTTTTTGAATTATATCTTTTTTATTTTAAGTGTCTAAGTTATATTTTATCGAAATAAATCTTTAAATGATTATATGTAAACAATTTAAGTATATAAATTATTTTTTTATTCAAAAAAGTATTTATTATGTGTGATATGTCAACCTCTTATTGACTGGAAAAAAAATCTAACTGGAAATTAGCAAGACTTAGAATAATTATATATAATAGTGCAAGGACTTATCTTGATCAAAAAAAAAATTAAGAACTTAAAGTAAAAAATATAGTTTAGAGATTTATTTTTACTTTAAGATTTTTATATATTATAATATTTAAATTTTCAAATATTATTTAAATATTTTTTTTAAAAATTTATATCATCATATGTAAAATAATTTCAATAATAATATTTAAAACTTCAGTTTGAAATTAAATAATTTAAAAACACATCTTAAGAATATTCTGTCATCTCATTTCTCAAATCAATCTTAAACGAGTATGAAAATAAAATAAAAGCGTAGATATGTAAACATATAATGAGCTGATGCGTTTTTTGTTCTCTGGGGTGCTGGTTTACCTGTTCGTGGGGCAATAAATAAGGAGGCTTAGTATGCAGAAGATGTGACTGCTGTTTGGACTTGGGATTACTAATTCTATCCCACTTCAATTTTAACATCCAAAAAGTTACTTGTATAACTGTTTTTCTTTCTCTTTTGTTCCATTGGACAGCGTAAAAAGGGTCCCATTCATCGAAAGGCACTCTCTCTCTCTAGGCACTTTGCTACAATCCCTGCAAGTGACTTTAGCTATGGTTTGATTCCTTTAAAGGCTGTGCATGCACTAGAATTGTTTTGTTTCTCTAAACTCTTTTCATAGGATCAGACTCAGATGTCTGATCGGAAAACTGGGTTTATGGCAGACCAACTATCAAAGACCACTTCGATTTTTGGTTTAAGATTATGGGCAGTTCTTGGAGTTTGTGTTGGAGCAGCTTTTGTTCTCTTCCTGTTCCTCATTTCCCTTTGGCTAGCTTCAAAACGAACTAAACGGAAGCCTTGTTCCAAACCAAGAATCCCGGTTGTTTCCAAGGAGATCCAGGAGATCAAAATGGAACCCCCAAAGCCTCACAGGACCCAAATTCAAACCGACCCTGACCAGAGTACAGGCATCGAAAGGCAGGCCTTGCTTCTTCCCTTGGAAGAGGAGAGCCCTACTGGTTTCCGTGGAATTCACATTGAGATTGGGAAAGATCATAAGATTTCATACCCTGGTTTATCCCCACAGACAAGTGGGGAGGCGCGTGTGGCTGGACCGGCGCCTGAAGTTTCACATTTGGGATGGGGGCATTGGTACACTTTGAGGGAGCTTGAGTTTTCCACAAATGGGTTTGCACATGAGAAAGTGATAGGCGAGGGTGGCTACGGGATTGTTTACCATGGTAGTTTGGAGGATAACTCTCAGGTTGCTGTCAAGAACTTGCTCAACAACAGGTGATTTTACTTGATTCTCCATAACACCATCTCAATTGCTGAACTAACTAGTTAAATGAAGCATCTGGTAATCTGCAGGGGACAAGCTGAGAAGGAATTTAAAGTTGAAGTGGAGGCAATTGGTCGAGTTAGACATAAGAATTTAGCAAGGTTGCTTGGTTACTGTGCTGAAGGAGCTCACAGGTAGTCTGGTTTTGCACCATTTTATGCAGAAAAATCTAAGAAATTTCTTGACAATTACTTGCTGCCTTGTTAGGATGCTGGTTTATGAGTATGTAAATAATGGAAATTTGGAGCAGTGGCTTCATGGGGATGTAGGGTCTTGTAGTCCTCTGACTTGGGATATTCGGATGAATATAATCCTGGGAACAGCAAAAGGGTTCGTTTAAGATCACATCGCTTTCGTTTTGGGTTTTGTTTGTGCCGTTTTCTTCCTGCATTGTTTTAATTTCTCATGACTGAATTATTTATTAGGTTAGCTTACCTTCATGAGGGGCTTGATCCTAAAGTTGTTCACCGTGATATTAAATCAAGCAACATCCTACTCGACAAGAGTTGGAACCCCAAGGTTTCCGACTTTGGCCTAGCCAAGCTCTTGGGATCTGAGAGCAGCTACATTAGAACTCGAGTTATGGGAACATTCGGGTTTGTATATGCCTCTGTTTCAATCTGTCTGCACCAGTGTTTTTGTGTGTTCAGTCATTTCTAATCTGTAATTTTGGTTCTTTTTTGTAGTTATGTAGCTCCTGAATATGCAAGCACGGGCATGCTGAACGAAAGAAGTGATGTGTATAGCTTTGGGATTCTTATCATGGAAATAGTTACAGGTAGGAACCCTGTTGATTATAGCCGGCCTCCAGAAGAGGTTCGTACCACATATCTAACACAACATCATTTTGTTGGTTGAATATGCAAAAGATTATTCCTTCTTGCTCTCCCTTGTTGCTTTTTGAGTAAAAGTCAAGATATTTCCAGGTGAACTTAATTGAATGGCTTAAGAAGATGGTTGCTAACAGGAATCCAGAGGGAGTATTGGATCCCAAGCTACCTGAAAAACCTACTTCAAGACCATTGAAACGAGCTCTACTTGTAGCTTTACGATGTGTAGACCCAAACGCGCAAAAGCGACCAAAGATGGGCCATATCATACACATGCTTGAAACTGAAGAATCCCCCTCCAAAGATGTAAGTACACAAATCTGCATGTAACTTATCTAAAAATTGCAATACAATTCGTGTAGTGCTTGATAATACAAACATCAAAGGTGACTGCAGAATCCAAACATCTGGTTTTTGTTCTTGAACTTCAATACATTTTTCATGGCGTTGAAAACCTTGTCCATTAGAAGTAGAGGTAGTTTCAATTTCGACGCTAAACAAATCCCTTTCTATTCATTGGTCTAAGCAACTTTTTTCAGGATAGTAGTAGAGCCGGAAGGGATGCTGGACAGGTACATTGTGACAGCACGAAGAATGAATCGACAGAGAAAAGGGTAGCGGATTCGAATGGCAATGAAGTTGCAGTAAATGCTGATCGTGCAGAATCATGATTTCATGATACCAGGAATGCGAAGAAGAAGAGCACTGAATATAATACGAAGTTGTTTGAGGTGAACTGCACATTCTAGGTTCCTTGTTTAACTTCTTGAAATGCCAATTACATGGTCCATTTCGTTATTCTTGTTAATTTGCTCTTCGATGTTTGTCAATGGCTTCTACCGGATAACTGATGTAACTTCAAAAGAATGTCTAGATCAAGTTATAATGATCAATTTGTTATCTAGGAGGGGCAACGAACTTTTAGTTTAATCATGTGATTCAGAGTCAAATTGTCACTGAACAATTGAATTTTCAACTATACAAATTAAATTCCGGATGATTATTATCAGCAACCATCTGCCAAATCATTATTGCCGTTTGTCAGCTGTTTGAGCCCATTTATGAACTATGAAACTATGCTTTGCATATTGAGAGGCAGCAGTTGGATGGTCTTATCGCTAATACATATTAAGGTCCCTACATCAATCTTCATAAACACAGAAAACTGTAGTTGATAGCTACACCTTCTATTAGAACTTTGAATCCATCTAACTTTTGTTGCATTTGTACATCCACAAATGCTCCTGCAAATTAAATAAAAGAACTTGAAGAAACTGAGTTACTCTGTAAAATGACAGCCGTATGACTTGAATCTTAGAATCTAAAAAAGAAAATAAAAGTCGGTGGAACTTACTAAATCAATAGTACAAGGCTGTATGAGATTCAGTTTGACAGTTGAAAACCTGGTCAAAATCAACAGCAATGAAGTTCGGCCAGCGAATCTCCAGCTGTTTTATCGCAGGTGTTGAGCATCCTAACAAGTGGAGATGAATTTTTTGCGCAAGCTACTGTCTCATTCGGATTAATCGGAAAATAGTTCTGGACAACCAATGATCTTGATTTGGAGGTGAGAACTACGAGTCTCTCGTTCTGCTTAACCATGTCATGCATGCAACTGGCCAATCTTGACCATTCGCTTTGAAATGTGAGCAAAAGAAAAGAAAGGGTTTGAGAGATTGAAGATGTCGAAGAAATTTAGAATTATTTCATTGATAATTCTCTTAACTGTTGCTTTACATCAGTTATACTATATACTAGATTATAAAGACACGACTCATTTTTTGACATGTGTAATTGATTTGCCTTCATCTACAGCAGCTTCCTCCTCAGCTATATCCATTGCTCCATAGGCTCGAATGTTGGTCTTATTTGTTCGCCAACCGACTCTTCTTGTAACACCCCACATTCGATGTTTATATGTTGTCGAGTTTGTGAGCATTGGCAGAGTCAGTATTGAATAAGGGTGTCAACTTACATCCAAGAAAAATGCTAATCTTTTCCCTCTACATAAATCATATAGAATTAAACTACATATTGATCATATTCGTTTATGTTTTGTTTATTTTTTCTTACTGATTTCAAAAAACAAAATATATGGACTCTTTTATTTTTATTCAATTAAGATGTAGTCTTTAAGAGTTAGTTGCCGAGTGTTGATAAAGAATTAAAAAGGGTAAACTACACAAATGATCACTAATATTTGAATAAATTTTTATTTTTCAACTGAAAATTTTAAAATAACAAATTTGTCGATACCATTTTATGATATATGTCCTCCTAAGCAGTTTCTTCATCCCTTTACTCCACACCGCCCATTAAAGCTTCCTTCACTTTTCCTATCCCAATTCATTCTCTGTTTGGCATCCAAGAAAATCTCACAAACTGCATCATTCTTTTCTCCTGAACTTTCCTTTACTTTCCAGTTAAAACCCATTTCTCTCTTACTTTATTCTAAAATCTAATGAAAACCCAGATTAAAATATCAAAACCCATTCTGGATCAATCATTTGAAAAATCGAAGTAATAACTAATTGAGAAATATCTTTTTAAGCTCTATGTCTTTCAATGCATGTAAAACCCGAAATAAAAAAATCCAGTGTAAAAGCTGAAAGTCGAACCAGAAACAAAACTCATTAATAAGCTAAGCATGTTAATTCCAATCCACCGCCGGTCTTTAAATTGAAGCATATTAAAAAGGACAATAATATGTGATGAAGCAAATAAATTTCACATTCAATAGAAAAAAAATGTAACACCCCAAATTTTGGTCATTAACTAAAATATAAGTTTTGAAAGTTTAGTGGCTAAAATATAAATTTAGAAAAATTTGGGGACTAAAAATGTAATTTTTAAAAGTTATATTTTTTGGCCATAAATAAACAGTTTAGTTCAAAATTAATGTTTTTGTGGGAATCATAATTTTATTCGGGAACAATATTAAAACCTATAAAGCATTAAAATTTGATAAAGAATCGGATAATTGAATCGAAACAAAATTTTAAGAAAATTTGAAGGATGGTAGATGAAGGTTGAAAATATTATTTACATATTTTATAACATTGAAATTTATTCTGGATCGGTAGAATTAAAGTTAATTTTTCCTATTTAGCCAGAATTAGGAAAATTTAGTAACTAAATTACAATTTTCAAAAATTGTATGGTTATAGTAGAAAGTCAATTTCAATTTGGTTTGTCTTTGACTATGAAATATTTTGATGGAATATATTTTTCAATGAAAAATGGTAATTATCATAATTCATTAATGGCAAAGTTGGAATTTCTTATTAAATGAATTTTAAATTCACTTGGTTTATATTAAGCCATGTGTATTAAGTGATTAGTGGGGGGAAATCATCAAAATTTCATCTTCTTCTTCCTCAACAAGCCGTGACTTCCATTGAAGGTAAGGGGAGCTTTTTAATTTGATATTTAAGCTTCATAGTTGATTTTTGGATTAAGCTATTAGTAGAAAATTAATCCACTTGAAATTCTCTATCATTTGGTATAAAATTTCATGGTGAATATGCTTTTATAATGAGATTGGAAATTTGGGTTTATGAATGGATTGTTGCTTTTGAAGATTTAATGAAAGATTATTATGTTTTTTATGTTGTGGATTAATTTTTAAGTATGGGTGATGATTAAAATCAAGTGTATAAGTATCTATAATATTCGACCATAGGAAAGAAAATTACAGAAAAATGTTGAAAATTTTATGGTATAGAATTTATATTAGAAGTATTCTACATGCTTTGGAGATTGCTTTGGATCAAATTCGAAGCTTAAAATATAAAAAGATAATATTTTACAAGTTTTGAGAATTGTGAGATATTGATGTATGAATGTGTAAATTGGGGTATTCAATGTTGAAAATGAATTGTGGAATGTTGCATTTTAAGTTAGAGTAATGATTTGGGACCAAAGTGTAAACTTGGTGAATTTTGAAGGTGGAATTCGAATGATCTTAAAATATAGGGACTTGATTGCAAGTTTATTAAATGTGAAAGTATCATGTGGGTATAATACTACAATGCTGGAAATTTATTACTTGGATGTTAAATTTCAATTTAAGTATTTGTTTAGGATTAACTTATAAGAATCGTTAAGATAGTGATTGTAATAAATGATAGTAATAAATAAGGATGACATTACAAGTTCTTAAATGTTGAAGTATTGATTTGAGTATATTATTGAGGTGCTTTAATTTTTAGTAATTAATGTGAAGTGATCATAATGGTGAATGACCATTATGAATCAAATAGAAAAAGTTAATATGAATTCTAAAAAGAATTCATAAATCGTGTTTTGAATATAAAGTTGGTAAATGTTGAAGAGTTGATGATGAAAAATATATATTTATGGAATTGATTGATTATTTTGGGATGAAATGTGATTTAGTTTGATGTCGATTTAAGTATCAATTTTATATTATAGACTTTTATATTTTAAGTTTAGATTATGTTAGTATAATACTAACATATAATCTGAATATTTGTGTTATTATGATGATGTTGTCAGACCACAATAAATCTAGCGATCCGAACGACTCAAAAGGAAAGGGTAAAGTACGTGAGTAAAGGAATATTACATAAAGGTTCGATAGTGAGGTAAATGTGAGTGCAATTTATTTATTTAATTATTCTGAATAAGGAAAACTTGTGATAAGTCAACCAAATATGATTTTTTTTAAAGTATGATTTAATTATGACATAATGTTTTTATAAAGGTTTTATGAATAATTTTGGGCATAAATGGCCCAAAGTTTTTTATCTGATGTTATATTTTAAATTATGGATGATATTGGGTATGAATTACCCAAGTTATGAATTTTATATTTGTGAGATAAAAATGATTCTAATTTAAGATGCTTGATTAACAAATGGACATGATATTTTCTGAAAGCCCATTGTATGTTGTATGAGGGAGTCATAGGTACACTTGGCTTGCCATGAAATTGAGTAATTCTGATTTTGATTCCGATTTCGATCTGATACATTCGTGTACATTCTGAATGGCATCGTTGGTGCAAATGATATGATTGCACTTGTAGTGCATATTCTGATTATGATGGTAGCATTGTGAAGTGCATAGTGCACACATATGTGTGACTCATGTGCCTTATATTCTCTCTTACATATACATTGGGCTATGAAAATAAATCTGAAAGTTATGAAAAGTATCTGAAATGAAAAGAATATGATAATGAAATATGAAAGTTCTGAAATTTGTCTGGATGGAAAAGTATATGAAATGATTATTTTGTTTATAATGTTTATCATGATTTTTAATAAAATCATGAGATGATGATTTTCAGGTTTCTGATGAAGAAAATTGACTTGAATATTCAGTTTGATAGTTTTGAGATTTTATTTGAGTTACTTTTAATGATTTATCGTAATTATGATTATTTTAATTATTTTATATCACCTTGAGTTATTAGCGCCTCACTAAGTTTTAATTAGCGCGTAATGACTTTCATGCGTAGGTTCAATTAAGAAATAGAACGTGAAGTAAGGAGCCTCCTGAGCATTTTTTGGAGATCATACTTACTACTTGTATCAGTAAGACATCTGTGATGTTACTTTGGACTGTCAGTGGCATGCATATTTATGTATGTTAGTTGTTCTATCAAATTTGTTTAAAATGGTATGTAATAGTAAACTAGGACCATTTTATTTTGGCTAGTTTGGTTATGTTCATGTTTATGAATGAATAATATATATATTATGTTTTTAAAATGGTTCATAAATTAAGCAGTGTTTAATCAGTTTTATATAGTTTATGAAATAACACTAAACTACATAATTGCTGCCTAAAAACTAGATTCTTTTTTGAATTACTAAATATTATTTTATAATTTACATTATTAATGAAATAGTTTTAAAATCAAGAAGAAAAAAATGTTTTACAATGAACAAAATTTTAAGCATTTATGCTCAACGAATTTCTGTAATGTTTATGTAGCATCAATAACTCGAATTTTGATACGTATATGGGTTATGAGTGTTACATTTATTAGTATCAGAGCTACAGGTTCAGTCGATTCTCAGCCTAAACCAAGTTCATGTAATGTGGAAAATATGTACTGTAACACCCCAACCCATACCCGACCCGTATACGAGTTCAATATGTCACATTAACTTTTTTTAAAACAATATTCTTACAAAATAACAGAACATTTGGACTTATATTAAGAAAATATGATCATATACTGTTGAATTATGTTCGTTATAACAAATTTAAGGAAAGAAATGTTTTTATGAATAGTACTATACGGTATGAACAATACTGTGAACAGTAATGAACAATACCTAATCAATTAATCATATACCCCTTTTCCAATCGGAATTATTTCAACAATAGTTTACTTAACTTATCAAATCCACATTCATTCTCATGCACCATGTAATTTTTGTTGTTCAACTCAACATTCTAACTTTCTTTGTCTTATAAACTAATCACGAATGTATCTATTCTTACACTCTTCTCATCAATTCTTAGCTTTACTCAACATACGAATCCTCACCTTCTTCACTATATCACATTTATATGATCAAAATATGCAACTGTGTCCAAATCCACTTCATATTCGATTATCTTAACCTGACAATATCTTAAAATTTTATAATTCCAATACATTTTTCATCTCATAATCTTGTTAGCCAACGCTAACTTCTCCATCCATAATGTAAACTCTTGTCATATTCAATATCATATCCATACTGTTTCTTATACACAATACTATCCCTTTTAATTCGTTATCCATTTATCATTTTTATAATCAACATTGCCTTATACATAACTAAACCATATCATGTCCTTCATACTCACATGCTCTTTTATATCACATATATTTATCCTTAACTATCACTTCTTATCATATCTTCATGACTTTGATAGTCAACTTTACTTGCACAGAACCTTATTCTTTATCATTCTTATACTTGTGTTTTCTCCACTTGTTTCAACAATTACCAGATTTCAATACTCATCTAATCCATTTAAAATACTTTTTTTGCTTCAATTTATATAACTTCTAACAGAGCTTTTAACCCAATTCACAAAGGTTGTCTTTAACCCTGACTTATTATCAATAAACTCCTTGTTTAATCTTCCAATATCAGACCCAACTGCTTGAGTCTGTTTGACTCTCGTCTGATTTGATTCTCTGGCGGAGAATACAACTAATTCATATCTGGTTTAAAGTTGAAAACCAGAATCTCTACCTTTCTTTGATGGTGCTTAACTCTATGAAGCGCTAATTCTCTTAATCATCTGAGATTTTTGTTCTCCAAACCTTTCATTCTGAGCTCTCTCTAGAGCTTTAACGCGATTAACCATTTCTTGAAATAAGAACAAATTCAAAACTAGTAACACTCTTTTAATTTAAGGCACAAACCCTAAACAACCAATCACATATACCCTTCTTAATAGGAATCAACTCAGTAACAAATCTGCTTAACTTCTTAAACTTACATTCATACACATGCACGTGTAATTCCCTTGCTTCAAGCTTGTATATTCTAGCTTCATTTGTCTTATAAAATGGTCATCGATGTACTTATTCTTAAACTCTTCTACAAATAATAACCACGTCACTTCATCTTTTAACATTCTTATGGTGACATTTGTCTACCGTACTCTAGCTTGCCCACATAGTAACAAAACTACTCAATTAAACTTCTCCACTTTGGAGAAATGAAAAACCTTCTAGCATTATCTTCATATCATTATCCAAAGGTCTGTAACAACATAACCTTCCCCAAATTCACTCTTGAGCTCGGGTTCTCTTAACTCTTTTAACTAGTTCGATACATTTAATATATGAGTTAAAGAAGTATAAAATTGAAAACACATCAAAATATCATTCAACATCATGAAACATTCTCTAATCTTATATAGGCACTCCCTGAGGTATTTGCTCTTCTCCCTGCTTGGCCAGGGCAGGTGAATTGCTATTACCTTCAGTCTATCGCCTTGTGCTTCACTTTGGAAGCTCTCATGATCATACATCTAATATAACATAACAATTTAGCTCTATTAACAAGACATTACACTCCTTACACTATCAGATCAGAAATTTTTTCACTTTGTGTTGGCATGTATACTTTTAAAACACTTTTGACTTCATTTTTAGCCTAGAATCAGCTAAACCTTAGCTTTGATACCATTAAATGTAACACTCCAACCCGTACCCGATCCGTATATACGAGTTCGAGAGTAACATTGACTTTTTAAAACAATATTCTTACAAAATAACAAAACATTTGGACTTATATTAAGAAAATATGATCATATACTGTTGAATTATGTTCGTTATAACAAATTTAAGGAAAGAAACGTTTTTATGAATAGTACTATACGGTATGAACATTACTATGAACAGTAGTGAACAATACCGTGAACAGTACTGAATGCTAAAATTTTCTAGAATGCTACAGGGGTATCGATACCCTGCTACAGTGTACTGATACCCTTGCTACAGTAAATTTCAGGTCCACTTATATAAAACTCATAAAAATTAAACTTTCATCACCATAAAATTACCATTTATATATATACGTTTAAAACATTACAAAACTTGATCATATGATTTTACAAAGCTGATTATAACATATCGGATTCAAACTTTTATTTACATGCCAACCACAATTAGTATTACAATATACAAACTATTCATTTATTTTCTGATCTGATCTTTGGAAAGGAGAAACTGACTATTAGTTCTCGGAACCTACGTGTGAAACAATCACAAGCTAAGTCGTTGACTTAGTGAGGCATATAAAACATATAATAAAATCATAGAACATTTCATATAACAAAATGCATACATGCATATATATACAATCATTATCATGATCTCTACCATTATCATTAACCCATTTATCATATGATCTTGTACTTATCACTTCAGTATATCATGTAACACATTTATCATTTCACAAAGAAACACACATAATATCATATAATAATGCAAACACTTTTGATGTCTTTTATAAGCCCATGTACATTACTGAGAACTTTAAGGTATTCGAGTACATTGAGGTTGTGCACTTATGCTGTCACCACAGCTCGTATGGGGTCCCACTAGGGGCATGTGAAATTTTTCCCAAAGGACTATATATTTGTCCCGAAGGACCTCTGTATACTGTATATATCCCGAAGGACCACGTAGACCCTCAAATCTTGGCATGCCAACTATACCTATAGCTCTCGTATCATATAACATGGGCATTTTTTTCTTATGCTTCATATATTCATGCACTTATATCATTTCTTCTATCACATATCACATGTGCATATGATCATCCATTTCATATCATATAACATATGTCCTTTGAATATGTTACCATATCATCTATCATATAGCTTATATCATTTCTCATGTGTTCATGTAAACACATATGTCATATCTTATTCACATATGTTCGTATATACATCATATAGCACATAGAATAACATATAAACTTATACACGTATTCATGTACATACTTTCATATATTCATGTAATTAAGTATCACATATGTCTTTTCTTCTATTACATATCATATAAATCATATATCATGTATCGAATCATGTAAACACATATAACTTATGCATGCATTGTAAATCAAATAACATTTTAGGAGTTACTTCTTATCATAGTAGCTCCGTCACTGGCTCATCGCAAGCCAATGTTTGTTAGATAATATAAGTACAATTAAATTGCACTCACCTTGACACTTTATATATTCAAATTCACTTCTATGATTTAATTCTTTGGATTGATCCTATCTTTGCAGTCTTTTCAGAACTTGCTTGTGCTCGATATCTACATAATCATACATTTTTAAGGTAATTATCAGATATCTACACTTGTAATTTGATGCTAATAACTTAAAAGAATTTAATAGACCCATATTCACTTTTTCCTTTAGGGGGTATCGATACCCTCCCTAAGGTATCGATACCCTTATTACATTCTAGAACTTTTTGTTCAAGAGGGTATCGGTACACATACATAGGGTACCGATACACTCTGCCCAAAACAGACTTTTTCACCCAAAAATTCATCATTTTCAGCTTAAATTCTACATATTCCATTCCATTTTCTATTATTAACTCCAATACATATACTTAAACTAATTTCTACTCATTCAATACATCCTTAACCTCAAAATTTCATATTTCATATGGAAATCAATAATCATACCAAATTTTCAAGATACTCTAAATCAAATTCTATCACTTAATATCTCTTAATTAAGTTGATGACAAGTCAAATTTAGTTTCAAATTTAACTTATCAACTCTTTTCCAGAAATTCATTTAAAAACCCATTCTCTTTAATCTTTCATAACTTCTTCATATTTTGATTTTAAGACAACTTAATCTTTCCTTAAGCTTAAGTATCACTTAAGGATCAAAACTTATACTTAAAATCAACAAATAATCAACTAATCAGAAAACTTACCTTTGCTTGGGGTGCTTCACGTTGGAGAAGAAGAAAGAAGATGATGAAGAAGAGAAAATATCTCCTTATCCTTATCCCCCATACATATATATCCTTATCATATCCTATTTTTAATTCATTTCCAGGTTAAATGACCATTTTTCCCTTTATTTCCTTTGATAATTACTAACAACTTTCAGGAAATATTTCTAAATAAATCATTGAACTATTGAACTATTCTACTTTAATCACCTAAATTCTAAAATTTTACAATTTAGTCACTAACCCGGTATTGAGGATGTTACATGTACATGCCACTAGGATGTAGAAATTACTGATATGGTATGGTTGATGATAGCACCGTGAAGTGCTTAGTGCGCACATATGTGTGACTCATGTACCTTATATTCTCTCTTACATATACATTGGGTTATGAAAATAAATGTGAAAGTTCTGAAAAAGTTCTAAAAAGAAAATAATATGATAATGAAATATGAAAGTTCTGAAATGTGTCTGAATGGAAAAGTATATGAAATGATTATTTTGTTTGATAATGTATATCATGATTTTTAATAAAATCATGAGATTATGATTTTCAGGTTTCTAATGAAGAAAAATGACTTGAATATTCGGTTTGAAAGTTTTGAGATTTTATTTGAGTTAGTTTTAATGTTTTATCGTAATTATGATTATTTTAATTGTTTTATATCAACTTGAGTTATTACTACCTCACTAAGTTTTACTTAACGCATGATGACTTTCATGCCTAGATTTGTTAAGAAATAGGACGTGAAGTAAGGAGCCTCCTGAGCATTTTTTTTGGAGATCATACTTAATCCTGTATAAGACATCTTTGATGTTACTTTTGACTATTAGTGACATGTATATTTATGTCTGTTAGTTGCTCTATCGAATTTGTTTAAAATGGTCTGTAATAGTAAACTACCATTTTATTTTGGCTAGTTTAGTTATGTTCATGTTTATGAATGAATAGTATATATATATATTATGTTTTTAAAATGGTTCATAAATTAAGTAGCGTTTAAGCAGTTTTATATAGTTTATGAAATATCACTAAACTACATAATTGCTGCCCAAAAACCAGATTCTTTTTTAATTACTAAATATTATTTTATAATTTTACATTATTAATGAAATAGTTTTAAAGTAAAAAATGTTTTACAATGAACAAAATTTTAAGCATTTATGTTCAACGAATTTCTATAATGTTTGTGTGGCATCTGTTGAGTTAATCGATTTACGGAATCGGCCAAGAGGGGGGTGAATTGGCAATTAAAAATTTCGTGGAAGCTTTTGCAGAAAATTTAAAGAAATTGCACAGCGATTTACAGTGGTTCGACTTTCTCAAACAAAGTCTACGTCCACTACCTTAGCTATCCACACTAAGGATTTTCCAACAAATTCACTAATTTGTTCTTTCTTTTGAGGCCAAAGAGATAACCTTACAAAATCCCTCAAGAGTATACCCCAACTCTTGAGAACACTCTTTTTCCCAAAGAGAAGATTACAAATTTACAAACTTACAAGAAAACCTCACAAGGTAAGATGTTTGCACAATTCTAGAACAAAGAAAAGAACACTCAAAGATAAATACAATTGAGTACAAAAGTGTTCTTGAAAGCAAATGAATATTGGATGAAAAATAGGCTTGAAATGCTCAAACTGAGGTTTGATGCTTCTCTTTGATTCCTCTTGATTCTAGTGCTTGATGTTTCTTGTTTTTGATCAATGGCTCCAGAACTTGTTTTAAATACCCCTTGAATCAATTCTGAACGTTGGTGATAATTAGTGGGGATAATAGAGCCGTTTAAGTGTGAAAACAATTAATTTTTCTAGGTGGAGCGTCTCATGCATCGATGCATGATCAAGTATGCATCGGTGCATTCCTGTAAAATTCAAATATTTGACCGTTGGAACACTTGATGCATAGTGCACCAGTGTGCATCGATGCATGAAATGCATTCGATGTTTGAAAAATAGCCTGATGCATCGATGCATGGCTTGTGCATCGGATGCAAATGCATTCGATGTTTGAAATATTCAGAGTGCATCGATGCATGGAGAGTGCATCGGTGCATGGAATGCATTCGATGTTCAATTAATTCATTGATGCATCGATGCATGTACTGATGCATCGGTGCTGCCTTTGAATAATTGATTTAAGGCTTGTTTTTGGTTCAAAATACTTTGTGAAAATTGTTTCAAAAATAGTTTAAGTACAAATCAGTTTTTAACATTTAGTTAGGATTAAATTGATCTTGAAAAACTTGGAGTAATAATTGATATTCGGTTAATCGAATCGAATATAAAATTGTAAATCATTTGTAAAATCTTAAAATCATTTAACTTAATTTGTTATATCGAAATATCAAAAATGTTTTCACAATCTCCCCCTTTTTGATATAACAAAACATTGAGTAATTTTAAGATTTGTTTAAGAAATTATTTTTGAAATCGATTTTGAAAAACTTACTCCCCCTTATATAGCACATCTTAAATTTTCTCCCCCCTTTTTGTAAATCAAAAAGACTCTATATAAACGTTTTAAACAAGAATTTTGAAAAACATTAGCCAATTGATATATTAATAATAAGCTGCTAAGATCACAATCAAAAGAGAGATTAGCCATTAGTTTTCATAAACAATATTCATAATAAAATGTGAAATAACATAATTGGTCATATATCTAATGATGCAAAATGAATAAAATTCAAACCAAATATTAAAATTAAGTTCAAACATTTAAGCATCCAAACATCCAAACAAACATAAACATTCAAATCAAAAAGTTTAACAATCCAAGTTCTTAAAGTTTAAAACCAAATATAATCAAATAACGTTTAATCATCCATAGAGGAATCGAGAGGAGGAGGAGGATAATGAGCTCTAACTTCAAGAGTAAGAGCATCCATACGATCACATCTCCCTCTGAAACTCAGTTATCGTAGACTCCATGGAAGCAAAACGCAGATCAAACGACTCTAGAAAAGATTGGAAATAAGGTGGCGTTTGATCATCTTGCCGAGCTGGTACTTCCTCGTCAATATCTCATAAGCCTTTGAAGCTCTGGATCATTATCAGCGTCAAGAGCTGGAGGAGGAGGAGGAGCACGAGAAGAACTAGGAGCAGCTCGTGAAGAAACTAGCTCCGGGGTTTGCTTACCGGGTCGAAAAGACCATAGTCCGGTGTTCTCATCTAATTTCCAATCCGATTTCTTTAAGGATGTGATATTGATTGGGTTTGGAGCGGAATAGGATTGTCAAGGGAGACATCTAGGCCAAGTTGATAAACAAATTGCTTAGTAGACAACCATAAGGTAGGGTTTCTACATGCTTGAGGGAATGATGTTTATGATATCGACAAGCGCGCTAAAGACAATAGTGGAAAATGATTTTTTTTTGTTCTTTATACAGTGCATCCACCATAAGTCTGTAGTACGTAGTGTGTAGTACCGACCTGCGGATGGTCTACCACCAAGAGATCATTAGTGAAGAAATCGATCGTGGTGAGACCTAAAGGTACTGACACTAGCATAGGAAGATATGGATATTCCACATCTTCCTTCATTAAATAAAACCTCGTCATCTAAACCAAAATGAGATGCGATGGATTCAGAAGTAATAGTGATATATTGTCCTAAAAGATATGATCTAATCGCTATAGTACCGCACTGAGTTGTGTTCTGAATACAAACCACATTGGAATAAAAGATGCGGACAAGTTGGTGAAAGACGATGGGTTAAAGAGAAAAGAGTTTATCAAACTTCCATCGACGAAGAATTGAGATGTATTCAAATTCAAGTTTTATCATAGCTTGTAGAGAAGGAATACGCTCTTCCCTAATACGATAGGATTAGAAGGAGTTCATGTACATAGAGTACAATTCATCCCTACGGTTTTCAGGCATGTTAAAACAAGTACTAATGAGGGATGAAGGAATATTGGATGGATTTTGAGGTCTAGGAGCGGGAGGACGGTTTTGGTGAGACCAACTCGAGGATGACCTAGGGCGTTTGGGATTAGACATAGTTTTCATGAAAACAACACAATTGAATCAATAATTTTCGAAATAATTTTTTTTAATTCGAAATTTCCAAAAAGTATTTTTGAAAAAATTATGCGTTTTTGATGAAATTCGTTGTAGAAACTAGTTTAGAATCATCATATAACCAATGCCCGATAATTATTTCAACTAGAAACTAATCTAAAGAGTCCTAAGTTCAAATTAATAAATAGAGTTTTAAAAAATACCTTGAAAAATTCAGATTGAGGGGAATGTAGAGATGTTTTGAGCGATTTAATGATTGTAGCAGGTTTGTAGGATAAAAATCTTGAAGAATCCGATGATTTCCCAAAGGTTTTGAGCAAATGGAGATTTAGGATGAGAGGGGGACGAACGGTGGTTTAGAGAGTTTTGGGGTTTTTAGAAAAATGAAGAAGATGAAGCATTTTAACCTAAAACCCGACGGATGCATCGGGCATGGTCTAGCATCGATGCATATCAAGGATGCATCGATGCATTGTTAAATGCATCGGTGCATGAAGTGCAAAAATGTCAAAAATCCATTTTAAACACTTAAAATGCTAAATAATTTGGCTCTAATGTAATGGCAACTCATATATCAAAAATTAATTATGTTCAAACAATTAAATTAATCTTTAATCGATTTTTGAACATAAAATTAATTTTCACTAAGAATCACAAACTCCCCCTAACTAATAGCAAGAATGCAATCAAAAATTATTATTATAAGCATTTTTCAAGATTTATTAAAAGTGCTAAAATTATTTAAACACTAAGTGAAGATAGGTCAGTTAAACCTAATTCTCTCCTAAGTGTCCAAAATCTTTCCTTGTCTAAGGGTTTTGTAAAGATATCCGCTAATTGGTGCAAAGTATCAACAAATTTTAGAAATACATCTCTTTAGTGACATGGTCTCTAATGAAGTGATGTCTTATTTCAATGTGCTTAGTTCTAGAGTGTTGGATGGGATTTTTAGTGAGACAAATAGCACTAGTATTGTCACACTTGATAGGAATAGTACCTACTCAATTCCATAATCAAAAAGTGTTGTTTCATCCATAAAACTTGTGCACAACAACTACCGGCTGAAATGTATTCCGCTTCAGTGGTAGATAATGCAACACAATTTTGGTCTTGAAAACCAAGAAATCAGCATTTCCAAGGAATTGGCAAGTACCGGAGGTGCTTTCCTTCTAATTTGCATCCTCCATAATCCGCATCAGAAAAGGCATGCAAGCTAAAGCTATAGTCTCTAGGATACCAAAGTCCTAAACTAGGAGTGTCCTTAAGGTATCTAAAGATTCTTTAACAGCTAGTAATGTGATTCCTTAGGACATGATTGAAATCTAGCACATAAGCAAACACTAAACATAATGTCCGGTTATTGCAGTTAGATAAAGCAAGAGCCAATCATTGACCTATATAATTTAACATCTACACATTTACTCCTTCATCTAAGTCAAGCTTTGTTGAAGAGCTCATTGGAGTGTTATGAGGTTTCCCATTTTCCAGTCCAAACTTCTTGAGCATATCTTTGACGTACTTAGCTTGATTAATGAAGATGCCATCTTTTCTTTGCTTGATTTGGAGTCCCAAGAAAATGAGAGCTCCCCCATCATGCTCATCTCAAACTCACTTTGCATTAGCTTAGAAAATTCTTGGCAAAGAACATCATTAGTAGAACCAAATATATATCATCAACATAAATTTGAACTACTAATAATCTTTACCTTTTCTCTTTAAAAACAATGTAGTGTCAACCTTTCCTTTTAAAAAATCTTTTTCAATTAAAAAATTTGACAATCTTTCATACCAAGCTCTAGGAGCTGAGCAACAAGTCTAGCCTTGTTCCTCACTATATTACCACTTTCATCAAGTTTATTTCTAAAAACCCATCTAGTACCTACAGTAGATTTATACTAGGCCTTTCAACTAATGTCCATACTTTACTTCTCTCAAATTGATTTAATTCTTCTTGCATAGCCATAATCCAATGTTCATCTTTTAATGCTTCTTTGATGTTCTCAAATTGATTTAATTCTTCTTGCATAGCCATAATCCAATGTTCATCTTTTAATGCTTCTTTGATGTTCTTAGGCTCTATGCATGAAATAAATGCAACATAATTACAGATATTTCTAAGAGAAGATCGAGTAGTTACCCCTTTTGATGGATCACCTATAATTTCACCATCCTTGACATAGTTGTACTCTCTTGGAAAAGATACTTCCCTTTCTTCAATGGTTGGATTCTCGAGGGGATCATGAGTTTCTTCATCTTTTGTTCTTCCTTGATGATGATTCTCCAACGTCATGTCTAACGTCATTTGCTGTACAATACATCATCATTAACAGAAGAATCCTTCCTCGGAAGGGATTATCATCGAAACAACATGTATAGACTCTTCTACAACTAAAGTTTTTTAAATACACGATAAGCTTTAGAATTTAAGGAATAACCCAGAAAAATTCCTTCATCACTTTAGCATCAAATTTACCAAGATTTTTTTTACCGTTGTTTAAAACAAAACATTTACATCAAAAGGATGAAAATAGCTAATGTTAGGCTTTTATTTTTGAGAATTTCATATGGAGTTTTCTTTAAAATTGGCCTAATCATTACTCGATTTACAACATAACAAGCGGTATTTGTGGCTTCCGCCAAAAATATTTTGGCAAATTATTTTCACAAAGCATGGTTCTAGCCATTTCTTCTAAAGTTCGATTTTTCCTCTCACAACTCCATTTTGTTGAGGGGTTCTAGGTGCTGAAAAATTGTGGCTAATACCTTTAGAATTACAAAACTCATAAATCCAAGATTTCAATTCAGTTCCATGATCACTTCTAACACTAGTGATAGAGTAACCTTTTTCATTTGGATTATTTTTGAAATGTGATGAAATTTTCTAATGCTTCATCTTTAGTACTTAAGAATAGAACCCAAGTGTATCTAATAGTCATCTACCAAGACAAATGCATATTGTTTTCCTCCCAAGCTAGTAGTTCTAGTTGGCCCAAAAAGATCTAAATGGATCAATTATAATACTACTAGTGATACATCATTAATAGATTGAAAAGAAACTCGTTTTTGTTTCCTTTAGCACAAGCATCACAGCTTTATTATTATCAAATTTAAGCTTAGGCAACCCTCTTACTAAGCTCTTGAATTAACCGTTGCAAAACACTCATACTAGCATGACCTAATCTCCTATGCCATAACCAACTATCATGCCATCCTTAGCAACTAGGCATAAATTAGTCATATCAATAGAATCTAAATGCACCATGTAATGTTCCTATTCTATGACCAACAAGCATAATCCGATTAGATGCAATGTCAATGACTTTACAACCATTAATTTCAAATAAGACATTGAATCCTTTATCGCATAATTGACTAATACTCAATAGATTATGCTTTAATCCATTCACATATAAAACATTCTTAATTTGTATGGAAGAGGTATTACCTATTGTACCAATACCTTCAATGTGACCTTTTGAATTGTCTCCAAAAGTCACTTCCTCCATTTTGGCGTTAAGCTCAATGAACCGGCTTTTGTCTCCGGTCATATGTCTTGAGCATCCACTATCAAGGTACCATGAGTTTGAATTTGTTTCCCGTGCCTTGTAGCAATGCTCCTTTCCCTACAAACATAGATTAATTTTTGATTTTTGGTACCCAAATTCTTTTGGGTCCATATTCATTAGTTTCCAAAATCCTAGTCCCTTAGGTATCTATTTGTGTAGGATATTTTTATCTTTAGTAGTAAGAGTTCTTTAGGAACCCACATACTTCTAATGATTTTTCCATTAGAGGTTCTTTGGGGACCTCTATGATTGTTTCTAAAACTTTTTCTAACAAAGTTGGATTTTGAATTTCCACCTTTTTCAAATGTTTTGTTCCAACTTTATCAAAAGAAGTTTTAAGATCATCAATTTTCTTTTGATGATCATCATTGATCTTTGAAAGTAAATTTTGCAAATCTAAATTTTCTTTTCAAACTCTTCTAGTTTGATTTGCAAATCTTTGATTTTACTTTCAAGATCGTTGGTTTTGGATATGAGTTTGTTTTCATTTTTCAATTTTGAAACATCATTTTTATATTTTAAAAACAATTTCTCATAATCCGAAGCCAACCCATTGTACTCCTCAAATAATCATCATAAGATAAATCATCAAAATGGATGAGTTAGAGGTTACCTTAGAATCTTCCCCGAATGCCATCAAGCACAAGTTTGCTACTTCTTGTCCTCTTCATCGGAACCTTCTTCATCGCTCCATGTAGCCACATGAGCCTTGTGCTTATTCTTTGATTGACCCTTTTTCTTCAATTGTGGGCAATCATATTTGACATGCCCTGGCTTTTTGCATCATAGCAAATGATTGGGTCATTCTCTTTTGGTTCATTTTGAGGCCTTCGTTTCGTTTGAATTTTCTTCCTTGGTAAGGTCTCATCATTTTTCTGAACCGTTTGGCAAACAATGCCATTTCCTCGTCATCATCATTATTAGAATCACTCTCATCTTTTGTGGATTTGAGAGCAACTCCAATTTTTTTCTTCCCAAATTTTCCTTTGGTGTCTCTTCAACTTTATCAAGGTCCACCTCATCTTCGAGCATCATCTCATGAGTGAGGAGTGAACCGATAAGTTCTTCAAGAGTTAAGGACGATAGGTCCTTAGACTCGATGATTGCCGTCTTCTTTGATTGCCATGATTTTGGGAGGGAGTAGACTAACTTCCTCACAAGCTTTTCATTTGAGATGATCTCTCCATATGATTTGAGACCACTGACAATCGTTGAAAATCTATCCGTCATAGCTTTGATGTCTTCATTTGGTTTCATCCTGAAATTTTCATAGCTATGCGTTAGAATACTAATTTTTGATTTCTTTACCTCATATGTACCTTCATGTGTGACTTGAAGCTTGTCCCATATTTCTTTGGCGGTTGTACACGATGAAACTCTTCCGTATTCATCTGGTCCAAGAGCACAAAAAATAATATGGATGGCTTTGGAGTTGAGCTGGAACATTCTTGTCTCTCCTTCACTCCACAACCTTGGATGAGTGATAGGCTTGATGTATCATTCTTCTACGGCATTCCATGCTCCCATGTCACTTGCTTGAATGAAGTACATCATTCTATTCTTCCAATAGGCGTAATTAGCTCCATTGAAGAAAGGAGGCTTGTTGACGGGCATCGAATCAAGACCGAAGTCGTAATTTAAAGTGGAGGCCATTGATGACTTGGTAATCGATGTAACTCTTCCCGAATCGACTCAAGAGGTGATTAAACCTTCAAATGAGTGAGGCTCTGATACCAATTGTTGAGTTAATCGATTTACGGAATCGGCCAAGAGGGGGGTGAATTGGCAATTAAAAATTTCGTTGAAGCTTTTGCAGAAAATTTAAAGAAATTGCACAGCGATTTACAGTGGTTCGACTTTCTCAAACAAAGTCTACGTCCACTACCTTAGCTATCCACACTAAGGATTTTCCAACAAATTCACTAATTTGTTCTTTCTTTTGAGGCCAAAGAGATAACCTTACAAAATCCCTCAAGAGTATACCCCAACTCTTGAGAACACTCTTTTTCCCAAAGAGAAGATTACAAATTTGCAAACTTACAAGAAAACCTCATAAGGTAAGATGTTTGCACAATTCTAGAACAAAGAAAAGAACACTCAAAGATAAATACAATTGAGTACAAAAGTGTTCTTGAAAGCAAATGAATATTGGATGAAAAATAGGCTTGAAATGCTCAAACTTGAGGTTTGATGCTTTCTCTTTGATTCTCTCTTGATTCTAGTTGCTTGATGTTTCTTGTTTTTGATCAATGGCTCCATAACTTGTTTAAATACCCCTTGAATCAATTCTGAACGTTGGTGATAATTAGTGGGGATAATAGAGCCGTTTAAGTGTGAAAACAATTAATTTTTCTAGGTGGAGCGTCTCATGCATCGATGCATGATCAAGTATGCATCGGTGCATTCGTGTAAAATTCAAATATTTTGACCGTTGGAACACTTGATGCATCGGTGCACCAAGTGTGCATCGATGCATGAAATGCATTCGATGTTTGAAAAATAGCCTGATGCATCGATGCATGGCTTGTGCATCGGTGCACCAAATGCATTCGATGTTTTGAAAATATTCAAAGTGCATCGATGCATGGAGAGTGCATCGGTGCATGGAATGCATTCGATGTTCAATTAATTCATTGATGCATCGATGCATGTACTGATGCATCAGTGCATGCCTTTGAATAATTGATTTAAGGCTTGTTTTTGGTTCAAAATACTTTGTGAAAATTGTTTCAAAAATAGTTTAAGTACAAATCACAATTTTACACATTTAGTAAGGATTAAAATTGATCTTGAAAAACTTGGAGTAATAATTTGATATTCGGTTAATTGAATCGAATATAAAATTGTAAAATCATTTGTAAAATCTTAAAATTCATTTAACTTAATTTGTTATATCGAAATATCAAAAATGTTTTCAACAGCATCCTTAACTCGTATTTCGATATGTATAAAGGTTATGGGTGTTACATTTATTGATATCAAAGTTGTAGATTTAGCCGATTCTCGGCCTAAAATGAGTTCATGTTATGTGAAAAATGTGTACATGTAACTAGGATGTCGGAATTACTGATATGGTATGGTTGATGATAGCACTGTGAAGTGCTTAGCGCACACATATGTCTAACTCATGTACCTTATATTCTCTCTTACATATACATGGGTTATGAAAATAAATGTGAAAGTTCTAAAAGTATCTGGAAAAAAAAGAATATGATAATATAATATGAAAGTTTGGAAATGTGTATGAATGGAAAAGTGTATGAAATGATTATTTTGTTTGACAATGTTTATCATGATTTTTAATAAAATCACGAGATGATATTTTTAAGTTATTGATGAAGAAAAATAGCTTGAATATTCGGTTTGAAAGTTTTGAGATTTTATTTGAGTGCTTAGTGCTTAATGCTTTATCATAATTTTGATTATTTTAATTGTTTTATATCACCTCCAGTTATTAATGCCTCACTAAGTTTTATTTAGCGTGTAATGACTTTCATGAGTAGGTTCAATTAAGAAATATGTCGTGAAATAAGGAGCCTCTAGAGCATTTTTGAGATATTATACTTACTACATGTATGAATAAGACATCTCTGATGTTACTTTTTACTGTTAGTGGCATGTATATTTATGTCTATTCTTTGTTCTATCGAATTTGTTTAAAATGGTCTGGAATAGTAAACTATGACATTTTATTTTTGCTAGTTTAGTTATGTTCATGTTTATGAATGAATAGTGTGTGTATATATATATATATTATGTTTTTAAAATGGTTCATAAAGTATGTAATGTTTAAGCAGTTTTGTATAGTTTATGAAATAGCGCTAAACTACATAATTGCTGCCTAAAAATCGAATTCGTTTTGAATTACTAACTATTATTTTATAATTTTCATTATTAATGAAATAGTTTTAAAGTCAAAAAAAAAAAATGTTTTACAATGAACAAAATTTTAAGCATTTATGTTCAATGAATTTCTGTAATGTTTGTGTAGCATCCTTAACTCGTATTTTGATATGTATACGGGTTATGGTTGTTACAAAAAACATAGTTAATAACTTGTGCTAAAATATACAATATTAGATTAAGCAAAGGAGTCGAAGAATGCCTAGAAAAATAAAAGCCATGAAAAAGAAAGAAAGAAAGAAAATACACATTTGGATTGAAAATTTTATGAACTTTCCCACCCTTGAATTCTCGTCTTCATCGATATGAAATACTTCAAATTCTTGTAGTCCACTTTTATGGGTTAATACATGACCGAGAGAGATAATAGAATAATCATAAGGAACTATTTGATTATTTAATGGCCAATTTTTTTATTTTTAAAATTTCATTAGAAAGAAATTTACTCTTACATTAGGGATCATTTGTGTAGTTTACTATTTTTAATTTTACATATTCATTGTGACACATCACCGATCCGTTAAAAATCTAATGACAATTAATCTTCAATGACCACATCTTAATTAAAAAAAAAAGTGACCACATCTTAATTAAATAAAAACAGAAGTGATAAAATGATATATTTTTTAAAATTTTGTGAGGAAAAGTGGACAAAATATAAACAAAAGGGATCAATCATTTAGTTAACCCAATTATATATATATATATATAATACCACTTTTAAAAAAGTGTTGACATTCTTTTAAAAAAATGACTCATCATTTTTTTTAAAATATATATTTTAAAAATATTTAATAACAACTTTAAAAGAAAAACTTCTGCCCATTTTTTTTAGCGCCGGTATGTGAAGTTAAATTCAATTTCTTATTCTAAATTTTTAGAACCATTTCTTCACTTTTCTACCTGTTCACTTCTCTCACTTTCAAAGCTTTTGTTTTGATTTATTTTCAATAAAAAATTTAGACTCAGTCAAGCTTCTGTTTTATTTCTTCACTTTTCTCACCTTACTATAACTTGAACCAGATGTTACAGCGTCTATCGATAATTTCCAGTGAACTTCTCCAGCTAAGCTGCCTAGAATTTGTTGCACCTATATTTTTCTTAGGTTGTTCACTTATTCTCTTAAATATAGTTAAATTTATATTTTATTTTTTAAATTCTTGAAATTTATTTCTTAATTTGAATGAGATAAAATTAAGAGATTAAATTAAATTTTAGATTTAATTTGATAGATTTTGATGATTTTGTGAAGAATATTTGAATGTTGAGTTTTGATATATGAAATTATGAATATGTATTTATGAAAATGAGAAACAAATATATTAAATTCGTATAATTTAAGTTAAAGTAATTTGGATCCTTTAACTTTTAAGTTTAAGCAATTAAAATCACTTTAATAGTAATTAAGATCTTAATTCTTTGAAAAAAGTATCAATTTTAATAGTGAATTCAAATTAATAATTATTATAATTTTTTAAATTTGTAGTTGTAGTATTGAGAAGATGAATGATGAAAGATTAAACCTCAACAAAAGAACAAAAATGGAACGTTGTATTGATTTGTTTAAAAGTATAAAAAGAATGATGTAAGTTCTTTTCAGTGTCAATTTGTGTCTCATCACCAACTCAACCTTCAACAACCCAAGCCGAACAAGAATTTTCTTTCCCTTCGAATGGCATACCCTAAATTCAAGAAATTAGAATGAAATGGAGTTGTGTCACACATGATGATAATACAACATTTTCAACAATGAAGATGGAGAGCCAAGTTGATGCTAGCTCTATTCCACATGATCCAGTTAAAAAAACAAGTATTATTGACTATCATTTAATGGAATGAGAAACAGTGAGGAAAGAATACATACTAAGAGGTATTTGTCAACCAAAAAGCATAAATTTCCTCAAATAGACTTCGAAGGAGGTATATTACGTTGCTTCAACAAATCTTGGTTGAATTAATATTCTTGGCTTGAATATAGTGTTTCAAAAGATGTTGTATTTCACTTTATTTGTTACTTGTTTAAGAATGAAACTACCAAAGTTGTAGGAGGTGATGTATTTTTGTTAATGAGTTTAGAGGTTGGAATATGCCACTTCAATTTAGAAAACATGGTGGAATTGACATAAGTCATCCGAGCTCCAACATATTTTGTAGCTGAAGATAAGGCTACCCTTTGATTGTTTCGATCTAGGAAGGCAATAAGGATCAAGCAAGGAAGAAAACTCAAAATACAATGGTTACATTAAAATAAATGAAATTGATAGATAAAAATGGCAGTGAAATAGATAATGATGATGGTATGTTCATAAGGATTTAAAGAAGTTTTTGTATGGTGGAATGGTGGTATGGTGATGGAAGAAAGAAGTATGGAAATAGTAGTGAAGAATGAAGGTAGTATCTCAAGTAACAAAGGAATCAAACTAAGCTATATTAAAGCTTAACCCTAGACCTTATAGAAACTAAAGTGGTGGTGTTTAAGGACTTTGACCCTTTAGGTATATTAAACCAAAAGCACCAAAGTATATGTGGAATAGATGGGGTGACGCCACAAGCATAAGCTTGATAAGTTATTAAAGTTCACTTAAGAACTAAAGAGAGAAACTTTCACAAATATTTCATAAATCAAATTTGGCTGAATACAAATGAAATGCTAAGGATATTTATAAGCCTAAGGATTCACTGTGTGAATACAAAGCTTTAATGAGTGAACATTCATGGATGAATGTTCATCCATCATGTAGATACAATGCACGCATAGTGTGAAAAAAGATAAATCCTTGAATAAGTATATGCTTATCCTTAAATGAAATGGATTTGCTTTAGGCTGAAATCTTCCCCCTTGTGTAAACATGTTGGTTCATTTCCTTGCATAAATTAGGCTCCTTGCATGCACTTGGCTTCCAAGTGTGAACATGACTCATCGGCTCCCTTCATGTACTTGGTTCCACACGTTTTAATGAATGGATTCATGTTCCTTTTGTTCTTTCAATCTGCATGCCAATTATGTTAATGGACTCATGATTGTTGACATTTATTTCCCCTAAGGTGTGAACATGACTCCTCGATTGCCTTGGATGAATGTACATGGTCGAATGCATTGTTTGGAATGCATGGACTCTTTGTATGGTTGAATGTTTCTCTTCACTTGGTTTCTGCTATTTATTATGTTCCTTACTTCTTGATGTTCTTTAGTTCCTCACGTCCAAAGGTGATGAATTGTTGTAAATCCCGTATGACTTTCCAATCTGCACAACCTTCAGTAGTTTGCACATATTTCAAGCTACTGAAGTCGGATTGATGCAATTCAAAGTGCGTTGAAAAGTTAAGAGACAGGCCGGAATTAAAAGTCAAGAAGACTTAATAACCCAAAGATTCTTAAAACTAGCTAAAAATGGCTTGTAATGTGATTGACGTGAATTGTCCCCTAGATTAATGTGTTCACATTGTGCACATTGATTGTGTTCAGCTCCGTTTAGTCTTTCCAGCTACTCTCCAGCTAAGCTCGTCTCCCCCTCAGCTCATTCAGCTAATCTTTAAGCTCCCTTGAGCTAAGTACGATATCATAACAATTTCATGAGCTAATATGAGCTGCCAAGGCTTGTATTTTTCAATCCATGAGCTTCCATAAGTTGCCTTAGCTTCCAATGTACCTATGCAAAGCATGAAAACAAGAAATTAGATAGGATTTGAGCAAGGAAAATGATGAGTGCAGACTGCCACCATGTTTGAATGCAAATGATCTAATTATAGAATGTGTATGCACGAATTGAGCTAGAATAAATACATAAATTAACATAACCATGACATATGCTTAAGTAAAGATGTAATATGCATGAATATCATAAAGTATGCAAGCAAAATATTAAATATATTATAATGTGTTTAAAGCATACTTATGTCAAATATAATGCATAAATGAGTAAGTAATGAATGAAGTAATGAAGAACCTAATGATCTCAAATCTATCTTTTCTTTGAGTTTTTCAAGAATTCATGGGAACATGTGTACAAAATATAAAGCTATATTTCTTTATTTAATGAGCATTCTTTACTTAAGGAGCTAGCAATATGACAGATGAACTTAATGATCTCAAATCTCTAATCATGAGAGAAACACAATATGCATACTACATACATTATTTTGCTCACCAACTTTGTTGTTTCTAAAATACAAAGATTTTGGTTGACTTTTTTATACACTTAGATACTTTTTGAATATTGTTGTATCATTTTGCAAGCGAAAAAAAGATGTTTAAAGGAAAACAAACTAAAAAGGTTTAAAAAAACCTTTGAAGATGGTGAAATTGTGACTGAAAAATATTTAAACCAAGAGCTTGATTTAGGTAGGTTAGAAGATACAAGATGGGTGTCTCATATAATTTGATTTTGAATATGATTGATTTTTATTCTTCAATACGTGAGGTGCTTGATTTGATTGTTAATGATGCTCGAAATGATGATTATTCTCGAAAAGCCGATAATGTGAGTTTTGCAATAGAGCCATTTGATTTTATTTTCATGATTCACTTGATGAAGAGAATATTTAAGATTATGAATAAATTAAACAAAGCTTTACAGAGAAAAGATCAAGATATTGTCAATAATATGTCTCTTGTCACTTTAACTAAAGAAAGATTGCAAATCATGAAGGAAAACGAGTGGGAGTCTATTTTTTGCTACAACCACTTCATTTTATAACAACAATGACATTGATATTCTTGATATGGATGTTATTTATATTCCTTCGAGAAGAAAGAAACATTTGTTTGATACTTCTAATATTCATCATGTTCAAATTGAAGTGTTCTTTGGAGTTATTGGTCTTTAACTTCAAGAGTTAAACAACCAATTTGATGAGGTTAATATAAATTTATTAACTTGTATGGCTTCCTTGAGTCCACTTGATAAGTTTTCTTCTTTTGATAAATAAAAAAAAACTTAGACTTGTTGAATTATATCAGATGAATTTACAAGTGTCGATAGACTAGGCCTTGATGATCAACTTGATAATTATATTGTTGATATGCGGAGAGATGATATATTTTGGTTATTGAAAGATATGGGTGAACTTTATATGAACCTAGTTGAGACAAAGAAGCATCAAGTGTACCAACAAGTCTATTTATTTATAAATTTGGAGTTGATTCTGTCCATAACAATCGCAAGAGTAGAAATAGCATTTTCTAAAAGTAACATTTTGAAGAATAGGTTGCGAAATAGCATAGAGGACCATTTTCTAAATGACTGTTTGATCACTTATATAGAAAGAGATGTTTTCTCTAAATTAGTGTAAGAATAAGTCTATTTAATTATAAATTAGGAATGAAAGCTCACCGAGAACAATTGTAATTGTTTTTAGTATTAATAATTTTTTGTGTTATTTTGGATTTTGGGTTATGTAACTTTTTTTATTAATGAATATTATAATATTTATTTTAGACTCCCTTTTTTGAATTTTTGGATCGCCAATACTTATCATGCTTAAAAACATCATTATCATCGTGTTACCGGGTCACTATATCATATATGATATTATAATGTTATATCACTATGTTATCATGTTACTATATAATCATATTATAATACAATCATGTATTAGTGTCATCATAAAATATTATTAAAGATATCTAAAGTAGACACTAGTAGGGATCCCTTTAGCAGACGCAGGTAGCAAAATCGCTTTGCAATGGTGAATGAACTCGTATGTCTAAACGCATCGTAGTGTTAATTCAATGTCAAGGGGACTAACTTCCACATGACAGAAAAACTTGAAAGTCCAAACACAACGTCAAGCGTAATGTACGCAAGATGGATGCGAAGATCCAAACTCACATCAAATGGACTTAATATCGTAAGATGGACAATCCTGAAGGACCAAGACACATCTGCTAGATCCAAACTCACATCAAATGGACTTAATAGCGTAAGGTGGACAATCCTGAAGGACCAAGACACAACTGCTAGACCCAAACTCACATCAAATTGACTTAATAGCGTAAGGTGGACAATCCTGAAGGACCAAGACACAACTGCTAGACCCTAGACATGTCATTGTTCATAAACTCTCTAACTAGTTTATTTGGGCAATAAACATCATGAGTATTTAATCATATATCAACTCTATATTTTGAAAAATGTTAATATGTCATAATCCATTTAATAATCAGGATGATTTGTCTGAAGTCTTTCTAACATAATGTATTGTTAGGCTTGATTGATCAACTGAAATATGCCAAGAGGTTGATGAATTAGCTTTTTAAATATTTGGTGGAAGCAATCAAAAAATAAAAAAATTTGCACAAATATTTAGAGTTGTTCGACTTTATCAACCAAAGTCTACATCCACTACCTTCTAATCCATTAGATTTGCTTACCTTTAAGGATAATGTGAAACCTTACAAACACTTCAAAGTTTATACCTCAAAACCTTGAATACACTCCCAAATAGTAATTAAAAATTTAACAAATAAAAGAAAACCTTACGAAGGAAATGTTTTTGCAAACAACAAGCTCTCACCAATATCACACTTGAGCAAATTAACCAATGAAGTTCACTAGCCTGTTACAAGAATATGACAAAATTAAGTACATATATTTTAATGTTAGTATAATCTTTCAATAATCTTTGTTTTTGTTCTTCATTTGAATCTTGGTCCCTTTTATGTCTTTCAATACCCGTCTCGTCGTTTGGAGTTGTTGGTAGTTGATTAGAGCCATTGGAATCATTAATTTTAAGCATTAAATGCTCACTTGTAAATTTGGTATCGATATTGACAAGCGTCGTGTACTATCAAATAAATTATCCTTAATCTAAAAAAGAATAAATAAATAAGCGTAGTAAAGAGAAGAAGGGTAAATCTGCAAGGATTTCAGAAATTCTAATACATAAAGGTTTTTGACTATGATATTTGGGTGAAAAGGGGTAATTAAATGGGGGTTTTGATTGAAAGAGTAAATGAAAGTAAATGTAAAAAATAAATCTAAGAAATTTAATGAAATTAAAACTAAGAAGAAAATTCAATTTGAGTAAAACAACCTCAGGTCTCGCTTTGCCTCAAATCCAATTGATCATCGAATAAGATTTTACTCCGAACTAATGTCGATTACAATCTACAAGGCCCAACCCTTGTAAATTGTTTTTCTCTTTGGTAAACCTATAATCCAAAATCAATCTTTGAATTTCAGTCCTTATTTGGACTAACCACAACTATCATCGCTAGCGCCAATTCAGTTTTAAGTTTTCAAAAACCTAATTCGGACTATGTTGTCTCAATGAGAATCGAATCTGATCTCAATTTCCATTAGAGGATGCCACTATGTGTGTTCCCAGTAAGTTGAACTTGCTACTAGTTGATTCTTCATCCCAACTTTAAATTAGAACAACATCTAATCTAACGTGCACTTTTTGAAATGAAAGTGTTTTGATTTTTAAAGGAAATGTAGATTGCCAATCCAAGTTTGTAGAAAATTGAGAATTCAACCCAAAGGTATTAGGTTCTTTTCAATTCTCACGGTCGCAATTGAGTAATTGCTTAAGCCTTTAGCTTATTGAAAAATTATCTAAGCATGATAGAAATCATACTCAACATTTTTAAAGAAAATAAATTAAAATAAAACTTAAAGCATAAAATGAAAGAGAAGAAGAAAACTTTATAAAAGTAAAAAGCAAAGAACAAAGCTAAATCAAAATATCTTTCAAGCTTACCCTGAGAGGGTATTTATGACTTTCTAAAACACTAAAAATAAAGTAAAAATATCAAAATATAAATCTAAAAATATTCAAATAAAATCCTAAAAACAAGTGATAATTCCTAAATTCGAATTTAAATTAAAGTTGAGCCATCCGTCCTTCTAGAATGTTGATGGGATCGCCTTCTGGAAGTTGCTGACTGGATGCCACGTAAGACGCTTCATGCCCCCAAGTTATGCCCACTAATCCAGCCTTGACTCCAACAAAACTACAAAACTTTGCTTCTTCAGAGTTGTTTTTGGAAATTAAAGTTTTGTATATAAGACGAATAAAAATGCCCAAACCAGCAATACTACTCAATCAACAAGGAGTGATTAAAGACAAAATAATAGCAAAATAAATCACTTATCAAATTCCCCTCACTTATTCAATGTTTGCCTTCAAGTATTCCTCAATCAACACATCAAAATAACAAGTTACCATACTTCATCTCACAATACATCCAAAACAACCAAACAAATCAAAATCATACAATTATTGAAATCAAGAAACAATCAAGAAAAGGGTTAACTAGAAACAAGTTTAAGCAAAACATGGTATCCCAATACTATTAATTTCAATGTAGCTAGACTCAATACCTCACAAGGGTTTACTCATTATCGCTCAAAGTGTTTCGAGTAAAATCGCTCAAGCCGGAACTAATCAAGTCATTACCATAAACTTATAATTAAATCAAGTCTCCACTACTAAAAATGAACTAAATGCATTAATCAACGGGTATTTAAAAAGGGTTGTAACGGGGCTTAGGTTCGGGAAGGAAAAGGCTAAAATTTTATTTAAGTATCAAGAAAAGAGATAAATTCATTCCATGATTAAACAAAGGAAACAAATGCAAAGAAATGTAACAAAAATCAAACAACCAACCTTTTTTTCTTTTTCTTTTTTACAATCTTTTCTATTTTTTCTGTTTTTTTCTACTATATAACCATAGACAAGGTGGTACGTTAGCAAAGTTTTAATATAAAAGGGTTCAGAATTGACCTATCGGGTTGCTCGGGAACTATCAAGTGAATGGAGTACGACGGAACAACATCCGACATTGATTGAGAGTGGGTGACCGACGACATTCAGTAGAAAGTCAGAGAGGTCATTGATGATGGACGGTTCTGTCGCGGTCCTGAAGGGCTGACAGAATCTTGCTGCTGAGGGGAGTGACCAATAGAAGATGACGCGACAAAAGAGGAGTTTGGGGTGACATGAATCTGTTATGGCTCTTACGATGGTAGAATGGGTGCTTGCTATCGATGCCCACCGTAGCGTGGAGAAGTCGGGGGAGACATGGAATCAGAGTCGCTCGACACTTGGAAAAATCCAGTGTTGCAAATCGGCAGTGACCGCCAAGAGTGATCGGTGGTTGGGAAGGTGTATTGTTTTAGTTCCTCATTCTTACCATGGTTGCACGGAGAGAAGAGCGGTGGTGGTTGAACGATCGATGAAGGAAGTAACCAGGGTGGTGCAAGGAACCGAAGGAGGTGAGCGACATGGGTGGGAGGTATCATCGTCAATGAAACAAAGAAGAAAGAAAAAGAATGTTGAGTGTGGCCGAAAAAAAGTAAGAAAGGTAAAAGGGTTTTTTAATTTGAGTATCACATGGGTAAATAAAAGAAAATAGAAAAGAGTTTGACCCTTACTCAAATACTTGGCCGATTGGAGTAAGGTAGAGTGTTTCAAAATTTGAAACAAGGAAATATAAGAGGTATGTGGGGACCACAAGATAGAAAGAGGGAGTTGATGGGGTAAGTGTGGCCGCCAGTCAAAAGGATAAGTAATTTGTGTTGGGTTATGGGTGAAATAAGGGTGAATGGGTGACAAATGAAACAAATTGGGAAAAAGGGTTATACTATCCTGCACTGGCCTTGTATAGGAGAGGCTAACGTATACCGTTTAATAAAACAGTGCATGGGACAATCCACTAAGGGAAAGGGAAATTCGCCACTTGGACTATCGCAATGCGAACTTCGACTTACTAAGTTATTTTCTCTTGAAAAATTACTTGTTTCCACGCGACAATCCACTAAGGGAAAGGGAAATTCGCCACTTTTCAGACAAAAATTTACCTCCGACTTTATTTAAACTCCATTAAGAATACTGGGGTATCCAAAAAAAACTAAAAATTAAAAGTAAAATAAGTAAATTCTAAATGAAAATAAAGAATAAAAATTAAGATTCGAAAATAAATTAAAGAAATGGAATTGAAAATGGATTACCTTCCATTAAGTACTTTATTTAACATCTAGCTTGACGACCTGATTCAGACTACATATTCTTCTAAGACAAGTTCTTCAATTACAAAAGTTTGAGCATTTAATAACTTTTATTTGTATGATGTCTGATTAAACCCTAAAGTATCCTCCTATCGCCATTTTGGTCCCATGCAGGAAGCGTCTCCGCCGGTCACTAACGTGACCAAGGTGGTGGAAGGGGAAGATAAAACGGAAAGAATATATAAAAGAATCCGACCAATGGAAGGTGATGGTGTTTTAGAAGAGGAGGTGCCAAAAAGATCATGGAAAGATGCAGTGATAAGCCCTACCTTTCTTCCAGAAATTTCCAATTCTCGACGGAAGTTGAAGATGAGGATTCAGACGATGAAGCAACTCATGAAGGGGATGACATTCCGATAATCAGGATTCCTCAAGAATTAAAAGAAAATTGAGGAAACCATGGAGAAAGGCACTCATTATCAAGATTTTGGGTAAAACAGTGGCATATAAAATCCTAATCAGTAGGACAACAAATCTGTGGAAATTGGAAGGTGAGTTTGATTGCATTGATCTTGGATATGGGTTTTATGCAATTAAATTTAAAAATATGCTGGAAAGAGCTAAGGTTCTCATGGAAGGTCCTTGGAAGATCATGGATCACTACATCACGGTGCAGAGATGGCGTCCCAATTTTGTGGCAGCGAAAGCGAGTATTCCTTCTACGGCAGTTTGGATTCACATCCCTGGGCTTCCTATCGAGTACTTCAAGGAAAGTATCTTGTGTAATATGGGTAAGCTTGTTGACAAACCACTTAAGATTGACTACCATACAGCTTGGTCAACAAGAGGACGATTTGCTAGAATATACGTAGAAATTGACCTAGACTCTCCCCTGTTGTCTAAAGTTCGTATAGAAAATAGGGTATACAATATTGAATATGAGGGTTTGCACTCTATTTGCTTCAAGTGTGGTGTTGTGGGTCACAGAGTTTCCGATTTTTTTGTTAATCAGAAAGAAGTCCAAGGAATAGAGAGGCCAACATGGAACCACAAGTGTCATAACATGAAGGTAGGCAGGAAGTTGAGGAACATGAGAAAATTCAACAAGAAGAGAAAGAATTAGCTAAGGACAGATATGGTCCCTGGATGCTAGTTCAAAGGAGAACACATGGTATTAGAAGTAATCAGAGAAATCAAAGTAGCAGAATAATTGAGCCACGACAAATAACAGATTTTATGGGTTGAATATTATGGATGAGGATGAGATATGTAAGGGAAAGGATGAACATAGCCGTAAACAAGAGGTAAATGAAACTTCAAATAAGTTTGAAATGTCATCAAAGGACATGAAGTCTAACCGGAGCGAAGAAGGTAACAACAGAGCAAAAGATAATATCCCGGCAGACAGCTCATACGATGGGTTCTCTAGGAAAACTAAAGGTAATTTTCAATCTCCCGAGCTCTTTGTTAAGAGAGACAACCAGGGTAGTAATAACAGGGGTAAGAATTGTTGGGAAAATAGTCAAAGTTTTGCTATGGAACAAATAGTAGAGGCTGGAAAAAGATTGGATAATCAGGCGAATCCATCAATGGAGGTTGAAAATGTTACTAGTAGATCAGAAAATCTGGAGGATAGGGAAATGGAAATCGAATCAATTGGACCAGAAGAAGTAGTTATTACAAATGAGAAGATGGTCGTTGAGGCTAATATAATTTATAATCCCCCCAATGAAGTTTATTTCTTGGAATTGTCGTGAGTAGGTAAAAATATTTCATCAGGCATTGTAGAGAGTTGATTCGGGATGAAAACCCAACCATTATTAGTCTCCTTGAAACAAAAGCTAAGAAAGGTACTGGCCCTGTGTTACAGAAAAAAATTGAATTTCGATAACCACTATGAGGTCCCCTCTCAAGGTTTTTGGGGAGGTTTGATCTTACTCTGGAATTCTAACTCGCAAAAGGTTTCCATTAGGTACCAAACAGATCAGGTTATTCATTGTGAAATTCAAGAGAACGATAAAAGATGGTTGCTCTCCACTATTTATATCCAACCTCATTCAACCAAAAAGGACGAAGCATGGGATAATATTTACGATTATTCTACAAGTGTTGATATGCCTTGGATGATTGTGGGTGATTTTAATGATTTTGCTTCACTTGATGAACGTGTTGGCAGCAGCTTCGATTGCATGTACCGTATCATCAAGTTTCACGAACGCTGGAATAGGTGCAATCTAATGGATGTTGGCTATGTTGGTAGTAAGTTTACATGGACTAGACACTCCCAGGAAAGAGTCACTCTTCAGGAAAGGCTCGACAGGTTACTGCACAATATTGAGTTGGTTGATTATTTTCCTAATTTAAGAGTGGTTACCTTAACTAGAACGTATTCTGACCATAACCCAATTCTGGTTAACATGGATTTGGAACTGCCAGTCGATAAAGAGAAACGACCATTTAGATTCGAAGCAGCTTGGATGATGCATGATGATTTTAACAGGATTATTAGTTTAGCATGGGATAAAAAGAAAAAATCTCTTGTGGATGCGGTGGAAGAGACTAAGAGAGCGCTAATAGAATAGAAGGAGAGTACTTTTGGGAACATATTCAAACGTAAGAAAATTCTGATGAAACAACTTCAAGGCATCCAGAGATCCACAAATTATTTTCATTCGAATTACCTTCAGGAATTGGAGAAGACCCTGGAAGCTGACTATCAACAAGTGTTGGAGCAGGAGGAAATCTTTTGGCTTTAGAAATCAAGACTGGACTGGATTGTGAAAGGCGAAAGGAACACAAAGTTCTTTCATCTAACTACGATGATAAGGCGCAAATTTAATAAAATAGTTGGTCTGTACATTGAGAATGTTTGGGTTACGGGAAAACAAGACCTTTGTCAACATGTTTACAATTATTACAAGGAGTTGTTTGCTGGGAAAGAATACATACAATTGTCTAGAGATTACGATAGCTTCATACCAAGATTGAAGGAAGAAGAAAAATCGAGCTAACGAAGCAAGTCACTATGGAGGAAGTGAAAGAAGCTTTGTTTTCCATAAAAGGTCTTAAAGCCCCGGGTCCGGACAGCATTCAACCAATCTTTTATAAACAAAATTGGGAGACTGTTAGAAATACACTTCTTGATTTTGTGAATAAGACCTTGGAATCTAGGAAAATAGGGGAAAATATTAAGAACGTTCCCAGTGCTTATACCGAAAATTGCTGCAGCATATAATATCACTCAATTTCGGCCAATCAGCTTACTGAACACATCATACAAAATCTTCTCCAAAATCATTGCCCGTCGGTTGTGTCCTATGCTGCAAAGGTTGATAGGTCCTTATCAGAACAGTTTTCTTAAAGGTAGAAGTACCTCGGATAATATTTTGATCGTCCAGGAAGCAGTTCACTCGATGATGAATCTCAAAGGAAGGAAGGGTGCAGTGATTGCTAAAATAGACCTTCAGAAAGCCTTTGATAATGTTAGCTGGGAATTTCTTAAGAAAACCCTCCAAGACTTTATTTTTCCTGAGAGTTTGGTTGAGACTATAATGTTCTGCATTACTTCTTGTACAATTGTACCGTTGTGGAATAGGGAAATCACCGAGAGTTTGAATCCAAAGCAAGGTCTACGTCAAGGAGATCCGCTATCGCCGTACTTGTTCATATTAGTTATGGAAAGACTTTCCCACATTATCATGGAGAAAGAAGAAAGGGGTACATAGAAACCGTTTAAGAGCTCGAGGGGTAGAATTAAATTAAGCCACTTATTCTTTGCGGACGATCTCTTACTATTTGCAGAAGCATATTCAAATCAAATGCAAAACATGAGAAGTTGCCTAAATGAATTTAGCCGTGCAGCTGGAGTTGAAGTAAATCTTCTGAAATCAAAATTATTTATCTCCCCAAATATTAACTCCAACACAGCTTATTACTTAAGTAATTTGTGTGGCATCCCTCTTACGGATAACTTGGGAACTTACTTGGGAGTTCCTATCATCCAAAAAAGGGTTAATTCAGGAACTTACGGTCCTCTCATTGAGAAAATCATTAAAAGACTGGCAGGCTGGAAAGGAAGAGTTCTATCCATGGCGGGTAGAAGAACACTTATTCAATCCGTCTCTAGTGCTGTGTCATTACACACGATGCAGACATCTGTTCTTCCTATTTCGGTCTGTAAAAAGTCAGATAGCCTAAATTGTAACTTTTTGTGGGGAGGAGACACAGTGTATGCTCATAATCATCTGGTTAGCTGGGATAAAGTTTGTCGATCAAAAAAGATGGGAGGATTAGGAATTCATAAAACAAGATTAATGAACATCGCTCTTATGACAAAGAACAGTTGGAAACTCCTCACTAGACAAGAAAATCTCTGGTGTAAAGTGTTTACCGAGAAGTATCTTAAAAATAAGGAATTCTTGGAGGTAGACTCAAGTGGAAACAGCTCTTCCACTTAGAGGGGCTTGCTACGAACTCGGAACTTAATTAAACAAGGGAGAAAATGACAGATTAAATCAGGTATTCAAGCAAAATTCTGGCAGGACTGGTGGTTAGGAAAAGAACCACTGAAAAATTCATATCCTTTAATGGACAATCCAAGCAGAAATGAAGAGGTGGCCAGATATATTGATGAAGATAGAACTTGGAATATCCGAGAAATCCACATCAAATCTCTGAAGAAACAAAGAGGGAAATCCAAAGAGTTTTGATTCCAGTCCTAACCGATCTGCATGAATGAGATGAAATTACTTAGGGCTTCTCCAAGGATGGGCAGTTTACGGTGAGTTCAGCTTACCACTCAATTTCTAATATAGAGATGGGTGGTCAACATGGGGAAAAGCTTGAGTGGGTATGGAAAACTAAAACCACCGAACGAATCAGGTTCTTTATTTGGTTGTCATACCTCGACAAACTTAACACAAATGAAGTTAGGTGCAGGAAGAACATGACACAGTATGCGGACTGCAAAAGTTGTCGAAATGTAACAGAATCAATCGATCATATTTTCCGAAGGTGTAACACTACTAAATTTGTTTGGGAAGAATTAAATGCTACAGAACAGGATAGCCGATTCACTTCGATGGATTTCAAGAATTGGCTGAAATCAAACTGTGTTTCTAAGAAAGTCGAGCTCGATGGATTAGAATGGGGACCTTTGTTTGGGGACTGTGGAAGAGCAGGAATGAAATGATCTTTAAAGAAACATCAATGGATCCCTATCAAGTGATTATCTATGCCAAACGGCTTGCAATGGATGTAGATAAAGCCCTGTTAAACTAACATAGCAGGATGTTTAATGATCCTTGTTGGGTTAAATGGAAAAAACCTCTGAAAGGGGTTGGATTCTAAATATTGATGGTGTGTATAAAATAAATTCTGGTCTAGCGGTTGTAGGTGGTCTGATCTAAGATAGCAATGGGGACTGTAAAGCGGGATTCATGCTGATATTAGGGAGGGTTAATAGTTCGCTCGCTGAAATTTGGGGGGCTCGACAGGGTCTCTTGTTAGCGAAAAGTCTAGGGCTTAGGAACCTAATCCTAGAGATGGATGCAAAATGGATTGTGGACCTCTTTAATGTAGACAAAATGGTTGACGCCTCTGAAACTGATCTGGTAAATGATTGTTTAGACATCCTTAAGGAATGATGGGTGGTTGAAGTTCGGCACATCTGGCGTGAAGGAAACAAATGCGCCGATAAACTTGTGAATCTCGCACTTCTACAAGGAGATGATTCCTCTATTCTAAAGTTGCCTCCACCTGAAATTCAGGCGTTGTTGGGAGCGGATAAGAACGAGGAGCGCCAGTTGAGACACTAGTTTACTGCTTTGTTCAAGTGTACCAAAAAAAAAGTTTGAGCTTTCTCATAATACAATTTCAACTGTTAACCATTAACTTTAAAGCAAATTCCCAAATCATCTTTGACTTCGATTGTGCCATGAGGGAACTCTTGAGTTACCGTAAAAAGTTTAAGTCATTTCGATCTAAGTTTTCATACAAAGAGTTTAAACTTGGAATTAAAAATTAATACTTTTTCATAAGAACTTCAATTATCCATTTGACGAAGTGTGTTCCTCTATTGCTTATTATTGCTTGGGGTGTGCCAAACCTGTAAAAGATAAAATTCTTTAGAAATTCAACAGTGGTTTTGGCATCATTATTTCGGGTAGCTTTAGCTTATACCCATTTTGGAACATAATCTACAACAAGAATAATATAAATATATCCAAAAGAAGAAACGAATGGACCAATGTAATCGATCCCCCAAGCATAAAAAAACTTTGTATATGTGAACTAGATTAAGAGGCATTTCATTCCTTCGACTTATATTACTTGCCCGTTGATATCTTTCACAAGATTTACAAAATAAAAATGTATCACAAAAGATATCAGGCAAAAAGAACCCGCGCTCAAAAATCTTATGAGTAGTCCGAAGTGTCCGCCGCAAGAGTAAGAGTGAAAAAATTGATTATGAAATTTACCTCAATTTTAGAAACACATCACCAAATTAACTTATCCGAGAAATGTTTCCAAAGATACATATCATCCCAAATATGAAATTGGGACTTTCTCTTGATACGATTTATTTCAACTCTTAGCAAATCTATCGGTAACTTACCCAAAGCCAAATAATTGAACATATCTGTGAACCAAGGGATGGTTTTCTACACCAAAATAAGATTTTCTTCGAGAAATTCTTCTTGAAGTGGCGAGTAAGACATGGAGAGGGGAAGTCAACTCAAGTGATCGACCTCCAACTTTCCACATCATTTATTGTCCTTAATCTATAGATCACATTCATGTAAAAGTAAAGACAATGAAAAATAATTCTTTTTCGGTGGTCAAATAATTTCGATGAGTCGAATCCAAGGTTCTCGATGCGTAGGCTATGACATGAGGTTTTTTCCAATTTTCTACCAAAGAACTGCTCTAACGCTTGTGTCTGATGCGTCACACATAATTCTAAACGCGAAATCCCATTGGGGTGGTTGAACAATTGGTTCCAAAATAAGTTTTTCCATTAAAATATCAAATGACTCTTTGGACTTCAGATTGAAGTCAAACGCCTTATCCTTTTACAGAAAATTCACAACGGTTGCACCACATTTGAAAAGTCTTTAATGAACATGTGGTAAAACCCTGTATGACCAAAAAAATGAAAGAACTTCCCTCACAGTTGTGGGTAAGGGAGTGAATGTATAATATCGATTTTTGCTTTATCAACCATTATTCTATTTGAAGAAACAATATGACCAAGAATCAACCCCTTATCAACCATAAAGTGATATTTTTCATAATTGAGTACGAGATTGAATTTGAGGCAATGCCTAAGCACATTAGTCAAATTTAAAAGACATTCATTAAAGGAATTACCGTAAGCTGTAAAATCTTTCATGAAGACTTCAATTCCTTTTTTGACGTAGACGAAAAAGATGCTATGCATGCATCTGTGGAATGTGGTGGGGTGTTGAAAAGGTCGAAGGGCAAGCGAATGTGTCGAATGGACATATAAATGTCATTTTTCCGTGGTCTTCTGGCACCACTGGATTTGGAAGAAACCTACAAAACCATCAAGGCAATATTTTGAGATTTATCAGCTAATATTTCTATCATTTGATCAATAAAAGGGAAAGAGAAGTTATCTTTTCGGGGAAACGAATTCAACTTCCTATGGTCAATGTAAACTCACCATCCATTCTATACTCTTGTAGGGACTAATTCACCTTCAATATTTTTTTATTATTGTGACTCCAATCTTTTTAGGAACCATATGTATTGGACTTATCCAATTACTATAGGAGATCTGGTAAATAACGTCAGCATCTAGAAGTTTCTAAATTTCTTTCTTTATAACTTTTATTATCTGCAGATTTAATCGACTTGGCCTCTCGTGACGGTTTCACGTCTCCTTCAATTTTATTTTGTGCATACAAGTTTCTGGACTAAGTCCTTTAATGTCAGCTATAGTCCATCTGATCACCTCCTTATGTGCACACAAAATATTAACTAAGTCTTCTTCCTCTTCTTGTGATAGTATATTCGATATAGTTATCAGCAAAGTGGTATTTTCTCCCAAAAAATGTGTACTTCAAGTGTTCCGACAATTACTTTAGTTCTATTTGGGGAGCCTTGCAAAACGAAAAGTAAGATTTTAGAATTTGATGAAACCATACGTTAATCAAAACAAATAAAAGAAATTAAACTCATTGATTTCCTCATCGAAGTCCTCCAATTCTATGCACAAATTTTGAACAAAGTTAGTTTCCACAAACTCATCAATGGTAGGTTTAATAACATTAATAAAAATTTATGCTAATAATATTAACTAGATATATATTCACTTTGTAAACATAAAACTTTACAACCTTTCAGAAGAGGTGTTGGTTCGGTTATTTTCCATGTTAATGACATAGAAATCTGTTGGAAAAATAAGCTAGTTTACCTTAACCAAGACATTTCCAATGAGTCCTTTGGGATCGATCACAAATCTATCAACCAGTTATTTCGTCATTATCGGCTCCTTCAGAGGCTCAACAGAAAGTAAGTTGTGCATAGAAAGCGACATTACATTAATAGAGGCACCCAAGTCATACATTACATGTTTAATCCTTACCTTATCGATTTTACAAGGTATAACAAACATACCTTAGTTCTTCAACTTTGGTGGAAGCTTAAGTTAGAAAACGGTGAAAACATATTCTCCTTCTCATTCAAGTAAATTTTCTTTTGGTTTTACACTGGTCCTTTAAAAATCTAGCATACATTGGTACATTTTGAATTACTTCAATGAGAGATATATTGATTTTCACTTTTCGAAAGACTTCCAATATCTCTTTTTCCACGGCTTTTTTTGTCTCTTTTTACTAACCTCGAGGGGAAATGAGGTGCAATGGAATAGAGAGATTGTTATTGATCAGATTTTGGTTCATCATTCTTTATTTTCTAGGATCCTCCATCAACTTATTTTTCTTTTTGGGAGTTTGTGTCAACTACCTCTTCTTCATTCTTGGATCTCAGCTCCACTTGCTTATTCTAAGATCTTACGCCTACATCCTCTAGGATTGGTTGTGTGACAACCGTACCACTCCAAAGGGTGATTTGCTAACACTCTCGTGGGTTTGCCTCGATTTGAGATGGTAGCTTCCCTACAATTCTAAGCACCCCATGTTATGAGCCAATTGACTCATCTTTTTGTCCAACTCTTACAAATGGGCTTTAGTGCAATTCTGGAACTCCTTCTGGGATAGAGATAAACACTCGATGATTTATTCTTATGATAGCTTCTACGATTAATACGGCTGTGGTAGCAGTGGCCTCTATCGATAATGTAACAATTCTAACCCGTACCCAACCCGGATACCAATCCGAGGTGTCACATTGACTTTTCAAACCATAAACTATTAACATATAAGAACAAATTAAATTTTTAATCAAAATAAAAAAGGTGGAAACTATTAATTTAAAATAGGGTAAAGTATAGTAATTGTCACTAAACTTTTCTAAATCTTTCATTTAGGACCCTAACTTTAAAAACATACAATACAGTCCCCCAACATTTAGTCTATTTGCAAAATAGTCCCCCAACATTTAGTTTGTTAGAGAATTTCCCATTATTTAAGTAAACACCTCCACATAATTCAAAGTTAGATTATAATTTCCCATGCATCATCGATTGAAAAGTTACGATGAAAATGAGAAGATAGAAGAAAAAAAAAATTCGAGATCGAAAAGGAATTTGAGGTTTAGAATGAAAATTAGGACTGTGTTGTAAGTTTTAAAAGTTGGGAGACCTAAATGCAAGTGCCTGAAAAGTTCAGTGACCATATGGTAAACATACTAACGACAGTGTAACGACGTCAAATGGTCGGGGGCCATATTGCAAACATACTAAATGTTGGGGGACCATATTACAAACAGACTAAATGTTGGGGGACTGTATTATAGTTTTAAAAGTTGGGGGATCTAAATGAATGCTTTAGAAAAGTTCAGTGACCATTACTATACTTTACCCTTTAAAATAAGATAACCAAATTCACATTCATAATTACATAAAAGCTTTAATAATTTCGATGGATACAAAAGTCTGAGTTTATAAAATATATCAGAGCATTTCAAATTAAAAGTGTAATACATACCAACAATTTACAAAATTTTAGAAAACCTATATTCAATTTGTCTTGATCTGATCTTCAAGGGTGTACGCTATCCTCGCCTAGTCTTATTCCTTCGATTTCTTCAAACCTACGTGTGAAACGATCACACGCTAAGTCGATGACTTAGTGAGATAATTACTAGCAATTAAAGTTATATAAGCAAAATCTTTATTCATTTCATAAAACATTCCATAAGAATTTCGAATGATTTCCATAAAAAGAATGTATGTTATTATAAATTATTTGTTTTATAACTTATTTCCAAATGCCCAACGTATATTACTGAGAACTCTAGGTATTTGAGTACATTGATGTTGTGCACTAATGTTGTCACCACAGCTCGTAATTTGCACCAAAGTGCCACATAATTGTCCCGAAAAACCACATAGATTTACACCAAAGTGCCACATAGGTTTGTACCGAAATGCCACATAGGTTTGCACCGAAGTGCCACATAGGTTTGCACCGAAGTGCCACATAGGTTTGCACCGAAGTGCCACATAATTGTCCCGAAGGACCACATAGACCCTCGACTCTTGGCATGCCAACTATACCTCTAATCCTCGTACATATACGTTGGGCTTTTAACCACATAATTATTTGTCATTCATTATTCGAAGTATCTCTTATTCATATATGCACTTTCACATTGGTCCATTTCGGATACAAATGTTCAAAGGTCACATTTCCATAATCATATACACATAATCATAAAACATAGCTTACATAATATAATGTGAATAAAACATTGTAAAATATAACATAAAAGAAATTGAAAGGTTTTCGATCGAAAACACTGAGGTTGGCTTATCGCAAGCCTTCCTCAATTCTAATACAAAATGAAGAAGTTGCACTCACCTTTGCCTCACTGAGTTCTAAACGAAACCTTAACGTTTTTGGGGATCAATACTTATAACGTCGAGTTGACTGGAAGTTGACTTTGTTCAACATCTACACAAAACAGTCAAAAATCAATATCGTACTTTAAATCACTTATATCCAATCATAACAACTTAAGGTAAAAGAAACACTTAATTTCTCATTTCATGCTTAATAGTATCAGTACTACCACTATAGTACATATACCTCCCTTCTATGGTATCGATACCTTCCCTTTGGTACCGATACTATTTTGACATTCTGGAAATTTATCTTGAAAATGGTATCGATACTATACCCTTGGTCTCGATACTATACCCTTGGTATCAATACTTTCCAGTCGGTATCGATAACTTACTCAACTAGTATCGATACTACTATTTGAATTCAATCTGATTTTGCCTTGAAGTATCGGTACTGTTCTTTCAGTACCTAAACCCCATGCCCATAATTGCCATTTCTATTTCGAATTTTAACCAAAACATACCTAAATCTCCTACTTTGCTCTCCTTTTGTGCCTTTAAACTAAACTTCCTTTATTCAAACCAACTTTTCTTCATTTACTACTCCCTAACATACACAATCTCACTAGAACACTTACATCTAAAAATCATACCATGTTTTCAATCATACTCTTAATCCATTCTGAACTTTCTATCTCCTTCAATAATCCATTAACAAGTCAAATTTAGCCATAAAACTCCAAAAACTACACCATATCAAAATTCATTTCCAAAACCCATTTTACAAATCCATTTCTAATTCACTCCTCTTTTATTTTAATCCATTACAACCTTTCCTTAAGATTTTATAACACCCAAGCTATCAACACCAACCAAATAATTTAGAAACCAACAAAAATCATAGAAACATACCTTTGCAATGGCTTCCACGGGCAAGGAGAAAGAAGATAGTAAAGTTTGCAGACTTTTCCCCTTCTATTCCACGTGTTATATAACCCATAAAGGTAAGATAAAAAGTTTTTTATGAAAAGACCATAATGTCCTTCCATAATTCCAAATTTGATATACAGACCTACAAAATATTTCCACAGTCAGTCCTTGAACTCTCATCTATTCTAATTAAACCACTAAATTTTAAATTCTTACATCTTGATCACTGACCCAATGAGTTGGATGTTACAAATCTCCCCCTTAAGAAATTCATCCTCGAATTTTCATTGCACAAAGAGGTGGGGATATTTCTTCATCATATCTTCTTCACGTTCCCAAGTAGCTTCTTCCACTTTATTGTTTCTCCAAAGAACCTTAACTAGTGGAATCGTCTTGTTCCTTAACTGCTTATTCTCATAAGCTAGAATCTACACCGGTTCTTCCTCATATATTAGGTCAGATTGAACTTCTATCACCTCTGGAGTTATGATGTGTCCAGGATCTGATTGATATTGCCGAAGCATAGACACATGGAAGACATTGTGAATCTTTTCCATCTCTGGTGGAAAAGCTAACTGATATGCCACAGGTTCAACTCTTTTCAGAACTTCATAGGGTCCAATGAACCTAGGACTGAGTTTTCCTTTACGCCCAAAACGAAATAATTTCTTTCAAGGTGATACTTTTAGAAACGCTTTGTCGCCTACTTGAAATTCAATTTCTTTTCTTTTTAAATCCGCGTATGACTTTTGTCTATCTGATGCCACTTTAAAATTGTGATGGATCACCTGAACCTTTTCTTCAAATTCTTTAATCAAGTCTAGGCCATGAACTTCTCAATCTTTCAATTCATACCAATTAAGTGGCATTCGACACTTCCTTCCATACAATGCTTCATACGGTGCCATCTTGATATTTGATTGATAACAGTTATTATATGCAAATTCCATAAGCGGCAAATACTTTTCCCACGATCCATAAAAATTGATCACACACTCTGAACATATCTTTCAGAATCTGAATTGTTCACTCTGATTTGGCTTCAGTTTAAGGATAAAAATAGTGCTAAAATTCAATCGGGTACCCAAAGCTCCTTGCAAAGATTTCCAAAATCTTGAAGTAAATATGGGATTTCTATAAGAAAGTATTGAGATTGGAATACCATCTTTTTGAACTATCTCCTTGATATACAATTCATCATGTTTTTCCATTGAGAAATATGTTTGTACAGGAATGAAATGCGCAGTCTTTGTAAGGCAATCCATAATTACCCAAATTGAATCCTTTTTGTTTGGAGATAAGGGAAAACCTATTACGAAATACTTCGTAATTCTTTCCCATTTCCACTGAGGAATGGAAATCGGTTGCAAAATTCCTGAAGGCACTTGTTGTTCAGCTTTTACATGTTAACAATTAAGACACTTTGATACAAACTCCGAAATGTCTCTTTTCATGCCTGGCCACCAAAAATGCCCTTTCAAATCTTGATACATCTTGTTTCCTCATGGGTGCATAGTTAAGGGACTACAATGTGCTTCATACAATATCTCTCTTTTAAGCTCTTCATTATTAGGGATGTAAACTCGGTTTTTGAAGTATAAACACCCATTCAATTTTACATCAAAGTCGTTGAGTTCACCCTTATCTAATTGTTCAACACAGGCTATACACTTATCATCCTTTTTTTACAACTCCTTAATCCTCTCTAACAATAATGGTTCCAAAATTAACTCAACCATCAATGCACCATTTTCCTTTAACATGATTTGGGCATCCAATCTATGCAAAGCGGCGAAAGTCTTTCGACTAAGAGCGACAACTACTACATTGACTTTCCCGGGATAATAATATATAATCGCATCGTAGTCCTCAAGTAATTCCATCCATCTCCTCTTTCTCAAATTAAATTCCTTTTGCGTCAACAAATACTTCAAACTTTTATGATCGGTGTAAATGTAGCAACGTTCACCATATAAATAATGTCGCCAAATTTTCAATGGGGCTTAATTTGTCTTGAAGAATAAGAAACTACCTTTCTATCTTGCATTAAAACACATCCCAACCCATTATGGGAAGCATCGCTAAAATCGTGAAATCCTTGTTTGATTCTGGTTGCACTAACACTAGATCTTCTGTCAAAAATTTCTTCAATGCTTCAAAAATCTTTTGACAATCAGGAGTCCAATTAAAAGACACGTCGTTTCTTAACAATTTGGTCAAAGGTAGAGATATCATCGAAAAGTTTTTGACAAACCTTACCCAAGAAACTCCGAACCTCTGACACATTCTTCGAAATTTCCCACTCTAATACAGCTTTAACCTTTTGAGGATCTACTCAAATTCCCTCAGCAAAAACCACATGTCCAAGGAATGCCACTTCCGTTAACCAAAACTCGAACTTAGAAAACTTTCCATAAAGCTTATTGTCTTGTAACGTTTGAAGAATCACACGGAGATGGGCATCATGCTCCTCCATTGACTTTGAATATACTAAAATATCATTAATAAAAATGACCACGAACTGATCAATGTACGGTTGGAAAACTTTGTTCATAATATCCATAAAAGTTGTAGGTACTTTAGTTAACCCAAATGGCATTACTACAAATTCATAATGACCATACCGAGTCCTAAACACCTTTTTTGGAAAATATTTTTCTTGTATCTTCAACTGATGATACCCTGAGTGTAAATCAATTTTTTGAAAACACTGCAACTACCTTGAGTTGATCAAATAAATCGTCGATCCTTGGAAGAGGATACTTGTTCTTTATGGTCACCTTGTTGAGTTTTCAATAATCAATACAAAGACGCATCAAACCGTCTTTGTTCCTTACAAATAACACTGGAGCACCTCAAGGTGACACACTAGGTCTAATAAATTCCTTATCTAAAAGCTCATGCAACTGAATCTTTAACTCTTTCAATTCCTTTGGGGCCATCCTATAAAGGGTCATTGAAATTGGTGTTGATCCTAAGATCACTTTGATATGAAATTCAACCTCCCTATCTTGAGGTAATACTGGCAATTATTCCAGAAATACTTCTGGAAACTCTCTAACTGTCGAAATATCTTCAAACTTCCTTTCTTTGGCTCTAACATCGATTGCATTGGCAATATACTCTATACTTGCCTAACTTTATTATTCTGATTTCTTCAAACCTACGTGTAAAACAATCACATGCTAAGTCGATGACTTAGTGAGGTAATTACTAGCAACTAAAGTTATATAAGCAAAATCTTTATTCATTTCATAAAACATTCCAAAAGAATTTTGAATGATTTCCATAAAAATAATGTATGTTATTATATATTATTTGTTTTATAACTTATTTCCAAATGCCCAACGTATACTGCTAAGAACTCTATGTATTTGATTACATTGAGGTTGTGTACTAATGTTGTAACCACATCTCATAATTTGCACCAAAGTGCCAAATAATTATCCCGAAGGACCACATAGGTTTGCACCGAAGGTTTGCACCGAAGTGCTACATAATTGTCCCGAATGACCACATAGACCCTCGACTCTTGGCATGCCAACTATACCTCTAATCCTTATACATATACCTCAGGCTTTTAACCACATAATTATTTGCCATTCATTATTCGAAGTATCTCTTATTCACATATGCACTTTCACATTGGTCCATTTCGGATACATATGTTGAAAGGTCACATTTCCATAATCATATACACATAATCATAAAACATAGCTTACATAATATAATGTGAGTAAAACATTGCAAAATATAACATAAAATAAATTGAAAGGTTTTCGATTGAAAACACTGAGGTTGGCTTATCGCAAGCTTTCCTCAATTCAAATACAAAATGAAGAAGTTGCACTCACCTTGCCTCACTGAGTTATAAACGAAACCTTAACACTTTTGGGGATCAATACTTATAACGTCGAGTTGACTGGAAGTTAACTTTGTTCAACATCTACACAAAATAGTCAAAAATCAATATCGTACTTCAAATCACTTATATCCAATCATAACAACTTAAGGTAAAAGAAACACTTAATTTCTCATTTCATGCTTAATAGTATCGGTACTACCACTATAGTATCGATACCTCCCTTCTATGGTATCAATACCCCCTTAGGTACCGATACCATTTTGACATTCTGGAAATTTATCTTGAAAATGGTATCAATACTATACCCTTGGTATCAATACTATACCCTTGGTATCAATACTCTTCAGTCGGTATCGATTAACTAGTATCGATACTACTCTTTATATTCAATCTGATTTTGCCTTGAAGTATTGGTATTGTTCTTCCAATATCGATACCCCATGCGCATAATTGCCTTTTCTATTTCGAATTTTAACCAAAACATACCTAAATCTCCTACTTTGCTCTCCTTTTGTGCCTTTAAACTAAACTTCCTTTATTCAAACCAACTTTTCTCCATTTACTACTCCCCAACATACACAATCTCACTAAAACACTTACATCTAAAAATCATACCATGTTTTCAATCATACTCTTAATCCATTCTGAACTTTCTATCTCCTTCAATAGCCCATTGACAAGTCAAATTTAGCCATAGAACTCCAAAAACTACACCATATCAAAATTCATTTCCAAAATCCATTTTACAAAACCATTTCTAATTCACTCCTCTTATTGTTTTAATCCATTACAAGCTTTCCTTAAGCTTTTATAACACCCAAGCTACTCCTACACAAAAATTTCCACAATCTATCTTTGAACTCTCATTTATTCTAATTAAACCACTAAATTTTAAATTCTTACATTTTGGTCACTAACCCAATGAGTGGGATGTTACAGGTAACCTTGATTAGGCCTCGGGTTTTGTGCATAACTAAAATTTGGATGATCTCTCCATCTCGAGTTTTAGGTATTTGTATGAGGGTTGTAAGGCCTCTAGGAAGGTCTTGGAAAATTGCCTACTACTTTCACTTGTGTACCAACCTCTTGCTAAAGCAGGGTAATAATCTGTTAGATGGTCTAGCATGGTGTATATTCCACATAGTCTAGTTGTTCTTATTTTTCCTAAAATAATAGAATTTACTACATTAGTTAATTTATCAATTTTACACTCTAAGGAAATTGTACTTTTCTCGTGAACACGTCAGGTAGGTTCATTGGAAGAGCCAAATTATTGAGAGTTGGTAGCCATTGTGGAAATCAAATCTCTGGTTGTATTCGGGGTCATATTGATGAGAGCTTCTCCACTAGAAACATCGTCTATCTTCATTTTCAAAGGAAGAAATTCTTCATAGAAGTATTGGAGAAGTTTTGGCTCATTAATCTATGTTGCGGACAGCTTGCGTAGAGATTCTAAAATAATTCCCAATAATTATAGAGCGTGTTGAATACATTTTGATATTTCGATATAACAAATTAAGATAAATGAATTTTAAGATTTTCCTAAAGATTTTCTAAGTATATTCGATATAATTATTCGAATATCAAAATATTACTCCAAATCTTTCAAAAGTCATTTTTAATCCTTACTCAAGTGTAAAATTAAGTTTTAATCTTAAAATAATTTCAAAATAATTTTACAAAGTATTTTAAACCATTTCAAAGCCAAAAATTTCAGTATGTCCAGAGGGAACCGGTTCCCCCCCAAGGGGGTACCAAATCCCCCTGAATGGTTTGACTCCGAGAAATTCCAGTATGCTCGGAGGGAACCGATTCCCCCCCAAGGGGGTACCGATTCCCCCTGATCAACGATCAAAATATTTGAAGTTTACACTTAGGGAACCGATTCCCTATGAGGGGGAACCTATTCCCCCATGCTCCAAGCAGAAATATTAATTGTTTTCACACTTAAACGGCTCCAATAACTTCATTAATGATCCCCAACGTTCAGAAGTGATTCAAGGTGTATTTAAACAAGCTTAGAATCCATTGATCAATAACAAGAAACATCAAGCAACTAGAATGAAGAGAGAATCAAAGAGAAAGCATCAAACCTCCAGTTTGAGCATTTCAAGCCTATTTTTCATTCAATAACACTTATTGTGCTCAATTATATTTATTCTTGAGTGTTCTTTCTTTGTTCTAAAATTGTGCAAACATCTTACCTTGTGAGGTTTTTCTTGTAAGTTTGCGAAATTTGTGATTTTCTCTTTGAGAAAGAGTGTTCTCAAGAATTGGGGTATAATTCATGAGGGAGTTGTAAGGTTATCTCTTTGGCCTCAAAAGAAAGAACAAATTAGTGAATTTGTTGGAAAATCCTTAGTGTGGATAGCTAAGGTAGTGGACGTATTTGGTTGATAAAGTTGAACCACTGTAAATCGCTGTGCAATTACTTTCAATTTTCTGCAAAAGCTTCCACCAAAATTTTTATTGCCAATTCACCCCCTCTTGGCCGATTTCATCGATTGATTAACTCAACAATTGGCATCAGAGCCTAACTCATTTAAAGTTTTAATCGCCTCTTGAGTCAATTCGGGAAGAGTTACATCGATAATCAAAGTCATCAATGGCCTCTATATCAAACTTTGACTCCGGTCTTGATTCGATGCCCGTCAACAAGCCTCCTTTCTTCAATAGGGCTAACAATGCCTATTGGAAAAATAGGATGATGTAATTTACTCAAGCAAGTGACATGGGAGCATGGAATTCCGTAGAAGAAGGATACATCAAGCCTCTCACTCATCCAAGATTGTGGAGTGAATGAGAGACAAGAATGTTCCAGCTCAACTCCAAAGCCATCCATATCATATTTTGTGCTCTTGGACCAGCTGAATACGGAAGAGTTTCATCTTGTACAACCGCCAAAGAAATATGGGACAAACTTCAAGTCACTCATGAAGGTACCGATGAGGTCAAAAAATCTAAAATTAGTATTCTATCGCATAGCTATGAAAATTTCAGGATGAAACAAAATGAAGATATCAAAGCTATGACGGATAGATTTTTATCGATTGTCAATGGTCTCAAATCATATGGAGAGATCATTTCAAATGAAAAGCTTGTGAAGAAGTTAGTCTACTCCCTTCCAAAATCGTAGTAATCAAAGAAGACGACAATCATCGAGTCTAAGGACCTAACATCCTTAACTCTTGAAGAACTAGTCGGTTCCCTTCTCACTCATGAAATGATGCTTGAAGATGAAGTGGACCTCAATAAGATTGATGAGACACCAAAGGAGAAGAAGAAAAACATTGGAGTTGCTTTTAAATCCACAAAAGGTGAGAGTGATTCGAATGATGATGATGATGATGAGGAAATGGTATTATTTACCAAACGATTCAAAAGTTGGTGATGCCCAACCGAGGAAGAAAATTCAAACGTCATGAAGGCTTCAAAATTGAATCGATGGAGAAAGACTCGATCATTTGCTATGAATGCAAAAAGTCGGGGCATGTCAAATATGATTGCCCACAATTGAATAAAAAGAGTCAATCCAAAAAGAAGCACAAGGCTCATGTAGCTATATGGAGCGATGAAGAAGGTTCCGATGAAGAGGAACAAGAAGTTGCAAACTTGTGCTTGATGGCTATCGGGGAAGATTCTAAGGTAACCTCTAACTCATTCGATTTGGATGAATTATCTTATGATGAGTTATTAGAGGATTACAATGGGTTAGCTTCAGATTATAAGACTCTATTTTCAAAATACAAAAATGATATTTCAAAATTGAAAAACGAAAATAGTCTTATATCCAAGACCAACAATGAGCTTGAAAGTAAGATCAAAGAATTGCAAATCAAAATTAATGATTTTGAAAAGAAAAATACTGATTTGCATAACTTACTTTCAAAAGTTCATGATGATCATCAAAAGAAGATTGATGATCTTAAAACTTCTTTTGATAAAGTTGGAACAAAACGTTTTGAAAAAAAAATCAAAATCCAACTTTGTTAGAAAAGATTTTAAAAACTACAATCATAGAGGTCCCCAAAGGACCTCTAATGGAAAAATCGTTAGAAGTATGCGGGTTCCTAAAGAACTCATTACTACTAAAGATAAAGATATCCTACACAAATGGATACCTAAGGGGACTAGGATTTTGGAAACTAATGAATATGGACCCAAAAGAATTTGGGTACCAAAAATCAAAAATTAATTTATGTTTGTAGGGAAAGGAGCATTGCTACAACGCACGGGAAACAAATTCAAATTCATGGTACCTTGATAGTGGATGCTCAAGACACATGACCAGGGACAAAAACTGGTTCATAGAGCTTAACGCCAAAAATGGAGGAGAAATGACTTTTGGTGATAATTCAAAAGGTCACATTGAAGGTATAGGTACAATAGGTAATACCTCTTCCATACAAATTAAAAATGTTTGATATGTGAATGGATTAAAGCATAATCTTTTGAGTATTAGTCAATTTTGTGATAAAGGATTCAATGTCATGTTTAAAACTAATGGTTGTAAAGTTATTGACATTGCATCTAATCGGATTATGCTTGCTGGTCATAGAATAGAAAACATTTACATGGTGCATTTAGATTTTATTAATGTGACTAATTTATGCCTAGTTACAAAAGATGAGCATGATAGTTGGTTATGTCATAGGAGACTAGGACATGTTAGCAAGAGTGTTTTGCAACGGTTAGTTCAAGGAGAATTGGTTCGAGGGCTGCCTAAACTAAAATTTAATAATGATAAAATCTGTGATGCTTGTGCTAAAGGAAAACAAAAGCGAGTTTCTTTTAAATCCATTAATGATATGTCAACTAGTAGAGTATACAATTGATCCATATAGATCTTTTTGGGCCAACTAGGACTACTAGCTTGGGTGGAAAACAATATGCATTTGTCTTGGTAGATGACTATTCTAGATATAATTGGGTTCTATTCTTAAGTACTAAAGATGAAGCATTAGAAATTTCATCACATTTTCAAAAGTAATCCAAAACAAAAAAGGTTACTCTATCACTAGTGTTAGAAGTGATCATGGCACTGAATTTGAAAATCTTGGATTTAATGAGTTTTGTAATTCTAATGGTATTAGCCATAATTTTTCAGCACCTAGAACCCCTTAACAAAATGGAGTTGTTGAGAGGAAAAATCGAACTTTAGAAGAAATGGCTAGAACCATGCTTTGTGAAAATAATTTGCCAAAATATTTTTGGGCGGAAGCCACAAATACCGCTTGTTATGTTGTAAATCGAGTAATGATTACGCCAATTTTAAAGAAAACTCCATATGAAATTTTCAAAAATAAAAAGCCTAACATTAGCTATTTTCATCCTTTTGGATGTAAATGTTTTGTTTTAAACAACGGTAAAGAAAACCTTGGCAAATTTGATGCTAAAAGTGATGAAGGAATTTTTTTGGGTTATTCCTTAAATTCTAAAGCTTATCGAGTATTTAATAAAAGAACTTTAGTTGTAGAAGAGTCTATACATGTTGTTTTCGATGATAATCTCCTTCAGAGGAAGGATTCTTGTGTTAATGATGATGTAGGTATTGTACAAGCAAATGACGTTAGACATGACGTTGGAGAATCATCATCAAATGAAGAAACGAAAGATGAGGAAACTCATGATCCTCTCGAGAATCCAACCATTGAAGAAAGGGAAGTATCTTATCCAAGGGAATACAACTATGTCAAGGATGGTGAGATTATAGGTGATCCATCCAAAGGGGTAACAACTCGATCTTCTCTTAGAAATATTTGTAATTATGTTGCATTTATCTCATGCATAGAGCCTAAGAATATTAAAGAAGCATTAAATGATGAACATTGGATTATGGCTATGCAAGAAGAGTTAAATCAATTTGAGAGAAGTAAAGTATGGACATTAGTTGAAAGGCCTAGTAATAAATCTACTGTAGGTACTAGATGGGTATTTAGGAATAAGCTTGATGAGAGTGGTAATATAGTGAGAAACAAGGATAGACTTGTTTCTCAAGGGTATACTCAAGAAGAGGGCATAGACTATGATGAAACATACGCTCCCGTAGCTAGGATGGAAGCAATTAGAATGTTATTAGCATTTGCATGTTTTCATGAATTTAAATTATATCAAATGGATGTTAAAAGTTCATTTTTAAATGGTTTTATAAAGGAAGAAGTGTATGTGGAACAACCTCTAGGTTTTGAAGATTCAAAATTTCTGGATCATGTTCTTAAATTAACAAAAGCACTTTATGATTTAAAACAAGATCCTAGAGCTTGGTATGAAAGATTGTCAAACTTTTTAATTGAAAAAGGTTTTTCAAAAGGGAAGGTTGACACTACATTGTTTTTAAAGCATAAAGGTAAAGATTTATTAGTAGTTCAAATTTATGTTGATGATATAATATTTGGTTCTACTAATGATGTTCTTTGTCAAGAATTTTCTAAGCTAATGCAAAGCGAATTCGAAATGAGCATGATGGGGGAGATCTCATTTTTCTTGGGACTCCAAATCAAGCAAAGAAAAGATGGCATTTTCATCAATCAAGCTAAGTACGTCAAAGATATGCTCAAGAAATTTGGACTGGAAAATGGCAAGCCTCATGACACTCCAATGAGCTCTTCAACAAAGCTTGACTTATATGAAGGAGGTAAATGTGTAGATGTTAAATTATATAGGTCAATGATTGGATCTTTACTTTATCTAACTGTAAGTAGACCATACATTATGTTTAGTGTTTGCTTATGTGCTAGATTTCAATCATGCCCTAAGGAATCACATTTACTAGCTGTTAAGAGAATCTTTAGATACCTTAAGGACACTCCTAGTTTAGGACTTTGGTATCCTAGAGACTCTAGCTTTAACTTGCATGCCTTTTCTGATGCGGATTATGGAGGATGCAAATTAGATAGGAAAAGCACCTCCGGTACTTGCCAATTCCTTGGAAATATGTTGATTTCTTGGTTTTCAAAGAAACAAAATTGTGTTGCATTGTCTACCACTGAAGAGGAATACATTTCAGCCAAAAGTTGTTGTGCACAAGTTTTATGGATGAAACAACAACTTTTTGATTATGGAATTGAAGTAGGTACTATTCCTATCAAGTGTGACAATACTAGTGCTATTTGTCTCACTAAAAATCTCATCCAACACTCTAGAACTAAGCACATTGAAATAAGACATCACTTCATTAGAGACCATGTCACTAAGGAAGATGTAGTTCTAGAATTTGTTGATACTTTGCATCAATTAGCGGATATCTTTACAAAGCCTTTAGACAAGGAAAGATTTTGGACACTTAGAGAGAATTAGGTTTGACCAACCTATCTTCACTTAGTGTTTAAAATATTTTTTAGCACTTTTAAGAATAAATGAAAAATGCATTTAATAGTAATTTTTTTATTACATTCATTGCTTTTAGTTAGGGGGAGTTTATGATTTTTGGTGAAAATTAACTTTATGTTCAAATAATTTTTAATGATAAATTTGATTGATTGATTGAACATGATTAATTTTCAATATATGAGTTGCCAATACCACTAGAGAAAATTAATTTAGCATTTTGAGTATTTAAAAATCAGATTTTAGCATTTTAGTGTAGAGGGAATTGATACCCCCTTGAAGGGGAACCGATTCCCCCCACAGGGGAATCGATACCCCCTGAGGGTTCTGGTTTTATCGGGCAGAACCCTTATTTTTGCTCAAACCCTCTCTTCTTCTTCCTTTGCCGCCTATCACTCACTCCATCTCTCAAATCTTCACTTTGCCTCAAAACAATATTTTTAATCGGAATTCTCTTCGAATATCATCTCCTAAACCTGTTGGAATCATCAAAATCGTGCAAACTTCATCTAATCTCACTCAAATCCGAAATTCTTCAAGGTATTTTTCTAAAACTTCTATTTCATCAAATTTTGATTTTAGAACTAGTTTTTAGTTAGTTCTAGGTTGAACTTTAGATCGGGCATTGATTGCTTAGTGATTAGAAACTAGATTTTACAATTAATTTCATCAAAAACACAAGAATTTTCCAAAATTTTTTGAAATTTTCGAAATAAAAAAAATATTTTTCAAATTATTATGTTTTGATTGAATTACGTTGTTGTTATGAAAACTATACATATATTGATTTTCAAAACTTTATTTTTCAATAAGTTTTTCAAAAAACTTTGTCCATTAGGATTGGTTTAGAGAACCTTGAAATATTGAGCACTCAATTGAGTTTTGGAATTGATTATTTTGCATACATATGTTTTTAAAAATGCAGGTTATCTTTCCATTCTTATTATCTTAAACCATGACTCATAAACATTCTAGGGCCTCCTCTAGTCATTCTAGCCAACCTCCAAACTCACCTCCAAATCCTCCACCTATCCCACAAATTCCTATTCCTAATCCCGATGATCCAAACATGACCATTCTCAATTCTTGTTTCAATAAACTCGATCATAAACAAAATCTCTACTATAGGTTTTGTCAATACTTTGAGTCCTACAAAATCCGGGAAGAACGTATCCCATCTCTTCAAGCCATGCTAGACATCAATTTTCGTCATCTTCCTACTCTTCATGAGTGGAAATTTGACAAACTCTTTGAGCTTGAACCCATTGTCTACCATCAACTTGTTTGTATCTTCTACTCTAATGCTGTTTGCATTAAAAACCGAGAGCAAACCTTAACCATAGGGATCCGATCCTATCTTCTAGGACGATTCTTTCATCTTGACTCGGAATCCATTGCCAAAGCATTAGGATTAGATAATGAAGGGTTAGACAATGAAAAACTTACGGTAGGATCTCAGTATAAGCGAAGGGATAGTGCAAGTGTTCTAGACCTTCATGACCATTTTCTTTACCTCGTGATCTCTTGGTGGTTTCGACCATCCGGAGGCCGTTACTCTACTCTTCGAGCCTTAGATCTATTTTGGCTTCATTGTGTCCAAAATAATCACAAAATTAACCTTCCACAGATTATTTTTGCTGAACTTGTCAAAACCGTAAATCTTGTTCCCAATAATAAATTGTGTTCTTCTTTAGTTTACGGTTGTATTCTTAGTAATATGTTTAAGAAGGTTGGGCTTAGATTTGGTCTTGGTGCTTCCTTTCCCCTCAAAAACCAAATCAATCGATTCTCTTTAACTAAATCGGGATGGAAGGTCAATGAAGAAATTGGTCTTTGGGTTTGTACCGGTGAGCAATTGCATGAAGTTGACGACTCCGACGATGAACCAGAACAGCACGAGGAACAAGCACGAGCAGAGGAACAAGCACATCTAGAGGATCAAATGCCTCCATACTTTCGATCCTTTATGGAGACATTCGATTTCCAATATACTTCCATGGATTCTCGCTTCACTTCCATAGAATATGATTTATCCACAATGGGAGCTCAACAATTGGAAATTCTCCGGGAGATGCGCATAAACAACGCTTCTATGAATGAACGCATTGATGCACTCTCACATGATATGGCCGCTATGAGAGCTCATTTTCCTCCTCCCGATCCTACTACGGATGCTTGATTCTGTGTTATGCTTTAGTACTTTTAACTTAAAGGTTATTGTTTCAACATTTTGAATGTTTTTGGATTGTTTTTACTTTGGATGTTTGAACTTATATTTCTATATATTTGGTTTGGTTAAATTTATTCATTATTGCATCATTTACATCAATAGTTATATGACCAATTTTGTCATGTCACATTGTTTATGAATATTGATTATGAAACTAATGGCTAACGTTTCTCTTGATTGTGATCTTAGCAGCTTAAGATATATATATATATATAATCAATTAGCTAAATGTTTCAAAACCTTGTTTAAAATCTTTTACGAGTCTTTTTGATTTAACAAAAAGGGGGAGAAATGTTAAAAGCGTTTTTAAAAAGGAGTAGTGTTAGAGTAAGGGGGAGTAATTTCAAACTTGAAACTTGATTGCAAAATAAAATCTTAAAATTACTAAAATGTTTTGTTATATCAAAAAGGGGGAGATTGTTGAATACATTTTGATATTTCGATATAACAAATTAAGATAAATGAATTTTAAGATTTTCCTAAACATTTTCTAAGTATATTCGATATAATTATTCGAATATCAAAATATTACTCCAAATCTTTCAAAAGTCATTTTTAATCCTTACTCAAGTGTAAAATTAAGTTTTAATCTTAAAATAATTTCAAAATAATTTTACAAAGTATTTCGAACCATTTCAAAGCCAAAAATTCCAATATGTCCAGAGGGAACCGATTCCCACCCCAAGGGGGTACCGATTCCCCCCTGAATGGTTTGGCTCCGAGAAATTCCAGTATGCTCGGAGGGAACCGATTCCCCCCCAAGGGGGTACCAATTCCCCCTGATCAACGGTCGAAATATTTGAATTTTACACTTAGGGAATCGATTCCCTATGAGGGGGAACCGATTCCCCCTACGCTCCAAGCAGAAATATTAATTGTTTTCACACTTAAACGGCTCCAATAACTTCATTAATGATCCCCAACATTCAGAAGTGATTCAAGGTGTATTTAAACTAGCTTATAAGCCATTGATCAATAACAAGAAACATCAAGCAACTAGAATCAAGAGAGAATCAAAGAGAAAGCATCAAACCTCAAGTTTAAGCTCATTTTGCTTTCAAGAACACTTATTGTGCTCAATTATATTTATTCTTGAGTGTTCTTTCTTTGTTCTAGAATTGTGCAAACATCTTACCTTGTGAGGATTTTCTTGTAAGTTTGCAAAATTTGTAATCTTCTCTTTGAGAAAGAGTGTTCTCAAGAATTGGGGTATAATTCATGAGGGAGTTGTAAGGTTATCTCTTTGGCCTCAAAAGAAAGAACAAATTAGTGAATTTGTTGGAAAATCCTTAGTGTGGATAGCTAGGGTAGTGGACATAGACTTTGGTTGATAAAGTCGAACCACTGTAAATCGCTGTGCAATTACTTTCAATTTTCTGCAAAAGCTTTCACCAAAATTTTTATTACCAATTCATCCCCCTCTTGGCCGATTTCATCGATTGATTAACTCAACAGAGCGATTCTCCACATTTTTGTCGGATTCCATGAAGGCTTCTTTTTATTTCACTTTCCTTTGTTGCAGGGAAGAACCTGTCAAGAAAAATGAGAGTAATGCCAGCCCAAGTGTGAATAAAGTTAGGTGGTAAATAAAATAACCATTCTTTAGCCAAACCAGCTAAGCAAAAGGGGAAATATCTCAATTTAATTTGGTTTTTAGATACTCCTTGTGGTTTCATACTTGAGCAAATCATGTGAAATTCTGTGAGATGCTTATGTGGATTTTCACTAGGCAGTCCGTTGAAATTAGAGAGAAGATGGATGAGACCGATTTTGAACAGGAATGGAGTTTTACCATAAGGAAAGGCGATGCACAATGGTTGTTGCACTGTAGGAGCCAGGACCAATTCTGTAATTGTGGGATTAGCCATCAGATCAATTCTGCATGAGCGTAGTATGTATCAGGGTTGGAGAATTTCGAGATTTGTTTCTAGATCTATTTATTATCGATTATCTTGTTGTTGATGTTTCTTCTCTTCTCTCGAAGCGTTTGAGTGTGGAGTCATCAAGGTCATGCTTTGATATCTAGATCAAAATCTTTTATTTCATCCAGGTTTTGCTTTGTCATAAATAAAAAACAACTTAATCAGTAACTTTTTCGTAGTCCCTGACAATGACGCCAATTTGAAAATTATCGTGTATTGTCAAATAAATTATCTGTAATCTCAAAAAGAATAAATAAATAAGCTAAGTAAAGAGAATAAGGGTTAATCCAAAGGGATTTTGGAAATTTTGATATAGAAGGTTTTTGAATCTAATATTTGGGTGAAAAGGGGTAATTAAATGGGGTTTTGATCAAAAGTAAATGTAAAAAATAAATCTAATAAATTTAACGAAAGTAAAATTAAGAAGAGAATTCAATTTGAGTAAAACAACCTCAGGCCTCGCTTTGCTTCAATTCTAATTAATCATCGAATAAGATTTTACTCCGGACTAATGCCCATTATATTCTACAAGGCCCAACCCTTATAACTTATTTTTCTCTCTGATAAACCGACAATCCTAAATCGATCTTTGAATTTTAGTCCTTATTTGGACTAACCAAAACTATCGTCGCCAGCACCAATTCAGTTTTAAGTTTTGGAAAAACTCGAGTAAGACTTTGTTGTCTCAATGAGAATTGAATCCATTCTCAATTTCCCTTAGCGAAACGCCGCTAAGTGTGTTCCTAGAAAGTCAAACTCGTTACCAACCGATTCTTTCTCCCAACTTTAAATCAAAACAACATACAATCCAGCGTGCACTTTTTGAAATCAAATGTTTTGATTTTAAAAGAAAAGGTCGATTGCTAATCCAAGTTTGTAAAAAATTGATAATTTAACCCGAAGGTATTAGGTACTTTTCAATTCTCACGATCGGAATTGAGTCATCTTCATCCTTTAGCTTATTGGAAAATTAGCTAAGCATGATAGAAATCATACTAAGCATTTTTAAAGAAAATAAAATAAAACGTAAAACGAAAGAAAAGAAAAGAAAAGAAGAAAACTTTATAAAAGTAGAAAGCAAAGAACAAAGCTAAATCATAATATCTTTCAAGCTTACCCTGAGAGGGTATTTATAGCTTTCTAAAACCCTAAAAATAAAGTAAAAATAACAAAAGATAAATCTGAAAATATTCAAATAAATCCTAAAAACAAGTGATAATCCTAAATTTGAATTTAAATTAAAGTTGTGTCATCCATCCTTCTAGAATGTTGACTAGACTTCCTTTTGAAATCTACTAAATGGATGCCACGTCATACGCTTCATGCCCAAAGTCATGCCCACTAATCAGCATTGACTACAACAAAATTGTAGAACTTCACTTCTTCAGTGTTGTTTATGGAAATTAAAGTCTTTCATAGAAAACAAATAAAAATGTCCAAATCAACAACATTACTCAATCAACAAGGAGTAATTAAAGACAAATAATGGTGAAATAAATCACTCATCAGATATCTGGAAGTGGGTATCGAGACCAAGCATCCTAATGATAAAAAATATAGTCGTTGACGCCTTCAGTATTGATATCGTTTTAGTATCAATGCTCACCCATCAATATCAATACAAGTAATTTGGTATCAACACTAAAAATGTATTCTCGAAAATGGGTATCGATACTGGCTTACCAGTTTAGAGACTGAGGGGTTGTTTTTTTACAAGGTCAAATATTTTTAGCTTTGAAAAAATATTTGTAAATTATAATATGACTCAAAACACTTAAAACTATTTTTCACAATTAAAAATCACTTGAAAACATTTTATGACAAATTTTCATAATATTATAAAATTTTGTGAAAATTTACTTTAAAAGAGTTTGTCAAATATTTTTGTGAAAAATAAATCTCCCCTTTGTAAAAATCTTTTTGACAAGAATGAAAATTTATATTTGCACATATTTGTCCTCCTTTTTATTATAAAAAATCAAATTAAACTTCAAAAGAGAAAATATGTTAGTGTAATAAGGAACTAAATAAATATAAAACATTGTAAGAGAAAATTAAATTATGTTTAACATAAGATTATAAAGTTCATAAGCATAATATTACTAACAAGAATATTTCACATAAAAAGTACCAAACATAAACAATAATAAAAAAGTGTATAAAACTTCAAGTCATAATGTAAAATTCATAAACAACATATAAAAATACATAATCTTTCGGATGAGGTGTCAAAGGCGAGGAAGGCATAAGTGATGATGCATCAAACGAACGTCATTTTAAATGTTTCTCGAGTTATGATCGATGGAGGTCATTTGTACACTTAATTCCCCAAAGTTTTTAACCATGTAGTCATATATGGTCTTCATGGTGATATGCTCTTAAGTTGGTGGCATGGGAGGTTCTTCCAATTCCTTGTCTTATTCCATAACGTTATCCAATTGTTGTCTTCGATGAGGATCCAATTCACTGAAATATTCATCAAAATCTCAATTAACCATGTGAGCTGATTTGATATCAATGACATTAATGAGAGGAATGGAAGGGTCAAAAGAAGTTGACACTCTAAGATTATCCCTAAAGATAAAACTAAGGATACAACCATATGATAGAATTTTGGTATAGTTCACTCCTTTAGAGACAACTTCGACAAGCTCAAAAAAGATAATACAAGCATGGCAAAATTTGGATGAATTTGATGTTTGACATGATAAAACAACCAATAGTCACATGCATGCATGTTAGTATCTTCACCATTGGAAGGACGTAAAAATCATATAATAAGAAGCAAAAGGAGATGATTGGGGAACTCTGAGGAAGTGGGGCTATTATTGGGGAACCTATCCATATCTATTGGTTGATTATCCTTAAAGGGACCATCATTGTTAATATTTAGAAAGCTAGATATGGATAAGGGAATAAGAGTAAAAGTTTTCCTCATAAGGTATGACTCAATCCCAATAAACTTGTTGATATCATTCTCTTCATGGATTAAAATTGCTTTGTCAAAAAAGGCACAAATAAGATTTGGGTTCACCTTAAGTGGGATACTAAATAAGTCCAACCAACCCCAAGAAATAAATGTCTCAAAGATAAAATTTAGATCAATAGTTCTCTCACTTCGAATGGGTTTAGTTTTTGAAGAAACAATTGTAAAGATTAAAGGAATTGGGATCCTTAAAATAAGCATTTTCAATACTTTCAAAGTTTGAGGATTGAACCGGATGAGATAAGCCACTAGTCCTATGACGTTTGATGTTCGTTGTAGGAAGTATTTTAGAGAAAAAACAATGGCTAAGGAAAGAAAATTTTTGTTTGGGAATTTTATTGAACACTTGGTGTGAAATCTAAAAAAAAAAGGTTCTAAGAGAAAGATGATGAATGAGTTAATCTCATGCGGAAAAACATGTATATATATAATCAATGAGAAGCCCAATTACAGTAATAATGTTTAAATTTTCGCACATTAATTTTTTTTCGAAATCCATAGTTTCAAAAAATTTGATTTTTTTTAAATAATCATATAATTTAAGCAATGATAATTTTTAAAAGACATGCAAGCCCACTAGAGATGAAGAGAGGGTGAAGTTTTCTGCAAGATTTTGTAGCAAATTGAAATGGAGATGAGAGATTTTAAGAGGAATGCCAGTTAGGGTTTGAAATAAAATGTGAGAATGAGGATTTTGGGATAAAATAACTCTTTTTAGTGTATACAAGAGCTCTAGTCTCAATATCGAGAAGGTTGATCTCGAGATCTCACATACAATAACAATAATGAATGGAGGTATCGATATTGAAAATGGCTACTGGAATTTTTGGTTTCGATACCGAAAAGGCGATCTCGATACCAAATGCCTGGAGTTGAAAAATTTGACATTTTAAACCCTCAAACACTTTTAAATGAACACCTAATGATATTAAGAATATGGATTGCATTAAAACTTATTAAGGTACTAACTATTAAAATTTTGTACTAAATTAGAGAATTTTGTTGTTTACTTTACTAAAGTATATATTATGAACTTAAAGATATAGCTAACTAGATCAAACAAGGTCCAAAATATACCACAAACACAACTTAAGGTAAAAAATTATCAACATAAGTTTATAGGGCCACAAAAATACAATACATGCAATATTAACTCCCCTAATTAATTGCAATTAAGCACTATGTGAGGGCACTCAATCATGCATATAAACATATAAAATCACACAAAATCATGGAATTGCATGAAATTAAAACTTTTTACCACTTGAGTCAAAGATGATTGAATCAGTCTCTATTTCTTCAAATGATCTTCCTTAGTGTTTCACATTGCTCACCATTGCTCCGACACACCTACAATCGACAATTATACAAATTTTGGTACATAACTTTTTTTTGTCCATTGACATCAATTTCAAACAGTGTAGCCCCCTTATGTATCCATGGAGATAAAATATCTTTATTTTTTGTAGCAATACGTCCTTTAAGGACCTATTTGCTTTTAATCATTTTTCCTTCGCAAAATTTAGGGGAATTAACATGTCTATTGAAAATTTTATTCTTTTTTAAAAAACAATGACTTAGAGAAACCTCCGTTTTCAAGTTTGCTATTTATAATTTTGTTAAAATGATTTTTTTCTTTTGACGATCTTAATGAAATTTGGAAAGCAAATTTTGCGAGTCTAGATTATTTTCTCAAAATCATTTAAATTTTATTGTAAATCATTGACTTTGCTTTTAAGTTCACTATTAGCCTTTGAAATGTAGTCACTTTCAATTTTCAATTTTGAATGAATGTTTTTGTGTTTTGAAATCATGACTTTACATTCTAGCACTAATTCATCATATGTATCTTGCAACTCATCAAATTTGTATGAATTTGAATTGGATGAGTTAGAGGATACCGTTGAATCTTCTTGGGTGGTCTTAAGGAAAAGGTTGGATGCATCATCATCTTCATCGTCGAAGTGATTCTTATGTTCGGGACGCCACTCGACTTTACTTTTGGGAAAGTTCAAATTTTAATTTTGAAAAAAATTGGAGTCACTATTGACCTTTAGTTTGGTAGGTCGAATACCTAAAAATGTCTTTTTAACGAATTTTGGACAAATCATTTAAAAGACAAAAATTGGTCTACGTATTACTATAAATTCATTTTTAAGGATTCATTCGGTTTCATTAAAAAAAGATGTCCTCTTACTAGGTAAATTAACAGAAATTGAAATCCATTCATGTTGGACGCAATTCCATTAACCCGGGATGCAAAACAACATTGCCTTCAACTTTACAAAAATAAAAATAAAATGAATGAACGAGTAATGATTGCAATAACAATAAATGTCATGAAAATAATAAATGAAATGTCAATAATATAAAAAATAAACAATTAAATTAAAACAAAAAAAATATTTATTATCATGCAAAAAAGGTAACAGGGTTATTCTTTCACTAGTACGTCTTAAGGAATCGAATTCCAAATATTTTGGAGGTTTTCTAATAGATCACTCTTCATTCAAGAATTTCCCCATTTATTAAATATAAGTTTTATAAAAAATATTTCCTTTTCAATAAAAAAATACCTCTCGTTCGAATAATTCTCAGAAGGACAATCTGTATTTGGAATCACTCCATAAATTAATCGCGCAAAAAGGTGTTACATTTAAATATATATATAATGAGAGTACTTATATGTAGGTTAAAATATTTAATAAATATATATACACAATACACATGCATGGGATCAAGCAAATAGAGCAAGGGAACACATTTTAAAATGTATATATACGTCCAAGCTATAATATATTTAGTATCATGCAAACATACGTGAATATATATATATATATATATATATATATATATATATAAAAGGGCAACAATCATAGATGAGAGAATAAATAAACCTATGCAAGCATGGATCATAGTGAATAAATCCCAAAATACAATGATCAAATATGAAAGGCAATAGACAGTAAATAAGGATTAAATCAGGAAGAAAACAGAATCACGTGCTCAAAACAAAAGATAAATAACTAGAATGGGGCACTAGAATGTACATTACATAAACTATCAACTACAATCGGCATATTTGTACAGATGTAGTAACAAACAAAATAGGGATTAATATGAAATATGGAGAAAACAACAGGCTTAAAATCAAAGTAAAATGCTTCATTAGATGACTAAATTATAAAATTTACATGAAGAAAAAAACCTTGAGGACTAAATCCGTGATTAACCCTCCATAAGAAAATGCGTCCCCCTCTTTTCTACACAACGTCGTTTGAAGTCGTTACAGCAACCTTTTAAACCTTAAATCAATACCACTCTATCTCTGAACCCAAAAGTACCCAACAAAAAAAAAACCAACAACAAAAACAAAACAAAAATAGTCCCTTTTGATTCTAGACTTTAAGGCTAAAGGGGTTACCTTTGTTCTTTTTCGAGCGAAGCTTCTTTTCCAGCGATGGTGGTCTCGGCAAAGAGGGTGGGTTCTCATTCTTTCTTTTTCCATTCGGTTTCTGTTTTTTTTTCCTATATTTTTGTGAATCGTTTGGTTTCCTCTAGTTGCTCCTTTGTTTTTTGAATCCTCCCTTTTTATAATTGCTTTGCATGAGTTACATTCTTTTGAAAATTTTGTTTTTTCTCTTCTCCCGTGCGTTGCTACCAGCGTTTGGAGGGCTCCTTCCTTTCTGCCCTTTGCCATGATTTAGGTTTGTTATTTTTGCAGATGGGGACCAGTGGTGGACACGGGCAAATGGGAGCACCAGCTGATGCGTGAAGATCTCACGGGGGAGGATGACTTGCTGATGTGGAGCTCTGGTGACCGTCAGATGGCCCATCATTAATGGAGACGGCGGTTGGTTCCGTGTTGCAAAAACGTTATAGAACCCTAATCCTTCTATAAGTCTAGAATGTTGGATCTCTTTAGATCCAAAGGTAAATCTCTTGGTGGCGCGAAAGGGAATGACAAAACCCTAGCTGCATTCCACGAGCTTCCTTCATTGGGTCATTGCTTAGTAAATTTTAATTTTTGGGCTGTCATTGAATCACTTGTTTGGGCTGTTGTAATGGACCTACAAAATAAATAAAAATTGGTCATATCTGAATTTAACCATTATATATATTAAATGATTCTCTCTCTCTATATATATATAAACACATGCACATAATATATATATATATATATATATATATATAACATAAGGAATATTCATACACAAAATATAATCGCACACACATATAGTACATAATATGTGCTCATATATACTGAGTAAATTAGATAATTATTGCAGTTTTTTTAAATATTGCATCTTTCTTTTTATTTTTCAATCTATGGTAAAATCTACTGAAGACCCACCGAATGTATGTCGCCTTCACTGTTTAGAGGAATTATTTTGAATAAAAAAAAAAGACACCACGAAGATATTGCGTCTTCACTGTTCATTTTAAAAAAAACCTCACCCGGATACCATGTATTCAGCATTTAAAAACAATATGACGCCATAAAGACATGAATCTTCACTATTCAGAAAAAAAATATGACGCCATGAATATATGACTTTTTTACTGTGCAACTTCACGGTCAACGATGTCAGCGATGTAAACAACTTTTTGAGTAATAAAAGTCGTGGTAGCTTTTTTATGGTTAAAGCTGCACGATAGCTTTGTTTTAAGTATTTAATTTTTTTCAAAATTTATTTGATGTTAGGTGGGTGGGTGGGTGGGTTGGTGGGTAGATGGGTGGGGTGAAAATATTTTTTTATTATATATAGATAGGGTGGATGTTGGATAAATAACCGACAAGTGAAGAGAATACAAATAAGAAGAGAATGAAGGAAGGAAGAAAAGAAAGAAAATATTATATCCAATTTGAATGTATTTTTTAATTTTTTTTAATATTGAAATATATTTATTTTAAATAATTGTTTTTGAAATAATTTTTTTGGAATATTGAAATAATTGTTTTCGAAATAATTATTGTTGTTGTTAATTATTACTAATATTTCATGGAAGTTGTTAGAATGATGGCATATCAAACTCCTCTGTTGTTATTACAAAATTCACACATCTCTAGTCTTATGTCAAATGAAGTGGTATGAATTTATTTATTTATTATAAAATAAATAATGGAGTTTCATGTCTGACAAGATCTTACTTGATATATTTTTTATGATTCATTGTAGGATAATGTGGAATCATTTCGACGTTAAGGGATGGTGAATAATAAACCAAATGATCTTATTATTCAATTCTAGGATGTGGCAGAATTTTATTATGCCACATTTATTCATATCTACAAACTAGTCCCTGATTGATTAGTACATTAACTGAAAGGTGGAGACTGGAGACTTATACTTTTCATTAGTCATGCGGAGAATGCACAATTACTCTAGAAGACATGGTTATGCAAATCGAGGTCCCGGTAAATAGAAAGCCATTGATTGGTCTTCCTGATCTCAATGCTTAGCAGCTTTGCTTAAAATATCTTGGGAAGGTGCTAAGTGAGAGTGTTATGAAATGTTCTCGTATAAGAATGACTTGGTTGAAGAAAGAATTTAAAATCACCAATTATAGTACGAGAGAGGAGATTAAGCGTGGAACTCGGGTATATATTATGCAACTCATTGAAGGGATACTGATGCCAAATAGTTCTGACAATCTGGTTCACACATAGTATCACCAATTTATGGATGAGTTTTGGGAAATTGCCAGCTATAGTTGGGGTTCAACAATATTAACTTTTTATATCATTAGTTGTGCAAGGCCTACTGATTAGAAAATGGTAAAACAAGAGTAGGCGTTAAGGGATGCCTATTATTATTATAGGCGTGGGCTTGGCAGCTCTGTCGTTTTATACACCAATTACTTGAACTTTGATTCGTTTACCTCTTATTGGAAGGTAATATTTTGATTTTAATCTAAAATTTATTTACTTTAGTTTAAAATATCTTTCGCATATTATTTGTTAGTTTCACATATTATTTGTCTGCAAATGGTCAGCAAAAAAAGAAGCCATGGGGTTATTGCACAACAATGTCAGAGTGTTTAGATCGATGATTAACATGTATTGTAAAGATCGGGTATATTAATGAAAAGTTAGTTTAACATATTATTTATTTTATAATTTACTTTGTGTGTAATCGTTTATATATAATATTTACAGTTTATTTGGAGGTCATACGACAATGATGACATAATTACTTATGTACCAAATTATTTGATGGTGGATGTTAATCACGGGAGTGTTGTTACACCAATGATTCACTTTTCTGTTGTCGAGTTTCAGTTTAGAGATAGGGTGTTGAGGTAGTTTTGCTTCCACCAGCCTATTCCACAATTTCCAGCGAATTATGATTATCTCCATGATGTAGATAGATGAGGCAGGTCTGAACGTAATTGGAAAGTCATACATTCTCATTTTGTTGATATGTTGAATGTCAGAGCTTCATTATTGCCATCTCACACTCCCATTGAATATGACGATTTTGATTGGGAGAATTCATAATACCTCATATATTATCTTGCAAATGGAAGACCGTACTTGACAACGATCGAAGAACGAAGTGAATGCTCCAACTATAAAAATAAATACGGTGGTCGCAATGAATTATCTACGAGTAGAGTAGCCACATCTCGTAGTGAAGTGACATCATCTTAGAATGAAGATGTAGCAACACACACCCTTCAAGCCTTGGTTGTTAGTGTGGGGAGTGATTCCAACAATACCGATGTCGACATCTTTAGATTTCAATACCCAAGCAATTGAAGTAAACTATATTCATATACTCCATCATTTCATTTGTGAGGATTATGATCGTTATTGATCGTTATTGAACTTCCTTAATAAAGTGGGGTTTCATACACAAAAGTTGCATTTCTATTATTGTCGTGGGCAGAGAAGGATATCTTTAACCTTGTAAGAAAAAGGTTGTGGCACTCGGGTATAACCTTTGAAGCATGATCAAGGTTATTGTTTTTGCAATGGTTCAATCTTGTTATTTGTCAACAACTATAAAAGTATTATACTCATTAAACTTCAAAAAGAAATTTGTTTCATTGCTCATAATCTAAAGGGTAGCATATGTTCATTTAAACATCTTTAAAGCATAAAAGAAAACTTAGAGAGCAAAAAATAAATTCAAACAAAACAAGATGCTTCAATGCTAAGTGCAACTAGGCTTGATGATCAGTGGACAACGGTCTCCTCTTGTTCACCTAAAATGTCTTATTACTCATTGGATATCTAGGTGCTCAGTTGAACTGGATTGGAGACCTTACCCTTTAATGCTTCATTTTCTATATATTCTTCAATCAGTTTTTGTGTTATAATCCCACTGTCGATGAGTTTCTATCTCTTCTATTAACGGAATGCACTTATCAGTAGGATATCCCAATGTGCTTATATGGAAATCAAAAGTACTTTTTGGATAATAGCCATAATCAGATCGGTTAATCCTCATTTTCAAAGGACTTGGGGCAAGGTATTGTCACCTAATTACATAGGGCAAAAATTTGAAATAAGCACTTGGAAATTTTAAGGGTTGTATTTTTGCAAGACATCCTTCGAGGCCAGTCTCGAGTCACCTCCACTTTTATGATCTTCTCTTATTTTTCTTATTTTTCTCTTCTGCCATCATTAGATATATTTTGAGAGTCAGATCCGTTAACTCTACTTCATATGCCTTATTTTCGACTTTATCCATTTTTTTCTTTTCATTTTCCATCTCTTTATTTTTTTACACTTCATTTGAATTTACTATATCAACTTCAACCTGGTCATTGATTTCCAACTCTTTGAATAACATAGACTGGTTGTTGGCATCAAACTCTATAATTCTACGATATATAAGGTTTTGAACTTGTCACTTGAATTTACCACACCTCTCAATAGAGTGTCGTCAAACTCCAGTGTGATACTCACAAAAAACCTTCTCATTATACCATCTTAGATATGAGGTCAATGGAGGTTTAACATTACATGGTGTAACTAATAATGCTTTGAGCAACTTGGAATGTAACTCACTGCATGAAAAAGGAAAAAGGTCATACGAAGGTTTCTTGGATTCTATATTTTCCTATTCCTTGTCATGACTATCATGAGGAACTAACAAAAGATTTGTATAAGATAAAGAATATTTTAAGGATTGATTTTGAAGGTCCAACTCTAGCCCAACAACTTGTGGCAGACTAAGACATTGGCTTGCAGATGTTTGGCCTCGATTCTCTTTCTTTTCAGCAGATTTAGGTTCTTCAATAAATTTTAAACCTTCAAGGAGTTTAGGTTTTCCATCTTTAAAGCATAGTGATCCCTCTACGATGAGATTTTTAACTTTAATCTTAAGATCCCATAATTCTCTGAAAAGTGGATAAAATCACCGTAATGATATCCACATGAATTTTTGACACCCTACTAACCTGATCATACATAACTATTGGGTCTTGCTAAAATTAACGTCAAAAGGCAACTCTTAAAGAGAAAGGGAAACAAATTCGAGCATGACCCAGGATCAAAACAAGCGATGCCTTATTCCTCTTGTTATTTTTAGCTTTCTTTGTTGGCATTTGAATTTCTTTTATGCCTTTTTTTTATTAAGATTTATCTTTCGCAAGAGAATCTTCATTTTTTATTGCTTCTTTACCTAACATGGCCTCTGCGGTACTCTCTAGGATCATACCTAATTTTTTAAGTTGACTTGGGTTCCTTATTCCTTAACAGGGTCTTGATCCTCTATTGATATTCCTTTGACCATACAACCGATATTCATATCCTTATTAATAGTCTTGTTCTCTTCTTGCACAATGCAATCCTCTAACAGTTTTTCTTCATAGATTACAACAGTCGTCATCTTCATCAGTTTAGGCATCTACTCCCTTGATTTCTCCTGAAATTTCCTTGATTGATCATTAATCTTTCGTTGAGTTCTGAAAAGTTGTTCTTGAAGTCTCTCATTCCTATTGACTCTCACTGATATCTCATTCATTGTTCTTGCTCTTTCTTTAGGTATGATCAGTGTAGTTTCAAAATTTCTGCCATAGAATCCTTCATTAATTAAACTCATGCTTTCATGAGTGATGCATACGAAAATGCTTAAATAAATGCAATGCAAATACAAAATGCAGAGATGCAAATGCAAATGCAATGCAATGCAAAAGGTGTTGATTCTAAGGATGAATATCATAGAACAAGTTTTATTAAAGAAAAAAGTCTTCATTTTAACAAGATAGTCCATTTTTAAAGACATGCTTTAGCTTGGCTGCCAGATCTAAAGTGGGTCGATGTTTTATTTTGAATATTCATCTTTCAAAAGTATGCCTTGCAAGTGCTTTATGTCTTGAAGTTGCGTAAAATCTCAATTCAAAATATGGCATAACTCTGATGATGGCCCTACGACGGTGGAGTCATCCATTTTATCTTGATGATTAAAGGTGGAATAGTTGCAGGCAAGATTCTGTAACTGCATCATTGGTTGGATCAAGGGATCTCCTTTCAAATCTGAGATGCCATTCTATCAATCAACTTTGATGCTTGATTCTTTAAGCTAGTTTTCTCCTCTTTATCTCTAAGCTTTTATTAGCCAATAGAGCATATCTGTGTATGCAACAACTTAATTAAAAAACTTTTTTCCCTATTTATGAAAATTTTCAAATGAAATAGTCATTCATGGATCAAGACACTTGCATTATGTCATGATGATGCAATGCAACAAAGGATAAAAATGACACAAAAAAGAGAAGATGTCAGTTAGTACATGTAAGATGATCGATAAAGATGAAAGTAATAATCAAAGATGAATGTAATACCTAGCACATGGAAACTACCCAAACATGTTTTTATTAAAATAAAAATTATACCCATACATGCTTTCTACCTGATATGCTTCATTTTCAATAAATTAATCCTAATGGCATTGTATCTAGTTCACATGCTTTCATTTAGAAAGAAATTTATTCTATGAAGGAAAGAGTAAAGATTCATAGTCATTCCTCCTTTGTGTACACTTATCTTGGTACCTACTAACCGACAGAGGTTTGGCATGGCTCTGTTAGAATATGCCTAAAGACCAATCATATGATGATTATATGGACACGTTTTATTTACCAATTTTATTGAATAAAGGCATTTACACTATTTTTTTCAATTATATATTTGTGTCTAGCATAAACTAAAATATAATAAAGTCCATATAATATTATGATTATTATTAAACATCCTTAGTCGAATATTATTATGGGTATGGACAATAATAATATGTTTAAGACTAATGTGTTATTGATTGAGGACAATGAATTGTCACTGACATAGAGATGTCATCGATGCACGAATATGTTGTTAGAGAACGACATATTGGATTGACTCACTATGAGCATATGTCTTGGATTATTATGTTATGATCACAACATTTCTCATGGTGATGACTATATGTATGATCCTCACACTTGATATCTTTATTATCTCAACCTATATTGTTATATGTTTTGATACAATTAAACATGCTCCGTAACTGGTTGCAGTATTAATATTGATATTGAACATATCTCGATATATATAGTGGGATGTGAATCATTAAGATAGATTTGTCATTCCTATATAATAAGAAACATATCATAGGCCACTTGATTGAGTGAGACTAGAAGTATTTGGCCATGATCGAATAAGTTGATATGAGATATCACAAATTATTCGTTAAATATAGTCTACTCTAGATATTAAGAAAATAATAGATGGACCATGCAAGTGTGAATATTCTAAGACTTGTGCATATTCTGGATATAAAGGACAAAAAGATGTAATATATAAAAGAGTCAGTCACGAAATTGATATGTTGAATCATAATTCTTGTAACTTAGGTAACAATGATATATTGCTAAATGTCACTTATTGTTTGCAATATTAGAATGGTTTTAATAATTACTATTACAAGAACCCACATGGTCACACCCTAAGGTTGAAATGAGTAAATATTAGATGAATTTTATTGCATAATATAATTAGAGTTAATATATGTATATTTGATATATATATATAATTTAGTTATCCCGAATAAAATAAGTGGAAATTAAAAGAATGTAATTATGATTAAAACTCTTTTAATGAGTATTTAATTTAGAATAATAAAATAAGATTTTATTTGGAAAGAATTAAATATGATTTTAATTAATTTGGAATTAAAGGTTAGGGAAACTCATGTATATAAAAATAATAAAGGGTCTAGCAACCATTCTTTGATCTTTTTAGCTGATTTTCTAAAAACCATTTTGGAGAAAAAAGTGAAAAATATTTTCTCTTAATCGAGTGAACTAAGTAGAGGCCGAGATGTTTCCGTGGAGGCTTGCAATTTGAATTGTTTATGATCACTATAACTGTTGCTGCAATCTTGCTATTTTTCAAGGAACCTAATGTAAGCAATCATATCTCTTTCCTCTCGTTTTCCTTTTTATTGTACATGGATCACTAGTGAGACTATCGAGTTTGTTTCCGTTATGCCATGGGGTGCGCTGAGGATCCCAACAGTGGTATCAAAGCCACTTGTACGATTCAGATTTGGGTTAAAATTCTTGTTTATGCGATATGTATAAGATACATGATTGTTTTATCTTTTTTGGCAAGTATATATGATATAATTGTTTGATTCGATAAAAGGCACTATTAATATGTTAATTTGTTTAATGAACTTTAGAATCAATGGTTAAGAGTTAATAATGTATTTTTTGCTACAAGGGTTTATGATATTCATATGTTAATTGTTGACATGGTAATCGGTGGGTACATGATAGCAGATCGCGTCTGGCAGAGAAGCAATGGTTGTTCCGATGCGGTAAAACCTTAACCCAACAAGGAGCTCGCCTCTTGACCCATTCGTAGGCAACATAGATTGTAGACCCATATTGGTAATTTTAACAAATGCATAATGACATAGATTTGCACGGTGTTTGACATGTATGGTTATAGCCGTTTTAATATGCAATGGTTGTAATTTTATAAATATGGCTTGCGTGTCATGCCTATCTATAGTTCAATTGTATTTGTCCTCTCACCTTACTCCCTCATATGTAAAACTAGTTTCTAAAATTGTAATCCTATTAAGATTCAAAGGAGAAGAAAAATGGACTGACGTGAAGGCGAGAAGGTTCTAGGATTCTTGGTTCTCCCTTTGGCTTGGGATAGGCCACCTTTGTTGTCGTTATTTTGGGCTACAACCATTGCATCTTATTTACTGCTTATGTTTATCTTCAATGCGATGCAAAGTATGATATGTTAGCATGCTAAAATAATAATGAACTTTGATGAGATCAATAAGGGCCTAATATTAAAATGAACAATGACGAGATAATTAAGCAAACCCCTCTAAATAATCTAAGTTAATTTTAACCGTTCAATATTTACCCTCGTTAAAGCTTCGATCGACATTATGTGGGTTTTACCAAAGCAATGGCACATGATTCTCTCTTAGTTAAATATGAAGAATAAGTAAGTGATATTCATCGATTGAAATATTAGTAATAACATAGGTAGGTTATTTTAATAGGATTAGAAACCTAGAGGTTAATAATTTGGATGAATCATGAGATGATTTGAACAAGAGTTGTTCTCCAAATGCAGGAGTTACATGGAATGTAATTAGTAAGGTGTTACTGACCTAAATAACCATTCTCCTAAAAGTAAAACCAAAGAAAATTTAGGAAGAGGGTGAAATATGGGTCCTCACACACTAGAAAAACTTTCGAGATGTTTTTTTCGAAATTAAAACATGAGAATTTTTAATTTTGAATAAAATAGTGGAACTAATTTATTAATAAAGACCTATTTCTAACTTTTTAAACTTGGTAAATTTACTTACATTGTATATTTTCATTGCTGTAGACTTAATGGAAAACAACACAATTTCATTATTATCGATACTTGAGAATGATAAGCTAAATGTCATAAACTCCCTTGACTGGTTTCGTAATTTGAAAATTGTTCTCAAACAGGAAAGGAAAGAATATATCATTGAAGAACCCATTCCTGATGAACCAGAAGCTAATGCTTCTAGAGCTAACAAAGAAAAATTTAAGAAACATATGGATGATATGTTAGACGTGGGATGTCTAATGCTTGCTACCATGACTCATGACTTCAAAAACAATATGAGAACATGGTTGTATATGATATGATCCAAAACCTAAAGAAATATATGAGGGGAAAACACTTCAAGAGAGGTATGAGACCTCTAAATCTCTATTTCAATGCAAAATTAGCAATGGATCTCATGTAATCAAGATGATGGGTTATATCCAAACGTTGGAGAAACTAGGATTTCCACTCAAGGATGAACTGGCTACTGATTTCATCCTACAATATGAACGAACTATTGAGAGTAACATGAAAAATGTTAGACCTAAGCCCATTCTGATGGTTCGTAAGGACAAAGGAAAGGGAAAGAACAAAACAGTGGAAAAACTAAGGGTAGTGGAAAGCCCAATCCCAAAGGAAAGGATGAATTAAAACCCAAAGGAGAAGTTAACAAGGAAGGAAAATGTTTCTATTGAGAAAAATTCAGACACTAGAAAAGAAGCTGCCCTGTTTATCTTGAAGAGGTCAAGAAGGCAAAAGCAAACAAAATGTTTGTTTCAGGTATATATGTTATTGATGTTAATTTGTCAACATCTATTTCTTGGGTATTAGATACCTGTTATTGTTCTCATATTTGTACTTCTATACAGGGATAAAAAAGTAGATGGAATCGAGATAAAGGAGACGTTGACATGCGAGTGGGAAATGGTGCATGAGTTGTTGCATTAGTGATAGGGACATATGTTTTATCTTTGCCTAGTGGACTTGATTTACATTTAGAGAATTGTTAATTTGTGCCTACTTTGACTAAGAACATTTTTTCTATTTTTTATTTGAACAAGATTGGCTTTGAGATTATTATTAAGAATAATTCTTGTTCTTTTTATCTCAATAATGTTTTTTATGGTTCAACCCAATTGGTTACTGGTCTCTATATTTTGGATCAAGAAAATACTATTTAAAACATAAATACGAAAATATCAAAGACAAATTACTCAAATCATTATCTTTGGCATTGTCGTTCAGGCCATATAAGTTAGAAACACATATCAAATATAAATAAATATGGATTCTTAGATTCATTTGTTCTCGAACAATATGATGTATGCGAATCATGCTTGTTAGGAAAAATGACTAAGACTCTGTTTAATATTAAAGTTTAATGATCAAGTGATTTATTGGGATTAGTATATAGTGATATATGTGGGCTAATGAATACGCAAGCCAGAGGTGGATTCCAATACTTCATTACATTCACTGATGACTTCAGTCGGTATGGATATATTTAACTTCTGCGCAATAAATATGAAGCACTTGAAAAGTTTAAGGAATTCAAAAATGAAGTACATAATCAATTAGGCAAAAGTATTAAGGCACTTTGATCGGATCGAGGTGGAGAATACTTGACGCATAATTTGATGAACTTCTGAAAGAGTGTGGGATTTTCTCACAACTTACACCACCTGGTACACCACAGTGGAATGGGGTTTTTGAGATAAGGAATCAAAAACTATTAGACATGGTTCGATCGATGATGATTCATAGTGATCTTCCGAATTCTTTATGGGTACATGCACTCTAAACATCTACTATCACTCTAAATTTTGTTTCATCTAAATCGGTTTAAAAGATAACATATGAGATATGGATTGTGAAGTGACCTAGTATGTCTTTTATGAAGATTTGGGGTTACGAAGCTTATTCCAAACATTAGATGTCTACAAAGATCGAACCTAAATTTCATACGTGTCTATTTGTTGGATATCCTACAAAAACAAAAGGATATTATTTCTTCAACCCTAATGAGAACAAAGTATTTGTTACTTGAACGAGATTTTTCTCGAAAGAGAATTTCTCTCAAAGAAATGGAAGAGAAGAAATATTGAACTTGAAAAGTTCAAAAATAAAATATCATTAAACCAGAGGTTGAATAAGATCCACAAGTAGTTGAGAAACAATCAACATATTTAGAAACATAACCACTACGGAGATCGACAAGAGAACGCCATGTACTTGAGAGATATGTATTTCTCATTACCACATATAGAGATGTTCTTCTTATGGATCAAGATGAGCCTAGAACTTATCAGGAGGCACTATCAAGCCCAGACTCTGAGAAATGGCTTGAGCCATGAGATCTGATATGGATTCCATGTTCGAAAACCAAGTATGGACTTTGGTTGAAACACTTGAAGGGGTTAAACTTATAGAGTGTAAATGGTTTTTCAAGAAGAAAACTGACATGGATGGTAATGTACAAACATACAAGGGTCAATTAGTTGCTAAAGGTTTTCGACAAGTTCATGGTATAGACTATGATGAAACATTCTCCCTTATTGCTATGTTTAAATCCATCCGGATTTTGCTTACACTAATTGCATTTCATGATTATGAAATCTAGCAAATGGACGTCAAAATCGCTTTCCTTAATGGAAAACACGAAGATGATGTGTATATGACACAACCAGAAGGCTTTGTAGCTCCAAGAAATGTTAGAAAGGTTTGTAAGCTACAAAGGTACATTATGGACTAAAACAAGCTTCCCGAAGATGGAATCTTTGTTTTAATGATGCAATCAAAGAGTTTAGTTTTTTCAGAAATGAATATGAGCCTTGTGTTTACAAGAAGGCTAGTGGGAGCATTGTTTCTTTCTTAATCTTGTGTGTAGATGACATACTCATCATAGAAAATGATATACCTATATTATAGTCTATTAGGACTTGGTTATGTAGTTGTTTTTCCATGAAAGATTTGGGTAGGCAGCGTATATCTTATGATTTAAGATCTATAGAGATTGACCAAGAAGACTTCTAGGTCTAAGTACATACATAGATAAAGTGTTGAAAAGGTTTAGTAAAGAAGAATCCAAGAAAGGGTTTTTGCCTATGAGACATAGTATATCTCTCTTGAAGGAAATATATCCCTCAACTCCACAAGAGAGAGAACGAATGAATAAGATCTCATATGCTTCAACTATTGGTTCTATCATGTATGCCATGATAAGTATTCGACCAAACATATCGTATGCTCTAAGCATGACAAGTCGATATCAGGTAAATCTTGGTGAAGGTAATTGGGTTGCAGTTAAAAATATCCTTAAGTACTCAAGAAGAACTAAGGATACATTTATTTTCTATGGAGGTGAAGAAGATTTTGGTGTAAAAGGTTATACTAATGCCAACTTCCAAACTGACAAGGATGACTTGCGATCGTAATTGGGTTTTGTGTTTTGTCTTAATGGAGGTGATGTGAGCTGGAAGAGTTCAAATCAAGAAACAATATTTGATTCTAAAAAAGAGGATGAATATATTGCAGCTAATGAAGCAACAAAAGAGGTTTTTGAATCAAGAAGTTTATACCTGAAGTAGGGGTTGTTCCCAGCATATTGGATGGTATATAGCTCTGTTGTGACAATAATGAAGCCATTGCACAAGCAAATGAACCCAAATCTCATCAACAATCCAAACATATTCTTAGGCGCTTCCATCTCATTCAAGTGATCATAGATTGAAGAGATGTGGAGATATGCGGAGTACGCACGGATGACAATATTGTTGATCCCTGGAAAAGCCTCTGGTACACCAGAAGCATGATTATCACACTGAGTCACTCGATATTGGATATGTGAGTGATTGGTATTATTTCTAGTGGGAGATTGTTAGAGTATGCCAAAATACTAATCATATGATGATTGTATAGACACATTTTATTTACCGATTTTATTGAACAAATGTATTGCCACTATTATTTTCAGTTATATATATGTGTCTAACATAAACTGAAAGATAATAAAGTCCATATAATAATATGATTATTATTAAATATCCTTAGTCCAATATTATTATAGGTATGGACAATAATAATATGTTTAAGACTAACATGTTATTGATTGATGGCAATGAATTGTCATTCACATAGAGATGTCAGAATCGATGCATGAATATGTTTTTAGAGAACGACATATTGGATTGACCCACTATGAGCCTATGTCTTGGATTATTATGTAATGGTCACAACATTGCTCATAGTGATGACTATATGTACGATCCTCAGAGTTGAGATCATTACTATCTCAACATATATTGTTATATGTTTTGATACAGTTAAACATGCACCGTAATTGATTGCACTATAAAGATTGATAATTAACATATCTCGATATATGTAGTGGGATATGAATGATTAATATATGATTTGTCCTTACATAATAGGAAATATATCACATGCCACTTTATTGAGTGAGACTAGAAGTGCATGGCCATGCTCAAATAAGTTGATATGAGATATCACAAATTATTCGTTAATTATAGTCTACTCTAGATATCAATAAATAATAGATAGGCCATACAAGTTTGATTATTCCAAGACTCGTGCCTATTTTGGATATAAAGGACAAAAGGATGTAATACATAAAAGAGTCAGTCACGAAGATGATATATCGAATCACTATTCTTTTAACTTAGGTGACAATGATATATTGCTAGATGTCACTCATTGTTTGTAATATTAGAATGGTTCTAATAATTACTACTAATGTTACAAGAACCTACAGGGTCACACCCTAAGGTTTAAATGAGCAAATATTAAATGATTTTTATTGTACATTATAATTAAAGTTAATATATGTATATTTGATATACATATAATTTAATTGTCCCAAATAAAATAAGTGAAAATTAAAAAAAAAGTAATTCGGATTAAGACTCTTTTAATGAATATTTAATTCATACAATTAAATACGATTTTATTTCAAAATAATTAAATAAGATTTTAATTAATTTGGAATTACTGTCCCTAAAGGTTAGGGTAACTCATGTATATAAAGATAAGTAAGGGTCTAGTAGTCTTTCTTTGATATTTTTGGTATATTTTCTCAAAACCGTTTTGGAGAAAAAAAGGTGAAAAATATTTGCTCTCAGTCGGGTGAACTAAGTAAAGGCCGAGATGTTTTCGTGGAGGCTTGCGATTCGAGTTGTTCGTGATCACTATTACTGTTGTTGCAATCTTGTTGTTTTTCAAGGAACCCAATGTAAGTAATCGTATCCCTTTCCTCCCGTTTTTTATTTTATCATACATTGATCATTGGTGAGACCGTCGAGTTTGTTTCCGCTGCGACATGGGTGCACCGACATTCCCAACAGGCTCTACCTAGGGTGATCATTCTACATTTCACAATATGCATGATTTCGACTCTTTGGTGAAAGGTAAATGAATTGTCATTGTTGTAGGTGCCCCCTTGGGCTGCCAAACCCTCGATCCTCATCCATTAGAGGCTTAAATGGAACGAGTTCATTTCAGGGAATACATTCCTTATGTCTAACGTGGAGGGATGCTCACAAAGATCATAAGGGCATGTACTCTGTGAGTGATTCACTAGCCTATGCAGAGGGGTACTCATGAAGGAAACTAGCGTCTCACTCCCACTTAAAGGGAAAAAGCTTGGGTTTAGAGCTTATGTTATGAAAATGCATGTGTTGTGTAAGGAGGAACTCACAAACCTTTTGAAAGAAATAACGAATCATTTTTAACACCTTAACAAGTATTAAATAATGAAATCAATCATCAATATAACTATTTACAAGAGAGTAATAAAAATATGATGCATGATTATAAGAATCAAAATTAAAAGGGTCGTAACTCACATAATGGTTCAAAATTATAGAATTCGAAGTACTCAGAAAACATATAATCGACTAAGGACTGACTCTTAAATGGTCCCCCAATGGAGTCTCGAAAACGCCACTATATTTTATTTTTGGGAAAATTCATATTTTAATTTTGAAAACAATTTTTGGAGTCTCCATCAACCTTTAGGTTAGGTAGGTTGAATACCTAAAAACATGTTTTTAACGAATTTTAGAAAAATATCTAAAAGATGAAAAATGGTCTGTGTATTACTATAAATTTATTTTTAAGTATTCGAGAGTCGATTACGTGTGCGGAATGATAAACACCCCATAGTTCCCAAAATTGATACCTCTTGATTATAAGTTGTCTAAGTAGTGGAAGTTTACATATTTGAATCCAAAATTTAAATTATGATCCTTTAATATCAATGAATAAATTTAGAGAATAGTTAATTTCTTTGAAAAATATTTAACTCAATGAAAAGTATTTATTTCACTCGATTTTATTTAAGAAGGATGTCATCTTACTACGTAAATTAACATAAATTAAAATCCTTTATGTTGGACGTAATTCCATTAACCCACGATGATAAAACAACAATACCTTCGATTTTAAAAAAATGAGAAAATGAATGAACGAGTAATGATTGCAATAACAATATATGTCATGAAAACAACAAATTAAATGTCAATAATATACAAATTTAAACAAGTAAATTAACGCAAAAAATATTTATTAATCATGTAAAAAGGTAACTAGGTTATTCTTTCACTCATACATCTTAAAGAATCGAACTCTAGATATTTTAGAGGTTTTCCAATGGATAGCTCTTCGTTTGAGAATTTCCCCATTTAATAAATATAAATTTTATAAAAAAATATTTCCTTTTCAATAAAAAAGGACAAAAGGTGTACCTCTCGTTCGAATAGTTCTAGGAAGGACACTCTAGGTATTTGGAGGCATTGCATAAATTAATCGCGCAAAAGGATGTTGCCTTTATTTTAAATCGATCAATAATATTTATTATTAATAACATGAATATTAGTAGCAAACCTGAATAGGAGATAAATATATATCTAATAATACGTGTACATTTAATACCATTAAAATAATATACATAATAACTTAGGGGAAATATTTATTACTTCTTATTTAATGGGAGTAGTGATATGTAGGTTAAAATATTTAATAAATATATATACACAGGACACATATATGGGATCAAGCAAATAGAGCAATGGAACACATTTTAACTACGTATATATGCGTCCAAACTATAATATATTTAGTATCATGTAGACATACATGAATATATAATATCAAAATGGGTTGTGTAAGAAATAAAAGGGCAACAATCATAGATGTGAGAATAAATAAACCTATACAGGCATGCATCACAGTGAATAAATCCCAAAATACAATGATCGAATATGAAAGACAGTAGACAGTAAATAAGGATTAAATCGGGAAGAAAACATAATCACGTGCTCAAATCAAAAGATAAATAACTACAATGGAGCACTAAAATGTCCATCACATAAACTATAAATTACAATCGACATATTTGTACAGATGTAGTAAAAAACAAAATAGGGATTAAAATGAAACATGGAGAAAATAACAGGCTTAAAATCAAAATAAAATGCTTCATTAAATGACTAAATTATAAAATTGGCATGAAGAAAAAAAACTTGAGGACTAAATCTGTGATTAACCCTTCATAAGAAATGTGGGCCCCCACATTTTTTCTGCACAGTGTCGTTTGAAGGCCATCACCAAAATTCATAATGCCAAACTAAAATTAACCCTAGCCTTTTGTAAAACCACTGGGCTGTAAATAACCAAACCAAAAAGGAATCTCCCCTTCCTCTTCTAGGGTTTAGAGGCCCTCTCAACACTACTCACCTTAATAGGCCATCGTGAAGTGCCACTGACTGACCAGGAAAACAGGCCGATTATAGCTCTTTAGCCTTAAAGCAACCTTTTAAACCCTAAACCAATACCACACTATATCTCCAAACCCAAAAGTACGAAAAAAAAATCCCTTTTTGAATCTAGACTTGAAAGCTAAAGGAGTTACCTTTGTTCTTTTTCGGACGAAGATTCTTCTCTGGCGATGGTGGTCTCGGCAAACAAGGTGGGTTCTTCAACTTCCTTTTTCTGTTTGGTTTCTCTCTTTTTTTCTATTTTTATGAATCGTTTGTTTTTCGAATCCTCCCTTTTTATAATCGCTTTGCATGGGTTACATCCTCTTGAAAATTTTGTTCTCTTTCTTGTCCCGTGCGTTTCTGCCAGCATTTGTAAGGCTCCAACCATTCTGCCCTCTGCCATGATTTCGATTTGTTATTTTTGCAGATGGGAACCAGTGGTGGACACGGTCGAATGAGGGGACCAATTGATGCGTGAAGATCTCATGTGGGGAGCGTGACATGCTAATGTGGAGCTCTGGTGACCGTCAGATGGCCCATCGTTGATGGAGGTGGTAGCTGGTGTTGTGTTGCAAAAGGTTTATAGAACCCTGATCCTTTTGTATGTCTGGATCGTTGCACTCCACGGGCTTCATTCATTGGGTTCATTACTTTGTAAATTTTAACTGTTGGGCTTTCATTGGATCACTTGTTTGGGTTGTTGTAATGGACCTACAAAAAAAATAAAAATTAGTCCATTTTGAATTTAGCCATTATATTTAAATGTTACCTATATATATATATATATATAAACACATAAGGAATATTCATACACGCATATAACATATAATCGCGCACACATAAAAATATATACGCATAATATGTACTCATATATATATATATATATATATATACACACACATTTATATAATATATTAATCAACCCCTTTACCCCACTATTTTTTTCGTTCAAATTAAATAAAATTTGAATATAGACCCCGGACAAAATGGGTATTTACATTCATCATTGGTGATGTCTTCATCACTCCATTTAGCTACAAAGGCCTTCTTCTTTGGCTTGCTTGATCCTTTATTCCTTCAAAAGGTAATCATATCTCACATGTCTTGGTTTTTGAAAATTATAGCATTTGATGTGATCTTTTTTCTTCTTTGACTCATGCTTTATTTCTTTATCTTTGAATGACATGAATCATTTGAGTCTTTTGAAGAGATTGACCATCTCTTCGTCTTCTTCATCATCTTTTCATCATAATTGCATTTTTTGTGTATAGAGGGTCTTTAAACAACACCAACTTGCTTTTTGTTTTCTTTCTTCTCATTTTTATTCTCTTCTTCTTGCTCATCCTCTTTTACCATCAACTCATAAGGAGCAAGGAACCAATACACTCATCACGAGTGAGGGAGTTTAGGTTCTTTACTTTATTGATCATCTTCTTCTTATATTGCCAAGACTTTGAAAGAGAGTAAATCATTTTCCTCACAAGCTTTTCATTAGGGATGATCTCTCCATATCCCTTAAGGTCATTGAAAATTATGGAGAATCTATCTGTCATAGATTTGATGTCTTCATCTAGTTTCATCTTGAAGTTCTCAAAGCTATGATTGAGAAGACCGTTTTTTGTTTCCCTCACTTTATCAGTTCCTTCATGAGTTACTTGGAGCTTTCCAAAATCTCCTTGCATTTGAACATGAGGAGACTCTTCCATATTCATATAGCCCTATTGCACAAAACAAAATGTATATGGCCTTAGCATTGAGTTGAAACTTCTTCTTCTTTTATACTCTTTAATCTTCAATCTCGTTGATTAGAGTGAAGTAACCTTTCATGATGGATTTCCAAGTTCCTATATCATTTTCTTGAATGAATAACATCATTATATTATTCCAAAAGAAATAATTTGCTCCATTGAAATACTTTGACATGTTGACTGAATGTGAATCTTCAATGTAATATGAGTCAGAGGTTGAAACCATCTTTCTCGGTTGATTGTAAAAGTTTATAGAACTCTCCTAGGACCTTTTCAAGGTTGTAAGACTATCAATAGAGACTAGCTCTGATTCCAATTATCAACCCTTATTCTATTTTATTACATTTAAATTTATTTATTTTGAATTTTGGGGACCAAATTATGCGATCTTGAAGATTTTAGGTTAGTTTTCAAAATTACATGAAGCTTAGAGACCCAATCCTAAATTTTCCCCACCAATGTTAGCCAAGAACATAAAAAATAAAAAGGTAGTTTAATGGGATTCAACCCATGACCTCAAAAATAATATCTCATTTACTATTGAGTATTGATATAAAAATTTACCATTTAGCCTAAAGCACTAATGAGTATTGAAATATAAAAATTTACAATTATATTAGTGTTGGATTAGATCCAACCACCCAAAAAAATCAGTTCCCCTATTTGGTATCGATCCAAAACACATAAACTTTTTACCTTCACCATTCCAACTGTTGTACTTATCGTTGGAGCTCTGATCATCGTTCTCCATCGCCTATGGTATGCACCGCCACCACCACGGAGATCACCAATGACCCGCAATAACAACCCTAACCTCCATTTGCCAAGACTCACAACCAAACACCATAGATTTCCCCTTGAATGCTCTTCAGAAAACCAACTACCACAACTGATTTTGTATTTTTTGATCAATTCTTTCATCATTGCACCACACCGCACCCACCACTGTACTCCCCGTGTAATTCCTATCAAAACCCAATTGGGTTCATCCCCTTGTCGTTGCACCTTCGCCATCGTCGTTGGGTAATCTTTCGGTCACCCATTTTTCAGTTGTTTCTTATTAGTTTTTTATTTGTTTTTAGTGGATCTAGGCCAATTACGATAAATTAGTGAATATAATATGATCAGATCACATTTCTATCATTCACGCTGCTTCACGCGCCACCACTTACCGTCTGGGGCTTCTTGGCAAGCCTGAATCTTAATCCAATGCATAACAAATGAGAATGCAAGGTATGTGAGTCAGACGAGTATGCACAATATGAAGTTTTACTACCACATAGATAATTTGAACTTTTAGTTCCACATAGAATGTACAAGTATTGTAGAAAAAAATATCACAGCACCAATAATCAGGAATATCATAATGTCAAACATCATGAATTCCACAATGCACATATAGTGCCACGTAGAATGTACAAGTATGTACCAATACAATAATTACTCTACCTCATGGCATGCAAATTGTACTAATGTCTCTCAATGCACTTACAATGGGTCTTTTATAAAAAAGAAACATATATCCACCATGTATCAAAGATATCGATATCGATAGTTATGTCAAAATATCATATAATAGCTCATTGGCAGTTCATACCTGAAATCATTCAAATACCATTTAGAAAAATATTATGAAAATATCATAATGTAATCAAATCATATTCTTTTAAAAACATTCAAGGTTAACTCATCGCAAACCTTTCTTCTATCATATATAATAATATAGGTAAGAATGCACTCACCTGGTATGCATCACTAGCAAACCTTTCTTAACGATTTAAGCTTCACTCTTGCATTTTTTTCTCTTAATTTTAAGTTTTTTTATATCTCAATTTTGATCATGATCTTCATGTACATCATTTACAAAACATATACATTTCAAAGTATATGTTAGTAATCTTACTAACATAGGTGTGCATTATCATACAAATTTCTAAAAATTCTTTCAATACTTATTCGATACTAATTCCATTTCATTTGATCAATATTAATCTTAATATTTCAAAATACCATTAATCCTTCACATGATAACTTTAAGTTTCTCAATGTTCAATTCAATGAATATTCACATAACAAATAAAATTTTCATAATCTAACCATTAAAATGAATTCTCTTAGAATTCATCTAAACATTTCCATAATATCCAAAATGGTCTCTTGCCATATAACTTCAAATTCTAGTTTCTAACAGCTTATTCAAGCATTCTACATCAATTTTAATCAATTTCCATATCAACCCCTTTATGTCATACTATTAGAAATTTGGTCCTTTAACCTTTACATACTTCCAAACTAAACCAAACAACATTCTAAAACTTGTAAAATCATCCTTACATCATATCTAACCTTAGTATAATTTTTTCATAATTTTCCCTATTTTCTGTCACACCCCAATTTTAAATGAGAATTTAAAATCATTTTTAATTAATTCAACGACTAAATTGATATTTTTGGAAATTATGGGTCAATGTTCAAATTATAGGGACTTTAGGGACTAGAACCTAAATTTGCCCATTTTTAGACCCAGTGAAAAATAAATTTACACGATCGATTTAACCCTAATTGTTCCCCAACTAGCCAAAATCCCTCCCCGATAAACTCAACCCCTCCCCGCCGAAAGCCAAATTCCCAAATTGGGAACCCTGGTCGCCGTTCCCCGTTATCGATTTAGCCGTCATTATCGTGCTCCGTCATTGGAAATCAAATCGGCGTCCTCTGATGACGTAAACCTAACCCTCAATTCAACTGATTCAGCTACCGATCGTTTATAACCGAAGGAGAAAACCATCGCTCGTTTTTGCCTCGTTTCCGGTCGTTCCAGTTGCCGTCACGCCTCACCGCCACCCTAGGAAGACTTGTCGACCCCATGCGACTAAAATCTGACCTAGCTCGTGGCCTAGAACCCGTCCAATCTTCGTCTGTCATTTGGATAAATTCTAGTTTGCTTTTCAATTTATTTTAATCGCGATTTTGACTGATTTTTGGGAAATCTTTGATGGAAATGATGATTTGGTAGTGTTTGGAAGCTTTTGCTGTGTTCGGCAAACACCCTTGACCCTGTCACTGACACCACGTCCCTACGCGTCACTGCGTACGCGTGGGGCTTGTCCTCAGCTCTAGATCCTTCTAAAACCAATCAAGCCGATTTGGACCAGCCCGTACCGATCAACTCGGTTTAAATAGAACCGACCTGTATGCCCGACCTGAACCTCTTTGACCCAACCTGTTAACTTGACCCGACCTGTTGACTTTGGTCAGAGTTGACCGTTGACTTTGACCGGTCTGACAGTTGACCGGTGACTTTGATCAAAAAAGTCAAAATTTCCAAAAAGCCCTATTTTATGTTTTTCGACGTCCTGAGTCGGAATCCAAAGTTCTTTTTTTTTCTCTCTCCAAATTTGCACCCGATAAGCTTTTTTTCCATAATTTACCTTCGAAATTCAATATGGTTTCTAAATTAGGTTCAGTTTCTGACGTAAATTCGGTTACTTTGTATCCGAGGAATTATTTGACGTTGAATTAAAGTTTGAGATTGATCGAATGGAGTTTAAAGGGTCGATCGATATGTCATAAAAATCGAGGTAATACTCTACTACCCTTTGTATGCTTTTCGGAACCTGTTGATAATTGGTACATGCATGAATGGATATAATTGGTCCATGAGATGTAGTTAATTATCATTGGACTCAAATTAAATGTGGAATAAAGGCGGAACACTTTAAAAGCCTCATACGACTTGAAAATGAAATTGGTAGGCTGATCGGAAATAAATCTCAATTCAATGAATAAATCAGTAAATCAATTAATCTCAGAACGCATCAATTCTGATTAATCTCATTAAAGATTAAATGATGGAAATATTTGGATAAGAAATTACAAATAATAGCCATATGGGGTAAAAATGGTCTTGTACTGAAAAATGACCCAGATATCCCCTAATGGTGAAAATAACCTTCAGTGATCAAATGAACAAAGTACTTTGAACTCTAAAGGAACTAGAATACTTTCAAGCCTAAGTTATCCGAAGTAATTCCATTGACATAATTGGATGAAATAACGATAATACCCTAAAAGTGTAATATAATTCAAAGCACGTCCAAGCCCTGGAATAACTAATACCCTCAGCTCTGAAATGAACAAATAAACCTCGTATACCAATATGATTATATTATATGACCAAGTCAAAAAGAACAAAAGTCCAATATATATTCAAATTTCAGAAATGATACAATTACTCTGGAAACTCCGAAGTGACTGAGGTAGACTTGACTACTAATGACCTTATTAACTTCAATGACTAGGATTAAGTGAGTGACTTGGATAAGTCTGGAAACGCTGATGAACTTACATGATGTATCGTCTCTAAGGGTTATGAACCATGAATCAAGCATGTCGACATTTCCTGATATTATTGAAATGTTGAAATGAAATAAAGACCATTGAAATACATGTTCGTCTCCCTAAGATATTCAACAATGATTCTGAAGATGATATATGGACAATAGTTGTTGGTATTAAAAAGTGAATACTCTGGAAGTGCAACGATTTAACCGGTTGACATGTACCATTTATTGGACTTGTACAGTTTGGGTTGACTCGATATTCTGATAGGTCAACACAAATCATAAATGCCCTGAATCTTTGTTTCTCTCTTATAATCTCAAATCAATTGAATCCTTCAAGAATCTAATGCCCAAAATGCTTCTGATTTTGCTAAATAATGGAATCACTCTGGTCATATATGAAAAAACACAAGTAACTCAGATGCAAAGGATTCTGAATATCTTTCTGATTATTTAGTACCTCCGAAAAATGTCCCAATACTATATGAGCCTGATAAATCACATTCTGAATAACTGATGATCTCGTCAGCTAATGGACTATTTCAATAATGATTTTAATTTAAGGTATTCTATGGTATACTGAAAATCCATGTTTCTCTGCCCGATAAGATTATCCAGTATCTTTGAATAATATATGAAACCTCTAGTGTGTTCCCTGATCACATTGATGTTTTCTTTGATTTTTGTTCTGGCCTCTGTTCTAATTTCTAATATCTCTATTTACTGAATGAAAATGTTTTATTTGGGGTAGTCTGGATCTGTATGAAGACTCTGGCAGGTTTAGTTGCTGCTGATAATTCTTTGTATAGGTTCTGCGCCGACTGGTAATTCCTATCTCTTGTAGATTCAATCGTTACTTCTAATTCCTTTTATAGGTTCAAGATCGATTGGTAAGTCCTTATGGACCTAAGGTGACCCTTGGGTAGGCTTTGTGGCCCGAGATCTTTATTGAGTATGCCCCGTGGCCCCGAGAACTTTTTTGGGTAGGCTCCCATGCCCCAAGGTGCTTCCTTAGGTTATGCAGTTATGGGGATTTGCATATGGCATTCGGTTGGAGGGTTTTACTATGGTTTTTAAAGATATTTTTTAAACTGCTACTATTTTAAAAATGATCTATACGTTTTCACTAGTTTTGTGGGAACACACTAGACAACCTATTCTGATCTCTGAACCTAGACATCTGAAATATTTCCCTCTGAATTGAAAGCTTACTATATGTTACTACCAGAGATATCACTGGGACCTCAGCTCAACATAAAAATCTGCATATGTCTGAATCAATAAGGAAGCATATGCTTATATTTTATCTGCATGTTCTTCAGCATCACCTGGTAGTTTTGTATTACTGAGCTTTCCAAAGCTTACTATGTTACTCACATTTTCAAGTTAAGAGAATTGAACCAGTGCAACTATCGACGTCAGTAGAGGAGTTTCACCGGCATTGTTTGTGTTATACGGTGCATGTGATTAGGGGGCATGTATCTTGTTTTTTGTTTTTATATCCGAGTCAGATATATGTTTTATTTCTGAATATTGATAAAATTTACTTTTTTATTTATAAATTATTTTATGATTTTAAGCGATTTAACAAAAAGTTTAATTTTTTGATATTTTTACGGTGGGTAGCTCAGTAGCCCTAATGTGGAACACCAGATCGAATCGGGTCACTCACATTAGTTTGAGGGGGTTACATTTAGTGATATCAGAGCCTTGGTTGAGTCTAATATTTTTAGATAAATCGACTGGTCGAATGCCAAAAGATGTCTGGTCAATACATGCCTCTACACTACAATCGTACTTCTCTAAGCCAGAACTCCAAGGTCTAGTCCCTCTATGTAACGTGCTAACCTAAGTTTCCTATCTGTTAGGGCTCGACCTATGCATAAAGGAACACATTAATGCTTTTCAAAATTCTGTAAAGTACCTCACGTGTAATGTGAGAGTTAGTTATCCAAGAAATTCTGAACCGACTCTAGAAATGAAATTGGGAGATATTACAACTCTATGAACCTAACATCGTAACCAAGGTCGAATTATTCCATTGGGATAATTCATTTCTAATTCTTTTATTGAAATGAGGGAGAGTTATGACGAGAATATATACTCAGCTGGTTAAAGATTAGTAGATGACCAATACTTATGTAAAAGCTACTTGAAGATATGGAAGAACTGATGGAAGCTTCATTTCTGCAATTCTGTGACATGAATGAATTTCGAGGACAAAATTATTTTTAGGGGAGGAGAGTTGTCACATCTCGATTTTAAATTGAATCAAAGGACTAAATTGATAATTTTTGGAAATTATAGGTCAATGTCGAATTATAAGAAGTCTAGGGACTAGACCCGAATTTGCCAATTTTTAGACCCAGTGAAAAATAAATTTACCCGATTGGTTTAACTTTAATTGTTCCCCAACTAGCCCAAATCCCTCCCCGGTAAACTCAAATCCCTCCCCGTCGAGAGCCAAACTCACAAATTTGGGAACACTAGTCACCACTCCTCATCACCGATTTAGCTGTCGTTATTGTGCTCCATTGTCAAAAATCAAACTGGTGTACTCCGACGACGTAAATCGACCCTCAATTCCACTGATTCAACCATCGATCGTTGATATCCAAAGGAGAAAACCTAAAACTCCGTCGCTCATTTTTGTATCATTTTCGGTCGTTTCAGTTGCCGTCGCGCCTAACTGCCACCCTAGGAAGACTCATCGACCCCGTATGACCAAAATTTGACCAAGCTCATGGCTTGAAACCATCCGATCTTCGTTCGACATTTGGGTAAATTTAAGTTTACTTTTCAATTTATTTTATCTCGATTTTTGACTGATTTTTGGGAAATATTGGATAGAAATAATGATTTGGTAGTGTTTGGAAGCTTTTGGTGTGTTCGGCGACCACACTCGACCCTATCGCTGACACCATGCGTCCCTACATACTGCCGCGTGCACGTGGGGCTTGTCCCCAGCTCTGGATCCTTTTGGAACCGGTCCAACCAGTATTGACCGATCTGAATCAGTCAACCCGGTTTGAATAGAACATACCCGTCTACCCGACCCGAACGTATTTGACCCTACCCATTGACTTTGGTCAGAGTTAACCGTTGACTGATCATACCATTGACTTTGACCGGTCAGACCGTTGAATTTGACCGGTCTGACCGTTGACAGTTCACTTTGACCGAAAAAGTCAAAATTTTTGAAAAGCCCTATTATATGTTTTCAGCGTTCTGAGTTCAAATATGAAGTTCGTTTTTCCAAATATGCATCAGGTAAGCTGTTTTCAGTGATTTACGTTCAGAATTTAATATGGTTTCTAAATTAAGTTCAGTTTTTGACGAAAATTCGGTTGCTTTGTATCGGAGGAATTATTGGACGTTGAATTTAAGTTCGAGAGTTATCGAATAGAGTTTAATGGATCGATAGATATGGCATCAGAATGCGTAAATTCTGATTAATCTCATTAAAGATTAAATGATGGAAATATTTGGATAAGAAATTACCAATAATAGCCTATGTGGTAAAAATTAAAAAAATTTCCATTGTACTGAAAAAATGACCCAAATAATGACCCAAATATCCCCTAATGGTGAAAATAACCTTTAGATTTCAAATGAACAAAGTACTCTGAACTCTAAAGGAACTAGAATACTTTCAAGCTTAAGTTATACAAAGTAATTCCACTGACATAATTGGATGAAATAACGATAATACCATTAAAGTGTAATATGATTCAAAGCACGTCCAAGCCCTGGAATAACTAATACCCTCAGCTCTGAAATGAACAAATCAACCTCGTATACTAATATGATTATATTATATGACCAAGTTAAACGCAATGGAAGTCCAGTATGTATTCGAATTTCGAAAATGATAGAATTACTCTGGAAACTCTGAAGTGACTGAGGTAGACTTGACTACTAATGACCTTAGTAACTTCAATGACTAGGATTAAGTGAGTGACTTGGATAAGTTTGGAAGCACTGATGAACTTGCATGATATATCATCCCTAAGGGTTATGAACCATGAATCAAACACGTCGACATTTCCTGATATCGTTGAAATGTTGAAATGAAATAAAGACAATTGGAATATATGTTCGTCTCCATAAGATATTCTACAATGATTCTGAAGATGATCTATGGACAAGAGTTGTTGGTATTAAAAAGTGAATACTCCGGAAGTGCAACGATTTAACTGGTTGTAGGTATAATTAATAGGACTTTTACAGTTTGGGTTGACTCGATATTCCGATAGATCGACACAAATCGTAAATGCCCTAAATTTTCATTTCTCCCTTATCAGCTCAAATCACTTGAATTATCGAAGAATATAATGCCCAAAATGCTTTTGATTTTCCTAAATAATGTAATAAATCTGGTCATATATGAAAACACAAGTAACTCAGATGCAAAGGATTCTGAAAACCTTTATGATTATTTAGTTCCTCCGAAAAATGTCCCAATACTATATGAGCCTGATAAATCACATTCTGAATAACTTGTGATCCTGTCAGCTAATGAACTCTTTCAATAGTGATTTAATTTCTAGCATTCTATTGGTATAATGAAAATCGTGTTTCTATAGCAGATAAGATTATCCATTATCTCCGAATAAAATCTGGAACCTTTATTGTGTTCCCTGATCACATGGATGTTTTCTCCGATTTCTTTTTTGTTCTATACTCTGATTTATGATATCGCTGTTTACTGACTGAAAATGTTTTATTTGGGGTACTCTGGGATATGTATGAAGGCTCTAGCAGGTTCAGTCGCTGTTGGTAATTCCTTGTATAGGTTTTGCATCGACTCGTAATTTCTATCTCTGGCAGGTTCAGTCGCTGCTGGTAATCCCTTTTATAGGTTCAAAATCGACTGGTAATTCCTTATGAACCTAAGGTGACCCTAGGGTAGACTCTACGGCCCAAGATCTTTCTTGAGTAGGCCCCGTGGCCCTGAGAACTTTCTTAGGTAGGCTCCCAGGCCCCAAGGTACTTTCTTAGGTTATGAAGTTATGGGGAACTACATATGAAATTTGGTTGGAGGGTTTTAATATGGATTTTAAAGATACATTTTAAATTGCTATTGTTTCAAAATGATCTATACATTTTCACTAGTTTTGTGGGAGCACACTAGACAACCTATTCTGATCTCCTGAACCTAGACATCCGAAATATTTCCCTCTGAACTGAAAGCTTACTGTCTGTTACTACCTGAGATATCACTAGGACCTCAGCTCAGCATAAAAATATGTATATGTCCGAATCAATAAGGAAACATACGCTTATATGTTATCTGCATGTTTTTTAGCATCATATGATAGTTCTAAATTATTGAGCTTTCCAAAGCTCACTCTGTTACTCACATTTTCAAGTTAAGGAATTGAACAAGTGCAACTATCGACGTCAGTATGGGAGTTTCACTGGCGTTGTTTGTGGAGTACGATGCATGTGATTTGGGACATGTAGCTTGTATTTTGTTTTTATATCCGAGTCAGTTATCTGTTTTATTTATGAATATTGATAAATTTTACTTTTGTATTTATAAGTTGTTTTATGATTTTAAGCATTTTAATAAAAAAATTAATTTTTCTGATATTTTTACGGTGGGTCGCTCCGGTGGCCCTAATGTGGCACCCAAGATCGGATCGGGTCACCCACATCAGTCTGAGGGGTTTACATTTTCCTTATAGACTGAATACAACATGATAAATTGGGCATGATTTCCAACTTGATTCAAGCATGAATTCAACCTCTAAACATATTTCTAAGCATTTACAATCAATCTTATATAAAAAATCAATTGCAACTTCAATTTCTATCAAAATCCTAACTTGGTCAAATCTTATATATACCATTTCCTATAGTTTTCAATCATGGGAATGATTCTAGAACATCAACTACATTATAATTAAGATTTAGGACATCAAAATCAAACCTCCCCTTCATCTATCCAATTCAAGGATTTAAGGTTTCAAGCATGGAAAACATGAACAAATGGTATCAAATGATAGAGAATTTCATGAAGAACAATTTTGTATTTCATGATTTCATCCAAAATCTTATTAAATTGGCTTGAAAATCAAAATAAAAATTCTTCTTTTCCTTAAGATCTCACGGAAAAGGATTGAAAGAAGGAAGAAATCTCCTGATTTTTCTTTTTCATCCATTTAGGCCACTTGTCCTTTTTGTGAATTAAAATTTTATTTTAATGTCAAATGAGCATTTTTCCCTTGAAATCACATGTTCCATAACTTTCCACATGTTAATTTGTTCATCCAAAAGTCAAAAATAAAACCAAAAATTAATAGTTACTAACTTTTCCCATGTAATTTTCCAAAATTACATTATTGCCATTTTTCATCTAATGGTCCCGATTTAACATGAAAAATCAACTTAAATCCAATGATACATAGTAAATCTTACTATTTTAAGGAATTTAAATGACATTATTAAGATTTTTTATCATCCTTCAAAATATCTCAATTACCGATTCAATCTGATTATATGAATTTTTCTCGAACTTTATCGCTTTATAGCTTTTAACAAAAAACTCGTACGAAAGATCAGGGTGACATGAAAATTCCATTCTGGGTAAACTATTCATTTACGGGATAAAATATTTTTGGGAAAATTGAACATTTTCATCCCTAAATTTTTCTAAAGTTTTCACTTTAGCCACTAAACTTTTAATTTTTCATTTTGGTCACAAAATAAATTTTTGGGGTATTACAGCTTATTGAAAGACATTGAGATTTTTAGCTCACTCTCCCAACTTTTCCATTTGAGATACTTTTGAATAGGTACCCCTAGACTTGGTAGTTGGAGGATCGACACATTCAATATTGTATATTTTATTGTAGTATTTTCATCTTTCAGACTGTCTTTATTTTCGGTGAAATGTATCTATATTTTGATGTACTTGTTTTATGACACATTTATTTTCTACTTATGTATTGGTTATTGTGATACTCAACGATATTTGATATTTTTATTTACTTGTGATTTTTATATTTTACTATCGTTTTTTGCTATATGATTAATTAATAGTATTAAAGAATGTTTTAGGGCTTTTTATATAATCAGCTATATCTAATCGTAATGTATAGGCTTGGTCTATGAGGTTACATTTGATTGGTATAAGAGCATTTGGTTTTTAAAACCTTAAGATATGGATGAGCACTAAATAAAAAATATTATTTTTAAGCATTTTATAAAACTTACTATATAAGTCTTGTCACCAAATTTTTATAAGTTCAATAGTGTGCAGAACTTCAGTGCCAAGTCTAAGCTTAAGTTTAACATCCATATAATAAGCCCGATGATCCTTCTTTATGACCTTTCTATTGGCGAGGTCAAGTTGTTAAATTCTCTGATCCGAATGTGGACCCTTCGCTTCTGGTACAACATCCTACCCCTCTAGGTCCTTCAATTACGAGGGATTCATCCCCTGCCCATAGTACTGATATTGTGACACATGTTAGAGGAGTGTCAGTTTCTAGGACTGAGTCTACAAGAGTTGTGTTGGATGAGACTTTTGGTAGGCAGTTTCTTAATTGATTCAGGGTGCAGTCAAAGCAGCGTGTGCCACACTTGAAGTTCACATCACTTAGACCTTGATTGCTAATGGGGTTAGGACATTCAGAGGTCTGATTGATGGAGCTTCAACTAATGTTGAGGATTGGCTTTGTGATACAGAGAGACTCATGAACTAGTTGGGTTTAGATCCATTTAGGAGATATTTGGGAGTCGGGAATATCGAAACCTGGTGAGAGTTTGTAGTGAGCAGTGTTCTTTCGGCTTCTAACATGGGATTTCTTTAAGGAGCACTTTAGGAATATTTTCCTTGGATATCGATATTTGTCTGTGAGACGAAATAATTTTAGGATTTAGTTAAGGAAGATATGACGATTTTCGAGTATGAGATGGAATTCTTGAAGTTGTTAAAGTATGGTTCTAGTCTAGTACCTAATAAGAGGGATATGTGTCGTAATTTGCTCGGTGACTTATATATAAGTTGCATAGGCAGGGATAACACATCAAGATGAGATATTTGATTTCTGGTGGGTAGAGTGAAAGATGAGAAGGAGGATAAGGGCATGGCTCCTGTTAGATACTGAGTAGATCAAGAACGATCTAGGAGGTCTTTTGTCTCGACTGAATCTTTTCCAAGTCCTAAGAAGAGGACTCATATTTCTTCTCCCTATATGAGTAGTATTGGTTTTACGCATGTAGCAGCTCCACCATCAACTATTAATCAAGGTGATTAATCAAGTTTCTCTGAAGTGTCTTTTTATGAGTTTTGAGGAATTCCTCACATCTAGCTTTGACATAGAAAACATCCACCCAGACTCATACACGTTGTTAGAGAACGATACCACCCACTCCTATGTTTCGAGTTTCATATCCCAAGATCTTTAAATTTTGATTGAGGACATTGAGAGTGTATTGTTATGAGCCCAGTGGGACTATCAGTGGTTTTGAATAAAATATTTTAATGTTGTCCTCTCGAGGTTTAAGGAGAACGTTTTTAGATGATCTTATAAAGCTTCCTTTGGAGGAGTTCGATTTGATTCTAGGGATGTATTGGCTGAATTAGTATGAGGTCAATTTGGATTGCAAGTATAAGAGGGATATTCTAAAGACTTTGATGGTCAAATTATGGTATTATTTGGGAAACGTCGAGGCTATCTTTTGAATATAATTTCGGTTTTGACTACCGATTGGATTATCTAAAATGGATATGAGACTTTTATCGCCTGTATTTTGAATACTAAAGGCTCTTTATCTAAGATTTATGAAATTTGTACTGTTAATGAGTTTCCTGATGTCTTCCTTAAATAGTTACATGGGATACCTCCAGATAAAGAGGTAGAGTTTGAGATTGAGACTTATCTAGGTTCTGCACCTATTTTCATGGCACCATACTGTATGGCTCCGAATGAACTTAAAGAGTTGAAGGTTCAACTATAGGAATTACTTGATTAAGGTTTTATTAGGAAAATACCTCACCTTGGGGAGCTCTAGTTTATTTTAGAAAAAGAAGAATGGATCACACAAGTTGTGTATTGACTATTGAAAGTTGAACAAGGTGACAATTAAAACCAAATGTCCATTACTCAAGATTGATGAATTATTTAACCTATTTCGAGAGCCACTTCTCAAAGATTGATCTTCAATATAGTTTATTAGTTAAAGGTTTAGGATGTTGATGTTGTGAAGACTACTATTCATACCAGATATATGCATTACAAGTTTCTGGTAATGCCATTTGTGTTGACCAGTACTCCAAAAACCTTTATGGATCTAATGAATCATATGTTCCAACCCTATTTAGACCAATTTATTATGGTATTCATTGACGATATCCTGGTCCATTCCCGGACTGATGATAGGATGATGAGAACTTGAGGATTATTCTATAAACAATAAAAAAACATTGTTTGTATGCAAAATTGAGAGCAAAATGTAGGCAATCGTGAGTTGGAATTAACCCAAGAATGTATTTGAGATCCATAGTTTCTTGGGTTTAACTAGATACTATAAATGCTTTATTGAGGGCTTCTCCATCATTGTTGCCCCTTTGACGAAGCTGTTAATGAAGAATGTTCCTTTTTTTGGGTGATGTCAGCATGAAAGTTTTAAGAAATTGAAGAAAACTTTGACTCAAGCTCCAGTTTTGATTTAACCTGAGCTCGGGAAGGATTTTCTGTTTTTAGTGACGATTCACACTCTAGACTTGATGTGTTCTGATGTAGAAGGTGAGGGTAGTCGTTTATGCATCCTATCAACTAAGGCTGCATGAATGTAATTACCTAACCCATGATTTTGATTTAGCAATTGTGGTATTTGCCTTGAAGATCTAAAGATATCATCTTTATGGAGAAAAGTGTTCTATTATTGAATCTGTATTTTGATATACCGAATAAGGGAAAAATGCTTTTGGACTTAATTGAATTTGTTCAAATGATTCAAATATAATTCAAAGTCCACAAAACTTGAAAAATATTTTTCAAGTATTTTTGACTTGATCTACACCTTAAAACATGTTTAGAAACTCAAAATAAGTCAAAATATTCAATTTTTGGAGTTAGGTTTTGAAACCCCCTTTAAGGTTTCGAAATCTCAAAGGCAGAATATTCAAATTAATAAAAAAATCCTTATGGTTTTAAAACCCCCTAACTAGTTTCTAAACCATTATACCTGGTTCTAAGCCATATGTCTGGTTTCTAAACCCAATATTCCAACGGTTACATTTTTTAAGTGGGTTTCGAAACCCCCTCTAGTGGTTTCAAAATTACTATATAAAAATGCTAAAATTGAGGGGATTAAAGGCTTACAACAACTCTAAAATATCCTCAATGGTTAAAATGTCCTCATGCTCATTCGATCATATAAAACAACCCAATGACATTTGAATAAGGTCACAACACCTATCAAAGCTTATAGATCAACTGAAAGAGTCTTCATTATTATGCCCTTCATTTTTCTCTTGCACATAAGTGTATAGAGCTTAATTTCATATCTTCTGTATCTATTCTTGTGAGCTTAATCCTTGTAAACACCTACCTAAAAAGGTCTTCTTGTTTACACAAGTTATCATTAGTTGAAAAGAGGAGTGGTTGTAGTTTAACCTTGAAAAACTAGAGAATTGTAAAGGTAGTGAATGTAGACTTGGTTGAGAAGTGGAACCATTATAAATCATTGTGCCAATTTTTTCTATCTTTTATTGTTTCACACCAAAGATTTTTAAAGGCCAATTCACCCCCTGTTTGAGGATTTTTGTTGATAGTTTCAAGCCTAACAATTGGTATCAGATCGGGTTACAATTGATAGTTTGATAACCTTGTGAGGATCATAGAAAAGCTCTATCAATTTCAGACTCAACCGATAAGGTGACTTTTTCCTATAGCTTTTACTACTTCGAAGACTCTCAACCGGTCAACAAGCTACCTTATTTCAATGGAGCAAATTATGCCTATTGGAAGAATATTTCAATACTCTTCATTCAAGAAAATGATTTAGGAGCTTGAAAATATATCATGAAAGGTCACTCTACTCTAACCAATGAGATGGGAGATTGAAGTGAAGAAGAAAAGAATAAATTCCAACAAAATGCCAAGGTAATGCACATTATATTTTATGCATAAGACCCGAATGAATATGGAAGAGTCTTATTTTATTTTAATGCCAATGAGATTTGGGACAAGCTCCAAGTTACTCATGAAGGAACCAATGAAGTAAAGGAAACAAAAACCAGTCTTCTTAACCATAAATATAAAAATTTTAAGATGAAACTAGATGAAGACACCAAAGTTATGATGAATAGATTTTTCGTGATTGTCAATGGTCTCAAAGGATATAGAGAAATCATCCTTGATGAGAAGCTTATTAGGAAGATGGTCTATTCTCTTCCAAAGTCTTGGCAATCAAAGAAGACGACAATCATCAAAGTGAAGAACCTAAAATCTCTCCATCTTGATGAGCTTATTGGCTCCCTTCTCAATTATGAGTTGATGGTAAATAAGGAAGAACAAGAAGATGAGAATAAAGAAGAAAATAAATAAAAAGGTATCGCCATGAAATCCTCTACTCAAAGTGAAATCACCTTACGTAAAGAAGATGATGAAGAAGAAGAGATGGTCAAACTTTTCAAAAGATTCAAGCGATTAATAACATCAAAGGAGAAATATGTAAACCATGAATCGACAAAAAGAAGGGTCCCCCAGTGTGCTTTGAATGCCAAAGAATAAGACATGTCAAGTATGACTGTCCCTCCTAAGAAACAGGGGATAAAGAAAAACGAAGGCCTTTGTGGAGACTTGGAGTGATAAATACAACTCCAATAATGAAGATGAAGTAGTCAATTTGTGCGTCATGGCCATTGAAGAAGATTCAAGGGTAACTTATAACTATTGTGATTTAAATTCTTATTCCTTTAAAGAGTTACAAGATGTCTATGATAAATTGTATTTAGAATTTTAGACTATGAATTTCAAATTTAAGAAATTGATCTCTAAATTTAAAGTTGAAAATGATTTTTTAAAAACAAAATTAAATTTTGAAAAACAAAATAAAGTTTTGAAAAATTATTTTGAGATTTCAAAAATCAAAATTGATGATTTTAAAAAAGAAAATTTTGACTTAAAATTTAAGCTTGAGTGCTTAACAAAAGAAAAAGAAATCATTTTAAACAATTCATCTTGTTCAAAATGGTAAATTGCTCACATTGCCATTTTCATAGACATAGTATACATACTTTTCCTATTAAAAATAGAAAATCTTTTAAAATTAGACAAATATGGGTTCTTAAGGGAACTAGAGACATTGTTACCAACTTTCCAGGACCCAAAACCAAAGAAATTTGGGTACCAAAATCCAAAAGAATGTCGATTGTAGGTGTGTTGGATCAAATGAAGTGAAATATTGAGTTATTTGAATGCTTTAGTCACACAATAGAAGGATGGGTAACCTCTAAACTTAATGTTTATTAATTTTATATATTGGTTGCCTATTGAGTTTTATGCATGCATGAGTTTTGAGCATGAATGATTACATGTTGTTTATTGTCTCATGTTTGTTAAAAATATGTTATGATGAACATGTTTTTAAAGTTAATTTCTTAAAAAAGTTTTAGTTCATCATAATGATTTTTGTTCAAGTTAAACTTTAATGCTTTAATGATTTCTTAAAAATATATTAACCTTAATGTGCCTTTATTGAAAATTATTTTTAAAACAAGTGATATCCTTGATTTATTAAATAATTTATATATTTTGAATCACTTTAAACCTATAATGACAAATTTGATATTGTTTTAAAATATTTTCCAGTTGATATCATTTTTAAAAGGTGCATATTTATGAAATCTTAATTTTTTTACTTGCATATGCCTTCTTTTATCTATTTGCATATGTGTGCCTAATTTTTTACATTCTTAATATGCAAATGCAAATGAGATTAAATGTTCATGCGTATGTTCATTATTGCCTATGATACCTCTCTAACAATTGATATCTATCTTGAATGCATAACATTTTGAAATGTTTTATGCTATAATGTCTTATTCATGATATTGCATAAAGTATAATAGTCTTAGATGTATATTGAATTTCATGTATTAATAACATGTTTTCTCATCTTTGTTGAAATTCAATATTCTTTAAGTGCTGAAGTGTTTTTTAAATTTAAAAATCTTTTCATGGAATGCTTTTATTGAGGGGGAGCCTTGTTTTCAAATGATTTTGTGCTTATTTTGTTTAACTAATTTTCCATTGTTTTTTTGAACCAATAAAGTTTGAATAATTTTTATATAAAAAAGGGGAAGAAGTGTAAGGCTTAAAAATTCAATTTCTCAAAAAAAAAAAATGGGGAGCTTAAAATATTTTCTATTTTTCAAATAATGTTTTGCTAAGGGGAACTTTTGCCAAAAACTATTTTTCAAAGGTTTTGTTATATTAAAAATGGGAATATTGTTGAACCTATATTTTGATATAAGAAAAAATGGAAAATGTTTTTGGACTAAATTGAGTTTATTCAAATGATTCGAAAATAATTCAAAGTCCACAAAACATGAAAAATGTGTACTTTTAACTTGATCTGCACCTTAGAGTATGTTTAGAAAATCAAAATAAGTCAAAAATATTTGATAATATGAATATTAGCCATATATTCTATGATATATTCCTCATATTTGAATAACTAATGTAACACCCATCTCCCATATACCTTTCCGTACACGAGATATAGATGTCACCTTATTTTTTAAAATGTTCTTCCTTTGAAACACAAATATATTTTTTTATAAAACAATTTAATTAAACTAATATAAAACATACATTAACTTAATTACATAATAATAAGTACCATTCAAATGTTCTTTAGAGCATTTTTACTAAATATGTTACATGCTAACTAAATACATCAAAAAGTAGACATGTGTCATATTGTTACTGAAGAGGTGATCCTTGCTTCGATGTCCAATAATCTCCTTACTCCACTGAAAGTAAAACCTACGTGTGAAATTAACACACTCTAAGAAAATTCTTAGTGAGGCATAAATAAACATAAGCAATTTCTATGTACAAATATATTATAACAATTCTAATATCCATCACTCCTTTCAATTAATTAAACATTCGATAGTTTACTTCTATAATACTAATACAGTGAGTTCTCGACTATTACTTTAGTGTACATGGATTGTACACCCATTACCAATACAGAAATGAATACACTTAGTATGAATTTCCTAGTTTTTGCACATATAATGCCCATACAGAAATTCGTCCACTTAGTATGAATTTCTTAAGTTTTACACATATAGTGCCCATACGGAAATTCATCCACTTAGTATGAATTTCTTAAGTTTTACACATATAGTGCCCATACGAAAATTCATCCACTTAGTATGAATTTCTTAAGTTTTACACATATAGTGCCCATACAAAAATTATTCCACTTAGTATGAATTTCTTAAATCTTTGCACACTTAGTGCCATTTGGTAATCACCATACATACATCAATAAATCATACACTATGACTACAATAATATATACATATATAATTAAATGCACTCACTTGGCTTGCCTCGTTTCGGTATCCAAAATGTAAAGCTGATTACTCTTGAACTTGGCCTTTGTCTTTTGCTTTACTTGACTCGGGAGCTTGATTTGGATCTATTCCATATCCATTAAATACATGTATAATATCAATTGTTAGTATATTTCCTAGCAATTATACTTAATTAATACTCAAATGTACCTATTATTAACTTTTGTACAACAATATCAACCTATCTTACAATTTCTGGCTCCTCAGTATCGATACCCCTACTATGGTATCGATACATATTATTGCCTTCTATTTTGAATAGTATCGATACCTTCCCTTCGGTATCCATACTGATTCAATCAGAATCGATACTACGCAACTAATTAATCCTATTTTAGCCTATAGTATCGGTACTATTCTATAACTACCGATACTCGTGCCCAGATTTTCTAGTTTTCAACCCGATTATTACACAAATATGGTCAAATTTTGTTATGATTACTCCCATATTGCTACCAAACTCTTCATTACTTATACATACTAACTTTTCCTCATTTAAATACTTAAAACATCTTGTATCCCTCAAGATCATTTGATTCCAAGAATCACACCATAATTTCTATCTTGTTTTTAAGCTCATCCAATGTTTCTAATCTATCATTTACCTCTTTTTCAAGTCAATTCTAGCAATAAACATCAATGAACACTCATATATTACATATCATTTTAAAACTCATTTTCTAAGATCTCCATTATTTCCTCAATCACATAGTTTTAATCTCATCTAAACCTTCCTTAAGCTTCTATCAGACTCAATGCTTTAATAACCAACCAAAAACGAAAGGATAAACTAGCAATTTGAAAACTCACCTTTGAGCTATGGATGAGAGCTTTTCACGTGAAAAAAGAAGAAGAGTGTTGACCTAGGTAAATCCCTTTTCCCCTTATTTCTTTACTTTAATACACCATAAAGAATGAATTTTAAATTCATTATATTCTAAATGACCAAAATGCCCTTATATTCCTCCATTACTACAATTTACTCTAAACAACTATTCCCAAATCATTCTCATCTTTTATCCATTAATCAACTAGATTCTCAAATTTTTAATCCTTTTAATAAAGTCTCTAATTCAATATTTAGGGCATTAAAATTCTCCCCCTTAAAAAATTCATCCTCGAATTTAAAAAATACATGAAACAAAGAGATGTGGAAACGCTTTCTCATATCCCCCTCTCTTTCCCAATGACTTCTTCTACCTTATGATTTTGCCAAAGCACTTTAACCAACGAAATCCTTTTGTTACGCAATTCTTTGGTTTCCTTAGCCAAAATCTGCACTGGTTCCTCCTCATAGTTTAAATTTGGTCGGATCTCTATTTCTTCAGGAGTGATAATATGGGATGGATCTGATCTATACCTCCTAAGCATCGATACGTGAAATACATTATGGATAATTTTCAAATCTACATGACTTCTAGCGATATGAGGCTATCTTTAAATTGCTCTGGATAATTTTCACTTTATCCTCCATATCTTTCATCAAATCTGGGCCAACCAAATCTCAATATTTCAATTCGAACTAATTTAATGGTGTCTGCATTTCCTCCCATACAAAACTTCATACGGGGCCATCTTAATACTTGATTGATAACTATTATTATACGCAAATTCTACTAAAGGATAATACCTTTCCCATGATCCTTTAAATTCAATCACATATGCCCTTAGCATATCTTCCAATATCTGAATAGCTCATTCCGATTACCCATATGTATGCGAATGAAAAGCTATACTGAAGTTCAATCGAGTACCCAATGACTCATGTAAAGAATTCCATAACCTTGAAGTAAACCTTGTGTCTCAATTTGACACTATCGATCTAGGCACTCCATGTAATCTAATTATCTCTTTTATATACAACTCAGCAAACTTATCCATCGAGTAATCTACTAGAACTAGGATAAAATGAGCCGTCTTGGTCAATCTACCTACTATTACCCATATCGAGTCCTTTTTACCCGGTGAAAAAGGTAGCCCTGAAACAAAATCCACTATGACTCGCTCCCACTTCCACTCAGAATGTATATTTGCTGTAGTAATCTGGAAGGCATTTGATGTTTGACTTTCACTTGCTGACATGTTAAACATTTTGCAACAAATCTGTTACAGCTCTTTTCATACCAGACCACCAATAATGACTCTTCAAGTCCTAATACATCTTATTTATACCTGGATGCATCGTCAAAGGGCTATAATTTGCCTCGTAAAGAATATCTTTCCTCAATACATCATCATCGGGAATAAAATGTCTTCCATGATAATATAAACATCCATTATCCCTTATTTCGACATCTTTGGCCCTTCTTTTTGAACTTGCGCCAACTTCATCAAGCATTTCTCTCCTTGACCTTGCAACTCTTTTATATGAAAAAGAATCAGCTTTAACTTTAATTCAGCAATCAAAGCACCATCTTCATTTAAAGACGTACGTGCATCCAATGCCCTTAAAGCTACAAAAGACTTTCTACTTAGCGCATCTGCTACCACATTAGCCTTTCCCAAATGATAGTCAATAACCAAATAATAATATTTTAAGAGCTCAATCCATATTCTCTGACTTAAGTTTAGCTCTTTCTGAGTCAACAAATACTTTAGACTTTTATGATTTGTGTAAACATGGCAACGCTCACCGTACAGATAATGTCGCTAGATTTTTAAAGCAAACACCACTACGACCAATTCTAAGTCATTTGTCGGGTAATTTTGCTCATGATTCTTCAATTGTCTTGAAGCATAAGCCACAACTTTCCCTTCTTACATCAAACACATCCTAACCCATTATGGGATGCATCACTATACACAACATAATCTTTACCGGACTCAGGTTGCACGAGCACTGGAGCCTCAGTTACTATTCTCTTCATCAAATCAAAACTTTCCTGTCATCTTTCCATCCAAACAAAAGGCACATTCTTCCTTAATAACTTATTTAGCAGCAGAGGTAACATTGAAAAATTCTTCACAAATCGTGTATAATAACCAGCGAACCACAAGAAACTCCAAACTTTAGAAACATTCTTTGGGGGTTGCCAATCCACTATAGCTTGAATCTTTTTGAGATCCACTCTTATGCCTTTTGCAGATACTATATGACCAAGTAAAGCAATCTCAATAACTAAAATTTGTATTTGGACAATTTCGCGTACAACTTCTTATCACGAAGTATCTAAAGAACCACTCGAAGATGAGCATCATGTTCCTCCTTTGACTTGGAATATACAAAAATATCATCTATAAACACTTCCAAAAACTAATCCAAGTATTGCTGGAATACTTTGTTCATTAAATCCATAAATTTTGCAGGAGCATTTGTTAATCCAAATGGCATTACCACAAATTCATAGTGTTCGTATCGAGTTCAAAAATCCATCTTGGAAATATCCTCCTTTTCGATCTTTAACTGATGGTACCCCGACCTCAGATTTATCTTAGATAACACTGATGCGCCTTTCAATTGATCAAACAGGTAATCAATCCTTAGAAGATGATACTTGTTCTTTATTGTTACCTTATTTAGCTAACGATAGTCAATACATAACCTCATAGACCCATCATTTTTTTCACAAATAGTATAGGCGCTCCCCAAGGAGAAACAATGGGTCTGATAAATCCTTTATCGAATAGTTATTTGAACTGTGCCTTTAATTCCCTTAACTCCGTTGGAGCTATCCGATACGAAGCCATAGAAACAGGTTCGGTACACGGATAAAACTCAATTCTAAATTATGCTTCACGATCTGGATGTAAACCGATAACTCCTCCGAAAAAACCTCTGGAAACTTTCTAACTGTGGGGATATCATGTAATCTCACTTATGGTACTCGAGTGTCTAATACATTAGCTGGAAAAGGTACTCGTTCTTTTTAACATCATTTTCTTTGTGGTCATGGCCGATATCACATTGGACAAGGATTTCGCCTTCTCACCTATCACCAAAATTTCGGAGCCTTCCGTATCCTTTATGAATAATCATTTCCGAAGACAGTCTACCCATCCATGATGTGGAGACAACCAATCTATGCCCAAAATGATTTCAAACTCATCAAAGGGCAACTTCATCAAGTTTTCCAAAAACACAACCCCTTGAATCTTAATTGGACATTTTCTACACACCCATACTACCCTTGCACTATGACCCATAGGATTCACCACTATCATTTCACTAGAAATTGGTTCTAAAGGAATTCGTCTAGTTCTAACCAACTTGGTACTAATATATAAGTGCGTAGAACCAGGATTAACTAGAACAAAAACAGGCTCATCAAAAGGTGAAATATACCTGTTATGATCTCTAGTTCATCCCTATCTTCACTGGTTTTTATATTATAAACTCGGGCCATTCCCTGGCTAGACTTATATAGACCACCTGATCTTTCTCTTACTCTACTTCTACTTGGTGCGGTAATTGATCTCTCCGTTTGTGCTGATCTATCTCCCAATTGTTTGGACAATTCCGAGCAAAGTGACCAGATTCACCACAATGAAAACAAGCGCCGAAGAGAAATATACATACTCCCCCGTTTGACCTTCCATATGTCTGATATAGAGGTCTCTCTCTGTAAGCTCTACCCAAGCTAGCAGCAAAGGAATGTGACTGCTTAGTTTTTCGTGAAGCTACAATAGAATCAGCCCTATCAGTGTATCGAGAACCTGAGACCTTGTCCCTCTTAGCATAATGTACAGATGAAGACATCCTTTTCCCCCTAAATACTCTATTCCGCTGCAAAAGTCTCCTATTGAGCTCTTTCAATAGCCTTCGCTATGTTAATCACTTTTTACAGGCTATGAAAATTTAAGTCCGACACCATCTCTTTCAATTTTGGCCTCAAACCCTCAATAAACCAATACTGACGAGCTTTGTCATTAGGAACCACCTGAGTAACATAACGACTAAGCTTGTTGTATTCGACCTCATACTCATGCACCGCTCGGACGCTTTTTTAAGTTAAGAAATTTCAAAAGTATTGATCTCATAAACTGCTCCCTGATATACTTGATCTTGAACTCATCTTGGAAAAATTATCAATTCACTTGTTCGGGCGACGCATAAATCATCGTATTTTTCCACCACACCCGAGCTGAACCTCAGAGTAACGATACAGCTCCGCCCAATTTCTCATGATCAGATCACTGTAGACTTTCTAACATCATCATAATGTCATTCAACCATAAGTCCACATCCATAAGACCTTCACCTTCTTTTCCCCTGAATTCAGGATCTCCCAAACTTCTTAACTCCTTAGAGATTAACATTCGCAGTGCTGGAGGAGCAGGGGAGGCAGAAGAGGTTGAAACTTTGTTAAGATAACATCGAGAGCATTCATAAAAGCTTCAAGCTCTAGAACAAGCATACCCTACGGTGCCGGTGCACTGGCGTTCTCAGACGGAATCAGATATTCGCTATTTTCTTCATAACTTTCACTCCTCAATCCATCTCTACTTTATCGTCCAGTCGCTCTTCTCAAATTCTTAGAATCCGACATTTAGTACACATTCATAAAATAGTACTTAGGTTAGTAAGGAGAGACATTATATTCTTTATATATCCTATCAGTAACTTGATATCTTAGTGGCATTTAAACTCTTTTTACATCAAAATACACTCGATTTCGGCCGAGAATCGGCTAAACTTGTAGCTCTGATACCAATAAATGTAACACCTATCTCCCGTATACCTTTCTGTACACGAGATATAGATGTCACCTTACTTTTTAAAATAGTTATTCCTTTGAAAACCCAAATATATTTTTTATAAAACATTGTAATTAAACTAATATAAACATACATTAACTTAATTACAAAATAAAAAGTATCATTCAAATGTTTTCATAGCATTTTTACTAAATATGTTCCATGCCAACTAAATACATCAAAAGTAGACAAGTGTCATACTGTTACTGAAGAGGTGATCCTTGCTTCGATGTCTGATAATCTCCTTACTCCACTGAAAGTAAAACTTACGCGTGAAATTAACACACGTTAAGAAAATTCTTAGTGAGGCAAAAATAAACATAAGCAATTTCTACGTACAAATATATTATAACAATTCTAATATCCATCACTACTTTCAATTCATTAAACATTTGATAGTTTACTTCTATAATACTAATACAGTTAGTTCTCAACTACTACTTTAGTATACATGGATTGTACACCCACTACTAGTATGGAAATGAATACACTTAGTATGCATTTCCTAGTTTTTGCACTTATATTTTCCATACAGAAATTCGTCCACTTAGTACGAATTTCTTAAGTTTTACACATATAGTGCCCATACGGAAATTCATCCACTTAGTATGAATTTCTTAAGTTTTACACATATAGTGCCTATACGGAAATTCATCCACTTGGTATAATTTCTTAAATCTTTGCACACTTAGTGCCATTTGGTAATCACCATACATACATCAATAAATCATACAGTATAACTACCATAATATATACATACATGATTAAATGCACTCACCTGGCATGCCTCGTTTTGGTAGCTAAAATGTAACGCTAATTACTTCGGAACTTGGCCTTTGCCTTTTGCTTTACTTGACTCGGGAGCTTGATTTCGATCTATTCCATATCAATTAAATATATGTATAATATCAATTGTTAGTATATTTCCTAACAATTATACTTAAACATTACTCCAAAGTTCATATTATTAGCTTTTCTACAACAATATCAGCCTATCATACATTTTATGGCTCCTCAGTATCGATACTCTTACCATGGTATCGATACTACCATACTATGGTATCGATACCATTTTTGCATTCTATTTTGGATGATATCGATACCTTTACATCGATATCGATACTCACATTCGGTATCGATATTGATTGAATCAATATCAATATTATGGAGCTAATTTATCCCATTTTAGCCTATAGTATCGGTATTATTCTATCACTACCGATACTCGTGCCCAATTTTCTAGTTTTTAACCTGATTATTAAAAAATGGGTCAAATTTTGTTATGATTACCTCCAATAATGCCCCCAAACTCTTCATTACTTATACATACTAACTTTTCCTCATTTAAATACTTAAAACATATTGTATCCCTCAAGATCATTTGATTCCAAGAATCACACCATAATTTTTATCTTGTTTTTAAGCTCATCCAATGTTTCTAATTTCTCATTTACCTCTTTGTCAAGTCAATTCTAGCAATAAACATCAATGAACACTCATATATTAACATATCATTTCAAAACTCATTTTCTAAGATCTCCATTATTTCCTCAATCACATAGTTTTAATCCCATCTAAACCTTCCTTAAGCTTCAATCATACTCAATGCTTCAATAACCAACCAAAAATGAAAGGATAAACTAGCAATTTGAAAACTCACCTTTGAGCTATGGATTAGAGCTTTTCACGTGAAAAAAAGAAGAAGAAGAGTGTTGACTTAGCTAAATCCCTTTTCCCCTTATTTCTTTACTTTAATACACTATAAAGAATGAATTTTAAATTCATTTTATTTTAAATAACCAAAATGCCCTTATAATCCTCCATTACTACAATTTAGTCTAAACTACTATTCCTAAATCATTCTCATCTTTTATCCATTATTCAACTAGATTCTCAAATTTTAAATCCTTTCAATAAAGCCCCTAATTCAATATTTGAGGCATTATAACTAAAATTGCTTAAATCATTGATTTTGATTATATTTCATATTTTGTGGATTAGGTTGAAGATTTGGATTAAATAAGTTCAAAATCCAATGGATAGCATGATATTCATGAAATCCCCAAATTAAGGAGGAAAAATCAGAATTCAAAAAGTTGGCAAGAGTAGAAGAGGTTTTCGTATAAGGCATGAGAAGGCTTATTCATCCTGAGCTATCGCAGAAGAAGTTTACTATTAAGGCGTGGGTATGCCTTACCAATTTGTACAACCCTAAATTAGGTTTCGAATTTACAAGAAAAAATGGGTTTAATGATGGACGAAAGACTCTATTGAATCATTCTTATCTTTAGAGAAGGATGAGGGTATTCAAAGTGGGATTCACTTTTAAGAAACTTCCTTATATAGAATAGGGCAATCCTTATAAAAGGGGAGCTAGGGTTTTCATAGTTTTTAAGTTTTCTTTAAGTTTAATTTTTTCTCTAGAATTATTTACAGACTTCACCTTTATTGTCTTTTGGTGTTCTTTCAATTATGATTAGCTAAATTCGTTTGTTCCAACTGAAGAATAATTGAAGTTTTGGTTCTTCAAGGATTGTGAGATCTAAATAATTTGCATTGTTCTTTTACTTCTTCGCTATTTATATATCTTCTATTTTTATTAAGAATTATTGTCTTGATTGATTGTGCAAAGGACCCGTTGTTCAATTATCAGTTGATAAATTGCCATTTAGAACTTTAAATCCGTAATTGTTTAAATGTTTTAATATTGGTGGTAAAGTAACATAGTTGATTTTTGATTATGTTATTAAGGTATATAATCTAGTCTAAATGAATTGAGTTTGTGTATTTTTTAACTAGAATTGGTGGTCTCTGTAGTGGTTAATGTTGTCAGTGGATTAAATCTTAAGCTCTTGTTTAGGGTTGTTCATTAACAAGGAAAATAATCAAAGAGATTCTCTTGATTATCAAGAAACTAAGGTAAGATATGTTGTTAGAGGTTGTCAATAACTATAACCAATTTAGCGAAAATATAAGATTTTATCATTGCATCTACGATCAATTCTCTGAACCAATTATGAAATTATACCTTTAGTTGGATATTTACTTAATATTAATTTCTCTAAATTTTTAGTTGATTATAATTGCTTTTTTTTTCTCAATTGCAAACCTCTTTTCTTTGCTTTAATTTTCATTAAAATAAGTCTACACAATCCCTGTGGATTCTACCTTTCTTATCACTTACTACAATTTATATTTCTAAAAGCAAGTATTATTATTTTTTGGATTGACACCCACCAAATTTTTGGCGTCGTTGTCGAGGATTGGTGCCATTTAGACGCATTTTGATGCCACGTTTTTCTCGTGAAGGTGAACTCCAATACGATCCTAAGATCAATAATACCGCTCACAGGTTAAGAAAAGAAACTAAATTGTGCAACAGACAATCTTCTTCTTCTTCTTCCCCTGAATCAAAATCTGCACTCAACTTGGTTGATTAAACAAACAATTCTGAAATAGAAGGAAAAATAGCCAACAAAGAAAAAATTCTAAGAGAATTGGCTGCACCAAATGTGAATCAACAACCACTCTACATTGACTACCCAACTTTGGAGGTAGCTTTTGAATCAAAATCTGGTTTGATTAATTTGTTTCCTACTTTTCATGGACTTGAGAATGAAGATCCTCATAAGCATTTGAAGGAATTCCAAGTGGTATGTTCAAGTATGAGACCGCAAGGAGTGACTGAAGAGCATATCAAACTGCGTGTTTTTCCATTCTCTCTGACCGATAAAGCTAAAGATTTGCTCTTTTATTTATCCTTTGGTTCTGTGACTACTTGGGAAGAGATGGTGAAGTTGTTTATTGATAAATTTTTCCCTATTTCAAGAGTTGCCAGCATTTGAAGGGAGATATGTGGAATAAAACAAAAAGATACTAAGACCCTTCATGAGTATTGGGAAATATTCAAACAATTGTTTCAACATGGGATTTATGAGTAACTTCTCATTCAATATTTCTTTTAAGGACTACTACCCATGGAGAGGAAGATCATAGATGAAACTAGTAGAGGTGCCATAATGAATAAGACTCATCGCGATGCTAGGGAATTGATCTCCATCATGGCCGCCAATTCACAACAATTTGGTAGGCAAGACATATCTTCAAGAAGGGTGAATGAGGTAGGTTTGTCCTACATTGAACATCAATTATCGCATCTCACCTCCTTTGTTCAACAACTAGTTCTAGAAAATACACAACAAGTGAAAGCTTGTGGGATATGTGCTGCGATTGGTCACCCAACTGACATGTTCCCTATACTTCAAGATGATTCTCATGAGCACACCAATACAGTTGGAAGGTTTCCAAGCCCACCACAAAGGAAGTGTGATCCTTACTTAAATACCTATAATCCAGGATAGAGGGATTATCCTAACCTTAGCTATGGACCAAGACCATCGCAATTCTAGCATTTTCTACCTGAGCAGTCTTCTTCAAAGCCAATTATGTCTCTAGAAGAAATTTTCAAATTACTTGCAACTAATACACATCAAATTTAGCAAGAGACAAGAACAAGCATACAATATTTGGATAATCAAATGAGTCAATTGGCATCTTCCATGGGTCGGTTAGAGTCCCAAGGTAAGCTATATTCATAAACCATTATTAATCCAAAGCAAAATACTAGTGCAATCACACTGAGAAGTGGGAAGGAGTTGAAGGAACCTAGTCCATTAGCACATGTGAGAACTTTATAGGAAGAAACTGAAAAGGATGTTGTTACCCCAGACTCAGAAAGACCAACCCAAAGGACTCGGAAGAGAACAATTGAACGCATTGGTCACAAATCCTCATTTTCCTGCTAGATTTGCTAAATCCATGAAAGAAACAGAAGAGAAAGAAATTCTTGAGACATTTCGCAAGATCGAGGTAAATATCCCTTTACTTGATGTAAGTAAGCAAGTACCTCGATATGCTAAATTTCTTAAAGAATTGTGCACCAACAAGAGAAAGCTCAAGGGTAATGAAAAGGTAAGTATGGGGGACAACGTTTCAGCTGTCCTCCAGAAAAAACTACCCCCAAGTGCAAATACCCAGGTATATTTACAATCCCTTGTAAACTCAGTAATGTTAGGATTGAGAGAGCAATGTTAGATCTAAGAGCCACAATAAATGTCATGCCTCTTTCTATTACTCATCTTTGAATGTTGGTCAATTGAAAGAGACATGATTGATTATTCAACTTGCTGAAAGATCTAATGTATATCCTAAGGGAGTTTTAGAGGATGTTTTGGTGCAAGTTAATGAATTGGTTTTCCCACAGATTTTTATGTGCTTGATATGCAAGAACAGGATCCTTTAAATCAACATTAATTTTGTTAGAAATGCCATTTTTGAAAACAACTAGGACAAAAATTGATATAAATGATGATACACTTACTATGGAATTGGATGGTGAAATTATTAAATTCAATATTTATGATGCCATGAGATATCCTAGTGATGTGTCCTCTATTTTTATCATCGATGTTATTGACTCTCTAGCGCAAGAAACTTTTGATTTAAATGATGATGACAAGTTGAAAGTTGCACCCAACATGAATTTCACTTCTGAAAGATTGCAGGGAATCACGAAAAATTTTGTGTTGGATCTTGATTTGCAAGATGCAATCCAGAACTAGAATCACTCAAACCCATGAGGTATGATGTATCTTATATTGAGTTTCCTCTTTCTCACACCAAACTTCTTACTTCTCTTGTGTAGGCACTAAAATTGGAAATGAAGCCTTTGCCAAATCATCTGAAGTATGCATAATTTGAAGAAGAGGAAACTCTCCCGGTGATCATTTCCAACAAACTCTCTCTCTTAGAAGAAGAAAAGTTAATTCGAATTCATAGAGAGTACAATGAAGCTATTGGGTGGAGGAAAATCTTCTCTATTGTTGAAATACAGAGTTTGGATACAGGTCAATGATCATCATTTGAAACCTTTTTATGAAGGTTCTCAAGCGCATACTGTTGGTCAAATCATTTTGGAGTACCCAACTTAGGATGATTGAGAAGTTACGACGTCTAGCCAAAGACGTTAAAGAAAGGCGCTCTTGGGAGGCAACCAAAATTTTCCTTTTCAATTTCTATTTTCGTTACTTTTATTTTTATTTTTTATTCTTATTCTTGATTTTTTGAAGTACAATTAATCTTGTTTTCTTCTTTAGGTCAGAAGATGATTTTTTGTAACCCGTGGGTACACCTTACAAAAGTAGAATTGTTCATAAAGTCTCTTACCATCCAGAAGATATTTTTGTATAAGACGTGCCCACGTCTAAACTCAACACCACTTCTGGTTTAGAAAGCAAGATTCAAAGAAACTTTTTAAAATATAAATGTACCCTATCTTTTCTCTATTTTCTCTACTTTTTCAGAAGAACAGACGCCACCAGCCATCCTCCCCACTCCACCCGACCCACATCTCCGCTCAGTTTGAGAACCAACCCAGCTGACGCGCAGTACCTTCACCCCAGCTCGTGACAGATAACTGGGTTGATGCTCAATATTTTCAAGGGAGTTTTCTACTCTTATTCTTTTATGGTTTTTGGAGCATCTACTTTTGATACATTGAGAACAATGTATGGATTAAGTGTGGGGGAGAGTATTTCATATATGGTTTTGCTTTGAACATAATTTTGCTTCAATTTTTGAAAAAAACAAGTATGTTTTAGTTCTTGTTTAAGATTTTTCTCTTCGAAATTCCAGATTCTTTCTATGATTGTCCTTACATGATTTGGATTGTTTTGAATTATCGAATTAAGTTGAAGCATAATAGGGGATTAGCTTGAGTAGTTGAATTCTTATTTTCTACACACTGGTTGATTACTCTTGATGACTGATTGAATGAAAAATGTGTGGGATTTGATGCATGTTTACCCTTTATGCGAGTTTTTGGGCCAATGAGCACTCATTTTACTACATGCTCCATTTTCTGATTGAATGATTGTCATACATAGATGATTTTTCTAGAACTTGCTTTGCTATACATGTCGAAGACCATATTTTACAATTTGATGCATCAAGAACGATAAGGACATTTTTTTTGATATTTTCAGTAGTAATTTCAATCGATCAAAGGTAAGCAATTCGAATCAAATTTTTAAATTTTAATTTTAATTTTAATTTTCGCAATTAAAGACAACCGACAAATTAATTGGTACCGAAATGGCAGTTTAAGGGTTCTAATCCTTCATTGCCATAATCGACTCCCGAACCCGACACATTTCTGGTAAAACGCAGATCAGGTAAGGCGGTGTCTGGTCAGCCAAAATATTGTTTTAAAATGATCGGTGGCGGCTCTAACTTAATTATTCAAGTCAAAGCCCAATTCCGGGCCTACCCAAAAATCGACCGCGACAGTGAGGGTATTAGATCCCACTGCATTTTGATTTTGAAAAGATTAATGGAGTGATTATTCATGTGTGTTGGTTTATGAGAATTTCTTCTACGAATTTCTCGTTCCTTACTTGTGTCTAGATTTGAGTATTTAAGGCATGACAATTTTGATTGTGGAATGATGTATAAAGGAAGAAGAATGATTGATGTTGAGAAGAGTTATGAATTTGAACTATTGTATACTTGAGGACAAGCATTGGTTTAAGTGTGGGAGAATTTAATAAGATGCATATTAGTCATATATTCTATGATATTTTCCTCATATTTGATTAACCAAAATTTGTTAAATCATGGATTTTGATTATATTTCGTAATTTATTGATTAGGTTGAAGATTTGGATTAAACAAGTTCAAAATCCAATGGATAGCATGATCTTCATGAAATCATCAAATTAAGGAGGAAAAAACGGAATTCAAGAAGTTGGCAATACCAGAAGAGGTTTCTACATAAGGCGTGGGCACGACTTATTCATCCTGAGCTATCGCAGAAGAATTCTACAGTTAAGGCGTGGGCATGTCTTACCAGCCCGTATAACCCTAAATTAGGGTTACAAGTTTACAAGGGAAAAATAGTTTAATGATGGCTGAAAGACTCTATTGAATCATTCTTATCTTTAGAGAAGGATGAGGGTATTCAAAAATCCCTATTTTGGTGGGATTCACTTTTGAGAAAATTCCTTATCTAGAATAGGGCAATCCTTATAAAATGGGAACTAGGGTTTTTATAGTTTTTAAGTTTTCTTTAAGTTGAAGTTTTTCTCTAGAATTATTTACAGGCTTCATCTTTATTTTCTTTTGGTGTTCTTTCAATTATGAGTTGCTAAATACTTTTGTTCCAACTGAAGGATAATTGAAGTTTTGGTTCTTCAAGGATTGTGAGATCTAAATAATTTTCATTTTTCTTTTACTTCTTTGCTATTTATATATCTTCTATTTTTATTAAGAATTATTGTCTTGATTGATTGTGTAAAGGGCATGTTGTTCAATTATCAGGTTGATAAATTGCCATTTAGAACTTTAAATTCGTAATTGTTTAAACGTTCTAATATTGGTGGTAAAGTAACATAGTTGATTTTTTATTATGTTATGAAGGTATATAATCTAATCTAAATGAATCTAGCTTGTGTATTTGTTGGCTAGAATTGGTAGTCTTTGTAGTGGTTAATGTTGTAGGTGGATTAAATCTTAAGCGCTTGTCTAGGGTTGTTCATTAACAAGGGAAATAATCAAAGAGCTTTGTCGACAGTCATTTTCGTCCGAGACTACATATTATTATTATTATTATTATTATTATTATTATTATATTACAATTATTATTATCTTATTATTGTTATTATTATTATTATTATTATTATTATTACTACAAATAAATTACAAATCCAGGGATAATATTACAAAACCGAGGCTCTGTTACAAATGAAGACCCAAAGGCTCAAGACATGTGTCAGGCCCAGAATCAAAGTAGGCCCGAGAAGGCCCAAACATGCTGCTAGGGTTTCCAACACTTTTCCAAAAGCTGCCAGCAACCATCACCATTGGATCTGGAGAGATCCAGCAGCCACAAATGATCCAATGATTCTAGAAACCCTAGGGTTATCATCTCATCGCCGCCTCCAGATAATTCGTTCCAGCTACTGCCACGATGCCGCCGCATCGCCAGAAAAAGACAAGAGACTATACACAACAAGTAATACGAAAGGAAGAGAAAAATGAGCTTACCCAAAGTCATCGGAGAATCTACGCGCCTCCACACACCACCGAAGAAGACAAAACACCGAAGGTAAACTTGTAGATCTAGGTCGATTTACCAACTTTTAGCAAATGAGAGTTTTGGATTCGGATAAGGGTGCTATGATCTACGTTTTGGGAAAGTTTGCAAAATTCCAGCCACCGTGAATAATGGCCGGTGATGGCTGTCGGCGGTCGGCTAGGGGCGAATTCCCTCCAATGAAGGAATTCTAGAATGAGGAGAGAGCTCTCTCTAGGAGAGATAAGCTGAAAGAGAGAAATGAGAGAGTTAGGTCCTTTTAGATCGGTTTTGGGCCATTTATACCCTCTTTCATACGGTGTCATTTTGGGAGAGGGACTTCTGTGTAATATGGGTATGGTTTAATCCCATCTGTGGTCCCTCCAGCTTTCTAAACCTTTCATTTTGGTCCTGAAATCAGGTTTTTGCATATTTCAATTTGGTTTTCACATTTTGTTTTATTATATCTTAGTCCATATCTATATGTTTATTTATTTTATGTAAAATTACATATTCAGTCACTATAATTTTTAGTAATTTATATTTTAATCTCGTATTAATAATTTGCTTAAATTACATTACTAGTACTCATTTTTTATAATATTTTGAATTATTAATATTACTTTTGTTACTTTACAATTTAATCACCATATTTTGATATCCTTAATTTTTTATTATTTTATTTATATTTTAGTACCTAAAATATATAATATTTGCATTAGTAACCTAAAATTTAGTATTTTCATATTTTCATCATTAAGTATATTGCATAAATTTGGTTTATTTTATTTTATAAATGAATTGTAAAATATCTCTTTTGCTGATTAGGAGGATATTTTAAATAATTGTTGGTATAAAATAATATGCCTAATATTTTGACGATAAAGTCATAAATTAAAATTAAATATAGGCTTGTAAATTTTATTACAAATACATTAATTAACAAACACCGGTACCAATTTTGGGCGTTGTGGGGTGCTAATCATTCCCCATACGTAACCGACTCCCGAACTTATTTTTCTAGTAAGCAAACCCTTTGTTGTATTATTTTAATATTATTCTCAGGAATTTTATTGGAATAATATAACATTTTGGTGACAATCTCACCACATTAAAATATTGGTGGCGACTCTACATATTAGTGTTCTATCTTATGCCAGAAGATAAACACTTACTTTTTCGAGACTAGTTACACTTAGGTGCACTATTTGTACTTTCCGTCGCCGGGCATAGAAACGTCTCGACAGCTTGGTGACTCTGCTAGGGACATTTTTTTAAAGAGAGTCAAGCCACCAGTTTATTAATTAATTATCTTTGCAATAAAATTAAATTTGTTTTAATTTAGTTATTTTCTTGATTATTTTAATAACCATTTTTTGTATAAATAGTTGTACTAACTGGTTTGCTATTGTTTTTAGATTTAATTATATGTTTTTATATTTTAAAGATTACTTTTGTTTGTTGTACATTATTTGTTTATTTTTTTTATGTTTTTTCCTCACATACTGAGCACTATATTCATGACACGTGCTAAAACCCCGCTCTTATCCTATTTAGCTTGAATGAGAAACTACTCCCTTGTGTGGTTTTCACCTACGTATGGGATAGGGGACCATTCCTTGAGCTCAAACCTTATTTTCCTCGTGTGGTTTTCACCTCCGTACAGACATAAGTGTGTTCCTTCGAATTGAACTCAATTCAAAAGTCTGTAATGGACTAGGATTGAGGGCTTGGCAGTCCAAGGGGGCACCAATAAATGACAATTTGTTGGCCCTTTTTACCTTAGAGCCAAAACCCAACGTATAATAAACCTAGAACTTAAGTCTAGGTGGAGCCTAACCCAAATAAGTCTCATAAGCTTGCACATAAGGAAAAGCATGTTGAGTCTTTTAATTTACTTAGTATTGTTTTATTTTCCTAATAAATGCATGCGAACTAGAAATCACGCGGTTATGTTTATTTTTCCAAATAAAGCATGGAACTAGAAAGCATGAGGATATGATATATTTATAGATAGGATTTTTTTATACATTTTATTTTTGCCTTAATTTGTTTATATTAATTTCTTTTTATTGCATTGCTTAATCATGGCATAATGAAAGGTGTTGATTCAAGAGTGGTCATCAAAATAAAAAAATTTCATTATGGACAAAGGCTTCATGATCAAGTAAACTATAACATAGCCAAGGAATAGCATCCTGAGGGAACTCTGAGGACAAAGATGGTATGTCCGTTGAAGAGGACAAAGAAATACGAGATATAAAGGAGCAAATGTCCAAGATGATGGATAGAATATTTTTTTGACCAATGGAAAAGAGACTCCTGCACAAAAGGAGAAAGAGCTCAATAAACCTAATATTGTAATCTCAGATATACAAGGGACTTCTGATAATAACCAATGTGAGAAATTTTGTACAGTTACCATTCGTACTAACAGTTTGTCAAGAGACCCTAAGGAAATAGTGACAACTGTAAAAGTTCTCAGAGATGAAAAGAAACCATATAATCATAACTCATCATTGTTTAAGAGTTATTTCCCAAAAAATCAGGATTAATCCAAAATTAAAGGAGGTTCTCATTTTGATGATATCCCTACATCATATAAGGAGTTGTATGAGTAGCTACTAGAAGTGAGAGAAGTGGCTCCACAATATGTGAAACCTTGGCAACCACCTTATCCAAATTGGTATGATGTTAATGTTCGTTGTGAATATCATGTCGGAATTCAAGGGCATTCCATTAAGAACTGCACTGCTTTCAAACATTGAGTCATACTTCTCTTAGAGTATGGAATTTTAGAGTACGAAGGTAAAAGATCGACCTAGTTTGGTCACTGATTATCCTAGCAGGTTAATACCAAAGGTATTCAAAGGTAAGAATATCAGTGGAGGAATCTAGAAAGAAGAAGATTTTTTTTGAAGAATGAGGCTCAAATACTCCATTTGAAAATTGAAAATGATAAACTAAGTGCAGAAATGTAAACCATGCGTGAGGATCTCCAAAGGATCAGTCAATCCTTTCAAAAGGTTGGTTTAGGAAATACCCTTGAAAAGTGGATAAAATGGGTCACTAAACTGAAAAAGAATTGCAGGAAACACGAAGATCGGGGTAAGAAGTTTTTCATGATATACGGGTTGCAGAAGAAATGCGCAATACAGCTGACATCAAGTTGGAAAGATGTCAAGCCAAAAATCAAATGTTAAATAACGTTATAATTAACATGGAAGATTCATATCATATCCATCAGTGTGGAATTGAAGCTGAACTAGAAGACACTAAAGCCAGAAATAAGAAATCGGTGACGTTTTTGGATCCATTACAAGAACTTATTGGTCACAAAGATTCCCTTATAAGGAAAAATGAACAATATTATCTACAAATCCAAGAATTGACATGTAAGATGAAAGAAAAAGACAATGTCATAAAGAAAGTTGTTGCTCAGGCAAGCAATGTGGCTCATAAACTGATTGATTTTGCTGGATTTACGCAAGAATTAAAGTAGATTGACAACTCTACACCTGAGCACGAATGGAAATTAATTTGGCTTTTGAGGGAAATAGAGAAATTGGGAGTTAAAGCTATCCCTTATATATATAAAGTTTTTTTGATGTATTAAAACTTTTGTGTTCAATAAAAGTTGTTTTAAGATAATCACTCTCGAATGATACCTTTAGCATATATACATTTCCCTTGCAGATTTTGCATTCTCATTTTCACATTTTTCATTTACATCACATTTATTTATTTAAGTATTGTTATATACATATAAATAATTCATAAAAGGTTTCGTAACAGTAAAACCGAGATCATTCATTTATATTATTATGTCATCATCATGGAAACAATGAGGCACAAGATCAATTGCAAGAACAGTTTGACGGGTTACATCAAGATATGAGTAATGAAACATTGGGATCGAGTCATACGGTCCAAGTAATGGAAACTAAGATTGTTGATGAAGAAGAGATGACCGCTAAAGAGCAACAATGCTATCAGGTTAATGCATCAAGAATGATAACATACCCTGGGGCATCCCACTCAAACTTAAAGAATAACATCATTAACTATGCACAATATGAGGATGAATTCAAGCAGGTGGAGGAAGTAATCAAAGCTATAAAAGGTGTTAATGCTTCCCATGAAGAACTAGAAGTAAGAGAACCCAGTTTGGTTCCAGATTTGGTTATCCCCAATAAATTCAGAATGACCGATTTTGAGAAATATGATGGCACCAGTTGTCCCTTAATCCACTTGAGAATATTTTGCAGAAAAATGGAAGGGTACCTAAATCTTGATGATTTATTAATTCACTCTTTCCATAATAGTCTCGTTGGGCCAGTAGTAGTATGGTACAATCATTTGAACAGAGAGCAGATCAAGAGATGGGTTGATCTAGCTGATGCATTCTTGGGATAATATCGATATGTTAAAATCCTAGATCCCAAACGTAAGGATCTTCAAGAAATAAGGATGAAAGCCATTGAAAGATTTAAAAAATATGCCTGAAGATGGAGAGAAGTGGCATCATAAGTTCAACCTCCCATGATAGAAGAAGAGATATCATATATGTTTCATGTTTCTCTTCCAGCTCCTTTCTATGACTTTATGCTGGCAAATTCGACAAATGAATTTAAGCACCATGTGAAAGTGGAGAATTGATTGAAAATGCATTTAGAGAAGGAAACTTAAAAGTCACATCCAAAAGCCCACATGATCAAAAAGAGAAAGCTGATAGTGTGAATAAATGTCACATCCAAAGTCCCCGCAACCGTAAAAGAAAAAGAGTAATTAATGGTTCGAACAAACCAAAGAAAATATCAAAATCAAGAAATACTTTGGAGGTATTCCAAATTTCTATCTCAGATTTGTACCCTCATTTGATTAAAGGTCAATACATCACATCGAGGGCAATGAAAGTGCCACTAAACCCTTCTGCTCATAGCTATGATCAAGATAGTGTATGTGATTTCTATTTAGGAGTATTTGGACATTCTACGGGGAATTGTAGGTCACTGTTAAAGGAGATAAAGATTATTGTTGATAATGGGACATTGACACGAAAATTAGTGGAACAGTGGATGACAAACTCAAGTGGGGCATCAAAGCATGATTAAGTCAATTGTCATCACATTAGATGAGTAATGGGGCATCTTAATCAAATAATAGATTATTTCATCACTCATGGAGCTTTATCTTATTTTGTAGCATCTTGTTTGAACATTTTTTTGTTCTTTTCTCCGTCTTTTTAGTAATAAATAAATTTATATTACTTTTAAGGTTATGAGCATTGAATCAACTTTGCAATCTTGCATTTATTTTAGGGTAAAGTATAGTAATAGTCACTGAACATTTCCGAAACTTGCATTTAGGTCCCCCAACTTTTAAAACTTGCAATACAGTCCCCAAACATTTAATCTGTTTGCAATATGGTCCCGCACCTATGAATATTAGGGTAAATTATATAAATGGTCACTAAACTTTTCAGGCACTTAAATTTAGGTCCCCCAACTTTTAAAAATTACAAAACAATTCTCAATTTCATTCTAAACCACAAATTCCAAAGTAATTCAATTTCATTCTAACCCTAAATTCCAAAATAATTCAATTACATTCTAAAACCCAAATTCTAAAATACTTCAATTTTTGTCTTTTTTATAAACGACGCCAATGTCACTAAATTATTAATTAATTTACTTTTTATATTTAAAAACATATGATAATTTTTTAATATTAATTTAAAGACATGAAATTTTTTTCAATAGTAAGAATATATGATAATAATTCATTTATTTAAAAATAAATATATTTATGATTATTTGTGTATGTTTTTATATCTAATCATACGTGTTAATATATTTTATATCTTTCACATAAATATTAAGACTACATAAATATTACCATGATAATTAAATATTTATTAACTTATTACATCGAATATTTTTTGCAGAACAATTATTTAATAAAATCATAAAAAACACAATAAAAAATAAACACAGAAGTTGACTACTTCAAAAATAAAATAAAAAATCAATAATTTAATATAATATACCCTAAGTTGATGATAACAATCAACTCAAAAGAGATGGGGTTTGTGCCATGTTTTTGTAACATACGTAAACTTTCTATTTCATGGTCACGTTCACGTATTCTTTTAGTTCTAGCACGATCTATTTTTTAATTTTCTAATATAGGTAAAAAATGTTATTTTCTTTAAAAGTTTTAAATTCAAACAATTGTGTTTGTAGGGTATATCTATATTGTTAATAAATTAATTTTTTTGAATAAATACTATCTTATAATCACATCAAACTATTAAAAAAATTAAATTATAATTGAAATAAATAAAAATTATAAGGATGTCAATTGGGGATTTTGATTCTTAATTTTTTTCATTGAGAGATTGTATTTTTTTATTCAATTTCATCCATAATCATTTTTTATATTTAAATTATTGAAGATCACTAAATTTACATTTACGAGGAGAGAGTGTATTTTTTTCTTCAAAAAAGTAAAAAAATCAAAACACTATCACGTTCTTAAACATAATCTATTATATTTCTCCTTAAATTGAAGTATTTTAGAATTTGGGGTTTAGAATGTAATTGAATTATTTTGGAATTTAGGGTTTAGAATGAAATTGAATTACTTTGAAATTTGGGATTTATAATGAAATTGAGGAATGTTTTGTAAGTTTTAAAAGTTGGGGGACCTAAATTCAAGTGCCTAAAAAGTTCAGTGACCATTTATATGATTTACCCTAATTTTCATAGGTGCGGGGACCATATTGCAAACGGATTAAATGTTTGGGGACTGTATTGCAAGTTTTAAAAGTTGGGGGACCTAAATGCAAGCTTTAGAAATGTTCAGTGACCATTACTATACTTTACCCTTTATTTTAATATCAAATGGGTTAAAAACTCTTTATGATTAGAGTTATACATCTTTGACAAAGTATCAAGATTAAAAACTGGTAAAACAAGGACCTTGACCTTACCTCAGATGAAATATACTCAAACACAGTACCTCTTACAAATATGAGAGACCTTTCTCCTAATGCAAGGAATTAGACAACAGTCTTGGTATTTACATATAGGAGCATACAACATGGGGCATCTTTTGTGTAACATTACAAAAGCAACTATATTACTTTTCTATTGATGATGTTTGATGAGGAAATCTTCACAAAATAAGTCTAAGTCAATTGCTTGGGAATTGAACTCTAACGATGAGATTTTTTTACTTCCACCAAACCACCTAGACTATAACATATTCTTCTTAATAAGTTTAAGAAGTTGGAGTTGTATACCCATGTTATATTATTATATGCAATAAAGTTATCCCTCTAGAGCAATTGGTTAATTGCTCTGGCTTTATGGATAAGTTTCAACTAGCCCAATGAAGGCTAATTTCAATAAAGTTGAATTCAGCTAGACAAAATGGTAAAGGTTACTAAACAAAAGGTTGTTGTAAGAGAGTTAAAGAGCACCTGTTATAGTCAACTTCACATATGTGCACACAGAAATTTCATATTTAGACCGATATTTTCACACTTCTTTGGTTAAGTGAAAGATTTCAAAGAACTGAAATACAGGTATTCTTGAAGGTCTAATAATTGGCTATGCTGGTTGGGTCATTTTGTCTGCATACGGTTAAAATACCAAGTCAAGAAAGTGAGGCATGTGGCAATGTTCACAAAGAGTGAGAAATGAGTTACATCTTCAATAGATGTAACCATAGAAAATGGGGAAGCCAACCTGAAACCAACCCATAAATTTTGATACTTGTCAAAGAACTATAACTCTAAAACATTAAAGAATTGTTGATTCTTTTGATATTCTTTGAATTCATGTTTATGATTTGATTCTATTGTGAACCTATAAAGGGTAATATTTTACAAAATTCTTTCATTCTTTGATAAAGAAAGGAGGAAAAACATGTTCAAACAGGACAGTCTCAAATGAGAAAGGATCTTGAAACAAGTTGATGCTTATTTTACCTTTATTGGAGAAAAATGAGCAAGGCCAAAATGATGAAGCATTTCGCATTCTTAAAAGCAAGTGGCCCTTGAAACCAAAAGTCTCGGGAATTAGACTGATAACATTCCTTTGTGACAACCCGTCAAGAAGAAGATGATCGCCTCATTCAAAAGAAAGGTACATATCTCAGAGTATAGTAAAAAGGCAAGAATGTGACCAGTCAAGAAGAGATGATCATCTCATTCGGAAGAGGTATATATCTCAGACATTTCTATTATAAGGAATGATCACTTCTTAAGTTTGAGACAACATGAAGAATCCCTCAACATTACTTAACAACGATGTTGTTTAATAACACTAGAATAGAGCATTCAAAGTAAGCAGATTTGGGCACAAATAGAGCCACGAGTACCCACAATGGGACATTATCAAAGTTGGGCCTCATGAGGATCATGAGATTCAAGTCCAATGGACATTAAGAGTAAGCCTTACAATTTGGAATATTGAGGCATTTCGAAGATTCATATCAACAAAAAAGCAAATACTGGGGCATGCTGAAAACCCATTTCAATCAAAAATAGAGTATTGATGCATTTTGGAGGCCCATTTCAGAAAGAAATGATACATTGAGGGGCATTTTGAAGGATGACATCAACAAGAAGTAAATGTTAGGGCTTGCTAAAAGCCCATATCATCCTTCAGAATGATCATTTTGAGAAAATATTTCCAATAAAACAGAAAAGTATGAAGAATAAAAATGGTGAAACAGTGAAAGTTGTATTATCCTAGTAGTCTCACCAACATTGATGCTGACAAGTCAAGATATCCTACTTGTATTCCCAATGAGATTTGCTCTTAAGTATCCGTGTGACATCATACAAAAGCTCTGAGCATCATACAAAGATTTCCTTGGTTGAGAAATCTAGCCAGAAGCCATAGGAAAATATGAATATGTTGTCAAATGTTTTACGAACCAGTGATTATGGTGTTGAATCAATGTTGCAATCATATATTCTCAGTTCCTGATTTAAGATGAAGTTTGTCTTCAACCCCAAGATTCAAAATGAGAAATGATGAAGATTTCTTTCCACGAAGGGGCATTGGAATTTTAACAACAAGAAACTAGTGGAGCCAACTAAGTTTTAACGATAGGTTGTTGTTAAAAACCTCGACATGATGTGATCTAAATGGCTTTGTTTAAGATCTGAATAGATGTGGAGACATGAAAGGAATTAGGATAAATCCTCCTTGTGATATGTTTCAAGAGTCAAATTAGAAAAGACGATGCTCTGCAAAAAAGATAGATTCTCTTTTCAAAGACGAAAAGCTTTATTTGATTTCTACACAAGTTCAGGAGAAGAAAGCCGGTGTTGTCAAAGGACAAAATGGGAACAATTAGGTCATAATTCTGAATGTGGCAAGAATTTCATAAATGAAACAGTTCTTCTGAGACTTTTAATGCAAATAGAGGCAAAGAAGACACAAAGATGCAAGTTGATCAGATAGTTATTTAGAAAAGCAAGCTTGATAGCATAAGTTGCTACATTGATATCCAAAAAAAGCTTTGGAAATGAATGATCAAGTAAAAGAAGATCAAATTCACCACTTTGGAGTCAAATGAAGATTAAATTGATATTCATACATTTATAAGAACATCATTTGCATACATTTCATTGATACATTTGATTGCATTTGCATAAATACATGCACATACCAAATACCTTACAAATAAGGTAGAATTCAAATCACAAATGTGGGAGTCATGTTCGGAAAGACAAACATCTAAAGAAAATATGGACACAATCAATAGAAGAAGAATTAATTTTGGGGCATGTTACCCAAACCAACAAGTTGTTTTGAAAATGAGAGAATAATTTTCAAAGTTTCTCAATTAATCTTTGCTAAAAATGAAATTTTTAAAAGTAAGAAGTTTTTACCTAGTAAATTATTTCCCACAGATTTGTAAAACCTCCAGGTCATCTGTAAAACCTCGGGGTAGGATGTTTTTGCATGAAAATGAGAAAGTGATTTTCAAAGTTTCTCATTTAATGTTCTAGAAAATTAAATCCTCCGGGTCATCTGTAAAACCTCAGGGTAGGATGTTTTCGTATGAAAATGAGAAAGCGATTTTCAAAGTTTCTCATTTAATGTTCTAGAAAATTAAATCCTCCGGGTGATTTGTAAAACCTTCGGGTTATCTGTAAAACCTCAAGGTAAGATGTTTTTATTTTTGATTCCCTAATAATAATAAGTCAGTATGACGAAAATTTCATTTCTTTTTATCTTTGCTCTATTCTTGTTAACACAAAAATGAGCAAAGAGAGGCAGTTGTCGACATCCATTTTCGTTCGAGACTATATATTATTATTATTATTATTATTATTATTATTTATTAGTATTATTATATTACAATTATTATTATCATATTATTATTATTATTATTACAAATAAATTACAATTCTAGGGCCAATATTACAAAACCGGGGTCCAATTACAAATGAAGACCCAAAGGCTCAAGACCCGTGTCAGGCCCAGAATCAAAGCAAGCCTGAGAAAACCCAAATATGCTACTAGGGTTTCCAGCACTTTTCCAACAATTGCTAGCAACCATCACCGTTGGATCTGAAGAGATCCAACGGTCACAAATAATCCAGATGTTTCTAGAAACCCTAGGGTTTCATCATTACCCTAGGGTTATCATCTCCTCGCCGTCTCCAACAGGTCCGCTCCAGCTGTTGCCACGATGCCGCCGCCTCGCCAGAAGATTCCAGAGACACCAGGAGAGTCGCACACGTCACAGCCGTAGGGTGAGTCACCACCGTAGGTCTAGTAACTCACCGAAGGATCTCATCATTACAGCCAGTTTCTATGGCTTATGAAAGGTCGATCATGCAAAGAAAAAACGGTAACAAGAGTAGTATCCATACACAACAACAAATGACAAAGAGACTATACACAGCAAGCAATACGAAAGGAAGAGGAAAATGAGCTTACCTAAAGTCATCAGAGCATCTATGCGCCTCCATGCGACATAGAAGAAGACAAAACACCGAAGGTAAACTTGTAGATCTAGGCCTATTTACCAACTTTTAGCGAAGGAGAGGCTTGGATTCGGGTAGGGGGTGCTAATATCTATGTTATGGGGAAGTTTGCAAAATTTTAGCCACCGTGAATGGTGGTCGGCAGCGGCTGTCAGCGCCGGTGATTGGGGGCCGGCCAGGGAAGAATTCCCTTCGGTGAGGGAATTCTAGAAAGAGGAGAGAGCTTCTCTCTAGGACAGATAAACTGAAAGAGATAAATGGGAGAGTTGGGTCCTTTTGGACCGGTTTTGGGCCATTTATACCCTTTCCCATACGGTGTTGTTTTAGGAGAGGGACTTCTGTGTAATATGGGTATGGTTTAATCCCATCCGTGGTCTCTCTAGCTTTGTAAACCTTTCATTTTGGTCTCGAAATCACTTTTTGCATATTTCAATTCGGTTTCACATTTTGTTTTGTTATATTTTAGTCCATATCTATATGTTTATTTATTTTATGTAAAATTACATATTTAGTCACTATATTTTTTGTAATTTATATTTTAATCTCGTATTAATAATTTGGTTAAATTACATTACTAGTACCCATTTTTTATAATATTTTGAATTATTAATATTACTATTGTTACTTTACAATTTAATCATCATATTTTGGTATCCTTAATTTTTTTTATTATTTTTTTATATTTTAGTACCTAAAATATATAATATTTGCCCTAGTAACCTATAAATTTAGTATTTTTCATATTTTCATCATTAAGTATATTACATAAATTTGGGTTATTTTATTTTATACAATGAATTGTAAAATATCTCCTTAACTGATTAGCAGGATATTTTAAATAATTGTTGGTATAAAATAATATGCCTAATATTTTGCCGATAGAGTCATAAATTAAAATTAAATATAGGTTTGTAAATTTTATTGCAAAGACATTAACTAATAAACATCGGTACCAATTTTGGGCGTTGTGGGGGTGCTCATCCTTCCCCATACGTAACCGACTCCTGAACTCATTTTTCTGGTAAGCAGACCCTTTGTTGTATTATTTTAATATTATTCTCAGGAATTTTATTAGAATAATATAAAATTTTGGTGACCAATCTCACCACATTAAAATATTGGTGACGACTCTATATATTAGTGTTCCATCTTATGCCAGAAGATAAACACTTACTTTTTAGAGACTAGTTACCTTAGGTGTGTTATTTGTACTTTTCATCGTCGGGAAGATAAACGTCTCGACAAGCTTCTCTTGATTATCAAGAAATTAAGGTGAGATAGGTTGTTAGAGCTTGTCAATAACCATAACCAATTTAGTGAAAATAGAAGATTTTATCATTGCATCTATGATCAATTCTCTGAACCAATTCTGAAATTATACCTTTAGTTGGATATTTGCTTAATATTAATTTCTCTAAATTTTTAGTTGATTATAATTGATTTTTCTTTTTATTTTTCTCAATTTCAAAACCCTTTTCTTTGTTTTAATTTTCATTAAAATAAGTTTACCCAATCCCTTTGGATTCGAACTTGTTTTTTACTACTACAATGTATATTTCTAAAAGCAAGTATTATTATTTGTTAGATTCGACACTCACAAATATTCCATTTTGGAGTAAGGTTTTGAAACCCCTTTAATGTTTTAAAACCTCTAAGGTATAATGCTCAAAACGGTCAAAATTTCTTATGATTTCAAAACCCCCTTACTGGTTTCGAAACCATCAATGTGACTAGTTTCTAAACCCTTTATCTAGTTTCTAAACACCCTATTCCAACGAACATATTTTTTCAAAAGGTTTTGAAACCCCCCTCTGGTGGTTTTAAACCATTGTGTATAAATGCTAAAATTGAAGGCTTAAAGGCTTACAATAGCTCCAAAACATCCCCAATGGTTAGAAATATGCACATGCTTATTCCGTGATATAAAAATAACCCAAGAACACTTGAAGAAATGTTACAACACCTATGCAAGCTTATAGATCAAGAGAAAAGAGTCTTCATTCTTATTTCCTTCATTCTTCTCTTGTACATAAGTTTATAGAGCTTAATTGCATATCTTTTGTATACATTATTGTGAACTTAATCCTTGTAAACATCTACTTAGAGAGGCCTTCTTGTTTACACAAGTTACCTTTTGTTGAAAAAGGGATTGGTTCTAGTTGAGCCTTGAAAAACTAGATAATTTTAAAGGTTACTCTTGAGCCTAGAAAAAAGAAAGAACAAATTAGTGAATTTCTTAGAAAATCCTTAGTGTGGAGCTAAGGTAGTGGATGTAGACTTGGTTGAGAAGTCGAACACTATAAATCATTATTTCAATTTTTCTATTTTTTATTGTTTCCATACCAAAGATTTTTAAAGGCCAATTCACCCCCTCTTGGCAATTTTTGGTTGATCATTTTGAGCCTAAGATATATCTTTACTGATCACAAGAGTTTGAAGTATCTTCTTACTCATAAGGAACTTAATCCAAGGTAACAACGTTGGCTCGAGCTGATCAAGGATTATGATGTGAAATTGATTATAATCCTGGTAAAGATAATGTGTTGTTGATGCTTTGATTTGTAAGGTGATAACCAATTTAAGGTTTCTATTTACCAGGATAAAGTTATATGATGATAGCATTCTAATAGCATAGTTACAGGTTAAGCCTACCTTGTCCGAGGAGATTAAGGCCAACCAAATTATAGGTAGCTCCTTGTTTTCCATTATGGAGCAACTTGAGCAGGGATCTACCTCGGATTACGCTTTTGACCAAGATGGAATTTTTGCTTTAATGGTTATTATTATGTGCTTAATGATACAGAGTTGAGACATGCTATCCTTATTGAAGTTTACAGTAGACCTTATGTTATACATCTAGGTGGAGGAAAGATGTACCAGAATCTTAGAGAGACATACCACTGGGTTAGCATGAAGAAAGATATTATTAATTATGTGGTTATGTGTTTAACTTGTCAGCAGGTAAATGAAGAACAATAGTATATGTCTAGTCTATTATAGTCTATCAAGATTCGTCAGTGAAAGTGGAAATGTATTACGATAGTTACCTCTCACTTCTTCAAAAAAAAAAGAATATGTTTAGGTGATTGTGAATAGACTCACTTTATCCGTGTTCGAGTTAATTAATATCAGGAAAAGTTGGATAGATTGTATATATTATACATTGTTAGACTACATGTTTTCCCATATCTATCAGTTCTGACCATATCCGAAATTTACCTCAAGATTCTAGAAGCTCTACATGAGACTCTAGGTACTCGTTTGAATCTTAGTATTGCTTTCTATCTGTAGAGTAATGGTCAGCCCAAGAGAGTGATTCAAGTTCTAAAGGATATGTTAAGGGTTGCTTGATTGATTTTTTTAAAAGTTGAGAGGACTTATTGCCTTTGGCCGAGTTTGCTTACAATAATAGCTATCAGGCTAGTATTCATATGACACCGTATGAGGCTTATATGGGCTTAGATGTCGCACTCCTAAATGTTGGGATGAGTTACATGATAAGAAGACTTTGCGTCCAGAGCTAGTCCGAGAAACTGAAGATATTGTCAGATGAATCTATGATCACTTGAGAGATTCATTTGACATACTAAAATCTTATGCTAATCAGATAATAAAAGACATCGAGTTTAAGGTTTGAGATAAGGTTTTTCTGAAGGTATCTCCATGGAAAAAGGTGTTGAGATTCGGACGCAACGGGTAAGCTAAGTCCGAGATTTATTGGATTATATCATATTCTGAAGAGAGTCAGACATGTTGCTTATCAGCTCGAGTTATCGCCTTATCTAAGTCATACATATGATGTTTCCATATATCTATGTTGAGGCTATATTGTTCGAATATAAGTCATATTATTTAGATTGAGGATGTCGATTTGAGACCAGATTTATCTTATGCTGAGGAGCCTATACAATTTTGGATGGGAAAGAGAAAGTTCTTTAGAATATGCATTTTATGTTGGTGAAAGTTCACCATAGTAACCATAGTCCCACAAAAGCTACCTGGGAGAAATTTTGAGGACTGAATTTTCTTTAAAGAGAGTTGTCACACCCGTAGTTTACTTTATTTTATTTAAATTTATTTATTTTAATTTTGGGACCAAATTGTGAGATCCTGAAGATTTCAGTTTAGTTTTCAAAATTCCATGAAGATGAGGAACCCAATCCTCAATTCGCCTAACCTATGTAAACCATGAAAATAAAAAAATGTAATAGGTGGTTTGGTGGGATTGAACCCATAACCTAAAATATAATGTGTCATGCCTCTATCGTTTAGATTAAGGAATTGATGAGTATTAAAATATAACAATTTACTTTTATATTAGTGTTGGATTATATCCAACCTCCTAAAAAAATCAATTCCCCTTTTGGTATCTAGCCAAAACCCAAAAACCTTTTACCTTCACTAATTTAGCCCTCACTGTTAGAGCTCTAACTACCGTCCTACATGGTGTAACTACCACCACCACGGTGATTGCCTTTGACCCACGACGACAACCTCGACCTCCACTTACTGAGATTCATCATCGAACATCGTATATTTCCCCTCGAATGCTCATAAAAAAACAACTATCATCGCATTTTTGTATTTTCTGATCGATTCTATCATCGTTGCGCTACACTTCTCCCATCAGCGTATTTCCCGTACAATTCAACAAAAAACTAATTGGGTTAATCCCTTTTTCATTGCGCCTTTGCCGTCACCGTTGGGTAAGCTCTCAGTCATTTTTTCCGGTTATTTGTTCTTAGTTTTGGTTTGTCTTTTATTAGATCTAGACTAGTTATGATAAATTAGTGAATCTAGAATCATCGGACCCCCTGTTGCTATCATTCCCATCGACTCAAGTGTCGTCACAGGTCGCCCCTGCATGTGGGACTTCTCGACTGTCCTGAATCTTCTAAAAACTAAGTCAACTCATACTGAACTGAGTTAACTCAAATCGGTCTAAGTCAACTCAAATCGGTCTAAGTCAACTCAAACCAATATGACCTGTTGACCTTGACCAAACCGTTGAATTTGATCGAACCATTAAATTTAACATGACCTATTGAATTTGACTAGAGTTAACTTTGAATTTGACCAACATTGATTTTGACTAAAAGTTAACTTTTTTCAAAAAGTCATATATTTTTGTTCTTTGACGTCATGAGTATGATTTTGTGGTCATTTTTACCAAATTCTAACCTGAAAGTCCCCAAATTAAACCTTAAACCTTGAACATGCATATATATTTAATTATTTTATTTAAACACATTTAAATTACAGATAAGAAATTATACATGTTGTTATTTATTTAAGGTACTCGTCATTCTCCCGATCATTCATTAGCTCGACCTAATTTCTCTCAATCCGTTCAACCATGTGAGCATGTGATTACCCGTATGGTTTTATATACCCTTTGATTAATTACGTACTTTTGGATAGGTACCCCGGACTTGGGACTCAGAGGACCGACACATTCAATATCGTATATTTTATTATAATGTTTTCATCTTCCATATTGTTTTTATTTTGGGTTACATGTGCCTATATTTTGATATATTTATTTTATGACATTTTATTTTCTATCGATGTATTGGTTATTGCGATACTCAACGAAAGTTGATATTTTGCTTTACTTGTGATTTTCATGTTTTAATATCATTTTGGCTATATTATTATATTAAAGTATTTAAGAATGTTTTAGGTATTTTTATGTAATCCGGTAGATCTAATTGTAATGTATAAGTTGGTTCTAGTGGGTTACACCAATTGATAGACTCAATCGATCAACCAAAATACGCTAAAAGATGGTGAATTAACTTTTTAAAAATTTGGTGGAAGCAATCAAAAATAAAAAGTTTTGCATAAAGATTAGAGTGGTTCGACTTTATCAATCAAAGTGTAACCTTACAAACATTCGAGGTTTATGCCCCAAAACCTTTAATACACTCCCAAAGAATAAATACAAATTTAGCAAATAAAAGAAAACCTCACAAAAGTAAATGTATTTACAAATAATAGGCTCTCACCAAAACCATACTGAGCAAATTAATCTATTAGCTTTGAAAAATATTTGTAAATTATAATATGATTCAAAAACACTTAAGATTTTTTTACAATTAATTAAGATTATTTTTCACAAAAATCAAATGAAAACGTTTTATGATAAATTTTCATAATATTATAAAGTACAAATTTTAATACTAAAAATCATCTAATAATCCATGTACTATCAAAATCAAATAATGGTTCAACATGCACTTGACATGCAATATGTTAATAATTTATTCAATAGTCATAGAATGTCTTTTAATCCTTCTTTAAGCTTTTATAAATTCAATTACTACTCATAGGAGTATTCTAGTAATTTTTCATACTTAGGGTGTTTTAATCATTTATTTTTTTCTATTACTTCATATATTATACCATTCTATTTAGTTGAGTACATAAGAGTATTTCGATAATTTTGTCTCTAAAGATTTTTTAATCATTTTTCTAGAAATAAAGGTATCTTAGACATTTCTTACCTATACATGTTATGGAAAAAATAAGAAAACTAAAAAAGAAACTGTCTAAGAGAAAATAGTTGCTGATTTTTTATGCTTAGGAATGAATACTATAATTATACATTCGGTTCTTATTATTTACACATTTTATCAATTTAGTCTTAATTTTATTAATTGCCACGTCAACATTACATCAAATGTTAACGTCGGGTGGCTTCATTAGCAATATTTAAATAGTTAAGTGGTTTGATTGATTAAATTAAAAAATGGTGGTCAAAATGAAATCCCCTAAAAAATAAGTGGTCATTAGTGTAGTTATCGAAATTAATAAGCATTAAAGTAAACGAACTTGCCTGTCCTTGGTGGACACGGGATTCTACTAGGCCAAAGTGTCTTCATAAATAAATAAATAAATAATCTACCACTGTACCCATTTGCAGGTTCATCATCTCTCTCTTGATTAAGTTTAAGTGGGTGTAAGCATTCTCTCATCAGCTTAAACTTGAGCTTCGGTTTGGAGATTGAGACGGCAATGTAAAGCGGTAAAAGATGTTTTGCTGACCATTGTTTGTAGGTAAACAGCTTACGAGTTGCAGAGGTGGGGAAGCTTGCTTTCTAAGTTTGAAGTTGAAAAAGTATGTTTGGGTTTGGTCAAGGAAACTGAGGGTTCATGTGCAGCAGAGACGTCACTTGCTTACAGCCTTATCCATTAGGACCTGAGTGCTTGATTATTACAAATCAAAAAAAAAAAAATGGGACTCAAACCAACAATCGCTTGATTAAAAGTCAAAAGCCTTATCCATTAGGTCATGGGTGGTAACTTTTATTTTGACTAAGTTTTATGATCTAATCTATATTAATTTTTAAGAATTTTAAATTAAATTTATTAAAAAATCATTTAAATGTTTTATTTAAAAATTAATGTACAAAAATATTAAAACTTAAAAATTAACATATATATTTTTTTACATTTACAAACCCTAGTAAAAGAAAAACCAACCATCCGTATTAATTTTAACAACGGTTAAAGAACCATAAGTACCGGTAAAATATTTTCTGACAGTATTAACCTCACCCTTAATTTATATATTTTATAAATGTTAATTATATATCTTATAGACTCTTTCCGGACATAAGAGCTGGTAAATGTATATTAACATTAAATTTTACTTTAAAAACCATAATCATTGATGATGGCAATTCGAAACCGTTAATAGTTATTTTGGTCAATAAAAAAATATCACTTAAATTGTGATATTATTAAACACGGACATGTATCACTTGTTTCATTTAAAACATCATATATTATCAGGTAAACAATATATAAATTTAATAATATTCAATTTAATAGGGTTATATTTTCGAACTAAACGTGATTAGCAATAAAATTTTATTTAATAAAATGTATGTATTATATCCAAAAGCAATAACAACAACAAGAGTTGATTCAAGTGGTAAGCAGATTGATATCGCTTAAGTAAGGTTTCAAGTTCGAGTTCTTGTGTATGGAGAAAATTCCCGCTAGGAGACTCACCCATCAAAGTCAGGTGTGCGACTCGGGTCGGTCCAGATTAATCAAAGCGAAGCCTTGGAAAGGGAGGACAACAAATATATATATATCCAAAAGCAATAACAATTAAATTGTTACAATACAAAAGTCCTACACAAATAATTCAATCACTAATTTCTTAATCTATATGAACTTGTGGGTACATATTATCTATATTGATTCTAAAGAATTTCGCTCATATAACCTCTTGAACTAAGTCAATGAGTTCTTCATTACATCTACCATTATTATTAAAGCAACGTCTATTAAGCTCTTCCTATATTATATACATGCATTCTAAACTAATTTGACAATCACTTTTATTATTATATGTATAGTTTACGATTATAATTATAATTTAGATATATTTTTTATTTTTCCTGAAACTATTAACTTCTATCCTATCAAAAAAAATTATATCTTTTGTGTTAATATTTTAATTAATAACATCGACAGGCTTAACATTGAAACTTTTTAAGAAAATATTTTTAAAAATTCCATCTTGTAAATTATTTTAACATCACTTTGTTCGAAAATTGAATTTTACATATACATTAAACTTTTTTATGTAATATACCTCAATAAATATACCCTACTTTTGATGAACACTTCATTAATCAACTCCGCAATATATGTATTAAAACAAACAAACTTTCCAATTAATGATGTCTTGGTATATAATACCTTTTTTATATTCATAATCATCATTTTCAAAATCTACAATCAATATCTTCAAACATTTTTAAGAAATAATTCGTGAGACTAAATTTAATTGATCATGAATAAATACAAGTTTTGATAATAAATGACCATATGATTAAAAAAATTGACTTTATGTTTTGTTGATGATCACCATAAAACATATTTTCAATGATATTTACCAATGAATCAGTATAAAAGATCATTCTGTATATGTTAAAGGCATAACAACGAGGGATTTGAAATTTATTGAACGATAGTAAAAAGTGTTTGTTCTGAATTCAATTTCAAACAATTGTATCTGTAGAGTATGTAAACGTTCGTTATCAATTGACTAAATATTTTTGAATATATAATATATTTTAATCACTCATACTAGTAAAATATTATTAAAATATTTGAATATACTATTACCAATGTTGTTTTCGATAATAACTTTCAGTTTTTTTGTATAACGACTAATATTGATTTATTAATTCATAATCTGGATAAGTTATTATAGAGATGAAGACAACCCTCCTAATTCAATGTACTCTATTTGTAAACCTCAAGATTCAATCTCTTATCTTTATTTAAAAGATCTAGTATCTCATCTCAGTGAACCAATTTATTATTAGTTATTGGATTTTATTATTCTTGTTTCTAACTTTATTAGTACTATTAATCTGTCAGCATTTTTTATCAACCGATCTTGAACCTGTAAACAATTTGCCAAAGGTTAACTATTTTTTTATTCTCCTTCCAGTTGTAAAAGGATGAATCCATTCGTATTCTCAACATCATCATTGGTAGGGCACAACATAACAAGTTAATGATAGGGAAGCGGTGACAGATTGATAAACATTGCTCTTGTTGAAGAATTAAACCTAGAAAACTCTAGACTCGAGGAAGAACAAAGGGGAATGAATAGGGAAAAGTGGAGGTAGCAACTAGGATTCTTTAGGGTTTCTTTTAGGTGATGGAATCAAGGCAACAAGATTAGAACAAGATAAACAAAAGATATAGAAATTGAAAATAAAGTAAGATAGTAAAGAAATCAAAAGATCTCTCTCATTAAGGTGAACGGTAAAGATGGTTGATGGTGCAGATGGATTTGTGGAAAATATATCGATAAGTGTCCTACCGAACCCTCCTAGTCACTATGAAAAGGAAAACTCGATAATATGGCTCTAACCAACCATCCTAGTCGTGATGAAAAGGCAAATTGGAGTGTGAAGATTAATCTCCTCCACAAGAACTTTGAAAGAACTCCAGGAGAAGAAGCTTTGAAGGCATAAGGCAATCAGCACTTGCAAAAACGAACACTCGTTGTATTATTAATCAAAGAAATATGTATTACAAAGTTGAATTAAGCATCTTTTATATAGGGGATGAGTTCTAAAGGTCCTAATTAACTAATGAATAAAATAATAACAAACTGAACATGTCTTAACTCTAATTCCTAATAAAATAATAATAAACTAAAAATAATGTTTTAACTCAACCTTAATTCGTAATAAAATAATAAATCTAATCCTAAAAAATAATGCATCATCCTATATTAAATTATATTACAAATAATCAATAAGAATATTGAAAATTCATATACTGAAAATCATATACGGGATTAATACGATATTTTGTAAATATTATGAATTTTCAATATTCTTATTGATTATTTGTAATATAATTTAACATAGGATGATGCATTATTTTTTAGGATTAGATTTATTATTTTATTAGGAATTAGAGTTAAGACATGTTCAGTTTTTTATTATTTTATTCATTAGTTATTTAGGACCTTTAGAACTCATCCCCTATATAACGGAGGTTTCATTCAACTTTGTAAGATAGATTTCTTTGATTAATAATATAACGAGAGTTCGTTTTTGCAAGTGCTGATTGTCTTGTGCCTTCAAAGCTCCGTTGAGGTACCTTGGCGGTTTTCTGTGCAAGAAAAAGCAAGATTGCTTGATTCTTTCCAAGAATCGACCCAAATTTGACACCAATTGATAGGGAAGCTGTGGCAGATTAATAAACGTTGCTCTTGTTGAAGAATCAAACCTAGAAAACTCTAGACTCGATGAAGAATAAAGGGGAATGAATAGGGAAAGGTGGCGAGAGGAACTATGATTATTTAGGGTGAATGAAGCCTCCTTTATATTGGGGATGAGTTCTAAAGGTCCTAAAAAACTAATTAATAAAATAATAACAAACTAAACATGTCTTAATTCTAATTCCTAATAAAATAATAATAAACTAAGAATAATGTTTTAACTCAACCTTAATTACTAATAAAATAATAAATCTAATCCTAAAAAATAATGCATCATCCTATGTTAACTTATATTAGAAATAATCAATAAGAATTTTGAAAATTCATAATATTTACAAAATCCCATATTAATCTCATATAGGATTTTCTGCATGCACTGTCTTCACTAAAATAGTCATATCTTGAGTTCCCGATATCGGATTGATGTAAATTAACAACCGTTGGAAAGATAATAGATAGACGATCGTGTTTATAGAAAATATGTTGACCAAATAAGATAAGGATCCCATGCAAAAAGTCATTGCAAGTCTGCTATTGTTCTGGTCTTCTTTTCCAAGGCTTGGACGACTGGATCATTTGGAAGAGTTATTACTTCTTCCTTTGATGTGAGCCTTGTGATGCATGTATAAATTAATTTTATAATCAATCGGTTAACGGTTACTGATTTTTAAAGTTCGGTTACCGGTTAATTTGGTTTGAAATCGGTTAATTAACCGAATTAACTAAAATTTTTAAATATTCAATATATTATTTTATATTACTTAACTTTAGGACTGTTTAAATTTCAGTTTTAACCGAATCAACAAACCGAGTTAACCGAATTAATTGAAAATATTAAATATATAATATATATTATTTAAAATATTTAATTTTAATATATCATATATATTATTTAAAAAATTAAAAATTTGATTTAATTAACATTAAAAAAAAAAAATCGATTAATAAATTTTTGTCAGTTCAATTTCTTCGGTTAACTGAATCGACCAATTGAATACTACTGGTCTTCCATGCAACTTTGATAAACTTAATTAAGTAATAATTAAAGTGGCTTGGATAATGTCAATAATTAAAACTGTATATTCATCAAAGTATATTTTTTATGAGTAATGTGTATTCATCAAAGTAAAATGCCTGTCGTGTTCATTTATGTATATCAGCTCATCGGGATCTAAAGATTCAAACAACACATCATGACAACCAGTGCGATAAGCTCAATAATTTCGTAGAGCCTGCATGACTATCTTATCTGTTTTTGTGGTCCAATTTTTATATAAATATATATTATCGTTTTATCTTTACATTCCTCCTCACTATGCAAAGAATAGCTAAGCTAGTAAATAAAGAAAGAACTTGCAATTGTTTTCTATAATAATAAGCAGACTGGGCCCAGAAAGTATTATCCTACCAAAAGATAGTACCTAAATATACTTTTTTGTCATATCTAAAGTATACTCTTTTTTCATCTAATTACCTAAAGTATTTTTTGGTCAACATAAGTATTAAACTTATCTTTTTGGTAAAAATAAGTACTTAAAGTATTTTTAGTCAAAATAGATACATAAACATTCAAATTTTTTTATCACGTTCTAAAAAAGTTGACATGTGACATTAATTAAATAATACTTTAGGCACTTATATGAAAAAATTGAATACTTTAGACACCTACTTTGACTACTTTAGATACCTATTTTAACCAAAAAGATAAGTTTAGATACTTATTTTGACCAAAAAATTCTTTAAGTGCTTAAATAGAAAAGATAATATACTTGAGATACTTATTTGTGATATAAACTTTTAATAAATTAAGTTGAACTTGTAAGAAATAAAATTGCTGGAAAAACATTGTTAGCAATGATAATTGAAGCAAATACGAGAAAGAAAACATTTGGTAGAGATGATAATTAAATAAAATACTATAAAAATAAGGTGTTATTGTGGTGTACAAAATTATTATCTTAGAAAATAATTTGTTTTGATGGATGTAATCGAAAGATAGACATTACTCCTACGTTTAATGCATAAAATTTTAAAATTATACATTAAAATAGGAGATGTGGAGTATGAACTAACTTACCTAAGTGGTTAAAGAAATCGTTGTTGTTCTTAGAGATCATGTGTTTGAGCACCAGCGGCTGCAGCAGAGTGATTGAGCATTCATTGTCAAATGAGTGAGAGTATTTAGAACATATATTACTTTGTAATCATTTTAACTTGATAAAAAAATGAGATGTGGAAGTCAATTGCCTTTCTTCCTTTAACAGGAAAGAAGAATGAGAAGTATTTTTTGAAGTGAATAAAAAGAGTGGGAGCTTACAAGGTTTGATCCTCATTCAATTTAAATTTTACAACTCTCAAGCTCCATTCGTAGCTTAAGAAGTGCATATTCGAATCTTATTTCTTGTTCGGATGCTGTGGTTTTCTAGTCACTGAAATGTTGAATAATTGAACTCGGTTAGTGCAATTTGAGGCCAAGTGAGTTTGTAAGCAGAGACAATGGACGTTAATTATTCGATTAAAGTCCAAATAAGTGTCAGATTTGTTTGTTTGCTATTATAGCTGAGTGATAGATAATTGTTCGGTGGTTGAACTTGAATGATATGTTTGTTTCACTTTCAGAATCAAGATCAACACAATTTTGTGCATCGACTTCTTTCTTGCAATTTCTCAGTCGCTTTGGACTTGGAATCCTTAACCTCATATGAGAAAGTTGTTGTGATCGCATGATTGTCTTTAAAAACATGGAGCTGCTAAAGCTGATTGTAACCCTCACATACCGATGCGGGTAACCCGATCCGATCTGGAGTCTCACATTAGGGCCACCGGAGCGACCCACTGTAAAAATAGCGGAAAATTTAAAACTTTTCTTAAAACATGTAACGTATAAAATCATTTATTAGTATTCAGAAATAAAACAGATTTTCAGACTCATATATTAAACAAAATACAATTACATGCCCCCTAATCACATGTATCATACTCTGAAAACAACGCCGAAAGAACTCCCTTACTGATGTCGATAGCTGCACTGGTACAATTCTTTTAACCTGCAATGTTGAGTAATAGAGTGAGCTTCGGAAAGCTCAGTAATACAGAACTACCAGATGATGTTATATGACATGCAGATAAATGGGAAGCCATAATTTCCTTATTGAATCATACGTATACCAGTGGGCAGAATAATTTGGGGTTCCCTTAGAAGTTCATCGAGTAGAAGCCATGAATCTCAGTTCATAAGAAACCTTTCATACAGTCACGTTTTCATGAGGTCGAATAGGATGTCTAGTGTGTTCCATCAGTATGATAAAATCATATAGGTACACTAATCAAATGATAGTTCAGTAAATCCCATAAACCATACTGTAGTAGAGCTTTTTAAACTCGTATTTTCAAAACCATCGTATAAAGAGTTAACCTAAGGGAACATCTTAGGGCCTGAGAGCCTACCCAAAAAAGTTCAAGGCCACGGGGCCTACCTAAGAATACATATTAGGGCCGCAGGGCCTACCCGAGAATGATCTCAGGGCCGTAGAGCCTACCTAAGAGTCACATTAGGTCCATAAAAATTTTTCAGCTTGATCAGAGTTGTACTTTACAAATTTGTATTTCCAAGATACAATTTATACCATGATACAAATCCATATGCCATCACCGTTAAGTTTGTGCATCCATAAAACAGTAACCATAGATTTCAGTGTACCATATGTTAAAACAATAAAACAAATTTTCAAAATATAAGGAACACACTAGAGAATCCAAATATTTTTCAGATGCATTTTGTAGTTATCAGTATGGATAACATGAACTTGTGCACTTTGATCGGATTTCAAAATAAGATCTTATTAAAGAGAATCGATTTCTAACCGATCTAATCAGGCATTTCAAATTGATACTTTAGAATTTCACTAAGTTTCCACGTGCATCAGGAAAACGTTCAGGAACCTTTATACATAATAATTCTAAATTAGATTTACTGTGAGTGATTCCATTACCCAAATAATCAGAGGTATTCAGGAATATACTTTGAATTCATAGGATTTCAGCCCAATTGAACCAAATGAGGTATTCAGAATCTTTTCCTTCTGCTTTACTTGCGTTTTCAAACATGGCCGAAGTGATTTTAGATGAAAATATAGAATCAAAGATTCAAGTCATTTACAATCTATGACTATCGATCGTATTATCAACAACTCGAGTTACACAACTCCCAAACTGATGCATGTCAACAAGTCAATTCATTATCCTTCCAGTGTATTCACTCTTTAATACCATCATGTAGATCCATAGATCATCCCCATAATCATCGCTGAATAGATCATCCAATGATTTTTATTTCATTTCTACATTTCAACGATATCAGGAAATACATACGTTCTCGATTCATGCTTTATGACCCATAAGGACAATTCATCATGTAAGCTCAACCGTGTTTCCAAACTCATCCAATCACCTATTTAATCCTCAGTCATTGAGGTTACTCAGTTCGTTTAGCAGTCAAGTCTATCCCGGTTACTTCAAAGCTTTCCAGATAATCCAGACATTTCTGAATTTCATATACATATTATACTTCCGTTCAATTCAATTTGGTCTTCGTGGTTGATTTGTCGAACAATTATCCAATTCTTAGTGCTGAATGCGATCTAGAGTTGAGCTGAGCTGAATACTTCCAAAATTATCATCGAGCCAAACTTGAGTAGACAAACACGTATTCAAGTAATATTTATGTCGTTCAGGTACTGACATACCATTAAGGTTGATCAGCTCACTTAAGCTGTGTTCCATAACTTTTAAAGGTAGTCCAACACCTATGCTTATTTGGATTCCTTAATTAATCCAAGGCATTTACTTAGAATAGGACACAAGGGTATTTTGGTAATTTTGGTATTCATTTTTATTCTATTTATTTCAGAGCTCGAAGATATCCAATCATTCTTGAGCTTGGTGATATTCTTGGGTCATTTCCATTACAGGGGTATTTTGGTTATTTTACAGATTCAGCGTATTTCAATCATTTCCTTCCGTCCGATCTTACTATTAAATTCAATCTTATCACTTATTTCAGTCCTTTAAAACAACTATGACAACAGAACACCCCGACAAATTATTCTTCAGGTATTTACTCATAACTCGGATATTTCTAGGCCAAGTGTCTTCTCAGATTTTACAAACGGAAAATCAGGAATTTTCCTGAACTAAGTCAGGATCTTAACAATCAAATTATTACTTAATCGAGTTAAGTACGAATCCTCAAAGTATTTTCTAATTCAGGGTTAACTAGGACTATTTTACCTCTAAGGGCATTTCATAATTTCTTAACCAGATAATTTCAATATTAGCTCTTAACGAAAATAATTATAATTTAGAGATCCTATGATCAATTGCTTTCCCGAACATTCTCTTATCTTGAAATGATTCCTTAATAGAATTCTAATATCTTGCACAAACCCTCTAGGGGTTAAAAACGGTTATCCGTATTTCGTAAGCAAAATCTAGCATTTCTTTATCACTAAGCACAGAACTTGTAATTTAATTCTAACAATCCCTCAATTTCTTATAAAATCATCTGAACCATAATCAATTACTGAACCCTTTTACCGTATTCAGATCGAGTGTAGAAACTAATTAACTACACAAATGAGACCAACATTATCTTAATCATGCATTTACCAATATTCACATGTTCCATAAAGCATAAAGAGGTAGTAAAATATTACCTCAATTTCTATGCCATACTGATCGACCATATAATTTCCATTCGAATGTCATCGATCTTTAATTCAACTTCCAATATTTTTCTCACGATCCAGGCCATCAAAATTACTAACTCGTAGCTAAATAATTTCCATCGCCATAAAAATAACTTATTAGAATCTAAAAAAAATTTGGGGAGCCAAATGGTAAAACTAAAAATTGACGATGCTACTAGAATATTTAATTACTAAAATCAGGGCTAAAACAAACTAATCTAAACTATCAAAGCTTGGTTGAAATTATACTAAAACTAGGTGAAAAAAATTAGAATCTTACCGAAAATACATGACTGAAGCCATGATTAGCCCTTTCTTCATATTAACATTTTCAAACCCACGTGCTCCCTGAACCCATTTACATTTATTTATTATTTTTTTCCATTACCAGCTCTTAAACTTTATTTGAGATAGCCAAATGATAAACACTAAACCAACTAGGACAAGGAGAAAGCCGTGGAGATTCCTAGCTGCGAGAGCAACACATGCATGATCGATAAATGGCGATGGCTTCCCTCCTTGCCTCCCTTCTTTCATGCTTAATAAACCTTATCATTGTGCTCACATGCACACAAAAACGAAGAGCATTTCATCTTCTCCAAATCACTTCCCAACATTTTGCATTAATTTCAGTTCAAAACAGCAGCACAAAGTATTGGCGGAATCAATTGTTTTCGACACCATTACTAAACTGAGCTCCATCTTTTTCAAAACTTGGCTTATGGTGGAATTTCAAAGATGATCTACAGGACATGAGAAGCATCGTTACGACCTCTGCTGTGTTCCTTGATACCGAGGAGCTATCTAACGATTAAGAGTTGTAAGATCATTACAAGCCCAAAAAGACATCAAGCAAAGTGTCAAAGATGCACTCTTTAGGGTCACACTAAAACCTCACAACATCATTATGGTTGCTAGTCCCAGAGCACACGTAACTCGAATTATCCATGAACCCTTGGGTATACCCGACCTCTATTTTGGTCATACCCGGAACCCTTTGAAACTCCAATTCAACGCCCCAAAAAAACCCAGCACTGAACTGAGCAACTACTGGTCAAGAGCAGAGATGTCGTCATCTGGACATTTAACGATGATAGACCTCATAACTTATGGGTTGATCTTGGTGTTAACTCTGAAGTCGAAGCTTTAAAGGATGTTCATGGGGGTCTGTGGAGTGATACGGAGAGTTTGGTTTGAGGGAAAGGAAGAGAAAGAGGAGGAAAATAGGGGACAATGATAATGCAACTTTTCTAAAACTCTTGTTGGAGTTTGAAAATGAAAGCTGGAAGCAATAGTTTCCACGCAATACCATTATCATTCATTTAATCCACTCACCTAATAATTCGTCCATTCTACCTACTCCAATAATTATTTTAAAACCAATCCTTACACTGTTACACTAAAACAAATCTTTCAGGTATGTAGTTTACCATTTTTTTTTCATATAATAATAATAATAACAATTTCGTATCAAACAGAATCTGGATAAATCATGTGAATTCTAGAATAAACTAAAACCAAAGAAGACAAAATTATACATAAAGTCCTCAATTTTTTCAAAATTCTTTGTTAACCCAACATTTTAATCAAACTACTTATGTAAATATCATACGAAATTTTAACCCCTAAATTGGGGTACGACAATTCTCCCCTCCTTAAAAGAATTTCTTCCTTGAAATTCATTCATGTCACAAAATTACAGAAATGAAAATTTCATCAATTCTTCCATATCTTCACGTAACTTTTATATAAATATGGATCCTCCACTAATCCTTAACCAGTTGAGCATACATTCTTATCAGAACTCTCCCTCGTTTCAATAAAATAATTCGAACGAAAATTTCCTTGAGTAATCAATTCAGTCTTGGTTACGAGAATAAGCTCATAAAGTAGTAGTATCCCAATTTCATTTCTGGGGTCGAGTCAGAATTTCTCAAACGAGTAACTCTCACATGGCTCGTGAGGTACTTTACAGCGTTTAGACAGATATTACTAGTATTCCCTGTTGTACAAGTATAGTCTAAACGGATTAAAACTTAGGTTTACTCGTTACAGATAGGGACTCATCCCTGGAGTTCTGACTCAGAGAGGTACGATTACAGTCTAGTGGCATGTACTGATCAGACATATTCTGACATTTGACCGACCGGTCTATCTTGAAATATTTTGACTCAAACCATAACTCTGCTACCACTAAATGTAACCCCCTCAGACCGATGCGGGTAACCCGATCCGATCTAGAGTCTCACATTAGGGCCACTGGAGTGACCCACTGTAAAAATAGCGGAAAATTTAAAACTTTTCTTAATACATGTAACGTATAAAATCATTTATTAGTATTCAGAAATAAAACAGATTTTCAGACTCATATATAAAACAAAATACAATTACATGCCCCCTAATCATATGTATCATACTATGAAAAAAATGCCGAAAGAACTCCCTTACTGATATCGATAGCTACACTGGTTCAATTCTTTTAACCTGTAATAGAGTGAGCTTCGGAAAGCTCACTAATACAGAACTACCAGATGATGCTATATGACATGCAGATAAATGGGAAGCCATAATTTCCTTATTGAATCATACGTATACCAGTGGGCAGAATAATCTGGGGTTCCCTTAGAACTTCATCGAGTAGAAGCCATGAATCTCAGTTCATAAGAAACCTTTCATACAGTCACGTTTTCATGAGGTCGAATAGGATGTTTAGTGTGTTCCATCAGTATGATAAAATCATAATAGGTACACTAATCAAATGATAGTTCAGTAAATCCTATAAACCATACTGTAGTAGAGCTTTTTAAACTCGTATTTTCAAAACCATCGTACAAAGAGTTAACCTAAGGGAACATCTTAGGGCATGAGAGCCTACCCAAAAAATTCAGGGCCACGGGGCCTACCTAAGAACACATCTTAGGGCCGTAGGGCCTACCCGAGAGTGATCTCAGGGCCGCAGAGCCTACCTAAGAGTCACATTAGGTCCATAAAAAATTTTCAGGTTGATCAGAGTTGTACTTTACAAATTTGTATTTCCAAGATACAAATCCATATGCCATCACCGTTAAGTCGGTGCATCCATAAAATAGTAACCATAGATTTCAGTGTACCACATGTTAAAACAATAAAACAAATTTTCAAAATATAAGGAACACACTAGAGAATCCAAATATTTTTCAGATGCATTTTGTAGTTATCCGTATGGATAACATGAACTTGTGCAATTTGATCGGATTTCAGAAATAAGATCTTATTAAAGAGAATCGATTTCTAACCGATTTAATCAGCATTTCAAATTGATACTTTAGAATTTCACTAAGTTTCTACGTGCAACAGAAAAACGTTCAGGAACCTTTATACATAATAATTCTAAATTCAGATTTACTGCTAGTGATTCCATTACCCAAATAATCAGAAGTATTCAGGAATATACTTTGAATTCATAGGATTTCATCCCAATTGAACCAAATGAGGTATTCAGAATCTTTTCCTTCTGCATTACTTGCGCTTTCAAACGTGGCCGAAGTGATTTTAGATGAAAATATAGAATCAAAGATTCAAGTCATTTACAATCTATGACTATCGATCGTATTATCAACAACTCGAGTTACACAACTCCCAAACTGATGCATGTCAACAAGTTAATTCATTATCCTTACAGTGTATTCACTCTTTAATACCATAATATAGATCCATATATCTTCCCCATAATCATCGCTGAATAGATCTTCCAACGATTTTTATTTTATTTCTACGTTTCAACGATATCAGGAAATACATACGTACTCGATTCATGTTTTATGACCCATAAGGACAATTCATCATGTAAGCTCAACCGTGTTTCCAAACTCATCCAATCACCTATTTAATCCTCAGTCATTGAGGTTACTCAGTTCGTTTAGCAGTCAAGTCTATCCCGGTTACTTCAAAGCTTTCCAGATAATCCAGACGTTTCTGAATTTCATATACATATTGTACTTCCGTTCAATTCAATTTGGTCTTCGTTGTTGATTTGTCGAACAATTATCAAATTCTTAGTGCTGAATGCGATCTAGAGTTGAGCTGAGCTGAATACTTCCAAAATTATAATCGAGCCAAACTTGAGTAGACAAACACGTATTCAAGTAATATTTATGTCGTTCAGGTACTGACATACCATTAAGGTTGATCAGCTCACTTAAGCTGTGTTCCATAACTTTTAAAGGTAGTCCAACACCTATGCTTATTTGGATTCCTTAAGTAATCCAAGGCATTTACTTAGAATAGGACACAAGGTTATTTTGGTAATTTTGGTGTTCATTTTTATTCTATTTATTTCAGAGCTCGAAGATATCCAATCATTCTTGAGCTTGGTGATATTCTTGGGTCATTTCCATTATAGGGGTATTTTGGTTATTTTACAGATTCAACGTATTTCAATCATTTCCTTCCGTCCGATCTTACTATTAAATTCAATCTTATCACTTATTTCAGTCTTTTAAAACAACTATGACAACAGAACACCCCGACAAATTATTCTTCAGGTATTTACTCATAACTCGGATATTTATGGGCCAAGTGTCTTCTCAGATTTTTACAAACAGAAAATCAGGAATTTTCCTGAACTAAGTCAGGATCTTAACAATCAAATTCATACTTAATCGAGTTAAGTACGAATCCTCAAAGTATTTTCTTATTCAGGGTTAACTAGGACTATTTTACCTCTAAGGGAATTTCCGTAATTTTCTTAACCAGATAATTTCAATATTAGCTCTTAACAAAAATAATTATAATTTAGAGATCCTATGATCAATTGCTTTCCTGAACATTCTCTTATCTTGAAATGATTCCTTAATAGAATTCTAATATCTTGCACAAACCCTCTAGGGGTTAAAAACCGGTTATCCGTATTTCGTAAGCAAAATCTAGCATTTCTTTATCACTAAGCACATAACTTGTAATTTAATTCTAACAATCCCTCAATTTCTTATAAAAATCATCTGAACCATAATCAATTACTGAACCCTTTTATCGTATTCAGATCGATTGTAGAAACTAATTAACTATACAAATGAGGCCAACATTATCTTAATCATGCATTTACCAATATTCACATGTTCCATAAAGCATAAAGAGGTAGTAAAATATTATCTCGATTTCTGTGCCATACTGAATGACCATATAATTTCCATTCGAATGTCATCGATCTTTAATTCAACTTCCAATATTTTTCTCACGATCCAGGCCATCAAAATTACTAACTCGTAGCTAAATAATTTCCATCGCCATAAAAATAACATATTAGAATCTAAAAAAAATTGGGGAGCCAAATGGTAAAACTAAAAATTGACGATGCTACTAGAATATTTAATTACTAAAATCAGGGCTAAAACAAACTAATCTAAACTATCAAAGCTTGGTTGAAATTATACTAAAACTAGGTGAAAAAAAATTAGAATCTTACCGAAAATACATGACTGAAGCCATGATTAGCCCTTTCTTCATATTAACATTTTCAAACCCACGTGCTCCCTGAACCCATCTACATTTATTTATTATTTTTTCAATTACCAGCTCTCAAACCTTATTTGAGATAGCCAAATGATAAACACTAAACCAACTAGGACAAGGAGAAAGCCGTGGAGTTTCCTAGCTGCGAGACCAATATATGCATGGTCGATAAATGGCGATGGCTTACCTCCTTGCCTCCCTTCTTTCATGCTTAATAAACCTTATCATTGTGCTCACATGCACACAAAAACGAAGAGCGCTTCATCTTCTCCAAATCACTTCCCAACACTTTGCATTAATTTCAGTTCAAAACAGCAGCACAAAGTATTGGCGGAATCAATTGTTTTCGACACCATTACTAAACTGAGCTCCATCTTTTTCAAAACTTGGCTTATGGTGGAATTTAAAATATGACCTGCAGGACATGAGAAGTATCGTTACGCCGACCTCTGTTGTGTTCCTTGATGCTGAGGAGCTATCTGACGATTAAGAGTTGTAAGATCATTACGAGCCCAAAAAGACATCAAGCAAAGTGTCAAAGATGCACTCTTTAGGGTCACACTGAAACCTCACAATATCATTATGGTTGCTAGTCCCAGAACACACGTAACTCAAATTATCCATGAACCCTTGGGTATACCCGACCTCTATTTTGGTCACACCCGGAACCCTTTGAAACTCTAATTCAACGCCCCAAAAACTCCAGCACCGAACTGAGCAACTGTTGGTAAAGAGCAGAGATGTCGTCATTTGGACCTTTAGCGATGATAAACCTCAGAACTTATGGGTTGAGCTTGGTGTTAACTCTAAAGTTGAAGCTTTAAAGGATGTTCATGGGGGCCAGTGGAGTGATACGGAGCGTTTGGTTTGAGGGGAAGAGGAAGAGGAAGAGAAAGAGGAGGAAAATAAGGACAATGATAATGCAACTTTTTTAAAACTCTTGTTGAAGTTTGAAAATAAAAGCTGGAAGCAATAGTTTCCACGCAATACCATTATCATTCATTTAATCCACTCACCTAATAATTCGTCCATTCTACCTACTCCAATAATTGTTTTAAAACCAATCCTTACACTGTTACACTAAAAAAAAATCTTTTAGGTGTGTAGTTTACCAATTTTTTTTCATATAATATAATAATACAATTTGTATCAACAAAATCTGGATAAATCATGTGAATTATAGAATAAACTAAAACCAAAGAAGACAAAATTATACATAAAGTCCTCAATTTTTTCAAAATTCTTTGTTAACCCAACATTTTAATCAAACTACTTATGTAAATATCATACGAAATTTTAACCCCTAAATTGGGGTACGACACTGATGCTCACTTGGTTGCAAGACCATCCAGGTTTGCTGCTATTAAACCTGTTAATAGGCTCTCAATTGCTCATAATCTGATTAAAAAAATTGATACTTCAAATAATGATCTTTTTAGTTCTGCTTTTCACGTCTTGGATGAAGATTTCATGTCATTTGAAATCTTTTGGTACGAGCTAAAGTTTAGTTTGACAGATTGGGACTTTGTTATTCCAATAACTCCCTCACTCTCTGATGCATTTGATCAGTTCTACATTTACATTTTTAGTTTGAGAGTGTAGTGGAAAGAAGAAAAACAAAGGAAGTCAAATAAAAAATGTAAATGGAATCATTAACTGACCAAATGTTCAAGGAATATACATGGATACTGATAAGAAATTAAAAAAGAATAAGAAACGAAAGAAAGCTTAAAAATCTTCTTTCCAATACACTATCTATCATAAACGTCCTTCGAGTGGTCCCAAAACTGGGTTTCGACATAATTTGAAGTGATGGAGTCGCCACCGATCATTTTAAATTAGGTTGATCGGATACCTTAACTTACCATTTATCTGTTCTACAATTTACCAGAAATTAGTCGGATTTGGGAGTTGATTATAGTCATTGAAGGATTAGTACCCTTGTACTGCCCTTTCAGTACCAATTTGATTTCCCTGTTATCTTAATTGCGAAAATTACAATTGAAATTAAAATTTAAAATTTTGATCCAAATTACTTACATTTGACCAATTTAAATTGCCTAAAAACAAAATAAAAGTAATGTTAAACAAAACAAAAAAAAAATAAAAATCAATGTATTAAAATAAAAATAAGCAAATATGGATGAGGATTAAATTGAAAAGAATTTTAAAAAACTTAAGGGTCAAATTAATGCTAAATGAAAGTTGCAAGGAAAAATAAAAAGTAAGTGGGTCAATTTGCAAAATACAAGAAATATAAACAATGATTAAATTGAATTAATTCAAAACTCAAGGGCAAAATTACAACAAGTGACCAAAATGAACCACGCATCAAAACTGTAGGGACTATAGAAATAATTTAACTATTTGATAATTACACTAAGGACCTCCCAATAAATAGCACAAAAATTACACAAAAAAATCATTTTAACCATTCTTCCAAAATAAAAACCTCTAACCTCTCTCAAATTCTCTCCACTCTTAACCCCACCGACCTATGGCCAGTCACCCACTGATGAAGCCGCCATCGCCCGGACCACCGTTCCGGCCACTACCTCCGGTGCCCGAAAAACCTAAACTATCCCAAAAGCTCCCTCTCAACACCCCAAAGTTGAAACCAAGCCCTGATCGCTCTAAAAATCCCCCAATCAGTGTAGATCTACGTTTTAAGATTCAGATTTTTACCTTGAGATCGGTGTCCCTTTGATTTTCAGTGACTTTTCTTTTCCGGTGAGGCTTTGTAATACCTAAAATTTTGGTTAGTGACTAAAATGTAAATTTTGAAAGTTTGGTTACCAAAGTAAAAAATTGGGAAAAGTTTAGGGACCTCAATGGTAGTTTCCAAAAAAAATCCATAAATGGATAGTTTACTCTTGAGAATAGATTTTATTGAAATCAGATTCTTGATATGGAAATTGTGTTAAAAACTAGAAAGAGTTAAATTGCGGTATAAATTCGTAAATCGGATCGAATAGAAATTTCAGGAAAATTTGAAGGATGATAAATTAAGCTTAGAAATATTATTTCCACATTTTTAATGATAAAACATAAATGGATAGTTTACTCTTGAGAATTAGATTTTATTGAAATCAGATTCTTGATATGGAAATTGTGTTAAAAACTAGAAAGAGTTAAATTGCGGTATAAATTCGGTAAATCGGATCGAATAGAAATTTCAGGAAAATTTGAAGGATGATAAATTAAGCTTAGAAATATTATTTCCACATTTTTAAATGATAAAAAATAATATGAAGTATTGGATTTGAAGAATTTATTTCCATGTTCAATTTGGACCGTTGGATTTAAATGGCAAGATTGCAATTTTTGGAAAGTTGCTTGGTAAAATTGGAAAAGTTTGTTCATCTTTGACTTTGGAAAGATGATAAGGTTATGTGAATCGGTATTATTGTAAATATCAAGTTTCATTAATGGAAAAATCGACATTTTTTATTAAATGAATATTTTATTCATTTAAGCTTAAATAAAGGTTGAATTAACATGAAATTCATTATAAATTTCATGAAAAATTAGCTATTTTCAGCCAACATTTCGTACTCTCCAAGAACAAGGTAAGATTTTTTATTTTTCATTTTTGAGCAATTTCCTTTGGATTTTGGATCATGACGTGAAATAGAAAATTGCTCTATTCGAAAAACACTATCATTTGGTACCATTATTGTTTGATAATTTGGTTTGAGTTCAAAAATCCCAATTCATATGGTTTATGTTCACATTAGGGTTTATGGAATTGATGAAGTGTTTTGATGTTATTGAGGTTGTAGAATCATTTCCAAGCATGATTGATGATTAAAATCACTTGTACATGATCATATGAACATATGAAGTTTCAACCTAACCTAATATTGGGAGAAAGATGTGTTTTGATAAAATTAAGTTAGGGTTTTGATTCTAGAGATTTTATAAGGTTGAATCGAAGTTGATTTCATGCTTGAATCGAATCAAAATCGAATAAAATCATGAAAACCCTAATCTTGAGCATACAAAGCATTCGACCTTGACTATAGAGGATGAGAAAAATTATAGAAAAATTATGTAGGGGCTAAAAATTATGTAGGAAGTATTCTACAAGCCTTAGAAAAATTTGGGGACTATTCTATAATTTTATAAAAGTTGGGGGACCTAATCAAAAATTTTGAAAAAGTTATGGATTATTGTGTTATTGTTCAATAGTTTATGTACTATGGTGGAAATGAGTGTTTGAGTGTTGAAATTGAAGTTAGGATGTGAATTTGGATTATTTTGGAAAGCTTGTAAAAGTTGAGGTTTAAATAAAAAAATGGAAAGGTTGGGAGCTTCAATGAAAATGTTATGTGAAGTTGGGATGAAAGGAAATTGAGTGGTTAATTAGAAGTATTAAGGTCAACATGTATATTGTGACATGTAAATTGTAACGAATAAGCATCGGAAAATTTGTTAGGAATTTATTTTCCAAAGTATGCCTATTAGTAAGATTCTAACATTTGGTTTGAATTTGTATATATTTGATAATGATGTTCATTTAGAGATTGAGTGCTTGAAACCAGGATCAAATATTATTAAAGCTAAGGAGAATCTTAAGGATAAAATGAAAAATTCTAAGGAAGGTTGCAAGCTAAGGACACCAGGTGAGTGCAAATTTAATTTGTAGTTACGTTATCAAACAACATTGACTTGCGATGAGCCAGTGACAGAGTTACTATGGTAAGGAGTGACTCCTAAAATGTTATGTGATTTGTGATGCATGTATATATGTTCATTTGGTGAGCTAATAGAATTAGTAAACAAGTTGAAAATGCAAATTGGTGAAACCTGCTTAGAATTTATGTATTGGATAATAAGTTTAGAAAATCACCATAAATTCTAAAACAATGATTAGAGGATGCTTTTTATACTTTTGGACTATTATATCAGTCTAGTTTTCTTTAGAACAAACATAAACTTATTTTGAGATTTATACAAAAAGATATGAATTTTTAATCGACGATATGTCAGAAAACAAGGCAGCATATTTTGCTCAAAACAGATTATGTTGGTCAACTTTGAAAATTTACCATAAATTGTACAAATTTAACTAGAAGGATTGCCTTATGTGGATGATTTTTATTTGATTATAGTTTTCAATGGTATAAACGGAATAATTTTTAAATGTTTATATTAATACATAATAAATTTATTTAAAGGTAGTGCAAAATGTCGGGATATGAAATTATGATCAATTTTGGGATTTAACCAAATTAGAAGCAAATGATCAAGTTAAAGCTTAGTGAGGCTTATATTTTGACTTGTATATAATGTCAAACTGAGTGCAATGCATACATAACATTATACATGGATGTTTTTTACATCATTGGGTAGGACTTGCGATAAGTCTACCTTATTTATATTGGCATGATATTTATGTCATATATCATATATTGACATATTCTAAATATGTCAAAAGTTGAATATAAAATGCATTGATAATTTATCGTTACATATGATGTTTATCATGAACATATATGCTATTTAACATGAATGATATTTCATGTATGAACTGCGCAATGTTAAATTATGATAATATACTTTTCCATGGATGGATCAAATAAAATAAATGTATGCTCAAGTATGTCATTGAATGACAGGGTGTAATTGGTCTGTCATTGAGTCTAGCAGTTGCATAATCGGATTAGCACTAATGTGTAAGGACATTTAGTGCATCACTATAGTGTGTAAGGGCACTAAGTGCATATGGTGGGCACGACCTTATGTGTATTATGGTAGACACGACATTTTGTGTATAAGCACTTTGGTGCATATTTGACTCGAATACCCAAGGCCTTCATAGGTTTACGTTTTGGCTATGGTTTATTAGTTAATAAATTATAAACATGCAAATAAGCTTACGAGGTTAGGGGTAAATGACAAGTCGGATCTCTTATTGGGATATTATTAGTTAAAGATGAGGAATAAGATCTTTCTAAGACAGTTTTCAGAATTTGATATGAACAATATGAGTTTGTGGTAATGTCGTTTGGTTTAACGAATGTTCATGCTACACTTATGGATTGGATAAACCGAGTATTTTAGTTATACTTGGATTAATTGATGGTAGTGTACATTGATGTTATTGTGATTTATTGTAAGACCAGGGAAGAACACAACGTTTGTTTTTGTATAGCTCTTTCAACTATTCGGGAGAAAAATTACATGCTAAGCTGACCAAGTGTAAATATTGGTTTTCTAAGCTTGTATTCCTTGGCCATGTCAACTCAACTAAGGGGATAAGAATAAATATCAAGGAAGTACGAGATATAGTCAAGTGATAAATTCCAAAGAATGTTTTCAAATTTCAAAGTTTCTTGGGATATTTTGGTTACTATCAAAGGTTCATAAAGAACTTTTTGATGATTATATTCCCTCTGACCAAGTTATTGAGGAAAGACATGTTATTCATTTGGATTGTTAAGTGCCAAGAAAACTTTGAGATGTTAAAAAGAATACTGACATAAGCTTCAAGGTCAATATAATTAGAAACTAGAAAAGATTATGCCAATTATAGTAAAATATATCATAATGGTTTAGGATATGTGTTCGTACAAGAGAAAAAGTTTTGTTTGCTTCAAAACAACTATAGAATCATGAAAGAAATTATCTGATGCACAATCTCGAGCTGGCAATAGTTGTGTTTACTTTGTTGATATAACTACACTATCTATATAGTGAGTGACACTATATCTATATGGATCTCAAAAGTCAAAAGTATGTGTTGACACTATCAACTGCAAATAGGAAAGGCTAATGTGATGGTTGATACGATAAAGCCGAAAGACATTTATATTCTGAGAGTTTTGAATATGTGATTTTCTTTAAATAAAGATGGTGTTATGATTTTATAATTAAATTTGTTGCTAGATTGAATAAAGGATCGTCAAAGAAAAGATGAAAATTGTCGTGCTCGTGAAAGATATAACAAGAAGAGAAAGGTGAAACTAAAGACTTTAAGGTTATGACTGATGAATGTTTATATTATCGAGGAAAGAGTTTATAAACATTTATGAAAAGAGTTATCATCGAGTTTGTTTCTAAATGGCTGATATGTCAGTGAGTTAAAGTAAAGCGTCAAGTGCCTTTCGAATTATTGTAACTGAATTCTATCCCTTAGTGGGAATAGGAATGAGTTACAATGAACCTTGTAATGGGAAAAGATCATTTAAGATAATCTCAAGATAGTTACTGATCGACAAAAGTCTTGAGCATACTCGAAAAAAAAAAGAGATTTAATACCAGAAAGGTGATCAAGAAATATTTCTTAAATTATCACCTCGGAAAAATATATTGTGGTTCAGACGCAAAGGAAAGTTGAGTCCGAGATTTATTGGACCTTATAAGATTATAAAAAATAAAGAAAGAAAGTTGGACTAGTGACTTATCAACTAGAAGTGCCTCCGGAAATGGACAAGATCTATAATGTTTTTCATGTGCCGATGCTCAAGAAGTATCAATCAGATCCTTCACAAATTATCACCCCAGAGGAAATAGAGATTCAACCAAATTTGACTTATGAAAATGAACCAGTACTTATTAAAGTTTGATAAAGAAATCAAAGGTTGAAAAAGCTAATCCAAAAAAAGGAACAAGTTATGAAAAATCAATATCCTTATCTATTTACATTAATTACGTATTGAACATTCAAGAAAGAATTTTCTTAAGGGGGAGAATTTTAATACCCCAAAAGTTTGGTTAGTGACTAAATTATAAATTTTGAAAGTTTGGTAGCCAAAGTAGAAAATTGGAAAACGTTCATGGACCTAAGTGGTAATTTTCCAAAAAGAATTTTTATTCCATAAATGGATATTTTACTCTTGAGAGTGGGGTTTTATTGAAATCAAATTCTTGATATGGAAATTGCGTTAAAATTTGGAAAGTGTTAAAGTGCGGTAAAAATTCAGTAAATCGGATCAAATAAAAATTTCAGGAAAATTGAAGGATGATAAATTAAGATTAGAAATATTATTTCCTCGTTTTAAAATTATGGACAATAATATGGAGCATTTAATTTGAGAGTTTATTTCCATGTTCAATTTGGACTGTTGGATTTAAATGGTAATATTGTAATTTTTGGAAAGTTGCTAGGTAAAATTGGAAAAAGGTAAAATATTTTGTTCAACTTTGACTTTGAAAAGATGATAAGGTTATGTGGCTTGGTATTATTGTATATATCAAGTTTCATTAATGGTAAAATGGACATTTCTCATTAAATGAATATTTTATTCATTTAAGCTTAAATAAAGGTTAAATTAACATGAAATTCAATATAAATTTCATGAAAACTTAGCCGTTGTCAACCAACATTTCTTTCTCTCCATGAATAAGGTAACATAATTTTTATTTTTCATTTTTTAGCATTTTTCTTTGGATTTTGGATCATTTCGTGAAATAGAAAATTGTTTTATTTGAAAAACGCTAACATTTGGTACCATTATTGTTTGCTAATTTAGTTTGTGTTCAAAGATCCCAATTTCTAGGGTTTGTGTTCACAATAGGGTTTATGGAATTGATTAAGGATTTTGATGTTATTGAGGTTGTAGAATAATTTCTAAGCATTATTGATGATTAAAATCACTTGTACATGATCATATGAACATATGAAGTTTTGGCCTAACCCTAATCTTGGGAGAAAGATGTGTTTTAATGAAACTAAGTTAGGATTTTAATTTTAGAGATTTTATAAGGTTGAATCGAAGTTGATTTCATGCTTGAATTGAATAAAAATCGAGTAGAATAATGAAAACCCTAATCTTGAACATACAAAGCATTCAAGCTTGACTATATAGGATGACAAAAATTTTGGAAAAATTAGGTATGGCTTGGAAATTATGTAGGAAGTATTCTACAAGCCTTAGAAAAAATTGGGGACCATTCTCTAATGTTATGAAAGTTAGGGGACCTAATCAAAAATTTTGGAAAAGTTGTGGATTGTTGTGTAATTGTTCAATAGTATATGTACTATACTGGAAATGAATGTTTTAGTGTTGAAATTGAAGTTAGGATGTGAATTTGGATTATTTTGGAAAGCTTGTCAAAGTTGAGGTTTAAATAAAAAATATGGAAAGGTTGGGAGCTTAAGTGAAAATGTTATGCGAAGTTGGGATAAAAGGAAATTGAGTGGTTAATTAGAAGTATTAAGGTCAACATGTATGTTGTGACATGTAATTTGTATTGAATAAGCATCGAAAAGTTTGTTAGGAATTTATTTTCCAAAGTATGCCTATGTTAGTAAGATTTTAACATTTGGTTTTAATTTGTATATGTTTTTTATGATGTTCATTTAGATACTGAGTGATTGAAATCAAGATCAAATATTATTAAAGCTAAGGAGAAGCTTAAGGTGAAATAGGAAATTCTAAAGAAGGTTGCTAGCAAGGACACCAGGTGAGTGCAAATTTAATTTGTACTTATGTTATCGAAAAAACATTGTCTTACGATGAGTCAGTGACAGAGTTACTATGGTAAGGAGTGACTCCTAAAATGTTATGTGATTTGTGATGATTGCATATATGTTCCTTTGGTGAACTAATAGTATTAGTTAACAAGTTGAAAATGCAAATTGGTGAAACATGCTTGGAATTTATATTCTGGATAGTAAGTTTTAGAAAAACTCAATAAATTCTAAAAAATTATTAGAGAATGATTTTTATACAGTTGGACTAGTTTAACAGTCTAGTTTTGTTTAGAAGAAACAGAAACTAATTTCGAGCTACATACAAAAAGATATGACTTTTTAACCGAGGATAGGTTAGAAAATTGGGCAGCTAATTCTGCTAAAAAGAGATTATGTCGGTCAACTTTGAAAATTTACCATAAATTGTACAAATTGAACTAGAAGAGTTTTCATATGAGTCTAGTTTCCATTAGTATAGACAGAATAATTTTAATTTTTTATATTAATACATAATAATATTTCTTTAAAGGTAGTGCAAACTGCCCGAATATGAAATTATGACCAATTTTGGGTTTTAACCAAGTTAAAAGCAAAGGATCAAGTTAAAGATTAGTGAGGCTTACACTTTGACTTGTATATAATTTCAAATTGAGTGCAATGCATACATAACATTATACGTGGATGTTTTATACATCATTGGGTAGGACTTGTGATAAGTCTACGTTATTTATATTGACATGATATTTATGTCATATATCATATATTTGACATATTCTAAATATGTCAAAAGTTGAATATAAAATGCATTGATAATTGATCGTTACATATGATGTTTATCTGGAACATATATGTTATTTAACATGAATGATATTTCATGTATGAACTGCGCAATGTTAAATTATGATAATATACTTTTCCATGGATGGATCAAATAAAATAGACTGTATGCCCAAGTAATTCATTGAAGGACATGGTGTAATTGACATGCCATAGAGTCTAGCAGGTGCATAATTGGATTAGCACTAATGTGTAAGGACATTTAGTGCAACACTATAGTGTGTAAGGGAACTAAGTGCATATAGTGGGCACGACCTTATGTTATTAGCACTTTGGTGCATATTTGACTCGAGTACCCAGGGTCTTCATAGGTTTATGTTTGGGTTATGGTTTATTGGTTAATAAATGATAAACATGAAAATACACTTACGAGCTTATGGGATAAATGGAAAATATATTTGTAAGAAACTTTGTATCCGAATATATCATGTTAAATTATGGTAATAGGGTTGGAATACAGGTAAAGTGATCACATTGTATTGAATATTATTACTCATTTATATTTATATGTTGCATTGCTTTGAATATTTATATGATTACCTCACTAAGTGTATACTTAGCGTGTGATGATTTTCACACGTAGGAAAAAGAAAGAAAAGGCGTAAGTAGTTTAGTTTGGAATCAATCACCTAGGAAATATATACAGGTAACAATGATGACATCCTACCGTGTTCTAAAAGTCTTAGCTGGAATGTATACAAGAATAAAATGTCTGCAATTTCTTAATATAGTTTGTATCAAATATAATTAATAGTATGAATAAATATTATGATATTAAATTATTCTTAGAAAAAAATAATTTGGTTTTAAATCAAACGTGTTAGATAATCTTATTTATTTTATGAAAATAGAATAGAACTGTTTATTACTTATTGAAACTGGTTTTGAATTGGTAACCAAAAATATTATATTATGATTTTTCTCTGAATAATTATTTTATGATAATTGTTCAAGTTATGAAACTTGAGATGTTTGAATGAAACAAAATTTTACTTAGTTCAATTAAAAAATGTTTTAAATTTATGATGTGACATTTGTAACTCGTATGGGTTCACGTATACAGATTATGGGTGTTACAGGCTTCTCCACGTTCTCAGCGCCTTTTGATGAGATAAAGTCTTGATTTTTCTTTGATTTTTTACGATGTTCGAATGATTTTTGTTTTTTGTTCTTGCTTAGTTTCTCGATATTTGGTTGTTTTTTTGTTCGATTTTTCTTTTGCTATGCAATGTCTTTTGTTCAATTTCTCTTGCTCCCTTTCTTCGATGGGTTTCAAAGTTTATATAACCACCCAATGGTGTTGTTTCTGGCTATAACGGGATGGTGCAGTCTCGATTTATTGGGGATTTTGCAGGTTCGTACCTCGTCGTTAAGTTGACCAAAAAAATTGGGGAAATATTTTCCCTTATACTTCTGTTTCACTTCAAAAATCTTGGCCGGTTGGTGACCTTGCTGGCACGTGGCTTTCACGCACTGTTGAACGGTGATCTGATGCATTTTTTGTCGTTAGATCAAAAGGCCAGATCCAACGACTGCTATTTTTTATGGAGTTGGTATTATAATACTTAGGGTTTATAAACCATAAAAGTTTTTGATCTGGGCCGTCCATCCATGCCCTTATCCGAGGGCTCTCAATCGTATAGTGCTAACCCTAACTGACTTGGGTCATCTGTTGGGTCAAGAAGATGGACGGGCCTATCACTTACTCACTAGGCCAGGTGAGCCTGCTTGCTGGACTTTCCAAATATGGATCTTACCTTTGGACTTCCTGGTTGGACCTGATTTTTGGACCTGAAAATAATAAAAACATATTGATAAAAATAATAAATATAATAAATATATAATATAATATATAATACAATATATAATATATAATATAATACTATAATATATATAATAATATACTATATAATATAATATATACTATATACCATATAAATATTATATAATATATAATATAATATAAACTATATAATATACTATAATTATAATATATAATATAACATAATATTATATAATATAATATATAAATATTATAATATATGCAATATAAAATAATATATAATATGTAATATAGTATAATACTATATATAAACAGAAACTCGGACGAAAATGAGTGTCTACAGCTGCCCCTCTTTGCTCATTATTTTGCAACGAGAATAGGTCAAAGATAAAAGGACACATATTTTCGTTCAGTATGAAAGGTTTCCAAAGGTGAATTTGCTCTTGTGAATCTAATATCTTTCACTGTGTAGTTGGCATCCAACTTAATGTTCTCTTATTGAATATCCTCCGTCACGGAGTTGAAATTTGACTTGAAAACTCATATTGTGATTGCAATCAACTTAGTTAGATAATGGTTCCCCTATGACTCTTTTATTGCGAAGTTGAGTCGATCCTGAATGACTTTGAGCATGATATCCTTAGTCATTAAGTTGAAATTGTGGTTGACTCCTTCGTCTTGAATTTGAGTCAGTCATGGATGATTTGAGTATGATATCTTTCGTTACGAAGTTGAAAAGTAGCTCGTTGCTTGATTTGGGTGGCAACTCCTCGTAATTGATCTTGGGTCTTTGTCTAGTCCAATATCCTTCCTCGCGAAGTTGAAATTCTACTTGACGGTCTTAGTTGAGAAATAGTTCATCATCATTGAGTTGAACTATGTTGTAGATGACAATTGTCGTGAAGTTGAGTACACATCAAGTGTCTTGGGCATGATATCCTTCGTTGTGAAGTTGAAATCGTGGGTGGTTCATTCTTCGTGAAGTTGAGTCAATCTAGAATGATTTGAGCATGATATCCTTCATCGTGAAGCTGAAATCATGGATGACTTTAGCATGATATCCTTCGTCGTGAAGTTGAAATCTAGCTCAAAATTTGAGCTGCAAATTAGCTCCTCGTTATTGAGTTAAGCTAAATTGCAATTGATTTTGGTTATTTTTCTAGTCCAATAACCTTATTCGTGAAGTTGAAATTTGACTTGAAGACCTTGGTTTGAAAATAGCTCCTCGCTGTTGAGTTGAGCTATGTTGCGGACGACTCCTTCGTTATTAAGTTGAGTCGATCTCAAGTATTTTGGGCATAATATCCTTTGTTGTGAAGTTGAAATTATGGATGACTCTTTCGTAGTGAAGTTGAGTCAAGATTGAATATTCTTCTGAGTCGGATATCCTCCGTCGTGAAGTTGAAATCTAACTCAAATAAGTTGTATTAATTTAATCTCGAGTGTTCTTAGTGTTCAATATCCTTCATTGTGAAGTTGAAATTGACTCTGAAAAAGCTCTACAAAATTGTACACATATGTCCAATGCTATAGATGTAATGTTCTTATGTATGCATAAAATGTATATGCAATATGTTATTTTAGGATTTTTGTCTTAGAGAGAAGTCTCGATCTATTTTTGTCAGTCTTAATTATTTAAATGCCTTTTCTTCTCCTCAGTGGGATTTTTGTTTCAAAAAGAAATCTTGATTTTCTTCTACCAATCTTGATATTCTCCCCTCTTTGATGTCTCGTGAATAACTCCAATCAATGCAAAATTTGAAAAAAAAAACTTTGAAATGATATTCCATCCAGTACTCTAAACTTCATGCTAGAACCCTTATCATACTCTGAGTATCTATACATTTCAGAAATTTTTTTAATAGTAATACAAAATGATATTTTACAAAGTGAATAAGTCATTTGTATTTAAATTTAATGCAAGATACTGAGAAAATTGAGATCCCGAAGAAAAATGTATATAAGTGAAAAGTGTCTTTTGCAAATTCATGGAAACATTTGAAAGAAAAGTAAATAAAAGAGAATAGGCGCCCCAGATATCAATGATGTGGACTTCTTTGAATTGACACTATGTAGAATGACTCGAGTGTAGCTTCTGTCGATGGGACCTCAAGTCTGTGACACTGCATGAAGGATGTAAAATTCCCCTAAATCAATCAAGTTTGTTGTGCGTTCAAATTCCATATGATGCATTCACCGATAATGTTTTCTCGACTCAAGATTTTTTCGAGCATGAATCATGAATTGTTACTCAAGCTACCTCTTCAGCTTTTCAGCTCGAGATCTCCTTTAGTTTCAAGACGCCCTTTGCAGGTTTTCATCTTGAACACTCTTCTATTGTTTATTTTTTTCATTTTTTCCAAATCATGCAATAAAGCTTTAGAAAAAAATTAGAAATAAAAGATTAATCCTGATTTGAAGACAATGTCTTTCACTTGGTAATTCATGTATAATTAGAAATGACTTTTAGGCACGTAACGTAGGTAATTGTTCACGATTATGAAAGAAAGGGATAAATAGGCCCAAACACATGTTTCAAGGTGATTGAACGAAAGATCAATGCATTCACTCCTCATTTGCTTGAATATGCTTCATCGTGTTCTTTTTTTTAATCCCTCTAGATTGCCCACTGTGGGTTTTTACCCTAGAGATCATTTCATTTTTCAATGTTCTTGATCTAGATCTTTAAATCGGCTTCACTTAATCAAAATTAATCGGCTTCAGTTGATCAAAATTGTGGTTCGAGAGAATTTGTGTCCAACTTTGTTAAATTCAAGATCTTAATTTGATTTGATCGCAAGATACTTTTCTTATTTGTAGCACATCATATTTTATCAACATTGTGGTGCTTTATCATTGATTTTCTTACGGATATGAGTAGATTTTCTTTTTCCTTGCCCCCATTGTGGGTAGTGATCCTTGGTTAGGGTTAAATCCAAAGAAAAAGAGAATGTTAGGCTCAAATGGGACATCAATGGATATTTTCCTATTTTTTGTGAAATGGTAGTGAAACAAGGTCGTTCATAATTTCATACATAAAAATCTTCACGAAATAGTTTCATAATTAATCTTCTATTTACTAAAAAGTCATTAATGTATGATGATTCTCTTTTTTGCCTCTTTTTGTTTTATTTTTTGGCCCCAATCCTCAAAAGTTTGCTAGTTATCATTTGGACATAATCAGCTTAAGATGATAATGATGTGGTTGTTATGCTTCTTGACTTATATCAAAGGCATTTTCGGTATCACCTGTCCCAATTCTGCTGCACCAACTTACAATTTGACATGATAGGCTAACGCCTCTGTGTCCAGTTCATGGCATTTCCTATTATGATCATGTGTTATCCTTTAGTGTTGAGTCATTCTCAGTAATTCGAAAGACATGTCACATCCTCCCTCATTACCACACTCATTTATTTCCTCGAGACACTTGGCCTGCTCAAAATCGATCTCTGGGTCAAAATCATTGTCATCCATACCTTTGATATCTAGAGACATCGAAGAAAAGTGGTGGAAAACATATACATATATACATGCGAGAGAAACTATCCCACAAAAGAAGTAGGAACAAATAATATACAAAGAAAAATGAATGGAGAATATGTTTGCCAAAATAAAACACGGTCTGCATCTTTAATTGAAAGTAAAAAAACAGATTATTCACCCTTACAAAGATCAACTATTGCCCTGGGTATGAACAAATAAGGAAATTTTGAGTATTACTCTGAAAAATATTAGAAAAGTCGTATGTAATTATTCAGCAGTCCAGTTGTTATGCACAAGCTGCGATGGTCAAGATCTATCAACCTCATTAGTTAATTCTTGCTTCTGTGTGATTAGGTAAGGTATTTTGTGCAACATTGGGTGTCTCTGAATTGTTGAAATTAATGAAGTTTTTATTCCACAATCTTTGGAAAATCCTCTTGAAAGTGGGACAATTTTCAATGGAGTGACCCGGGATGCCACCATGATATTCACATCGAGTACCTTCATCGTACCACTTAGGGTATGGTGGATTTAAGGGATCCACAGGATATGGAGATACCACATTTGTATCAAAAGGTTGTTGAAACAACTCTTTATACATCATAGGAATAGGGTCAAATTGTTTTATTTTTTTCCCTTTTTGGCTCCCTAGAATCTTGCCTTGGAAGATTATATGACATGGTCGTAATTGGATTTGACCTAGAGACAATGACGCCCTTTCCAGAATCATAGGTGTTCACATTAATGACTTCTTCTTCTTTATTTTTGTGGTCGACCTTCTATGATATTCACTTCCTTCGATCATTCCTTGTTTGATAGCCATCTCTACCATCTCTCTGGCTACGACTATATCTGTAAAGTTTCCAGATGTAATTGCAACCAGATGCCCAAAGAAAAGGAGTCTTCAAAGTATGTGCGAAGAGTTTCCTTGTTTCCTTTTCATCCAAAGGTGGATGAACCTGCACAACTAAATCCCTCAATCGATGTGCATATTGCCTAAAACTTTCGTTATGCTTTTTCTCCATACTTTGCATCCTAACATGACCTGGTCTCATGTTATTCACGTGTTTGTATTATTCCAAGAATAATTTGGCAAGATCTTTACATGTCCTGATATGAGAATGATTCAGCTGATTATACCACCGGATGGCTGAACCCACCAATCTCTCCTGAAAATAGTTAATCAGGAGCTGGTCATTCCCGACATATCCTGTCATCTTTCGACAAAACATGGTAATGTGAGCCGAGGGGCAACTGTTCCCATCAAACATCTTTTAATCTGGGATTTTAAACTTAGGAGGAATAATCAAATTCGAGACTAAACTTAGTTCTAGAGCATCAAATCTGTAATGGTTGTCCTCTCCTTTAACTATCTTCATTTGATCTTCCAAATTCTTGATCTTTTCCTCTATCTTCTTTACTTTGTCATCCTCATCAAAATTTGAAACATTGTAATCATTTGGATTATTTTGAGGGTTACTTACAGAAGCTTGTTCTTTTACAGCGGATGAGTCCCATTAAAGTCCTGCTAAAATTCCAGATAAAATAACTAACTGCAGAGTAGGTGCACAACCACCCCTTCAGATGCCCCTACTCCAGGAGCACTCATTTAATTCAGGCCAGACAATCTTGTATCAATCTGATCAACCAATGAATCTTGGTTCCTAGTGATAGAATCCAAGGTATTTTGATGATTCTGACTGATTTTATCCTCAAGTTCTCTTTACAGTCTCAATATATTTTCCTCAAGTTGAGAGATCTTAGCTTCTATTTTTTCTTGTTTAAGTGAATATTGTAAGGATGAGGTGTGTCCAGTGCTTGTTCCTTTTTTGATGAGACATTTTATGTTGGTTAATTTGAATGTAAAGAAATAAAAATGTAAAAATGCAAGATGCATGAAATTTTCGAGGCATTGATCCAAAACGTGTATGTTATTATAAATTGTCTTTATTGAGACAAAAGTGTTAGTTCTAAGAGACCAAAAACAATTCAAAGGTACATTATATCTATAGATATTCTAGACCTCGAAAAGCTTATAATATGTTAACAAGTCTTATTGCTTCATATGTCACTAGTTGAATACCTTGTCAAACCACCCCGACTTCTCTTGCCAAACCATACAAGTGACAGGTTGCTTTCTGTTCCTGCTCTATGAAATATTGAATGGTTGTATCCTTGGCTTTCACCCTTTGTTGAGCATGTTGCAAACAAAAATGTCATTGATGTCCTCCATCAAAGGGAACTATTTGGAGCTTATTTGCCTACTTCTTGAATTTGTCCACGATGACATCCAGTTCAACTATAGTTTTACCATCCTGTTCCTATTGCCTTTGAAAGGACATTTCCAGATCAGTTACCTTGGTCTTCAACTGCTTGTTATGGTGTTGGCTTTCTGATAAATGTCTTTGGGAAGTCCTTAACTGGTTTTTCCGTGCTTCCCTGTCATCTTGTCCTTCAAATTTCCTTTTCAGGCTGACGACTTCATCTTTCCAATAATCAGAAGAGCTTTTCAAGCTAGTACTTTTCTGAACATGTTCTTGATACCCTTTTCTTAAAGAAGATTTTCTTCTGTTCCTTTTTCAATCTATCTGCTCTGTTCTTTTGAGTATCAGCGGTCAGCTTCTACTGGAACTTTTCAGCTTTTAACTCTCTCAAGCTTTGTTTCAGTTCCTATTTTTCAACTTCGAATTCCTTCTTTTCTATCTCTAGCTCAGAGGGAATGGTTTAAGATGCTCTTCCATGGTCCGAGTGTCTTCATGATCTGGAATAGGAATAGTATCGTTTTTCCTTAATTTTCTCCATTCCATACAGTCTGGAGTAAGCATGTCTTTAGCAGCCACAACATCTATACGAAATATCATCTTCCATGATTCAGCAACGTCTTTGACTTTCTTCTTGTAATTATCCTCATGATATGAGAACTCGGGTCCAGATATCTCATGTGTGACTGGGACAAATTGACATGCCCCATACTGTCGAAGTGCTAAAACCGGAGAATAGCCAAATCCTCCCCACAGCCCAAGTAACATTACTACTCCTGAATCTCCACACCGATAAAAAATGTCACTATGAGTTAGCCAAGGGGCTCTCCACACAATGTCTTTGTTCTGTAGGTGCATAAATACTTTTTCCCATTTGTCCTTTGGAACGCCTTCTCACCATTTTTGTGTAAGAAATTCATCCAAAGGTGAATATGTCGTGCTGAATCGACGGTAGAAAATCCCATCAATTTTCTAAAAATGAATATGAATCCAAACCTGAAGTAGTTGTGTGCATCCTATAAAACATCCTCCACTAGTCCTTCTACAATGGTTTAATGAACATAAGGTTTCAACTAGGATTATTGGTTCAGGGTTTACTCTTTTAGGCAGTTGTTTGAATAATTCCACCACGACTGCCTCAATGTATCCAAAAGTTTTTGGGAAGTAACCAAGCCATAGATACCCAGTGCGAAAAATCGATCACCTTCCATTCATCAGGATGATTTTTCATTAATTACTTTATATGAGTCCAAGCAATTCATTCCCCTTTACCTTTGTGTTGGATTCAGTCAGTTACCCATTTTTCATCAACCCCTACAACCTTTGCCAATCCATTCTTGAAAGGCTAAATTTTGATGTATTTGATGAAGACACAATCCATTATGATTCCTTCGCAATGTAACAGGGTAGTGTATTCTTCGATTGTGGGCACCATGTCTTCTTGGTTGAAGGTGAAATAGTTGTATCTCGGATTTTAAAATTACACTAAGCCTCAAATTAAAGGTTCGTCTATCTTGACATAGAGTAGGTGTGCGATATCGTTATATCGCTGGAAAAACTTCTGTTTTCTTTCATTTTTTCCAACTTTCCCAAATGTTCTGCAACTCCTGAGTATCATTCTTTTTTAGGCTGATGGAAGCGTAGCCAACCAGGTCTAACACATAGTTATCTTACAGACTGACCCCTTTTTCTTTCTGAGTCTTTTCTGACCATAGTCGTACTTATGCATATTTGACCTCTTGCTTTATAATCGCTTTGTCCATTAATGCAAACTATTTGAGTTTTAACGAACACTTTGCGGATTAACACCTCTTTAAATGATGCAAATGATGAAAAAAAGGAAATAAAACAAAAACAAAAGGAAACAAGTAAGTAAAATAGGAATAATAATAAAAAATTCCTTTCCCACATGATATTTACCCCACATGTTTTTTGTTCCTACCCGGACATGATCTCTATCCCGCATATTATTTCCTTTAACAAATCCTAGCCACATATATTTCTAATTCACATGCTTTGAACAAAAAAATAAAGCATGAAATAAATCAAGCATACTAGGTTTTGAATGAAGCTTCGGGATGGGCTCTAATTCCTTGCAGCATCACAGTTTGGTTCTAAAAGAGGTACTCGAGTTCTCCTTGCTGGTGCCCCTTTGGGCCTGCCAGTCCCTCAGTCCTAAGCCCCTGACATGCTCATGTAGACCAAGTTAAACTTGAGAGGATACATTCCCTTATATTCGTAAGGAGAATAAATTCACACAAAGACATAAGGTATATGAATCCCGAAGGTTACTTGCCATGCCTATACAGAGAATAAATTCCCACCAAGGCGTCACTTTTGCCCCACTTAAAAAATGGTTTTGAGCTCAGAAATTAAGCCTAAGATGAATGATTTCAAAAAAAGCTAAAATCATTAGAAAATCGTCAATCCAACTATTTATTTGGAAAGATAATAATCAAAGGTAAATAACAAGGATCGAAAAGATAAATTATAATCTAAACTTACAACTTTCACTTAAGAAGACAACCTATAATCATTTTTGGCTTGACTCTCTTACCTCGTCTCCAGCAGAGTCGCCAAGTTGTCGTAACTGTCCTTCGGGTGGTCACAAAACTAGGTTTTGACTTAGTTTGATATGATGGAGTCACCACCGATCATTTTAAATTAGGTTGAACAGACACCTTAACTTACCATTTATCTAATCTATGTTTACCAGAAATTAGTCAGATTCGTGAGTCGATTACAGTAAAGGAATGATTAGCACTATTGTACTGCCCTTTCGGCACCAATTTGATTTCCCGGTTGTCTTAATTGAGAAAATTAGAATTGAAATTAAAATTTAAAAATTCAATCAAAATTAATTACCTTTGATCAATTTAAAATTACCTAAAATAAAGTAAAATTAATGTTAAACAAAATAAAATAAAAATCAATGTATTAAAAATAAAAAAATATTAAGGAGGATTAAATTAAAAAAAATTAAGGGTCAAATTGATGCTAAATGAAAGTTGCAAGGAAAAATAAAAAGTCAGGGGGTCAATTTGCAAAATACAAGAAATATAAAAATGGATTAAATTGAATTAATTTAAAATTCAAGGGAAAATTACAACAGGTGACCAAAATGAACTACGCATCAAAACTGTAGGGACGGCAGAAATAATTTAACTATTTGGTAATTACAAAACCTATAACCTCTCTCAAATTCTCTCCACTCTCAACCCCATCGGCTTATGGCCGGCCACCCGCCGGTGAAGCCGCCTTCACCCGGATTACTATTCCGGCCACCGGAGGCGGTGGCCGAAAAACCTAAACTAGACCAAAAGCTCCCTCTCAACACCCTAAAGTTGAAACCAAGCCCCGATCGCTCTAAAATTCCCCCAATCGGCATAGATCTACGTTTTAAGGTTCACATTTTTACCTTGAGATCGGTGTCCCTTCGTTTTCCAGAGACCTTTCTTTTTTAATGAGGCTTCTCCAAGTTCTCGGCGCCTTTCGATGAAACAAAGTCTTGATTTTTCTATGATTTTTTGATGATGTTCACATAGTTTTTTTTGTTCTTGCTTGGTTGCTTGATATTTGGTTGTTTTTTTGTTCAATTTTTCTTTTGCTATGCGATGTCTTTTGTTCGGTTTCTCTTGGTCCCTTACTTCGATGGCTTTCGGGGTTTATATAACACCTAATGGTGGTTGTTTCCAGTTATAGCGGGATGGTGCAATCCCGATTTGTTTGGGATTTTGCACGTTCGTACCTAGTCGTTAAGTTGACCAGAAAAATCAGGGAAATATTTTCCTTTTTGCTTCTGTTTTGCTCCGGAAATCTTGGATGGTTGGTAATCTAGCTGGCGCGTGGCATCCACATGTTGTTGAACGGTGATCTGATGCATTTTTTGCCGTTGGAGCAAAAGGCCAGATCCAACGGTTGTTATTTTTTGCGGAACTCGTACTATAATACTTAGGATTTGTAAACCCTAAGAGTGTTTTGATCGGTTCGTCCATCCATGCCCTTATCCGAGGGCTCTCAATCGTGCGACGCTAACCCTAACTGACTTGGGCCATCTAATGGGTCAGGCAGATGGACGGGCCTGGCACTTGCTCACTGGGTCAGGTGAGCCTGCTTGTTGGACTTCCCAAACGTAGATCTTACCTTTGGACTTCCTCGTTGGATCGGATTTTTGGTCCACACTAAAAACATATTAATAAAAATAATAAATATAAACTAATATATGATATAATATAATATAATATATAATATATAATATAATACTATCATATATATAATAATATACTATATAATATACTATAATTATATTATATACTATAAAATATAACATAATAATTAATACTATATAATATATAATATAATATAATATATAAACAGAAATCGATACGAAAATGAGTGTCTACACTATCAAACAGAAGATGTATAATTATTTGATCAGATGTTCAGGGAAAGGTACAAATGTAACGATACTGATCAAGGAAAAAGTAGAAGAAAGATTTCAGTGCACTTTCAAACAATAGATGTACATGATAATCATTAGCTTATCAGATGACAAAAAAAGGAAGATGCAAACACATTGATCAATTTATTATCAGCTTTCAAAAGCTGAAAATACACAACGAAAAGAAAAAAAAACAAGATGAATGTTAGGGAATGGTAATCATCGAGTTGTTGGATTGAATTAGTTTTGAGATTGTTTGGGCCATATTAGTTTGTTATATTTGGGTTATTTGTATTGAACCAATACTGAATTAGATCCATTTGTTTAAGCTTAAGCTTAATAAAATCCTGAACTTAAACTTCACATAGCAGCCGTTCACCTGCACTCACATATATCACCGCAGTTCACCGGCCACCGTCCAGCAAGGATGCCGCCGTTTGCATTAGTTTCTGCATGCTTTGCAAAGATCAGTAGTATTAATTGTAAATTGGATGGTCAAAGCTTGACTATGGTAAAGTTGAATTTCCATTGCGGCTTTTGTGTTGTTCATTTCGGAAAGATGTACCAGTGAGGATTGAGAAAAAGTTGGTGAAATTTTGAAAATGAAAATTCATGAAACGGGACCACTTTCTGAAAATAGCAATGTTATTAAAATCGGATCGGATCAGCCGGTTCAACCGGGAATTAGTTGCTTGTTCGGTTCGGTCAACCTCCAAAACCAGTTTTGCAATGAACCACTAAAGAACCGGCAAAATCGGTATGAACCGGCGGTTCAACCGGATCACACGGTTCTAATTTTAAAAAAAAATTAAATCAAACGACGTTGTTTGTTATGATTTTTTCAGCCTCAAAAACAATGAAGGTTAATCTTTTCTTGTTTATTTTAGTTATATAATTATATTTATTATTTAATATGTTTTACACTTTTACTTTTAATTGTTAAGTATTGTTTGAGAATTTAAATTTAACTTTATATTTATTTATCATATTGCTAGGTGATGAAGATCTTGATGCCGTGGAGTTTCAAATTCAAAGTGAGTGATGGCGGTGATAGTTTAACTAATGAAAAAGTTTTTCTCAATATTTTGGAATTTGAGGGAATCAATTTCAATGAATATTATGATGATTGATACTTGTATCAATTATGTACTTTTTTTATTTAGTTGTTGGTGAATTTCATTAGGTATTGACCTTAAATATTATGTTGTAGTTGATTTGAATCATTTTGTTTCACTTGATATTATGGTATTTAACTTATATATGTTATGACTTGTGATATTTTTATACATTTTAATATTGTGAACTTAAAAAGAATGTTATATATATATATTAATATTGCTTTGAATATTATGTAAAATTTAAAAAAAAATATTATTTTATACAAATCATTCAACAGCGGTTGAACCACAGTTGAACCAGTGAACCGGTATCTTTTCGGTTAAGGTCCGGTCCGATTTTAAAAACATTTAAAAATAGTAATTATATCTTTAGTTTTCTTGAATAATATGTTGTAATCAAATTACTGTTTTCCACTAGAAATCATTTTCAAGAGTTGCCCCTTTTTTTAAATTATCTTTCAACTCTAATTTGGGTCCCTGAGGAGTTTTCTGATATGGATCAACAACATTTAAATATTATTTCTGAGTTACTGAAAAATCTTGAACCTCATAGCCCCATGTGCACTTCACTACTTGACATTTATAATTCATAGAAGTTGAAGTGAAGTTATGTTTATATCACAGTAAATTTTATTTTTCAAATGCAAATTACACAGCAGAGTTGAGTTTGGTGACCTGTTAGAAGTATCTTGTTAGTTAATTTTCATGTCAATCTATCAAGCAATCAGTTAATATTATTCTTTTTAAAGTGAATAAAATCTAGTGTCCTTTTTGTGACAGTTTTCCCTCCTGGATGAAAACTGAAAAGACAGCCTCACGAATGCGAGTTGTCAGTCAATTACTACCTCTGTTTTGAAAATAAGATCGGATCGGCCGATTTAACCAGGAATTGTTGTTTAGTCCGATTTAATCTAAATCGGTTGAATCGTTATTAGTGAACCGACCAGAACCGTTGAATCGTTCGAACCAGATCGGCTGAAAACCAGAAAAAATTGAAAAAAAATAGGGAAAAATCGAAAAAAACCAGGATTTTTGTTTTTTTGAAAAAAGAATTAAACCAAACAACGTCGTTTGTTAAACGAGCCAAGTCGAACTCGAGTATTGCTGAGCTCGACTCGAACTTGAAAACTTTAAAAGTAAGCTAAACTCAACTCAAACTCACAAGCTAAAAATTATCAAATTTAACTCAAACTCGAAATATAATATTGAAACTTGAACTCAAAAAGACTTGAATTCAAAAAAAAATTAGAAGCTCGATTGAAGCCTAAAATTCTAGCTTGATTGAAGTGAAAGAATAGTTATATAATTATAGTTATATAATTTTGTTATGATTTTTTTAACCTCAAATTTATTTTTTAATATAGTTATATAATTATATTTATTATTAAGTGTTTTACCTTAAATATTATGTTGTAGTTAATTTGAATCATTTTATTCACTTGGCTTATGGTTTTTAACTATATATGTTATGACTTGCTTTGATATGACTTGTGATATAAAAAATTATTTTATTAATATTTTTGGTATTTTATTTAATTTTTTATATAATTATATCGTCCGATTCTTCCGACCAATCGAACCGGTTCGATCGGTAACCAATAAACCATAGCATAATCGGTTCGCTAACCGATCCGGTTCTAAAAACCATGACTACTACAACTGCCGGTTAGCAACAAACAAAATTAAATGATCAAATAAAATTCACCATTTGCGTGTTTGCCGTCACCATGACCGTCACATTCTAATCCACCTTGAAACGCGTGCCAAACACAAGCAGTGATGAGAGAGAGAAACACCAAAACTGTGTCCCCTGGTTAAAGTATATAAATAAGATATAGAGTAAACTATAATTTTATCACCTTAATTATCACTTTTATTTAGTTTTGATCATCATATGTGATATTATATTTTAATTTTACTTTGATCTTCTATCATTAAAAAACTAACAAAAATGTTAACTTAGTATTTTTAAAATATAAATCAATGATGATGTGGATTGCCTTATGGTGAGTGTCACGTTAATTTTTTAATAATAGGTAACTAAAATGAAATAAAAACGTAACGTATGAATTTAAAATAAAAAGTAGTCGAGTGACCAAAACAGAACAAAAGTAATAGTTGAAGTACTAAATGTGTAGTTTACCCTAAAATAGATTGCATGAAACCCCTAAGTGATCGGAATCATTATTACGTCGGACTCCGGTTAAGGGTTTTCCTCTTATGAGAATATCATGTGAATGTGGGGTTTCATGGTTTCTTTTTGACAAAGTTGAAAAGAAACGAAGGTAAAGCCAGCACCTTCTTTCAGCACTCAAGGGTGCAATCCATGAAAATAAAGTGGTTCATGCACTCAAGTGTGCAATCCATGAAAATAAAGTGGTTCATGCATCTTGCTTGAACTATCCCTTCAATCGAATCCATTTAATTGGTGGGCCTAAACGCATGACCAATCTGATCCTTTACACCTGTATTTAGCTTGGATCGGATGGATGATAAGGTCAGCGATTAGGGTTAGTCCCACATGATGGACGGTCACTATCCAATATCACACACCCAATCATAAATATTGAGGTTTTCCCTATCATCTTTGCATGAATTTTAAAATGAATAAAAATGGTGACAAGTTGTTATATAAAGGCTTTTCCACTTCCTTGTATGATATTATTGGGTACTTTTAATCTATCTCCTTATCTCAATGCACATTTCTCTGATTAAAAACCCTAATTCTTTATATCTGGAGCTCCTCCCCCATCCCTCTGCCAACCGGTCTTTCAGATTTATCATTTCCAACTTCCCCATCTCTCTTTTCTCTTTCAGTTTAGGGTTAGATTCAATGGATGCTGAGATGGTGAAACCATTAACAGAAGATCACATGGACATGATGGAAATGATGATGCAACTGGAAGAAAAGCTTCCCAATTTCAGTGAGCCTGCTTTCCACTTCTCCAATGGTAATTCAAGCTCCACTATCCTACCAAGTTACCCGAACCCGAATACATTGATGACCCTGCCTTCCTCTTTATCATTCATTGGAAATGAAAATGGCAGTAACCTTGTTCAAGAACTCATGACTCCACCTCCTTTGAACAATGCAAATTCATTTTCTTGTTCAGGAGATAAGAAGAACTCCATGGCAGCAATGAGGGAGATGATATTCCAAATAGCAGCGATGCAGCCTGTTCATATAGACCCGGAATCCATTAAGCCACCAAAGAGAAGAAACGTTAAGATCTCAAAGGATCCACAGAGCGTGGCGGCCAGGCATAGGAGAGAACGGATAAGCGAGAGGATAAGGATTCTGCAGAGACTTGTTCCTGGAGGCACCAAAATGGATACGGCGTCGATGTTGGAGGAGGCTATTCATTACGTCAAATTCTTGAAGAGACAGGTGCAGTCCTTGGAACAAGCTTCTGTTGACAAGCCGATGGGTGCTGCTTGGATTCCGAGTGCAACAGTGGCTAATATGGGCTACAGCTCTTCTTTGGTGAAACCTTGCCACCCATCTCATCCTCATCATCAAGCTGTGGGCAGTATGCAGATGCTTAGATAAGAGATAAGAGTTTGGAATTTGTTGATTCCTGTAATGGCTCGCTTGTGATGCCTTTGGTTGTTATTAATTCGTCAGAAAAATTATTATATGCGTTCAGTATCAGATAAAACTTCTGATAATATTGTCTATATCTTTATTCTTGAAGTTTTCCCCGCGAGTGGGAACTCTCACAAAATGTGGGTGATTAGGGAGAATAATTTGTCCATTCACACTATACAGTATTGTCAAATATATTAGCATTTAACTTTCAAACACATGCACGAATTTTCCTTTCATTTTTTAGCGTTAGTTAGCTTAACCTCGCATATATCTGTATGTTATATTTGCTCTGCAACTTCTTCGTGAGTTGCATTTTCGATTTAACTCTTTAATCGATTGAAGTATCTGGAAGAATTCTTCCTCTAATCGATTAATAGTAACTTTTATAATTTATGTCGGGACTAAATCTATTATCAAGTGAGTATACTTATTTAATTTATTAGTCTAGGTATAATTATCATAATTCTAAACCCGATTTCATATTAAGAGTCATTATAAAACCGTTCAACCCAGGTTAAGAAAGGATTTTACTTCTTTTTCTTCTCACCCCATTTGGAGACGAAAGATACTATTTAATATTTATCGGTCGAAGATCAATTTCATTATAAGTTAATTGATTATAACTCTTTACTCAAATTTAAAAAAAAAAACACCTATAACCGCTGTAACCTTACCTCTCCCATAACACTATCCATCATATTCTAAATTTTACGTATGTTTCTAGCGGATTGCTTCTATAGCAGTTTTGATTTTCTGGAGCTGAATATTTTGGTTTTCCATTATTGGATATAGGTGAAGCTAAATTTGTTTTAGGAAAATATATTAATTCCTCCAAAAGTATCTAGGAGCAGAAATGCAGGTAATTTAACCAGTAGGTTTTATTAATTGTATAGCAGGGCCTAATCCAGGGAGGCTGAGAGGGCAAATCCCATTTTCAAAATCTTAAATTAGTTCCTTTAAATGACTAGCCTTTAATTTTAGTCCTTAATATAGGTACATAAAAATATGGTAAATTATAGTTTTCCCCCCAAAGTTTTTAACTTGTTTTCTTTTGGTCCTTCTAAAGCTATTTAATTTGACTTTCTTTTGTGTAGAATTTGTAATTTTATATGATAATTTTTGTAACGCCTTTTTAATTTGAATCTCATTAATTTTTATTAATTTGATAATTTTATTATATTTTTTCTCATCACTTATATTTCTTATAAATTAAATATATTTTCCCCATTAATTTTGCGTTGAATTTTGTCAAGTTCTGGATACATCTCTAGTGGAGGCTATTGATAAGGCTGGGATTGGTGGTGTTTTATGTGACTCAAGGGGATAGATCATGAAGCACTTGGGAGGAATGTTCCAGAATTGATTATTTTGTTCACGATATGGGTACGAAAAAAAACAAAATGTTTATCTGTAATAGATAGATGAGACATAATTTATCAAATCAAATATGTATTTTAATATCACTGGTTAGAAATTTAAAAACGAAAACATAATTAAAACAAAATCAATATAAAATAAAATATGTACTAGAGATGACATTTTACATAGTTCAATTTTTTTATCTTTTCAGATGAAAAAATAATAATTCACTGCAAATATAAAAATCACCAAAAATACAATATATACTCTCACTGCTTTTAGTTAACTTGAATAAAAGTTCCAAAATTTCTCACTCTATTGAAACATATATTTGGCATCTTAAACTGACATACTAACAAAGAAAGGATCACCAGACTTGTGAAAGATGGGAATTTAAATTTGATTAATGAACAGCCCGGTTATAATGAGGAAGTATCCATGAGTAATTGTTCAAAACTTCTACCTTTTACCTTGTAACGAGGGCACCTAATTCTTTTGAATTCTATAAAAAAAATTAATTTTTTAACCCGAATTTCTATATTTTCATCAATTATTCAATTTTCAATTAAATGTAATTATATTTTTTCTCTTCATTTTTCTATAGAAGCCATTAGTTTTATTAAAAAAAAGAAAATATTTAGAATTACAATGAAAGTTTACAATAATGAGTGTAAACTAAATATATAATCATGATATTTTTCTATAATCATTGACACAACTAGTTACATAAGATCACATCATGCAAGGAAAATGTTAAAAAACCTAATCAAAAAAACTCGAACAAAAGATAGATACGAATAGATATGATCGCATTGATAAACAAATCAAAAAAGATGATCAAGCTACTGAAAGATCATCGACGAACCACAAATCAGAGTCGAGTAACATGAGAAACTATCGACGAATTCAATGCGCATATCCAAATAGAATCCAAGGGTTCAAAGCAAGGAAGATCAACATGATAACAAATAAGCACCATCTTGATAAGTTATGGTGGTCTCTGTTGCAATGGTAATTATCAAGAAGAAATATTCTGGAAACTTGTTGAACCACATCTATCTTATATACATTGTAAGTGCAGCTAACTAACAATTTTACTAACAGCTGCACTAACAGCTAGTTAACTAACTAACAACTGATCTATTCAGCTAAGGCCACGTGTATGGCACAGTTACAATCAGTTATGCATTTACACTCGATGCTTATACTGACTGCTAACATTCTCTCTACTTCTTCTTGTCTTCTTTGTTAAGAGAGTAAACACACACTTTGGATCGAAACTCTTCAAATGTAGCTCGAGTAAGGGGCTTGGTGAATCCATCAGCAGTTTGGTGCATTGCAGGAACATAGCTTACACGTAACTGGCCAGCTGCTACTTTATTGCGAACGAAATGAACATCAAGGTCCACATGCTTGGACTGTGCATGATAGATGAGATTAGCGCTCATGGCCACTGCGCTGGTGTTATCACACTATACGACCGGTTCACGACCCTGTTAGATGCCGAGATCAGCTAGGAGTGCATTTATCCATGCTATATCAGCAGCTGCATCCGCCACACTTTTATATTCAGCTTCCATTATGGATCGAGAGACTGTCATTTGTTTCTTTGAGCACCATGTAACCAGACATTTACCTAGGAAAACTCCATACCCAGTTATAGACATTCGATCATCAATGTTGGCTCCCTAATCCGCATCGGCAAAGGCAACAACATTCAATCCACTATCAAATAGGTGAAAACAACAGGCCAAAGTTAAGCGTTGCACATAAGTAGCGAAGTATTCTCTTTACAGCAACATAATGAGCTTCTCGTAGAGCATGCATAAATTGGGTAACTTGAGCCACACTAAACGGTATGTTTGGTCTTGTATGACAAAAATATAATAGCGACCCCATAATACTTCTATATTCATTAGCATTGCTTAAGAGGTCATCTGCTTCATGAGATACTTTAGGTGACACCACCATAGGTGTGGCACATCCAATAGCTGTCAACATCACTGTCTTCTCCAGTAGTTCAAGCACATACTTCTTCTGGCTCAAGAAAAGTAAACATTAACACGTTTGACTTCAATACCGAGGAAGAAGCTTAACACACCAAGGTCCTTGAGCGAAAAACGTTCTTACAGCATGAATATCGCTTCTTGAACTAAGTTAGATGACTGTCCTCTGACAAATATGTCATCCACATATACCAATCTATAAACGTATCCTCTTTGAGAGTTATTGACAAACAACAGTGGGTTAGCTCGAGAAACTGTGAATCCCATATGTAGTAGGTTATCTTTAAGTTTCACATGCCAATTGTGAGGAGCTTGTCGAATACCATATAAATCCTTTTGAAGCTTACAGAAAAGAGGTTTACCATTCTCATCAACTTGTTCAAAACCAAGGGGTTGGTGCATATAAACATCCTCACTTAGATCTCCATTCAGGAACGCGTTGTTTACATCTATATGTCGAAGCTCCCATCATTTGGAAACAACAATTGCTAGGACCGTGTTGAACGTTGAGAATCGAACCACCGGGCTGAATGTGTCTCCAAAATCATACCCAGGGGTCTGAGAGAACTCTTTAGCAACTAGCCGAGCCTTGTATCGAAGAACAGTCCCATCTGGATTCCATTTAATACGAAAAATCCATTTGCATCCGACTACAGTTATTTCTTCTGGTAGTTTTACTAGTGACCAGGTACCATTCTTTTACAACACATTATGTTCTTCATGCACTATAGCAGTCCAATGAGGAGATTGAAACGTTGTAGTTATTGTAGTAGGAACATCATCATTCTCAGCAGCTAAGAAGACTTTAGGCTTAAAAATGGCACACCTACTACATGTCATCATGGGATGAACACAAGATGACGATCCATCCATATTGGATTCTGTAGTAACAGTAGGGTTGGTATCAATAGCAGCAGGCTCACCAGTACTGCTACCAGGATTCATTGTAGACTCAAGCACTTCCAGATTCAGTAGCAATATCTGTGTGTTTATGAGCACTATTAATTTGATCATGACCAGTTGTAACATTTTTATCATTGGACTCAGTGGATTTAACACTTGCTGATGCAATATTGTTCGAATAACCTACAGACCCCCTGTTTATAGTAGTTTATATTATATTGTCTGGACTATCACGTGTGTGTTGAAGACTTGTACTCCTTAAATCTAAAATAATTTGAAGTGGCTGGGATGAACGAGTGTCTGAGCTTACAAGTGCACAGGAGTTACAAGTTCCTTGGTCTACAAAAGGAAATATAGATTCAATTAAAAAAAACATGTCTGGAGACGTAAACTCTTCCATCAGAAGCCAAACATTGGAATTCTTTGTGTCGAGGACTGATGCCTAGGTAAGTTCATGCTTGAGATCTAAAATGAAAGTTTGTGCTTTTGAAATAATCGGAGATGAGGGAAGCATTGACAACCAAAGACCCTTATCATGGAGTAGTCTGGTTTCTTTTTAAACAACTTCTCAAAAGGAGATAACCCTTGTAGAATTTTAGTAGGAAGTTTGTTGATTAAGTATAGTGTTAAAACAATAGCATAGGACCAATATTTGACTGGAAATGATGCCTGAGCTAACAGAACAAGTTCTAATTCAATGACATGTCAGTGCTTCCATTTAACGACCCCATTTTTCTCAGAGGTGTGTGGGCATGTCAAGCGATGTGAGATTCCTTCACTGCCAATACTTTTGAGAGAGTTCGAAATTCACCTACCCAGTCAGTTTGTAAGGCTTTAACTGAACTGCCAAACTGATTTGCTATAACCTTTTGAAACATTCAAAAGGCCAACACTGCTTCATCCTTACTCTTTAACAAATAAATCCAAGTGTGCGTTGTAAATGCATCTACAAATGAAACATAAAATCGAAAACCATTGGATTGCACATGAGGGGGTCCCCATAAATCTGAGTATACAAGATCAAAAAGAGCAGTAACTGATGTATTGAAATCAACAAAGGGTAGTTTGTGGAATTTTCCCATATGGTAAGCTACACAATTCTTATTTACATTAGAATGCACCTTGATGTCTATTTCATTAGCTAGTTTGATTAATGTTTCAGCTGCTGGGTGACCAAGACGGCTTGTGCCAAAGATCTTCTATCGTAGAGGAAGCCGAGTAGCTATTAACTTCTACAAGATTAACTCCTAAAGAGATATTATACATAATAAACGAGTATAAGCCTTCATGTTGCTTTTCTTGAAGTAGAATATCACCGGTTGCCTCATCACGAACACAACTTTTTGCATGAAATTCTAAAAACACGTTGTTGTCCCTAGCAAGCTTAGAAACGGAGATCAAGTTTTTAGTTATTTGTGGAACATGCAAGAAAACTTTGAGTAATAACATGCGTGAAGAGGCATTAATATGAGAATGACCAACCAGGGTTACATCGAGTGGCATGCCATTGCCAACTAGAAGTTTACCTGGACCAAGAAATTCTGATGGACTCAAGACATTATTGGTGTCTGAGGTCACATGGTATGTGGCTCCGGTATCTACTACCTAACGATCAGGGGTCATTGAAGAGGTATTAGCTTGTGGTTAACCTTCTATAGATGAGTCATGCTTGCATTTGGAAAAGCATTCACATCCAGTCTCAGGGGATGAAGCTGTCGAGTTATATGCTGAAGAAACTGCTCGTCGATCTGATTGATTCGATCCACAACTTGCAGCAGTAACACAGGAAAAATCTTCATCAAACATGTGCCAACACCGATATATAAGATGACCTATTTTTCCATATAGTTGGCATTGCACTCTTGACCTACCACGACCTCTACCACCAGTTCGAGCTCCAGACCTTGGACCATAACCTGAATTCGATATTGCTGAGTTTTGAATTTCCCCTTGAGCCACATTGGCACTCATTGGTAAAGCCTCCAATTGATCTTCAAAACTAGCAAGTTACGTTTATGAATCAAGAAGCATGGTGTAGATACTATCCAAAGACAAATATTCTCTCATGGAGGGTTATAATTGCCATAAAGGGTTGATATTCTCGTGGAAGACCTTTGAGTATGCTTGTAATGTGCTCGATTTGAGGTACAACACTGCCACAAGAGGCTAAGGCATTCAAACTTCCTTCACGCGAGTAAAATATATACGCATAGAGTCACCTCTTTTTTTAAGGACTAGAGTTTATAGTGGAGACTCATTACATCCGTTGTTAAGCTATTGGCGAAGATTTGAAGGACATTATTCCACACAACCGTCACACTTTCAGCTCCAACAAACTAGGGAAGGAGATGATTGCTGATCGTGGATAGTAGCCAGGAGGAAAGAGCACTATTTTGCGTTACAAAGTCTTCATAGGCTTTATTGACTCGTGTTATGCATCATCATCAACAATCGTTTTAGGTGGAGTTGCGACAGCATTGGTGAGGAATCGTTCCAAGTGATGGCTCCGAATTGTGAGCAGAATCTGCTAGTTCCAAAGTAGAGAGTTCATCTCATCAAGAATAATGTTTACTTTCTTGTGAGTGAACGATTTGGCATTTGCAGGAAACTCCATTAAGAAGAAACTTCAAGCAGCGAAGAAGAAGACCCCAAGATCTATGGCGAGAGATACCATGTTGGAATGGTGATTATCAAGAAGAAATATTCTGGAAACTTGCTTGTATATTACTGAACCACATCTATCTTATATACATTGTAAGTGCAACTAACTAACAGTTTTACTAACAGCTAGCTAACTAACTAACAACTGATCCATTCAGCTAAGGCCACGTGTATGGCACAGTTACAATCAGTTATGCATTTACACTCGATGCTTCTACTAGAATGCTAGCAGTGTCAAACCCAACCTTGAGAACAAAAATAAACGAAGACAATAGCCAAACAACTGAAAACGTGTAAAAAGAAAAAGGAAAACGTATCATAAAACTAAAGTTATTAAAAACTTAAAATACAAAGTTATTAAAACCAAAGATTTGATATAAGAAAATAAAAATAAGAAATACCGACAAAGGCAATCGACACCAAAACTGATGTCGTCGCCTATCAACTAAGAATGAAAAAGAGATGAGTGTTATTATTTTTTTAGAAAAAACCTAAAAGTATTGTTAACTTGTTAATGCTTTTACATCTTATAGATATTTTGCTCTTCATTTTAAATCTCATTCTTTAATTTATCAAATATTATTTAATTCTTAATCTTCTCTAATCTTAATCTAACGGTAAAATAATACATCATTTTTATTTTTTTATTATTCAAAATCAAGCTACATATTATATCTACATTCACTTTTTATTTATTTATTCTCTCTTAGTTATATTTAAAGCATTTTTTAACAAAACAAATTAAAACAATGTATTTGACAAAGTTTCATTATTTTCTATGGTTTGTTAATGAAATATTAAATTAGTTGTTCACAGTAAGAAAATATATTTTATTTTATATTGACTTAATTTTTTTAGTTTTCGTTAAAAAATATTTTAAAAATTTCGTTTAGTACTTTGAAAATATATGAAACGGTTCTATTGATGAAGTTAATATTTCACAATATGAATCTAAATCTACTTAGAATATAAAATAAAAATAAATAAATAAATATTTATTTATAAAATAAATAAAATATTTCTACGGATGAGTTTTCACTGGGTACGTCATCCTCGAGCTTGATATTGGGGATGTAAAGCGAAAAAGTGATAATCAAATATAAACTCACTAATTACATGTGATTTAACTAAATATGTTCATAGTTCATAAAATTATTACGAAAAAATAATTTATCTTGTGTCTCATTAAATCTATCAATTGTTGATTTTTTTGTTAATTTTGAATTATTATTATTTAAAATTTATTATTGATAAAAATATATTATTAATATATTTTAAACCAAGTATTTTTTAAATATATATTTTATAAAATTTAATTGTTTAAAATATTTAAAATAATTATAGTCAATGTTTAATTTTTTTACTTTTACACAGTAAATAATGGACATAGTTAGTGAGAAAGAAATAGTATTATATTGCCTAAAGTCCAAATCAGGAGATAACTAGTCTTAGTTATCGAAGTAAGATTGACTTTTGAGTAGAGACATAGATGTACTGGTCTAAACTAACAACATATTAGATTGAACTCAAGTTGAATTAAGATCTTAAATTCATTTAAAGATTCACTTTTGATGTTACATATATTTACCTTAATATTGAGTAAGACAATGCAAGTGTGACTTGCATACTTTGATATATCATGATCTAGCACGTAGTAAGCTGAAAGATGATATGTTAGGTATGTGACTCGTACATGATGTATATACATTTATAGATATAGAAGCACAACTCGATTAAAAGAGTAAATGACATTCTCTCAATAATATTGTAATGATCTGTAGAAATAAAACTAATTTTTCACAAGTCATTCATCAAAGATAAATGATCAATTATTATTTTGTGTGATAATCATTTTTACTATTTGATTTATGATAGAATCTTGAGATAAAAAGTTATCAAATTAGATTAACAAATTTAATATGAAGGATCAAAAATATCTTATGAAGATAATATATTTATGACAAGGTCATTTACTAAACTTACGTGTACACTTTATGTTGAGTCAATTGAATGGAGAAAATAGACGAGAGGAGGTGAATTGATAATTAAAAAAAGATGGAAGTTTTTTGTAAGAAAATGGAAATAAACACGAAAATTTTAGAGTGATTCAACTTCCTCAATGAACTACATCCACTACCTTAGCTTCCACACTAAGGATTTCAACAATTTCACTAATTTGTTCAAACCTTTTAGGACAAGGTGTAACCTTAAAACAAACTTAGACATATACCCCAAAGTCTCAAATGTACAACCCTTCCTAAGAAGAAATAAAAAATAGAAAACTTTGAAAAATCCCTTACAAGGGGTGTGTTTACACAATTCATAACAAATAGAACACTTGAGAGAATAAAACAAAGTACACAAATGTTCTTAAAACAAAATGAATATGAAAGAATGTTGACTTTGATTTTGGCTCAATATGATTGGTTTGACTTTATTTTTAATCTCTTGTCTTCACATGTCACTTGAAATCTTATTTTTATATCCCTTCATTCAATTCTAGCCGTTTGGGTAGTTGTGTGAGTTAGTAGATCCATTGGGATGAAATTTCCCGTAATAAATGTTGCCAAGAAACCTTGAGTAGCGATACTTGTGCTTGAAATATCGGTACTACATGCATTAAATACAAAATATAGTTGTTGGGGAAAGAGAGTATCAATATTACTGTTATAAGTAGTAACGATTCTGGATGAGTATTGGTACCAAAATGATATACTGGATTTTGACAATCTCAAAAACATAAGGGGAATATCGATACTCTCACTTGGGGTATCGATACTGACAGAGTACCAATACCAAAACAACTCAATGCGATTTGTAAAAAGAAAGGAGTATCAATACTTCTATAGGAAGTATCAGTAATGTTGGGTATTTTTAAGTTATTAGTATCGATACTACTTTAATACTATATGAACAATATCAATATTGTTATTGCAATATCAATAATATTCTTACAATATCGGTATTGCTAGGATTAAAAATAAATTTTTAAATCGATTAAAGTTTAAAACCCTTTATAAAATTATTTCCAGACTCAATTTTTAAATAGAGTAAGGATTAGAAATGGATTTTTGGCCTTAAAAGCAAATTTCTATATTCTAATGAATGAATCAAATATAATCTTAAAATTGCTTTAAAATATTAATTATTTTTTATATATCAAAATATCAAAGTTTGGTTCAACGATAATCCCCTTTTTGATATAACAAAACCTTTAAAAAAATTTAAGATTTTCTTGAAAAATACTCCCCTATACTTTAACATATCTCCCTCTTTTTTGTTAAATCAAAAAGTTAAGCAAGATATACATATATAAGCTGTGAAGATCAAAGTTACCAAATGAAGTTAGTCATCATAAATATTCTCACAAACTTAAACAAGGCCATAATCAAATAAATATGTCTCAAAATATAAAATGTATAAATATCCATAAAATGCACATAATATAAAATATCCAAGTAGCAAGCATGTAAAATCCAAAATATAAATAACCAAATCAAAGTATGATGAAACAATATCCAAAACATCCAAAACATGAGCAATCAAAACAGAAAGGCGATCAAACATCTAACGAAGGAGGAAGATCATGATCTGAAGAGGGAACGCGGAAGGAAGTAACGTCACGACAGAGCATCAATCTTATATGTCATTGAGTCGAATCTAGCAAGAATATCACATCAGGAGTCCACCTGCATCGCCTTCATTTTCAATTGCGAAGAAGCAATCTCTGAAACCTAAATCGCCAGAGTAGTGAAGTGAGACTCAACGATCGTAAACCTCAAATCAAAAGACTCCATCAGTGTTTAAAAGTAAGAAATCATCTCACTAGCACCCTCACCATCTACTTGAGGAGGCTCATCAAGAACGCAATTCATGTATCGTTAATGTCGTGCATCACATTGTCATGCTGAGACTGAGCTACTCTAGAAAAACTAACAGCTTGCTTCTCTTTTCTTTTCCAAGTGGTGCCAACTTTTTCCCATCCCGGTTTTTGAAGAGATTGAAAATTGATGAAAAAGGTTAATGGAATAGCGGGATATTGATTAATATTAATGTCGACTTTGACAAAGAAAAGACTTAGGAGACAACCATAGATAATGGTATCGATTTTCTTGGACGATAAACTGTTAATGGTGTCAACTGACTCACTGAAGACAATTTGGGAAAATTGATTATTTTATTATACTTAAAACAATGGAACCACCAAATGTCAATAGTAAGAAGGAAATATAATTTACCTTAGGATGGTCGAAACCATCAGTAGATGATGAGGTGTAAGAATCTCCCATGGATGTCTAAAGCACTAACACTCTCTTCGACCTCAAAGAGGGGGTCTACATATACTCTCTCATTGTCGATATCAGAAATATCTAGGCCTAAGTATTTGGCAATAGAGGAAGCATCTATGGTAATGTATCTTTCCATAATATAGGACCAGATACTAGTAGTGTATTAATGGGCTCATCTTGAAAACACATAGTATTGAAATAAAATATACGCACAAGATGGTGAAAGGCAACAAACTTGATCTTAAAGGTATTATTTAACTTTTAAACCTTGACAATTGGAAGGTATTTTGGATTTAGTTCGGTCATAAAAGAGAGGGAAGGCATATGTTCACTACGAATGGAAAAGGTCTCAAAGATTTTCATGTAATGCTCATAAAGGTTTGTTCGACCAGGTTCATTAAAGAAAGAATTTTGAATGGTTAGATCATTTAGCTCTAGATTTAGGTTAGGAATAACATTGGGAGGAGGATTTTGAGGAAGATAGGCTAGGAAAGGTGGATTAGCTTAGGAAGATCGAGGACACTTGGACATTTATAAAAAAAAAAGGATAAAGAGAACCTGTAAAATAAAAAATACAATATATGTATATATGTTATCAAACCAATTCCAATACTAGAATCTTGATACTCTTAGGTTAAAGGGTTTATGAAAAATGAAAATTTGATAATTTTTAGAGTTTTAACATAGACCTGACCTCGAATATTAGTACTCATTAATGGAGTATTTATACTCATAGGTTAAAGGGTTTGATATCGATACATAGTATTGGTACCTAATTAATATTGCAATAATAGTATCAATACTGGATTAACAATATTGATGTTGTAGGAAGAATAATATATGTATTGTTTGAACAGTATCGGTACCAAATGCATGAAATGGTTCAAAAATGCAGAAAATAAGTCCAAAAATATCATTTTTGTCACCAATTAAGCACATACCAAACATATAATAATATGAGACATAAATATCATGACTAAGATGCTAGAATTCATTCATTTATACAAGGCTACAAAACAAAATACTTATGATTGCATGAATTTCTAGTTAGATAGCACCAAAATGTCAAAAGTCATAATGCATACTTTAGGGTATCAATAATGGTATAGATAACTCTAAATTGACAATAAAATCATGTTAAAACAAACAAATACAAATTTAGGAATACTTTGAACATTTTATCAATTTTAAGGAAAATCCTAAACCCACTAACTAATTGCACAGTAGGCATTAAAGAAGTCATTTAAGCAAACATTTTCATAAAATTATAAAAGTGCACAAAATATTTAAATACATAGTCGAGGTAGGTTGTTACACCTAATTCTCTCCTAAGTGCCCAAAATATTTCATTATCTAAAGGTATTGTAAAGATGTCTACTACTTAATGCAAATTGTCTAATACTCTAGAACTATATCTTCCTTGGAGATATGATCCCTAATGAAATGATGTCTAATTTCAATATGCTTACTTCTAGAATTTTGGATGAGACAAATATCATTAGTATTATTACACTTTATAGATATGGTACCTACATCTATTATATTATCCATGAGTTTTTGTTTCATCCATAAAACTTGAACGCAATAATTACCAACCGAAATATATTCCTCCTCAATGGTTGATAATGCTACACTATTTTGTTTCTTTGAAAACCAAGAAATCAACATGTTACCTAGGAATTGAAAAATACAAAAGGTGTTTTTCCTATCTAATTTACGACCTCCATAATCCGTATCTAAGAATACATGCAAGCTAATGTTGAAGTCTCTATGTTACAAAAGTTCTATACTAGGAGTGTCTCTAATGAATCCAAATATTCGTTTAATGCCTTGTAAATTTGATTCCTTAGGATATGATTGAAATCTATCACATAAGAAAATACTAAACATAATGTCTAGTCTACTTGTGGTAAGATAAAACAAAGATCCAATCATTAACCTATAAAGTTTAACATTTACCTTCTTCATCCCTATCAAGCTTTGTAGATGAGCTCATATGTTTTCTTGGGGTTTTACATCCTCAAATATAAACTTATTGAGAATATATTTGATGTACTTCACTTGATTGATGAAGATGTCATCTTTCTTTCCTTAATTTGGAGCCCCAAGAAAATGAAACTCCCCCATCATGCTTATCTCAAACTCGCATTGCATTAACTTAGCAAATTCTTGACAAAATATATCATTAGTAGATCCAAAATTAAAATCATTAACATAAACTTGAACTACTAATAAATCTTTATCTTTACTTTTTATAAATAATATAGTGTCAACATTCTCTTTCGAAAAACCTTTTTCAATAAGAAAATCTTAAAATCATTCATACCAAGATCTAGGAACTTGTTTTAAATCATAATTTTTTTTGTTAAATTAAAAATATGATTTAGAAATTTTGAATCCTAAAAAATGAGAGTTTGTAATACATGCACCATAAACCTCAAGTCAAAGGAAAAAAATTAACTCTCCCAATTGACCCACACGTCCAACCCTTGGGAAAAAACACCAAAACAACAACAGACAACAACTTTTTGAATGAGATCTAGGTGTTACTTGGTCAATACACTTTCTGGAGATACGACCAACTGTCTCTTATATTTCCAAAAGTTCTTGAATCACATCAATATTATGTCGGGAACTCAAGATATGTCCATTTTAGTGAAGATAGTGCTTGCATAAATTTCTATACGGGATTAATACGAGACTTTGTAAATATTATCAATTGATCAATATTTTATTAATTTTTAATACAATTTGATGTAGGATGTTTTAATATCTTTTAGGATTATATTTATTATTTTATTAGGAATTAGAATACAAACATGTATAGTTTATTATTATTTTATTCATTAGTTGCTTAGGACTTTAAGAACTCATCTCCTATATAAAGGAGGCTTCATTCACTTTTGTAAATCAAATTTTTTTGAATAATAATATCATGAGAGTTCATTTTAGAAAGTGTTTATTACCTTGTGCCTTCGAAGAATTCTTCATCATTAAGTTCTTCAATTTCTTCGTGAAAGAGATTTTCACACTTCGATTTATCTTCTCATTATGATTATGAGGGCCGGTTAGAGTCAATTATTGAGTTTGCCTAGTTAGTTGCGACTATGAGTGTTTGTAGGATATTTTATCCTTTATCTTATCATCATTATCATCATCCCATGACAACTACATCACCACACACATCTTATCTCCAAATTAAATACTTATCAAGGAGAAATTTTCAATTCAAGTTCTTTCATCATTTCATTTATCATTTCATTTATCTTTTTATAATTCTTTTACATATCCATTATATAGTATCTTTATATTTGTAATCATCATATTCTCGTTTGATTTCAGAAACATTCTTATTCATTTAAAACCCTAGCTTGAGACAAAACCATGTTTTTTCCATCTCATTCTTTGATTGAATCTAGACCCCTAGGCTTGATTCCTCGAGAGCAACGTTCATCACTCTGCTGCCATCCCCTATCAAGTTATTCCACATAACTTGTTCTTTTATAAAACCATTTAAAAATACACTTTTAACATCCATTTGATATAACGTGAAACTATGATAACATGAAAAACTAATAACATTCTAATTACCTCAATCCTAGGTACGATGGCATAAGTTTCATCAAAATATATTCCCTCTTCTTGATTATACCCTTGAGCAACAAGTCTAGCCTTGTTTCTCACTATATTATCACTTTAATCTAACTTATTCCTAAATAGTCATTTACCTATAGTAGATTTTTCACTAGGCCTTTCAACAAATGCTCATACTTGACTCTTCTCAAATTTATTTAATTTATCTTACATAGCCATTATCTAAAATTCATATTTAATGCTTTTTTGATATTATTAGGCTCTATGCATGAGATAATTGTAACAAAATTATAAGAGAGATCTACTAGTTACTTATTTGGATGGATCACCCAAAATTTCATCATCCTTATCATCGTTTTACTCCCTTGGGTAGGAGACTTCCTTTTCCTCAAGAGCATCTTTTTTTTTATTTTATTTCCTCTTTAGATGATGTTTCACCAACTTCATTTGATGTCATAATACCTATATCATCTTCAACACAAGAATCCTTCCTTAGAGCGAGGTTATCATAAAAAACAATTTGAATATACTCTTCAACCACTATAATTCTTTTGTTAAAGACTTGATAAGCTTTATAATTCATGAATTATCCAACAAATATTCCTTCATCACTTTTTGCATTAAATTTGTCAAGATTGTCTCTCCCATTATTTAACACAAAATAGTTACACCCGAAAAGGTGAAAATATCTAATATTAGACTTTTTATTTTTGAAAAGTTAATATGGAGATTTATTTAAAATAGGCCTAATCATTACTCTATTAATAATATAGTAAGTTGTGTTTGTGATTTCCGTCCAAAAATATTTTGGAAAGTTATTTTCACAAAGCATGGTTCTAGCCATCTAAAGTTCTATTTTCCCTCTATACAAATCATTTTGTTAAGGGGTTCTAACAGTTAAAAAATCATGACTAATACCACTAGAGTTGTAAAAATCTGGAATAGTAATCAACAAGAACAAAAACATATTGTTTTCCACACAAGCTAGTAGTCCTAATAAGCCCAAATAAATCCACGTGTACCAATTGCAACATTCTACTAGAGGACACATCAATAATGGATTTAAATGGAACTCTTTTATGGTTACCGTTTTCCATACGCCAAATTTTTTATCAAGATCAAATTTTATCTTTGGTAAACCTCTTACTAGATCACTTTTTACTAATTTATCTAATATGCTCATGCTAGCATGTTCAAGTTTTTTATGCCATAGTCATCAATAAAAACAAAACCATATTGTTTTCCACCCATGCTAATAGTCCTAATAAGCCCAAATAAATCCATGTGTACCAATTGCAACACTCTACTAGAGGAAACATAATTAATGGATTTAAATGAAACTCTTTTATGTTTACCCTTTTCACATACATCAAAAGTTTTAGCAAGATCAAATTTTATCTTTGGTAAACCTCTTACTAGATCACTTTTTACTAATTTATCTAATATGCTAATACTAGCATGTCCAAGTTTTTTATAACATAACCATGAATCATTTTCATCTTTAGCAACCAAACATACATTTGAGGAAACAATATCATCTAATACACCATGTAAATGTTTCTTATTCTATGTCGAATAAGCATAATCATGTTTGATGCAATATCAATTATTTTACAACCATTAGACTCAAAAATGGCATTGTATCCAGTTTTATCACACAATTGACTTATACTAAGTAGATTATGTTTTAAACCATTAACATATAACATGTTTTCAATTAATATAAAAGAATTTTTACGAATTGAACCAATTCCTTCTATGTGGCCTTTAAAGTTCTCACCAAAAGGCACTACTCCTTCACTTTTAGGCTTGATCTCTTTGAAATGGTTCTTGTCACCGTTCATATGTCTTGAGCATCCACTATCAAGGTAGCATGAATTTACATTTACATTTTGTGCCTTGTAGCAATGCTCATCTACCTACAAACATAGATTATGTTTTTATTTTTGGTACCTGAATTCTTTTGGGTTCGTAGGCATTAGTTCTCGATAATCTAGTCCATTTAGGTATCGATTTTTCTAAGATAACCTTGTCCTTAGTAGCAATAAGTCCTTTGGGGACCCATTTCTCCTAAAAACTTTCCTATTATAGGTTCTTTGGGGACTTTTGTGTTTGTATTATCTAAATATATTTTTAACATAGTTGGATTTATAAGTTTGACCTTTTTGAAAATGGTTTGATCCAACCTTGTTAAAATAAGCTTTAAGACTATCAAATTCCTTTTGATGATCATCATGAACCTTAGAAAGCAAGTTATGCAAATCTATTTTTCTTTTCAAATTCAACAAGTTTGATTTGCATATCTTTCATCTTACTTTCTAGTTCATCATTAGTCTTAGATAAGAGAACATTTCATTTTTTATTTTTAAAATACTTTTCTTTGAAAGCATGTTTTCAAATTGTAAGGTCAATTTATCATAGACCTGTTGTAGTTCATCAAAATAATAATCATTTAATTTATATGAACTAGAGGTTACCTTAGTTTCTCCTTCAATGACCATGAAACACAAGTTGTTTAATTCTTGTTCTTCCTCATCAGAGCATTCTTCATCGCTCCATGTAGCTACATGTGCTTTTTGTGCCTTATTGTTGGCCCTTTCTTTTTTAATAAAGGACACTCAAACTTGATATATCTTGATTTATTGCATTCATAAAAAATGATGGGCTCATTCTCTTTAGATTCAATCTTGAATCCATGTTTTCTTTGAAGCCTTGTTCTTATGTTAGACTTCATGAATATTTTAAAACTTTTGGCAAACATTGTCATTTTTTTATATTCTTTCTTACTTGAATCACTCTTCTTTGTTAGACTTGAGAGCAATCCTAACTTTCTTCTTTTCAACCTTCTTTTCTTCATCATTCTTGAGCCTCATCTCATGGGTGAGAAGAGACCAAATGAGCTCATCAAGTGTAAGAAATTCCAAGTCTTTTGCTCTTCAATAGTCGTTCTCTTGGATTCCCAAGACATTGGAAAGCTATTAAGAAATTTTCTCACAATTTTCCATTCGTGTAGAATTTCTCAAAAGCCTTTAACTCATTGATGATGGAAGTAAATCGATCCGACATGAATTTGATGTCTTTATTGGGATTTATTTTGAAATTCTCATATTTGAGTGTGAGAAATTTAATCTTTGATTTCTTCACTTGAGTTTTACCTTCATGTGTGACTTCAAGCTTTTCACAAATCTCTTTTGCATTTGAGCATGAAGACACCCTACTATACTCATTGGGGCCAAGTACACCAAATTGGATGTGCATGGCATTGGCGTTGAGTTAAACGAGTTTTTGAAATTTATCATTCAATTTCGACTTGACCTTTAGTACAACTAGCTTACCTTGTATCTTGGAAAAATAGATGATCTATCAGTGATTACATCCTACATCGAATAATCAATGGCTTGAATAAATAACATCATATTCTTCCAATAAGAATAGTTAGGACCATCAAAATAATGAGGCTTTGATATGAATTGAGACTTACCAAAAATTCTGGAAGTAGATGGAGTGGCCATTGATGATGATATGATTGACTTCTTCTAAAGATCTTCTCAAGAGAATTTTAAGTTTGATATTAACTTTGATATCAATTATTGAGTCAATCGAATGGAGAAAATAGCCAAGATGGGGTGAGTTGGCAATTAAAAAATGATGGAAGCTTTTTGCAAGAAAATGAAAAATATACATAAGCAATTTTAGAGTGGTTCAACTTCCTCAATGAAGTCTACATCCACTACCTTAGCTTTCACACTAAGGATTACAACAAATTCACTAATTTGTTCAAACATTTTATGTAAAGGTGTAACCTTACAACACACTTAGACTTATACCCCAAAGTCTCAAGTGTACAACCCTTCCTAAGAAGAAATTACATATAGAAAACTTTGGAAAATCCTTTACAATGTTGGCACAATTCAGAACAAATAGAACACTTGAGAGAATAAAACAAATAAGCACACAAGTGTTCTTGAAAGAAAAAAGAATATAGAAGAATGTTTACTTTGATTTTGGTTCAATGTGATTGCTTTGACTTTCTTTTTGATCTTTTGTCTTCACATATGGCTTGAAATCTTTATTTTATACCACTTGATTCAATTCTAGCTGTTTGGGTAGATGTGGGAGTTAATAGATCTATTGGGATGAAATTTCCCATAATAAATGCTGCCCAGACGCATTAGTACCAATACTTGTGCTTGGAGAATTGATAATACCTACACTAAATACAAAAATATAGCCATTGGGGAAAGAGTGCATTGGTACTGATCAAAGGAGTATAAATACTTCTGTTATAAGTAGTATCGATACTGGATTAGTATTAGTACCATAATGATAAACTAGACTTTTACAATCTCAAAAACATAAGGGAAGTATTGGTACTCCCACTTGGAGTATCAATGCTGGTATTGATACTAACAAAGTATCGATACCAAAACAGCTCACAATAATTTGCAAAAACAAAGGAGTATCGGTACTTCTATTAGAAGTAACAATATTGTTGAGTATTTTTAAGATATTAACATCGATATTGTATTGATACTATATGAACAATACCGATACTGTTCTTGTAGTATTAGTACTGCTCGTACAATATCGATATTGTTAGGCTTATAAATAATTTTTGATTAAAGTTTGAAACTCTTTGTAAAATTATTTCTAGTATATGACTTAATTTTTCAATAGAGCAAGGAATAAAAATAGGGGTTTTGACCTTAAAAAGAATTTATATATTCACATTACTAAATCAAATATAATCTTAAATTTCTTTAAAATATTAACTAATTTTTGTATATCAAAATATTAAAGTATAGTTCAACACTTTCATAAAATTATATACATGTTAAATGAATCCTTGAATTAAATAATGAATATCCATTTAATTAGAAAATATTTGAATTAATTCACTTATTATTTTTAGTTCACATCATATAAGTCCAACCATTCACTAGTTCAAATTATCTCATCAACGAATTGCTTGGTAAAATTGTTGAACATACTTAAATATTTTGTTATATAAAAAATAATTAATATTTTTAAATAAATTTTAAAATTATATTTGATTCTGTCAATCAAATATACAAATTCTTTTTAAGGTAAAAAATTTCATTAATCTCTTTACTCTCTTAAAAATTTGAGTCATATATTGGAAATAATTTTGGAAAAAAAGTTCTAAGAGTTTCAATCTTTAATCTAGTTAAAAATTATCTTAAAGATAGTAGTATTGATACTAAAAGAACAATATTGTTATTGTTCTCGCTGAGTACCGATGTTAAAAGTCTAAAAATAAACCGTAGTGCCAATACTGCTCAAAGAAGTACCAATACTCTCTTTTATTTTAGAAAAATAGTAAGTAAAATTGATATTGATACTAAGGGTGTCTTTGATAGCCGGAAAATATTTTTTGAAAAATGTTTTCCTCATTTTCCTGTATTTGATAGTTGCAAAATATTTTCCAAAAAATGTTTTCTTGTGTTTAATAGTTGGAAAATATTTTCTAAAAAATCATTTCCTAGTGTTTGATAGTTGTAATTTGTTTTCCTAATGTAATTGATTTTTCTAGTTCATTTGTATTTTCTATAAAATGTTTTACCATCTGATTTTCGGTAAAACATTTTCCTAACTTTTCACTTTAAAGTATAAACAATCAACAAATATTATTTTATTTATTTAATTTAATGCAATATTTTAATATCATTTTAATGAAAATATTAATTACAAAAAAATTTAATACATATAATATAATTTTAATAATATTATATTAATGTGTACTCAATTATATTATAATAATATATTATATTATATTTTTAATTTAATAATGTATAATAAATTATTAATAATAATTAATATTATATATTATTTTTATAAATATAATATTATCAAATTATTAATAATGATACATTTAATATTAATATAATAATTTAGTATTAATATAATAATTTAGTATTATGTTAATAAAATTACTAAAAATTAAAATCAAGTGTGTTCAAACGGTTAATTCGATCACCAATTGAACTGAATTACCATTAACCGAATTAGAATAACTTTTTTCTTTAACTGTTAATTGAACTAATTGTTTTTTAAAATATTAACTGAACCAAACTTTACTCAATTTATGCCAATAATTTTCTATAAAAGTAATTATAGTGTACCAAATAATTAGTGAAAATGGTTTACAAAATATCATCAAAACACTGTAAAATAGTTTTCGAAAAATATTTTCCAAAAAATGGAATTTATTTTATGCAAAATGGTTTGGAATAACAAGGAGAGTGGCTTTAGCAAGCGTCACTCGGGCAGGCATGAAGAGCTTGGATGCCATCCATGTACTCAATTTGTTACACATCTCATCAATAATAAATTAGAAGGTGCTCTTGGTGACTCTTTTGTGAAAAAGTGATTGAGACGCGTTGTTATGATGTCAAAATAGCCTTAACCCCAATAAAATGAATAAGAATAAGTATAATAGTGAGAGTAAGGGTCGATCCACAAGGACTAGGAGTTTGACGATTTCCTCTATTTTGATCTGGCTTCAGGATTTATTTGTAAAAGAAAATAAGAGGGGAGATTTTGGAGAATTAAAGCAAACTAATAAAACTGATTGAAGTAAATAAAACAGTAAATAAATAAAATAAAATTCAATTGGTAAAATCAGACTTGGGCTAAAGCTTTTGCCCTGATTTAAATCGATCATCGAATAGGATTTTACCTTCAGGCTCACATTAGTTACAGTCTATAGGGCCCAAACCCTATAACTTATTTTTATCTCAAATGAATCGAGAAACTAAAATCAATTTTCAGATCTCGACTCTTTGTGAGTTAATAGCGGCAATCGATTATTAATTCAACACTTTTAAATTCTGGAAAAATCCGACTCAAACTCTATCGTCTCAATTGAAAATCTAACCCAATTTCAGTTTCCCTTAGTGGATCGCCACTAAGTGTATTTATAGGAAGTCGAATGTGCCACAGGTCGATCTTTCCTCCCAACTATTAATCGAAATCGAAATTCAATTCAAACGTGCACTTTTTGAAATGAAATCACCTTGATTATAAAGGATGGTAGATTACCGATCCTTGATTTCCAAAAATTGAAAATGTAACCCTTGAGGGTATAAAGCTCTTTTCGATTCTCATGACTTATAATAAAGCCATTGCTCTAGCCCTTGGCTATAGAAAACTTAGCTAAGCATGGTAGAAACCATACTTAGCATTTCGAAAGAAAAAATAAAGTAACTTGAAAAGTAAAAAGAAAGAAAGAAATTTATAAATCTAAAGGAAGAAAGAAAGAATGGTTGAATGAATTATAAATAAAAATCGATGCTTAGAGGCTTACCCTAATGGGGCATTTATAGTCCTAAAAAATCTAGAAAAGAATATTCAAAACAAAAGATAATTCCTAAAAATAAAAATAAGATAAATCCTAATTTAGAATTAAAATTCGGCTAAGTCTTATTCTCCACACATTGCTGATTGGATATTCTATAAATTGGTGATTGGGACTTCTAGAAGTTATTAACTGGGTGTCACGTCACTTGCCATGTCATCTCCACGTCAATTACCACATCATAACCACGTCATATACCACATCAGCCGCTAATTAATGCCATGTCGGGTGTGTCATGTCCAAGTCGTGCCCACTAATCCAACTATGAATCTAGAAAAATAAAAAAATGCACGATTTTATTATTCTTAGCATAATTTATGGAATTCAATATCTTATATCTAAAATGAATGAAAAGGCCCAAGTTAGCAACTAAAATTATCTAATCAAGAAGTAATTAATCATAAAATAATGTATAATTTAAACACTAATTAAATTCTCCCTCACTTATTCAATGCTTGTCCTCAAGCATTTCTCAATGACCATGCCAAAAATCTAAAGTTGCCAATCTCAATTTCACATAATTTACTTGGTTTTTAAGCAAAGTCAGTCAAGTAAATGTTGAAATTCAAGATCAATCAAGCAAGGCATAATCAATTATGTGTAAATCAATCATGTCATTTCAATCATCCATCAATTTCAAAGAATTCGAGACTTAGTTCCACACATGGGTTCACTCATTTTGTTCTAGTGTTTTGGGTGAAAAAATTGCTCAAGCCTAAACTAATCAACACATTACCATAGGCTTGTAACTAAATCTAATCTCCACTACTTAGTATGAAAATGATGCAACAATCAAGAGGACTTCAGAACGGGTTGTAACGGGGCTAAGGTTCGGGTAGGATAATGGCTGAGAAATAGGGCATTAAAATTCAAGACAAAGTATAGACTATTCATAAATTTATTCAAAGGAAGGCAAAAATGAAAGGAAGACGAAACAAGAAAAACAAAGCTTTATTCACTCATTTTTCTATTTTTTTTCTTCTTTTTTCTTTTTCGAAGCATTATATTTTTTTCTGCTCGAATCGAAAAAAAATTTCTGCACTGTATATTTTGCTCATTAGAATCAAAATTGCACTGTTTGATTTTTTTGCACTGTTCGAACCAAATTGCATTAGTTTTTTCTACTGTTCGAACATGGTAAATTTATGGACTGTTTTGTTCGATTATGCACTGTATTTTCAAACAATTTTTCTGATCTTTTTAGAAATAATCTTACCTTGTCTTGAATAAGGGTAACAAAAAGAGGAAAAATAAAATAGGCTTGGGTTTAAAAATGTGGTGAATCAAAGAAATGGATATAAGGCTCAAAGTGGTTCACTAGGGGAAAATAAAAAGGGTAGGCTATTTGTTCGAGAAGGGAAATGGATCTAATCCTAGTGCCTCTATCATATCAAAACATCATAATCAAAAGTGTAGTCTTAACAAGCATCGAGTTACAAGTTATAGAATGCAATCAATTAGTTAGTCACACTCAATTGAAACAAAGTGCAAGAATAAAAGATATGCTCATTAGGCTTAAAACTCACATGAAAGGCTTATTGAACTAAGTCATGCTCCAATTCAATCAACAAATTCATGAAATTACCAAGAAAAAATTACATCAACTAGTTGTGCCATGCTATATTGAATCCTAAATTTAATTGGAACAGGCTTGAATTCACAAATAAACACAAAGAAATTAAAACAAACTAAAGATCGGCAACCAAAATTATCAACGATTCAAATCAATGAATAACTCAATTTCAATCAAAGAATAAGCAAAGGATATTTGATTTCTAATTCCACCCCACTTAAAATCATATTGCTCAAATATGAACAATAAAAAGTAAAATGCAAAAGAAAGAGGGTGAAAATAACCCCAATGAATGTTAACCACGGCCATGGTTACATCTAGAAGTTACCAAACGAAGGTACGAAAGTATCTCAACAATGTTGGTATCGATGGAGTCTAGTCGGCTATGCACCTCATGGATTTTGCCATGCACGTCCGAGGGTGGATGCTCCTCTGGTGCCGCAGGTTGAGTAGTCCTTCGGAGAAATATGCGTTCATTGATCAGGGTAATTGTGCAGGGAGTGACAATGTACGTTGCACTAAGAGTTCTGGCAAGTGGTCCCATCAAATCCAAACACCTAGCATCCAAAGGATCCATTGCAAAAGCATTAGTAAATTGTTTATAATCAAACGTTAATGGAAATAAACGAGATGTAAGGCAAGTAATGTAAGGTCTGAGAATTAATGGGTGATCGAAATGCACAACACGCTCAAAGGCGCGTACGAACCAAAAACCCAAATTTACCTTCACACTCGTTTGCATACACCATAGGAAAAATAATTAAACCTTACTTAGTGAGGAAGTAGTGTCATTACGACCAAAATAATTATATACAAGGAACCAGTGTATGTAGTGGAGAGCGGGATCGTGAATATGCCATGTCTTAGTGTTGCGTGCATTTTAGGTAGCACCAGGAAAATCGATAAGTTCTTTGTATGCTACATCCGTGTTGAAGTCCTATGGAATCTCATGAAAAGAAGTTAGAAAATCATGGTCCGTGACATCTGTCACAAACCCCATAGAAAAATTAAAATCCGCTAATGATTGAACGAAATATTGTCCAAGTAATCTAAATGAAATCAAACCCGTTGTTGTATTAGATGCTATTCCATTTGGTAAAAATGTAAAACTTGTATAAAATTCAAAAACCATTTCTTAATAGGTACCATATTGAATTTCATAATAAGAATGCCAACCAATTGAATCAAAATAATTCATGATAGAATCACGCAAATACAAGAAATCGAGAGTGTGATCAGGAATATACTTACATACTTGGAACTTACAGTGTCACATATTGTCGAATCGCCAAGCCTCTTCATCTTCAAAGTTGAGATAACCTGGAAGTACTTCCTCGGTTGGTATGGAGTAGGTACGCCCTCTTCGATGACACTCAGTATAATGGACGTGATCGGGTGCATGATCATTGTGGGAGGGCGTCTCGTAGTAACTTACGGTAAAAGATAGGAATGTTGTTGTTGGTCACGATTTCGACTAAAGGAATCGGGGCTTGGTTGTGGCCGTGTATTCAAAAACCCAGAAGCGAAGTCATCTGAAAACCAAAAATAAGATGGCACATTAGTAATTGTTCAACATTATCAAGAATAGAATTTACCTCGGATTATTCACATGTTCGAGTACTACTGAATGAGTTGAATGAGCGACACCCGACATCGATTGCGAATGTGTCGCAAATGGAATCAAATAAAATGTTGGAGTGGCTAAAGAGGATGGTTTGTTTTGGCGTGATCTAGATTAAACGACATAACCTTGTTGTGGCACCATATAATTGAATGAATGATGAATGGATGGTGACGACATTGGCTCAGACGTGGGCATGTGAGCGCGCGCCTGTCGCACACATCTCCCTCCACGTTGATCGACTGGTTGAGGAATGAGAGCAGGCTGTGGTAGCGAGTCAGATCTTCTTGGAATGTCGATTATTGGATACGATATCGACCACCACCAAGGGTGATCGGTGGGCGAGATGAATTGCCCGATTGGTTTCTTCTCATTACCATGATTTCTTGATCAGTTAGAAGAGGAGAAAAAATTACAACAAAAATATTGACGTTCGACGGTGATGAAAAGGTAAGGGCACAGCGACGCTCGACTAATAGGGGTGAGGTGGGGCGACGTCAATGGTGTTTGATGGTTGTAAGGTTTTGGTCGATTAATAAAAAGAAGGGGAAAGACTAATTTTTTTATGGTTACGTGAAGTAGGGTATGAGTTTTAATTTTGTGAGGTGTTTTGGTTGATAAGGCAATTTAATTAGAAAAAGGGGAGTGGTAAGGGAATAAGGTTATCAAATCCAAAAGAAATTGATAGTGATTGGGGACTAGGGGAAGTTGAAACTTACAAAAATATGGGGTAAAGATTTTGAGGGAATGTTGGGTGACAAGGGGACAAATTTGGGGTTTGAGTTGCACTAACATGCATTGGCCACACCTGCTGCTATCGTGTGCGAAACTCCATTGCTTTAATTAAACGGTATGCTCAATGTATGGGGAGATTGAGCTACTGCTTCCATGATTTTTACTCCAAATTGAACCAATTCTTCGCTTTGGCTTCGTCCATACTTAAATTAAAATGCTCGACGTACCTACAAAATTCAAATCAAGAATTTAAAACATAAAATAAACGAACAAAAATAGCAAACAAAAATTGAAAACAAAAATTTGAAAATAAATTAAAATATGATTTAAAAGTAAACAAAATGGGTTGCCTCCCATCAAGCGCTATTGTTTAACGTCGTTAGCTCGACGACCTAATTTTAAATTGTGGGTTCTTCCAATTCAATCTCCTCGACTAATCCAACCGATACATTTTCATAATATGAATTTAACCTTTGGTCGTTTACTTTAAATTGAGTTCCTGAATTATCTTCTATTTCCACTTCGTCATAAGGTAAAATTTGAGTTATCGTAAATGGTCTGATTCATTTCCATCGAAGTTTACTTGTAAAAAGCTTAAGTTGAGAATTAAATAACAAAACCTTCTGATTAACATTAAACAATTTAAAGGATATCCTTCGATCGTGGAACTCTCTCATCTTTTCTCTAAAAATTTTGGCGTTATCGTAAGCGTTTTGTCGGATTTCTTCTAACTCTTCAATGTATAGTTTACGTGTTTATCTGATTGATTCCATTTCCATATTGCATTGCTTCACCGCCCAATAGATATTCTAGTTCACTTGACAAATGACACTATTTACCTAAAACAAGGCGGTATTCAGACATCCCAATAAGCCCTTTATAAGTCATTAGATATGCCCAAAGCGTATCGGGTAACTTTAAGCTCCAATCCTTCTAATCTGGCTTGACAATATTTTCTGAAATTTCCTTAATTTCACGATTCGACACTTCCACTTGCCTATTTGTTTGCAGATGGTAAGCCGTGGTGATTTTTTGTGGCATGCTAAATTTTTTCATAAGTGCCTCAATAATGCAATTGATGAAATAGGTTCCTTTGTCGCTGATAATCACCCTTGGTGTGCCAAACCTGGAAAATAAAAAAATTTAGAATATTCACAGTAGTTCTCATATAATTATTTTGGGTTACTTTCATTTCAACCCATTTTGAAATATAGTCAACAGCGAGAATAATATAAGTGTCACCAAAATACGAAACAAAAGGACTCATATAATCAAGTCCCCATACGCAAAAATTTCGCATATATAGAATGGATTTAAAGGTATTTCATTTCTATGACTTAGATTACCTACTTGTTGACACTTTTCACATGATTTGCAATGAAAATAAACATCTCTAAAAATATTCGGCTAAAAGAAACCTCATTCTAAGATCTTGTGAGCAGTGCATTTCAGTCCAAAATGACCACCACACGAGTATGAATGACAGAAATTAAGGATCGAGTTCACCTCTTCTTCGGCGATACAACGCTGGATTATTTGATCAAAGCAGTGCTTACAAAGATAAAGACCGTCTTAAATGTAAAACTGGGATTCTTTCTTGATTCGATTAATTATCGCTCTTGGTAAGTGTATCAAAATTTTACCAATGGCTAAGTAATTCACCATGTCAGCGAACCATGGAAAATTCTTTTGTTACGCCAACATTAATGTTCTTCTGGAAATCTTCTTTAATTAGCGGGTCGGATGAGATGATAGAAATTTGGCTCAAGTGACCGGCTATTATGCTTTCTCTTCCTTCTTATCTTTTATTTCCAAGTTGAATTCTTGAAGGATTAGAATCCAACGAATTAGCCTAAGATTTTCTTCATTCTTACTCATCAGGTAACGTAATGCTACATAATCAAAAAATGTTAATGTTAGTACCAAGTAAATATGATCAAAATTTTCTAAATAAAACACTATGGCAATAAGTTCTTTTTCAGTTGTAGAGTAGTTTCTTTGAGTTGAGTCTAAGGTACGAGACGCATAAGCAATGACTTGCAACTCCTTGCCAATTTTTTATTCGAGAATTATGCCAATGCTAGTGTCAAGGCATCTCATATCAACTCAAAAGGAAATTCCCAATTTGGTGGTTGCACAATTGGTGTCGTGATTAGATTTTCCTTCAACGTGTTCCACGATTTTTGTACTCCTTATTAAAGTCAAAAGCTTGGCCTTTTTGGAGAAGATTGCATAACAATTGTGTTATCTTCAAAAAGTCGATAAACCATCGATAAAATCTTGCATGGACAAGAAAAAAATGTACTTCCCTTACCATAGTGGGGTAAGAGAGTGAGTGAATAACATTGGTCTTGGCTTTATCGATCGCAATACCGTTAGAAGAAACAATGTGTCCTAGAATCAACCCTTCATCAATATGAAATGGCATTTTTAGTAGTTTAAAACAAGGTTCTATTGTAGGTGCCACTTTAAAACATTTGTTAAATTGAAAAAGCATTCGAAAAAAGTATTAGCATATATCGTGAAGTCTTTCATGAATACCTCTATACCTTTCTCGACAAAATCAGGAAAAAATTGAGCATGTAATGTTGAAATGTGGCAGGTGCATTGCACAGTCTGAACGTCATTCACCTATAAGAGTACATTCAAAAAAGGCATGTGAATGTCTTTTCTTGATCTTCAGGCGACATTGGGATTTAGAAGAAACCTGAAAATCCATCAAGACACCAATAATGAGTTCTACTAGTTAATCTTTCTATTAATTGATCAGTAAAAGGCAAAGAAAAGTGATATTTCCGAGTTAGAGAGTTCAACTTCCTGTAATCTATGCAGACTTGCCACCCATTTTGTACTCTAGTTGGAACTAACTCATCTTCTGGGTTTTTGATTACCGTAACACATGTCTTATTAGGTATAACATGAACCAGACTTGCGCAACTACTATCCGAGATCGGATAGATGACATAAGCATCAAGAAGTTTCTAATTTTTTTTTACCACTTCAATCATCGGCTAATTTAGTTTTCTCGTGATGGTTTAGCTCCTTCTTTGATCTTAATGTTGTGCATACAAGTTGAGAGACTCAACCCCTTAATATCGGCTATAGTCCAATCAATAGCTTCTTTATGCACGCAATACCGTTACAAGATCTTATTCCTCTTCCTCGGTTAATTTATTCGACACAATCACTGGTAAAGTATCGTTATCGCCCAAAAATGAGTACTTCAAGTGATCTGGAAATTCCTTTAATTCGATCTGAGGAGCCTGCAAAATATAAGGTAAAAATTTAGATTTCGAATGTGTAGTAATTTCATAATAACAAATAGAATTAATGGAAAAGTTTGCTCAAACTCCCTAAATTCACCATCAAAATCATCAATTCCCTGCAAAACTTATCGAAAATGTTAGTTTCAATAAATTCATCAACCGTATGCTCAATCACATCAACAAAATTAATACTTTGAATATTTTCAGGTTACTATATTGCTTTATAAACATTAAATTTAATGATCTCACCGTCGAATTCCATTGTGAGAATATCGCTCCTCGCGTCGATCTTTGTATTGGCAGTGCTAAGGAAAGGTCGCCCAATGAGGATCTCAAATAAAGTATTTGAGTGGTCGTTTTCCATGTCAGCGACATAGAAATCAACTGGAAAGATTAGCTCATTTACCTTTACTAAGACGTTCTCTAGGAGTTCTTTTGGGTAGATAATTGATCGATCCGCTAATTGAATGGTAACTCTTGTGTCCTTCAATGGTTTGGCTAAAAGTGTGTTGTAAACGGATAAAGGCATCGCGTTTATTGAGGCTCCCAAATCGAAAATCGCCCGCTTGATGCCCACTATGTCGATTTTGCAAGGTATGGCTAACATGCATTGGTCTTTCAACTTCGATAGAAGCTATCATATCAAAACCGAAGAAAAGTGTTTTCCAAGGTTTACTTTCTAATTCCTAGTAAGTCTTCCTTTAGTAGTAAAAAGCTCTTTAAGGAAACGAGTATACCTTGGAACCTTCCGAATTACTTCTAAGAGTGGTACATTGATCTAAACTTTTCAGAACACATCAAGGATCTCTTCTCCTTGGCTTTCTTGTCTTTCTTTATAAATCTTGATGGGAAAGGAGGTAGTGTGACATATGGGGATGGTGCAGATTTGGGTATCAGATTCTTCTTCTTTTGAATTGTGGTGTCATCCTTCTTTTTCTAGTGGGAGTTGGCGCCACTTGCCTCATCGTTCTCCAAGTTAATTGCTTCTTCATTTTTTTGGGGATTTAGCATTAATCTTCTCTTGGATTGGTTGCTCAACAATTATTTTGTTTCTGAGAGTGATGGCACTCATATTCTCCCGTGGGTTCGTTTCGGTTTGAGATGGAAGCTTACTGTGCGATTATAAGTGGCCCACGGTTTATGCCAATTGATTGATTTTTTGTCAATTTCTTTTAAGTGTGACTCCGTACGATTCTGAAAATTTTCTTGGGATTGCGCCAATCGCTCAATAAGGGTCTAAAGTGAAGTATTCGGTAGTTGATATGGTTGCGGTGGCCTCGGTTGGTAAGCTTGATTCAACCTTTGGTTTTGTGCATAGCTTAAATAGGATGATCTCGCCACCCCGGATTGTATGTATTTCTATGGAGATTATAGGGATTTTGGGAGGTCTTAGAAAATTATCCACGACATTCACTTGTGCGCTCCCTTCTTCTTGTAGTGTTGAGAAACAATCGGTTGGGTGGTCTGGCATCATAAAAATCCCACATACTCTGGTTGATCCGTTATTTCTTGCAACAAGGCAATTAAAAATATTAGTTAATTTATAGATTTTATTTTCAAGTGAAACAGTGCTTACCTCGTGAACTCGTCGGTTGGATTCACTCGATGCGCCCAACTGTTGAGAGTTTGCTGCCATCATTGAAATTAATTCCCTCGTATGGTTTGGTGTCATGTTGACGAGAGCTCCCTCACTAGAAGCATCGATCATTTTCATCTCCATGTGAAGCAAACCTTAATATAAATATTGTAGAAGTGTTTGTTTGGTCAATTAATGTTTAGGATAGCTCGCACATAGCTTCTTGAATCGCTCCCAGTAATCGTAAAGAAACTCCTCGATTCTTTTGTTTAATTCCTAGGATGCTTTGCCTCAATTCGTTTGCCTTCGCTGCTAGGAAAAACTTTACAAGAAAAAATGATTTAAATCAGCCCAAGTATTTATCGAATTTGTTGGTAAGTAAAATAGTCATTATTTTGTAATGCCAGAAATATAAAATATAAATGTTCGTAATTTAATTTGGTCATCGGATACTCCCTGAGGTTTCATGCTTGAACAGACCAAATGAAATTTGGCTAAGTGCTTGTGCAGACTTTTACTAGGAAGACCGTGAAAGGTCGAAAGTAAATGTGTCAAACCCATCTTGAGTTGAAACGGCGTATCACCTTGAGGGAAGGCAATGCAAAGTGGTTATTGTACAACAAGAGTTGTGTTTACTTCGTAGATGGTTTGATCGCCCATTGATTCTAGATGTTCTATGACATATGTTGGATTTTTAAAGGATATGAAATCAGCGTCGATTGGATTTGTGGGCTGCGAGAAATCTATTGAATCTTTGGAACTTACTTGTTCTTGTCGTTTATTTCTTTTCTCCCGAAGTGTTTGACCGTTAATTCGTCTCACTCATGTTTTGATTTCTGGATCAAAATCTTCTAATGTATCCGGTTTCTTCTAGTCATAAATTAAAAAACAAGAAAATTAAATCAATAACTCTGCCGTAGTCGCCGGCAACGATGCCAATTTTAAAATGAATCATTATGATGTCAAAATAAATAGCCTTAATCCTAAAAAATGAATAAAAATAAGTAGAATAGTGAGAGTAAGGGTCGATCCATCGGGACTAGAGTTTGACGATTTCCTCGCTTTTGATCTGGCTTCAGGCATGATTTTTAAAAAACATAAGAGGGGATATTTTGGAGAATTAAAGTGAAGTAATAAAATTTATTGAAGTAAAATAAAATAGTAAATAAAGAAAATAAAATTCAATTGCTAAAAATCAACCTTGAGAGCTTTTGCCTCGATTTAAATCGATCCTCAAATAGATTTTATCTTCGGGCTCACGTCGGTTATAGTCTATAGGGCCTAACCCCTATAACTTTTTTTTCTTTCAAATGAATCAAGAATCTAAAAAATATTTTCAGATCACGACTCTTTGTGAGTTAATAGCGGTAATCGCTTATTAATTCAACACCTTTAAATTATGGAAAAACCTGACCCGGATTCTATCGTATCAATTGAGAATCTAACCGATTTCAGTTTCTCTTAGTAGACTACCGCTAAGTGTGTTCACAGGAAGTCGAATGTGTCAGAGGTCGATCCTTCCTCCCAACTATTAATCGAAACAAAATTCAATTCCAACGTGCACTTTTGAAATGAAATCACCTTGATTATAAAAGGATGGTCGATTACGATACATGATTTCTGAAAACTGAAAATGTAACCTTAAGGGTATGAAGCTCTTTTTGATTCTCATGACTTAGAATCGAGTCATTGTCTAGCCCTTGACTATAGAAAACTTAGCTAAGCATGGTAGAAACCATACTTAGCATTTTGAAAGAAAAAATAAAGTAACTTGAAAAGTAAAAGAAAGAAAAACTTTATAAATCTAAAGGAAGGAAGAAACAAGAGTTGAATGAATTCTGAATGAAAATCAATGCTTAGAGGCTTACCCCAATGGGGTATTTATAGTCCTAAAAAATCTAGAAAATACATAATTCCTAAAGATAATTCCTAAAAATAAAAATAAAAATAAGATAAATCCTAATACAGAATTAAAATTTGGCTAAGTCTTCGTCTCTACGCCAATGTTGATTGGATCTTCTAGAAGCTACTGACTGGGCCTTCTAGAAGCTATTGACTAGGCGCCATGTAACCATCCACATTATCACCACGTCAACTGTCACATCATTACCACATCAGCTGCCGCATCAACCTTTGACTAGATGCCATATCGGGTGTGTTATGTTCCAAGTCATGCCCACTAATCCGGCCATAAATCCTGAAAATAAAAAAAATTGCACAACTTTGTTGTTCTTAGCATATTTTTGGAATCAATGTCTTGTATCGAAAATGAATGAAAATGCCCAAGTTAGCAACTAAAATTATCTAATTAAGGAGTAATTAATCATAAAAGAATGTATAATTTAAACACTAATCAGTGGCGTACCCAAATACTTACCAAGATCATAAGAACATTGGAAGCCAAAAGCATTACAAATATTGTCCGCTAACATATCACTTGTATTGGTCGAGAAGAAGACTTTAGTTTTATTCAGGTTTATCTTGTGACCAGAAAAGTGGTTGAATTGGTCAAGAATGACTCTAAGGAGGCTACCTTGGTTTGAGAAGCTTTACACATAGAATCAAGTCATCAGCGAAGAATAAATGAGAAAGGCGAGGCCCTCCTTGAGATAAGACCATCGAGTCCCAGAGATTGAGATCCATAGCGTACTTAATACTATGAACAAATCTCTCTATGCAGAGGATAAAAAGGTAGGGAGAGAGAGGAAACCTTGACGAATACCTCTAGTAGACTTAAACACATAAGAAAGAGATCTGTTTTATAGAATCTGAGTAGTGGATGAGGTAACAACATCTATAATAATACATCGAATGTTATCCAGGTAACCTATCCTTAATAGAATCAGAAAGGAAGTCCTAGTTGACACGATAGTAGGTCTTTTCTAGGTTTACTTTCACCACCATCCAATTGGTTTTCCCAGTTTTCTTTTTCTTCGAATGAACAATCTCTTGGGTAATAAAAATATTATCGGTAACGTTGCGCCCAACCATAAAACTAGCTTGATTCTAGCTAATAATATTTGGAAAGATGGGTTTGAACCTATTGGCAATGGTTTTCATCACAAGATTATACAGGATGGAGCAAAGACTGATCGGCTGAAAATCACAAAGGTCTTGGGTTTACCACTTTAGGGATAAACATCAAGAGAGTTTTATTCAAATCCAGATCAATATAGTTTCCATCGAAGATACCCTTGATCCAGAAACACACAAACTTCCCCACAATATGCCATTGGCTTTGAAAGAAGAGAGCATGTAAATTGTCCTTTCTAGGGATTTAAGCTGCCTCATGTCAAAGAGTGTTTTTGATCTCCTCATCCATTACATCAGAATTAAGCATATTATAGTCAAATGTGGAAAGACGGGAAAAAGCTACTCTGATAGGGAAGTTATTCAGCACCTTACCATTATCACAATATAGACTAGCAAAGAAATTAATGGCTTGCTTCCGAAGAATATTGGCATTGTAGCAACACTCTTGTAAGGTATGGCTCATAAATATACCGGTAAAGAGGACAGTGGATGGCGAGATGTAACCTAAACCTATTATCATTGAATAAAATTTTTCTAGCGCCGCCTAGGCACAGAGGACGTAAGCACATTGCCGAACCTCATTAAAATTCTTGTATTATTTCGTTTACTTTGCCCGACCCGATTTATCAACAATTGGTATCATATGTCAGGAGCAAAATTCAAAGTTGCGAAATTCGATGGTCTGGGTAACTTCGGATTATGGCAAACGAGGGTGAAGGATCTGTTGGAGCAGTAGGGGATCCTGAAGGCTTTGCGACCTACAAAGCCGGTGTCGATGGAGGAGGAAGATTGGGAAGAATTGCAACAACGAGCGGCAGGAACCATACGATTATGCTTGGCGGACGAGGTTATGTATCACGTCATGCATCTATCATCTCCAGACGAAATTTGGAGGAAGTTGGAAAGTTAATTTATGTCCAAATCCTTAACGACAAAACTGTATCTAAAGCAGCGGTTGTATGGGCTGAAGATGCAGGATGATCATGATTTGGCGCAACACGTGAATGTCTTCAATCAAATCGTTTCTGATTTAGCTCGGCTTGATGTAAAAATTGAGGATGAAGACAGAGCGATGATTTTTTTGTGTTCGTTGCCTCCCTCATACGAACACATGGTGACTACTCTTACATATGTGAAAGAGACTATCAACGTTGAGGAGATTACTGCAGCCTTGTTGGCTCACAACCAGTGGAAGCAGAATGCAGGGGAAAACTCTCAAGCCGATAGCTTATATGTCAAGGGTAATCGAGACCGTGGATGGAATCCAGAGAAGGCAGGGTCTGGCAAGCAGAATTCCAGATCCAAATCTAGGGATAAGAAGACAATTCACTGTTACAAGTGCAAGGAGGTGGGATATATGAAGCGAGACTGTCTAAAGTTAAAAAAGAAGACTGATGAGAAGCGTGATGTTTCATCCAAGTCTGTGAACGTGGTCGAGGATGACAATTCTGATTGAAGTGAGGGTGATATGCTTTCTATTTCAACGACTCAATTGACGAATGCGTGGATTCTTGATTCTGGATGTTCTTATCACATCACGCCAAATAGGGAATGGTTTTCGACATACAGGTCGGTTAATTCTGGTTCTGTTTATTTGGGTGATGATCGATGTTGCAATATTGTTGGTATTGGTGATGTCAGAATTAAGATGTATGATGGCTCTGTTCGGACGTTGAGTGGTGTTCGACATATCCCAGATTTGAAGAAGAATATGATTTCTTTGGGCACTTTGCACAAGAATGGTTTTATCCCTAAGGCTGATGAGGATAGGGAAACCATTCGGATTCTTAAAGGTGCTTTGACTGTGATGAAAGGAAAGATGACTGCAGGAAATATTTATAGATTGTTAGGGAGTACCGTTGCAAGTGGAGTTCATTCTGTTGAGTCCTGTGATGATACTACAAAACTGTGCCATATGCGTCTTGCTCATCTTAGTGAACGTGGTATGACAGAATTACACAAAAGATATCTGTTGCATGGTGTCAAAAGCTGTAAGCTCGATTTTTGCAAGTATTGTGTTCTTGGTAAACAAACTAAAGTCCGTTTCAAGACTGCGAAGCACACAACTCAAGGGATTCTTGATTATGTGCATTCTGATGTATGGGGGCCTTCCACGACATCGTATTTGGTTGGATCTAGGTATTATGTTACTTTTATTGATGATTTTTCACGGAAAGTTTGGGTGTATTTTTTGAAACAAAAATCTGAAGTTTTTGAGAAGTTCAAGCTGTGGAAAGGAGAGGTAGAAAACCAAACAGGACAAAAAAATCAAGTGTTTGCGGTCTGACAATGGTACGGAGTACACAGATTCACAGTTCTTACACTTCTGTAAGGAGCACGGGATTAAGAGACATTTTATAGTGCGCAAGACACCACAACAGAATGGTATTGCGGAACGGATGAACAGGTCATTGAATAAAAGAGCCAGATGTTTGCGGTTGAATGCGGGGCTTCCCAAACACTTATGGGACGAGGCTGTTAACATGGCGTGTTATCTTATAAACAGATCGCCAAGGGCATCATTGGCTGGGAAAGTTGCAGAAGAGGTATGGACTGGTCATGATGTTAGTTTTTGATAACTTACGGATTTTTGGTTGTCCTGCTTATGTGCATGTACCTGCTGATGAGAGATCCAAACTTGATGCAAAATCGAAGGAGTGCATTTTTCTTGGTTACAATAAAGGTGTCAAAGGATTCAAGTTCTGGGATCCATGAAGAAAATTGTGATCAGTAGAGATGTTGTTTTTATGAACAATCCATGTTGCAACAGAAGAAAGACACGACAGTGGTGGATTTCGAGCAATTTCCAGTTGAGAAACCAGAAACGTCTCAACCGACTTCTGGTGGTTCCATTACGGATGATTTGCAGGATTATAGTCTCGCCAGAGACAGGGTGAGACGGACAAATATAAAGCCTCCGAGTAGATTGGGTTTTGAAGACTTGGTCTCTTTTGCACTTATTGTTAGCAGTGATGATCCGGTTACTTTTCATGATGCTGTTACTAGTCAGGAAAACGACAAATGGATGGCAGCCATGGTTGAGGAGATGGAGTCTTTGAATCACAATCGTACATGGGAGTTGGTTCCCCTTCCTGAGGGTAAAAAGTCGATTGGTTGCAAATGGGTGTATAAGAAGAAACCAGCAGTAACAGAAAAAGAGGGGGGAGAAGTTCAAGGCTCGTTTGGTAGCAAAGGGTTTTTCACAGCAGAAAGGAGTTGATTATGATGAAATCTTTTCTCCTGTGGTCAGACACACTTCAATCTGAGCAGTACTTGCATTGGTGGCCAGTTGGGATTTGCATTTAGAGCAGATGGATGTTAAAACTGCTTTTTTTGCATGGTGATTTAGAGGAGGAGATCTACATGCGGCAACCTGAAGGTTTCACTCAACCTGGAAACGAGCATTTAGTTTGCAGATTGAAGAAATCTTTGTACGGGTTGAAACAGTCTCCGAGACAGTGGTATAAACGGTTTGACTCCTATATGATCAAGATTGGCTACAACCGATGTGAGTATGATTGTTGTGTCTATGTTAAGAGCCTTGATGATGGTTCTTTTATTTTTCTATTACTGTATGTTGATGATATGTTGATTGCTGCGAAGAACATGGATGATGTTATCGGTTTGAAAACTTTATTGAGTCAGGAATTTGATATGAAAGATTTAGGTGCTGCAAAGAAAATTATTGGAATGGAAATTTGCAGGGACAAATACTAAAGGAAAATGTGGCTATCTCAACGGGGTTATGTTAAAAAAATGCTAGAAAGGTTTGCGATGAGCAGCGTAAAACCAGTTAGCACTCCATTGGTGAACCACTTTAAGCTTCTCATCAGAACAGTGCCCTAAGACAGATAAGGAAGCTGAATATATGGCAAAAGTTCTGTATTCTAATGTTGTTGGTTGCTTGATGTATGCAATGGTATGTACTCGTCCTGATTTAGCTCATGCTGTTAGTCAAGTTTGTAAGTACATGTCTAAACCTGGTAAGCAACATTGGGAAGCAGTCAAGTGGATCTTTCGGTACTTAAAGGGTACTGTGGGACATGGAATTGTTTTTGGTAGTCAACGAGATAATCCTTTGGTTGTAGGATATGTGGATTCAGACTATGCAAGTGACTTGGATAATAGAAGATCTACGACAGGGTATGTTTTTACTCTTGGTGGAGGACCTATTTGTTGGAAGTCTACTGTTCAATCTGTTGTGGCACTATCTACAACTGAAGCTAAGTACGTGGCAGCGGCTGAAGCTGTAAAAGAAGCTTTATGGCTCACTAGTTTAGTGAAGGAGTTGGGTGTTTAGCAAGGTGGAGTTCAGCTGCTCTGCGATAATCAAAGTGCTATTCACTTAGGTAAGAATCAGGTATATCGTGTTAGAACTAAGCACATTGATGTACGTTTTCACAAGATCAGAGAGTTGGTTGCATATGGAGAGATTTTGTTTCAGAAGGTACACACTGATGAGAATGCCCCTGATATGTTCACCAATCCAGTTACAACAGACAAGTTCAAGCATTGCTTGGACTTGTTGAATGTTTCAAGTTGTTAAAGAAGTAAGGTAACCCAACCTACATTGAATGTTTCCTAAGGGGCAGGATATTCGCCAATGTGGAGATTTGTAAGGTATGGCTCATAAATATACGGTATAAGGTTAATTTTGTAATTATGTACCAGGGTTTTCTATTATAAATAGAGATGTAACCTAAACCTATTATCATTGAATAAAAATTTTCTAGCGCCGCCTAGGCACCGAGGACGTAAGCCATTACCGAACCTCGTTAAAATTCTTGTGTTCTTTCGTTTACTTTGCCCGACCCGATTTATCAACAACTCTTTAAACTTAATTCTATGAGAACTACGCCACTGGACAACACGAGTATGGATAAATTTTATGTTGCGGTATTCTTCCATAATCCAGTCACTTCTTGATTTTTGATGCCATAAAAGCTCCTCGTTTCAAGGATTTCCTCGAGACTCGCCCGAGTCTCCATATCCTCAGATAATTAGTGACCATTCCCAATGAAATCTATTTTCTTTTGAATCTCCTCTAAACGCTTCTTAGGAGTTTTCTTCTTTTGGATGATGAGCCCATAAATATTCATGTTCCACAATATCAGCTCATTAGAAATGAAGAAAATCGAGTTAGAAATGTTACCTGCTAGTTACCACTTATCTTTGATGAAATGGCTGAACTCTGGATGCTTGACACAACCCTCAAGGAAGCGAAAAGGCCGCTGAGATCGAGACTAGGGAGACTTGGTTGACTGTAGTAGAAGTGGATGATGGTCCAATTTGATGCGAGTAAGATGATAAATGGTAGAGTCTGAGGCAAGACTAATCCACTTATCGTTGTCCACCATAAGGTCAAGCCGTTCAAAACACTCTCATGCATCCAAGTAAATGGGGGACCTTTGAAACCTATATCAACAAGACTGATTATGCATGAACTCATGGAACAAATTATAACCAAAACCATTCCTCGAACCTACTTTTTTTCAATACTAGCCAAGATCACATTAAAACTACCAACTATAATCCAAGGAAAATTATTATGCTACTGATAGTTACTAAGGCATATATCCATTGGGCTACATGTTTCCTTTTCTCAAGTTAGCGTAGATAGTTGTGATGATAAAAGAAGGGTGTGAACCTTTAAACACATTGACGAAAAAAACTGCAGATGGACAACTAAAATATCCATTGAACAATGGACTTCCAAAGAAGCCAGATACCGCCAGAAAAGCCCGCCTTAATTCTGAAGGATCTATCAAACCCAAGCTTAGAGATAACCCAATCAACTTTCTGGCCAATGATCCGATGTTCAAGAAGAGCGATCATGTTAGGGAGGTTCTCCACGGTATACTCCTTAAGAACTTTTAGGAAACGAGTTCCATCAAAACCTTGGCAATTCTAAATAATAAGTTTAAAATCCATAAAATAAAAGGAATATAGTACCTCAACTTATTCACACAAAATGGAATTTCTTTCCACATCGTGACCAACGGAATGAACTTCAATCTGGTTATCAATGTTATGGATAACCTCATGTATAGCCACATGTAACGCTGGTCAAGGATTTCAATTATTCTTGAGTTTTACCCCTTTGTGTAATACCCCAAAATTTTGGTTAGTGACAAAAATGTAAATGTTGAAAGTTTGGTGGCCAAATTAAAAAATAGGAAAATTCAGGGACTTAAGTGGTATTTTTCCCAAAAAAATTAATCCATAAATGGATAGTTTACTCTTGAAAGTGGGGTTTTATTGAAATCAGATTCTTGATCTGAAACTTATGTTAAAAACTAGAAAGTGTTAAAGTCTAGTAAAAACTCGGTAAATTGGATCAAATATAAATTTTTAGAAAATTGAAGGATGATAAATTAATCTTAGAAATATTATTTTCACATTTTAAAATGATGGAAAATAATATAGAACATTGGACTTGAGAATTTATTTCCATGTTCAATTTATATCGTTGGATGAAAAATAGGAAGATTGAAATTTTTGGAAAATGACATGGGCAAAGTTGTAAAGGCAAAATATTTTGTCCATATTTGATTCTGGAAGATGATAAGGTTTATGTGGCTTGGTATTAAGGTAAATATCAAGTTTCATTAAGGGTAAAAATGACATTTCTCATTAAATGAATAGTTTATTCATTTAAGCTTAAATAAAGGCTAAATTAACATGAAATTAACCAAAATGTCATGAAATCAAGCCATTTTCCAACCAACATTTCGTGCTCCTTCATACCAAGGTAAGAGATTTTTTTTTTCATTTTTGAGCAATTTACCTTGGTTTTTTGGATCATGTCGCGAAATAGAAAATTGTTCTATTTGAAAAACGCTATCATTTGATACCATTATTGCTTGCTAATTTTGTTTGTGTTCAAAGATCCCAAATTTTAGGGTTTATGTTCATATTAGGGTTTATGGAATTGATAAAGGATTTTGTTGTTTTTGAGGTCGTAGAATAATTTCCAAGCATGATTGATGATTAAAATCACTTGTACATGATTATATATGAACATATGAAGTTTCGGCCTAACCCTAATCTTGGGAGAAATATGTTCTTTGATGAAATTAAGTTAGGATATTTATTGTAGAGATTTTATAAGGTTGAATCGAAGTTGATTTCATACTTGAATCGAATCAAAATCGAGTAAAATCATGAAAACTCTAATCTTGAACATACAAAGCATTTGTCCTTGACTATAGAGGATTAGAAAAATTATGGAAAAATTATTTAGGGGCTGGAAATGATGTAGGAAGTATTCTACAAGCCTTATAAAAATTTGGGGACCATTTTATAAATTTTGAAAAGTTGGGGGACCAGATTGGAAATTTTGGAAAAGTTGTTGTTGGTCGTGTATTGTTCAATATTTGTTATACTATTCTGGAAATTAATGTTTTAGTGTTGAAATTGATGTTATGATGTGAAATTGGATTATTTTGGAAATCATGTAAAAGTTGAGGTTTAAATAAAAATATGGAAAGGTTGAGCTTAAGTGAAAATGTTATGTGAAGTAGGAATAAAAGGAACTTGAGTGGTCAATTAGAAGTATTAAGGTCAACATTTATGTTGTGACATGGAAATTGTATCGAATAAGCATCGAAAAATTTATTAAGAATTTATTTTTCGAAGTATGCCTATGTTAGTAGGATTCTAACATTTGGTTTGAATTTGTATATGTTTGATAATGATTTTCATTTAGAGATTGAGTGCTTGAAAGCAATATCAAATATTATTAAAGCTAAAGAGAAGCTTAAGGATGAAATGAGAAATTCTAAGGAAGGTTGCAAGCTAAGGACACCAGGTGAGTGCAAATTTAATTTGTACTTATGTTATCGAACAAACATTGGCTTGCGATGAGACAGTAACGGAGTTACTATGGTAACGAGTGATTCCTAAAATGTTATGGGATTTGTGATACATGCATATATGTGCATTTGGTGAGGTAAAAGAATTAGTGAACAAGTTGAAAATGCAAATTGGTGAAATTTGCTTAGAATTTATGTTCTAGATAGTAAGTTTAGAAAACCACTATAAATTATAAAATAATTATTAAAAGATGATTTCTATACCGTTGGATTATTATACCAGTCTAGTTTTGTTTAGAACAAATAAACTAATTATGAGGTCTATACAAAAAAAACATGAATTTTTAATCAAAGATAGGTCATAAAACGGGGCAGCAGATTCTATCGGTCAAATTTGAAAATTCACCATAAATTGTACAAATTGAACTAGAATGAGTACCTTATATGTATAGATTTTTATTTGAGTATAGTTTCCATTGGTATAAACAAAATAAGTTTTAAATGTGTAGATTGATATAGAATAATATTTCTTTAAAGGTAGTGCAAACTGTCGGAACCTGAAATTATGACAAATTTTGGGATTTAACCAAATTAGAAACAAAGGATCAAGTTAAAGCTTAGTGAGGTTTATATTTTGAATTGTATATAATGTCAAAATGAGTGCAATGCATGCATAACATTATACATGGATGTTTTATACATCATCGGGTAAGACTTGCGATGAGTCTACCTTGTTTATATTGGCATGATATTTATGTCTTTTATCATATATTTGACATATTCTAAATATGTCAAAGGTTGAATATAAAATGCATTGATTACTGGTTATTATATATGATGTTTATCATGAATACATATGATGTTTATTGAGATTGTTATTTCGGGTATGAATTGTCCAATGTTAAATTATGATAATATACTTTTCCATGGATGGATCAAATAAAATATAATATATGTCCAAGTAAGTCATTGAAGGACAAGGTATAGTTGGCATGCCATAGAGTATAGCAGTTGCATGTTTATATTAATACTAGTGATTAAGGACACTAGGTGCAGGTGGTGGGCACAACCTTATATGTCATATCCATATAAGTACTAGAGTGTAAACCTAGTGTAGGTGGTGGACACGACCTTATGTGTCATATCCGGATTAGGACTAGAGCGTAAGCTTAGTGCATGTTTAGCACTACGGTGCATGTATTTGACTCGAATACCAAGGGTCTTTAAGGTTAGATTGGGCTATGGTTTATTGGTTAATAAATGGTAAATAGACAAATAAGCTTATGAGCTAGTGGAATGAATGGAAAGTATATTGGTAAGAAACTTGATATCCGGTTATATCATGTTAATATATGGTAACATGGTTGGAATACAGGTAAGTGATCATATTACATTGACAATGGTTATTCATTTGAATTTATCTATTGCATTGCTTTAAATATTCATATAATTGCCTCATTAAGTGTATACTTAGCGTGTGATGATTTTCACACGTAGATAAAAGAATAGCGAGAGGAGTAAGGAGATGAGCTTAACATCAATCATCAAGGAAATATTTACAGGTAATAATGATGGCATCCTACCGGTGTTCTAAAAGTTCTAGTTGACATTTATACGAGAATGAAATGTCTGCAATTTCTTAATATAGTTAGTATTAATTATAATTAATATTATGATATTAAACAATACTTGAAAAAATTATTTGGAATCAAACATGTTAGACATTCTTATTTATTTTATGGAACATAACAAAACTTGATATCACTGCTTGAAACTTGTTTTGAATTGGTAACCAAAAATATTATATTACGATTTTTCTCTGAATAATTATTTTATAATAATTGTTCAAGTTGTGAAATTGGTAATATTCAAATGACAATTAATAAATATTTTAAATTTATGATGTTACATCTGTAACTATTATTGTTCGCGTTTACGTTTATGGGTGTTACACTTTGTTTGAGATCACATAAGGGCCATGCCTCCTTTTATGTCCAACTGAGCAGTGATTGAGGGAGAAATCAAACTGGTTCGGATAGGTCTGTGTCCTATGTAGTTTTGGGGATCTAGAGAAGAGAGGGTTTGTTGTCCTCTTCCAAACCTAGCGAATTTTCAAAGATATAATTAGAATAAGAGGTAGATTTCAGGTCATTAATACTTACTCCTTGTGTAGACTTTTTTTTTTTATAAACTCCTTGTGTAGACTTAGTGGACTCTGGGAGCACTAAAGTGTGTTGATGCATGGAATTGCATGGAGATTCCACGCGTGTGGGATTGTCAACATTGGCAGTAGTAATTGTAGGGCCCGCCAAAGTAGGACAAGGGAGAGAGGTACTACTGGGGTCCACCACTAGAGGTGTGGCACTTGAACTATGCACGTGACTTCATTCTTGACATGGAAAGCAATTTTCGACCTTGATAGCCTGCGGTATGGTTTCCATGTAAATTGGTCAGTGTTTTGTCTTTTGGTTTAGAAGAAGGAGAAAGTAGGAGTAAGATTCAAGGAAGCATAATTATTTGTTTCCGATATTGAGTGATTCACTCTTGAATTTTCATGTGAAGAGTGAGATTGGTTCCCTTTTTTTATTAGAGCCCTCCATCAACACCCCATATCTCGACGAGGAACTTGTAATTGCCTTATTAGTCTCATTTTTTTCGCATTGACCGTTGGCTGGGGGATTTTCATCAGAAACAGTAAGAGAAACGGTCAGAACATCATTAAAGGTCGACTGTTTAATACAAGATCCCGTTAGCGAAGGTAACTCCGAAGCGTGCTGGGGATTTTCCACTTGCGTCTGATAAACGTGGGGCAGCCATCCTTAAGGTGGCCAAATCTGCCACATGAGAAACAAATGAGAGGGAGGTTGTCATATTCAACCAGTTAGATTCTATCACCGACTACCACCCAAGAGATGAGAGGTTTTTTCAGATCCACGTAAATGACCAATCTCTCAAATCTTCGTCTGTTGCTTGTTGTGTTTTGAAAATTGAGTTTGGTCACCTTGCCAATGAAACTGCCTATACTATGCAGAATCTTTTTCTTGTACATATATTTCTTAAGACTTGGAAATCAAATCCAAGCATTAACAGTAGTTGGGTACGGTTGTGACGTTTTGAAGTCAAGAGACCAAGGTTGGACCGTAAGTTATTGACCGTAGATTATCCAGGGACCCTCAACAAGAACCTTTTTCATAGTCCGCCTCGTTCTGAAACCGAGCCAAAAAATACCCATTCTCAATATCCATCAAGGTGAACGGGCGGGATGGCTTCCAGATAGCATAAGTCTTGTTAGTGAGGGCATTGAGACCTATATTCCGGCCAAGAAGTTTTAAAACCGCCATTCTAGTCATACTTGCCTCCATAAGTTTGTATGCACGAGTCGAAACCTGGATAGATGCCAGGCCATATCGGGTACCAGTGATGAAGTCTTCTTCCGTTTTATCGATACCAAGATTCTCGTCCACCTATCTAGCAGCCTGGTTGAGATCGCCACCACTACTTCCATCCAAGACTGACGCGTAAGAGGGGAGAGGCTCTACGGGCATCGCATCTTGGATTTTGTTCCATCATCTCTGCATCCTCAAGGAGATTAGAGGCAGGATCTTTAAACCGAACCTTTTTTGTGGCGTCTGAAATAACATCTGGATGGGAGAGAGGGGTCGGAGCTTCCTTAGTGTCGAGATAATTAATCATTTATTCAATTTTGATAAATAATAACTAATTTCCTCGTATCTAATATTTTAATGCAAAGTCATTGACTTTGTCAATATTATCTTGCAAAGTTTATACAACTTTCTTCTTGAGGTTTTCGGCATTGTAGTTAATGCGATCATGTTTCCGAAGCAGAAAATGGATGGCTAATTAGTTGCTTCTTGACTAAAAATTTGACTGAAATATCGATATATGTCTGATTCATTTTGCAACTTCAGTGATATGTTTTTCTTTGTTCTTTAGTGTTTTGGAATATTCTAATCCATACAATCAAACACGGGGTTCCGAAGATGAATTAAAGCATGCATTTGGCATTGTTCGATCGACAAGTATAGCAAGATCGATTTTTGAAATTTTTGTAGCCCGGTACAAATCTAAAAGTTGGAACTTTAATAATAAATATTAAAATAATTTAAGAGTACACAAAATTAAATTATTTTATTTATAAATTATATATTTTTATTGCACTTGACAAACAATTTAATAAAAATTATATCAAATTTCACATAGAAAACATCAAAAAAACAATTATTGAACACCCAACTACTACATAAAACAATTTTTATAGGTATTTCTAGATACAAAATCACAAGTAATAGTGTCTATATCAATATGATCTAACATATTTTATCAATACATAAAATGGCTAAACCATTCAATCTTTCTTGTGACATTAACGACCTCAAATAGGTTTTCAACAATTTTAACTTCAATAAACTTCTTTGAGCTGATGCAATTGTCAACGACATAGTTAAGAGAATTCAGTAAGTAACTGAAACATTTGTATAAAAATATGCAAATTTGACAATTTCAAATGTTGACATTAACTCATTTGGCGAAGTCGTTTCTAACACTTTCAATTCTGGAAAAAAATTTATTCTACATCAATATCAGACAAATCATTATAAGAAAAAATAGTCTTAAAATTTCATGCAAGATTTTCATAATTCTTGATTGCCCAAACATTTAATCTTTTGGAATCAAATAAAAATTCAAAAATATTGTCAAATAATTTTAATTGTTCAAATCTATGTTTCAAATAAATTATAATTAAATCTACAATCACAAGAAAATAATTAATTCTAAAAGATTCTTCAGATGATTGTACTTCTTCTTCATTATCATTCTCATCAAATTGTCTTCTTCTAAACATGTGACGTTTTGTTGAAAGTGTTAGTTCTATATTAATATCAAATGTCATGCTTTTGACAATATCCATGCAAGGCAAAAACGCTTTATTTTTATATTTTTCAAAGAATATCATTACACTTTCTACTTCATTAATTGTAGTTTCAATGCACATAGATTTAGATTGTAATTTCTTAATCACCTTATTAATAGTAAATAAAATCTCATACCAAATTATCAAGTTAAATAAGAACTCAAAACTCGTAAAAGAATTAGTTAAAGTTTCTACTTCAGTTTTTGTCTAGGCATCTTCACCACTAGAATTATACAATGTCAACAAAGCTAATTTTATTTAGGGTAAACTACATAAATGACCACATAACTAAAGATCTGGTCGCGGAATGATCATCATTTTCAAATTGTGTCAATATAACCATTGAACTATTTAGATGTTTTCAATATAGCCACATACTATTAACATTTAACTGAAGTGCTTTGTGACAGCTAATAAAATTGGTATAATTAGGGTGCGGGTCCTTGTAAAGTTACATATTCGTGAGGCTAGCACCTCCTTTGTTTTATTTCATTTTGATCATTACTTGTATATTGTAATATCCCAAATTTTGGACTAATGACCAAAATATAAATTTTAAAAGTTTAGTGGTCAAAGTGTAAACTTGAGAAAAGTTTAAGGACCAAAGTGGTAATTATTCCAAGAAGAAATTTTATCTTGTAAATGAATAGTTTACCCCCAAAAATAACTTTTTTGTGGGTTTTATATTTTTTTATCCAGAATTTGTATTAGAAACTATAAAGTGATAAAGTCTGATACATATTTGGATAATTGGATCTAATAGAAAATTTAGAAAAATTTGAAGGATGATAGTTTAAGGTTAATAATGTCATTTTCATATTTTATTTTAGTAGAATTTAACTTGTCTCTTAACCTCGTGGTTGTGTGATCGAGTCCCACTGAGGGCAATTTATAACGGAGGTTTTCCACGGAAGTTGCTCTCAACCTGGTGTTGGGGGCAGCCTACTACCCTACCTCCCCCTTACCCCATTACATATGGGAATAGGGTCAGCTAAAAAATTTAGTAGAATTTAACATGGACCATTGGATTTAAGATTTATTTTCCATGTTAAATTGGGACTATTGGATTAAAGTGGCAAGATTGAAATTTTTGGAAAAATGCAAGGGTAAAGATGGAATCTAATAAAATATTAGTTCATGTTTGACTTTCATGATCTGATGATGAAAGCATGATGTAGCATGTAATTTGGTAACTATCATGATTTTTAAGGATAAAAATGTCTTTTAGGATAAAATGAATTTTATATTCATTTTTATTAGTTTTTAAAAAGGTGTCCAAAGATATTATAAGGAAAATCAAGAAAACTTTCTCATCTTCTTCCTCCAAACCGTAGGTCTTCTTAAGGTAAGAGAAAATTTTATTTTATTTTTCATTTTCAAGCTTATTTAGTTTATTTTTGGATTCAGACATGAAATAGAGAATTTATCAATATCAAATTCTCTATCATTTGATATAAGTATTTCATAGTTTTCTTGCTTGGATAATTGGTTTTGTTATTACGGTGGATGAAGAGTAAGTTGAAATTCAATAATTTAAGGACGAATTTTGATGTTAATGATGTAGTTTATTCATTTCAAAGCACAAGTGATTATTAAAATCAACTAGAAATGCTTAAAGATGGATTTGGTTAAGGTTAGGGTTTATGGAAAAGATTAAATTTTGATTGTTTTCATATGTAATTGATTAGAATTACATGGAAATAATGATTAGAGTTTGGATTATAGCTTGGATCAAATTGGAAATCACAGAAAGTATACCACTTGATATTCAGCCTAAGTGGGAAAATAGGGGAAAATATTGAAAATTTTCCTAAGGATTAGAATTGATATAAGAATGATTCTACATGCTTTGAAATGTGAAAGTATATGACCTATTCGTATATTTTGAGGAATGTGGGGATTAAAGTGAAATTATTCAATAATAGATATACTATGATGGAATTGGATGTTAGAATATTGATTTTGATGTTAGACAGTTGAATTGGATAGCTTTGGAAGTTGATAAAGTTTGAGGACCAAAACATAAAATGCATAAAAGTTGGGTTTTAAATGGAAAATTATTCAAATTTTGAGGTACTAGTTTGAATATATTATTGAAATATTTGAAATTGACGACTGATATTGGAATTAAGGTGTAATGGAAAAGGACAATTTTGAATGAATTTGAAATATTAGGATGAATTCTAAAGAAATGCTTATTAGTGTTTAATGTGAAATGTTGAAAAGTCTTGTGAACTATTATTAAGTATGAATACTTCAGGGACTAGAAATGATTATTTGAAAAGTTAAGTTAGCATTGATCATAGAAAAGAGAATTTGTATCGAATATGCATTAATTGCATTTTTAGCATTTTTATGCTATTATACGCCTATCATGTTAGTGAAAATATTAACATGTTCTTTGAAATGTGTATTTTGTGTAAATGACTTTTATGTAGATCGTAACAATAAATGATATCAAAACGAGTCAAAAGCGAAAGAAAAATCAAGAGATTGAAGGTTTATCAACATTAAAGGTTTTATAGTGAGTCATATAAGGTAAATGCATTCTTATCTACTTATATATATGATACGAGGGAGACTTGCAATAAGTCAACCTCTGATGTTTTTGAAAGAAAAAGAATATGAATCGTATTATGAAATATTTTCATAATATTTTTCTAAATTAGTTTATGAATGATTCGGGTATGATATGCCCAATGCACTTTTATATGAAAATTTGATATGCTAGTATCTACGGATACTTATGATAAATGAATAGTATATGATTTTATAAGAATACCCAATGTATGTATATTGAGTTGTCTAGTATAGTTGGCATGCCATAGAGGTGGAGTATAGCAACTGCACTCAGTATATAGTCATATGATATTAGACTATGATATTCTAAGAAAAGAACGTATGATGTGTCTGATTTTGACATCATGATATTTTGAATTATGGTACACTGATATTATGTTCTACAATACACGTATGCCTATCTGGCGCTAAAAGTGCAATACGTGCATACTCGTATGATTCGTGTAACGTGTATTCTCATCTGATATACATTAGGCTATGATTCATATTAAACTAAAAAGTGCAGGTTTATTGATTCATTGAAAGTAAAACTTCCTGTCACACTGTTTTTCGCCCAGGCGGGGAAAGACAATACTAATTGGGGTTTTACTTTGAAAAGGTTTTGAAATGTGAGGAGTCGCAACCAATCATTTAAGGTACAGTTGGGACACCATAAAAACTTGGTGATTTTAATAAAACATTTTTATTTGTTTTTATCAAAATACCAAGTTTTAGGGTCTGTAAAAATCTAGAAATCAGGTTCGGGAGTCGATTACATGTGGGGAAGGATTAACACCCCCACAAGTGCCCAAATATTGGTACCTAGTTGATTACCCTATATTTAGAATCAAAAATTTTGAGTTCAACGTTTATTTAAATTAAAAATCATTATGGATGCAAAGTTGAAAAGGGTATTCGTTTGTTAAGGCTGATAGCATTCATCCCCTAGCATGAATGTGGGAGATCAACTATTGTGCCCAATAACCGAATATTGCCTCGATATCTTAAAAATCATGTTGCGGTTTTGAAAAGGATGTCGACCTATTTCAGGAATCATCGTTAGTCACCCTCTGAGCATACTTGCGGGAGATATACTATTAATTCCCTAATAACTGAACATTGCCTTAGTTTAAAATAAAATGCAATCAAACAAATCATCCTAACTAAGCTAAGGGTAAATTAAGGCTCTCTCTATCCTAAAGTGTCAAATTATGAGAATTAAAGAACTTAAAGGCACAAACCTAGAAATGTAGGTTCTAATATTAACCCTATTTGATTTTTATTCAATTATCGAATCGAATAATCGAGATGGTCCCTTGAGCAATTAGGTGAGGGCCGACTCGAATTATTCCTTAAATTAAGAGGACTATACTGGAATCTAGCTAAAAATGGAGGCTCTATTTAATCTATTTGATTATGTTAATTTAAAAGTCTGATTGAAATTTTCCAGAGTTCTAAAAACTAGAAGTTCATGGGCCTAAATCAATAACTCCTAAAATTTAAGGACTAATCAACAAATTAAAGTTCTAAATAATATCTAAATTAACCTATTAAAAATTATGGGATTAAATTAAAAGAGTTTTAGAAAATTAGTCAATGATTAATAAATTAAAAGTTCAAACAATCGACTCGTGTAATCGGGCATCTTATGCGAAAACTCTGTTCGAATTGCTCCCTAATTAAAACTAAGGTGCCCCCTAATTACTAGATCTTATTTGACATACCAACATAATCTAAGGACGAAATCTAAAACTAGTTAATAAAAATTGTGAAATGTCAAATATAATAACACAAAAATTAAGTAAACTAAAATAGGCAAGAAAAAACCTCAAAGAGATAAAAAAAAAACAAGGATTAGATTGCATGAATATTAAATTGATGATTTAAAAAAATAAATTATACATGTAATAAGGGCTAAGTTGAAACGAATTAATGGCTAAATCTAAAAAATAAAAAACATGTTAGGGACTAAAATGCAAAAGCACACAGAAGTTATAGGGACTAAAAATAATTATATGCATTATTTAAGCCTAAAATACCCTATTAAACGAAAATGGGAAAATTAAAAAATTAGCCAAATAAAATTAAAATAAAATTTATATAGTTACTACATATGACCATTATCAACACGCTAAACTTATAGGGGCTAAATAATAAATAAGCCAAAAAATACATAACATGCAAGGAAAAGGAAAAATAATAGTTTCAATCCTCACAGATGATCAAAATGAAAAAACACGCTAAAGTTAGAGGGACTAAACAGAATAGACCAAAAATTATATAACATGCAAGGAAAAGGGAAAATAATAGATTTGGTCCTTACAAGTGACCAAAAGGTAAAAACGTATTAAACCTAGGGGGACCTAAGCGTGATTTTACCCTAAAATCTCTATATATATACCTCTTTTCATTTTTTATTCATTTTAACCAAAATCCCAAAAAAATAGAAAAAACTTTCCCCTCTCTCTTGGCCAGGCCATTATCGGCCGCCTCGCACCTCGCTCCAGCCGCCACACGCAGTGGTCGAAACTCCTAAACTAGCCTAAAACGACTTTCATCCCTAGATCTATTAATCTAGGCCCCTATTTAAGGCTAAAAAGATAAAAAAAAAACTCCCTAAAGACCTCGAAAGCCTCCGTTAACCTTTCAGTTTCCCCATCTCCGATGACCTCTACGAAGGCCACTATGACTCAAGTAACCAGATCTAATACTCTTCCCTTTTTTTATTGTGATAAAAGCTTGGTTGTTGTTGTATTTTGAAGATAGTTAAAAATGTTTTTTAATTTTAGAAAACTAAAAGATTCTTTTTTTTTGCTGATATTCGAAGCTAAATTTTTTATTACTACTAGAAATTAAAAAAAATAATAATAACCTTGAAACTTTTTTTATTGCTTCTAGAAAAACGAAAAATCGAGAGAGCTTTACAATTTTTATTCTTGGGGATTTATACCCATTTATAGAGAAAGGAAAATGATTACAATTTTTGTTTGTTGTTTGTTGTCTCTGTTGCATGTTGCGTGGAGTGCGGAGTGGTGGCGGGCTAGGGCAGCCTTCATTTGCTTGGTGAAAAGATTAAAGGCAACTTATTGGGTGATTGGGGGTGGCTACACTATGATTAGGTTTAGGTTAGGCTACGGGTCGAGTTTGGTTTGGGCTTCGGGTCGGGTTTGTTCTAGTTTGGGTTTAAATTTGGGGCCTAGTTTGGGTTTTATATTTGGGGCTGTTTTAGGTTGGACTTGAGGCTCGATTTAGGGTTATGGTATTGGTTTTCTCCTCTCATTATGAACTCTCTATTGGAAATGTTGATCTCTCGAGTGAGTGTCATTGATTCAACTCCAAATACAATGAATCGAGCTAAGGTTGAACAAGTTATTCTCATTATGAACTTCTTCTCCCTCATCAGATGAGTTCTTCTCATTATGAACTCTCCATTAGTAATGTTAGTCCCTCAAGTGAGGCGTCGCTGATTTAACTTCATATGCGATGAATCGAGCAAAGGTTGAACAAGTTATTCTCATTATGAATTTCTTCTGCCTCTATCGGATGAGTTCTTCTCATTATGAACTCTTCATTGGAAATTTTAATCTCTCAGAGAGGCATCACTGATTCAACTCCATATTCGATGAATTGAGCAAAGGTTGAACAAATTATTCTCATTATGAACTTCTTCCCCCTCTATCAGATGAGTTCTTCTCAATATGAACTCTCCATTGGAAATGTTAATCCCTCAAGTGAGGCATCGTTTATTCAACTCCATATGCGATGAATCGAGTAAAGGTTGAACAAGTTATTCTCATTATGAACTTGTTCTCCCTCTATCGGATAATTTCTTCTCATTATGAACTCTCCACTGGAAATGTTAATCCCTCAAGTGAGGCGTCGCTGATTCAACTCCATATGCAATGAATCGAGCAAAGGTTGAATATATTCTTCTCATTATAAACTTCTTATCTCTCTATTGGATGAGTTCTTCTTATTATGAACTCTCCACTGGAAATGTTGGTTGGTCTATTCTCTCTTTAAAGAGTTTTAAACATACAAAAGATTATCGTATGTTAGTGATTTGTATTGAAAGTACCTGAAGGTAATGATCAGGGTCCTTAATTTGTTGCGATCCATTTCCTTCAATAGTGAAAGGAAATATGGACTGATTTTTCTAACTCATGAAATCTTTGTTGAGTCCCTGAATTCCTGTTAGACATTCAAAACTTGATGCCAAATGAATCTTTATGCTCCTATTTTGCAAATGCTTGAATATGTATGATGTGATTTTCATGTTTTGAGTTTTAAGGTCTCGTAAGCCTTTGTTTTCATTTTTTATACTCGTTGAGTCTTTGTCTTTGTTGACTCATTGTCTGATTCGTAATCCTGAAAGATTGATTTCCTAAAGGTTTAAGCGGTCCTCTGCCAGGGAGCGGCCGGAAACATGCCTGGGAACAAACTATGTTTTCGCCTTTTCATTATTTACTAAACTATTCGGGCTGTTGTCATCTCTTGTCTCGCCCTTTATCAACCACTTGCTTCAACGAGTGTAAATATTAACCTAGTGGACTGCCTTGGATTCCTAGTATTTTATAGGTTAATTCAAAGTAATACCGAGAAATTATTCGTTTGGAATTTGGATTATGTTAGGTTGTTCGTGACACACAAAAATGAATGATTTGAAAATTGAAATGATAATCATGAAATTCATTGACAAAATATAAGTTTTACACAAAGTCATGGCGATCGAAAGAATTGAATAGAGATTCTGGAAGAAAAAAGAATATGTCATAATGAATTCTAGCACAATTGTTCCTGAATCAGTTAATTTGACATCTCAAGGTGATCCTCTGTCTCAGAGATCTCAAAGTAGCAGAGTTGTTTGCAGATATGAAGTCTTTCACGAAGTACTAATATTTCAAGAGGGTTTATTTACCGGATTCCCCAACAATCAAAATGCATTTGAGCCGCCTTTTTTAGGTTTTCAACTCAAATTATTCCCTTGGTTTCAAGACGCCCTTTGTGGGTTTTCAACTTGAACCTTCTTTTTCTTTTTTCTTTTTTCTATTTTATTTTCTATTTTCTATTTATTTTTTATTTTTATTTTATTTTTTAATTTTTTATTTTTCTTAGGCGTAATATTTATTGACAGAGTCTGAATTTATTGGGTTTCTCAGCACTCTTTCGTCCATCTATGCCAAAATCAATAACCCAAAGAAGAACTTTTTGACAACGTATATCCACTCTAAATTGGGCATCCATTTCTTGAAAAAATCTTTCTGTATTGGTAAAATATTTTTAAGTATTAAATCCCCCTCTCGAAACTCTCTTGGGCGTACTTTCTTATTGTAGGCTCTCGTAATCATTTTTTGGAACATTTTCCCACGACATATAGCTTTCATCCTTTTCTCTTCAATAAGATTCAATTGATCAGTACGAGACTAAACCCATTATGCTTTATCTAACTCTACTTCTTTCAAGACTCAAAGTGATAAAATTTCAACCTCAATTGGTACGACTACCTCTGTTCCATACCAGAGAGAAGGGCGTTACCCTTGTCGATGTACGGACTGTCATCTTATATCCATATAGGGTAAAGGGTAGTTTCTCATACGAATCTCTGTAAGTTTTTGTAATCTTCGTAATGATCCTTTTTTATGTTTTTGCTTGTTGCTTCTACTGCACCATTCATTTTTGGGCGGTACGTAACATAATTGGCATGTATTATCTTGAACTACACACAGAGTTTATACATCATCTTGTTATTCAGATTAGTAGCATTATATGTGATGATTCTTTCTGGCAATCCATATCAACATATTATTTCTCTCTTTATGAATTTGCAAACTGTAGATCTCGTGATACTACAATTGGAAGCAACCTCTACCTACTTTATAAAATAATCGATTGCCACTAAGATGAATTGATTCCCATTTGAAGCTTTTGGTGTGATTGCCCCAATGACGTTCATACCCCATATGGAAAACGACCAAGGTGAGCTCATAACATACAAAGGTGAAGGTGGTGCTTGAATTTTATCCGCATTTATGGCATTTTCTTACGTAATTGATGCAATATGTATGCATTGTGGCCCAATAGTATCTATATCTCATGATCTTCCTGGACATAGATAAACCATTTGAATGTGTTCCACATGTTCCACCATGCACCTCTTCCATTACACTTTTTTCTTCTTTGGCGGTCACACATTTCAACAAAACTTGGTCACTATCCCTTATGTATAAAATTTCTCCATCAAAGAAGTATCCAATTGTCATTCTTTTGATTTTTTTCTTGTCAATTTCACATGCACCAGGGGGATATGTCTGGTATCTAATATATTGTAAGATATTGTGGTATCATGGATGACAATCCATTTCTTCTTCTAGAAGATAGTAATGAGTCGGGGTCTCGTATACTTGCATCCTTATTGGTATCATGTATGTATTCTTATTAGCTTTAAACATCGCAGCCAATGTAGCCAAATCATAAGCCATTTGATTGTCTTCTCGGGGAAGATAACTAAATGTGACATCTTCAAAATCTTTTAGTATTTTGAGGACTAAATTTGAATATTCAACTAGCTTCGGGTCCTTCGTCTCCCATTCTCCCTTTAGTTGGTACACTACTAATGAGGAATCTTCATATACTTTAAGCGTTTTGACCTTTCTTTCAATTGATTCTTTTAACCCCATAATGCACGCTTCATATTCTTCCATATTGGTGGTGCAAAAGAATTCCAATATACTTGTGAAAGGATAGTAGATCTCTTCCGGGGAAATAAATATTGCCCCAATTCCATTCCCTAAAGCGTTAGAGGCTCCATCAAAGTACATGTCTAGGATTTATTGCCCATGACACTTTCTTCTTCAGTAGAAATGCACATCAAATCCTCATCTGGGAAAGTGAAGTTTAGAGACTCGTAATCTTCTGAGGCACAACTTACAAGAAAGTCAGCTATGGCACTCCCTTTTATTGCCTTTTGGCTTACATGGAAAATATCAAATTCAGGCAACATCTTCTATCTAGCAATTCTTCCAGTCAGAGTAGAAGACTCCATCAAAAATTTTAATGGATCCATTCTCGATATCAACCATGTGGTATTGTATAACATGTACTGGCTGAGTCTTCGGGTTGCCCAAACTAAGGCACAACACAACTTTTGAATCAGTGGGTATCGAGTCTTACAATTGGTGAATTTATTGCTCAAATAATAAATGACTCTCTCCTTTTTCCCTGACTCGTCATGCTTCCCTAGCACGCAACCCATTGAATTCTTGAAAATCGTTAAGTAGAGAATTAACTGCCTGTTAGGTATTGGTGCTACTAGTATGGGGGCATTGGACATGTATTTCTTGATAATTTCCAAAGTCTCCCAGAATTTGTTATTCCATACCTCAGGATTATTCTTCCTGAGCAATTTGAACACCGGATCACATTTATCGGTAGCTGAGAAATGAATCGCGATAAATAATTTAGTCTTCTCAAGAACCCTCGAACTATTTTCTGCGTGTAAGGTGCTGGAAGGTCTTAAATTGCCTTGACCTTATCTGGATCAATCTTGATTCCTTTTTGACTCACCACGAAGCCCAATAGTTTCCCTGATTTTATCCTTAATGTGCATTTGATGGATTGAGCTTTAATTGGTACTTTCTCAATCTTTGGAACAATTTTCTCAAATTTTGTACATGCTCTTCTTCTGTTCGGGACTTGGCAAGCATGTCATCTACGTATACTTCAATTTCCTTATGCATCATGTCATGAAAAAGAGTTACCATGGTTCTTTGATAGGTTGCCCCAACATTTTTCAAACCAAACAACATCACTTTATAGTAGAAATTCCCCTACACTGTTATAAATGTTGTTTTCTCCATGTACTTAGGATTCATTTTGATTTGATTATACCTCGAGAAGTCATCCATGAAGGAAAACCAAGAATGCCCCCGCAGTGTTGTCTACTATAGTATCTATATGAGACAAGGGAAAATTGTCATTCGGGCTAGCCCTATTAAGGTATCGATAATCCACACACATGCCAGCCTTCCCATCATTTTTAGGTACCGAAACTATATTGGCTTGACCTTATCTGGATCAATATTACTTCCTCTTTGATCTTTAATAACATTTTTGGCTTCATTCTCTTAAGTTTTTGTTGAACCGACTTGCATTCTGGTTTAATGGGCATCTTATGGACTACTATATCAGTGCTTAACCTAGGCATATCTTGGTAGACCATTCGAACCAGTCTTTAAACTCTTGGACCAAACTTATCAATTCTAGCCTTATTCTTGCGGATAGAGTAGTGCCAATTTTTATTTCTCTCTTTACTTCTGTTGTCCCCAAATTCATGAGCTTTATTTCTTCTTTGTGGGGTATAATATATTTCTCCTCTTTTCCAACTAATCGTAATAGTTCATTAGGAACTTCATAATCTTCCTTATCTTCACACTTATTGACTTCTTTTAGACAAAAAGGTCACTCGAAATCTATCTTGTAACTGGCCTTACGAACATTTATGTTAGTATTATTGTGACATCTGCATAAAATTTGGCTCGGATGTAATGTAAAGAATAAATAATATAGAATAAAAAATATGATGCAAAGAACACGATGCAAAAATGTGAAGAATGAAATTGATTTCCATTTGAGAAAAAAAAAGTATCTTTCATTAATCAATTTGGTAACATTGAGCTCTACAAAAAGTTCTTTCAGGTACTTTGAAAATTCTAACATGAGTTATCTCTGGGAATTACTTTGAGTTAACCCTAAAAACTATATGAAGGTCTTTAGCCATCTAGTTGGTTTGATTTTCATGAGGAAGCAAGGATAGATTCCAGCTAAAAACTTTCTAGGATGGTTGCCCCTAGTAATCATGCTGACCGATAGCTCTTTCAAAGCTTTTCCTATTCATTCTTTTTCCGTCGTCAACTCTTCAATCCTGATAGCACTGGCCAGCTACTGCTACACGTTGTATGCTCCTCTAAATTTGAAAGAGTTCTTTAAAGGTGGGAAGAGCACCCTGGCTTTTCTTGCTTCAACCCTTTTCCTCAGCTCTTAGATATGTTGCTAGAATGTTGGCTTAAACCCGAGCCCAAAACGGTCTTGTTTCCATTTGATGGTTATGGGTCGCACCATTCCCTGTAGATCATTTCTTAGTCCCCTGTCGGCCTTTGCCCTTTTTCCCAGGGTTTGCCTTACTACCATCTTGGTACAATCCGATAGCGCAGGGAACATAATTTTGCTTCCTTAGGCTACATACGATGCATTAATAAACTCTAAGGCCCTTAAGGAGAATTTCTAGGTGTCTTCGTTGACGTCGATGTACATGGCATCATATGTTATAGAAGCAATAATTTATTCTTCAGCTCCAATACTTATCAACCTCCCATCAATCATGAAATTTAACTTTTGATGCAGAGATGAATGAACTACCTATGCAACGTGGATCCAGGGTCTCACCAATAAGCAGTTATAGGTCGGGTGGATGTCCATCACTAAAAAGTCAATTTTATAGATTGTAGGACCAATTAAAAAAGGTATCACAATTACCCTATCACATCTTTTTGGGTTCCATCGAATTCCTTGATGACATTATGATATGCTCTCATGTGTGAGCTATCTACAGGCATTATTTGCAGTGTAGCCAAAGGCATCACGTTTAATGCAGACCATTATCTATTAGAACCCCTGGCTAGACATGGTCATGGCAGTAAGTTGTGATATTTAAAGCCTTGATGGATCTTATTCCTCCTTCTGGGATCTCATCATCAGTGAATGTGATATAGTTATCTGCAGCTATATCCCATGATTCGGTCTAACTTATGTGTTGAAATATCATTAGGTACGAATGCCTGGTTGAGTACTTTCAGCAAGGCGTTACGATGTACTTATGAGTTGATTAATAGATCCAATATTGATATTTTGGTCTGCTTCTTGTGAAGTTACTCCACTATGTTGTATTCACTATGCTTTAAGAACCTCAGGAATTCACAGCCTTGAGCTTCAGTCACTTCGTTGAAAATATTTGGTACTACAACTGCCTTGGCTTTGGCTTTTGCCTTGTCTTCCTCTTTGGACGTCTCATACAAGTAGCATTTTACACTCCTCATGTAGTGGCATACCTCACTTACTTCTTCCGTAAGTGACTTCTTTTCCTCCCCTATTCTCTCATATGACCTCGAGCCCTCTGCTATATATACACTTATTGCATAACTCCAACGAACCTATCATGTGTCCTTGAATGGGAGGGGATACAGAGTTGTAATCACAACTTTAGGAGTTGTTGACGACGAGCTCACGTTTCTTGGTTTTACTATGATGATCACAGGTTTCCTCGTTCCTTGCATCCTGTTAGAGCCATCCGTCATACAAATATCCATCTTTCGTTGGATCTCCTCTTTATTAAATAATTTTACTTCACCATTGTTCATCATCTCTTAAAGTAATCCTTGAAAGTCATAGCAACTCTGAATATCGTGATCCTCCTTTTGGTGATACTCACAATATATTTCACGTCTAATCAGTTTTGGCTTGGGATTACGCCTAATCATTCCTAATATGCATAGTTATCTGAACACCCAGCTAAGAGGAGATTTGACTTCTGATGCATCCTTCTTTATCCTCCTATTTTCCCTTTCGTCGATCACACTGACTCTATGCCCCCATGATTAGGCAGGGGATGAGTGTTTGCAGCTAGTGCTTTGAACTTTAGGTCTCTAATGTTGATGAGATTTTGCACAATCTTTTTGAACGTCAAGCAGTTCTCGATGTCATGCCTGTTAATCCCTACATGGAACTAGCAGTGGACGTTGTCATTATACCAACGAGAGTAAGGTAACTGTAGCGGAGTCAACTTATAGGGGCGTACTAAATATTCTTTCAATAGCCAGGCATATATTTCAGAATACAGCACTGGCACAGGTGAGAAAGTCATCCTCGTAACCTCATTCCTTAGCCTTCTGTTCATATGGGCATTTGCTTTCTCCTCCCTAGGCTGAGTGATCGTAACACTAGCCCCAAAGTTTTATGGTAAGTGTTTGCATGATTTACCTCGTTTTTCTTTCTTTTATAGTAGGGCTTCTTTGAACCTTCTCCTCCCTTAATTTTACCACTCTTAATGGTATTTTCAATCAGTTCTCCTAAAATGACCAAGTCAGTAAAATTCTTAGTGGCATTTCCTAACAGATGCCTAAGATATGGTCCCTTTAAGGTATTTACAAAAATAACGATAACCTTATTTTCTAGTAATAGGGGCTTCATATATGTTGCCACATCATACCACATCTGTGCATACTGCCTAAAGGTTTCATTTTATCATTTCTCCATGCTTTGCGGACTCCATCTGTCAGGTACTAAGTCAGTAACGTGGTGGTACTGCTCCAAAAATACCCTGTTTAAATCCCTACATGATTTGACATTGGATTTGGTTAACTGATTGTACCACTTTACAGCCGACCCAATCAAACTATTCTAGAAATAGTGTATCAATAGCTTTTCATTCTCAGTATAGTCTGTCATTCTTCTACAGTACATAGTGAGGTGAACATATGGACGTCCCATCGTACTTTTTGAAGTTTGGTACTTTGAACTTCGGTGGAAGTATAAGATCAGAAACTAAGCTTATCTCCCTTGCGTCTATTCCATAAAACGGCTCTACTTCTACTAAACTTACTCTTTCCTCCAGACTCTTCAGTTACTAGTTATCTCACTATTGGCCTTCTATTTTTCTGCTAATTCATTAAAGTCGGGAGACAACTCTTCTATGCCTAATTTGACAAGCCTTACCCTAGCAACAATTGGGTAGTTCATTGGGAATGAGGGCCCGGTGTGGTGTTGTTGGTTGGCCATGTAGATTCCAGGTTAAGTCTCATATGCAGCTGGAGATCGAACAGAAACGTGACAAGTGTAAAACCTGGAGGATGCGAGAGATCTAGTGTAAAACTCGACAGGAACTGAGGGTCAGATGCGTACCCATCTGGGTGCGATAATTCAGGTCCAAAACCTTGGGGATGTAAGGGCTCTTGATCGGACGATGTTGGGTGGTCAGTAGTGGCATTTTGGGACATCAAATGCTTTTTAATTACGTCCTCAATCTTCTTCAGTTGGTTAAGTTGTGAGCTTTCCATTTCTGCTTCAATTTTACTCAGCCTTTCTCTCATTTCCTCTTGTGCATCCCATTGGTCCTGCCCAATTAAGGCTAGTCTCTCTTTCATTTTTTGGTTAACTTACTAGTACCGTAGGGGTGTGAGGTGTATACTAGGATCACTACAAATTATCAGAAATCATATTTTATTATTTGGTGTCTTATTAAATGAATGAATGTTAAAATGCAAGCATTATGATTTAAACTTTAAAAAAACACGAAAATGCAAGTGCAAACGATATAGATTCCAAAATAACTAGTTCATTCAAAAACATCTCAGCAACACACAATGCCTAAGCACTTCAAAAAAAGAAAGTACATCCACAAAGAACTATATGTAATATCTAGCCCTATCTCCTAGCTTCCCGAGCTCTATCATCATCTTTATAATGCGTCATTCTTCTTTTGATTTCGAAATCACAAAAACTCTTAAGGTTGCCGCTTCTTGAGACAACTCAAATACTTGGTGAGCAACCCCGCTGGCCTGATCCACTGCCTTCTCCATCACTTCATGCTGCATCTGAATGGTATCATTAGTATGACATAGTGCAATTCCTAGCTCTTGATTAGTCAAAGGTCGGCTTCCTTCGAACTAGTGGATTCATTCATGGCATTTTTGTACTTTCACTTCCAACTCAGTAATCTTGACCACTAAAGCTTCTTTTTCTTGCCTAGCCATTTCTCGAGTAGATGTGTAAATCAACTCTCCTCTTTCCAATTTAACTACCCTTTTCTTCAAAGCCTCATTCTCCCTTCGAAGAAAAATACCATTGCTAATGTAGGGATTATGAAAAGCCTTCTCTAAACTAATTAGTTATGATTTGAGTTGTTCAATTTGTGCTCGCCGCTGCTCTAACTCTTGATTGGCCTTATTTCTTTGTTCCCTTAATCTCTGGCATGTTGCATGGCTCACTTCTTTTATTCCTAGCTTCTTCTCGTGCTTTTCTCCTCTCCATCGAGCTTCATCTTCAAAGCCTTAGTAGTATGATCTAAACCCTTGGCCTTCATGTTCTTCTCCAAGTCTTTGAAATCCAGGTCCAGAGTATCAAAGTTCTCTTGGATTTTCTCATTTTTCTTAGTTAACTGTTTCACCACCCTATCTCGCTTTATTAGTTCGAGTTCCCATATCGTCCTTTCATCTGAGACTCTTCTCTACCCCTTTTTCTCTATCTAGATTCATTAACCAAGTTTTTTTCTCAATAGTTCAGCTTCAGTCGAGAGCCTTCTTAATCATTCCTCCATGGTCAACCCATCTTCTAAATTAGGTTTTGGGGTATTATCATTGATTATCCCTGTCCTCCAAACCTCATAGGCTAGCGTAAGTGATGGCTCTATCATCTTGAAGTTTATAAAATAGGGTTTTTGCCAGGTAGTGTAAATCTTCGAGACCCGATCTTGGTAACTTGGGGTAGAAAAAGAAAACTCTGCCTCCTTCAACCCATGAGTAGCTGGTATGAATTGTCAGGTACTGAACTGTCGAAGTGCTATTAAGGGATTATAACCAACTGCTCCCCACAGTTCATGCAACATAATAAAGTTGTCATTATGATATATGTAATATATCTTCCTTGAGCAACTAATACGCTCTCTAGACTATCTCTGTGTCTTTCATATTTCGTTGGGCATCAACCCATTGTTTTCTTTTGTGAGACTCTAGAATTTGGCACTTTTTAAGGAAATCCACCAGAGAAGAGAAATCCGATTGATGCTTTTGAGCGCAAACCTTTTCAACTATCTAGGAATGACTCCACCACCATACCAGCAACATCGTTGCACAACCGGTAAATTGACCTCTTCCTGATCGACTAGACTGGTTTAAGGACATGAATGTTTCTACTAGGATGGCCCGTGCGAGATTTGTTTTCCTAGCAATGACTTCAACAAAATCAATTATGGCAATGTCTAAGTGATCATCATTTCTCGGGAAAACAACCAAGCCATACAATGCGAGTGCAAAGTGATCTCTCATCTTCTTGGATGGTGCTTGCTTCTAAATCAAAATTTTAAGTTGAGCCCATGAGATCCCATCATTCTGAATATACTCTTTAACCCATTCTTTTGTATTTCCCATCAAATTAATCATCTTGGCTTCAAATCTTTTAGGCCGGATCGACTTAGTGTAAAGTTATTGCCTTTTGACATTTTGTATGTTCAGTAAAGCAGTATATTCTTCAAGGGTAGGGGTCATGTCTACTTTTCCAAAAGTGAAACAACGGTAAGGGGATTCTAGCATTTAGCCAAAGCTCAAACCATTCATGCATCAATCAGTACCCTCAGTAACTCGACTATGCCCCCGTATGCTTCTCTGAATAGCATCTTGTCAATATTATCCCAACTAGCCCATATTCTTGATAACTCGGACCAATGTTCTTGCTTGACACTGATAATAATATTTTCTGGCAATACAGATTCTTCACCAGCTTACTGTCTCCAAATCGTTCTTTCCCATACTCTGACCATGTATGAACATTTATCATATTCTCGGTCCTATTGGAAGACATTATTTCCTTAAGATCTTTTTATGGTAACAAGATAATTCGGGAATCAATATCTTCTATGCAATGTTAATAAATGAAAATGATACATGCAATCAAGAAACAAAAAGATGGTTCAGTAACATTTGATTAATTCAAAGAAAAATTAATGTGAACTAGTAAAATTTAAAGAATTCGGACGTAAACATACCAAAGAAAATTAAAATCCTAACCGTATTCATTCTAGTTCTCCTAGGTTATCCACATGGCTCTAGCATGGTAGGTTTTCTAAATTCTCTACATGTGGTTGGGTTCTAGAAAAAGTTCCCAAACCATTTATTCAACCTGATAAGGTTGACTACGATTATGGCCCATCACAGACTTATAAATCAGATTCGGTTTAAGGGATCACACCACTAATAGTGTATCTCAGGTCTGATATCCAAATAGGAAACTTAGGATGTTTTCTAGAGATACTTTATTAGACACACACAAGGAAGACCAATGCTCCTCATCAGGTGCGACGTTTCTCCCTACTTAGAAAAATCGGGATTGATCTCGGGTTTAGAGCTATGGTATGCAACAACCCTAAATAATTTCATAGAAGTGTAAGGATTAACCAGAGAGAAAATCTTTTTCTGATTTGAAATAACATAACGAACTGTAAATTAAATAAGATCGAACTCATAATTTCCATAATCCTAAATATAGGGTAACCAACTCGTGGCTCAACTCTCAAGTTGTTTTAAAAAACAAAATATCCCCTGCAAAGTCGCCAAGCTGTCAACATCGTTTTTTATCCGAGTGGGGAAAGACCAGTACTGACTAGGGGTTTTTCTTTGAAAAGGTTTTGAAATATTAGGAGCCACCACCAATCATTTAAGGTTTGATTGGGACACCATAAAAATTGGATGATTTTAATAAAACATTTTATTTTATCAAAATACCATGTTTTAAGGTATGTGGAAATTCAGAAATCAGGTTTGGGAGTCGGCTACGTTTGGGGAAGGATTAGCACCCCCACAAGTGCCCAAAAATTGGTACCTAGTTGATTACCCTATAATTAGAATCAGAAATTTTGAGTTCAAACTATATTTAAATTAAAAATCATTACGGATGTAAAGTTGAAAAGAGTATTTGTTTGTTAAGGTCGATAGCATTCGCCCCTAGCATGAATGCGGGAGATCAACTATTGTGCCTAATAACTGAATATTTCATTGATATCTTAGAAATCATGATGCGGTTTTGAAAATGATGTCGACCTATTTTGGGAATCACCAGTAGTCACCCTCTGAGCATACTTGCAGGAGATATACTATTAATTCCCTAATAAGTGAACATTACCTTTGGTTTAAAAATAAAATGCAATCAAACAAATTTTTATTCATCCTAATTATGCTAAGGGTAATTAAGGCTCTCTCTATCCTAAAGTGTTATATTATGAGAATTAAAGAACATAAAGGCACAAACCTAGAAATGACGGTTTTAATATTAACCCTATTTGATTTTTAATCAATTATCAAATTGAATAATCGAGATGGTCCCTTGAGCAATTTGGTGAGGGTCGACTCAAATTATTCCCTAAATTAAGAAGACTATATTGAAATCTAGCTAAAAGTAGAGGCTCTATTTAACCTATTTGATTATGTTAAATTTAAAAGTCTAATTTAAATTTTAAGGACTAAGGGGGTGTTTGGTTCAAGGATTGTGGATGTTTGGTTGGCCGGGAATCTCATTCCCGGTAATGTTTTATTACCAATAGTAGATTTTTTTGGGTATATAACCGGGAATGTCATTACCTCCCTTCCCTTAGGTATTGTAACATTACCAGCATTTTGGACTAAAATGCCCTTAAATTTTTATTTTTTTTCAAAAATATCCTTCTTCGGTCATTGAATAATAAAAATTCTACGAAGGTTAAATTACAAATTTATCCTTAAATTATTTTAGATTTACAAAAAAAATCTATAATTAAAATTTTATATGAAGTTCAGGGGTTAAAATTTTTTTTACCCTTTCATTAAACCTTTTTTATATTTTTAATTTTGTAAAACAAATTATATAAATATTATGAATTTAATTTTTTAAAGAAAATATATAAATATTTTACAATTTGTAATATTATACAAATATATAATAAGGACAATTTGGTCAAATATACATTCCAATAATATTTTATTCCTTTAACCAAACACGGTAATCTTACATTCATGCTAAACCAACCAAACACAAAATACAACATTCCCAGTAATCCTATTCCCTGGTAATCTTTTATTCCCACTGGTAATCTTACATTCCGTGAACCAAACGCACCCTAAAGGGTCAAGATCAAGAATCCAGAGTTCTAAAAACTAGAAGTTTAGGGGCATAAATTAATAACTCCTAAAATTTAAGGACTAATCAACAAATCAAAGTTCTAAATAATATCTAAATTAACCTATTACAAATTATGGGATTAAATTAAAAGAGTTTTAGAAAATTAGTCGATGATTAACAAATTAAAAGTTCAAACAATCGACTCGAGTAATCGGGCATCTTATGTGAGAACTCGGTTTGAATTACTCCCTAATTAAAAATAAGGTGCCACCCTTATTACTAGATCCAATTCGGCTTACCAACCTAATCTAAGGACGAAATCTAAAACTAGTTAACTAAAAACTGTGAAATGTTAAATATAATAACAAACACAATTAAGTTGTAACACCCCAACCCGAATCCGACCCGAATATGAGTCTATCAACCAGTTAAATCATTTACTTATTCAAAATAGTGGAAAATTCATATTTAATATAATCGTATGCAATAATTAGATATATCACTTCAAAAAGTGTACAAAAATAGTTTAGAGCTTATACCATTTCATCTTTTAAGTACATGTCAACCTTATACATACATATAAACTAGAGACTTACTGATAAAAATTCTTCTAATATGATCTGATCTTCAGTGATGTTATGTTGTCTCCACTACCTATCTTCTCTTGATACTTCCTGAATCCTATGTGTGAAACACTCACACGCTAAGTCATAGACTTAGTGAGACATAAAAAATAATTAATGAAAACTATAACTACGTAACAAATAATTCATGTAATGTACACTTCACACAAATACAACTTACATGCACATATTTCATTATTATTATTGTTGACATGATTTTCATTTATTTATATAATTATATACTTTCATATTTAACAATACCTGCCATATCAAATAATTAATGTAATATAATTCACATCACAAGCATATACCTCGTATACATTGTACTTGTTTAGATCAATCTTAATAGCCCATGTATACTTCTGAGAACTAAAGATATGTGAGTACATTGAGGTTGTGCACATATGCTGTCACCACAGCTAGTATAAGGATCCATTTAGTGCCATGTGAAATTTGTCTCGAAGAACCTCATGTATGTCCCGCAGGACCTATGTATATGTCCCGAAGGACCTATGTAACCCTCGACTCTTGGTATACCCCTAGCTCTTATATCACATATCTTGGGCATTATCAGTTATGTTTATCACATATCTTGGGCATTATCAGTTATGTTTATCACATATTTACACATTCATATCACATAGTCTTATAGGCTCATAGCTTCATATCATATTCTTGTAGAGTCTCATATCTCATCATCATGTATTACATATCACATATCATGTATTCACATAAATATGTAAACACACATATCACTTTCACATATCTTTTGTCATATATCTTATCTCTTATAATCACATAACTTATTATCACATATAGCTCATATTCATATGATTTATCATACATACATGTATTCACATAGATCACATATATAAATGCACTTAACCTCTATACATATGCATGTAATCATGTACATCTAAGCATCATATCATTACATGACTATTCTTATGTACTCATGTAACCTAATACCGGAATTAGATCATCGCAAGTCTTAATTCCCTAACATAATTTACACTGGATATTTAGTACTCACCTTGGTCTTACTAGTCGATACAAATCTTTTAACGCTCTCTAGATAAATCTTTACTTTGTCAATTTGTCGGGACTTGGCGTTCGATCGATATCTACACGAATACACAATCCAATGAATAACGGAAATTGAACTATTCGAACAGATTCTTACTAGTATGAAAATAAACAAATCAACAATTTCTTATTTCCAAATAAAGTAGTATCGGTACTACAGTTACAATATCGATACCTTCATGCTTGTAGTATTGATATCATCCCACGGTATCGATACCCAATCGACATTCTGTAATTTCATTCCAAGAATGGTATCGATACCTCCCTATTAGTATCATACCCATGGTACCGATACTATCACTTCAGTAACGATACCCCATGACACTTATATTCCACTATTGTCTTATGGTATCTATATTGTTCATAGTACAGATACCCGACATATAGTTTTCACATATTCTGTTTTGAAGTATCGGTACTTAATCAACCAGTACCGATACTACTAACCTATAATAGACTTCTTTAACACGAAAATTCCTAACACTTTACCCAAACTCTACTTATTTAATTCTCTACATGCCTTTACACTCATCTATACATATTTAAACAATCTTTTAGCACTATAAGACGTCATCATCTTCAATAACTCACTATAACTCTTCAATTAAAGAATTTTACTAAACTTTCCATGTGTTCTGAACTCCTTTCTAATGTTTTAAAATTCTTAATCCTTCTTATGACAAGTCAAATTTATCCATAAAACTTTAAAAACTTCTTCATACTAACAATTCATTTCTACACCCTTATTTCAAATCCATTTCTAATTATCTCTTCTTGTTGTTTTGGTCTTATATAAGCTTTTCTTAAGCTTATATAACACCCAAAGAATAAAACCCAACTTATCCAAGAAATAAACAACTACACCTAACTCACCTTGAAATGGAACCAACGAGAAGAAAAAGAAGACAAGAAAAAATAAGCTTCCAGATAACTCTCTCAATCCCACATGCTTATCCCTTAATAAAGATGATAAAATATCCTTTAAGTTGAAAAGACCATAATACCCTCCATTCTCTCCATATTTTACTAACCACTATTACTCAATTAATTTTCAAATAAATCCCTAAACTTTTTGAATTTTTCAAAATTATACCCAAAATTCCAAAATCTTACAATTTAGTCACTACCAGGTTTTTGGGATGTTACAAATCTCCCCCTTAAGAAAATTCATCCTCGAATTTTCACTTCACAATAAGATAGAACAATCCTTTATATAGTACTTAACACATCTTAGATTACTCTTACTACTAACTTTATAATCATATGCATTCGTCATTCGAAGCTTAATACATATAACCTTGATAGTTACCATCTAGATTCCTTATATCTCAGAATAATTTCTCATACCATAAACAAATTTAACACAACTTATCCCCTTGAGAACCATGCCCTACTAATTAATCTATATCAACTTATTACTTCTCGCTTCAAATCAAATCTTCCAATTCTCCTTCTAATTACCACTAGCATATAACTATAATTCCCATACTATTAAAACTAGAACTTCTTTATCACATCATTAAAATTTACTTGCAATAATCTATGGATCCTCGAAATCTTCATCAGTCCTTAAATTATAAACTCGTGCAATTGAATGCATATCATGTTGAGTGGATGATTCAGACTGATTTCTTCCACGACCTTTGCCTCTACTTTTTTGGGATACAGTAACAGATTGTTCTCTCTTTACAGTCTCCTCATTCACGAACGAACAATTTTGAATAAAATGTCCCATATCACCATATTTATAACAAGCTACTGAAACCACTCTACATACTCATGTATGATTCTTTCCACAATGTGAACATTGCATGAATTAACTTAGATTTGATCTTTTAGCCGAAGAAGCAGTTGAGTCAAATACATCTTGATTTTGAAAATCCACATCTCTATTTCTCTTTGATGGCGATGAACTCGACGAAGTACCAATTCTCTTAGACTTTTGAACTTTCTGTTCTTTAAATCTCCCACTCTGAGCTCTCTCTAGAGCTTTAGCTCGATTAACCACCTCTTGAAAATGATGACAAATTCAAAGCTAGTAACAACTCTTTTAACTTAGCTCGCAAGCCTTCCACAAACCAATCACAAACATCCTTTTCGGTCGGGATAAGCTCAGCAGCGAAATGATGAAACTATTCCATCTAATTTCTCCACGTCAGAACAGTGGAGTCCATCTAACATTATCTTAACATCGCTCAACCAAAGATCTGCAGCAACAAGATCTTCTTCAGCTTCACCCTTGAACTCGGGTACTCCTAAACCTTTCAATTCCTTAGCTACATTAACTCTAGAAGTTGAGAGAATAGAAGGTTGAAAATGTAACAAAATAGATTTTAACGTCCTGAAAAACAACCCTTGATCTTATACTGGTACTACCGGAGGTGTTCAATCTTCACCCTGCCTGGCTAGGGCAGGTGAATTGCTACTACCTTCTGGTCTATCACTTCGGGAACTCTCACGATCAGACATCTAGGACATAACCATATAGTTCTATTAGAAGACAACATACTCATGACTCTATCAAATCAGAAACTTTCACTTTTTGTTGGCATGTATACTTTCTAAAACACTTTTAACCTTAGTTTAAGTCTAGAATCGGCTAAATCTTAGCTCTGATACCATAAAATGTAACACCCCCAACTCATATCCGACCCGAATACGAGTTTGAGATTTCACATCGACCAGTTAAATCATTTACTTATTTAAAATAGAGGGAAATTCAGATTTAATTTAATCATATGGAATAATTTATATATATTACTTCAAAAAGTTTATAAAAACAGTTCAGAGCTTATACCATTTCATCTTTTAAGTATGCCAACCTTATACATACATATAACCTTGAGACATACTGATAAAAATTCTTCTGATATGATCTTCAGTGATTCTATGTTGTCTCAACTACCTATCTTCTCTTGATACTTCTTGGATCTTACTTGTGAAACACTCACACGCTAAGTCATAGACTTAGTGAGACATAAAATAATTAATGAAAACTATAACTACATAACAAATAATGAATATAATGTACACTTCACATAAATACAACTTATATGAACATATGTCATTATTATTACTATTAACATGATTTTCATTTATTCATATAACTATATACTTTCATATCTAACAATACCTGCCACATCAAATAATTAATATAATACAATTCACATCATAAGTATATATCTCCTATACGTTATACTTGTTTAGATCACACTTAATATCCCATGTGTACTTCTGAGAACTAAATATATGTGAGTACATTGAGGTTGGGCACATATGCTGTCACCACAGCTCGTATAAGGATCCACTGAGTGGCATGTGCAATTTGTCCCAAATGACCTCATGTAAGTCCCAAAGGACCTATGAATATGTCCCGAAGAACCATGTAACCCTTGACTCTTGGCATGACAACTATACCCTAGCTCTCATATCACATATCTTGGGCATTATCAGTTATGTTTATCACATATTTACACATTCATATCACATAGTCTTATAAGCTCATAGCTTCATATCACATATATCATCCATATTCTTGTAGAGTCTCATATCTCATCATCATGTATTCCATATCACATATCATGTATTCACAAAAACATGTAAACACACATATCGCTTTCACATATATTTTGTCATATATCCTATCTCTTATAATCAAATAACTTATTATCACACATAGCTCATATTCATATGATTTATCATACATACATGTATTTACATAGATCACATATATAAATGCACTTAACCTCTATACATATGCATGTACTCATATCAGAATTAGACTCATCGCAAGTCTTAATTCGCTAACATAATTTACACTGGATATTTAGTACTCACCTTTATCTCACTAGTCGATACAAATATTTTATCGCTCTCTCGATAAATCTTTACTTTGTCGATTTGTCAGGGCTTTGCTTTCGATCGATATCTACATGAATACACAATCTAATGAATATCAAAAATTGAACTATTCGAACAAATTCTTTTTAGTATGAAAATAAACAAATTACCAATTTCTTATTTCCAATTAAAGTAGTATCGGCACTACAGTTACAGTATCGATACTTTCATGCTTGCAGTATCGATACAATCCCACGGTATCGATACCCAATCGACATTCTATAATTTTATTCCAAGAATGGTATCGATACCTCCCTATTAGTATAGATACCCATGGTACCGATACTATCACTTCAGTATCAATACCCCATGACACTTATATCCCACAATTGCATTATGGTATCGATACTATTCATGCAGTATCGATACCCGACGCATAATTTTCACATATTCTGCTTTGAAGTATCGGTACTTAATCAACTTGTACCGATACTACTAACCCAGAATAAACTTTCTTATCCCGAAAATTCCCAACACTTTACCAAACTCTACTTATTTAACTCTCTACATGCCTTTACACTCATCTATACAAATTTAAACAATCTTTTAGCACTATAACACGTCATCATCTTCAATAACTCACTATAACTCTTCAATTAAAGAATTTTACTAAACTTTCCATGTGTTCTAAACTCCTTTCTAATGCTTTTAACTTCTTAATCCTTCTTATAACAAGTCAAATTTATCCATAAAACTTCAAAAGCTTCTTAATACTAACAATTCCTTTCTACACCCTTATTTCAAATCCATTTCTAATTCTCTCTTCTTGTTGTTTTGATCTTATATAAGATTTCCTTAAGCTTATATAACACCCAAAGAACAAAACTCAACTTAAATCCAAGAAAAAAATAACTATACCTAACTTACTTTGAAATGGAACCAATGGGAAGAAAAATAAGACAAGAAGAAATAAGCTTCCAGATAACTCTCCCAATCCCATGTGCTTATCCCTTAATAAAGATGATAAAATATCCTTTAAGCTGAAAAGACCATAATACCCTCCATTCTCTCCACAATTTACTAATAACTCTTACTCATTTAATTTTTAAATAAATCCTTGAACTTTTGAAAATTTTCAAAATTAAACCCAAAATTCCAAAATCATACAATTTAGTCACTACCAGATTTTTGGGATGTTACATAAGTAAATTAAAATAAACAAGCAAAATCCTCAAAGAAATGGGAAAAAAGGATTAAATTGCATTAATATTAAATTATGAGTATTTAAAAAATAAATTAAACATGTAATAAGGGCTAAGTTGAAATGAATTAAAATTTAATGGCTAATTCTAAAAAAATAAAAAAAAATAGGTTAGGGACAAAAATTCAAATGCACGCGAAAGTTGTAGGGACTAAAAAACTAATTATATGTATTATTTAAGCCTAAAATACCTATTAAACAAAAATGGGAAAATTACAAAATTAGTCCAGCAAAATTAAAATAAAATTTAAACAATCACTACATATGACCAGAGTGTAAAAACACGCTAAACTTTTAAGGACTAACTAATAAATAAGCCAATAAATACATAACATGCAAGGAAAAAGGAAAATAACGGTTTCAATCCTCACAGATGACCAGAATGCAAAATCACGCTAAAGTTAGAGGGACTAAACAGTGAACAGACCAAAAATTATATAACTTGCAAGGAAAAGGGAAAATAATAGATTTGGTCCCTACATGTGACCAAAATGTAAAAACGCGCTAAACCTTGGCGGACCTAAGTGTGCTTTTACCCTAAACTCTCTCTATATATATCACTTTTCATTTTATTCATTTTAACCAATATAAAAGAATAGAAAAAGCTCTCCACTCTCTCCTTGGTCGACCCACTGTCGGTCGCCGTTCTGGCCGCCACACACGGCCGTCGAAACTACTAAACTAGCCTAAAATGACCCTAATCCCTATATCTATTAACCTAGGCCCTTATTTGAGACTAAAAATACCGAAAAACTCCCTAAAGACCCCGAAAAGCCTCCTTTAACCTTTCAGTTTCCCCATCTCCGACGACCTTCGATGAAGCCCCCTATGACTCAAGTAACCAGATTTAACCCTCTTCCTTTTTCTTTTCTTTTTTACTGTGATAAAAGCCCAATTGTTGTTGTATTTCAAAGCTAGATAAAAATGTTTTTGTTATTTTTCGAAAACTAAAAGATTCTTTTCTTTTTTTACTGATATTCTAAAACAAAAAGAAATTTTTTTATTACTACTTGAAATTTAAAAAATAGAAAAATAACCTTAAAACTTGTTGTTTATTGCTTCTGAAAAAACAAAAAACCGAGAGAGCTTTACAATGTTTATGCTTGGGGTTTTATACTCATTTACATAGAAAGGAAAATGATTACAATTTTTGTTTGTTGTTTGTTGTCTCTGTTGCATGTTGCATGGAGTGATGGGTGGTGGCGTGCTGGAGCGGCCTTCCTTTTCTTGGGTCGGGTTTGGTTTAGGCTCCGGGTCGGGTTCAGTTTGGGCTCCAAGTTGGGTTCAGTTTGAGTTTAAATTTGGGGCCTGGTTTGGGTTTTATGTTTTGGGTTGGACTTGAGGTTTGGTTTAGGGTTTAGGTATTAGTTTGCTTTAATTTGGGGCCTACGTGTAAAAAAGAAAAAATAATGGAAAATGGTGATTACACTTCCGTTGGATAATATGATATGAGAATATGTTCTTATGTGACAACTATTATATACAGGTTCTGAGGAAAGAAATATTTTAATAAACTTGTTTATATGTTCTTATATTATTATAAGACATTTCTGTATAACGATTCAATGATATTTCTATTATGCTATGTTTCATTACTCGTTTATAAGTCCTCATAAGATATACTTAGCTTGTGATCGTTTCTCGCATAGGTAAAGAAAAGGAAAAAGTTGCGAATGGAGAAACATAACGAGCATCACTTTTTGTGAAATCAAATCTACCTTCAGTATCAGTGAGAACATCTTTTGATGTTAGTTTGACTTATTTAGCGACATGTATAATATAGATGTTTAGTTGTTCTGATATGATAGTTATAAAAATGGTTTGTAATATTAAATTAGTATTGTCTTAATATGGATAGTATTATGTATAATTAGTAGCTTTAAAAGAATAGTAGTTATTAAATTATATTTAATTTGCTATCGAGATTATTTTTAAATTAGGCTGTTTTATTTATGTTATGAAATAATATTAATCTAACTAGTTACTGCCTGAAATCAGACTTGAATTGGAGATTAAAATATTTTAGTTTAGTTTTACGAGATTAAGAAATTTTGATTAAAAGGGTTAATTGAGTAAATTTTAAATAAACAATATTTTACTGGATATAGATTAGGAAATGTTTTAAATGGTTAATATGACATCTCTAACTCGTATTATGGTACATATATGGGATAAGGGTGTTACATATATATGATTTTTTCCTTCGATTTTCATTTAATGCACTTTTTTCCTGATTATGTTTTTAATTTGTCTAATGCCTTAATTTGAGCATTAACTTTAAAACATTTTATTCTAGTCATGTATTAAATTTATAGATGAAATCCCATAGATTTTAGAATTAATCGTTGAGCCAATTCTCACACTTGTTATCAAGATAATACATATGTTATAACTTGTTCAGGTTTAGGCAGAAAAATAAAACTAAAATAACTTAATTGCATTTGAACCCAAGATCAGATAGTAACCAATCAAAATTCCTAACCAATAGGCTAAATATAATATTTAGGAATCAATTAAAATACTTTTATATATTATATATTATATATTATATATTATATATTATAGTTAATGATAGAAATAAAAAAAATAGACAAGGACTTAAATCTAGGCCAATTGAGAATATGATAACACTTATATTGCTAAACAAATCTACATATTATTTATAATTAATTTAAGATTTTAATATTTTTTAAATTAAATTAAATTATTTATTTATTAATTATTATATATATGAAATTATATATTTGAAATTTAAATTAAAAAATTATTTAACATTCCTGAACTTACGAGCATAATTTAAAATCAAAAGATAAATTAAAATTTGAATCTTAAATATTTTTTCTTATGATTATAATTTGAATATTAATTCTTTTAAGGATTTCATATGTATAATCATTAAAATATAAATATGCATGAAAACTAGAAATTTAGTTTAAAAATATTAAAATCTTAAATCGATTATAAATAAACTATTAGATTTATTTTAGTTATTTAAGTGTTTTCATACTCTCAATTGGACTAGATGTAAGTTCTCATTTATTTGTTTTTATTTTTTTATCATTAATTGTCTGATATATATTATAATTAATTCCTAAATATTAGATTTAACTTATTCGTTAAGATTAGCCTGGTTATTAATTCAGTTTGGGTTAAATATTTTTCTACCTAAACTTCAACAAGTTATATAACATGTATATTATTTCAATAACAAGTGCAAGAATTAGCTAAGTGGTTAAGGCATATGCAGGTTACCCTTAAGACCCTAGTTGGATTCCCTTGGGTGTCACCTTTTGATTGGATTAAAAATTTATTAAATTTATTAAATTGAATTATGCAAAAGTTGAAATGTGTCAGAATTTGATTGGATAAATAAATTTATTAAATTAAATTGAAATTATGGCCTAATTAAGAATTAAAGTTACTCCTGCTGATCAAATTGATTAATTCTAAAATCTAGGGGTTTAATTTATAAATTTAATACAAAACTAGAATAAAAGATTTTAAAGTTAATGCTCAAATTGAAGCTTTAGACAAATTTAAAAAAGAATCAGGATCAAATTGCATTAAATGAAAAACCAGGAAAACAAATCATATACAAGTAGTGACAAAATGAAAGAAAACAAAGCAGGGTGCCAGCACTGCAAATACGTAACTTTACAAGGATTCGTGCCCTAACTATACCAAATTTATTAATTGCCACGTAAACACTTCTATTAAATGTTAACAGTAGATGGCTATATTAAAATCATTTAAATAGTTTAGTGTTCATATTAATGCAAATTTGAAAATGGTGGTCATTCGTGACTCGACCCTTAGTTATGTGGTCATTTATGTAGTTTTCTCTTTTATTTAAGGTTCTTGAAATTTAATAGCTTTAATGTTTTTTATTCGACTCTCCCATCAAGTATTACATATAGATTTCATTATAAAATCTATAACATTATTAACTAAAATCTTCCATTTTATTAGTAGAGCTTGCAAATAATGTGTATATGTATTGCACAATTCCAAAAAACAAAACTTTCACGTAATAATGAATCATATATGATAGAGTGAAGACTATGACAAGCACATTTCATATATAAATCCATTGGATTTATTTTAAGTAACCTCTTTTAAATCTCTTGATGTTTTCTTTTTATATTCGAATTATTAAGTGGCTTTCATACACTTAATAATTCATTAAAAAGCTCCAATCCAAATGTATCATTTACATTTAAAATCTTAAAAATAATATATTTTTATTTCATTACTTAACACATTTATACATCGTATTATCAAACTCATTTGTTCTTGATGGCTCACATCTGAGGTACAATCAAAGATAGAAGCAAAAGTATTTTGCCTTTTTATTAATCCTTATCATAGAAGTTCTAACACTATGAGCCAAAAGAGAATTAGCTCATTTTGAATTTGAGAATCAAGACAGTGATAATATATTTCTTGACTTTGGATACATCTAATATGATTTTGCATTATTAAATAAAATTAAGCTACATTTCAGTTAAACCTAAAAATATCATTATTATCCTTATAAAATTTTTCACTAGATCCACAAAAAATCAAATATTTTTTACCAAGACATTTAACCATTGATATTATTCTTATTAAAATTTATTTCTAACGTTCCCTTTCTTTTGAAATTGCTTCTTGATAATCTTTATTAATACTTTTATTCTTTTCTAATTTTATTCTTATTTCACTCCAAGTATTTATATTAGTCATATTCTCAACACCATTCTCATATTGTTTGAGTCTCTCGCTCAAATGCTTCCAATCATCTATTCCATCATTTGTTGAAAGGGTTTTGTTATTTTGAGAAGTTAAAAATTTAAAACAAAAATAATATATTTTATTCATATTTCTAGAATAAATCAATAATTTTCTATCAAGAGTTTCTACATTGCTCAATTTTCTAGAAAAATAGGAATAAGAAAAATGTCTAGAAAATTATCCTTAAGAAATATGAGTCCTTTTCAATCAAAATATCTCTAGTTTTAGTATCAAGAACACCCCAATTTCTAAGATCATATATATCAAAAGGATGAATTATATGTTCATCAATGCCAATATCAATATTTGACTCATCAAATATATTATTGTAATACCCCAAATAATAGGTCAATGATTAATTTAAAAGGAATTAAAAATTTGGAGGACTAAATTGAGTAATTGGTAAAGTATAAGAATTGATTTAAGTAAGACCAATTTGTATAAGATAGTTTATTGAAAGGGCATTTTGGTCTTTTGGTGAAATAAATTTAAAACCTATTTAAAGTAGGGATTTAAGAAAAAGAGAAAAGGGAAAAGCTTATTTTTCTTCTTCTTCTTCTTTTTCCCGTGCAAGGACCACCCTTCATATCCCAAAGGTAAACTTCAATTTAATCTGTTTTTCCTTTCGATTATGGGTTGTTTTTACAACCTTAAGTGATATGTAAGTTAAAGGGAGGATTAAATAGGATTAAAACAAAGGTATGGATGAAATGTTAGAGATTTAATAAAATGGGTTTTAAAATGATGTGTTAATATATGAGTGTTTTCGGATGTTTATTGGTAGATTTGACTTGTCAAAGTAGTAAATAAGAGATTAGAAGCATTGGATGATTTTAAAAACAAGTTAGAAAATGTGATGTGATTCTTAGAATCAAATGATATTGAAGGATGGTAGATGTTTTAAGTAACTAAATGAAGGAAAGTTAGTATGGATAGTTAAAGAAGAGTTTGATAGTATTATATGGTGTAAGTATAACAAAATTTGACCCCATTTAGGTAAAAATCGGGTTAAAAACTGGAAAATCTGGGAAAGAGTATCGGTATTGATAGAACAATACTGATACTATAGGCTAAAATGGGATGAAATAGCCGAGTAGTATCGATATTGATTCAATCAGTATCGATACCAACGAGGTAGTATCGATACCATGGTAAGGTGTCGATACTAGGTCACATCAAATCTAAAAAGGGTATCGATACCGGAAGGGGTATCAGTACCATAATATAGTAGTATCGATACCATGGTAAGGGTATCGATACTAGGAAACATCGAATCAAAAATTGGTATCGATACCGGAAGGAGTATCAGTACCATAGTATAGTAGTATTGATACCATTGTAGGGGTATCGATTAATATAGCCATAAAGGTTAAAAATATGTTAATATTGTTCTAGAAAGTTAATGATATGTCCTTCTTAGTATTGTTTAAGTATAATTGTTAGGAAGAATACTAACAATTGATATTGTATGTGTCGTTATATGGATGCTTGGGTAGAAAGGAACCAAACTCTAGAGACAAACAAAACCAAGGGTAAAGGCAAAGTACCAGAGTAATCATCATTATGTTTTGGATACATAGCAAGGAAAGTCAGGTGAGTGCATTTAATTATGTACGTACATGCTAAAAAAGTAATAATGTATAAATTATTAAGGTATGTATGGTTATTACCAAATGGCACTAAGTGTGCAAAATGTTAAGAAATTCATACTAAGTGTATGAATTTCTGTATTGGGCACTTTGTGTGCTAAAATATTAAGAAATTCATACTAAGAGTATAGATTTCCGTATAGGCACTATGTGTGCGAAATAAGAAATTAATATCAATTGTATGAATTTCCTTATGGGAAATATATGTGAAAGTGCAGAAGTTTAGACTAAGAAAGTGAATTGTCGTAATTGTAGTGGATGAGTAATCCATGTAAATGATAGTAAAATTGTGGTATTAGTGCACTTGACTTATGGGTATAAATCATAGAATGTATAATGATTGAAGAGGTTAATTGATATTGAATGATTATTATAGTAGAGACTACTCTAAAATAAAAGATTAATAGGCCTAACTGTACATTTGACATAAAGGTGACATCTATGCCAATTAGATAAAAGGCTAAGTGCCTTTGGGGCCTAATTGTGCAATTGATAGAAATGTACCAATTATGCCAGTTAGATGAACGGTTAAATACCGTTGAGTAAAAGAATAATGGCCTAACTGTGCAATTGGTAGAAAGGTATCAATTATGTCGATTAGATGAACGGTTAAATACCGTTTAGTAAAATAATAATGGCCTAATTGTGCAATTGGTAGAAAGGTATCAATTATGCCGGTTAGATGAACGGTTAAATACCGTTGAGTAAAAGAATAATGGCCTAACTGTGCAATTGGTAGAAAGGTACCAATCATGCCAGTGAGATGAACGATTAAATACCGTTGAGTAAAAGACGAAAGGTTAAACACTGTTGAATAAAAGAATGATGAATTAGTTGTGCATTTGACAGAAAAGTGTTAAATATGCAAGTTAAATGAAAAGCTAAATACTTTGGGGTAGAAGAATAAAGAAATTGAAATGTGATATGAATGACATATAAGTGATAGGAATGGAAGATATATATATATATATAATATACAACAATGCATAACGTGTATGAAGGGATGTTACGAAGGAAAGCATAAACAGAACATAATGGGCATGAAAGGATACCCAAATAAAAATATAAAATGGTATATTAATAGTATTTAAATTGTTTCCTTAATGATTATAAAAGATACATGATCAATTAGCACCTTTGGGCAATCCTAGTATAGTACTTCCACATTTAATGTATGCAGGGCAAATAAACAATAAAGGGGAAAATATACCAAAAGGATAAGTATGACGAACATACTAAGAACAATTTTCATGATGATATGCAAGAATTATGGTTTAACTGAGAAGGCTTAACTGGTCCTTATGAATAATGAAATTAAATCATTATTCAATATTTATAAGATATTGTCATATAATTGTAATGTTCTTGCAGTTTTGTCTCACTAAGTAAATACTTAACGTGTGTTTATTCCACGCGTAGATAAAATCAAGGATTAGTGCGTAAGGAGTGTAGCAGTATCAGCAACTTTCATCAATTAAAGGTTGACTCATCAGTAATATGTGACAATCTTATTCAATTTAAGAACTTAGTTGGCATGTAATTAAACTATGACAAATATTTTGGAATGTAATTAAGTAATAATTTAGTATGTTGTTTTCAGACATATTTTGTAGTTAATCGAATTGAAACAAATTTTTATGAGTTTTAAAATGACAAACATTTTTATAAAGTAATGTGACCTCTGTATCTTGTATACGGAAAGGTATACGGGATATGGGTGTTACAATTATTTAAATTAGTAGTGTCATCATGGAGGAGATTATCATCACTCAATTTTTATCATTTAAATTTTTATTAAAATGTTCAATATTATCTTCATCTACATCCGACCCATCATCATCCAAACACTCTTCTACTTATTTAAAAAAATTATAATCACCTTAGCTTAATAAAAAAATTATTTAAAGCTCTCTTTTGTCATTTTACTAATTCTTGCGTTCGTTTTCTTTTTTTTTTCCCTTTTTCACTGCTAAAAGCATATTTTCATGATAACATAATACTATAAAAATACGAAGTAAAAAATGCAGAATGATAACAATTGCCTTCTCGCCGTTGAAGTTTTGTCTCACTTTAGATAAATTGATCGATGGTGTAACACACTCTCACCCATATTATCATAATTAACAAAAGAAAACAGTCAACAAAACATAATTGACCATCACAAACTATAAACATAAAAAATTCAAAATCTACATAAATAAAATCAAAGTACAATAATAAATTCATAAAATATTACCTTGGTTTGGGATGATCTTTTATTTTTGTATCTTGATGGATAAATAACACAAAACAATGATGACTTTATATAAATTCATAAAATATTTTTCTTTATGTTATTAAAGTAATAAACCTAAAAACTCTAGTTTTCTCTCATTCGTGTGCCGCTCATCTCTTTTTTTTCTTTTTCTTTTTTATCTTTGTGAATCGACGACGGCACCAACTTTAATGTTGGTTACAGACATCCTATATTCTCTATTTTATTTTTCTTTTCTTTATATCATATCTCGATTTTCTTTTTAGTTTTTTTATTTTCAATAAGTTTATCGTTATGGCACGTTTTCATCTTCCTTTATGTCATGCTTTCTTATATATTTTGGCATGTTGTTCTGGTTAATTGGTCATTTTTCATTTATCTTTTTCTAAGGGTTGATTTGATACTGTCATGATTGATCAGGATGTCGCTTATCTGATATTTTGTTGATCTTCCCTATTTTGGACTTCGGATTGGATGTGGATACTCGATTTGTGTTTGTTGATAGCTTTTTACATCGCTCTAGTCTGATTTGTGATTTATCGGTGGTCTTTTAATAGCTTGATCCCTTTTTGTGGTTTGTTTGTCGATTCGATCATATATGTTTGTATCTATCTTTGTTCGAGTTTCTTATTTAGATTTTTAATCTTTTCTTGTTTGGTCTTTATGTGATCTTAAGTTGTTAGTTTTGTTTCAATGATTATAATAATTTTTTTTCTAATTATATACTTAACTTACTATTGTGATTGTAAATCTTTATTGTAATTTGGGATATTTCCTATTTTGAATAAAATTGGTTGATTCTATAAAAAAATTCTTTATCTTATTAAAATTTGACATTCAAATTCTAATTTGAGAAATATTAGAAGAGAAATACAAGTTTTAAAAAATATAATCCAAATAAAATAATGATTTTTAACGTAATGGTCACTATATATAAGTACAAAACCCAAAAGAAAAAATAGCTATCGAACATCCATCGATTACACCAGAAAAATATACGGAGAAACCAATAAAACAATTACTAAAAACGACTTATTTGCATAAAATGCTAATTATATTATAACAGAACTCCTTATTTTCAGATTAGATTTAGTTTAGTTTTTCTATTTTATTTTAATTTTTAAAGTTTTAGGTCCCACTTGTGGAATGTTTCTAGACATTATTGTTTTGTTTCATTTTAATACAAGAATAACGTTTGAAATTAAAAAATCATTATTAACCCATAATCGATCCGAGCCCATACGACCCAGAATCGAACCGAGCCCATACGACCCAAACCCAATTAGGGTTCTCACTCATCAGCTTCAGCCGCCATCTCTCCACCGCATGATCAGGAAGCAGATCCAAGGGCCAGAAACGATCCAGCAGAAACCCTAGGGTTTCATTACAACCCTAGGGTTATCATCTCGCCGCCACCGAAGATCTACAACCATCCAGCTGTTCCAACCGAACGTTACCACGACACCACCGCCTCTCCAGATCTCTCCCGAAGATTCCAGAAGCTACACGAGAAACGCACAACACATCGTTCAGATTTTTTCATCATTACGACCGATCTTTAAGGCCTATATAAGTCTGAACCTACAAGCAAGAAAAAAAATGGAGAAGAGAGCAAGAACAACGAACACACAAAAATAACAGGGACAGAGAGCAAGCAACCACAAAGCGAGACAGAGAGAATATACACAGCAATCAAATAAAGAAAAGTAGTGAGAGGACTTACCTCGCTGGAAGAAAAAACGTCGGAGATTCAAGTGGAAACCGAGGTAAAACTCTCGGTTTTATTTAGATATAGGGGTTATTGGGAAGCTTTTAGGTAAAAAGAAGGTCGGATATGGGACGAGGAAAAGTCGATCTATATTTTGGGTGATTTTTGTATTTTCTGGCCATCATGGGTGTTGGCTGCTGGCGATCGACTGCCGGCCGGTGACCGGCCTCCCTCTAGTGAGGGAATTTAGAGAGAAGGGAGAGCTACTTTCTTCTTAGAGAGAGCAGCAAATGGAGAGAAATGAGAGAATAAAGGCTTTAGGATCGGTTTAGGGCATTTATACCCTCCCGTACGACGTCGTTTTAAGGGAGGGTGTCTTTGTAATTTTTGCACGGGTAAATTACACGCGAGGTCCTTCAAGCTTTATATTCTTCCATTTTTGTCTCGAAATCAGATTTTGAACATTTCAATGCGGGTTTTGCATTTTATTTAGTTTTATTTTAGTTTGTGACAGTACATTTACATATATTTAGGTTAAATATCCATTTTAGTCCCTTAAATATTAATAAGTTATATTATAATCTCGTATTATTATATATGGTTAAAGTATATTACTAATACCTAATTTTTATAATATTTTGAATTAGAGACTACAATTTTATTATTTTACAATTTAACCACCATATTTTGATATCTTTAATTTTTTTACACTTTTCGTATTATAAATATGTAATATTTTCAGTATTAACCTAGTATTTTAATATTTTATATTTTAATCATTATTTTATATTTGTATTTAAATTATATTATTTCATACAATAGATCATTAAATATCTTCTTAATTAATTAGGAAGGTATTTTAAAATGATTATTGGTGTGAAATGATATACATATTATTATATTTATTTGTATAAAATTAAAAACAAATTTGTTAATTTATTGCAAAGACACTAATTAATAAACACTGGTACCAATTTTGAGCGTTGTGGGGGTGCTAATCCTTCCCTACACGTAACCGACTCCCAAACTCATTTTTCTGTAAGCAGACCTTGTTTTGTATTATTTTAATATTAGTCTTAGGAATTTTATTAGAATAATATAACATTTTGGTGACCAATCTCACCATATTATAAGATTGGTGGTGAATCTACAACTTAGTGTTTCATCTTATTCAATGAAGATAAACACTTACTTTTTCGAGACTAGCTACACTTAGGTGTATTATTTGCACTCTCCGTCACTGGGCAGAGAAACGTGTCGACAGCTTGGCGACTCCGCTGGGGACTTTTTAAAAAAAAAAGAGTCAAGCCACCAGTTTATTAATAATTGTCTTTGCAATAAAATTATAAATTTGTTTTAAATTTAGTTTTTTAATTATTTTATTAATCATACTAACTTTTGTTTTTATGTCTTTAAAATAGAATATTAGGATGTATATTATTTTATTCTTTTTATGCTTTTCCTCACCCAATGTGCACTGCATTCATGACATGAGCTAAAACCCCACTCTTATCCTATTTAGTTTGAATGAGAAACTACTCCATCGTGTGGTTTTCACCTCCGTATGGGATAGGGGACCATTGTTTGAGCTCACACCTTATGTTCCTCATGTAGTTTTCACCTCCGTATGGACATAAGAAGGTGTGTTCCTTCGAATTAAACTTAATCTGAAAGTTTGTAATGGACCAGGATTAAGGGCTTGGCAGTCATAGGGGACACCAACAAAGGACAATTCCTTGACCCTTTCTACCTTAGAGCCTAAACCAACATATAGTAAACTTAGAACTTGAATTTAGGAGGAACTTAACCCCAAATAAATTTTTTAAGGGTTAGCACACAAGGAAAAACATGTTGAGTCTTTTAATCAATTTATTATTATTTTATTTTTTGAATAAATGCATGCGAACTAGAAATCATGCGATTAGGTTACTTTTCCTGAACAAAGCATGGAACTAGAAGCATTATATTAGGATCTATATACAATAGATAGGATTTTTTTTCTTTCCATTAATTGGTACTAACCAGTTTTCTTATCTTTGTTTATTCTAAAGATACATATATTAATTTTTCTGCTTGCATTGCATAAATTATGGCATGATCAAGGGTGTTGATTTAAGAGTGATTGAAATTAAGGGTTTTTCATTGTGGAAAAAGGGTTTCATGATCAAGTGAGCTATGTTGGAGCCAAAAAAGGGTATCTTGAGGAAGCTCTTAAAATGATGGAAGGCTATACACATAAAGATCATGGTAGATTAGTACCAAAAGCATTTTATGATAAGAGTATCAATAGAAGCAGTCATAAATGAGAGAGTTTTTATGAAGCTCAAGAAGTCATAAATAAGAAATTGAGCACAGAGGTTGAAGTTATGCTTAATGATTTCAGAAAAGTCAGTCAAACCTTCAAGAATATTGGACTATGAAATACCCTAGAAGAATGGGTAACATAGATCATTAAACTGAAAAATGATGCTGATCACTAGAAAAGGATACATGAGGATCAAGCAAAGAAATTCTCCTGTGACTTACAGATGGCTAAGAAAATGTGCAATACAACCATTATTAATTTGGGAAAATGTCAAACTGAAAATCAGATGTTGAAGAAGACTATAGCCAATATAGAAACTTCATATCAATTCAGCCAGTTTGAGATTGGTGCTGAATTAAAGTCCACTAGATCCAAGAATTCCACATTGATGAAGATGGTAGATGAATATGGAGATCTTGTACAAGAACTTCTAGAACACAAGGGCTCTCTTATGATGGAAAATGAACAATTTTGTATACAGTTTCAGGACATGGCAGATAAGATACAAAAAAAAGATATCATGAAGAAAGATGCAGATGACAACTCAACTCTGAAGTATGAATGGAAATTAAATTGGCTTTTTAGGGAGATAGAGAAGTTAGGAGGAAAAGATATCCCTTATATGTAATGATCTTTCGGATGAACTAAGAAAACCTTTTGTGTGTTTAATGAAAGTTGTTTTAAGATGATCATGAATTACACTTTTTTCATACATACATACATACATACATACATACATACATACATACATACATACATACATACATACATACATACTACATACATACACAATACATACATACATACATACAACATACATACATATACATACATACATACATACATACTACATACATACATACATACATACATACATACATACAACATACATACATACATAATACTACATACATACATACATACATACATACATACATACATACATACATACATACATACATACATACATATATACATACATACATACATACATACATACATACATACATACATACATACATACATACATACATACATACATACATACATACATACATACATACATACATACATACATACATACATACATATGCATATGCATTTTTCTTCTTGTATTTACATCACATTTTGCATATCATGATAACATATGTCAATCATGAAAACATGGGAGTAATCACTAAAGGATTTTGGAATCAGGAGTTTTGAAAGTACATTCAAGAATTGGGGAAGGTCTTTAAAAGATTGAAAACAATGAATGGAATATTAGCTCGAGTTGGAAAGATTGAAAGAATCCAAGAGCAACTTGTAGAGATTCAAAGAGAAATATTTAAAGAAGCAAGAATGTTCCAAGATGAGTCCAGGAAACAAATGTCTAAAATGATAAGTATGATGGGTACTCTACTATATAGGGATAAGATGCTAGAAGACCCTATTGTGCATGAAAAGATGAAAGCCTTAGGAAAAAGTATGGATTTTAATGATACAGTTACTCTATCTTAATGAATGATCAAGAACCTGTTAGGGAACTCAGAAATCTAACTCAACTTCAAGGATTGGGAAATTTGATAGAGGACATGGAAATTGAAGTTGGTTCAAAGAAGAGAGACAACAGAGAGCAACAAGTCCCATTAAAAAAGGCTAAAAAGGGCAAGAAGGAAAAGAGGATGACAAATCTCATTCCAATTCTAATTTCGTATCCAGATTGTTACCCTTTCTTTTGAAAATGGTCTTGTAACACTCATTCCTCCTAGTACTTATTTGCATCCAAAATGGCAAAATGTCAAGAATCCATGCAATTATCATTCTAGAGATTTTTGTCATTCTACAGAAAATTGCATAATTCTGAAATTAAAAGTCCAAGACCTTATAGCAAAAGGGTTATTATGATTCGAAAATGGGAAACCTAAGCTCCTCAGAAACTCAAAGATGGTTGAGAAAGAGAAATCTTCAAATCAACATCTTTCTCATGATGTTGATCAAGAATCAAACATTTAAAGTAAACATTTTGGTCATCAGTCACAAGGTCTTCAGGAAAGCAATATGAAGGAGACAATGATATAAAGGGAATTTCTATCCTGTTTTCCTTCAGTCTCATACAGCAAGTTATATTCCAAGTTGCACAAAGCCCAACTTATTACCCCATGTTTGTCTAAACCTTTAATACCTCCTTACCCAAGATGGTATAATGAAAAAGTCTTTTTTGAGTATCATGCTGGAATCCGAGGATATTCCATCGAGAATTTTGGTAACTTCAAATGATGAGTTCAAGATCTTTTAACTCATGGAATCATAGAAGTGGATGTTAATAGTCAATCTATTTTGATCAAACATTTGGGAATTAATCCCCAAAATGAAGTTGATAAAGTCAAAACAAATAGAGGACAAGGAAAAGCCAAGGAAGATAAAGTATGTATGGTCGATTTAACTCTTGATAATTCTTTGATAAGTGAGACAGAAATGAGAAATAAAAAAGTGAAATGAAAGGTAATCTGAGACTGGCCTACAAGTTTAAGAAGAAATATGACAGATACAGCTCTGAAAACACCTCAGACACCTATATCAGATTTTCTGAAATCAAGGGAAGCATAGGGTAATTTAAAGAGTCTAGTTTATACTACTCCAATCATAGCTGCAAGGAGCATTCAAAACCATGACACAACTATCATCACCAAAGGAATTTATTCTGAAATTAACTTTGAGCCCATTTTTAGTTAGGGAAAGAAAAGATGATGATGATGAAATTTAACCAAGAAATTGTTCAGAAGAAAGCAAAAATTTGCATATCTGAAGGTTCATCCAAAGAAGATGCCCAAGAAATGATCAAGAAATAGGGGAAAATATAGATAGAGACTATGGTATGATTACACATCTAACATTCAAGAAGTAATGAGGCAATTAGATCAATAAGTGGAAGTTGTTATCTACCACTATTGTACCTTTCATTTTGTAGCATCTTGTTTGGACATATTTTTGTTCTTTTCTCCACCTTTTTAGTAATAAATAAATTTGTGTTCCTTTTAAGGTTATGAGCATTAAATCAATTTTGTAATCTTGCGATTCTTTAAATACCACTAGATTAAAAACTCTTTATGGTTAGAGTTATACATCTTTGACAAAGTATCAAGACTGAAAACTAGTAAAAAAAGGACTCTGACATTACCCTAGATGAAATATACCCAAACACTATACTCTCTTACAAATATGATAGAGCTTTCTCCAATGCAAGGAATTAGACAAAGGCTTGGTATTTACATATAAAAGTGTACAATTTGGGGTATCTTTCGTGACATTGCAAAGTTGACTAGATTACTTTTCTATTGATGATATTCCACAATGAAACTTTTAAAAATCTAGTCTAAGTCAGTTGCTTGGGAATTGAAATTTGGTAATGATATTTTCTTACTTCCACCAAACAAATAGACTATAACAGTTTCTCCTTAAAAAGTAAGAGTTATATTATATAAAGTTGTCTCTCTAGAGCAATTGGTTAATAGCCTTGGCTTTATGGATAAGTTTTAATTAGCCCAATGAAGGCTAATCACAATAAAGTTGAATTCAGCTAGCCAAAATGGCAAAAGAAGAAGTTGTTGTAAGAAAGTGAAATAATACATGTTATAGTCTACTTCACACACGTGCACATAGAAATTTAATTATTAGACCGATGTTTTCACACTGTTTTGGTTAGAATCAAAGATTTCAGAGAATTGAAATGGAGGTATTCTAGAAGGTCTAGTAACTATTATGCTAGTTGTGGCATTTTGTATGCATCCGGTTAAAGATACCAAATCAAGAAAGTATGGCAGGTGACAATGTTCACAAAAGAGTGAGAGAGGAGTGACATCTTCAAATAAGATGAAACCATAGAAAATATGGAAGCCAACCTAAAACTAAACTCTCAATCTTGATACTTTTCAAATAACTATAACTTTTATACATTAAAGAATTGTTGATTCTTTTGATATTCTTTGAATTCATGCTTATGATTTGATAAAAAAATGAGGAAAAATATTTTAAACATGATAGTCTAAAATGAGAAAAGTTCTTGAAGCAAGTTGATGTGTATTCTACCCCTATTAAGTAGGATTAAGCAAGGCTGGAATAATGAAGCATCTTACATTCTTGAAAGCAAATGGCTCAAGAAATCAAAAATTGAACTTATAGCATTCCTTTGTGACAAACTGTCAAGATGAAGATGATCGTATTATTCGGAAAAAAAGGCACATATCTCAAAGCCTAGCAAAAAGGTAAGAATGGTATCAGTCAAGGAATAGATGATTACTTCGTTCAGAAGATACATGTCTATCAAACATTTATGTCAAAAGAATGAGAGCATTCAAGATTGAGAGTTTTGGGCATCAAGAGATCCACAAGTACCTGCAATGGGGCATTATCAAAGTTGAACCTCGTGATGATCATGAGATTCAAGTCCAATTGACATTAAGAGTAAGCCATACAAATTGGAATATTGGGGCATGTTGAAGGCCCATGTCAGCCAAAAATCCATGTGGAGAATTTTTAAGGCCTATGTTATAAAGAAATAATCCCAATATGGTATTTTGAAAGATCACATCAGTATGAAAAATGTTGGAGCATTTTGAAGGATCATATCACAAGAAACAATGTTAAGCACATTTCGAACGTTTGTATCAGTAAATGATGGGACATGTTGAACTCTTATCATCCTAGGGAAAGGTCATTAATTTGAGGAAATATTTCCAATGAGATAGAAAGGTATAAAGAATGAAAATGGTGAAGCAATGATAATATAGTTGACCATACCTAATTGCTTTGTCCACCATATGACTACATTATCCCCACAAGAGTCACAGGAAAGGATGAATGTGTTGTCAAATGTTTTACAAACCAGTAATTATGGTGTTGAACCAATGTTACGATCATGTGGTTGACTTAAAATGAAGTTTGTCTTCAATGCCAAAGTTTAAAAGGAGAAATGATGAAAATTTCTTTCCACAAAAAGGGCACTGGAATTTTAACAACAAGAAACTAGTGGAGCCAACTAAGATTGAACGATGGGTTGTTCTTAAGCATCTAAACATGATATGGTTTAAAAAACCTTGTTCGATATCTGATTAGATGTGGAGACGTGAAAGGAATTAGGATAAAAACTTCTTATGATGTGTTTCAAGAGTCAAACTAGAACATACATGGTTGATATCTTGATTAATCCCCGCTGAGTCTAGCACATCTATATCTACATTATGCAAGGATGATAGATTCTCTTTTCAAAGATGAAAGCTTTATCGGATTTCTACACAAGTTCAGGTAAATAAAACTGGTGTTATCAAGGATAAAATGGGGCAACAAGGTCATGATTTCGAATGTGGCAAGAGTTCCATAAATGAAACGTTTCTTCTGAGACTTTGATGTAATAGATGCCAAGAAGACAGAAAGATACAAGTTGACCAGATGGTTCTTCAGAAATGCAAGTTTGATAGTTTAAATTGCTACACTGATATTTGAAGAAAGCTTTGGAAATAAATGATTAAGTGGAAGAAGATCAAGCTTTGGAATTGAATGAAGATTGAATAAACATTTTTGCATTCACAAAGACATCATTTTAATAAAATAAATGCATTACATACATTTGATTGCATTTACATAAATACATTTTCACATGAAAATAAAGGGACAAAATACTTTACAAATAGAAGGTATAATTTAAATCCCAAATATGGGAAGCATGTTTGGAGAGGAAAACATCTGAAGAATAGATGGATGCAGTCCACATAGGAATCATTAATTTTGGGGCCATCCCAACCAACAAGTTGTTTCGAAAAATGAGAAAGCGATTTTCAACATTTCTCAATTAATCTTTGCTAAAAAATGAAATTTTTGAAAAGTAAGAAGTTTCTTACCCAGTAAATTATTTCCCACGAATTTATAAATCCTTCGGGTCATCTGTTAATCTTTCGAGCATGATGTTTAAATCCTTTGAGTCATCTGTTAGTCTTTCGAGCAAGATGATAAGTCCTTAGGGCTACCCGTCAAACCTTTGGGTAGGATGTTTACATATGATTTTGGTATGAAAATGAGAAAATGATTTTCAAAGTTTATAATTTAATTTTCTAGAAAATGAAATTATTGAAAAGTAAGAAAGTGATTTCCAAAGTTTCTTACCCAGTAAATTATTTTCCACGAATTTGTAAAACCTCCGGGTCATTTGTAAAGCCTTCGGGTCATTTTGTATAGCCTTCAAGTCATTTGTAAAGCCTTCGGGTCATTTGTAAAGCCTTCGGGTAATTTGTAAATCCTTCGGGTCATCTGTTAGTCTTTCGAGCTAGATGATAAGTCCCTAGAACCATTTGTAAGAACTCTCTCTGAAAGAGTAATGGAAGTAAATCAACCTTGAATCTGACTATAACGGAAGAGTAGTGAAACAGATTCTGTTCAAGTTAATCATTTTTAACCTTCACGGAAGAGTAGTGAAGTATCTCAACCTTGAATCTGATCTTCACGGAAGAGTAGTGAAATAAATTCTTCTCAAATATATCATTCTCAGTCTTCATGGAAGAGTAGTAAAGTAAGAGCAAGAGTATATTAAAATTTGATATCCACGGAAGAGTCGTGGAACGAATTTCCCAGCAAAGCAATGAAGTCCAATCAACGAAAACTTCTGGTATTTTTATCTTTGCTTTATTCTTGTTAACACAAAAATAAGCAAAGAGGGGCAGCTGTCGACAGTCATTTTCATCCGAGTGACGTTTTATAATATATTATATATAATATTAATATTATTAAGATTATTATTTACAAAGCCCAAAGGCCCAAATTACAAATAAAATCTAGGTCCGATTACAACTAAACTCGAGCAACATATCTGTACCCGATCCAGAATCGATCCGAGCCCAGATGATCCAAACTCGATTAGGGTTTCCACTCATCAGCTTCAGCCATAATCTCTCCACCGTACAATCAAGAAGCAGATCCAAGGGCCTGAAACCCTAGGGTTTCATTACAACCCTAGGGTTATCATCTCGCCACCGTCGATGATCTACAACCGTCCAGCTGTTCCAACCGAACATTGCCACGACACCACCTCCTCTCCAGATCTCTCCCGAAGACTCCAGAAGCTGCACAAGAGTCGCACAACACATTGGTTTATGGTGAGTCACCACCATAGGTTCGGTGACTCACCGTATTTTTTCATCATTACGGCCTATCTTTGAGTCCTATATAAGGTTGAACCTGCAAGTAAGAAAAAAAAGGGAGAAGAGAGCAAGAACAACGAACACACAAAAAAATAACAGGGACAGAGAGTAAGCAACCATAAAGCGAGACAGAGAAAATATACACAACAATCAAATAAAGAGAAGAAGTCGAGAGGACTTACCTCACTGGAAGCCAAAACGTCAGAGATTCAAGTGGAAACTGAGGTAAAACTCTCAATTTTATTTAGATCTAGGGTTATTGGGAAGTTTTTAGGTAAAACGAAGGTCAGATTTGGGACGAGGGAAAGTCGATCTACATTTTGGGTGATTTTTGTATTTTTCGGCCATCGTGGGTGGTGGACGACAGCGGCGAAAAAATATGGCGATCGACTGCCAGCCGGTGACTGGCCTCCCTCCGGTGAGGGAATTTAGAGAGAATGAAGAGCTTCCTTCTTCTTAGAGAGAGAAGCAAATGGAGAGAAATGAGAGAATAAAGGCTTTAGGGCCAGTTTATGGCATTTATACCCTTCTCGTATGACGTCGTTTTAGGGGAGGGTATCTTTATAATTTTTTCATGGGTAAATTACACGCGAGGTCCTTCAAGCTTTGTATTCTTCCATTTTTGTCTCGAAATCAGGTTTTGCACATTTCAATTCGGGTTTTACATTTTATTTAATTTTAATTTAGTCCCTGATAGTACATTTACATATATTTAGGTTAAATATCCATTTTAGTCCCTTAAATATTAATAAGTTATATTATAATCTCGTATTATTATATATGGTTAAAGTATATTACTAGTGCCTAATTTTTATAATATTTTGAATTAGAGACTACAATTTTATTATTTTACAATTTAACCACCATATTTTGATATCGTTAATTTTTTTACACTTTTAGTATTATAAATATGTAATATTTTCAGTATTAACCTAGTATTTTAATATTTTATATTTTAATCATTATTTTATATATTTGTATTTAAGTTATATTATTCCGTACAATAGATCATTAAATATCTTCTTAATTAATTAGGAAGGTATTTTAAATGATTATTGGTGTGAAATGATATACACGTAACCGACTCCCGAACTCAGTTTTCTAGTAAGCAGACCTTGTGTTGTATTATTTTAATATTATTCTTAGGAATTTTATTAGAATAATATAACATTTTGTGACAAATCTCACTATATTATAAGATTGGTGGCGACTCTACAACTTAGTGTTTCATCTGATTCAAGGAAGATAAACACTTACTTTTTCGAGACTAACTACACTTATGTGTACTATTTGCACTCTCCGTCGCCGGGCAGAGAAACATCTCGACAACTAACGATGTTCTTGCGTATCATTATGGAGTCAAAATGGGGTGTGGTTCCATGTCCATCAATAGAGTAGGGTGCAACACCGACGACAGAAGAAAAACATCAAAAAACCTTGGGGTTGTGTAGGGTGAGTGGGAAAGTTAGCTTTTCTGAAGAAAAACATATTAAAAGAATGATAAATTTAAATTTTCTCTCTAAACTATTTTAAATTTACAAAAGTATCATAACTTTTATTTTATATAAACTTTAAGGGTTAAATTAAATTAAACTGTTTTACTAATATGTCACATCATTAAACTAACGACATTCAACGTTTCAGTGACCAATACTTAATAAAATGATAATGTATGAAAAATGTATAAATAATAAATGAAAGTGACCAATCAAGCATATTACCTTAATATTATTTTTATGTTTTGCATTAATTTTGTCAAATAGTTTGATATGATATTTTATTGTCCAACTCATATATCATGTGTAACATGAATAAATTAAGAAACAAATATAGAAATATACGTCTCTCAATATCTTGATATTTAGGGAAAAACACATACTTATATAGTGTAAGCATGTTTATGTATTTTCAAATAAATGAAAATAGAAAAATATACATTAAATTATTTGTGTAAAAATTTTACAAAAATATAAATAAATTAAAAATAATACAAAAAGTATAGTTTATATGAACTTCATATAAATATTTTCACTTTAATATTAAGAATTCAACTTGTTAAAAAAGAAAATATATCTTATGGATAATTTGGTAAAATATATATTATTCTTATCTATATTCTTTTAATCAAACACATTAATCTTACATTTCTATCAAATAAACCAAACAAATTAGTGCAACATCTCCGTTAATGTGTCAAGTGATGTTATGCTTCAATCATTTTATTTATCTTTTTACATTCTGTTGAAACTCAAACAAATTAATTTTATATGCATTCTACAGACGCGATTCTTGAAACTCAATTTAAAAAAAAAATTCTCTTTTATCGATGAGGTTATTCAATCAAATATATTTTAGGCAATTTTAGTGCTTACTATTATTTTTTTCGATATAATGAATATTAAAATAATAAAAGTTTATAATAAGAAGAAAAAAAACCATTAAAGTAGTGGTCTTGATAAAACATCCATCATCATTGATATTCATAATACCTCGATTTCAAAAATATATTTTTGTTATCTTAAAATATATATATTTTTATTTTTTTAATGAAAAAAGTTCATATGCATCTTTATTGTCTGTCTGTATTATTATCCTTTTAAAGCCTTGGAGCCATGTAAGTTTTAAGCCTTCCAAAATCTGACATTGCTCTGACTTTAAATTTTGTGGAATTTCTGATGTACCTGTTATAAGTTAACAAATAATTTCCAAACGATCTCGAAATATACCACCAGTATTTAGAAAATGTTCCGTCAGCGTTCATACATATCCAGCCGGTATCTGATGGTAGTCATTAGACCTGTATAAGCGGTTCTTAGAAATCTATATGAAAAGATTGTTGGGGTGCCTGGTTCCGATGAACTGTTTAACACCTTCAAACCGATGCGGGTGACTCGATCCGATTCGAGGTGTTACATTAGGACCATCGGAGCGACCCACAATAAAAATCCGGAAAATTTAAATTTTTGTTAAAACGCCTAAAATCATAAAATAATTTATAAATACAAAAGTAGAATTTAACAATATTCATAAATAAAGAAGATTCCAGACTCATATATAAAAACAAAATGCAACTTACATGCCCCCTAATCACATGCACTGTACTCCGCAAGCAACGCCGGTGGAACTCCTTTGTTGATGTCGATAGCTGCACTGATACGATTCTTTTAACATGAAATGGTGAGTAAAAGAGTGAGTTTTGGGAAGCTCAGTAATACAGAACTACCAAGTGATACTGAAAGACACGCAGTTAAAAGGAACATCTTAAATTTTCCTTATTGACTCAACCGTCTACAGGTTTTCATAATGAACTGAGGTTCTGCTGATATTTCATCGAGTAAAAGCCATGAAGATTTTAGTTCATAGGAAACATTCAGAGTATCAAGTTTTTAGGAGATTGTGATAGGATGTCTAGTATGTTCCAACCAAAACTAGTGAAGAGATACAAATCTTTTTAAAACAGTAACATTTAAAACATATTTTTAAAACCATAGTAATACCCTCCAACCGAACACCGTTATGCAGTTCCCCAAAACTGTATCCATAAGGACTTTCCCTAAGCACACGACAGAGGAGCCACCCTAAGGGAATGCCTTGGGGCCTATAGGCCTACCCAAGGGTCGCCTTAGGTCCATAAGGATTTACCAGCTTGGTTAGGTTGAACCTCCATACTCCAACCGAACACCGTTATGCAGTTCCCCAAAACTGTATCCATAAGGACTTTCCCTAAGCACACGACAGAGGAGCCACCCTAAGGGAATGCCTTGGGGCCTATAGGCCTACCCAAGGGTCGCCTTAGGTCCATAAGGATTTACCAGCTTGGTTAGAGTTGAACCTCCATACTCCAGAATCCTACCCATGCAGTATCCAGTAGAAATCAGATTTAACAGTATCAATAATATCTAGATCGTGATCAAGTAAAATCTCGTAAGCATGACAATGAAATAAACCATATAACTGCCCTCCACGCACACACCATATGCAATCCATGATTTACCCAAGGGAGTTCCTTGGGGCCTGAGAGCCTACCCAAGAAAGTTTCTCGGGGCCTCAGAGCCTACCCAGATAATGTCTCAATAAAACAGTTCAAGTAGTAACCAGTAGATTCCATGATCCATAATTCAGGAACGATCATATTTTCCAATAAAAACAAGAAACCAGATAAAACAGTTCAGGTAACCATAGTTCATAAATCAGTAGATTTCATGATCCATAAATCAGGAACGATCATATTTTACAGTGAAAACATGTAACCAGAGAACATATTTCAAGTAACCATAGTTCGTAAACAGTAAATCGGTGATTTCGGAAGATCACGTTTAAAACGGGTAAAACATTTACATGTCACATATGGAACACACTAGAGGATCTAGATATTATTCGGAGATACTTGGTATTTATCAGATAGGGAACCATGAAACTTTTGTAATTTAAATAGGATTTCATAATCAATATCCCTATAAAAAGGGGTTTGATAGCTAACTGATTCATCATTCATTCGGGAAATGATATATTAAGATCATACAGTATTCAAATATTTTTCGTATGCAATTGAGTATCAGGAAGACATTCAGAATCTTTTACATCAGAATTATTGAAGATTTAGGCATAACATGAATGTTCCCATTATTCAAGCAAATTAGCGGCATTTTAGACATTTGAATCTTGGAGAATTCTTAGTAATTTAATCTAATAAGAGTGGAGCGATGATTTGTGGGATTTAATATTATATATTGAATTATCAGGATTTTGAGTCCAATTGAACCAACGATCCCAACACTGCGATACTTGTCAATCATTTGGACCGTGATACATCACTATTATTCACTTCTTATTACTGATTGCACCAGCTGATCTGATCAATATCAGAATCATCATTGACTAGTTCTTGAGGAGACGAATAGGTATTCCGTTGGTATTTATTTCATTTCCACTTTGTAATAGTATCCCATAATGTCCGACGACTTGGGTCGTGCTCCATAACCTTTAGAGGCAGTACATCATTTAGATTCATCGGTGTTCCCATAGTCTATCCAAAGACATTCACTTGATCCAAGTCATAAAGATATTTAAATCATATCGATATTCGATGTTATATTACTCATTCGGGGTCTAGACTCATTAGCTATTACTAAACTTGAAGAATATCCATCATTTAAATACTTCAGTGACGTGTCGTAGTTCCAGTAATATAGTCTTCAAATGACCATTCAGAAACAAAGGGATCGTCGTATTAAGAATTTTCAAATGTAGAAGTTTATTTTTGGGGTTTTCAAATAGATAAGGAATTTAATCGGTGATCCTAAGGTTCAAGTGAATCAAAAACTTATAATTTGACCCCTAAATTGGGTTGTGACAAACTGCTTGCTCAAAGCAATACTGACTTGAAACGCCACACTTAAATCCATGGAAATTCCTTGGAAGACGAATACATTTCTAGGTTTCCAAAGGTAGAAAGATTTAAGATTGTTTATAAGTCAATCTGTAAGAGATAGTTCAAAGAAAGAAATTTGAGGGTGAATCCTCAATAACATGTTCCAAATTATACGGACATTATTACAGTCTCGAAGGATGTGAAACATGGTCTCATCTGTGTCGTGACAAATTGAGACACGAGGGGTCTTGTCCTATGCCTCTCTTGCAGCGATTATTATTTGTGAGGGCTTTGTCTTTCATTTCCAGATAGAGAAAGCCTCAGATACGTTCCGGAACTCGATGTTTCCAAATTACGCGCCAACAAGGATCATTGGCATCCCAATATAAGTTTTCGAAAGCACAAAAAACACGTTTGACTGAGAAATGTATTGTTTTTTATTTTGTTGCTAATAACATATATCAGGGCCAGAGAAAATATTCTATGGCTCAATATTTTGCAAATGAAGGATGTCTTCAGTTTGGAGCAAAGAAAAGAGTTTATTCCAATTTCCATCGCTAAGGGCCATTTCCTCCAGCCGCATAGTAGCATCAATGTTGATTGTTGGCTTTGCTCAATTAATCAAAAGCCCGAGAGTTGGAACCCTCAGATTGCTGCCATCTCTTAAGGACCATGAGAAATTGTCATGAAATGACGGCCAAATTCCAGCTAATGAACGCCAAAAGGAGGAGCAATTTGGTTTGGCTATCGAAGTTGGACAATGCTCTTTCATCCGATATTTCTCACGCAAGAAACGCACGCATAAAGTAGTGGGTGAGTGGACAAGAGCATTACAAATTTTCATTTGAAATGCAATATTTTGTGTTCTCGTTCTTCGAATGCCCAGGCCACCATGTGCTGCCAACCAATTCTTCTTAACGAGAGAGATTCTTGTCAAAGCACTCGATCCCCATAGGAAATTACGGATGATTAATTCTATCTCATCGCATAGAGAGGTAAGAAATTTACAAACATACATTAAGTAAGAAGGTATAGCCATTAATTAATAGTGACTTGGCAAGGGTGAGATGCCCACTAAAAGATAAGGTGCGAGTTGACCAACCATCAAATTTTTTATGAATCTTATCGATGATGAAGCGATAAATCTCCTTAGTCCTTCCGAAGTGTCAGATAGGGATTCTAAGATATTTTTCAACTTTGGTGACTTCTTTTTTTTTTTTGGATAATCAATCATTGTATTCATTCAAGAAAGCAGTAAACTGCTACAAAATAACAAACCAGCTATACAAGTCCCCAATCAGTACATAATTGACTATTTACAATATCCAACCTGTTTATATTGTATCTATAGAGTTTAATTCTAACTGCCTCTTTGATAGCATTTACAATGGCAGCATACGGGCACGATAATCCTCTAAAAATTCTTCGATTACGCTCCTCCCAAATGAAGTAAATGTACCCTGTCCATGCTAGTTTGAGAATATGAACTAGTAGGGACTTTCCTTTTAAGCTTTTATTCAACCAGCACAGCCGGTCATCCCAACTCAGGCTTTGTTGCTACAATCCACAACTTAGCAAGATAGCATCCCAAACTCTCCACAAGTAAACACAATCTGAGAAGAGATGACTTCTCGATTCTAAAGCATCCCACAGAACCCACATCGAGTATCATTCATCATTGCAAAACGAGTTAATCTCTCCTTAGTTGGCAACCTGTCGAGAATAGCCATCCAAGCAATCAAAGAATACTTAGGTATGTGTGCAGGGAACCATATAAGTTGATGCCAAACCACTTTGTCATTCCTTTCTCTAATTTTATCCCATATCCAACCACCCCTAACTTGATACCAGTTATTAGTAGCAGTAAACAAACAGCCAGCCTATTCTCTCATTTTGATAAGCTTCCTAAGAGTCCAGCTAGGTTTAGATGTAACATTCCAATAATCATCTTGCTTAAAACAGTAAGCCTTAATCCAGGCTATCCACAGAGAGCCTTCACCATCCAATAAATTTTTAATAAGCATCAGAAAACAAGTTTTGTTCCAACCAGCCAAGCTTCTAAGTCCCAAACCTCCCTCTAATTTAGGTGAGTAGATCTGACTCCAGTTTACTCTGGCACCTCGAGCAGGGGAGTCATTGTCATTCCAAAAGAACCTCATACACAACCTTTCTATGTCCAAGATAACTCCCTTAGGCAGAATAAGTTGTCTGCTCCTGTAGGAGAAAATACTAAACAGTACAGCTTTGATGAGCTGCAGCCTCCCTCAAAAGCTCAGTTTCCTGCTATACCACTGTCTCAATTTTCCCTTGATCTTATCCAATGATGCTTTACAATCAGTCCCAGAAAGCTTCCTAGTCACCAGAGGCACCCCCAAATACCTAACAGGGAGTTGTCCAACTCTGAAGCCTGTTGCATTTCTGATTTGTTTCACTTCTCCCCCAGAAATTCCACAAGAGTAAATTTTAGTCTTCATGGCATTTAACTTCAGTCCAGACAAATCATAGAATTTATCCAGGATGCTAAGCACCCCCAACACTGAGTCCAATGATTCATGACAGAATAACAGCAAGTCATCAACAAAACATAAATATGTAAGAGAGATCCTCTTACACCTTGGATAGAATCTGAATATTCCATTCCTGACAGCAACATCAAGCATTTTAGAGAGAAAATTCATTACAAACACAAATAGGTAAGGGGACAATGGGTCCCCTTGCCTAACACCCCTTACACCTCTAAAGTAGCCTACTAAGCTGACATTCAAAGCTATTGAATACCTAGGAATTGTCACACAGGTACTAATTCATCCAAAAAAAAATTAGGAAGTCTCATAGCATCAAGAATGTTTAACAGGAAATCCCAACTGATTGAATCGAATGCTTTCTGCAAATCCACTTTGATTGTACACCTTGGGGAGAGATTATTCCTTGCATAACCCCTAAATTTTTCTTGTGCTAGCAATGTATTATCAGTGATGCTTCTGCCCTTAACAAAAGCAGATTGACTAGCAAAATCATACCAGGGAAAAACTGGGCAAGCCTAGTAACCAAGATTCTAGTGATTATTTTATACACAACAGAGCAACAAGATATAGGCCTAAATTCCTTAGCCATGCTATAGTTCAAAGACTTAGGCACTAAGACAATAGTAGTAGCATTAAATGTTGGAAGGAGAAAAGAATACTGAAAAAAGTATCTCATTGCAATGAGAAAGTCTCTATTAATAATCTCCCAAGCTGCCTTGAAAAACCAGAAGGTGTAGCCATATGGGCTTGGGATCTTATCCCTCCCCTGTCTGAACAAAGCCTCTTTGATTTCCTTGTCTGAAATCTCACCTTCTAGTGTACTCTCAGCACCAGCAGGCAAGGAATAGTTCAATACATCTTTTAACCATTCAGGGTTGCAACTCTTAACCAAGGGGTCAACAGCCCCTATAACCCTATTGTAAAAATCCACTAACTCAGCAGCCATGCCATCAAATTTCTCTAGCAATTGCCCATTCTTATTCTTAAGAACTCTAATAGTGTTCTTCTTCTTTTGAGACTCAACTTTTTGGTGAAAAAACTTTGTGCTTAAGTCACCTTCCTGCAGCCAGTGCACCTTAGCTCTCTGTCTATAGAAATCCAGTTCAGCCATTTTGAAGTCAACTAAAGCAGCTTGTAATTTCTTCTCCTCCTCTATCCCAGCCTGATTAGCAGCAGCAAGGTTAGCAAGTTGAATATGTTCCAGTTCAGCTCTTTTAGCAGCTACTCTTGATGAAATATCAGAAAATTGAGTTCTATTCAAATCCTTCAAAATAGGCTTCAATCTCTATAATTTGCAAAACAGTACCTGCATAGCATTACCATCACAGTGCTGTAACCAGGAAGCTTTAACACTGCTAAAAAAATTGTCACTTGTAGTCCAGCAATTGAAAAACTTAAAGGGCTTCGGTTTATGAATCTGAGCCTCTTTTTTAGTCCAAATAATCCCTAAATAGTGATCAGATACTCCAGAAGCAGCAAAAGAGACTGGAAAATCTAGCATCCACTGAGGATTAATAAGAATCCTGTCTAATTTCCAGGCCAAGTAGGAACCTTCTTGTTTGTTATACCAAGTAAAAATAGGTCCTACAAATGGGTGATCTTGCAACTCCAAATCCTCCATGCAGCCCTATAAATCATCCATGTCAGATGAAGAATTTGACCCCAAATCACAATCAAAACTCTCATTAACCTCAGCTACAATGTTGAAATCACCCCTAACTACCCAATAAGAAGCACCAACATCATTCTCCAAGTTTCTCAAGTATTCCCATAGTCCCCTCCTAGTTTGACTATTATTACTGCCATAAACTGCAGTAATAAAAACTTTGTGGCCAGCAATGTCACCAAGAATAGTAAGGCCTTGGTCTGATCCCCCAACAACAGAGAAAGGTAATATATTCTTCCACAGTATCAAAATTCTACCTTCATCAATGAAATTATAGTTAGCCTCATAATTCCACTCATCATATAGAGCAACTGCCCACTTAGAAATATTGATTTCTCTAATTCTAGTCTCCATGAGACAAATCACCTCCACCCCTAGGATCTCTAGTCTATGGAACACTTTTCTTTGTTTGAGGGAGTTGTTAATACCCCTCACATTCCAGAAGCAAATAAGCATTAAGCATTAATAGGAGGACCTCCACTACCAACTCCTACACTTGTATCATTAGGTTTAACCTTCTCCACCATATCCTTCTTTTTTTCTTTAATCTCATTGAGAAGCATAGTGATTCCCATAGCAGCTGCTCGAGGCTTTCGGTCATGGCCACCACCACCTGCTAGCATCTCCAGTTTGCTTGAGGAGCCAGTATTATCTTTTCTCCTCCCTTTAACTTTCTTCTTGATCACCATGAAATCCAGCAAGGAAGAAAATTCACCTCCAGCAGGAACATCTTGCATACCACCAGGACCTACCAAGCCCCCTGCCAGTTGCATAGCTTCTACACCACTTGCAGTCTATTTCACCTTATCAACCTAATCCAGCTTAGTCTGGCCAGCATCAACCACAAGAGTATCAGTACTCTCTTGAAGGTCATGCACAGATAACTCCTCAGCATTCCCAACCTTCAACTCAGTCTTTTTGGTACATTCAATACTACCCACAAGAATAGTTGCATTAGGACAAAGAGACAGACTATGAGAATCTACTTCCTTGCCCTTCAGCCTCTCTTTTCCATTAGGCTTAGTAGGATTGAAAATATTCTTCTTCCTCCATATTTGGGTCTCCTTCCCCTTCAGAGAAGCACTGGCTACATCAGTACACACATTAGAATGATTCCAAAAGTTTTGCAGTGAAAGCAGAATTTGGGCAACCAGGGAATATAAACCCTGATCTTCACAATAAAGCTATCACTCATCACAACATTGACCAACTCAGGAATTTCAGACCCTGCCTTAATCTCCACACAGACCTTAGCATACTTAACCTAGCCTTAGATGTTGTGATGGCATCCATATACAGAGGTTACCCCACAGCACTTGCAATATAACTTAGGCCCACCTTAGAATAGAGCTCAAGGGGTACATTGTATAATTGCAACCAGACTAGGATGTGCTTGAGATCAAAATCAAGCTTCTGCAAGCTCGACTCCCACTTCCTCAGCACAAGTGGCTTGTTTTGTACATGCCAAGGCCCGTTCTCAAGAATCCAATCTCTCACCTCCTTGTTCGAGAAAGAAAATATGAAGAGATTTGAACCAGCCATACTTACCTTAACAGTCGAGTCTTTCCCCCATAGGATTTCAGCAATTCGTTGCATAGAGCCGAAATTATGAGTCGTGCCAATAAATTTTTCCCCTACCGCATGACTCCATTCTTCTATCCCCTCGTCTATCTCCAATAAGTTTGGTGACTTCTTTATAACCAAGCCTTGTACATATTTGATTATATATCTTAAGTAAAGATCAATGTTTTCTACTGTTGAATCTATGATGGACGCATGTTCCAAATCTAATTTTACGTACAAAATTAAAGTATCTGCGAAAAATAGGGAGAAATTGGAGTATCGTTTCTAGAAAGTTTAAAAGTGGATCAGACCCTAGAGCCCATATTTTGCGATATACAATGGCTTAGTCTTTCCATTGAGAGGTTGAATAAATAAGAAGATTTTCTTGACGAATCCCCTCCTTGGGGTGAGAGAGTGAGCAAATCTTACATTCCATTGAACTTGCATAATACAAGATGTAATAAACGACATAATAAGGTTCACGAGTGAGAGTAGAAAACCAACATCAATAAGAGTTTTTTTTAATAAAATAAAAACGTAAACGGTCTAAGTTTTTTTGAAGGTCGAATTTAATTGTTATCCACTCGTTTTTTCTTTTTTTGAATTCATGGTGTGGACTACTTCCTGATTAATAATAATGATCTCGATGATGCTTTGTCTTTAAGGAAGCTAGTTTGATGATGCCCAATAAGAGACAGGAAAACATTTTGCAAATGATCATAATAATCTTTGTGGTGAGCTTGTAAAGCACAATGCAGAGGTTTATGGGACGGAAGTCTATAAAAGTCTTCAGATTACTTGATTTTAGAATAAAAAACAATATCAAACAATGAAGGTTCTCATCAATTGAATGATGTAAGAAAGCATAGTAAACCATTGCGCATAATGAATGTTTGACGATATCCCACTTCTTTTGAAAAATCAGGCATGTAACCCAATAGATCCAAATATTTCCTTCTTAGTCAAACAAGTAGATAGAGATGTTTTATCCAAATCAATGCTAAGGAAAGGGGAAAAAGCTTGGGTGAGGGTTGTCATCTGCAAAGAGATTATCGAAGAGTTGGTTGCTTCATCTTGTAGACACCCGTTTTATCCGGGATATTATTATCATTATTATATTATTATTAATAATAGTGTTAACATTATTTATGTTATCATTTTGCAGGCCAAGGTAAACCATGCAGCAAATTACGACAGTCCGGTGAACAGTGCATGTCATCCATATTGATCGCCAATTTTGAACAAGTTACAAGAATATTTGGATGATGAAGTCTTCTTAACATTTAATCCTCTATCTCTTATATTTCCAACTCACTTTGAATCAATTTAATCCGATATTGGCAGCTTGATATATGCCCAGATAATTGAAGACTGTGCAGGCTGGAAAATCAATACAGGAATTACGAATTCAGTTCAACAAAACCTTTGTTTTTCCTTGCAACAGCACATTAGACCATGAATCACGTTGGGAAAACTTTTTGGAACCCTTGGGAGACATATACAACTGACAATCCATTCAAACAAGCTTGGATCCACTCCACAAACACGTCCAAACTGCTGCACATGGACAACATTCATTTGCTGGAACAAAACTGCACCACAAGGTACAAACAACATGGTACACATTGATATCAGTTTATGATGGAGCAATAAGTGACATCCATTCTGCAAGCATAAGCAGCACACAAATAGAGGGGGAGCAGCACGTGGAAGATAATTTCCAGCATTGTTTTTAGCCAGCCCATGCTTGATGACTCACCTATGCACTCACAAATAATGGAGACATGTCATACATGCCCATAATAAACCAATTTCCAGCATTGTTTTTAGCTAAACATGTTGTAATCCCCAATTTTCAAAATCAGAAGTCAAAGGCAATTCATCCATAATACCTGCTCCCTTCATCCTTGTCTCCTGCAGAAATTTGCGCAGGATTAATTTTTTTCATGTTGAAATTATGTAAATTTTGGGCTATAAAATCCAAACACGTGTAATCAAAAAGGGGGTTTCACGAGCAAAAGAGAGGAATCAAGAAGAGAGAAAACACGCATCAACGGGGGGTAAGGCTCAGTTTTTTAGTGAAGGAAAATACGAAGAAGGGGACTATCGGTTGTGGATAGAGACCATTAGCAAGCAGTAAGCGATATCATCAAAACGAACAGGAGGAGGAGCAAATAAAAAAATAGCAACAACAGGGGGAATTTCATCAACACAGAGAAAGAAAAGCATTGTAACAAGGGTATTCACTAACTTTTCCGAAAGTAATAAAATTAGTTTTAAGGTATTCCTCGTATTTGTTTTTCGATTTACACATTTGTTGAGTGTGTGTATGGGATTCATTTCAAAACAAACAAAAAGGATAAACTAAGAATCAATGAAATCAACCGAAAATGCTCACCTCTTCTCATAGGATAAGTGTTACCATTATTCGGCGAAACTATCACCTTCTCGTATCATCGAAGGTAACCCCATAATCTTATCTCAAGTCTCGTTTTGAGGAAGGGACCCTCCATACAAGTAGCATTACAAACAAGTAAGAATAACATTAGAAAGGAAGATTTGTTCTTTATAATAAAATTTTCTCTTGGTATAAAAAGGGGTTATCGAATTAAAACAGAAAAAATAATAAACTGAAACGAGGTAAGAGTGAGTACCTGTTGTCGGAGTCTTCGTCGGAGAAGACACTTGGTAGCGTTGGCTGTGGAAGAAAAGGGTCGAAGCTCTAAACCATCTAAGGTTTCGTGTAGTGGGTTTTAGAGGAGATGGTTGAGGTTCAGGAAAGCTTAGGTTCGGTTTTAAGCGGCGTGAGAGGTGCCTCGAAGGTCTTGGTTTGAAGATATCAGGCGTAGACATGGTTGTGAGTGAAGAAAGAGTGAGCATCGGCCGTGAGAGGGAGAGATGGGATTGAGAGAGGCTGTTGGAGAAGAAGGGGGTTGTGCAGCTGTTTTGTGTTCTGTGTGCATGAGTTTAGTTTAGGTTTAGATAAATGTAGGTTTCATATTATATTTTTAGGGTAAATTAGGTTTTGGTCCCATTAATTTTAGCATATTTTATAAAATAATCACTTGTAGGATAATTTTTGATTTTTTTTGTCTTGATATTGTAATTTTACATATTTAATTTTTTTCTTTATTTTAATGGATTGATGCTTATTATACCTCTATTATTTTAGCGCATAGTTTTATTTTAGTCCATAATCGAACGTTTTCATGAATTTAATTTTATCTCTTTATTTTACCCGCATTTAATTTCAGTCATGCTGTAATGTAATTTCTTTTTGTTAGACATTTCACTATTAATTTTTGCATGTTATTTTTTTAGTCCCATATGTGTTTGAGATTTATTTTAATTTAGTCCTTTGTAATAGTGTTTTGTTTTAATTCAGGTTCATTATTTATAATGGTATGGTATTTGTATTTCCACTCCAATTATTATTTTGGTTGTATTTAAGATAGTAAAGTTGCATTTAATATGATTCACTCATTATTTCATGAATAGCGATTTTTAATAATTTATAGTTTGGGTATGTTATTTTCACTTTTGGCATTTCAATCACATTTGTGCATCACATGTTAGTGTATATATATATAATTTGTAATTAAAATATATGTGTAATTTTTTAAAATGTAGCATTGCCTGATAATTTTATATATTATTTAGTAATTAGATAATCATTGTATTTTGTGTAATTAATTTTTGCATGATAGCCCCATGAGCATAACTCGAAATTATTACATAATTTGATTAAGGGTAATATCCTTTTAATTTAAAATTGTTTTAAGTGGGTTGTCTTAACTGATTAGATATCTGCTTTTAACGATTTTAAATTCGAAGTGTATCCCATTAGCGACATCTAAAAATTGATTCATCACTTTAAAATTTGGGAACGGAAGAAAAAGAAATATTCGGCTATTTAAATTTATCGAGAAAAGATAGTTAGAACTTATCTAAGATCTGGTCTCGATATTTGTAAATAATCGAATATTCTTTATCTTTCTAAAGGCCTGGTAATTTTAATTTAATCTATTTTGGTACTTTTGAATGTTGTAAAATTCATGTGTTATTTTGTCGGGGATCATAAACCAAATTAAAATCAAATTTGTAAATTTCATTGCAAAGACATTAATTAATCAAAGGTACCGATTTAGGGCATTGTGAGGGTGCTAATCCTTCCCCACGCGTAACCGACTCTCGAACTCATTTTCTGGTAATGCAAACCTAAATTTGTTATTTTAATTAAAATTAATTTTTATTTAAAATGACAACATTTTTGGGTACCCAATCACACTCTAATCAAAGATTGGTGGCGACTCTTCGAACCTGTGTTTTTATCGTGAATGAATTCTCAAATTTTTGAAACGAGAGGTTTTCTAAAATCACATTGTTTTTAATTAAAATTCAAACATAAAGAAGATAATTAAAAATTGATGAGGTTTTCAAAATCTCGCCTCCACAGTTTCAAAAATCGTTTCGACAGCTTGGCGACTCCGCTGGGGACTTTTTTTAGAGAGTCAGACCCATAGTCGATTAATTGATTGTCTTTGCAATTGAAAGTTATAAATTCGATTTAATTTGGTTTTTGATCCTCTGTTTGGTTTTAATATCGTTTGTTTGTAATTTGATTAACAAATAAATAGTTGTACTAATCTGTTTTTTTAATGGTTTCAGATTAAGTATGTGTATAAAAAGGATTGATTTTTTGGGTGTTATGTGATTATGTGTTGTTTTATTTTCTCTTTTCCTCACACACTATACAGTTTCATTATCATGACATTAGCTAAAACCCTCGCTTCGTCCTATTTAAGTAGGAGTGAGATACTACTCCCTTGTGTGGTTTTCACCTCCGCATGGGATAGTGGATCACTTCTGGAGCTCACGCCTTATGGTGGTTTTCACCTCCGCATGGGATAGTGGATCACTTCTGGAGCTCACGCCTTATGGTCCTCATGATGGTAATCACCTCTGCATGGACATAAGGAGGTGTGTTCCCTCGAAGTTGAACTCGATCCCTAAAGCTTGTGATGGGCTAGGATTAAGGGTTCGGTCCGACAAGGACAATTCGATAACCTATTACTTTAGAACCGAACCCAGCATATAGTAAACATATAGCCTGAACTTAGGTCAAGCCTAACCCGAACATTAGGAGTCCCGTGAGGAGGGTACACAAGGAAATGTTTTTGAGTCATTTATTTTTTCTTTTTTAAAATAAATATATGCGAACTAGAAATCATGCAGTTAGGTTTATTTTCTCGAACAAGCATGCGAATTAGATATCATGCGGTTAGGATTTTTGTGAATAACAAAGCATGGGGGTAGATATCACGTTGGGTAGGATCTACTAAGCATGATTGGGTAGTCAGCATGTGAGGGTAGGTTTCATTTGATATTTATGGTACTTGTTATCTTGTTTATCTTATGAGTACTAACCCATTTTTTGTTTTATGTCTATTTTATTTTGGATTTATTGCATTTGCATCTTTATGTCATTCAAAGGTGTTAATTCACAAGTGATTGACTAATAAGAAGGCTGGTTATAATGAGGTGAGAAACTCTTAGCCATGTAGTCAAAATCGGGAGATCCAGAGACATTCAAATGATTCATGAAGAAGGACATCCAATGAATGAAGAAATTTGAACCTGATTGAAGACAGATCTATATCGGATGAATGAAGTTTGAAGTTGATCGAAGATTTCTTTCAAAAGAGAGGGCCGAAGATGTTCCTCCAGGAGATAAATGCAGTAATACCAAGGACGAGAAGACCCTTCACAAAGACATGAAGACCACTTTGCATTGAAAATGAAGATGAAGATCCCCATATTCAATTTAAGGACATCCAAGTCATCAAAGGTGATAAAATACGCCGACAACTGAGGGTGCAATATTAGATTCCATGAAGAGTACAGTTCAAGAAAATGAAGAAATGAAGAATCACAATTGTATTTTGATTACATGGTGTAATGAAATCTTGTTGTCTAAATGAAGGTTGTTCTATGGTGGTCCCTTTTGGAATTAGCACCTTTTGCATTTGCATTTGGCATCCACATTTGCATATGCATTACATGCATTTATTTTAAGCATTTTACATGCATTAATTTTGAAAACATGGAAATAACTTATGGGAGGTTATATGACAGTAATAAAAAGATCATTCGTTCATATTGTTCCTCATCATCATGAACAAACAAATGGAAGCAATTGAGCAATCGAATGAGAAATCACAAGATCAGTTGCAAGAGCAGTTGGTCAGGTTACAACTAGATACGATGAACCAAGCATCGGGTTCTCTGCATGACGCATCGAATCAAATGATCCATGTGATGACACCACATGTTGCTAGTAAAGAGAAAGTGGAGGATAAAGGAAATCAATCTCGTCAAATTGGTACATCAAGAGTGATAATTTGCCCCGGATCATCTAACTCAAACCAAGGGAAGAGCCTCGTCAATTATGGGTAATTTGAGAATGAATTCAAGCGGTTGAATGAAGCCGTTAAAAATATAAAGGTCGTTAATGCCTCTCACAAGGAGTTAAAAGCCAAAGAACTCAGTTTGGTCCCTGATTTGGTCATCCCACATGAATTTAGGGTGCCTAATTTTGAGAAATATTATGGTATCAGTTTCCCCCTAATTCATCTGAAAATGTTTTGTAGAAAAATGGAGGGGTACTTGGATGATGATGATCTGTTGATTCATTACTTCCATGATAGTCTTGCTGGCCCAGCTATAGTTTGGTATAATCATTTGAACAGAGAGTATATCAAGACATGGGTCAACCTAGCTGATGCTTTTCTGGGGCAATATCAATATGTTAAAGGCTTGGCCCCAAAGCGTCATCACCTTCAAAAGATTAGAATGAAAGCTACTGAGAGCTTTAAAGAATATGCCCTAAGATGGAGAGGAGTAGCAGTACAAGTTCAACCTTCTTTGTTAGAAGAAGAAAATATCGTGTGTGTTTCACGATTCTCTCCCGACCCCTTTCTTTGAGTCGATACTGGAAAATTCAACAAAGGACTTCAAAGACCTTGTGATAGATGGGGAATTACTTGAAAATGCAATCATCAAAAGAAACTTGAAAGATGTTCTCAAGAGCCCAACCGATCAAAAGGAAAAAGTTGATGTTGTAACTAAATGTCATGATCAAAGCTCCTACAACCGCAAAAGAGAAGAGGCAATAGGTTACTCGAGTCATCCAAAGAAAGTCCCGAGATCAAAAAATACTTTGAAAGTGTTCCAAACTTCTATCTCAGATTTATATCCCCATTTAGTTAAAGGTCAATACCTCACACCAAGGCCTGTGAAAGTGCAACTAGACCCTTCTGCTCACAACTATGATCAAGTTAGTGTTTATGATTTTCACTTGGGGGCATTCTACGGGAAATTGTAGGCCGCTGTTAAAGGAGATAGAGATGCTTGTGGAAAAGGGGACATTGACTCAGGAATTGGTGAAACAATGGATGACGAGCTCGAGTGGGGCACCAGAGGCAAATGTATAACACCCGATCGAGTTAAACGTCGCTACATCAGAAGAATAATGAGACATCCTAATTATGCAAAAATCATTTTGTTCATTAAGAAACTTTTTATCATTTGCAACATCTTATTTGAACATGTTTTTGTCATTTTTCTCAACTTTTTGAAAGGATTTTTAAAATGAACTTACTCATTTCCAAAGGTCATGAGCAATGAATCAAGTTTATCTTGCAATTCTTTGAATATCAAATGATTAAAGGTTGTTTGCTACATCATTAATTATAGTTTTTGACAAGAGGCAAGATTAGACTTTCATCCCATCTAAAGCCGAAAGAACCGTTGTTGGATTCCTTACCCAAAATAACACCGAGACTAAACATTGATATCACTTCCCTAGCCTCAATAAATCCTGGGGGCATGACGAGGACCTTTCCTACAAGAAAGACAAGATGGAGCGTAACAGATCAAGGGCATGCTAGGACCACAAAAAAGAAGAAGAAATAAAGAAAATCATTAAAATAATTCTATCATGCATTAATTATATTGTTTTCATGTAAATAAGGTTAATCCTGAATATACGTCCCCCTAGGGATACCTCATTTACGAAGACTTCCATGTATGAGATGATGAACAACTTTATTTCATTTATCCCTTCAAATATATGTATATACCCCTTGTCCCCTACGAAGACTTCCATGTATGAGATGATGAACAACTTTATTTCATTTATCCCTTCAAATATATGTATATATACCCCTTGTTGTCCCCTTTTGAGCCTATAGTATTTTTCTTCGGATTCAACCCAAACCAAGGATAAACCTCCACACTGGGGGCAAAGGTGAATAACATCTGCTCGCACGAGTGAAGATTATCAGTCCGGATTTTGATACAGGAGCAAGTCATGACACCATGAGGCAGACCAAATACAAAGCGCTCTAAGATCAAATTGAGTTGACATCATGAAGAGAAATAAGAGAAATGTAGAAAGAGAATAAGAAAAGAAAATATGAAAAAAAGAAAAAATTTGGAAATGAAAAATGAAAATTAAAAAAGAAGGAAAGAAAACTCACCTAAAACTTCAAGACGAGCGGTTCAAACATCTCAAGTCTATCATGAAACATTGAAGGAAAAAAGAAGTATAGAAGATGCACAAGCATATTCAAATCAGGCAGAGCAAGGTTGAAGACAGCAAAATGAATTGATCATTGGTTCAATCACCCTTAAACACTTGTTTGAGCCTATTTATCCATTTTTTTCATAACCATGAGCCCTGGCCTACATTACGTGCCTGACAAGTCCATTATAATCATACATGGATTTCTAAGTGGAGAGACTATCTTCATATTTCATTTCACCCCTCAGGTTTAATTGTATTTCTAAATAGTTTTTAAAATAAAATCTTTAATGCATGATAGGAAAAAATATAAAAGGAGGGTTCAATACGTAAAAGTTTAGATGACATCTTGAAACCAAAGGAGAATTCGAGTTGAAAACCTGAAAAGGCAGCTCGAACTCAAAGATTGCCAACTACTGTACAGAAGGGTGATCTAATAAATCTCCTGATAAAAGCATCACACAGTCCAAAGGCGCTCACTAAGGCTGAGAACCAGTGAACATTTCCAGAAGAAGAAGCAAAATGGTTACCTCATCATATAATAAAACGCCATAATCAAGGATACAAGAAGCTAACCTGAAACACATTTCCTTCCCAAGTTAGCCTAAGCCTTTTGTCAGCATTAATCTTTACTCTTTTCAAATGTATATAAGTTTTGAAGGATTAAAAGAGAATTTGACTTATTTGATATTAATTGAGCTCTTGTTTTACAATTTGTTTTGATTGTGAGTCTGAAGAAAATGACAGCATTTTTGGAATTTATTCATAAATTTTTCATATTCCCTAAAAATAAGAGAAGGGATAAAAACATTTTCAAACAGGACAAGTTTTAAACGTGAAAAGTCCTTGCAGCTGGTGAGGCTCATTATGCCTCTATTGGAAGAAAGAGAATAAGCGGTGCCAGAACATGAAACATTCTGTGACCTTGAAGTATACGGTCCAAGAGATCAGAATGGATGAAAGAAGAAATTGTAATATTTCCTTGTGATGTTGTCAGTAACCCATCAGGAAGAATAAGTGATGCCAGAACATGAAGCATTTTGTGATCGTAAAGCAGATGGTCTAAGAAATCAGAATAGATGAAGAACACTTTCTTGGGCTATCATCGGTAACCCATCAAGAAATAGATGATCACCATATTTGAAAGGGGCACATATCTCAGCCCGAATGAAAATGCAAGACATTGTGTTAGAAGAATTGATCACTCTGTAAGTGTTTGTGGCAGCATGAAGAAAATCCCTCAAGCTATTTGATAACACTACTGTGTAGTGACACCAGAATGAGAATATTCAAGTTAGGATATATTGGGGCATGATTGAACCCACATCATGTTGAGATTACGAGATTCAACCAAGAAGGCATTGATAATGAGCCTTACAAATTGGAGGTATTAAGGCATTTTGAAGGCCCGTACCAGTATGAGATAATATTGCGGTACTAGTGAAGGCTTATTTCAACTAGAGATATTAATGTGGGTCATATGTGGAAGCCTGTGAAGACTTGTGGAATGATCATTGAATTGGACAAATAGTTTCAATGGGATAAAAATGTATGAAGAGTGAAAATGATGAAGTAGTGACAGTGGAGGTTACTGTATATGATCATTTGGTTCATCATCAGTTGCTTTACTCTTGTGGTTTCATATGCATTAATGTGGGCGAGCCAGTATCCCACTTTAATTTCCACTGAGTTTTGGTATCCTTGTAATACCATTCGAAAACTATGAGTGCCACGTAAAGAGCTTCTCCAATTGAGATATGGGCAGAAGTCACAGAAAAAGATGAATGTGTTGTCAAATATTTATGAACCAGTAAATAGGGTGTTGAATCAATGTTGCATTACCCAAAATGAAGTTTGTCTTCTAAAACCCCATGGTTAAAAATAAGGATAGAAGACGAAGATGACAAGAAGAGAGAAGAAGATCAAATGGCTCTTCAAAAATGCAAGTTGGAAATTATGAGTTGCTACACGGGTATATAAAGATGGCCCTTGAAAGAATGATCAAGTAGAAGAAGATCAAGCTCACCACTCTGGAGTCAAGTGAAGATATTTCAACATTTATTCATTCATGAAAACATCATTTGCATAAAAGAAAATGCATTACATTGATACATTTAATTGTATTCGTGTTTCATGCATAAACACATGATTTTGATAGATCTTCCAATGAAAAGAGAATATGCAGGATGTTAAAATCTTGATGATTAAAAGGAAGATTTCAAACCTCAAACACAAGGAATCACGTCTAGAGAGGCATACCCTGAAGAATTAAGAGGTCTAATCCACAGAAGAAGTATTACTCTGAAGTGATGACCATCAGATATAGAAGAAAAACAAATATTTTTTGTGTATGAAGAAGTGAATCGATCGATTGGAAGGGCTTGCGCACATGAGACTAGAGCAAGTCAATCTTAAGCCTTCACTGAAGAGTAGTGAAGCAAATCAATCTTAAGTCTTTACTAAAGAGTAGTGAAGCAAATTCATCAGTAAGCCTTCTGAAAATGATGATTAAGTCCTCCGGCCCATCTTAAGCCTTCACTGAAGAGTAGTGAAACAAATTCATCAGTAAGCCTTCCGACAATGATGATTAAGTCCTCCGGGCCATCTTAAGCCTTCACTGAAGAGTAGTGAAGCAAATCAATCTTAAGCCTTCATTGAAGAGTAGTGAAGCAAATTCATCAGTAAGCCTTCCGACAATGATGATTAAGTCCTCCGAGCCATCTTAAGCCTTCACTAAAAAGTAGTGAAGCAAATTTATCTTAAGCCTTCAAGTAGTAAAGCAAATCCATCTTAATCCTTCACCGAAGAGTAGTGAAGCGATCTATCCTAAGCCTTCACCTGAGAGTAGTGAAGCAATCCATCTTAAGCCTTCACCGAAGAGTAGTGAAGCAAACCATTTTAAGCCTTTACTGGAGAGTAGTGAAGTAAACTATCTTAAGCCTTCACCGAAGAAATAGTGAAGCAGAAGAAGATGTTCGAGTTCCATACTCCCTAGAGAAAGAGGGAGCGAACCCGTATTCAGAAGATTTTCGAGTTCCATACTCCCTAGAGAAAGAGGGAGCGAACCCGTAAGAAGAAGATTATTCGAGTTCCATACTCCTAAAAGAAAGAGGGAGATAACCCGTTTGCAGAAGATTATTCGAGTTATATACTTCCTGAAAGAAAGAGACGAACCCGTTTACAGAAGATTATTTGAGTTCTATACTTTCTGAAAAAAAAGGGAGTGAACCCGTTTGCAGAAGATTATTCGACTTCTATACTCCCTAAAGAAAGAGGGAGCGAACCCGTTTGCAGAAGATTATTCGAGTTATATACTCCCTAGAGAAAGAGGGAGCGAACCCGTAAGAAGAAGATGTTCGAGTTCCATACTCCCTAGAGAAAGAGGGAGCGAACCCGTTTGAAGAAGATGTCCGAGTTCCATACTCCCTAGAGAAAGAGGGAGCGAACCCATTTGAAGAAGATGTCTGAGTTCTATACTCCCTGAAAAATGGGGAGCAAACCTGTTGATCGAAGATTGATTAAGTCCTACACTCTCTGAAAGAATAGGGAGCACACATGTTTTCTGAAGATTTTTCAAGTCTCACTTACCCCGGACGAGGAGTGGAGCATTCCCTTATCAGTTTTAAAGCAGAGATGGATATGGACAAAAACGTGTTGTCTCTTTTTTATCTTTGATATATTCTTGTTAACACAATAATGAGCAAAGAGGAGCAGCTGTAGACACAAGAATGCCAAGGTAAACCATGCAGCAAATTACGGCAGTCCAGTGGACAATGCAGGTCATCCATATTGATCGCCAATTTTGAACATGATACAAGCATATGATGAAATCTTAACATTTAATTCATTCTCTTATATTTCTAACGCACTTTTAATCGATTTAAGACGATATTGGTAGCTCGAGCTATGCCCAGATAATTGAAGACTATGCAGGCTGGAAAATCAATACGGGAATTACGAATTCAGTTCAACAAAACCTTTGTTTTTCCTTGCAACAGCATATTAGACCATGAATCATGTTTGGAAAACTTTTTGGAACCCTTGGGAGACATATACAACTGACAATCCATTCAAACAAGACACGTCCAAACTGCTGCACATGGACAACATTCATTTGCTGGAACAAAACTGCACCACAAGGTACAAACAACATGGTCACATTGATATCAGTTTATGATGGAGCAATAAGTGACTTCCATTCAGCAAGCATAAGCAGCACAAGAGGTAGCACACGTGGAATACAATTCCAGCATTGTTTTTAGCCAGCCCATGCTTGATGACTCACCTATGCACTCACACATAGTGGAGAGATGTCTACTGCCCATAATAAACCAATTTCCAGCATTGTTTTTAGCTAAACATGTTGTAATCCCCAATTTTCAAAATCAGAAGTCAAAGGCAGTTCATCCATAATACATGCTCCCTTCATCCTTGTCTCTTGTAGAAATTTGCCCAGGATTAATTTTTTCATGTTGAAATTATGTAAACTTTGGACTATAAAAGCCAAACACGTGTAATCAAAAAGGGGGGTTTCACGAGCAAAAGAGATGAATCAAGAAGAGAGAAAACACGCATCAACGGGGGGTAAGGCTCGGTTTTTCAGTGAAGGAAAATACGAAGAAGGGGACTCTCGGTTGTGGATAAGACCATTAGCAAGCAGTAAGCGATATCATCGAAACGAACAGGAGGAGGAGCAGATAAAAAACAGCAACAAAAGGGGGAATTTCATCAACACAAAGAAAGAAAAGCATTGTAACAAGGGTATTCACTATCTTTTCTGAAAGTAATAAAATTAGTTTTGAGGTATTCCTCGTATTTGTTTTTCGATTTACAGTATTTGTTAAGTGTGTGTATTGGATTCATTTCAAAACAAACGAAAAGGATAAACTAAGAATCAATGAAATCAACCGAAAATGCTCACCTCTTCTCATAGGATAAGTGTTACCATTATTCGGCGAAACTATCACCTTCTCGTATTATCGAAGGTAACCGGAAGAAAAGGTTCGAAGCTCTAAACCGTCTAAGGTTTCATTAGTGGGTTTTAGAGGAGAAGGTTGAGGTTCGGGAAAGCTTAGATTCGGTTTTAAGCGGCGTGAGAGGTGCCTCAAAGGTCTTGGTTTGAAGATATCAAGAGTAGAGGTGGTTGTGAGTGAAGAAAGAGTGAGCATCGACCGTGAGAGGAAGAGATGGGATTGAGAGAGTGATTGAGAGAGGTTGTTGGAGAAGAAGGGGGTTGTGCGGTTGTTTTGTGTTCTGTGTGCGTGAGTTTAGTTTAGGTTTAGACAAATGTAGGTTTCATATTATATTTTTAGGGTAAATTAGGTTCTAGTCCCATTAATTTTAGCATATTTTATAAAATAATCACTTGTAGGATAATTTTCGATTTTTTTTGTCTTGATATTGTAATTTTACATATTTAATTTCTTGCTTTATTTTTATGGATTAATGCTTATTATACCTCTATTATTTTAGCGCATAGTTTTATTTTAGTCCATTATCGAACGTTTTCATGAATTTAATTTTATCTCTTTATTTTACCCGCATTTAATTTCAGTCATGTGATAATGTATTTAATTTCTTTTTGTTAGACATTTCACTGTTAATTTTTGCATGTTATTTTTTTAGTCCCATGTGTGTTTGAGATTTATTTTAATTTATTCCTTTATAATAGTGTTTTGTTTTAATTCAGGTTCATTATTTATTATGGTATGGTATTTGTATTTCCACTCCAATTATTATTTTGGTTGTATTTAAGATAGTCAAGTTGCATTTAATATGATTCACTCATTATTTCATGAATAGCTATTTTTAATAAATTTATAGTTTGGGTATGTTATATTTTCACTTTTGGCATTTCAATCCATTTGTGCATCACATGTTAGTATATATATATAATTTGTAATTAAAATATATGTGTAATTTTTTAAAATGTAGCATTGCCTGATAATTTTATATATTATTTAGTAATTAGACAATCATTGTATTTTGTGTAATTAATTTTTGCATGATAGCCCCATGAGCATAACTCGAAATTATTACATAATTTGATTAAGGGTAATATCCTTTTAATTTAAAATTGTTTTAAGTGGGTTGTCTTAACTGATTAGATATCCGCTTTTAACGATTTTAAATTAGAAGTGTATCCCATTAGTGACATCTAAAAATTGATTCATCACTTTAAAATTTGGGAACGGAAGAAAAAGAAATATTCGACTATTTAAATTTATCGAGAAAAGATAGTTAGAACTTATCTAAGATATGGTTCGATATTTGTAAATAATCGAATATTCTTTATCTTTCTAAAGGCTGGTAATTTTAATTTAATCTATTTTGGTACTTTTGAATGTTGTAAAATTCATGTGTTGTTTTGTCGGGGATCATAAACCAAATTAAAATGGAATTTGTAAATTTCATTGCAAAGACATTAATTAATCAACGAGGTACCGATTTAGGGCGTTGTGCGGGTGCTAATCCTTCCCCACGCGTACTAATCTAAATTTGTTATTTTAAATAAAATTAATTTTTATTTAAAATAACAATATTTTTTGGTGTCCAATCACACCTAATCAAATATTGGTGGCGACTCTTCAAACCTGTGTTTTTATCGTGAATGAATTCTCAAATTTTCGAAACGATAGGTTTTTTAAAATCACATTGTTTTTAATTAAAATTCAAACATAAAGATGATAATTAAAAATTGATGAGATTTTCAAAATCTCTGTTCAAAAATCTTTTCGACACATCTCTTAAGAAACTCTCATCATTTCACCATTTTTCATCACGATGTCGAATTCTATGGACCATATAATGTCTACGTCGCATCATGGTTTTTGAGTGGAAATTTTTTTCGTGTATATCTCCAAAATTAATCTGTCAGATCTAGATTTTTGAATCCATAACTGTTGTTTTGGCCAAGGACGTTCTCCATAAGATTTCTAGTTTACCGACGATCTAGGTATCTTTGGAGTCCACGTAGTCGAGCCATAAGAATTCTTTTGCTGTGCCCAATAGATCCGAATATTTCTATATTCCACACCTTTGCCGCTTTAGTAAAGTTTAAAATAGTTTTAGCTAGGGGAAGAAAAGAATTCTAGTTTTCTCGAAAAATCTCTCAAAATCACAGTGGAGAAATCATCCGAAAAGATGCGAAAAGGGCGGAGCAGTCACCTATGAAAAATAGCAAAAAGAGATAATATTAATGACATATTGTAGTCACCTAATTTTCGTCTTTATATTAGTACCATAAATTATTTTAATTATATTATATACTATAATTTTATTTACATTCATGTGCTTATTTTACATGTTACAGGCCCAACAGCAGACCAAGCCCAAAAGACTGTTTACAAGACAAAGTCACTAGCCCAGCAGTGGACCCGTTTCCAAACCCGTGACCCGGTTCCAGTGGAAATAACCCGAACCGATCCCGCTAGAGTTTGCAACCCTAGCTTCTCACATCCCCTCGAGCGCCGCATGCCTCTCAACCAAATGCGCATGGATCAGCCAAGTTAACGGCAACTCCCGTTTTTCCAGCGACGTGCGTTAGTAGGACTCCAAAGCCAATCGAAACACAAGCAACAAATATGAAATGTAGTCTCATTAGGACTCTATTCGGTGATTATAAATAGGATGTAATCGAACACAATAGAGGAGATCATACGAAAATACCAGAAAAAACCATAGAGCACCATTCCAAGATCAAGAGGAATGAAATCAAAAATCGATACGCGAAAAATAGAGAAGAAGCAAAAAAGCTAGAGAAAAAGTGTTAGGATTTTGTAAAAGAAAAAAGAGAGAAACCCTTAAAAAACCGAGGCTTTCTTTCGAAAGAAACCTCCCTCAAATCTTTGTATCACCACCGGCAAAAAAAATTCGATGAAATTTTTATTTATTTTTTAGATCTACTGTTTTTTAGACTTCTTTTGCAAGAACTAAGTTTATATTTGCACGCAGTGGAGAAAAAGGAATCGAAAAGTGTTTGGTTACCTTTTTAGTCGCCGACGAACGGCAGTCGGAGCTAACTTGCGGTGGTTGGCGGCAAATTGACGGTCGATTTCTGGAATTTCAGATGAACACGAAGAACACCAAGTGATGTTCAGAGAATTTTGAAAACAAAGGTTTAAGTCCAAGTTTTCTTATGAAAATGAAGTGAATTATATTGTTATAATTTAAGTTTTATAGTTTCATTAAAATACCCATCAAGGCTTCCGTGTTTTTAAATGACCAAGGGAAAATCATCATCGTGGTCCCCTTTGTTTTTCCATCATTCATGTTGATCCTATTCTCATATTTTTTTTCTTTCTGATTTAGACCTGTATTTCTTCTTCAGTTTCATGTTAGTCCTCCTACAGCTCATGGTTTTGGAAAATTTTACTTGGGTCCCTACAACTTTGTTTCTATCTCGATTATGTTCATCATTTCATCGTTCGTTTCATTTTCATCCCTGGGTTTGCATGTGCATTTGTCGGTTGGTCTTGTCCCTTCCTACTTTTATTCCCTTGATATATGTTCCAACCAAGAAAGAAAATTTGAATATTTACATTTTGAATAATTAATTTTTCTTCTGCAAATTTAAATTTTTGATTCAATCCTTTAAATCAATCCGAGATAGCTTCTATTACACTCCTAACTGTCAAACGTATGGCTATATTCCCAGCTATTTGAATTTACGTGCTAGACCATTATTGCTTTGTGCGTTTGTTCACATTTCATAGGATATTTTATTTTATTATTTTTTTCATTTCTTTTCCTTTTGATTTACTTTCATTTCTATTTTTATTATTTTTTCTCCTTTATTCCATTTGATTTGTTTAATATTTATTTATTTTTTTTATCTAACATTTTTTATTTTTTAGAAACTCTTAATCAATTAAAGGTCGGTAATTTGAATTGAGTTTTTAAATTTTAATTTTCACAATTAAGACAACCGGAAAATTAATTTATACCGAAAGGGCGGTTCAAGGGTGCTAATCCTTCCTTGATCGTAACCGACTCCCGAACCCGACACGTTTCTAGTACAACGCAGATCAGGTAAGATGGTGTACGACCCACCTAAATCCATTTTAAAATGGTCGGTGGCGACTCTAACCCAATTAATCCAAGTCGAAGCCCAATTCCGAGGTCCAACTAAAAGACGGTTCCGACAGCTTGGTGACTCTGCTAGGGACAGGTAAGTGAGTCAGGCCAAAATTAATTTTCGGTTATCTTTTTTAGCGAAAGTTATAAATTTTAATTTTAATTTATTTATTCAATTCTAATTATTTACCTTTGATTATTTTTCAAGTAAATAGTTATACTGACATTTTTAGTGATTTCAGATTTTTCAAAATTGTCATATCTAGCTCTATACCCGAGCTTCGAACCCTTTTAAGTGGGGGTGAAAGTGATGCATTCGTGTGAATTTATTCACCGTATGGGCCTAGCAAGTAACTTCGGGATTCATATACCTTATACCTTCGTGTGAATTTATTCTCCGTATAGGCATAAGGGAATGTTTCCTCTCGAGTTTAACTTAGTCCACATAAGCTTGGAATAGGCTTAGGACTAAGGGCCTGGTAAGCCCAAGGGGGTACCGGCAAGGAGAACTCGAGTACCTTTTTTAGAACCTAAACCGGGAGAATACAGAGAATTAGAGCCCACCCCAAAACCTCATTCCAACCCCTAGGTTGTTTTGTTTCCTACTTTATTTTCTGTTCAAAGCATGCGAACTAGACAAATATACGGTTAGGATTTGTTCAAAATCAACTTGCGGGATAGAGATCATATCCTGGTAGGAATAATAAGCATGTGGGGTAGATATCATGTGGGGTAGGACTTTTTATTTTCATTATCATTTTTCTATTATCCTTATCTTACTAAATTTTCCTTTAATTTTTATTTTCTTTTATTTCATTTTATTTTCATCATTTGCATCATTCAAAAGAGGTGTTGATCCATAAAAAACGTGTTCGTTAAACGTAAATAATTTACATTAATGGACAAAGGGGTTGTAATACAAGAGGTGAAAAATGCAGGGGTCCGGCTATGGTCAGAAAAGACTTAGAAAGAAAAGGAAGACAATCTGCAAGGCAACTATGTGTCACATTCGATCAAGAAGACGTGGTACCCACAATCGAGTACATCAAAAGTCAACTTTTTAAAAATTGGTTGAAAAGGTGGTAGGGGCAAGACGAGTAAAAGGTTACTGACCTCGAGAATCCCTTCAAAGACAACATGAACAAGATTGATGGAGGATTTCAATGGAGTTTCCGTTAGAGAACAAGTTCAACAAATGATGAAAGCCAGAGATGCAGTCATTCGATACTTTAAGAACAAGTACAAAAAGCAGCTCGTCACTTGCACGATTTAGCTAGAGAAGTCAGAGCTGTTCGGTAGGGAATTCAACCGGTGACAGACGAAGGCAGAAGACTAATCAACCTGTTTCGGGTCTAGAGGATTTAGTCCGATGTATCTTTAAATATATTTATTGTCTCTTAAATGATAAAACACTTTTGTCCTAATAAAGATTATTTATAATAACATACATGTTTTCGGATCAATGCCTTGAGCATTTCATGCATTTTTGCATTTTGCATCTACATTTCATCTTTAAGTATTTTCATGAACATGAAATTTCTTCATGGAGGATTCGATGGAGTGTTCCTAATCACGTGACACCACATGAAAGCATTATTTAACAATTAAAGAAAAACTGAAATCGGTACAGTGAGAGCCTGATCAGCTGATTGTAGGACTAAGCCTGCCAAGATGATCTGAGAAAGAATCCCTACATCCTAAGGGCTACGATGTTGAAGTTGTGTGCAGTTACCACATAGAAAGCTTCAGACATTCCTCTGAGAACTGTAAGACACTGAAACGCAAGATCCAAAACATGATAGATTCAGGGCCATGGACAATCGAAGACAGGGGGATTGCATCTATCATTTGCACTGAGAGCATTGTTTTGTTTGAACACATTTTTTATCTTTCATGTTTTCTTAATCTATTAAACGACTGAATTATGCTACCTTCTAAGATAGAATAATCGAACGAGTTTTAATCTTTAGTTCTTCGAATATTAAATGAATTAAAGATTCTTTTAATTCTTCAAGAATAATAGATTTTTGATATATGGCAAGATTAGACCTTTCTTATCCTGTCTCAAACCCCAAAATAAAATACCTTGATTCTTTACCAAAATAATTCATGGTTATTACCAAAAGACCATATTTTTGAAACTTTTGAACCTTTCTTTGAGTCAATAAAGTCACTCCGATATCTTTTTAGACTCAAAATTTTATACCACTAAGACCTAAGGCATTGAGTTGTTCATTTGAGCATGAGCCTTCTTCTAAGACACAACTTGGGGCATTTCGTAGGGAGCCTTCACATTGAGACATGTTGGGAGCAAGAAACAGAAAGAATAATTCATTCGAAATAATTCTTTCATGCATTAATTACACTGTTTTCATGTGAATAAAATTAATCCTGAAAATCTATCCCCCCGGGGATACTTCTTCTGTGAAGACTTCCATGTATGAAATGATGAACGACTTTCTTTCTTTATCCCTTCACAACAGGAGAAAATATATATCCCTTGTGTCCCCTTTTGAGCCTATATTATTTTTCTTCTGATTCAACCCTAACCAAGGATCACCCTCCATACTAGGGGGCAAGGTGGAAGAAATCTGCTCACATGAGTGAAGACATCAATTCAAAGGAGATACCAAAAGGTGAACCAAATTCCAAGTACAAAGATCCAATCAGAACAAAAAGGAAAAAAGAAACAAGCAAAGAGAAAATAAAAAAAAGAAACAAAAAAATGAAAAAAGAAGACAATATGCATGTGCAAAGATTCTCTCGATTCAAATTACGCATCAAGATTCAAATTATAAGATTGATCAAGCATAATCATTCCAGAATCACTTCACTCAAAGATCATGAAACATCCAGAGAAAATCAAGAGAAACACATACGAGCATATTCAAATTGAGCAAGACATGATTGAAGGCATCAGAATGAATTGATCCTTGGTTTAATACCCTGAAACACTTGTTTGGGCCTATTTATCATTTTCTTTCATAACCATGACCCATGGCCTACATTACGTGCCTTAAAAGCCCCTTCTAATCATACATGGGTTTTTAAACAGAATAGACTATCTTCAGATTTCATCCCGCCCGTCAGGATTAATCTTTATTTGCAAGAAGTTTTTTAAAATCTTTAATGCATGATAGAGAAAAATAACAAAGAGGGGTTCAAGACGTAAACTCTGAATAACGTCTTGAAACTAAAGGAAGATTTGAGTTGAAAACCTGAAAAGGCGGCTCGAATATAAAAATTGTGCAGCTAAGGCGATCGCACAAATTCCTTGATAAGGCATCGCACAATCTGAGAGTGACCATGAAAGTTGGGAGTCGAAGAACACTTCCAGTAAAGGAGCATACAAGCTACCCCATCAAACCTTTGAGCATCAAATAAACAAAAATGCCAAACCTTTGACCAAACACAATAACCTGAGACTTTGTTTTTACCCATTTCCCAATGATATCTTTGATCTTGGCACTTGTCAAATAGCTATAATTTATTGAAGGATTAACAATGTAATTAATTCTTTGATATCCAATGAACTCTAGTTTTATGATTCTTCTCAGTTGTAAAACCGTGAAAGGGGCAATATTTTCAAAACTTCTTATTAAACATTTTTCGAAACTCTTTTAATTGATATTTTCAGAACTTTGAAAATAAAAGAGAAAGAAAAAAAATTTCAAACAAAACAATCTCTCTAGAGTGGGTCTTGGTAAATGACATGTGGCTCTCAGACACAAAACTCATGCTTAGAATCAATGCTGAAGCAAGAAATGAGGAACATTGGGGGCATCTTTGAAGATTCAATATCAAATGTTGGGGTATTTTTGGAAATTCAACATTGAATATTGGGGTATCTTTAGGGATTCAACATCCTGATATGAATTATCAGACCTTCTGAAGGCAATTCCTCCACATGCAGGAACAAGCAGACAAAGCAAGAGACTTCATCCAGGAGAAAATATAACTAATTCATGTTACATGCATCTTAGACAAAGAGCATCGCATTTATCATTTTTTGTATACATAATTTTAGCAGCTTTTAGAGTCAAGTTTCAAAGATATTCGATTCAAAAGCACATTCAGAAATTGATGGTGGTTGCTCAACTTCACAGCGAAGGGGCGACTTATTGTCAACAAACAACTTTCCAAGTTTCGTTCAGAGCAAATTTCAATTGCACGGTGAAGAACCAACTTACTCAAGATTGGATTTCAACCTCACGATGAGGGATATCCAATTCGAGGCTGAACTTCACAATAAAGGGGTCATCCTCGATTTTAACTTCACGATGAAGGATATCGTGCCCGATGAAGTGATTTAGCGTCACAACAAACATGTCATCCATAAATTTGACTTCCTTAAGTCAACGATTATAGCTTCTAAAAGGATTTCTTTAACATACAATCAGATTATTGATCGCCTTTGAGATTGTTTCTCTTGAAACAAGGGGTCGTCTTGCTTGAGACTAATTTACTCAAAACAAAGTTTTGTCTCTCTTGAGACAGTTTCTCTTGAAACAAATTTTTTCTCTCTTGAGACAGTTTCCCTCGAAACAAATTTTGTCTCTCTTGAGACAGTTTCCCTTGAAACAAAATCTTTGAATATGTTTTCCTTGGAACAAATTTTGTCTCCTTTAAGACAGATTCTTTTGGAACTAAGTTTTGTCTCTCTTGAGACAGTTTCTCTTGAAACAAATTTTGTCTCTCTTGAGACAGTTTCCCTTGAAACAAAATTTTGCTTCCCTGGAGACAGTTTCTCTTGAAACACAAAAAACCTTTGAAATCATTTCTCTTGAAAAAAAAACCTTTGAAATCGTTTCTCTTGGAATACAAAAAAAACCTTTGAAAATTTCTCTTGAAACACAAAGATATTCGAGTTCGATTCCACTCAGCTCAAAGGCACCATCATTTGCAGCATGGCTCAAGGTAAGAAGGGTTATCTGCCAAAGACCTTCGATTTCGATTTCATTCAGTCCGATGACGCATCAATCACACTATTTTTCGATTGCAACCGAGGTTTTCAAGACGAGAAGAAGACTTGGGTTAGCCGTGCCTTAGTGACAAAAAACCATTTTCAGGCAGCATAGCTTAAGTTGAGAAAAGCTAGCTATCAACAAAGCTGTCGAGTTCGATTCCATTTAGCTCAATGTCACATCAAGAAACTATTTCCAGTCGAATTTTTAAACCAAGGTCTTTAAACCGAGAAGAAGTAGACTACAACGAAAAGCCATATTCTGATTTAAATTCTGAAATACGACTTCAATTTCATATCATTTCAAATTGGGCTCGACTTCCCGACGGATGAGTCATCCGCAACCCAATTCAACAGTGAGTTATTTTTCAAATCCACCGGATGAAAATTTGTGTCCTTTTATCTTTATCCTATTTTTCATTCCACAAAAAATGACAAAGAGGGGCAGCTGTAGACACCTAATTTTCATCTTTATATTAGTACCATAAATTATTTTAATTATATTATATAGTACAATTTTATTTACATTCATGTGCTTATTTTACATGTTACCAACAGCAGACCAAACCCAAAAGACTATTTACAAGACAAAGTCACCAGCCCAATATGGACCCGTTTCCATACCTGCGACCCGGTTCCAGTGGAAATAACCCGAATCGATCCAGCTAGGGTTTGCAACCCTAGCTTCTCACATCCCCTCGAGCGTCGCATGCCTCTCAACCAAATGCGCATAGATCAGCCAAGTTAACGGCAACTCCCTGTTTTTCCAATGACGTGCGTTAGTAAAACCCCAAAGCCAACTGAAACACAACGAACAAAGAAAAGATGAAATGTAGCCTCATTAGGACTCTATTCGGTGATTATAAATAGGATGTAATCGAACACAATAGATGAGATCATATGAAAATACCAGAAAAAACCATAGAGCGCCATTCCAAGATCAAGAGGAACGAAATCAAAAATTGAAACGCGAAAAATAGAGAAAAAGCTAGAGAAAAAGTGTGAGGATTTTGTAAAAGAAAAAAGAGAGAAACCCTTAAAAAACCGGGGCTTTCTTTCGAAAGAAACCTCCCTCAGATCTTTGTATCGCCCCAGCAAAAAAAAAAATTCGATGAATTTTTTTATTTATTTTTCAGAACTACTATTTTTGAGACTTCTTTTGCAAGAACTAAGTTTATATTTGCACTCAGTGGAGAAAAAGGAATCGAAAAGTGTTTGGTTACCTTTTTAGTCACTGACGAACGGCGGTCGGAGCTAACTTACGGTGGTTGGCGGCAAATTGACGGCCGATTTCTAGAATTTCAGATAACACGAAGAACACCAAGTGGTGTTCAGAGAATTTTGAAAACAAAGGTTTAAGTCCAAGTTTTCTTATGAAAATGAAGTGAATTATATTGTTATAATTTAAGTTTTATAGTTTCATTAAAATACCCATCAAGGATTCCGTGTTTTTAAATGACCAAGGGAAAATCATCATCGTGGTCCCTTTTTTTTCCATCATTTCATATTGATCCTATTCTCATATTTTTTTTCTTTCTGATTTAGACTTGTATTTCTTCTTCAGTTTCATGTTAGTCCTCCTAGCTCATGGTCTTTACTTGGAAAATTTTACTCGGGTCCCTACAACTTTGTTTCCATCTCGATCTTGTTCATCATTCCATCGTTCGTTTCATTTTAATCCCTGGGTCTGCATGTGCATTTGTCGGTTGGTTTTGTCCCTTCCTACTTTTATTCCCTTGATATATGTTCCAACCAAGAAAGAAAATTTGAATATTTACATTTTGAATAATTAATTTTTCTTCTGCAAATTTAGATTTTTTATTCAATCCTTTAAATCAATCCGAGATAGCTTCTATTACACTCCTAACTGTCAAACGTATGGTTATATTCTCAGCTATTTGAATTTACGTATTGCTTTGTGCTTTTGTGCACATTTCATAGGATATTTTATTTTATTATTTTTTCATTTCTTTTCCTTTTGATTTACTTTCATTTCTATTTTAATTATTTTTTCTCCTTTATTCCATTTGATTTTTTTAATATTTTTTATTTTTTTTTATCTAACATTTTTTATTTTTTAGAAACTCTCAATCAATTAAAGGTAGGTAATTTGAATCGGGTTTTTAAATTTTAATTTTTGCAATTAAAATAACCGGAAAATTAATTGGTACCAAAAGGGCGGTTCAAGGGTGCTAATCATTCCTTGACCGTAACCGACTCCCGAACCCGACACGTTTCTGGTACAACACAGATCAGGTAAGATAGTGTCCGACCCACCTAAATCCGTTTTAAAATGGCCGGTGGCGACTTTAACCCAACTAATCTAAGTCGAAGCCTAATTCCGGAATCCAACCGAAAGACGGTTCTGACAAATATGATCATATTTCATCAGAAGCAGATGCTAGAGAGACGAAGCAGGGAATGTTTCAAACCAAGTTGAATTACTAAGGTAATAGTCCAGACGGACAGAACAATTATCCCCATACCATGTGTAGCCAGGACCATGAAAATCCAAATCATGTAATCCGTAATAAAAGACCATGCCTTTAAAATCTGAATATGAAGTGGAAGATGAAACACAACATTGTCGGTCTTCCGCATAAAGAGTGGCATTAAAATCCCCAATACCCAAGGATTGGTGATATGTGTGGCGACCAATCTCGTGCACAGACAAAAAAAAGTTCTTCTTGATACAGCGTTAGAACTGGCATAAAAATGTAGCAAGGAAAGTAGGTTGACTATGGTGATTCTTGATGGTGATCCGACAATGAATGAATTGAAAGTGGCACAACAAAACATCAACGTTAATGTTGTCGTACCAACAGACCCAAATTCCGTCTTAGAAACCCATTAATTCTACTCTGTGAGAGTTCCGAAAGTCGAGTTCACGATGAACTTGTCTGCTGGATTCTTGTTATATTGGTTTCCACAAAAACATAAATATCATATTGATAATCACGAATATACTGACGAGTAACTCTGAAAAAAGGTATTCTAATAATGAAATATGAAAAAAGAATGTTTGAATTCCCAGTATAAACATGATAAATAAAATATAAAAAGAAGTTCTAAATTTTTACGGATTTCAGTCGGGTTAAAGATTAATATATAAAAATTGTTTAAAAACAATATTTTTTAGTTACATGCATTTAAATTCGGATGAACTTATTAAGTTAAAAAATTATTATTTTCAACTTTCTCAATTTTACAAAATATATTAATGAAAATAAATAATAACTTTTTCATTTTTTCGGTAACAATAGGAAGAAACTAAAGTCTAGACACTATTCTATTACTCTGTTGATCTTCTTGCAACAACTGCCTCACCAACTCCGGTGGTTCATTGAATTTAACATAGGGCATGCTCCTCCTGTCCGTCATTCTTGCCATGCGATCAGCGACGGTATTTCTTTGTCGATGTACATGTTGGACTTGGATCCTAACGACCCAATTCCGTTTAGTCAAAACATTCACGTGGTGTAAAATTATGAATCGATAAATATCCTTGTTGAGGAATTCCTCCAGCCGGTCGGGTTTGATCAAGCCAGACCATGTCGAATAGGCAGCATCACACCCCCGGAAAATATGGGATATTGATTCCGCTTGCGCACCACAATAATCACAACTAGGATTGTCCGAAATATGTCTTCGAACCCTTTCCACATTAGTCATTAACCGATCATGGGAGAGGAGCCAAATCAGCATTTTAACTCTTGGAAGACCTTTATATTGGAAGATTATTTTCCAAAGATCAGAATCTATACCCGGCGAGTCATCGAGGCACCGAGCATAAGCGCTCGATGTAGAGAATCTGCGGTTTTTTCACATTTCCAGCCAGGATTAAGATAGCATCAGGCAGTAAGGGGCGAAGATCATCCCAAAGCCAGTCACCGTTCTCACCAATCAGACAGTGAACCGGAGTTGGAGGGCACGAGAAAACTTGCAGCTTGCAATGGTTAATTAAAGGGACAATTTCACCCAACCAATCGTCCCTCCAAAAATCTAATTTTTCACTGTTGACGAAAACGGGTAAAGAAAAACAAAAGAACACGAGGATTTTACGAGGTTCGGCAATGTGCTTACGTCCTCGGTGCTAGGCGGCGCTAGAAGTTTTATTCAATGATATTTTAGGTCTAAGTTACATCTCTATTTATAATAGAAAACCCTGGTACATAATTACAAAATCAACCCTGTAAGTCCAAGCAATGCTTGAACTTGTCTGTCGTAACTGGCTTGGTGAACATATCAGCGGCATTCTCATCAGTATGTACCTTCTGAAACAAAACCTCTCCAGATGCAACCAACTCTCTGATCTTGTGGAACCTTACATCAATATGTTTAGTTCTAGCACGATACACCTGATTCTTAGCCAAGTGAATAGCACTTTGATTATCACAAAGCAACTGAACTCCACCTTGTTGAACACCCAACTCCTTCACTAAACCAGTAAGCCATAAAGCTTCTTTTAGCTTCAGCGCTGCCATGTACTCAGCTTCAGTTGTAGATAGAGCCACAACAGATTGAACAGTAGACTTCCAACAAATAGGCCCTCCACCAAGAGTAAAGACATACCATGTCGTAGATCTTCTATTATCCAAGTCACCTGCATAGTCTGAATCCACATATCCTACAACCAAAGGATTATCCCACTGACTCCCAAAAACAATTTCATGTCCCACAGTACCCTTAAGTACCGAAAGATCCACTTGACTGCTTCCCAATGTTGCTTACCAAGTTTAGACATGTACTTACAAACTTGACTAACATGAGCTAAATCAGGACGAGTACATACCATCGCATACATCAAGCAGCCAACAGCATTAGAATACGGAACCTTTGCCATATCTTCAGCTTCCTTATCTGTCTTAGGGCACTGTTCTGATGAGAGCTTAAAGTGATTCGCCAATAGAGTGCTAACTGGTTTCGCGCTGCTCATCGCAAACTTTCTAGCATTTTCTCAACATAACCCCGTTGAGATAGCCGCAGTTTCCTTGAGTCTCTGTCCCTGCAAATTTCCATTCCAAGAATTTCTTTGCAGCACCTAAATCTTTTCATATCAAATTCCTGACTCAATAAAGTTTTCAAACCGATAACATCATCCATGTTCTTCGCAGCAATCAACATATCATCAACATACAGTAATAGAAAAATAAAAGAACTATCATCAAGGCTATTAACATAGACACAACAATCATACTCAAGTCGGTTGTAGCCAATCTTGATCATATAGGAGTCAAACCGTTTATACCACTGTCTCGGAGACTGTTTCAACCCGTACAAAGATTTCTTCAATCTGCAAACTAAATGCTCGTTTCCAGGTTGAGTGAAACCTTCAGGTTGCCGCATGTAGATCTGCCTCTAAATCACCATGCAAAAAAAAGCAGTTTTAACATCCATCTGCTCTAAATGCAAATCTCAACTAGCCACCAATACAAGTACTGCTCGGATTGAAGTGTGCCTGACCACAGGAGAAAAGATTTCATCATAATCAACTCCTTTCTACTGTGAAAAACCCTTCGCTACCAAACGAGCCTTGAACTTCTCCCCCTCTTTTTCTGTTACTGCTGGTTTCTTCTATACACCCATTTGCAACCAATCGGCTTCTTACCCTCAGGAAGGGGAACTAACTCCCATGTGCGATTGTGATTCAAAGACTCCATCTCCTCAACATGGCTGCCATCCACTTTTCATTTTCCTGACTAGTAACGGCATCATGAAAAGTAACCGGATCATCACTGCTAACAATAAGTGCAAAGATACCAAGTCTTCAAAACCCAATCTGTTCGGAGGCTTTAATTCGTCCGTCTCACCCTGTCTCTGGCGAGACTATAATCCTGCAAATCATCCGTAGTGGAACCACAGAAGTCGGTTGAGAAGTTTCTGGTTTCTCAACTGGAAACTGCTCGAAATTCACCACTGTCGTGTCTTGCTTCTGCTGCAACATGGACTGTTCATCAAAAACGACATCTCTACTAATCACAACTTTCTTCGCAACTGGATCCAGAACTTGAATCCTTTGCACCTTTCTTGTAACCCAGAAAATGCACTCCTTCGATTTTGCATCAAGTTTGGATCTCTCATCATCAGTACATCACATAAGCAGGGCAACCAAAAATCCGTAAGTTATCAAAACTAACATCATGACCAGTCCATACCTCTTCTGCAACTTTCCCAGCCAGCGATGCCCTTGGTGATCTGTTGATAAGGTAACACGCCATGTTAACAGCCTCAGCCCAGAAGTGTTTCGGAAGCCCCGCATTCAACCGCAAACATCTGGCTCTTTCATTCAATGACATGTTCATCGTCCGCAACACCATTCTTGTGGTCTTGCGCACTGTAAAATGCCTCTAAATCCTATGCCCCTTACAGAATTGTAGGAACTGTGAATCTGTGTACTCCGTACCATTGTCAGACCGCAAACACTTGATTTTTATTCAATGACATGTTCATTCGTTCCGCAACACCATTCTGTTGTGGTGTCTTGCGCACTGTAAAATGCCTCTAAATCCTATGCTCCTTACAGAATTGTAGGAACTGTGAATCTGTGTACTCCGTACCATTGTCAGACCGCAAACACTTGATTTTTCGTCCTGTTTGGTTTTCTACCTCAGCTTTCCACAGCTTGAACTTCTCAAAAACTTCAGATTTCTGTTTCAAAAAATACCCAAACTTTCGTGAAAAATCATCAATAAAAGTACATAGTACCTAGATCCACCCAAAGACGATGTCGTGGAAGGCCCCCATACATCAGAATGCACATAATCAAGAATCCCTTGAGTTGTGTGCTTCGCAGTCTTAAAACGAACTTTAGTCTGTTTACCAAGAACACAATACTTGCAAAAATCGAGCTTACAGCTTTTGACACCATGCAACAAGTTTCTCTTGTGTAATTCTGCCATATCACGTTCACTAAGATGAGCAAGGCGCATATGCCACAATTTTGTCGTATCATCACAGGACTCAACAGAGTGAACTCCACCTGCAACGGTACTCCCTAACAATCTGTAGATATTCCCTGCAGTCATCTTGTCGTTCATAACAGTCAATGCTCCTTTAAAAATCCGAATGGTTTCCCTATCCTCATCAGCCTTAGGGATAAAACCATTCTTGTGCAAAGTGCCCAAGGAAATCAAATTCTTCTTCAAGTCTGGGATATGTCGAACACCACTCAACGTCCGAACGGAGCCATCGTGCATCTTAATTCTGACATCACCAATACCAACAATATTGCAACATCGATCATCACCCAAATAAACCGAACCAGAATTAACCGGCCTGTATGTCGAAAATCATTCCCTATTTGGCGTGATGTGATAAGAACATCCAGAATCAAGAATCCAAGCATCCGTCAATTGTGTCGTTAAAATAGAAAGCATATCACCCTCACTGCAATCAGAATTATCATCCTCAACCACGTTCACAGACTTGGATGAGCCATCACGCTTCTCATCAGTCTGCTTTTTCAACTTCGGACAGTCTCGCTTCATATGTCCCGCCTCCTTGCACTTGTAACAGTGAATCGTCTTCTTATCCCTGGATTTGGATATGGAATTCCGCTTCCCGGACCCTGCCTTCTCTGGCTTCCTTCCACGATCTCGATTACCCTTGACATATAAGCTATCGGCTTGAGAGCTTTCCCCTGCATTCTGCTTCCGCTGGTTGTGAGCCAACAAGGCTGCAGTAATCTCCTCAACGTTGATAGTCTCTTTCCCATATGTAAGAGTAGTCACCATGTGTTCGTAAGAGGGAGGCAACGAACACAACAAAAAACATCGCTCTGTCTTCATCCTCAATTTTCACATCAAGCCGAGCCAGATCAGAAACGATTTGATTGAAGACATTCACGTGTTGCGCCAAATCGTGATCATCCTGCATCTTCAGCCCATACAGCCGCTGCTTCAGATACAATTTTGTCGTTAAGGATTTGGACATAAATTGACTTTCCAACTTCCTCCAAATTTCGTCTGGAGACGATAGATGCATGACGTGATACATGACCTCGTCCGCCAAACATAATTGTATGGTTCCTGACGCTCGCTGCTGCAATTTTTCCCAATATTCCTCATCCATCGACGCCGGCTTTGAAGGTCGCAAAGTCTTCAAGATCCCTTGCTGCGCCAATAGATCCTTCACCCTCGTTTGCCATAATCCGAAGTTACCCTGACCATCGAATTTCGCGACTTCAAATTTTGCTCCTGACATCTGATACCAATTGTTGACGAAAACAGGTAAAGAAAAACAAAAGAACACGAGAATTTTACGAGGTTCGGCAATGTGCTTACGTCCTCGGTGCCTAGGCGGTGCTAGAAGTTTTATTCAATGATATTTTAGGTCTAGGTTACATCTCTATTTATAATAGAAAACCATGGTACATAATTACAAAATCAACCCTCCATCTCCTGTCCTCTTTACTGGTATATTTATGAGCCATACCTAACATTCACCATTGCCAATATTCTAAACTAAACCAGCACGAATAGTCGGCCATACAATATTCAGTCCCAGCCAAAGGCGAGAACAACTATTATCTGAGCTAGAGATTCCGGAAGCATGTTACCCCATTTATATTTAGATCTCAAAATCTTCGCCCATAATTGATTCTTACTCGCAAATAGGCGGTAGGCAAGTTTCGTTTGGAAAGCCTCATTCTGAGTCGACATCCGCTTAATGCCAAGTCCTCCATCGACAACCGGTTTGCATACTTGGTTCCATGCAACAAGGTTGATACCTTTCATTGAGTGAGTGATTGAAGATGAACTTAATACTAATTGTTGTTGTTTAATTTAATTTTTACTCGTACTTATATAAATATGTATCTTTCTTTTATAGAGGTTACTAGTGTTATAAAACTGAAACATCTCAAATTATAATAAAGATTTATAATAATAAACATAAATTAAGTATATAATTATGATATTTTCCTAAAATCATTGACACAAAATCTAGCAACTTCAGATAAGGACCATACAAGAAAAGATTAAAAAAAAACATAACCATAACCCAAACAATGATAGATACAAAAAATTTTGATTGCATTAGAAAATAAACCGCAAAAGGGGATCAAGTTACTAAAAGACCACTATAAAACCATAAATCAGAGTTGAACGACATGAAAAAACTATCTAAAACTATCTGCGAATGTAAATCGAGTACTCAAATCCAATATGGTGTTCAAAAACAGGGAATATCAACATAATAACAGATGAGTGTCATCTTGATCTCAACTCTTAAAAAAGATAGATGAAAAACAACGACCAAACAATCGAAAACGTGTCAAAAGGTAGAGAAAAATGTGACATAAAGATAGACTTACTAAAATAAAAATAAGAGAAAAATAAAGATGCAATATAAAAATAAAAAGACAATAAAAAATATCAACGATCAACAATCCACAATAAAACTAATGTCATTCTCGATCAACAAAGATAAAATGTAGTATGAAAATCACAAATGAGAGAATTTTTGGTAAGAAGAATATATAAAATGAAGTATATAAATATGTATATTTGATGTTTAATTTTCTTAGATAAAATTCATATAACTTCTTGTCATATTTTTTATTCTGGTTCACTTGTTGTCCCGTCTATAAGGGATGTACGTCTAACATGGCTAGTCTTTATTTTATATGACACGGAAGGATATAAATCAAAAAATCATTTTAAATATTAGATTAGAAAAGCCCTTCATATTCGAATCGGAAATAAAGAAATGTCGGTTCAATTTAAAGAATATGCAAGTAAATTGGTTAAGATAGTTGAAGTATTATTCAGAAAGTAGTCTCAGTACGTTCCTCCATGTCTCTAATTGGACTTGTTAACCAAATCATAATCTTAATTCATATAAAACAATAGTGAGAGTAGAGCTAAGTGAAAAAAGATGATCAAATAGTTTAACTAGAAAGAAGAAAAAGTAGATGGATAAAGAAGAAGCACACATGCAGTGGTGTTGATTTAGAAAGAGAAAATAACCTCAGTGACCAAAAATCCCAGATAATATACGATTTTGACTAATTTTTTTTGGATTTACGAAAATGACCAACAAAATCGCAATGCGATCTCTAATTCGCATTGCGATCTCCACTATCGTAAATTCGCGTTGCATTTCGCGTTGCGATAGTTGAAAATCGCGTTGAGATTTTCCATTTCGCGTTGCGATAGTTGAAAATCGCGTTGCGATTTTTCATTTCGCGTTGCGATTTTCTACAGTTGTCGTTGCGATTTTCCAAATTCGTTGCGATAGTTAAAAAAAAGATTTTGTTTCTTAAGAATTTTCTCTAAAAAGATAGTATCCGCGCGGACGTGTCGAAGACACGTATTACCACGACCACGACCACGACCCAAGACGAGACGGACGGCAGCGGCGGCACGCGAGAGTCCCCCTTGTTCTCTATCACTCAACAAGGAAGTGGGAAAGCCAAGCCTTAAATATCATTCCCAATAGTGTTTCCAATACTATGTGAGATTTGAGCATTACCAACACTTGTTCCCAATACTATGTGGGATTGAGCCTTAAATAGTGATATTATTTTTGAATGTTTTGCTTAAAATTGCAATAATCGCGATTGATTGTAGATTGACTTTTAATTATGACATATTTAATCGTATAATACTAATGTAATTGGTTGCTGATTCAGTTGTTTTAAGGTGCATGATTGTTAATTGTTTCTTGAATAATCACATTGTATTAGAAACAAGTGTTGGTAATGCTCAATCCCACATTGTATTAGAAACACTATTGGGAATGGTATTTAAGGCTTGGCTTTCCCACTTCCTTGTTGAGTGATAGAGAACAAGGGAGACTCTCGCGCACCGCCGCCGCCGCCGTCCGTCTCGTCTCGTCTCGTCTCGTCTCGTGGTCGTGGTCGTGGTCGTGGTCGTGGTAATACGTATCTTCGACACGTCCGCGCGGATACTATATTTTTAGAGAAAATTCTTAAGAAACAAAATCTTTTTTTTCAACGAATTTGAAAAATCGCAACGACAACTGTAGACTATCGCAACGAATTTGGAAAATCGCAACGACAACTGCAGACTATCGCAACGCGAAATGAAAAATCGCAACGCGAAATGAAAAATCGTAACGCGATTTTCAACTATCGCAACGCGATTTTCAACTATCGCAACGCGAAATGGAAAATCGCAACGCGAATTTCAACTATCGCAACGCGAAATGGAAAATCGCAACGCGATTTTCAACTATCGCAACGCGAAATGGAAAAACGCAACGCGATTTTCAACTATCGCAATGCGAAATGCAACGTGAATTTGCGATAGTGGAGATCGCAATGCGAATTAGAGATCGCATTGCGATTTTGTTGATCATTTTCGCAAATCTAAAAAAAATTGGTCAAAATTATATATTATCTACGATTTTTTGTCACTGAGATTCTTTTCTCATTTATAAATCCCTGCCAACACAAATATTCCACTGTTATGGAAACAAGCAAATTTGTAGAACCTGAGTGAGCTGTAAACAAAATAGCTATATTTTTATTATACTTTTTTTTCTATCTTTTCAAGATACTTGTATATATATTTATACTATTATTGCCCGTAGCCCAAGAAGAGGGAAATCCAGAGCTCAAGATTCTCATGACCGGGTCACCGATTCAGAAAGTTTCCCAATGTTTTACTACAAGCTGAGGGGATTATTTCATGGCATTCTTTTCCTTTTGCAATCGAAAATCGACCCCTAGTGCATCCCAAACTTCTTCGGAACTCCAACCAGCTTTTTGGAGCGAATCCGAGAACGGTCCACTTTTAAAAGAAGCGCATCCAGAACGGCTCGATTATCCAATAAAACCATCTCTCCTTCGAAGAACCCAGATAGTGACACGTGCATCATTTCATCTATATCGGATTCCGCCCACCCGCCTTCTCTGAGAACACACCCGGTTTTATCGATGAAATCCTCCACCCGTTTCAGCATTTTGTTTCTCTGCATATTAATATACCTCTCAGGCGACGATGAGTTTCTCCGCCGCGTCGCTCCAGAACTCGACCCATCTAGGGGTTCTCGCCCCGGCATCCAAACTACGACTTGAGAAATTAGTGGACGACCCGGCTGATTTCTCTCTAATCAATCTCTGCTTCTTCAACGATTCAGGGTCGGGTTCGGATATTCGGAACAAAAATTGGATATATCGAATCCGCAACAGAAAACCCGGGTCTCATCGATGGAAAAAACCGGGTTACCGGCTAAAGAGGGTTTACATGGAATATAGCAGTGATTGAAAATGGGGATTAAAAGGGGAGCTCGTTTAAGGGCATTCCTTGCGACCCGTAAAGCTTTCTCCGGGTCAGTGGGTCTGGGTCCCCAAGATTTGGACCATAAAGTGTTACGCGCGATCTGAAAGGAGATTGCAGCGATGGGAAGATCAATCGAAGCCCGAAGATGGAGTCGGGCTCCAACAGAACGCCAATCGGGAAAACCCGTACCCACTGGTAACCCGGCTGATAATATGGCTCGGAGGTCGGGTGGGAAAACGAATCCGAACTCTGCTTCCGCTCGTGCGAACTCGGCGTCTGACAAACCTAGCTGGACTTGGAAACCCGAGTCCCGTAAATGGGTTATAACTTTATCAGCTAAAGACGAGAAAGATTGAAGACCGTTGCGAACAGCAAGGGAAGTGGGAGTTGAAGCAGCGGAAGCACGAGCAGAGAGACGGCGTAAGCCTGCTATATGAGCCGGATTCAAACCAGACATCCTCCGGTCGACGTCCACCATTGTTGCTCTATCAACTAACAACGATTTTCCTTGTTCTGATCCAAAATACAGACCTCTGTCGTAAAAACACCCTTTACTATATGTCGTTTTTCCCGAAATATCAATAATGATCGGTATATTTATCGATCTAACATCGGTTATATTATATTTTTTGATCTAACACCCGTAGCAGTAAAGTGTGCCCTTAACCTGCGTTATACACTGATTTAACGTCACGTGAAATATATCGCGCCCCCTGCACCGCGCTATTTACTGACTGGGTTACACGTGAGGTATAACGCTCCCCTGAATCACGCTATATCTGTGTATCTAGATAATTATATTTAGCGCGGATTCTGATCCGCGCTATACCATAATTACATATACCGCGGTACAGGTACCGCGCCTTGTATGACTATATATATCCTTCTCCCCCGATTATGTTCCTCACATCTCTCCTCTCAACTTATAAATTAATATAATAATTCCGTCAACGAGTCAATAATTTTAGTAATCTTCTCATATTTAGTTTAGAAGTTCGTGCGATTTTTCGTTATAAGGTAATTTTGTTATAATTTTTTTTTTATTATACTTATTATTTATTATGATTATTTGAAAAAATATTATACTAATTATTTTCAATTAATTTTTATGTTTGTAAAATTGAAAAGCGAGAGTATACGTCGAAATAGAAACATCCTCAAGCGTGATCGTGCACTCTCCGTACGGAAGATGGAATGTGTGGGTTTCCGGCCTCAACCGTTCTACTAAGGCAGAAATAAGGTCTGGTTCTATCTTAAAGTGATCCTGATATCTACCTATGTAACAAAATCCAACCCCTACTAAATACGGCAAGACATGGCTAGGTATCACTAACTTAAGATTCCTAATAAAAAGATCTAATATACGGTCATTCTCCTAAAAATAAATAATTACAAAAATTAATTCTTAATATAATAATCATGCATTAAATAAATCAACAAATTATTACTAATAATTTAAATTAAAACGTTAAAATGTTACCGTATCAGCAAAGTGTCGAGATATATGATTTTCATCTAAGCAAAGTAGATCGCCTTCCATTATATATCTTCAAAAAATTTATATTAGTAAAATATTAAATAAAGTAAAATACTTAAATAAATTAAATACATAATATTAAAAATATTATAAAATATATCTTAAACGATAGAGTATTTGTGAGAATTTGAGAGAATTTGGTGTGATGAAAATGATTGAGGATGAGGTATTTATAGAGAAGGGTGGGGTGGTGAACGACCAGGTAATTAAAGCTATAGTGCGTCCCCTGCACCGCGCTATACCTCACGTGTCAAATAAATAGGTATAGCGCGGAGCAGGGAGCGCGCTATAGCCACGTGTAATTCAGTCAGCGTATAGCGCAGTGCAGGGGGCGTGTTATACCCCACGTGGCGCCAAATCAGCATATAACGCGGATCAAGAGGCGCGCTTTACTGCTACGGATGTTAGATCAAAAAATATAATTTAACCGGTATTAGATCAATAAATATACAAATCACCGATGATATTTCGAAAAAAAGTCTATGTCTCGCTCTCTGTTTATTCACTGAAAATATACAAGAATAAAGAAAGGGAGACGAGTTTGCGAAACTTGTTTACAACTTCTTTTTGAAACATTTGTTTACAACTTTGAAAAGTAGAGGAAGGGTAGTTACGTATAGTTGTTTCAAGGTGGAGCCCAGTATTGAGATATATTTTTTTATAGAGAAAATAACGTCAGTGATCGAAAATACTTTATAATATACGATTTTAATCAATTTTTTTTGGATTTGTCAAAATGACCAACAAAATCGCAACGCGAACTCTAATTTTTCAACTCGGTTTCCAGATTCGTAACGCGATTTTGAAAAATGTGTTGCGAGAGTTTGAAAAACATGTTGTTGCGATAGTGAAAAAGTGTTGCGATAGTGAAAAATCCAAAATAAGTTTACATTTTAACTATTCCAAATTCACGTGGAGTTTGAAACAATAAATAATGTGTTGCGATAATGTAAAAGATTCCTAAGCCATTTGTAAGATCTTAGTTTGAAACAATAAAGAATGTATTGCGATAGTGTAAAAGATTCCAAGTGTTTGTAATGCTCAATCCCACATAGTATTGGAAACACTATTGGGAATGGGTATTTAAGGCTTGGATTTCCCACTTCTTTGTTGAGTGGAAGAGAACAAAGGGACTCTCGCGCACCGCCGTCGCCGCCGTCCCGTCTCGGGTCGTGGTAATACGTGTCTTCGACACGTCCGCGCGGATACTATCTTTTTAGAAAAAATTCTTAAGAAACAAATGCAATACCACCGGTCGTTAAGAAATAAATGCAACGTGAACTTGGACTATCGCAACGAATTTGGAAAATTGCATTGTGATTTTGTATTATCGCATTGCGATAGTCAGAATCGCGTTGCGATTTACATATTCACATTGCGATTTTCTAGAATCACGTTGCGATTTTCTAAAATCGCAACGCTAATTTGGAAAATCAAAATACGATAGTTAAAATCGCGTTGCGAATCTGGAAACTGATTTACGATACGCGTTGCGATTTAGAGATCGCATTGCGATTTTCTAAAATCGCAACGCGAATTTGGAAAATCGCAATGTGATAGTCAAAATCGCGTTGCGAATCTGGAAACTGATTTGCGATACTGGAGATCACGTTGCGATTTAGAGATCGCATTGCGATTTTATTGGTCATTTTGGCAAATCGAAAAAAAGTTGGCCAAAATCGTATATTATAAGACATTTTCGGTCACTGAGGTTATTTTCTCTTTTTTATAACAACCTATAACGGATTTACTAATTAACTAATTTAAATTGAGTATTGTAAAGATAAAGATAATCTCTCAATTCAATTTACTTCATTTGTAATATTTAAGATTTGAATTTTTAACCTTACTTAAGGATCTATGACTCATCTCACTAGACCAATCAGCAGTTGGTAGCTTTGTCATATGTTACTTGATAATGTTTTTATTTTCATATTTTTTAATAATATGAATAATTATAATATACTAATATTTAAAAAAAATGTATTCAATCAATAACACATATTTATTTTATAAATTTTATTACTAAATTTAAAATTCTGAAAATAACATATTTTTACTATTAAAATTATTTGACGAATTTTTCTTAAATAATTTTGATAATAGATTTTCAAAACCTTTTTATTATGACAAGTTAATATATTCTACCATAGGTGGTCATTTTATCCTTTACCTGGAAATATGTAATTGTTACTTTTTAAATAAAAAAATACACATTATATTAAATGCCTCGGAGTTTTTTTATTGATAATTTGAGAAAAAAAAACATTTTGTTAAAGTTTTACTTGAAAAAAAAAATTCACATAATATCTTAAATGCCTTCGAATTCTTTATCCTTTAAATTAATTTAATTAAATGTTATAAGTAAAATGTTATTATTCATAAAAAAAATTACCACATGTTTGTATGTATTATTGTTGAGTGAATCGATTAATGAAAATAATCAAGATTAAATGAATTGACAGATAATTTTTTTATCAAAGTTTGAAGAAAGATATAAAGATTTAGAATAATTCAACTTTCTCAAAACTTTAGACATTCAATACTTTAGTTATTCACACTAAAAATATTTATAAATTCTCTAATTTTTTCAAGCTTTGTGGTTCAAAATCTTTAGACAACTCTCTCAAAGAAAAAATTCAATTAATAAATTATAAAATCCTCACAAGAAATATATATGTTTTGTTTGTAAGTTGTGTCGAATACAAGATTGTGCCGCTGGTACGGCCAATATCAATCATGAGTTTAGGTTGACAGCTTATATAAAGCAAAGCATACAATTATAATCCCACACTATCCTTAACAAACTTTTTCATATCTTTATTTTTTTTCCTATAACTAACGTAAAGATTGGTCATAAGCATGTGATTCAATATTGGTGTTGATGACTCCTAAAACAGGATTAAAACCCACGCCTAACCAGATTTATTGTTTCGTAAGGGGAAGGCATGCTTATCTCATTCACAAATCGCGTATTGCGGGAGTTATGGGGAAATAAGGTATTTTAAGTTAACTGAAAATGATTAAATAATAATATTTTCAAAACTACAGAAAAATCAATAATATTTTTTTAAATTGCATCTAAAAAAGATAATAAGAGCAAAAACAATTTCTCATTTAATGCGTTTGAAAGATTAATTTTTGGAAGTAGAGTGAAGGGAGAAATCGGTAGAATTTTTCTGCAACTCCATGACGACATTAGAATTGCATGACGTCTTCTCAATGCTTAGGCCGGACTTTAACAATACTACAACGTTATCAACTTGTGAGAATGCATGTAAGTTGAAAAAAATCACTGTATTTTTTAAACGTTTTCTTAAAATTATCATTTTTTCGAATGTTAGAGTTATGAACGTTCAATATTCAATGATTGGAAGTTATCTTTAAACATATATTATTTTATATTTACCTCAAATTCATAAAATATTAAAAATTATATTCAATCTTTATAATCCTATAATTTGGTAATTAAAATGAAATCGAAAAATATTAAGTATGAACTTGAAAAGGTCTAAACGCCAGTAAATATAATAATAATCCAATGTAGTCAGGTGGAAGTAACACTAATAATTTGATGTAATATATTTTTCTAAGGTTGAATGTTAGAAGGAATTATTGGCGGCAGCGTCTTCTTTTACATGGATTTACGTAGACGAAGCCCAAGCCCCGGCGCTTTGCTGAGTGACAGCTATGAAATACGAACCATTAAGAACATGCCAGGTGTAATACAACATTAATTAATCATCATTCAATTCTTAATAAAACTCCATTTGTTTTGTTTGGTTGATAATCCACGTGTGTTGTCTCAATTGTTTCTGCATTCATTGGGATATATGCAACCTTGATGGCCTTCTTTTGCTCATTCCCACAATCACCATCGTCCGATCCGACAGAATGTCATCATTATTAAGTTTTAGGGTAAATTACACAGTTCGTAACTGAATTTTACTCTCTCCTATTTTACTCACTATACTTTCAATTTTTTCTATTTTACTCACTAAACTTTACAGATTGAATCATTTTGCTCACTTTGACATTAACTCTATAACGGTGTGATGTTGTGTCATTTTCTATTATTATTTAATATAAAATAATTGAAAAATGTAAATGGTAAATTACACCAGTGAAAACTTTACTCTCTCCTATTTTTCTCACCCACCTATAAACCACCGGCCACCATGTGGCCATTCGGTCTCAAATTTCATGGGTCGCTTCGTCTCGACACCTTTAGTTTGAATCCAACCTCTCTTTTGTCGAAACTTGCTCCGAAGTCCATGAATTAGAGATTAAAAGTGAGGAAGCTAAAATATTTTAATCGGGGTCGAGAAGAATCAACCCATGAATTTTAAGACTAAACGGCCACCGTCAACGATGGTAGACATGATTGGAATGAAAAAAGACGTGGTGACCTGCAACGGCAACTGATCAACTTATTTACAAAGAAGAGAATTAGAAACGACTTCGTTTTGGTATATATTTGAGTTTTTCAGTACGAAGTCATTTTGATGTTTGTGCCATATTATCACACTGTTAAAGAGCTAACGACAGAGTGAGCAAAGTGATTAAATCTGTAAAGTTAGTGAGCAAAATAGAAAAATTGAAAGTACGGTGAGTAAAATGAGAGAAAAAGTAAAATAGTAAAATTAAAAGTACGGTGAGTAAATTTGTAATTTACCCTAAGTTTTAAAACTTAAATCTCAATGATTTTTTAACAAAAATATTTAATTTGTAAGTTTTATTACAATATTATTTTTTCAAAATATCAAATTTAACGTTTATAATATCTTAACACTTAAAAGCTGTGAAATCAGTACATTGAAAAATTGATTTTTTTAAATTTCGTAAGATTATTTTCAATACATAAAAATGGAAATTGAAAGTAGAAAAATTTTGTACCCAATCTAATATCATGAAACACATTAAAAGGCACTGCAGGCATTCAGAAATAAAATATAACAATAATGAGAGGATATAAATGAGTAACCAACAACATGTGATCAGGATTGAGGGGTAAAGTTTCAATGATTTAGGTGGGTAAATAAGTAATTGGTCAACACACGTTTCACCTTCGCAACATAATTGGAACTTAAATTATGGAGCAAATAAATCTTCCCAATGTTCCTCACGAGGCTTTTGCATAACTGCATGAATGTTATAGGATAAATTGGGACTACTGAAAAACATATATATAATTTATCAATCATCCAACCGGTCCACGATAGGGCTTTGGATCCTCTAGAACTGAGCTTGTCGACAACATAGGATGTAGTTTCTTCTCCAATGGTGTACTATTGTCGGACATGCACCTAACTCTCCTACCTCATAAATGATGTGGAACACATACTTAGTTTTTTTTATTAGTAATTCTCAAGAGAAAATAACACTCTTTTTAACCATTAAACCCACTCAATAAGTTAAAACACATACTTACGTTGGAAAGGAATAAAACTTACAGTCAATGAGCTAGTTCAAACCCCAAAAGATATATCAAACATACACAAATCTTTCATGTGAAACAACTATTGAAATAGTACTTAAATTCTTGTATGGTACCTGAATGATTTCCGGAAATAATATGGTCATCAACATAGATGAGTACGTTTCAAATGCACCATCCTATGCTTCAAAGTGGGCAAGGAATAATCCGAATAGGATTGCTTTAACCCACAAGTCTTTAATGTATTACGTAATTTCGTGAACTAGCACTTGGGAGCATGTTTTAATCCATGCAATGAATTTCATGGGATATATTCTTTGTTTGGACCGATCAGTAACGTATCTAAATTTCGTATCAAATGATTTTGAGAAAATTGAAGTGAGTTCAAGAATTTAACTAAGGGCCTCACTACCATATTTTACTCTACTTTTGTAGATGTTATTTTTAGTTTTTGCTTCAGTTTAACCACTTTACGTTTTATGTGGCGGATGAGCCGGGTTTAAGTACATTTAATTTTTTTCTTCTTAATTTCTTTCACTTTTTACAATAATCTTTTAGATCTGATTGGGTCAATTGACTCCAATAAGCTACACGTTAATTTTTCCCATGGAACCAACAACCTTAAAGGCAAGAGACAATTTTTCTTAAACCGCGTTATGAAGATCACCATGAAAAAAGCATTATGAACATGCTTTAAATGCCACTATTAACCTCATCTAGAACTTCCCTAAGAAAGTTGTGGTATAGAGCAGGTCATTTATAAGCAGTCTTATCGGTCGTAATACCTCTATTCATCGAGAGTCCTAACTAAAGTAAGACATCTTTCAAAATGATTGTACACTTCCCACATAAAAGATAAAAATGTGTACATCTCTAGTCTCCACCTCTCAATAAATGTAAAAAAAAGTTTTGGTTGCAGTTTAACCTCCTGACAACCAAGATGTATATTCAAACTAATAGTTTGAGAATATGATCTATTAATTTAAAATAATTATAATAAAAATATAATATTAATTAAACAACAATTAATAAATTCTAATTAATAAAAAATTATTTTTAACCATACGTGATTGATGAGTCGAAATGTGTTTCATATTTAATCTTAGTATTTCAATTTTAATTGTAAAATCACATCATACTTAAAAATAGTATATAGTAAAAAATATAAAAACTAATCAACTAAATAAATAAATAATATTAAATAAAAAATTATCAAAATATATAAAAAAATCAAATTTTACCATGACCATTTTTACAAAATAAAATAAAGGAATTTTTTTTACTTTTAGCATGTGTAATATTGGGAGGGAGAGAAAAACGGCTAAGAGAAAGGCGAGCAGGAAAGTAGTTTTTGTCTTTCAGACCTTTTCAAATTTTAAAACCAAATCTTTGAAAAGTGCATTTATTGAGTCACGTCTTTTATTTAGATTATTGATTGGATTATTATGCACAATAAAGATACTTCTTATAAAAAGTATTTTCAAAGACATTAAGAAAAATGCATTTTTACTTTACGAAATAAAAATGAATGTCAATCTAAGAATTTTCTTAAATATTTTGTTAATTTGAAAAACAACTTTCTAATAGATGATATTTTTTATTTAAAAAAAAAGTTAAAATGATTTTATTGTTTGGATTTCTATCATATCAAACTAACTATACATATATAGGTGTGAGTTGTATTAGTGGCTTATGAAGCAGACATATATAGTCCAAATGTCTTGTCAATTTTAGGAAAATTCTAAGGGATAACAGTATAATTTAAGATCAAGGAACGAAAAAATGGACGCAACTGAAAATGTGATAAAAAATCATAACATTTTTTGTTAGGCACAACTTAAAATTTAACGTTTTCTTAATATTTTTAGTTGAACCGAAAAACATTATCTTCTTCATAAAATTTTTCGATTGGCAACCGAAAATGATAGGAAAAATACTTAACATTTTAGGTTGCACTTGTAATATCCCAAAATTTAGATTAGTGACCAAAATGTAATTTTTGGAAGTTTAATAGCCAAAGTATAACTTTTGAAAAAGTTTAGGGGTCGATGTGTAATTTTCAAAAGTTATGTATTTTGGCTCCGTAAATGAATAGTTCACCCCCAATAACGATATTTTCATGTGTTTCATATTTTTGATCCGGAATTTGTATTAAAAGCTATAAAGTAATAAAGTCCGATAAAAATTCGAATATAATCGGATCTAACCATATTTTTGAGATATTTCAAAGGATGATAAAGGAAAGTTAATATTTTCATTTCTATTCCTTAATATGGAAGGATTTAACTTAAATCGGGACTGTTGGATGAAAAATGATAAGATTGTAAAATTTGAAAAGTACAAGGCAAAGTTGGAAGATATCAAACTGTTAGTCTATTGTTTACCGTGGAATGAATAAAATGGACATGTGGCATGGTTATTAACATGAGATTATAAGGGAAAATTGGTCATTACACATTAAAGTGATTTTTTAATTCATTTTAATTAGTTTTTAAACAAGTGTCTTAAGATATTTTTAAGGAAATTTCAAGACTCCGTCTTCTCCAAACCACCATTGTTGTCAACTTTATTTAGATAAGGAAAATATTTTATTTTTCATTTTCAAGTAAATTCCTTAGGTTTTTGGATAAAAGCATGAAATTGAAAATTATTCTACAGGAAATTCTCTATCATTTGATACCATTTGTTCATGTTTTCCATGCTTGAAAACCAAAGTTATTGAATTAGATGGATGGATAGGAGGTTAGGTTTTCATGTTCTAAGGTTGGATTATGATGATATTGATGTAGAACCATTTCCATGATTGAAACATGATTAAAAACAATTATAAATTGTTAAAACAAGGTTTGGCCATTTAGGGTTTTTTATGGAAAATTGAAGTTGAATTGAAATTGATATGGGATTAATTGCAAATGCATGGAAATGATGTTTAGAGGCTAAATTCATGCTTGAATCAAGTTGGAAATCATGTGTATATGAACCCTATATATTCGACCTATGTGATAAAATTAGGGAAAATATGGAAAATTTTCCTGAGGCTAGAAATGATGTATGAATGATTCTATAAGCTTTAGAATGTTGTTTGTACCAATTTGGAATATTGTACAACTTTAGGGACCTATTAGCATATTTTGGAAAATAGAGGTTTGAAGTGGAAATTGTTTAAAAGTTGATGTACTATGCTTGAATTTAAATATTTGAATGCTTGATTTTGTTATTTGAAGCTTGAATTGAAGTTAAATGGCAACTGACCATTTTGAATAAATTGGAAACTGTTGAGATGAATTATAAAATAATTCATTTTAATGGTGGAATTGTGAGATTGGGAATGTCATGTGAACTAGTGAAGGATATGAATAGTAGGGTAGTTGAAGTGTTATTTTGAAGTGTTAAGGTTGTCTTTGATCGTATGAAATGGAATTTGTATCGAATAAGTATCGAAGAGATTTTAAGCAAATTTTATGCTATTGTGTGCCTAATATGTTAGTAAGATACTAAAATGTGCTTTGAAATATGTGTTATGTTAAAGATGCACATGAAGATCATGATTAAAACCAAGATCAAACGAGCTAAAAGCTAAGGAAAAAGTACGATAGTGAGGCTTATATTGAAGTAAAGGTTTAATAGAAGACATATCAGGTGAGTATTTTACTATACTTATAATATTGTATATGATATGAGGACGACTTGCAATTAGCCAACCTCAAATTTGAAAAGAAAAGCATTTAAATCGTATTTTGATTTATTTTCATACTATTCCACAAAATAATATTCATATGATTTTGGATATGAATTGCCCAATGCATTTTTATATGGTCCAATGCACTATTATATGAGATTTTGATATATTTGTGTTTATGGATACTTTGATATATAGATGGTACATGAAATTGATAAAAATCCATTGTACATGTATTGAGAGTTATTGGTTCAATTGTCATGTCATGAGGTGAAGAGATTATTGATTACTGAACTACTACATTCTTGTACATTTCATTGGAAATATATGTGCATTATGGCTTTCATGATGTTTTGACGTTGTAAGATACCATATATGATTACTGGTATAGTGTTGTTGTGTTTTACAATACCTATACATCTGACTGCACTAAAAGTGTAATCTGTTACTGGTAGTAAAACTACATATTGTGCACACTCATCTGACTCACGTACCATACATTCTCATTTATTATATATTGGGCTATGGTTTAAATGAATGTGAAAAGTGCAAGTTTATCTGATTCGTTGAAAGTAAAACTTTCATCGAATATTCTGTTTTGGTATAAAGTGCCTTATATCTAAATTGTTTTCTTTAAACTGTTTACTCTGCACTACTAATTCTAAATTGTTGATTTTTAAATTGTCAACACTAAATTACTGATTTCCGGGTTACTTATATGAAAAATGATTTAATAAGTCCATTGAGGACTACCTCACCAGTATCAATATGACATTTTTTTGATGTTGTTTTGGATATTTTCTAGTGGGCATGTATATTTTATATGTGTTATGTTTTCTCTGATATGAATAGTTTTAAAACTGGTTTGTATTATTATATATAATTGTTGACTAAAAATGAGTACTATTAGGTATAATGGAAACTTGCATGACTAGTATCTTATAAAATTATATTTTAATGCTATTTAGATAAATTTTTAATTAGGCAATTTTACTTAAGATATGATACAATTTTGAACTGTCATATTGTTGCCTGAAATTAAACTTGATTTGTGTGTTAAAATATTATTTTTAGTTTTACATGATTAATTATTCTTAATGTTTGATATTAAATTTGATGATTTAAAAAGAAACAAAATTTTATCATTTTTTCGAACAAGACATGTTTTAAATGTTTCATGTGATATCTTTGGCTCGTATTTGAGTACAAATACAGGAAAAGGGTGTTACAACACTCAAATGAAAATATTATGCTTATTATCATATTTTCGGTTGCGCTCATTCCATGTGATTCCTTAGCTTTAAATTAGGTTGTCGTACAATAGAATCACCATCCAATTTTAAGAAGTTGAAACATTTATGAACCAATCCAAGTGTAAACATTATATTGTCGATATGTGCATTATGTTACATAAAATAACAATCTGAGACAAAATCGAACCTAAGAAAATAATTAAAAAAATTAAACTTATAAAAATAAATAAAAATAAATGGAAAGAAAAATACTCTTTTTATTTTGATATTTTGATTGGAAATAGTTGAAATCTGTCACTATACAGTTTCCTTAAGACACGTTTTCAATCACTCCTTGGTGCTCGAGATCTTTCGTTCATTTATCTTCCAGGATACAACAATTAGATGATGTACACCCCCAACCCGTACCCGACCCAGATATGAATCCAAGATGTCGCACTTACTTTTCAAAACGATTACTTTTATAAAATAAATTGAAAATTCAAACTTACATTAAAATAAAACTGTTATTTCTTTACATAAATACCATAAAAAAGATTTACAAATCGATTAGAGCATACTTAATTTAAGTTTTCTAGTTATATACCAACAAAATAACATATAACAAAAGTATATACTGCTTAAATTAATTTTGATATGATCTTTGATCGATGTACACTGTCTTGTTGATTGTCCTAACTGGGATCCCCTTGATTCTTTGAACCTACGTATGAAACACTCACATGCTAAGTCACAGACTTAGTGAGGCATACTACAATAATGCTATATTTAAATCATAAACATGCAATCCAGCAATTTCAGTATGTAATCACAATCATTGTATATCTACTCAACCCATCATATGATCATGCATCAAACAAATAATAACATGTCATTTTATAAAAAAAAATTAATTCTTTTTATATCTTTTATGTGCCCATGTACATTATAGAGAACTTAAGGTATGTGAGTACATTGAGGTTGTGCACATATGTTGTCACCACATCTCATATAAATTTGCATTGAGTGCCATATAAAATTGTCCCGAAGGACCTCATATAACCCTCGAATCTTGGCATGCCAATTATACCCACAACTCTCGTATTACATAACATGGGCTTTACCACTTATATATTTCACATGTTCACATAGTCAACAAAATCATCACATATACATGTACTCATATAACTCATATCATTTCTCATATAACCCCATAGGTCCTATCTCATAACATATATCATATGTACATATAATCACTTATATCATATCATATAGATTATGTTTTGTTCTCTTATGTTCACATAGATCACATAACATATATCATAACATATAACCATATGTCACTTATGCATGCACTCATAATTATCATAACATATACATGTTCATAACTATTGAACTATGAAATCAAACATAGGAAATAGACTTATCACAAGTCTTGTTTCCATAAAACAACATCTATACTATAGTATGCACTCACCTTGGCCTCACTTAGTCCAATCAACTCTTATAACGTTCATCTCTCTCTTGATCTTTCCTAACTCTTCGATCATTCCAGAACTTACTTATGTTCGATATCTACACAAATCTACATTTGATACAATATTAGAATTATAATCCTTATGAATTGATCAATAATAACCTAAGCTAAAAGAAGTACTTAATTTAAATTTCCACTTTAAGTAGTATCGGTACCCAAGGCAAAGTACTGATACTTCCTTTACTGTGGTATCGATATTGTGCTTTGGTATTAATACCCTTTCTCGGTTCTGGAATTCCATTTCAAAAATGGCATCGATACTTTCCTAAGGGTATTGGTACCGTGGGTATCAATACTACCTTTATGTATCGAGACTCCTTGAATAACTTATCATACTCTGTCTTATATAATATCGATACTGTTCATACAATATCCTCACCCCAAATATCACCATTTTCTCTTTGAAGTATCGGTACTGGATGAACAGTACCGATACCTCTTGCCGTGAATCCATCCTTTTAACTCGAAAATTCACCAATACCTACTTATACTTTCCATTTTGAACTCCTTTCATGCCATTAAACTTAACTAAACTTTCTCAAACCATCTTATATTCATATAACACATCATCATCTTCAATATCTCATCATAAATCTTGAAACCAAGAATCTTACTGAATTTCCAACATGTTCTAATTTCATTTCTAACACTTTATACTTCTTATTCTAACTAATGACAAGTTAAATTTAGTCTCAAACTTCACTTACTAACTCTTTTCCAAAATTTCACTTGAACACCTCATATATTAAATCCTTCCTAACTATCTCATCTTTTGGTTTTAAGAAATCTTAACTTTCCTTAAGCTTAAGTATTATCTAAAGAACATAAATCAAGCTTAATTTTTATAAATAATCAACAAATATGACACTTACCTTTTCCAAATGGGGTTCATGACTGAAGGAGGAAGAAGAATGAAGATAGTTCTGGATATTTTGGTTTTTTCCTTCCACAATCTCCACGAGGTTATAATATAACCATAACAAATTATTAATTATCTTACTTGTCAAAGGACCATTTTGCCCTTTCCTCCTTTGAAATTTAGTTTTACATAAAATACTCCTAGTCATTGAATTCTAAAATTTTACAATTTGATCACTAACCCGATGTTTGGGATGTTACAAATCTGCCCCTTTAAAAAAATTCATCCTCGAATTTTTACTGCATAAAGAGATGGGGGTACTGATTCCGCATATCCTCTTCATGTTCCCACGTTGCTTCCTCTACTTTGTGATTCCTCCATAAAACCTTGACCAATTGAATAGTCTTATTCCGTAACTATTTCACCTCATATGCCAATATTTGCATCGGTTCTTCCTCATAGGTCAAGTCAGGCTGAACTTCTATCTCTTCTAGTGTAACAATATGAGAGGGATCGAACCTTTATCTCTGAAGCATGAATACATGGAAAACATCATGAATCTTCTCCATTTCCAGTAGTAAAGCTAACTGATATGCCACTAGTCCTACTCTGTTAACGATCTCATGAGGCCCAATGAATCTGTGGCTCAACTTTTATTTTCGTCCAAACCTTAGCATCTTCTTCCAAGGAGACACTTTCAATAATACTTTATCTCTAACTTGAAATTCAATCTATTTTCTCTTGAGATCAGTATACGATTTCTTTCTATCGGCTTCCGCTTTAAGATTGTTCTGAATTACTTGAACTTTCTCTTCCATTTCCTTACTCAAATCAGGACCAAGAACATCTCGATCCTTAAGCTCATACCAATTCAAGGGCGTACAACACTTTCTCCCATATAAAGACTCATAGGGAGCCATTTTGATGTTTGACTGGTAGTTAATGTTGTAAGCAAATTCAACCAATGGAAAATAATTTTCCCAAGATCATTTGAACTCTATTACACAAGATCTTCACATGTCTTCTAGAATTTGGATAGTCTGCTCAGATTGTCCATCCGTCTGAGGAACAAATGTTGTGCTAAAGTTTAACTAATTCCTAGCATTCAGTGTAAAGTCTTCCAAAATCGGGATGTAAATCGAGGATCTCGGTCAGAAACAATCGAAACAAGCACACCATGCAATCGAATTATCTCTCTAATGTACAACTCCGCATACTTTTCCATAGAAATATCAGCTCGTATATGAATGAAATGTGCTGACTTAGTCAATCGATCAACTATCACTCAAATCGAATATCTTTTATTCAGAGTCAAAGGTAACCCCGTCACATTCTCCCATTTCCACTGAGGAATGGAGATTGGTTGCAACAATCTTGATGGAACCTGATGTTCAGCTTTGATTTTTCGGTAAGTTAAACACTTAGACACAAATTCTGTGATACTTCTTTTCATTCCTGACCACCAATACCAACTCTTGAGATCCATATACATCTTGTTTCTACCCGGGTACGGACTACAATGAGTTTCTATCAACAACTCATTCTTCAATTCCTCATTATTTGATATCACCAATCTCTCTCGATAGTACAGATTCCCATCAGAATTAACCTCAAAATCTTTATTTGTTTTATTCTTCAATTGCTCTAATATTCTCAAACACTTTTCATATTTATTATGAAATTCTTTAATTCGATCCAAAAAGGTTGGCATGAGCTTCAATTTTGCACACAATACACCATCTTCATCCATAAACAACCTGGTATCTAAAACTTGTAAGGCTACAAACATTTTTCGACTTAAGGCATCCGTTACCACATTTGGTTTTCCAGGATGGAAATCAATTATCACATCATAGTCATTTGGGAATTCAACCCATCTTCTCTGTCGTAAGTTTAATTCTTTCAGAATCATCAGATACTTCAAGCTCTTATAACCCGTATAAAGATAGAAATGTTCCCCATATAAGTAGTGACGCCAAATCTTGAGAGCGAACACTACTGCAACCAATTCTAAATAATGCAATGGATAGTTCTTCTCATGTGGTTTCAATTGTCTAGATGCATATTCCACTACTTTCCCTTCTTGCATCAATACACATCCTAAGCCATTCTGGGACCCGTCACTATAAACCACGTAGTTCTTGCCAGACTCTGGTTGAACCAATATTGGAGCTTCTGTCAAAATTTTCTTTAACGATTCAAAACTTTCTTGACACTCAGGAGTCCAAACAAAAGTTACATTTTTCCTCATCAATTTGGTCAAAGGCAAAGCTATCATCGAAAAGTTCTTAACGAACCTTCGATAATAACCCAAGAGCCCAGAAAACTCTGAACTTCAGACGCATTTTTTGGAACTTCTCATTCTAAAATGGCTTTTATCTTTTGAGGATCAACCCGAATTCCTTCTTCAGAAATCACATGTCCAAGGAATGTCACTTCATTTAACCAAAACTCACACTTAGATAGTTTGGCATATAGCTTCTTATCTCGTAAAATTTACAAGACTATCCTCATATATGAACTATGCTCTTCATTAGACTTTAAATACAGTAATATATCGTCAATGAAAACAACTACAAAATGGTTCAGATAAGGTTGAAGCATTTTATTCATAAGGTCCATAAAAGCAGCAGGTGCATTCGTTACCCCAAACGGTATAACAATGAACTCATAGTGACCCTATTTCATTCTAAAAGTCATTTTCAGAATATCTTTCTCCTTAATCTTCAATTGATGATAACCAGAATGTAAATCAATCTTCGAGAATATCGAAGCTCCCTTTAACTGATCAAACAAATCATCAATTCTAGGGAGGGGATATTTGTTCTTTATGGTCACCTTGTTGAGTTGTAGATAATCAATGCAAAGATGCATTGAACCATCATTCTTCTTAACGAACAACACTGGAGCTCCCCAAGGTGACACACTTGGTCTTATAAATCCTTTATCCAACAATTCTTGTAACTGAATCTTTAACTCATTCAACTCTTTTGGTTCCATTCGGTAAGGTGCCATTGTAAAAGACGATGTTCCCAGCATTACCTCAATTTGAAATTCAACCTCCCTATCTGGAGGTAATCCTGACAACTCAGCAGAAAAGACATCAAGAAATTCTCTGACTATGGGAATCTCTTCTAACCCTCTTTCTCATTGGATCTGGTATCTATCACATTAGCAATAAAACCATGATATCCTTGTAACAATAGCTTCTTTGCTGACATTGCTGACATTACGTTTGATAACGGATCCCATCGTTCACGAATCAGAATTATTTTTACTCTATCAGAACTAATCAGAGTTACTCTTTTCAATCTACAATCGATATTTTCATGGTAATGATATAACCAATCCATAGTATCACCTCAAATTCATCAAAGGGTAATTTCATCAGATTAGCAGGGAATTCAATTCCCTGAATCCTTATGGGATACCCTCGACACACTCGATTTACCCGAACACTGTGCCCTAATGGATTTGCCACTATCACATCGCTACTAGTTGCTTCTAGCCTAATTCTCAACTCTCTCACCAATTTATACTATTGTATGAATAAGTGGAACCCAGATCAATCAATACCAAAACACTTTATCATACAATTGGAAAGTACCTACAATAATCTCCGGATCATCTTGGTCTTCATTAGTCTTTAGATTGTAAACCCGAGTAGTCAAGCACACTTCTTGTTGAGTAGAGGATTCATGATGATTTCTTTTTCTACCTCTTCCTCTCTGAGATATCGAAGCAGATTGCGATTGCTCCGACTGTGCAGGCTCTCCAGCCATCATTGGATAACCCACATAAAATGTCTAGTATCCCCATAATATAAACAAGCCATGGAGATTATTCAACATACTCCGATATGACTTATTCCACAAAGCTGACACTGTTTGGCTTGACCCTGATTAACTCTCCCAATTACAGACCCTACAGATTGAGTCAGTTTGGCTCTCATCTGATTTGATCCTTTAGCAGAGGATGCAGCTAACCCAGACCTCAATTGAGATCGAAAAATAGTATCTCTACCCCTCTTTGATGGTGTAAAACTCGAGGAAGCAACCGTTCTCTTGGATATCTGAGCTTTTTGTTCTCCAAACCTCTTATTCTGAGCTCTCTCTAGAGCTTTAGTATGATTAACCACATCTTGGAATGAGGAAATATTCAAAATAATCAACATTTCTTTCAATCTCAGATGAGAGCCCTTAACAAACCATTCATATGCATCATTCTCAATCGAAATAAGTTCAGCAGCAAAATGACTTAATTTTTTAAACTCGCACTTATATTCATACACAATGCGATTCAACTGCTTCAGGCTCATAAACTCTTGCTTCATTTGCTTTATAAATTGATCTCCTATATACTTGTGCTTGAATTCTTCTAAGAACAAGGACCATGTCACTTGGTCACTTTTCATTCTTATGGTGACATTCGTCCACCATATTCTCGTTTTCCCACGAAGCAAGGAGACCACTCCATCTAGCTTCCCCACATCATAACAGTGGAGTCCATCTAACATTATCTTTACATCATTCTTCTTTGAATTCTGGAGCTCCTAGTCCTTTCAACTCTTTTGCAATGTTCATTCTATGAGTGGAGGGAGCAGGAGGTTGGAAACGTATCAGGATATCGTCCAACATCCTGAAAATACATCTTGGTCTTACACAGACACTCTTAGAGGTACATGCTCTTCAACATGCTTGGCCAAGTTAGGGGAATTACTACTTCCCTCAGGTCTATCTTCTCCCGCTTCACTTCGGGAGCTCTTGTGTTCAAACATCTAATAAGATATAACCAATATATGCTATTAGCAAGACATCATAATCATTGCTTATCAGAAAAGAAATTCTCACTATTTTGTTGGCATGTATACTTTTTAAGACATTTTTAACTATTTCTAGAATTGGCTCTGATACCATTAAATGTAATACCCCCAACCCGTACCTAATCCGGATACAAATCTGAGGTGTCACACTTACTTTTCAAAACGATTACTTTTACAAAATAAATTGAAAATTCAAACTTATATTAAAATAAAATTGTTATTTCTTTACCATACCAGATTTACAAATCGATTAGAGCATACTTAATTTAAACTTTCTAGTTACATACCAACAAAATAACATATAACAAAAGTACATAATGCTTAAATTAATTCTTATAAGATATTCAGTCGATGTACATTGTCTTGCCGTTTGTCTTGTATTCGCATATGTCTTTTCTTTATCACATAGCACATGTACATGTAATTTCCATCTTGTATCATATAACACATTTAACAATTACTATAAACATATATAACTTATGCATATACCTATAATAACCATAATGCATGCATGTTCATAATGTCTATGCTATAACTATTAATCATAGGAATAGACTTATCACAAGTCATAATTCCTTTGAACTACATCTCTAATATGCACTCACCTTAGCCTTGTTGCTTTGAATCGATCCTAGTCCTTCGATTTTTTCGGAACGAGATTATGTTCTATATCTACACAATAATACATGGATCCATATCAATATTCGAATTGATAGACTCTAATCGTTCATTCCTTAAACTAAAAGAAATGCAATTTTCATCATTTATTTAAGGTAGGTATCGATACATTCTGTAGTGTATCGGTACATTCCTTAACATGTGTATCGATACACTACCTATATATCAATACACAAATTGCATTCGATGTTTTTATTTACCAATAGTGTATCGATACACTTTCTATGTATTAATACACAAATTACATTCGATGTTTTTATTTTAAGAGGTGTTTCGATACACTTCCTGTGTATCGATACACTTTGAATATTTTCTAGAAATTTACCCTTGATGTATCAGTACATGTTGAATATGTACCGATACACACTAGCCCATAATTCACATTTTATGCATGAAATTACTCAACTTAGCTCAAAAACTTCATATTTCATCCCCCTTACATATTCCTAACTCACATTCATATATTTAAATCCATTACTACTCATTTATCACCTCTTAAACCTCAAAATCCTACCATCCATATGAAATTCAAGAATTACACCAACTTTGCAACATGTTATAATTCCAATTCTAACACTTCATACATGTTCATTAGGTTGATGACAAGTCAAATTTAATCCCAAACTTCATTAGAGAACCTTCTTCCAAAATTTCACTTATTTCCATCTTTTCTTTAATTCCCTTTATTCTCTTCATCTTATGGTTTCAAGACAATTTAAGCTTTCCTTAAGCTTAATTATCATCTGATGATCAGTAAACAAACTTAAATTCAGCAAGAAATCAACCAACAAGAAAAATCACCTTTACTTGGCTTTCACGTAGGAAAAGGAATGAAGAAGAAGAAGAGAACTCTGGAACTTGTTTTTGCTTCATTCTCTTCCACGTGGGTTAATATATTACCATCCCAAATAATTATCTTGCTATCAAAAGACACTTTTATCCTTTTATTCCTCATTCTTTATAAATTGATCCTACATAATATTTTCATATAAGTCCTTGAACTATTCTATTATTATACTTTAGCCACTAAATTTTGAAATTTAACAATTTGGTCACTAACCTGGTATTAAGGATGTTACAAATTTTCCCCTTAAGAAAATTCATCCTTGAATTTTCATTGTACAAAGAGATCAGTCTGAACCTCTACCTCCTTTGGAATAATGATATGAGAGGGACTGGACCTATATTTTCGGAGCATGCAAATATGGAAGACATTGTGAATCTTTTCCATTTCCGGTGGCAAAACTACTTCGTATGCCACTGGTCCCACTCCTTTTACAATCTCGTATAGTCTAATAAATCGAGGACTCACCTTTCCTTTCCGACCAAACCTCAACACCTTCTTCCATGGAGACACTTTTAAAACACTTTATCTTCAACTTGAAACTCAATTTCTTTCCTTTTTAAGTCTGTATATGATTTCTGTCTATCTGATGCAGCTTTGAGATTACTCTGAATTACTTGGACCTTTTCTTCCACTTTCTGAATCAACTCAGGACCCGTCACTTCTCTATCCTTAAGCTCATACCAGTTCAAAGGCGTACGACACTTCCTCCCGTAGAGCTTCATAAGGAGCCATTTTGATGCTTGACTAATAACTATTATTGTACGCAAATTCAGCAAGTGGAAAATATCTTTCCCACGATCCCTTTAATCTAATCACACAGGCTCTCAACATGTCCTCTAGGATTTAGATCGTTCGCTCAGATTGTCCATCCGTCTGAGGATGAAACGTTATGCTAAAATTAAATCGAGTTCCTAAGACTCCATGTAAAGACTTCCAAAACCTCGATGTAAATCTAGGATCCCGATCAGAAACAATGGAAACATGTATACCATGTAAACGTATAATTTCCCTGAAATACAGCTTGACATATTTATCCATAGAGAAATCAGCTCGCACTGGAATGAAATGGGCTGATTTAGTCATTCTATCTACGATCACCCAGATTGAATCTCTTTTGTTCGGAGTCAAAGGTAACCCTGTTACAAAGTCCATGGTTACATTCTCCCATTTCCATTGAGGAATAGACATTGGCTGCAACAATCCGGACGGAACCTGATGTTAAGCTTTGACTTGTTGATAAGTTAAACACTTGGATACGAACTCCATAATGTTCCTTTTTATTCCCAGCCATCAATATCGGCTCTTGAGATCCATATACATTTTGTTTCCTCCAGGGTGCATCGTCAATGGACTACAATGGGCTTCTGTTAACAACTCATTTTTCATCTCTTCATCATCTGGAATTACTAATCTCCCTCGATAGTGTACACTATGATCTTCTTTTGTTTTTGAATATACCAATATATCATCGATAAACACCACTTAAAATTGGTCTAAAAATGGTTGAAATATTCGGTTCATCAGGTCCATGAAAGCAGCTGGTGTATTTGTAACTCCGAAGGGCATCACAATGAATTCATAGTGGCCATACCTCATTCTAAATGCAGTCTTTGGAATATCTTTTTCCTAAACTTTCAATTGATGATATCCATATCGCAAATCAATCTTAGAGAAAATAGAAGCTCCTCTCAACTGCTCAAATAAATCGTCGTCCTAGGGAGATGATACTTATTATTAATGGTTACTTTATTGAGTTGCCTATAATCGATGCATAGACGCATTGATCCATCCTTCTTTTTTCGCGAACAACATTGGAGCTCCCCATGGTGAAACACCCGGTCTTTTGAATCCTTTGTCCAACAATTCCTGTAATTTTATCTTCAGCTCTTGCAACTCTTTTGGAGCCATTCGGTATGGTTCCATGACAATAGGAGCAGTTCCAGGCATTATTTCAATCTGGAATTCCACTTCTCTATTCAGAGGTAACCCCGGTAGTTCTGCTGGAAAAACATCAGGAAACTCTTTGACTATAGGGATTTCTTCTAATTCTTTTTCCTTGGTTCCAATTTCCAATACATTAGCTATGAAACCTTGACATCCCTGTAGAAATAACTTCTTTGTTGACATCACCGAAAGGACATTTTCCAATGAATTCCATCTTTCACTGAACACTACCACTTCCAATCCATCTGAACTTGTTAATGTTACTCCCTTAAATCTACAATCAACATTTTCATGATAACGGTATAACCAGTCCATTCCTAGAATCACCTCGAATTTCTCAAAGGGTAATTCCATCATATTAGCAGGGAATTCAATTCCCTGAACCTGAATGGGACACCCCCGACTTACCAAATTCACACGAGCATTATGCCCTAATAGATTTGTCACTATCACCTCATTATTAGTAGCTTCTAGCGGAATGTTCAGTTCTCTCGCTAACTTACTACTAATGTATGAATATGTAGACCCCAGATCAATCACTACCATAACACGTTTATCAAATATTAGAAAGGTACATGCTATTATTTATGGGTCATCCATATCTTCATTGGTTTTGAGGTTATATACTCTAGAAGTGGAGTGAACTTCCTACTGAATAGAGGATTCAGGTTGACTTCTGTCTCTTCCTCTACCTCGTCCCCTCTGGGACATTGAAGCAGATCTCTTGTAACAACCCGGAAAAAAAACAATTTAAATCGGTGTAATTTGGTGAAATTTGGGGATTAAATTAAAAGTTTTCAAAACTTGTAGGCAATATTAGAAGTGAAGGAAATTCAGGGACCAAGATCTGAATTACTCCTTTTAGTGTCGGCAGGAAATTTGATATATACGTATATATGGTTTTCTGTTTTCAAAACAGAAAACAATTGTGAAATTCCTCCTCCCGCACTCTACTTCAAAGCCTGATTCCAACGCCGTCCGACCTCCGACCGTCAAATTGAAACCACCATCGTGTTCATCTTCGACCCGTGAAAAAAACCCAGTAAATAAATTATAGCGAAATGCTGCCAAACGACGTGAATTTCGAGTCAAAGTCTTGACGTTTTTTTTAGCACAACCGCCGAGAAAATCTTAAATTCATCTCCGATCGTTGATCGGTTTTCGACACCTCCCGCACCATCGTGTTCCATGTGCCGTTTCGAGTCCACCGGTGTCAACCTTGGTCTCCGTCGACGGCAGTGCGTGAGGAGGTGGAGTAGTCAAAGATTCGGCCGAGTTGAAATCGAGCTCTCCGCTGTTCAAAAATTTGAACCGATCTTTGTAAGTATCTCGAAATTGCACAAAATAATTTTTAGAAATCTTTCCGTAATATTTAGACCCCCGGAAGAGGCCTCACGCGCCACACGCGCCGCCGCAGGGAGAGTGAGTGGCTGAAAACCGGTTTGAACGGTTTTGAACCGGTTTTGACCGGTTTGACCCGACCGACCCGAACCGACCGACCGACCCGACCGTTGACCGTTGACCGTTGACTTTCTTTGACCAAAACTTAAAATGGCTTTGACCGACCATTAAACGACCGTTAATCATTTTCGAGTGTACCTATTCTGATAGTTTTCGACGTCCCAAATCCATTTCCGAAGTCTGTTTTGTCAAATTCGAACCCGAAGGCCTCCAAATCGACTGTCAAAGTGGTTGACTTTGACTTTGACCAAGAATTTAAATTTTTGAAAAGACATACTTTATGTTTTTCGATGTCCTGATTCCGATTCCGCAATCCGTTTTGCCAAATTCAAACCCAAAATCCTCCAAATTGATAGTCAAACCCTGAAAATGCTTATATACTTAAGAATTTTAGCTTTGAACAATTAAGTAAGATTTAGAGCTGATAAATTATTATTGTTTGAAGGTACAAGAGACTCTCCGAATCGTTCGACAGCCCGACCCAACTCTTCTAGATCAATTAAACCACGTGTGCCAGTATTCACCCGTAAGACCCGTAAATTTTATGATTTTAGAGATTTATTTATGTTACCATAAGTAATATAGTGTTATTATAAAATATGTTGAAAACTGTAGCAAGCGTGAAACCAGCAATCAGTAGATCTACTATTTAAACCTATTATCGAGGTGTGTTCCCTAATTATTACTGAACTGTTTTATTGGTTTTAATATGAGGTACACTGAGTTCTTTGGTTAGTGTTTTATTGATGCACCAATTTAATGTGATGATTTATGGAATTTGTGTCACGGTGCAATTGAACTTTTGGATTGAATTACAATAGTATAGCTCTGATCAAGCTATAAACAGATGGGTCTAATGTGACTCTTGGGGCCCCAAGATGTATTAGGTTGGCTTCCCTTACTGTGTGCTTAGGGTATGCTATATGACTTGGACTTACGGCTTAAGGATACAAGCTAAAGATTATCCTTAGGTTGGCTTTCTTTTTGCAGTGTGCTTAGAGTAAGCTATATGAAAAATAGTTTTGGAAATTACTGATGGTATACAAGAAAAGAGTTTAAACTATGATTTTCAAAGTTAAACTCTTTTATGAATTTATGAGATTTACTGGACTATGATTTGTTTAATGTACCTATTTTGATTTAAGGTAATATTGGGACACACTGAGCCTAGCTCACCTTTCGAAAATGTTTTCCCCTTTCAGATACTGTTGGTTAGATACATCGGTTCGAGCACTTGGAGGATCAACATCTCTTGAAGTATATTGATTAATGTTTTATCTTGCTAGTTGACTTTATTTTGGTGACATGGACCTTATTAAAGTATCGTATTTTAGGATGATGACACTTTTGCTATTACTATTCGTTTATTGTGATTTTTATTTTGAAGACCTGTTTTAAATTAATTTATTACTTATTGGTATTATATTACAAGTTGAGTTTTGATGGTATAATTTATTTCATGATTTATAATGTGATTTTACATTGATTGAACAGTTTCAGAAAATTTCTTTAAGAATCATAATGTGATCCACTAGACTTAGTCGAAACGCATAGGCCGGTTCTATGGGGTTACATTTATTGGTATCAGAGCTTTTGGTTTTTAAACCGCAGACTGTGTATGAGTCCACATTGGAAATACGATTTTAGAAATATTTTACAAAACAAGTTACTAAGACCATGTCATAAGTTATTAAGATTTTAACTGTGTTCGAGACTCCAAGTACTTGTCTAACCCTAAGTTTTATCTCCTGTAGTAAACTCGAGATCCACAAAAAAATGAGTGCTAGACGTGGTCCTCGAACTAGCCGTGGACGAGGGTCGAGTGGCTAGATTTGTAGACCCGATCGATGAGATACGAGTAGATCCCCCACCTCTGATAGGTGATCATGCTCCTACGACCCCAGCGAATCTGCATCCTGCCGCTGGTATTGGCATGACTACACCGATCATAGGAGCGACAGATATTGAGTCAGAGTCTACCGGAGTTGCATTGGATGAGAATTTTGGTAGACAATTTCTGCAGTTAATACAGGGAGCAGTCAGAGCTACTGGTGTTGTATCAGAGGTTCCTATTTCACAGATTTTGATTGCCAATGGAGTTAGAACTTTTGGGGGACAGATTGGAGGATCTCCTACTGAAGCTGAGGATTGGCTCCAGGATACAGAGAGACGCATGGATCAGTTGGGTTTGGACTCAACTAAGAGATATCTGGGTGCTGTAGCGATGTTAGATGGCAATGCCTACACTTGGTGGGAGACAGTGACTAGTAGTGTTCCTACCGATCGTTTAACCTAGAATTTCTTTAAGGATCATTTTCGGAGCCGTTTTCTGGGAGAGCGTTACTTAGCTCAGAGATGAAAGTAGTTTCAAGACATGGTTCAGGGAGACATGACTGTTTCTGAGTGTGAGATCGAGTTCTTGAAGTTGCTGAAGTATGGATTCAGTATGGTACCCACTGAGAGAGATCGATGTCATAAATTTTCCCTTGGACTCAGATACGAGCTGCGTAGGCAAGTTGTAACCCATCAGGATGAGATTTTTGATGTGCTGGTGGGCAGAGCCAAAGATGCTGAAGAGGTGGAGGTTTTAGCTTCTGGTAGAGAGCGTGGTTGATCAGGAACGATCTAAGAAATTTTCAGGCCCTATTGAGTCATCAGCACAGTCTGGGAAAAGGACTTGTACTTCAGTCCCTCAGAGAAGCAATACACATTTCAGGCCTGTAGCATCCTCACCGTTAGTTGGCAGTCGAGGCGGTTCCTCGTCGTATTATCATGGGTTCCTCTGTGAGTTTTGTGGTAAACAACACATAGGATAGAGTCGTAAGAAGATGGGTCTTTACTATCAGTGTAGATCTAGTGGTCATTTTCGGAGGGATTGTCCTCAGTTAGCTTCGTTTTAGTAGACCGCTACCCAGACTCCTGTGCGTTCTCAGACTACAGTACATACCCCAATTAGAGATCGTATTCAAGGAAAGACTCTAGGATCAGTATTCAGGACAGACAGTAAAGCTCGACCTCAGCAAAATAGAGGGCCAAGAGTTTCTGAGGCTAGACAGCCAGCTTTGGTTTATGCCACTAGACGACGGGATGACAGGGATGAGCCTAAGGTTATTGCAGGTACATTTACTATTTATTATATCCCATACTTTGCATTACTGGACAATGTCTTCACCCACTCCTATGTATCGAGCTCGGTATCTCGAAACCTTCAGATTCCGATCGAGAACACTGAAAATAATGTTATAGTTATGAGTCCAGTAGGACATGCAATATTAGTGAATAAAGTATTTCGGCGTTGTCCTCTCGAGGTTCAGGGAGAAATTTTTCTCGCTGATCTTATGGAGCTTCCTTTAGAGGAGTTCGATCTAATTCTTGGGATGGATTGGTTGAATAAACACAAGGTAAATATGGATTGCGAATACAAGCGGGCTACTCTAAAGACTTCAGATGGTCGGACTGTTGTGTTAATTGGTGAACGGCGTGGCTATCTCTCCAATATAGTTTCAGCGATGGAATTGATCGTATGATCCGAAGGGATATGAGACTTTCATTTCTTGTATTTGAACACTAAGGTTCATTGTCCATGATCGAAGAGATCCGTACAGTTAGCGAGTTTCTTGATGTATTTCCAGAGGAGTTGCCTGGTTTACCTCTGATAGAGAGGTAGAGTTCGGATAGAGACTTATCCGGGATCTGCACCTATTTATATGGCACCTTATCGCATGGCTCCAAAACTTAAGGTTGAAGGTCCAATTGCAAGAATTATTCGATCGAGGATTTATTCGGCATAGTACTTCACCATGGGGGAGCTCCAGTTCTGTTCGTGAAAAAGAAGGATGGGTCGCTAAGATTATGTATTGACTATCGAAAGTTGAACCAGATGACGGTCAAGAATAAATATCCACTACCCAAGATTGATGACTTATTTGATCAGTTGCGAGGAGCTACTGTATTCTCTAAGATTGATCTTCGTTCGGGGTATTATCAATTGAAAGTTAAAGGATCTGATGTTGCAAAGACGGCCATTCGCACTAGATATGGTCATTATGAATTCTTAGTGATGCCTTTTGGTTTAATGAATGCTCCTGCAGCTTTCATGGATTTGATGAATTAGGTGTTCCGACCATATTTGGATCAATTTGTGGTGGTCTTTATTGATGATATTCTGATCTATTCTCATACTGAGGCAGAGCATGACGAGCATTTGAAGATCGTTCTGCGAACTTTGAGAGAGCATCGTCTATATGCCAAACTAAGCAAGTGTGAGTTTTGGCTTCAAGAAGTGTCATTTCAGGGGCATATTATTTCTGCGCGAGGTATTCAGGTCGATTCAAGCAAGATTGAAGCTATTGTGAATTGGAAACGACCCAAGAATATCTGTGAGATTCGCAGTTTCTTGGGCTTGGCTAGTTATTATCGATGTTTTGTTGAGGGCTTTTCGATCATTGCTTCTCCTTTGACAAAGTTGTTAAGGAAGAATGTGTCGTTTGATTGGGGTGAGGCACAACAGGAGAGCTTTGAGAAATTAAAGGCGGTATTGACTCAAGCACCAGTATTAATTCAACTAGAGTCCGGGAAGGATTTTACAGTGTATAGTGATGCGTCACACTCATGACTCGGCTGTGTTCTAATGCAGGAAAGTAAGGTGGTGGCTTATGCATCCCGTCAGCTGCGACCGCATGAGTGTAATTATCCTACTCATGATTTGGAGTTAGCAGCAATGATTTTTTCCTTGAAGATTTGGAGACACTATCTTTATAGAGAGAAGTGTTACAGTTTCACGGATCATAAGAGTTTAAAGTATCTTCTGACCCAGAAGGAGCTTAATTTGAGACAGCGACTCTGGCTAGAGCTTCAAAAGGATTATGATTGCGTGATTGATTATCACCTTGGTAAAGCTAATATTGTAGCGGATGCTTTGAGTCGCAGCAATGATTTTTTCCTTGAAGATTTGGAGACACTATCTTTATAGAGAAGTGTTACAGTTTCACGGATCATAAGAGTTTAAAGTATCTTCTGACCCAGAAGGAGCTTAATTTGAGACAGCGACTCTGGCTAGAGCTTCTAAAGGATTATGATTGCGTGATTGATTATCACCCTGGTAAAGCTAATATTGTAGCGGATGCTTTGAGTCGAAAGGCGGTAACAGAGTTGAGATCTTTAATGGCCAGGATGAATTTATATGACGATGGCACTCTGTTAGCAGAATTACAAGTTAAGCCGACCTTGGTTGATGAGATCAAAGCTAAGCAGCCCCTTGATAGCTCATTGCATTCCATCTTTGAGCAAGTAGAGCAAGTGACAAGCTCAGATTACGCCCTTGATGAGAATGAAGTTTTATTCTTCAAAGGTCGGTATTGTGTGCCGGATGATGCTGAGTTGAGGCAGACTATCCTTACGGAGGCTCATAGTAGTCCATATGCTATGCACCCCGGTGGAGATAATATGTATCGAAATTTGAGAGAGAGGTATCATTGGGTCGGCATGAAGAAGGACATCTCGAATTTTGTGGTGAGGTGTTTGACTTGTCAGCAAGTTAAGGCGGAACATCAACATCCATCAGGTTTGTTACAACCTATCAAGATTCCTGAATGGAAATGGGAGCGTATTACTATGGATTTTGTTATTGGTTTACCTATGACTCCTTTGAAAAAGGACTCAATTTGGGTGATTGTTGACAGACTTACAAAGTCAGCTCACTTCATTCCTATACGGGTAAATTATACGTTGGACAAGTTGGCGAGGTTGTATATTTTAGAGATTGTTAGATTGCATGGTGTTCCATTATCTATCATTTCAGATCGAGATCCAAGATTTACTTCGAGATTTTGGAAGGCGCTACATACGACTTTGGGTACGAGATTGGATTATAGTACCTCCTTCCACCCACAAACTGATGGTCAATCTGAGAGAGTAATTCAGATTCTGGAGGATATATTACGGGGTTGTGTAATTGATTTTCATGGTAGCTGGGAGAACTTTTTGCCTTTGGCTGAATTCGCTTATAATAACAGTTACCAGACCAGCATTCGTATGGCACCCTATGAAGCACTCTATGGGCGTAGGTGTCGCACCCCGATTTGTTGGACTGAGTTACGTGATAGGAAGACTTTGGGACCTGAGTTAGTGCGTGAGACAGAGGACACGGTCAGATTGATCCGTGACCGTCTGAAAGAGGCATTGATAGGCAAAATCTTATGCAGATCAAAGGAGGAAGGATATACAGTTTGACGTTCAAGATCAGGTTTTTCTCAAGGTATCTCCATGGAAGAAAGTATTGAGATTTGGACGTAAGGGTAAACTGAGTCCGCGATTTATTGGGCCGTATCGTATTCTGAAGAAAGTTGGACCTGTTGCTTATCAGCTTGAGTTGCCTTCCCATCTTAGTCTTATTCATGATGTTTTTTATGTGTCTATGTTGAGGCGATACCATCCAGATCCAGGTCACATCATTCAGGTTGAAGAGGTAGAGCTGAGACCTGATTTATCCTATGAGGAAGAGCCCATTCAGATCTTAGAAAGAGATGAGCGAGTTCTTCAGTTTAGGCGTATCCCAATGGTCAAAGTTCAATGGAGTAATCGAGGCCCCTCAGAAGCTACTTGGGAGACATTGGAGTCAATGGAGGCTCAGTTTCCTCAGTTATTCTCATAAGGTAAATTTCGAGGACGAAATTTCTTGTAGAGGGGAAGAATTGTAACAACCCGAAAAAAACAATTTAAATCGGTGTAATTTGGTGAAATTTGGGGATTAAATTAAAAGTTTTCAAAACTTGTAGGCAATATTAGAAGTGAAGGAAATTTAGGGACCAAGCTCTGAATTACTCCTTTTAGTGTCGGCAGGAAATTTGATATATACGTATATGGTTTTCTGTTTTCAAAACAGAAAACAATTGTGAAATTCCTCCTCCCGCACTCTACTTCAAAGCCTGATTCCAACGCCGTCCGACCTCCGACCGTCAAATTGAAACCACCATCGTGTTCATCTTCGACCCGTGAACAAAACCCAGTAAATCAATTATAGCGAAACGCTGCCAAACGACGTGAATTTCGAGTCAAAGTCTCGACGTTTTTTTAGCACTACCGTTGAGAAAATATTAAATTCATCTCCGATCGTTGATCGGTTTTCGACACCTCCCGCACCATCGTGTTCCTTGTGCCGTTTCGAGTACGCCGGTGTCAACATTGGTCTCCGTCGACGGCGTCGCGTGAGGAGGTGGAGCGGTCAAAGATTTGGCCGAGTTGAAATCGAGCTCTCCGCCGTTCAAAAATTTGAACCGATCTTTGTAAGTATCTCGAAATCGCTCAAAATAATTTTTAGAAATTTTCCATAATTTTTAGACCCCCGGAGGAGGCCTCACGCGCCACACGCGCCGCGCAGGGAGAGTAAGTGGCTGAAAACCGGTTTGATGGGTTTTGAATCGGTTTGATCGCTCTGAACCGCTCTGACCCGCCCCGACCGACCGTTGATCGTTGACCGTTGACCGTTGACTTCCTTTGACCAAAACTTAAAATGGCTTTGACCGACCATTAAACGACCGTTAATCTTTTCCGAGTATACCTATTCTGATAGTTTTCGTCATCCCGAATCCATTTCCGAAGTCCGTTTCGTCAAATTCGAACCCGAAGGCCTCCAAATCGACTGTCAAAGTGGTTGAATTTGACTTTGACCAAGAATTTAAATTTTTGAAAAGACATACTTTATATTTTTTGGTGTCCTGATTCTGATTCCGCAATCCGTTTGGCCAAATTCAAACCCAAAATCCTCCAAATTGATAGTCAAACCTTGAAAATGCTTATATACTTAAGAATTTTAGCTTTGAACAATTAAGTAAGATTTGGAGCTGATAAATTATTATTGTTTAAAGGTACAAGAGACTCTCCGGATCGTTCGACAGCTCGACCCAGCTCTTCTAGATCAATTAAACCACATGTGCCAGTATTCACCCGTAAGACCCGTAAATTTTATGATTTAGAGATTTATTTATGTTACCCATAAGTAATATAGTGTTATTATAAAATAGGTTCGAAAACTGTAGCAGAGCGTGGTGAAACCAGCAATCAGTAGATCTACTATTTGAACCTATTATCGAGGTGTGTTCCCTAATTATTACTGAACTGTTTTATTGGTTTTAATATGAGGTACACTGAGTTCTTTGGTTACTGTTTTATTGATGCACCAATTTAATGTGATGATTTATGGAATTTGTGTCACGGTGCAATTGAACTTTGGATGAATTACAATAGTATAGCTCTGATCAAGCTAATAAACAGAATGGGTCTAATGTGACTCTTGGGGCCCCAAGATACATTAGGTTGGCTTCCCTTGCTGTGTGCTTAGGGTAAGCTATATGGACTTGGACTTACGGGCTTAAGGATACAAGCTATAAAGCTTATCCTTAGGTTGGCTTTCTTTTTGCAGTGTGCTTAGAGTAAGCTATTTGGAAAATAGTTTTGGAAATTATTGATGGTGTACAAGAAAAGAGTTTAAACTATGATTTTCAAAAGTTAAACTCTTTTATGAATTTATGAGATTTACTGGATTATGATTTGTTTAATGTACCTATTGTGATTTTAAGGTAATATTGGGACACACTGAGCCTAGCTCACCTTTCGAAAATGTTTTTCCCCCTTTCAGATACTGTTGGTTAGATACATCGGTTCGAGCACTTGGAGGATCAACATATCTCTTGAAGTATATCTGATTGTAATGTTTTATCTTGCTAGTTGACTTTGTTTTGGTGACATGGACCTTATTTTAAAGTATCGTATTTTAGGATGATGACACTTTTGCTATTACTGTTCGGTTTATTGTGATTTTGATTTTGAAGACCTGTTTTAAATTAATTTATTACTTATTGGTATTATTTACAAGTTGGGTTTTGATGGTATAATTTTTTCATGACATTTAATGTGATTTACCATTGATTGAATAACGGTTTCAGAAAATGTCTTTAAGAATCATAATGTGATCCACTAGACTTAGTCGAAACGCATAGGCCGGGTCTAGGGGGTTACATCTATTCGGTAGAACAGACTCTCCAGCCTTTAAGGGAAAGTCTCTCATGAAATGTCCTGTTTCCCCACATCGGAAACAAGCTCTTGTTTTGACCCTGCATATTCCTCTATGATTTGTTTCACAAATCTGACAATGCCTAACTTGACTCTGTGCTCGCACATCACCAGGCCCTACAGATTGAGTTTGTCTAACTCTCATTTAATTTGATCCTCTAGCAGAGGATGCCACAGATTCTGACCTTGCTTGAGATCGAAAACCAGAATCTCTACCTCTCTTGGGCGGTGCAAAACTCGATGAAGCTCTAGTTCTTTTTTACGACTGAGTTCTTTGCTCCCCAAACCACTCATTCTGAACTCTCTCTAGAGCTTTGGAATGGTTTACTACTTCTTGGAATGAAGACAAGTTCAGCACAATCAACATCTCCTTCAGCCTCGGGCGCAAGCCTCTAAAAACCATTCGCATGCATCATTATCTGTAGGCACCAATTCTACTGCAAAGTGACTTAGTTTGTTGAACTCACACTCATACTTATACACTGTACGGTTCATTTGCTTTAGGTTCAGAAATTCTTGCTTCATTTTCTTGATGAACTAGTCTCCTATATACTTGTGCCGAAATTCTTCTAGAAATAGAGACTATGTCACCTGATCACTAACCATCCTCAAGGTGATATTTTTCCACCATATTCTCGCTTGCCCACGAAGCAAGGAGACTACTCCGTCAAGATTCTCCATATCAGAACAGTGGAGTCCTTCTAACATAATCTTCACGTCATTGAGCCAAAGTTCTGTAGAAACGGACCTTCTTCGGCTTCACCTCAAAACTCTGGAGCTCCTAAACCCTTCAACTCCTTTGCAACATTCATTATTCTCGAAGTTGAAGTAGCAGGAGGTTAGAAACGCGCCAATACCACGCCCAACGTCTTAAAGAACACATCTTGATCAGCTACAGGCACTCCAAAAAGTACTTGTTCTTCACCTTGCCTGGCTATGGCAGGTGAATTACTGCTCTCAGCTAATCTCTCATCTCCCGCTTCACTTCGGGAGCTATCTTGTCCGGACATCTAATAAGACATAACTAAATATCTCTATTAGCTAAACAACATACTCATTGCTCTTATCAGATCAGAAGTTCTTACTACTATGTTGGCATGTACACTTTTTAAGACACTTTTGACTCCGATTTATATCGAGAATCGACTAAACTGTAGCTCTGATACCATTAAATGTAACATTCCAAACCCGTATCCGACCCGGATACGAATCCGCATTAAACCTCGATCAGAGCGTACATATTATATGACTCTATTTATATGCCAACACATATATTACATAAACACACATACTGTGTAAGATGCTTGTAATACCCCAAAAATTCAGATAATGACCAAAATAAATTTTGAAAGTTTGATGGTCAAAGTAGAAAATTGGGAAAAGTTTGAGGAATCAAGTGATCATTTTATAAAAAGAAATTTTATTCCATTAAAAGATAGTTTACTCTTGAGAGTGGGGTTTTATAGAAATCATATTTTTTGATTTGGAATTTTAGTAAAGGAAAATTAGAAAGGGTTAAAGTCCAATAAGGAATTGGTAATTCGGATCGAATTAGAATTTTACAAAATTTGAAGGATGTTATAAAATGGTTGTAAATATTATTTTAATATTTTAGATCAGACAAATTTGGTTTAGAAATGTGCAATTTTTTAGAATTTTTCAGATTTAACAGAAATAGTGGAATTTAGTGACTAAAACGCAAGATTTGAAAATTTCAGGGGAAATTTCGTAAGTCAAAGTAATTCATCTTTGACTTTGAAAGATGATAAGGATGAGTTGTAATGGTTTTATGGTGAATATGGAGATTCATTAATGGCAAAAATGAAATTTTCTATTGAATTGAATAAATAATTCCATTATAATATATTAAGCCATGTGCTAGATTATTTAACATTAGAATATCAATAATGGTGAGCATTTTCAGCTTCTTCTTCATCCAAGCAGCCGTGGGTTTTCTTTAAAAGTGAGAGAAAGCTTCAACTCAATTTTTAAGCAATTTACTTAGGATTTTGAGTATGTTGTAAATAGAAAATTGTTATATGCGAAAAACGCTATCTTTTGGTACCAATATTGAACGATAATCTTGTTGGTGTGCAAAGATCCCAATTCTAAGGGTTTGTGTTCATATAAGGGATCATGAAATTGATGATGAATCTTGATGTTTGTGAGGTAGTAGATTCATATTCAAGCATGTATGATGATTAGAAAATGTTTAATCTTGCTAGAACTTGTTCTTTAAATTTCGGCCATGGATTGTTTGAGTGAGAAAAATTATGGAAAAATTATATAAGGGTTGAAAATGATGAAGGAAGTATTTTACAAGCCTTAGAAAATTTAGGACATTTTTATAATTTTTGAAAAGTTAGGGATCAATTTGTAAATTCTAGAAAATTAATGGGTTGTTGTGTAAGTGTTGTATAATTGATGTACCATGCTGGAAATTGTTTGGGAATTGAAATGAGTGTTAGAATGTGAAATTTGAATATTTTTGGAAGTTTGAAAAGATTTGTGGTTTAAGTATAATAATTTCATAGTTGGGGTACTTAAATGTAATTATGCTTTTGTCAAAGCATTTGAATGGTAATAATTTCAATGAGGGAATTGTTGGTATTAAGAATTAATAAGTGTTAAAGTAATTGGTGGTGAATAGTTTGAAGTATGATTATGGAATTTATTTTTGGAAATATATTATGGAGTTGTTATGGATATGTTTATGTTAGTAAAATACTAACATATGTATTATTATGAATTTGTGATTTATACAGATCATGATTGATTTTTGATTGAAGCAAGTCAAGCATAAAAAGGGTTTATTGTGGAAAATAGTGAGGCACATATTTTGAAAGATATAAAGTACCAAGGTGAGTGCAATACATGCATGAAATTTTACATGGATGTTTTATACATCATCAGGAAGACTTGCGATAAGTCAACCTTGTTTATAGAAGCATGATATTATGTCATTTATCATATATTTGACATATTCTAAATATGTCAAAGGTGGAATATAAAATGCATCGATCACTGATTTTTTCATATGATGTTATCATGAACATATATATTTTTTATCATGAATGATATTGCGGGTATGAACTGCCCAATGTTAAATGGTATTGATATACTTTGCCATGGATGGATCAAATAAAATTGATTATATGCCCAATTATGTTATTGAGGTTTAGTGGTATTAATGACATGCCATAGAGTCTAGCAACTGCATATTAGGTAGCACTAGAGTGTCTAGAGAAGGCACATAGTGCAGGCCTCAAAGTGTCTAGTGAAGACATGGTACAAAACACTACGGTGTACTAGGTGGGTAAATCCCGACCTCAGCACTACGGTGCATTATTAGGTGAGCAAAGCTCGACCTCAGCACTTCGGTGCAACATTTGACTCCTATACCGGGTTCCTCATACAATTATACTTTGGGTTATGGTTTATTGGTTAATAGATGGTAACCTTGAAAATAAGCTTACGAGCTTGTGGAATAAACGGTAAGTATATTGGTAAAATATTGGATATGTTGGTATCATAATTTTATAGCATTGTGAATTTGACATGGAAATTCATGCATGAATTGTATTGCACTGATTATTGTTTAAATTGCCTCACTAAGTTTATACTTAGCATGTGATGATTTTCACGTGTATGTAAAAAGCCAGTAGTGGAGTAACGAAATCAGAACGACATCAAGCATCGAGGAGTATATTTCAATATCACTAAGACATCCTATAATGGAATTTTGATATAGATAGTGGCATGTAATTAATAATGTTGATTTATTTTGTTGAACAAATTTGGAAACAAAATGGTAACCTTAGAGTGAAGAAATGTTAAGTTTTTATGAGTTTTATGTAATTTTCAGAAATTATTGTAGCAGTTACTGTAGCAGTGCATCGATACACATTTTTATTCAAAAGTTTAGTGCATCGATACACTGTTCACGTACTGTAGCAGTGTATCGATACACTGTTAACTATTCACTATTCATAAAAAAATATTTTACCTTAAATTTGTTATAATGAAGCATAATTCATATGATATGATATTTTTATAATATCATTTATCATTTTAAGAAAATAAATTTTAAATCACTTTTGGTTTGAAAATGGTTTTTAGAAATTCAGGTAACATTTATAATCTGTATAGGTATAATTATACGGGTTATGGGTGTTATAATGCTTCTGATCTGATCTTCAAGTTGTGGTATGTTGCTCTGTTGCTTCTAAGACTGGTCTTCTTGCTTTTCTGTACCTACGTGTAAATCACTTACACGCTAAGTCATAGACAATACTAATAGTGAGACATAAACACATAATAATGCATTTCTTATGAATATGAGCATGTACCCTAATATGCAAATAAAATCATCACTATCATTCATGTTTCATTTCATTTCATATGATTCAATATAACCATTACTAATATGATAACATATAATGCAATACATCCACTTTTCTGTTCTTTATAGGCCTATGTATATATTGAGAACTTAAGATATTCGAGTGCATAGAGTTTGTGCACATTTGTTGTCACCACAGCTCATATAAGTTTCAATGAGTTGCATATGAGATTTGTCCCTAAGGACCTATGAATATGTCCTGAAGGACCTATGAAACCCTTGACTCTTGGCATGCCAACTATACCTAAAGCTCTCATATCACACCACATGGGCATTACTATTATTATTCATATGTTCATGTATTCATATCCTTTCTCCTGTATTCGCATATGTCTTTTCTTTATCACATAGCACATGTACATGTATTTGTCCATTTTATATCATATAACATTTAACAATTACTATAAACATATATAACATATATAACTTATGCATATACTTATAATAACCATCATGCATGCATGTTCATAACGACTATGTTATAACTATTAATCATAGGAATAGACTTATCACAAGTCATAATTCCTTTGAACTACATCTCTAATATGCACTCACCTTAGCCTTGTTGCTTTGAATCGATCCTAGTCCTTCGATTGTTCCAGAACGAGATTATGTTCTATATATCTACATAATAATACATGGATCCATATCAATATTCGAATTGATAGACTTTAATCGTTCATTCCTTAAACTAAAAGAAAGGTTATTTTCATCTTTTATTTAAGGTAGGTATCGATACACTCTGTAGTATCGGTACATTCCTTAACATGTGTATCGATACACTACCTATGTATCGATACACAAATTGCGTTCGATGTTTTTATTTACCAAGAGTGTATCAATACACTTTCTATGTATTGATACACAAATTACATTCGATGTTTTTATTTTAAGGGGTGTATCGATATACTTCTTGTGTATCGCTACACTTTGAATATATACACGCTAGCCCAAAATTCACATTTTATGCACGAAATTACTTAACTTAGCTCAAAAACTTCATATTTCATCTCCCTTACATATTCCTAACTCACCTTCATATACTTAAATCCATTACTACTCATTTATCACCTCTTAAACCTTAAAATCCTATCATCCGTGTGAAATTCAAGAATTACACCAACTTTGCAACATGTTCTAATTCCAATTCTAACACTTTTACATGTTAATAGGTTGATGACAATCAAATTCAATCCCAAACTTCATTAGAGAACCTTCTTCCAAAATTTCACTTATTTTCCCTTTTATATACTTAAATCCATTACTACTCATTTATCACCTCTTAAACCTTAAAATCCTATCATCCGTGTGAAATTCAAGAATTACACCAACTTTGCAACATGTTCTAATTCCAATTCTAACACTTCATACATGTTAATTAGGTTGATGACAAGTCAAATTCAATCCCAAACTTCATTAGAGAACCTTCTTCCAAAATTTCACTTATTTTCCTCTTTTCTTTAATTCCCTTTATTATCTTCATCCTATGGTTTGAAGACAATTTAAGCTTTCCTTAAGCTTAATTATCATCTGATGATCAACAAACAAACTTAAATTCAGAAAGAAATCAACCAACAAGAAAACTCACCTTTACTTGGCTCTCACGTAGGAAAGGAAGGAAGAAGAATAAGAGAACTTTGGAACTTGTTTTTGATTCATTCTCTTCCACGTGGGTTAATATAATAACATCCCAAATAATTATCTTGCTATCAAAAGACACTTTTATCCTTTTATTCATCCTTCTTTATAAATTGATCCTACACAATATTTTCATATAAGTCCTTAAACTATTCATTATTCTACTTTAGCAACTAAATTCTAAAATTTAACAATTTGGTCACTAACCCGATATTGAGGATGTTACATGGCATGACAATTATACCCACAGTTCTCATATTACATAACATTGGCTTTACCACTTATATATTTCATATGTTCACATATTCAACCAAATCATCACATATACATGTACTCATATAACTCAAATCATTTCTCATGTAACCCCATGGGTCCTATCTAATAACATATATCATATGTACATATAATCACTTATATCATATCATATAGCTTATGTTTTGTTCTCTTATGTTCACATGGATCATATAACATATATCATAACATATAACCATATGTCACTTATGCATGTACTCATAATGATCATAACATATACATGTTCATAACTATTGAACTATGAAATCAAATATAGGAAATAGACTTATCACAAGTCTTGCTTCCATAAAACAACATCTATACTATAGTATGCACTCACCTTAGCCTCACTTAGTCCAATCAACTCTTGTAACTTTTATCTCTCTCATGATCGTTCCTAACTCTTCGATCGTTCCGGAACTTGCTTATGTTCGATATCTACACAAATGTACATTTGATAATGTATTAGAATTTTAATCCTTATTAATCGATCAACAATAACCTAAGCTAAAAGAAGTACTTAATTTAAATTTCCACTTTGAGTAGTATCGGTACCCAAGGCATAGTATCGATACTTACTTTACTGTGGTATCGATACTGTGCTTTGGTGTTGATACTCTTTCCCAGTTCTGGAATTCCATTTTAAAAATGGTATCAATACTTTCCTAAAGGTATCAATACCATGGGTATCGATACTACCCTTAGGTATCGATACTCCTTGAATAACTTATCCTAATTTGGCTTATGGTATTGATATTGTTCATACATTATCGATACCCTCACCCCAAATATCACCCTTTTCTCTTTGAAGTGTCGATACTGGATGAACAATATCGATACCTCTTGCCAAGAATTCATCCTTTTAACTAAAAATTTCACCAATAACTACTTATACTTTCCATTTTGAACTCATTTCATGCCACTAAACTTACTAAAACCATCTTATATTCATATAACACATCATCATCTTCAATATCTCATCATAAATCTTGAAACCAAGAATCTTACTGAATTTCCAACATTTTCTAATTTCATTTCTAACACTTTATACTTCTTATTCTAACTGATGACAAGTCAAATTTAGTCTTAAACTTCACTTACTAACTCATTTCCAAATTTCACCTGAACAACTTTTATATTAAATCCTTCCTATATTCTCATCTTTTGGTTTTAAGAAATCTTAAGCTTTCCTTAAGCTTAAGTATTTTCTAAAGAACATAAACCAAGCTTAAATTTGATAAATTATCAACAAACATGACACTCACCTTTCCAAATGGGGTTCACGGGTAAAGGAGGAAGAAGAATGAATAGTTCTGGATATTTTGGTTTTTGGCTTCCACAATCTCCAGGTGGTTATAATATAGCCATAACAAATTATTAATTATCTTACTTGTTAAATGATCATTTTGCCCTTCTATTCCTCCTTCTTTGCTATTCAGTCCTACATAAAAATACTCCACTTACGTCCTTGAACTTTTCAATTTATCTAATTTAGTCATTGAATTCTAAAATTTTACAATTTGATCACTAACCCGGTGTTTGGGATGTTACAGATGGTCAATGAACAATAACACAAACTTTTGAGTTCACGAACTATTTCTTGCCTTTGCATATCATCGGAAAACTAGAGAATGAGAGAAAATATTTTTCAATAAATTAGAAGTTCTTGAATTCTAAGATGTATTTAACCAAGAAGGTTAGCGTTCTATTTATAGGGGATTGTCAAAGGAGAATTTACTAAAACTAATGTTATTCATTTATATTCAAACTTTAAAAGATAATATATTTTAATTTAAAATATTTAAAATATCTTTTTGATTTTTAAATTTAAAAATATAATAAATATTTTTTAATTTAAAATATTCAAAAGATATTGGTATCCTTTTAATATCTTTTTAATAATCAACTTTAAAAAGATAATAAATATATATTAGTTTAGAATATTTCATCAATGAATTCACTTCAATTTTCCAACAATCACCCACATAAATGAAATTGATGATTTTATCAAAACATTTTGACATGATGTGGTAGTAGACTCTACGATTTATATTTGCATAGGATAGATATCCATCCTTTTTTTAACCTTCTCGTGATAGTATATTTACTTTACTGGCTAAATAATAGATGTGATGTCCTTGAACTATTCTTTCGTTAGTGTAAACAATTATATACATCACACAATTACCCCTTTGACAAGAATTTTAGTTCTCATGGGTATATCCTTAAAGCCATGGACGTCGTCTGATTCTACAAAAGTTTGAAAGAACTACGCTCCCACATTGTTAACTTATGTTGCTCGGTTTACCGAAGCACACAATGGTCCTTTGGTTAGCATATACCACTTTGATCACTATTTACATCATATGAATAAACTTGGGATAAAACCCCCACATTGATTGTACACGGTTTATCCAATTAGGTTTTCTATTTGAACCTAGATCTTGGGATATCTAGTCAACAAGTTAGGGTTTTCCTTCACATAACTTCTTTAAATTTCATGGGTTTAGTCTCATTCCTTTAGATTTTTTTTCTCAACTTGATCTCGATTTAACTCTCTGGTTAGCAGATCCATGATGTTATCATTTTAACTTATAAAATCAATAGAGATAACTCCATTTGAGATCAGTTGTCTAAAGATATTATGTCAACGATGCTTATGTCTCAATTATACATTAAATTTTATGCTCTAGTAATTGTTGTTTGGTTTTCACAATATATGCATACTGTGGGAACAAGTTTCAACCATTCTAGAATATCCTCATGAAAGTTCCAAATTCATTTTGTTTCTTCTCTAGATTTGTCTAGAGCTACAAACTCATATTCCATTATGAATCTAGTTATAATAATTTTTATTGAGGTTTTCCAAGACATAACTCCTCATCCTAAAGCGAATATATATACACTTGCATATTTAGTATCTTTAATATCAAATATCCAAGTAGCATAGGAGTATCATTCTAAGACAATAAGATCTCTGGAATAATGCAATCCATAATCCGAATTTATCTAAGATATTTGAGTATCCTTGTTATTGCTTTCCAGTGGTTTTCACCTAAATTACTCATAAATCTGCTTAGACAACTCACAGTAAAAATAATGTTTGGTCTCGTACAACTCATAAGATTCATTAGGTTGTCTATAACCCTTGCATATTCCACCTGATGAACACTTCACCTTGATTTTTAGGCATGTGAACAAGAGTCTATTGAAGTTATGACTATACCAGAATCATTCTTGTTAAATTCTTAAGAATTTTATCCACATAGAGTGATTGAGTTAGTATGAGGCTTTTTGATGACCTTTTAATTTAGATGCCCAAAATCGTATTGGTCAATCTTACATATTTCATTTCAAATATTGAATTTAACTTGTCTTTGATACGTTTTACCATTTCATTGTTACTTCCATCAATGAGTATATCATCGACATACAATCATAGAATAATATATCTTATGTTTGTAGTTTTGACGTATACACACTTGTCATACTCATTTATCTTGAAGTCGTTTGTCATCATGACACTATCAAACTTTTCATGTCATTGTTTTGGTGCTTGTTTAAGTCTATACAAAGACTCAACCAACATATATACTTTCCTTTCTTTGACTTAGAACTACATGACCATTACGTTGTTTCATGTATATTTCTTCGTCAAGGTCTCTATTAAGGGAAAACTGTTTTAACATCACTTTGATGTACTTCTAAATTTTGTAAAATGGAAATTATGAGTATCATTCTTATGGTTGTTATTATTGATACATGAGAGTATGTATCAAAGTAGTCAATGTGTTCCTTTTGTCGGTATTCTTTTATTACCAATCTAGCCTTGTACTTATAGATTGTTCCATTTACTTTCATTTTCCATTTGAAAACCAATTTAGAATTTAGTAGTTTAATCTCTAGAAGAAGATCTACTAATTCTCATGTATAGTTCTGCATGATGGAATCTATTTCACTTTTAATGGCTTTCTTCCATAATGAGTTACTTTTAGAGGATTATATAGAATCACTATACATTTGAGGTTCAACCTCTAACATAAAGATGAAGTCTGGTCCAAAGGATTTTTCCACTCTTGCTCGTTTACTTCTTCTTGGCTCTATTTCAATTTCAACATCTTGTTGATCATCTAGACTATCTTTGTTGTTAGTCTATAAAGTTCATTTTTTTGAAAATCGATCAAACTCCTTAGATTTATAAGGGAAAATACTTTCAAAGAATGATGCATTCTTTGATTCCATTATTATGTTCTTATAAATCTCATGATTCTTCGATTCATACACAAGAAATTGTTATGCATTGTTATATTTCGTAGAGTCAATAAAAATACAATCCATAGTTTAAGAACCTCTTTTCATTTGTTTAGGTAATGATTCCATTACTTGGAAAGACAACAATACATTTTTAAATGTTTGTAGGAATTTTTTCAACCTTTCCGACCCTATTTAAAAAGTAATTAGCCGAAAGGACAACTTGTTCTCACATGTTCTATGATAACCCAAAACTACCTAACAAGACATTCATAATTTCTTTTAAAGTCCGATTTTTCCGCTCAACTACTATTTTATTAAAGATATATGGTGATTTTACTTCATGAACAACATGTTGTGAACAAAATTCACCGAATGGTTCAACGTATTTACTTCATTTATTAAGTTGGTTTTCAACTTACTGCTTATAAAGTATACATTTCTTTATAGCTTTATCTTTGCTCTTAAGCAAATATACATAGTAATACTTTGTGCTATCATCAATGAAGGTAATGAAATATTTATTCCCTCCCCTTATATGAATAAATTTCAAGTAACAAACATCACTGTGAATTAAATCAAGAAGTTTCGTATACTTTTTAAAAGTTTGAAAAGATGACCTTATTAATTTTGCCTCAATACATGTTTCACATTTATAATTATAATTAATATGAAATAAAGGGATATGTTCTAAGTTAATTAATCTTACAGAGCATCCTAATTAACATGTCCAAGCCTACCATGCCATAAATTAAATGACTCAAACATATAAATGAAAGCAAAAACATTATTCTTATTCATGTTTTTGGCTTTTACAAAGGTATCATTAAGTTTCCATGTATCATTCAATACATATCCTCTACTCACAAACATTCCCCTTTTAGAAAAAAATCAGCTTTTGAGATTCAAATATCATTCTAAAGTTGTGAACACTTAGGAGTGTTCTATAAAGAAGGTTCTTTTTTCGTATGTCAGGTACATACAAAAACATTCTACAACTTGAGTTTTTTTTAGAAGTTATCTTCAAGACTACATTACCCTTCTCTTTTATTTTGGAAGTCACGACATTACCCATGTAGAGCTTTATCCATTGTCGCAAGGTGTCAATTCAGAATAAGAGTCATTATTGCAACAAATATGACGTGTGGCTCCAGTATAAAGCCACTCTTCTCTTGGATTAGAGTCAACCAGTTTACTTCAAATATCACAACACATAGATCTATATCCTCCACATTCTCAGTCATTCTTTCCACAACATTAGCCTCGTAAACTTTAGCTTTCTTTAGATGTCTTCACTCAGAGAACTTGTGCCCCATCTTTTCACAGTTAAAACACTTCCCTTGAAATTTCCCCTTATTGGAAAATCCACCTTTAGGTCCCAACTTTGACCTATTTTTGTGTTTTTTCCTTTCTTGAAGTCCTTGATTTCTATCACATTTGTCTCAGCCTCTTTGAAGGTTTCTTTGACTCTAATTTCGTCTATTAAAAGTCTAATAACTAGTTCTTCCACGATCATTTTCTTCCTTTTTTACTTCATATAATTCTTGAAGTCACTCCATTCAGAAGGTAATTTTTCAATAATCACGACTACCTGAATGGATTCTCCTATGACCATTCTTTCGGAAAAAATCTCATTAATAAGTAGCTAGAGTTCCTCCACTTGTTTCACTACTGGTTTTGAGTCAACCATAGTAAAATTCAAGAACTCTAAAAGATAATATCTTTTGATATATAATATCTTTTGATATAATATCTTTTAATTTGAATTATTTAAAAAGAAGTTGATATCTTTTTAATATTTAATTTTTTTAAAATAATAAATATCTTTTAATTTAAAATATTTAAAAATATATTGATATCCTTTTAATATATTTTTAATATTCAAATTAAAAAAATAATAAATATCTTTTACTTTAAGATATTTAAAAAAGATATAATTATCTTATTAGTGCACGTTGATGACATATTTTCCAAATGACAAAAATAAGAGATTTGGGGATGAAAACAACGATTTTTTATTAATATAAGATAAGTACAAGGCAATATCTATTTAACAATGTCTCTCAAATATTTGATATTGAACATTCACTCTCTTGACATTCTTGATGCTCGAACCTGAAACCACAATGAATAACAACAATTCATTTACCACTGAAATCACTCGGTTCGTGCAACGCAATCATTTCTTAAATAAAAATAGTGACATTAATTATATATTGTTCTTTTAAATTCTAGACATATCTCATACATAAATGACCTTTTTTCTGGTGACTCTTATTATCATCATTTTTATTTTTTTATATTATATATATATATATATATATATATATATATATTTGTATTTGTGCTTTTATTAAAAAAAACTATTTTTATCTTCTAAAATTTTACAAATTCACATTCTTTTAAAAATTTACAAATTCACATTCTTTTAAAATTTTACAAATTCACCCATAATATAAAATAACATTAAAAAAACAACTTTTAAATCCATCCTATTCTAATCTAGTCTTAAAATTAAAATCAGATACAAATAAAAGAGAAATTATCTCATTTATGGAAATTTTAAATTTTATAAATAAAATTATACATAATCCTTCATATATAAAAAAACTAATTTTAAAAGACACCTCAATCTTTTTATTACGTTTGTAAATTATTTTTAGGGTAAAGGTCCCTTGACTATAAGATATTGCTTTATTGAGTCCATTGATTACTAAAAGTTATAAAATGGTCCATCGAATGTAGGAAGTTACTTTGTTGAGTATCTCGATTATTAAAAGTTACAAAATGGTCACTCAATTATTCATTATATTTTAAACCCGTCCTTTTTATTAAAAATATTAACGATCATTTGAGTTGTACGTTAACATGTTGATTGAGAAGTGATAATCATTTGAGATTATGAGATCAAATTTTATCATATCTCAGTCAACAGGTTAGCGTACAACTTAGGTTACTGACAAAATTTTAATGAAAAAGGACGAGTTCGTAACATAATGAATAGTCGGATGACCATTTTGTAACTTTTAATAGTTGAGAGACTTAACAAAGCAACTTCCTATACTCAGGGGACTATTTTGTAACTTTTAATAATCAAGAGACTCAATAAAGCAATATTCTATATTCGGGGGATCATTTGTGTACTTGACCATATTTTTTATAATTATTTGTGCTTAATTTAATAGTTAATTAATTTATAATAATAATTAAAAATTTATTATAGGATGATTCTTTAAACTTAATTTGTTGAATTTTTAATATGATTGAAATTTCTGGATTGAAATTTCTGATCATATTCGACCAATCGATAGTTAAGATCACATTTGTAAAGCTAAATGTAAAATACACAAATAATCCCTTAATTTTTAATTCTGTCGAAAAGAAAACATATATTAAAAAAAAACAGCGTATTGGAATATTGTAGGGTTCGTGGTGTTTACGAGAATGAATCCCTTAAGCATCGGAAAGCTCTAGATTTTTTTTCTTCTCACCTGTGAGTAAATTGGATGCCTCCCTTTATGATTTTAGTGTAAGGTTCCTTTAACTAAGCTCATTTTCAAGCAATGCTTTCGGTTCAAGATGTTTTTTAGTAAATAAAAAGAATACATCTTTGAAGTTATTAAAGGGTATTTGCCCAAAGCTAAAGAAAGTTACAAACTGTCATTCTTTTCACTGCTCCATTTTGATTTTCATGCTAATGGAAATGATTAAATTGTTATTAAAATAACTGTGGTGGTCACATATTTTCGATTATATTCATGAGTGATAAGGATGGAATAAAGGGTTGGATTCCTTTGAAAGTTTTTTTTCTCTCTCTTTATATATGTATATAACAAGAAAAAGAGAAGGGAGAAGAATTTTGTTTTAGATCATAAAGATGGGTTGCGATCACATAAAACAAAGATATGTAAATGTAAGGTTAACTTTAGTTCTATTAATTAATTGAAGGGCAAACTATACGTTTCATACCCTAACTATTAATTTTGATATGTTTAGGTCATCTAATTATTTTTTATAAAAAATTCATATTTAATATTTAGTTTTGGTTTCATTTTGATCACAAGTTGTTAAAAAAATCAACGATGATGCTGAATATCATTATAAGGTGATGCCACATCATAATTGTAAAAATGTCACATTAGCAATTCTGTTAAATTTTTTACCAGTGGGTGATCAAAATAAAATAAAATTTTAATACTAGGTATGATTTTGAAAAGAAAATAGTTGAATGACCAAAACGGAATAGAAATGATAGTTAAGGTACTAAACATGTAGTTTATCCAAGTGAGCCAACTTGCTAATTTTCTCATAAACGTTCTTCAGATGTGCACTTGTTAGAAAAATGAAACTAAATCATTCATAATTCAGAACAGATATTAGGTAGGATGAGAGTGTTTTATGAGTTGAATAAAATAATTTAAATTATTTGATTTGATAAATCTTATTTAATAATTTATTTTTAATTTAAATTTTTATATTGAATTAAATTTTTAAAATTTGAGTCGAAATGTTTGATTTTCTGTTTAAATTTTATTATAAATATTTATAATATTATGATATTATTGATTCGAAGTTTAATATTATGATTTTATAACCATGCGATACATATATATTCTTTTATATTTTTTCATAAGTGATATATATATATATATATCTTAGACAGTCGAGAAACTCAGGTTTATTCATTAGTTACTAAAAGTTTATTCAAAATCTATTTTACAACTCAACTCAAATTTAAAATTTTTCGTGTAAAATCGCATCAAAAAGATTTATTTTTTTAGTCAAATTTTACTCAACCCGGATTAAATTTGTTGGACTTGATCGTCATCATCTAATGTCTCGTATAATTTGGGAATCTGAAAGAAGATGCGAAAAGTTCTGCCGTCTCAGACATCTCAAGAATATAAAAGAAAATGCACATAGTTTAACAGTGAATCAATTGCATTACAATTCTCGAAATTTTCCGTACACAATGCTTTAAAGCTCAAGAAGCCCAAGTTCTCCTTTCAATCACTATTATTATGTGTTTTCTTTTTACCCACTTTATTTATTTTTAATTACAAACAGAAAACAAAATGGGTTTTATAAGAGGAATTTTTCAGTTGCAAATAATAATAATAAATCCAAGCATGTAAAACAAACGGGGTTATAATATTACATAAATTCCACTAAGTCCAGAAGATGTTGCATAACTCATCAGAAAATAAAACCCTAAAATATTTGGCAAATATATTGACAACCTGGAGACCAAAACTAGCATCGCATGATAACTGCACTCAAATACTTCTGCCTCCAACATTCACCGCGATCACCTATTCAGTACCTCGAACGACTTCTTACCCTGCAAATTTTACACAAACCCTTAATGAGCCCTCCAAGCATTACATATCAGAGCAACAGAAAATAAGTCCCGACTATCAGAGCAGAACCACAACCTTGGTGAGCACGAAACTGAACGAGATCGAGAACGAGAACGGGAGTGAGAGTGGGACCAAGACCGTGAGCGTGATCGAGAATAATATCTTCTAGAACTCCTACTAGGACTTCTACTCCGTCGATACCTTCTGCAGTAAAGAAATTATCCACCAGATAAATATTACATCTTTAAAGAGAGCAGAACAAGAAGTTTTCACACTAAAAGAATGCATATAGCTAAAACACGTAGTTGCCCTGTAAATATCAGTCATAACTCGACGGAAAATATAATCAACAGCAGTTAAGAGAAAATAATCATACTAAATCCGTTGACAATGGAAAAGGGACAAAAAGGAAGAGAATGCATAATGGTATTAACTAAGACATAAATTTTCTGGATGTCTATTTTGTTTAAACTTCAGGCAGCACCTCCTCTTTTGTATACCAGGCTACTACATCTTAATACCTCCAAGTTACCTCATAATAATAAAATAACCGAGGGAAAACTTGAAAATTTCATTATCTTTGGTTGGTTTTTAAGGAGACATTATTCTACTGCAGAAAATATTCATCAGCCATATGGATAGAACATAGAGATAAAAATACTTCAAGATATAACCTTGGAGGAGAGCGACTGTAACTCCTACTGCGGCTGCGATGCCTTTGACGACTTAATCGACTTGTTTCTGCAAGTTTTTCCACTCTTTGACGCTCCTGCTCTCTCTTCTTAGCCATTTCCGCTGCAGTGTCTTTCTTAACTATAGAAGACAACCTTATCAAATCATGAATAAAACTCCAGAAAACGTGTAACACTACAAACTCTAAAGCCCTTCTCATACCAACTTACTGCCTCTCTTTTCTTCCAAGCATATTTACAGATAAAATAAATAGCTATCTAGGAAAAAAATATGATAAGAAAAAGTATACGCATACTTTGTTTATTTAGCTGTCTGTTCATAATCCTTTTTAGCCGCTCTTGAGGAGTTTCTTTCTTCTCAACCGGCCCCTGTTTGGAGGGACCTCCAGAGGCACTTGCTTTTGTCAACTTGGCTACTGTTGGTAATCCACTGACAGAAAGGAAATACAACTGTTAAAATCAAGGCAACGCAAAACAATAAACCAATAAATAACCGTTACATGACAAATATGATCATAGAAGTAAAAATTATGGTGATACCTTACTGTTGGTTTTGACACTTCACTGCTCTTTTCTTTATCAAGAGACACACCAGATGCAGGATCACCATGAAGTGCCTCAAGTATTTGACCAGAAGATAGCCTGCAGTGAAGGAAAAACATTAGATTCTTCCATAGGTCATGGTTCTGAAATACTGGGAAGCATTCACACAAATTCCATTTCAGGAAGAATGTGAGCTTTAGAAGGGAAGCCTCCTTCCTCTCCCTCTTTCCAGTTATGCTGATAACCCTAGGGCAGATATATTTTAAACCAGAAAAGTTTGCCTCAGGCAACAAAAGTGGGATAAGCTGCAGCAGAGTAAAGACTGTCCAATCTATCTTTGCAAGAATTAAAGGTCGAGTGCTCCGACCGGTTCAACTTGTCAGACTGAGATGGAGGAGATGATGGCGGAGAAAATCCTTCAAGCTTTGCTTCATCCCTGTCTCCAGAGCCTCCAAACTCTGTAATATACTCTATTTTTGGAGCCTTCGTTTTACTTCTATGAAAATCATCAGAATAACTACCATGCGTATGGCGCCTCGAGTATGGTGGAGAATATGAACGTGATCTTGACCTGAATAAGAAAATCAATACATTAGCAAGTCAGGCATGATGTCATAGGTTGGACTCCACCTAGACACCCTGTATGTAGAAAAAGATATACCTCCTAGAACGTGGATAAGCATCATAGGTTGGACTCTGCCTAGACACCCTGGACGTGGAAAAAGATATCATCAGCAAGTCATGCATGTTGTCACAACCCAATTCTAGGGCTGAGCAAAAAAGTGTTGATCCAAAAACCGAACCAAAGTGTTTTGGTTGGTTTATGGAATTCAAGTTTAAAAACCATGGTTAACCAAACCGAGCCAAATTCATTTTTTATTTAATTTATATTTATTTTTTGATTTTTATAATGGAAAAATAAGTTTCCTATATTTCAAATAATGAAAATAACTTATAAATATTATATAAGAATTATAAATTCTTTCTATTTATTTGAAAATTTATTTTTAGAAATATTTACATAAAAAGACTTTGAAAAATTATCAAAAAAATGTAAAAAAAACATTAAAGAAATCCATTTTGTCAAAATAAAGTAAAAAATGTCTAAACCAAAAAATTATTATGAAACCCGGGAACCGAACCGAGTGGATCTCACCCATACCCCAATTCTACAAGCTTGTAAAAAATATCTTCTAAAATTTTTACCGGTAGGGATCATTATGAAGGACTCGTGCTCCAGTTATCCGAGCAGCTTCTCTTTCTCTCTCCCTCTCTATTTGAGAAGCTTTCCTCCTTTCTTTGCGACTCAATTTCCTCTGAAAAGTTTAGAATTTATTATCAACAATATTAATAATAAACAGCAACTATAAACAATGTATCTTAACAAACTTACAATTGCAGGATCGCCTTTGACTACTTCGTTTTGTCTTTTTTCTTCCTCTTTTGCTTTTTTGTCCATGTAAACAAGCCAACCATACCTTTTCACACCAAATTCTTTTGCTATTATATCCATTCCTTCATCATTACTATCATCACTGTTGAAATCCTCATCTTCTTCTTCCTCATCATCTTCTTCACCCGCATCAGAAAAATGAGCTTCTTCTTTCCCATTTCCTTCATAAGAGAATCCAACTTGGGAATAAGAACCTTTATTGGTTGATTGCGCAGGCTGTGATCTGCCAAATATATCCAAAAAACCAAAAGAAAAAAGCAACATAACCACAGATAGCAGTCAGATACATCAGCATCAGTGAAATCGGCCAACAGGGCATTTATGATGAAATTATATTGTGCATGTAAAGAAACAAAATGAAGGACACCCATCAGCTGTAGAAACGATCTAAAGAAAACCTTATAAAAGGCCACCGAATGATCTTTATGATATATGGACCAAAGCCATTGGAAAATGGCTTTTTCCTGCTTTGCAGTAAAATAACTACTAAAGCAGAGAATAAACCCATCAAAGATGATTTCCAAAAGGCCATATGGAAAGAAAAATAAAAAGAAACCCAAGTTTATAACTTTGATCTTCTTTAATAAAACTAAGATGTCTACATTTAATTCCAAACAGCATGAGACAGAAAATATATCTCCTGCAACCACCATCTTATCTCCATGTCTAAGATCATTCCAGAGCCCCATGCAGCATGCAACATGCAGCAAAAGTATTGGTAGAGAAGCAGACTCTGTTAGAAATTTGAATACTGCCAACACTAATATTTTTTTGGGAAAAACACTTCAGTACTATCACATCACATGCATCACATTTCTTACCAAATGGGTACTAAGAGTATAGGAAAGAACATATTAAACCTGTCTGGTTGAAATGGTGCGATTACTTTTGCCTCCACTTCCATATTCACATGCTGTAAACCATCCTCATCGGTAACTGTCAAAAGATACAAGCCTCTATCTCATAAAGTTCATTTGATTACTCATCGCTATTCTTATAACGTATTTCTATCCTTTTATCTTTCATTGCAATACAACCAAAAAAGAGGCATTGGAAATGAACAGGACTAAACACACAATTTATCAATTCAGAGAAATAACAAAAGTACCGACATCCTCTACGGCGATGCTTAATTAAATCCCGATATCGCTCGAAATTAACAAACTCTTCTACTTCTTCTTCCTTTTCGGACTTCTCTTGATTCCTAAAATGTCGTGTCCCTGGCTCCCGAATAAAATCAAGTAGGGCTCGGCCATCAAATCTAAAACATGAGCATAACGAATTAATTTATAAAAAAATCGTCTAGAAGAATCCTGGTAATGAAGATAAATGAGAAATCAAAACTACCTATCGATGCTCGGCCATCAAATCTAAAACATGAGCATAACGAATTAATTTATAAAAAAATCGTCTAGAAGAATCCTGGTAATGAAGATAAATGAGAAATCAAAACTACCTATCGATTAAAATATCTTGTTTTCCATTCCAAGGTATCCTGTAAACAAAAGTAACAAATTAGAGATATTGATGGATGAAATAGAAGATTATATAAGGGGAAATAGAAGATTATATAAGGGAAAATAGATGCTTACAAGCCCTGCTGGTCTTGAGTGGCATGATAAAGGGCGTCGTCTCGGTGGATACGGCAGCGAGAGCCGATGACTTGAATGGATTGCTGAGGATCGCCGCGTCTTTTGGCAAGGTAGATGGCCCGTCTTTGTGCTCTCTTTCGAGCCGCGTCCATCATGTCGTGGACCTTTCTTTCTGATCTCCGCGCTTCGTGCCACATCTTCGAGAACAGAATCGGAGGATTGAAACCCTAAAGAGAGAAATAGGTAAAAGAAAACAATCTCAGGATCAATAATATGTGGGAAACTTTGTATTGTTTTGGTAAGAGGGAAGTGGGCTTTTACTTGCTCTGTGCTTTTACGGTCATTATATTTTCCCAAAAAGGGCCCAATTTTTATTATTACTATAATAATTTACACCACTATATTAAATTTTTATGCAATTTTAAACAAATTATTATGATATTAAAAAATAATAGGGTAAAGTACATAAATGGTCCCCCAACTATAGGGTACTACTTTATTAAGTCCTTTGACTATTAAAAGTAAAAAAATGGTCTTTCGACTATAAAATGTTACTTTATTAAGTCCCTTGACTATTAAAAGGTACAAAATGGTCACCCGACTATTCATTATGTTTCAAACTTGTTCTTTTCTATTAAAAAATTGATGGTTTTTAAGTTGTACGTTAACATGATTATTGAAATATAATAATCGTTTGAGATTCTGTGATCAAACTTTTATCATATCACAGTTAGCAAGTTAACGTTCAACCTAGAATAACGTCCATTTTTAACGGAAAATGATGAGTTTGAACCATAATGAATAGTCAGGTGAACATTTTATAACTTTTAATAGTTGAGGGATCATTTATGTTCTTTACCCAAAATAATAATATATAGTGTTTTTTCAATAAAATTTGAAAGTTTATATTATTTTATCTTAACTTTTGAATATTCTAAAATTTTTAACTCTTGAACTTTTATAATAATAAAATTACTTTTTAAGCTCTCTAAAATAAATTTATAGTTTAAAATTTCTAACAAAGATAATGCATAAAATAATAATAAATTTCTGGTTTGGTGACTAGTTTGTGGTTTAGAATAGGAAAAGCAAAATTCGATTCATTTTGGAAAATTCAATTTTTGACTTGTCCTTAAAAATATAACTCAAAAATATAACTCCAATTGACAAATAAAATTTAAATTATAAAATAAGATATAACTCAATTTTTAATAATTCATGATTGATTTCAAATACAAATTAAATCTCTCAACTCTTCGTTATATATATACACACACGTATGTATTTGATTATGAAAGTTTTTTTTTTTTTTGACAAATTCTACATTAATCCCAATCCTACTTAGAAGAGAACGAGAACAAGAACTACAGGAGAAGGAAGGTGGGTGCTCCTAATAGGATTAAAACTCATGACTTAGGGTGTGTTTGGTTCACGAAATATAAGATTACTAGTGGGAATGTAAGATTACTAGGGAATACGATTACTGGGAATGTTGTATTTTGTGTTTGGTTGGTTTAGCAAGAATGTAAGATTACCGTGTTTGGTTAAAGGAATAAAAGATTATTGAATGTATATTTGACCAAATTGTCCTTATTATATATTTGTTTTTTTAACAAGTTGAAAAATATTTATACATTTTCTTTAAAAAATTTAAATTCATAAAATTTATATATATATATATATATATTTACAAAATTGAAAATATAAAAAGGTTTAACGAAAGGGTAAAATTTTATTTTAACCCCTGAACTTCATATAAAATTTTAATTATAGATTTTTTTTTTGTAAATCTAAAATAGTTTAAGGATAAAGTTGTAATTTAACCTTCGTAAAATTTTTATTATTCAATACAGAAGAATGATATTTTTGAAAAACAAATTAAGGGCATTTTAGTCCAAAATGCCGGTAATCCAACAATACATAAGGAAAGTGACGTAATGACATTCCCGGTAATATACAAAAAAAATCTACTATTGGTAATAAAACATTACCGGAAATGAGATTTCCAGCCAACCAAACATGAGAATGTGGATTTCATTCCCATGAGAATCTCACATTCCTTGAATCAAACAGGCCCTTAAGGGAATATAATGATACAAAGATAAATAACTTGTTCAATCAACCAAATACACTTACTCGATTATAGAAGTAACTTAAATTAGAATCAGTTAATACCAAAACATTAAAAATATTTACTATTAGATTTTAAAAAATTTAGATCAACTCGACTCAAAATTTATAAACTTGACCTTAATAAAAAATATGAAATAAAATTTAAATTATAAAATATAATTCATTACCTAAGTTAATTAAAATAAATAAATTCGATTGAGTGACCCCTGATTTGAAATGTAGTTTGTGTACCTAGGACTGATTATCACATTCCCGTGTAGTCCGTAACGTGGTAACGTGAAGTGTTAAAATAGCTTTGCATTGATTAAATGCAAGGGCAGGCAACTCAAGTTCAACAACACAACAACTAATGGCTGTCGTCTTCCCACGTTTTCTAAATTCCCCTCTCCCTCACTCTTCACTTGCTTCTTCTTTGGCTCCGCCTTCACCCAGGCCTCAATTCTTTGCATCTTCTGCACCATCATCGTCATCTCCCATGGAAATCGCCCCCCAAAAGTACACGGATTTCACATTCGTCTCTGCCCCACATAGGAACCTTATGGTTGATATGGTGTCGACGATGGAGAATCGTCTGGACTCTCAGCTCAAACCATGCACTCTACCCTCTGATATACAATATTACTACACTCCAAGTGGGAACTCCCATGGCTCACTTTATATCAGATCAGGCCATACCTCTTCTCCGGTATACTTTTACTCTCTAAACTTTTCACTTCAATTCTTTCATTTATTGTTAAGAAGCATACAAACTTGGGCAATTCGATTTTTCAAAGCTGTCCATTCATACTGTTCAATTTCTTTTCTTATTTAACTCAAGTATGCACGCTTGAGTTGGCAACTTCTCCAGTAACTGAATGAGAATGAACTCAAATTGAACGGAAAATGCATCCTTTTAATGATCAACTGCTTAGAAAAAAACAAGTTGTTATTGCAAGGGTAAAATTAGAAATGTTGAATTGTTGATGAATTTAGGGTTCCATGCCTAGTACTTTTCGGTACATGTACACAACTTTTGGTATAGAAACGTTTTGCCGTTGGTTCTAGTGAATAGGATATTCCTATTTTTTTAATGCAATAATTCAGTTTTGGTTCATTGGCTAGAAGGCTTGTTGAAAGCTTTCCACAATTGCTGCTAGTCAAATCAAGAGAATTGTGTAAAGAATAGGTAATATCGTTCATGTTATATGCGGCTTGTGGTCTTTGATTTGAGGTTAATGTTTCCTAGGGTGCTAGCTTTGAAATTAAAGTTTTCCTCCTATAATTCCATATAATCTGAAGGTCTCTAGCTTAGCTGGCCAATTAAACTTTTGAAAGGCAAGATGAAGTATCTAGTTCATAGGTAGTGAATACAAGAGTGCACCCAATGGATGAAAGAATAACGACGTTCACCTTAACCCCCCACCGGAGAAAATAAATCTAATGAATTGAAAGAACTATGAGATGTTTTCTAATATTAGTATGATCAATGGATTTTGGATAAGCTTTGCATGTTTTCATGCTCGTCCTACTTCCTAGTTCTAACCTCTGTGTGTATGAATCTTCCGGTAAATTTTAGATGTATCATTTCTGTAAGAATGCTTAAAATAACATCCTCAGGTTCCAAACTCCATTTTTAAGGCTCACGATCACCAAAGTTGATCATTGTCGCTGAAAAGGTAGGGAACTAGGGATGATGTTGATCTAAGGGTATCCTATTGGTTTTTAAACTGATTCATGGAATCAAAACAGCATCATATGTTGTTTTGTATTTGAATTCTTGGCTGTGTTTCCCAGGAACTAGTTATCTCTCTCTGAGTGCTAAACTAGTGGCTATTAAAACATTTGTGAAGGTGCATAGGTTCCTCCTCAGTAACACTCTGGTACCATCGTTGTTACAGAAACGTCCAGCACCATGTTCTGCTGTTTTCATTTTGTAAATGCACTATATTGCTTCATATATCATCTGAAATTGGTCAGTTGGTATTTTGCTGATGTGCAAGCCTTATGATCTAGTGTTACATTTCCGGGATTCTGAAAATATGGTATTATGGATGTTTCAGGTTGATTTCGTTCTAGGAAGTTGGATAAACTGTAAGATGCCAACAGAGGGAGCACTGAACATAACAAGCCTTTCAGCATATCTGAATGCTTCCACAGATGCCCCGAATTTCCTGATTGAACTCATACAGAGTAGCCCTACATCACTTGTTTTCCTTCTGGATCTGCCCCCTCGAAAGGACCTGGTCTTATATCCCGAGTACCTTAATACTTTTTACGAGAACACCCGACTTGAATCACTTAGGCAAACGTTTGAGAAACTCCCAGAAGTTCAACCTTACTACTCCTCTGCTCTTTACATTCGATGCCTTACATCCCCAACTTCAATCATGATCCAAATCAATACAGAGGGATCCAGAGAAGGACGCATGGAGGAGATTATAAAGGATCATGTACACCCGGTAGCAAAAGAAGCATTGGGGATATGGTTGGACCGATGCGCTTGTGGACATAGAAATGTGGACGAGGAAGGAAAGGCATATTTGGAGAAGAGGGATGGGTTGATTAAGAACAAGACAATTGAGATTGATATAGGTTCAAGCTTCCCAAGATTGTTTGGGCCCGACATAGCAAATCGTGTATTAGAGGTGATAAGGGAAGCATACAATGGCTGAGTCCCAAATCAATGCACGCATAAAATGGAATCCCAGCATTGGAAAACAATTTAAGTAGCTTTTTTACTCGGTCAAGTCATTGAAACAGGGTCTGATCTTTTGTAAATTCAAAACTTAATTCGACTGAGTGAGTTTATTCAAATGTTAGGTTTTAGTTTCTGTTATATTTTTTTGGTGAGTTCAAGTTTAAATGCCATAAACATGCCATTCAAGCCTATAATTGGAATGAGGTAAACATAATTTTTATACTTAATTTTAGTATCCATTTTTTCTTATAATTAGATATTTAACATTTTAATGGTATAGTTATTTAAACAGTGCAATTAGATGTTCGATTTTTATTTTTATTTACGTAATTAGGTGTCTAACTCTTATTTTTCTGATATATTATATGGTCATATTTAGAATTTAAACATTTATCTTTTGAACTTGTAATATTTATTATATTTTCAATTAAATGAAGTTAAAATTATAAACATGAATTAATTAAAACCGAATATGTGTCAAACAAAATTATAAAATAAAATCTTTATATTCAAATAATTTAAAAAAATAATATAAAAATTTTATAATCAGAATTAACCGAATCAAATTAAAATGAAAGATTTAAAAATGGGTAAACAACCATTAATGTTTGAGTAAGTTTCGTTTTCCCATTGAAGTTTCAAAATTAACAAATTGATCATTAACGTTATCGATTTGTAACAAAATAATAACTAATATTAACAATTTATAATAAAATAGTCACTAACATTATCGATTTGTAATAAAATTATCACTCCACCGTCGCCTAAGTTAAATTGATGATGTAACAACGTTAAAAAAGTTTAATATTTAATTTTACCCTTACATTTATTGCTAAAATAAAAAATAAGTCCTTAAATAATGATTTTATATGTAATTTACCCAAAAATTTTCTAACTATCATTTTAGTTGAAAACCTTTCCTTCGATTTTTAGACAAGGAATTTGGGTCTGTTTTTTCGACAAGGTTAATATTTAGTGTTTTCCCCAAATGCTCTAGCAGCAACGCTAGTTGAAGATGCATTAGTGTCTAAAGATTAAGCCAGTAAACAGGAATAATAAGTAGAGAAACAGAATAACCTGTCACAAGTAAGCTATGAAACTTTAGGGAAAAAGAAAGTAGATTTTAGGAGAAGAGATAGATTGAAGAAAAGAGAAATTCATTCATCCAAAATCGTAAATATTTTACTGTGAAAACCGTTTGTATATACTGTTAATTCTAGGACTGATTCCCTTATTTCATTGCAAGACTCGTACCTTTGTCTTTTAGTGCAACAGAATAACAAAATGTTGATTGATTGGTGTTTTGGGTTGATCTGCTTCAATTGTATTTACTGGGTCAACCGACTTTTTTGTATGGTCATCTTCAGTATAACCCCCCTTTCTTCATTAAATGATACATCATCGTATCCTCCAACTCCCAAAATTTTGTTGTTTCCTTCATGCATCTTGTCCTCTCCTGTAACTTTCTATTAATTTTTCTTTCAATTTTAATTTTGAATCCCTAAACCTTGGCTCCATTTATTTTTCTTTCTTTTTCAGCCCCGATCATGATATTACACTCTCTTCCACGCGATCCTTGTTCCCAAATATCAAATCCTGAAAATTGTGCCTTCAGAACAGTGTAGTCCTCCCGAGTAGAATTTTCCACTCCTAAATTGATCCATTCAACTAACCATTGAGTGACAACTTGGTTATTTTGTCTGATGATCCGTTTTTCAATAACCTTTTTTGAGAAAACTTTTAAATGGCCTTCAGCATCCACTTTAGGCGGATTAAATGAGGTAACATCCGTCTCGTCGATCTTCTTTTTATGCAAGCTTATATGAAAAATATGATGTATTTTAGATGAATCGGGCAACTTCAATCTGTAAGTTATTTTGACCCCACTCTTTGCATGACTGTGTAAGGTCCATAAAATTGTGCAACAAATTTAAGATTCTTGCGAAGGGCTACGGAGGACTATTGATATGGTCACAATTTAAGGTAAACTTTATCCTCAACTTGTAACTCTCTATCCTGTCTCAATTTATCAACATAAAATCATTCGATCTTAGGCCTTTTTGTAACCGTGATCTTAATATCTAGTTCATTGTATCCCTATTATGAATGATTTCTTGTACTGCGTACACCATAGTTTCATCACCTCAAGTTAAAACTTGGGGTTCATACCCATACAATACCTCAATGGGTTTAGTGCCCAATAAAGTATGAAAATCTGTGTTGTACCATCACTCTGTCTATGGTAACCATGTAGCCCAGGTACATGATTTAAGAAACACATGCCCATTAGGTACTGTTCCACACATTGATTCAGCCTCTCTGTTTTTCTATTAGTTTCTAGATGGTAAGCAATTTTGAAGTTGGAAGTAGTCCCTTAGCTGTTTTATCAACTCTTTTCAAAAACACACTAGTGAAAATCTTCTCCTTGTCTGAAATTAATTATTTTAGATCAACCATGAAGTTTGTATACTTGATCTAAGTAGACCTTAGCTACATCATTGGTTATAAAAGGAAGCACTAGTGGAATGAAATGATTGTATTTAGGAGAAAATAACCTCAGTGACCAAAAATCTCATATAATATACGATTTTAACCAACTTTTTCCGGATTTGCCAAAATGACCAACAAAATCGCAATGCGATCGCTAATTCGCAACGCGATCTCCATTATCGCAAATCAGTTTCCAGATTCGCAACGCGATTATTACTATCACAATGCGATTTTCCAATTTCGCGTTGCGATTTTCCCAAATCGCAATGCGAATTTGGAAAATCGCAATGTGATACTGACTATCGCAATGCAATTTTCCTAATTCGCATTGCGATTTACGTATTCGCGTTGCGATTTTCATAATTCGCAATGCGAATACGTAAATCGCAACGCGATTAAGTAAATCGCAATGCGAATTAGGAAAATCGCAATGCGAATACGTAAATCGCAATGCGAATCTGACTATCGCAATGCGATTTACATAGCGCCATTCGTATTAACGCGTATTTTTTTTTTCAAATTCCAAACACGAATTTTTTCTTAATATATCGGAAACTGAACCGTCCACAGTAATCGCAACTCATAACCTCAAACCTAAAATCACAACACTCAATCACATCTCTATCTCTCACTCTCTACGGCGAAATCCATCCCCATCTCCGAAGATTTCCGTCCCCATCGCCGGCGAAATCCCTCACAACCATTCACGGTCAGAAATCCCTCACAATCATTCAGAAATGGAAAATCAACCTCCGAGGGTTAGTTTTTTATTTTTTATTTTGAAATTTTTGCATTATTTTAGGTTTTTCATATTGAAATTGATGATAAGTTTACTGGTAATTTCAATAATAGATTAACCATTTCACTTAGATTTCTTATTAAATTCATTCGATTGCTGCCAATACTGCTAAACTGTTTAGTATTTAACCCTGTGAAGTTAGTATTTGTCTTTGTTTTGTCTTTTGGTTGAAGTAATGCAGAAGAAGAATAGTTTCGAGAATGAAAATCGCAAGGTGGAAATGACTATCGCAACGCGAAATGAAAATCGCAACGCGAAACCAAAATTGCATTGCGATTTTCATTTCGCGTTGCGATTCTCTCGTTGCGATTTTCATTTCGCGTTGCGATTCTCTCGTTGTGATTTTCATTTCACGTTGAGATTCTCTCGTTGCGATAGTCATTTCCGCGTTGCGATTTTCATTCTCTCGTTGCGATTTTCATTTCAACCAAAAGACAAAACAGTGTTGCAAATTTTAGTTTCAAGAATAAACTACTATTTATGTTTATTGTTTTTGGTATATCTTCACAGTGTAGTTTTTGGTATATCTAACTTAGTATGTTTATTGTTTTTGTAGAAATTTTTTTCGGCTTCATTGACATTAAGGAATAAAGTTAGCCTAGCCACTACAATTGCTTCGAAGCTTTCACCTGCACAAAGAAAATTGTTTGAGGAAACCTGCTTCGGGCCATGGCTGAGAGTACAGCATACGGGTGGAGATTCTAATTTGACCCATTTGTGGCTTCAGACCATGACTAGCGATCTACCCGACAGTATATAACGTGGTGAGGAAGAGATATGGTTTCATTTTCCACCGGCGTATACTTGTTTTGGGCGGAAGGAGTTCTGCTTAATCACTGGTCTACGATTCGGACACGATGATGTAGGCCGGTACACTCGTCATATCACCCGTCCATCATGGTTATCCAGGGTTTTTCCTGATGAGTCAATAGAGAAGCCGAACTTACACGTCGACGACATGAAGAAATTGTTTAATAAGAAAGATGGTTTTACTCGGATGAATGACGTCGATGTTGTCCGAGTATGCCTTCTACTACTTTTGTATGCCGGCGTTTTAGGCAAAGAGGCCAGACAACCTATTCCTCAGGAGCTAATATTATTGGTAGAGGACCTAAATGCATGGAATCTGTTTTCGTGGGGTTCGTATATATGGAAAGCTACCTGGACTAAGTTGTCGTATGCCTTTGATGACCGCAAAAGTTTGCGGGCGATGGGTCGAAATACACTTTGTCAGGCTTTGTTTGGGCCTTTAAGGTAAAAATTTATATATAATGTTTTCAAAATTATAATTAATTATTTAATAATTACTAATGTTTGTTATTATATTGTTTGTAGATTTGGATATTCGAGGCTTTCCTCAGCATGCAGACATATGCATTAAAAACCTCAAATGATATTCCTAGGGCTATTTCCTGGAAGAGGAAACGTCTATTGGATTGGGAAGACTTAATACCATATGCGACAATAAATAATGTAAGTTAACACAAATACTATCATATATAAACAAGTTATTAATAGTAGATGTTTAACTTTGTTTGAGTTTTTATATTTTTAGGAGGCCAACACTCCATTAATGAGACTGACACCCACAGAGGCTGAGCTTGCCACTGATTGGTGGCAAGCTAGTCAGCGTTTTCTTGATGGCACGAATGATGAGCAGCCTCCACTTCCTCCACTTCGAGAGCCATCACCTCACCTAGAGCCATCACCTGATCGACCCGACTATACACCTCTACAATGAGAGCCATCACCTATCCCGTCACATCATCGAGCCTCTTCTCCACCATCACCTCATGATAGGTGACCGGCAAAGATGCCATGACTTCTATCTCCCTGTTCTCCACCTCCACCTCCACGGGATGAGTCAAGGGAGTTACGTGATGAGGTCAATGCCTTGCGTGAGGAGATCGGTACTCTACGCGATAACGATGGTGCATGGCGTGTGGAGGTGTCTACTTTATGTGGTGAGGTTGCCGCTCTACGTGAGATGGTAGTATCGTTGCAGAATGAGGTTCATACTCTACGCAACGAGGTAAGTTTAAGATTTTCCATATTTAACTTGATGATAAATTTACTCGTAATTTCAATTAGATTAACCATTTCACTTAGATTGCTTAGTAAATTTATTCGGTTGCTGCCAATACTGCTAAATTGTTTATTAACACTGTGAAGTTAGTATTTGTCTTTTGTTTTGTCTTTTGGTTGAAAGTAAATTTGTTCGTTTGCTGTGAATTGAAACTATTCTTCTTCTGCAAATTGAAACTTGAATGAATTGTGTATTACTTCAACCAATAGACAAAGAAAAATACTAAGTTGACAGTGTTGCAAGTTTGAAACATATTTGCCTTTGTTATCTGATGCATTTTGTGAACTATGATAGAATAATGACTTGGGTGAATTCAATGCAAGTTTGAAACATATTTGTCTTTGTTTTCACTGTTTAAAAATCATGTCTGTTTATTTACTGATATTTGTATTTAATTATTTAGCGGACCGATAAGGTAGATGCTTTACGTCGGGTTTTTCTTACACGACAGAGTTCACGCATCAGACGGCGTGCACGTGCTATTAAGTCTCCATACACCCCAATAGTGCGAAGACACCGCAAGAAGAAGCCCGACTCGCCTGTCATCCCTCAAGAGTCCACTCCTATCGTTGAAGAGGCCCCTATCATTCCCCGAGAGTCCCCTCCCACCGTTCAAGAGGCCACTGTCATCGTTGAAGAGGTCCCTCCCACCATTCAAGAGCCCGATTCACATGGCGTCATATGTAGGATTCTTGAGAAACCCTCTGATGTGCCGGACATGATGGATTCAAGTTGGCTCTTGTATGAGTTACTGGCCAGTACCATACCGGTATCTGAAGTGGAGAGGAGACAACTACCAGACACAATTCTGGATAACACCCTTTGGGCTAAGACCGCAGTTTATTTTTATCTACATGAGTGGAGCCAGGGGTGTTTCACTGACATATGCAAGCTTAACGATGATAACTATTTGTTGCTTGATCGGTCTTGGTGGGGCGTATTATTAGGGGTCGAAGACAATGGCTATTTCGATGGAGGGGTAAGTCTTATATTTTTCTTATATTTTAATTTGATTATTTTTTTTATAAATTTATGTAAGTTACTAATATATGTCTTTTTTTGTAAAACAGCATATCGATGCGTGGGTGTCACATCTTCTAATAATTAGGAAACTTAAGGAAAATAAAAGAAATACACGATATACAATTATGCCGACGTCTTTTAACGCCGTTCACTTGAAGAATCAACGAGATGAATCATTTGCGTTGGGCAATGGACAAGCTAAACTTTATCCTGCATGGTGGGAGGTCGATAAGGTTAGTATTATTTAGATTGAGTTTAAAGGTATTCATAAGTAAGTGCACAAATGAATGATTATACTTGATTGCAGGTGCTTATCCCTGTTTTGGAACGTAAACATTGGCTTCTCGTTGAGCTTCAGCTCCCATCCCTTAAGGCAATAGTATATGACAACATGATAAATTACATATCATTGGCTGATTTAAGAGATATTATTAAGGGATGGAGCTCTCATTTGGCTAAATTCTTGGATGCGATAAATTATTGGACTCGTTCTGGAAACAAGAAGCCAAAGAAGCTCAATATTAAAGTTAGCAGAGACAAGACAACACCACAACAAACGAAAGGACCAGAGGGGATTATGGTCCTCTCGTATGCTTGGCGTTGGAGCGTTTGATCATAGGAAGTATAAAGTATCTACCTCCCACCGATAGAGATAGAGCTGCAGTAGGCTTGTGGTTTCGGCATTATATGGCTAGATCAATATATACGAGACGCTGCCTACCTGATCCGCGTTATAAAAATGTCCATAAACAATTGGTAAGTTTTAGGCTTGTGGTTTGAAAATGTTTGGTTAAGTACATAGAATTCATAATTTGCTGTTTGTAGGTTTTAGATGTGTAGAAAGTGTTGTTTGAGCAAATGTTTGGTTTTATGCAGGTTAATCTCAGAAGTGAGCTGCGTGAAAATGATGTATGGCTGCAAAAGTTGATTCAATAGTAGATGAGGAAATAAGAATTATTGCTTATTTTTGATTGTTTAATTGATTTGTAAAAGATGATTTGTAAAAGTTGATTTGTTTAATTGATTGAACATATTCTTATTTGTGCTTGTTTAATTGATGAAATGTAATGGTTGATTTTGTTGATTTCAATCTGCATTATGAAGGCAAAAAGACTATCGCAATGCGAAATGAAAATCGCAACAAGAAATCGCAACGAGAGAATCACAACGAAATGAAATCGCAATCGCAACGCGAAACTAAAATCGCAACTCGAACTAAATTTGAGTTGCGATTTTCATTTCGCTTTGCGATTTTCATTTCGCATTGCGATTCCCTCGTTGCGATTTTCATTTCGCATTGCGATAGTCATTTCCGCGTGTGATAGACATTAAGATGATTGCGAACGTCATTTTCGTGTTGCGATGTCAAATGATTGCCTAATAAGTGATACAACTGAACATCATAGCAATTTTCAAACTCAAGTTACTAATACATGCGTAACGAAATGTTAAAAGTTCACACATAAAATCTACATAATACAACGTTTGTATTAAAAACACCTAAGTTAACAGTCCCAAAGGTGAAGCCAGTTGTGATTGGGATTTTAAAGATGATTGCGATTTTGATTGCCTTTTTCTTGACACATATGAGCTTTGGATTTTGATGAGGATCCATATTTTGGTAGAGGAAAAGATGATGATGGCACTGGTGATCCACATGTCAACCTTGTATGACCACTTTCCTTGCAACGACTACATGTCGGTCTCTTCTTCTCTTCACCCTTAGACGGTATACGATCGTGACTTTTTGGTTGGCCAGGTAGCCTTCTGTCCATGGCTGGTGGCAAAACTATTTGTAAGTCATCTGGTATGTCCCACTCAGAAGGATGTGGAATAGGGTAGACAATCTCGCCATAAGTCTGTCGATATACTTCTGTAGTGTAGCAATCCATAGCGTATGCGCTTGATCATCTTGGTTTAGATGAGAGAAACTTTTATAACATGGCCACACGGATAACCATATGTTTGCCATTTCATACAACTACACGTATTTGCATTTAGATCGACAAGCCCATTTAAGTTATTATTCAGTACTTCAAACAAAGTGTTTGAACATGGTTCAATTCTCCATGACGTTGACTTCACCACGTTTCGTTATCTTTTTTTGTCCATGGTGTAACACGATGTTCCAATGTTCCTGTAAATTTAATAAATAATACTTAGTAAAATATATGATAAGTTACGAATTTAAAGAAATAATACTGCATGGTTCTTTTTGTAGTACCACTGTGAATAGAGGCTCGAAAAAACTCCATTAACATAGTAAGGGTAATTTCTGGGAAGACGACTTAGAGGTAATTTCTGGGACGACTTAGAGCGTTGATTGATTCTGCACTATTAGGTGTCATGAAACCATATCTTGCTCCAAGTTGATGTACTCTTGACCATCTTTCAAACCCGACATCTTCTAGTGTTTGAGCACACTGAGGCAAAACACGTCTTAAACAGTTTATATGAATCAGAGGTTTCAGATTTGCCAACCCCGTAAGCTATTGGCAATATCCCATTGTTAGCATCCATGGCTACTGCTAATAAGTTTACTCCAAGGTATCGACCTTTCAAATGTGCTCCGTCAACTATAATAACTGGGCGAATCTATAAAATAATATACACAAGAAATATAATCATTTAAATGTGAAATGCATGTAACAACAAAATGAGTCAACAGAATTATATTGATTTACTAACCAACACCAATGGCGATAAACAACAACTCAAAGCGTCCATCTCTATCTGTTTTGATATGAGTTACCACCCAGGATTTTTCAGCTTTAAATTGTGATAAGCCGCAGTTTGGGCAAACGATGCTTCTGGCGACCCCCTCAACAATTCCAAGGCATAACATTTGGCTCTCCAAGCTTGAGAATATGATATACTAATCTTAAACCGAGCATTCATGTCAGTCATAATTTCATGTCCCCGATACCCTGCCATTCAAAACATTAACTCAGCCAGAAAACCACCCAACACCTTTTTGTTTGCCTGTCTATGGTGAGGAAACTTGGGTTCTTGAACATGTATGTTTATCAATAAAATTCCTAACTTGAAACATTTCGCAATCTTTTATCCTCTTTGCAATCATACGCCACGTACAGTTTTTGTCAATCATACACCTTGTTTCGAAACGATCTTTGCTTGATTTGTTAACTTTTAGTTAATAGCCATCTTCCACACATTTTGTATACAAATCTATCTTCAAGTCTTCCTTTGTATCAAAAAAATCATCTTTCTTGATACGAATAACTTTTGTGTAACAATCAACTGCTTTCTTTACCAACTCTTCTTCCAGTAGCTGAAGTAATTCTGGCATATTCCAGTTATACTCCCGTGGAATTTTCTTTTCTTCGGGGACTTTTTCTTCTTCTTTTTCTTCTTCAGGATTATATGAATTACATAATGGTTGTTCAACATGTTCATTCACAGTCGTAACTTCCTCCTCATCACCAACATCTTCCTCACAACGGTTGTTTCATCATCAAAATTCGGGTATTGACCAATATAAAATCATTACACGCAGGGTCTGTTTCTTCTTCTGAAACATCATCAAAATCCGAGTATTACCAATATCAAAGTCCGGGTATTGACCAATCAAATTTTGAATACTGACTAGTACTCACAATTTTTTCTCTTGGCTCATCATCGTCTAATTGGTCAATACGAAAACCGGTTTGGTGCTGAAAGTTGATTGGGATTTGGATTAGAAAGGTTGTGGATTTTGAGAAAAACTTAGTTTGATTACTACCCGCTACTGACCCAACAATACTACTTCTAGGTTCAACAACATACAATGTAACATCATCACTTGAAACACTAATGTAAGCAATGAATTGTTCAACATATTCATTGTCGGTTAACAAATAAACTTTACCATTTCTCTGATAAGATAACCTAAATCCACTTAGGGGCTCTAAATTCAATTTCTTTGAAACACGTAACATTAGAGTTTTATAAGTTAACTTTTTTAATGACAGTTTTAGTTGAAGATTCATGGGTAAAGGCATATATTGTAAAACCCCATGAACATTCTCATGACCCTCCAAAACACAATCTATCCAAACATGATCAACATTAGATGATTTCATGGTTGTAAATTAATTTACTAACAAACGAGCTGCGAACCTAAGACCTGTTGCCGAATGGGGAAGGATGTCGTTGGATATAGGAACGGATGTCGCCGGAGAGAGTGATAGATGGAGATGGAATGAGTTACGATTTAGGGATTTAGGTTATGAGTTGTTGCTGCTGCGTAGATATATACACAAAAAATTTGTGTTGCGAAACTAAAACCTGTTGCGAACTTTGAAAATCGCATTGCGATTCTGTATTATCTCGTTGCGATAGTCAAAATCTCGTTGCGAAAGTCAGAATCGCGTTGCGAAAGTCAGAATCGCGTTGCGAAAGTCAGTATCGCGTTGCGATTTTGCATTATCGCATTGCGATAGTCAGTATCGCATTGCGATTTTCCAAATTCGCGTTGCGATTTTGTATTATCGCGTTGCGATAGTCATTATCGCATTGCGATTTACTTATTCGCATTGCGAATTGGGAAAATCGCAACGCGAAATTGGAAAATCGCATTGCGATAGTAATAATCGCGTTGCGAATCTGGAAACTAATTTGCGATAATGGAGATCGCGTTGCGAATTAGCGATCGCATTGCGATTTTGTTGGTCATTTTGGCAAATCCAAAAAAAGTTGGTTAAAATCGTATATTATATGGGATTTTTGGTCACTGAGGTTATTTTCTCTTGTATTTAGTGAATTTGTCAACAATCACTAAATACAGTTGATTTTATTTGAAGTAGACAGACTTGTCAAAAGGCTATAATTTTTAAATTAAAATGTTTGATTTGTTTATTTGATATTTAGAGAACTGATATTTTGCTTCAATTTTTGGGCATCATTTTTAAATTAACCTTTCAATACTTTAAAAAAAGGGACATCTTTCAAACAAGACATATTTTCTCAAAGATTTACTCAAGAACTTGAAATGAAGTGGGGCATCTCCGGGATCACCTCCTCTTTCATCAATGCGACTCCTCACATGGTTCCACTGAAAATCGAACGCAATAGAGAAGAATATTATACAATTACTCATGAGAAGGCAAGATTCACAAAATTTGAGTCGATTAGAAAAGAGTTTTGCAGACACAAAAAAGGTAGGCCTACTCATGAGTCGAACTTGAAGTTGCTACATCTGAATGCAAACCTTGATGAGAATAATGAATATAAAATGATTAGCGTCTCTTCTCTTCGAACGCACTTCTAAACTGGACTCGATTTCATCGGCACACCTGAGAACTTATCTTAATTCTCTTGGATTTCCCGGATCTGTAGAAGAATTTGCGGGTTCCTCTTGCTTTCAGATTTTCATCTTCAACTTCAACACTAGAGAGTTTGTGTTCTGAACAGCTACCGTTAAAAGAACTGAAAGGAAGACGTTTTTGCTCATCTTCACTCTCTCACACAGGAAATTTGACTTCTTCTTCGCTTTACTTCACTTATTTCTCCATATTTGATCTCTATATTTCTAGTTATTCTTGTCAGTTCAATTTATTTTTTTGTGGATTTCTAGATCTGGTTTTTCTGTGTCTGATTTGGAATAAGTTCTTTAAAAGAAGCAATTTTTATTGAGGTAATTTGATTATTGGATTTCTAGAATTTTCAGTTTAATTTTTTGCGATCTTGTAGTATTTGCATGATTCTAATATTTTCTAAAACTATCGTTTAATGTTTTGGAGCCAAGAAAAATAGTTTTGATTGTTAATTCAAATATTTTCTGAAATCCGTTTCTCAATCCATTGACGTTCGTACATCTGTTTACGCAATTTACCTTATAATTGTTAATAAACTTACTTATTATTATTATTAACCTAATTACACAATTTATCTTATAATTGTTAATAAACTTACTAACAATAAATTAAAATCGTACTTAGTAACCAACTAGGCTTTTTAGTACCCTTCAATTCTCTAGTGTTTCCTGGTGCATCTTCTGTCTTCTTTGGATTCATTTTCCATAGTTTCTCATAGCTTCGACTATAGATGATTACTTGAGGTCATGTCCTTCTTTTAGAGCCCATGGGACGTATAGGGGGAGGGCTCAACATAGTGGTGACAAGGAGACTAGACTTAGAGTTTGCTCGTTGAATGTAGGCACATTAAATGCTAGACTGTTGGAGCTGACCGACGTACTTAATAATAAGAAAATAGATTTTGCATGTATTCAGGAGACTAGGTGGAAAGGGGCTCGCGCTAGAGAGTGTAATGGGTACAAGTTGTGGTATTCAGGCGTAGATAAAGCTATAAATGGGGTGGGTATCTTGGTATCCTCTAGGCTCAAGGAAAATGTAGTTGAGGTTTGTAGATACCGGGATAGGATCATGATGATTAAGGTTATTATAGAAGAGGAAGTGGTGAATGTCCTTTCAGTGTACGCCCCACACGTTGGCCTAGGGGAGGGGGAGAAACGTTGCTTTGGGATAAGTTAGATGACTTAGGAACATTCCGGAGGACCAAAGAGTTTTCATAGGGGGAGACTTCAATGGCCATATAGGTAGTGTAACCGACGGGTTTGACGATGTTCATGGGGGTTTCGGTTATGGTAGCAGGAACGATGAGGGACGTACGTTGCTTGAATTTGCTACTGCACACGATTTAGTGGTCACTAACTCCTTATTTAATAAGAGAGATGCGAACTTGATTACGTTTCTTAGCGGGGGGCATTGTACCCAAATCGACTACATCCTGGCTCAAAATCTGGATCGATGGGCTTGCATTGACTGTAAGGTGTACCCTGAATAGGCATGTGCATCATAACACAAATTGTTGGTTTTGGTGTTCCGCGTACCGCACGGGCGGAGCACTCATAGGAGAGCTAAACTGGGTAAACCTAGGATCCTTTAGAAGAAGTTACATGGAGCGACAGCTGATGACTTTAAGAGTAAGGTTTTGTCTAATACAGGTTTTGGAACTACAATCTCAAATAATGCAGATTTGTTATGGGAAAATATGGAAATTCCATCAGAGAGATGGGCAAAAACACCTGGGGTTGTCGACAGGGAAGGCCAAGGAACATAAAGAATCGTGGTGGTGGAACGACGAAGTCTAAACTAATGTGAAGACAAAGCAAACTTGTTTCAAGGAGTTTCTACAATGCAATGACGACGAAGAAAGGTCGAGAGCTAAACAAAGATACAAGGAGGTAAAGCGGGAAACCAAGAAAATGGTGGCTAAAGCAAAGGATAAGGCATACGAAGAAATGTACAAGAGATTAGACACCAAGGAAGGACAAAATGGCATCTTCAGGCTTACAAAATCTAGGGAGAATAGGAAAAAGGATCTAGGTAGCATTAGGTTTATTAAGGACAACAATGGTGTTCTTCTAGCGAAAATCATGATATTAAGAGAGTTTGGGGTAGTTACTTCTTTGGCTTATTTAATGAGGGTGCCTCTCCCTGTAGAGATAGTACCGTTGATAGGTCAGCCGACCATCATACTACGGCCAATGACTGCCCTACAAGTAGGATTAGGTTTGAGGAAGTCAAAATGGCTCTTAGAAAGATGGGAAGAGACAAAGCTGTCGGTCCTGATCAAATTCCTATCACTGTGTGGTTGGCCCTAGGAGAAGAGGGAGTTAAGTGGTTGACCATCATCTTTAATATTATTTTAAAGACTGCCAAGATGCCAGAGGAGTGGAGAGAGTCCATGGTGATACCAATCTATAAGAATAAATGAGATCCCCAACGTTGTGGTAACTACAGAGGTATTAAACTACTCAGTGATACCATGAAGCTATGGGAAAGGGTGATAGAGGCTAGGTTGAGACAAGTTACTAGGGTTTCAGAAAACCAATTTGGATTTATGCCAGGCAGGTCTACCACGGAGGTTATTCATCTACTTCGACGACTTATGGAGAAATATAGGGAAAAGTCTAGAGATCTTCACATGGCGTTCATTGACCTTGAGAAGGCTTATGATAGCGTTCCCCGAGATACGATTTGGAAGACTTTGGAAATGAGACAGATCCCAACTGCTTATATCCGGGTGATTCGTGATATGTATTGTAGATCTAATACACACGTCAGGACTACAGTTGGCGACACCGAGGCATTCCTGGTGGAAATCGGACTCCACCAGGGGTCAGCTCTTAGTTCTTACATCTTCGCCTTGATTATGGACGACATCTATTGTGCGACACCAGACGGTGTACCATGGTGTAATCTTTTCGCTGACGACATTATCCTAGTTGCTGAAACAAAATCTGAGTTGAATAATAGACTGACTACCTGGAAGACTGCTTTGGAAGAAAAAGGTCTAAGGATCAATATTGAAAAGACAGAGTATTTATGTTCAAACTTCAATGGGGACCAAAACGATGAAGATGTAGAAGTATGCATAGAAGGACACGTTCTCCCCTCAAAGGATTGTTTCAAGTACCTAGGGTCTATGATACATAAAGATGGGGGTGTAGATGATGATGTAACACACCGTATAAAGGCGGGATGGCTAAAGTGGAGGGCTGCTACTGGAGTTTTGTGTGACAAGAAGGTGCCTCTAAAACTTAAGGGAAAATTTTATAGAATGGCAATAAGACCAGCGTTGTTGTATGATCAGTTGGGCAACCAAGGATCATGTAAGGAGGATAGAGGCTGCAGAAATGAGAATGCTTCGATGGACATGCGGTAGGACTCTGTGTGATATGACAACAAACTCTACTATTATGATGTCCTTGGGGGTGGTGTCTGTTTTTGAAAAATTAAGGGAGGGAAGACTACGGTGGTTTGGGCATGTCCTTAGGCAACTACCGTCGGATGCGGTCAGGAGGGTAGAGTCGATTACAGTTGACGGTGCCAGATGGAGAGGACGACCAAGGCGGAAGTGGGAAGACTACTTAAGATCTGATTTGATGGATTTATCCCTTACCGAGGACATGACCTCTATAGGAAAGTATGGAGACTAAAGACTAGGGTAGTCGAGTAGTGTGGGTCACATCTCTAGGGTGTATCATCTCTGTCTTCTTTTAATGCCTTTGTAGTAATTTCCATGAATTCTATTTTTTATATGTTTCTGTTATTGGTATTTATGAAGGCTTAGAACTGGGCTTGCTATCGTTGACTTCTGTGTAATATTCTCTTCACTTTCAAATTTAGTCGGGTCTTACGTTTCTGTCTATATGCAGAGATTTTTTTCAGGGATTTATTTGCAGGGATTACTTCCCATTTCAAACACGCATATGATATTAATGATATTTATGACTGCATATGAATACTGTTCAACTATGTATTTATGTATTTATTTATACATGTTTTGCATTTTATCTATATTTTTAATTTTCTGACTGCCTGAGGTCTTCCACGGAAGCTACTCTCAACCTGGCGTTGGGGGCAGCCTACTACCCTACCTCCCCCTTACCCATTGCATATGGGAATTGGGTTTTGTTGTTGTTGTTGTTGTATTAGAGAAGATTATCCAATGTATTAAGAGTTTTCATTTGATTTTAAGTCATCCAAGGAGATCTCTAGCCTGATATTGATTCAACATGAATATGATATTTCTTGTTAAAGGCCCGAACAATGAGTATGATATTTCTTGTTTACTTATGAATATCTGAACATTCTTTATCTATCTTAATGACTCGGTAACATTATTTAATAAAACTTTTTTTGTTGAACAACTTTAGATAAATAAATATAATGAGTATGATATTTCTTGTTCCTTATGAATATGGGAAATCACCACTCTACCTTATATCAGATGGTATTTCCCTTTGGTTCGAAATGTTGAAATGTCTACAATTTAACTTGAAATTTTCGAGAAGAAGATTAGTGATTCACCGCTTTAGTTGAAAATAAAAGGGATGCCACTCTACCTTATATAAGGTGGTTAACTTTCTCCAATTAAATTTATGAATCATTAATTTTCTCTCTTTAATTTTAATAAGTTAAATGTCATTGTATTTATTTAACTAAAAAGATGATTATTAATTAAATTAAAATTTGAATTTATAAATTCTATGGCATAGACAATAATTAATCGACTAGGTATCGATTTTGGGCGTTATGGGTGTGCTAATCATTCCCTGCACGTAATTGACTCCCGGACTCATTTTTCTGGAAAACATATCAAATTGTTATTTTAATAATTTTTAATATTAAATTTTATTAAAATGACAACATTTTTGGGTGATTCAGTCACACCCTAAACAAAGATTAGTGGCGACTCCCTTGAACCACATTTTTCTTTTAAAACCTAATTTTAGTCAAAACGAACCCTTAAAATTTACTTCTTGATTTTTCAAGACGTCACAACAATTTGCTGCAAAATAAAACTGCCCAATAGGTACTCGACTTTCGAGTATCAATACTCTGTTTTTTATATTTAAAAATATAGTCGTTAATGATCGTTGGGCTTGACCATTATCTAATTTAGGGTTTATAGTATCGATACTATTGTGTATGTAGTATCGATACCCGTAGAGTATATGTACCAATTTTTCATTCTAGAATTTGAAAAACAAATGGTAGTATTGTAATAAGATGAGAATAATGATACTTCTCTTACCTTTGGCGTCTGTACCGAAAGAATAGCATTGATACCATTCATGCAATATCAGTATTGTGAGAACAATATCAATACTACTTTTCTAGAAAATTCTTTTTGTGTTCGAATTCTTGTTTAATGAAATTTGAATTATTTTTTAAATATTTGAACAAATTCAATCAAATAAAAAATTGTTCTTATTTGTTATATCAAAATATAGGTTAAAAAATCTTCCCCTTTTGATATAAGAAAACCTTTGAAAAATATTTTTTGACAAAAACTCCCCCTTAGTAAAACATTTCTTGAAAAAGATAAAATATTTAAAAATATTTTGAGATCCCCATTTTTCATTGAGAAATTGAGTTTTTCAAACCTATATTTCTCCTCTTTTTTGTTATATAAAATAATTCAAACTTTATTAGTTCAAAAATTAAATAGAGAAAAAATAACAAAAAACCATTTGAAAAATTAAAGCTCCCCTCAATAAAAGCATTCTATGTAAAATTCCAGCACAAAAACTAACACTTCAAAGAATATTAAATTTCAATAAGATAGGAGAGAAAACATATTAGTAGTACATGAAATTCAAAAAAATAAAAGTATATCATACTTTATGCAGAAAAATGGACTATTAAAAGCTCATATGCAGAAAGAATTGTAAAATGTTACACATTTAACATAAATATCATTTGTTAGAGATGTTTATAAGTGAAGACACATGCATAAACATTCAAATTAAGGCCAATGTATTTTAAAATAAATCTTTTAAAAATGAATACACTGATAAAAAAATATGATGAACTAAAAGGTTAAAAATATAGTTTTAAAAACATATTCATCATAATATATTTTCAATATACATGAGATAAAAAAACATGTAATCATTCATGCATAAAAATCAATAGGAAACCAATATAAAAAATCAATAAACTTTAGAATTAGAGGTTACTCATCCTTCTTTTGTGGGACTAAAGCTTCCAAGATCTTTATCTTTATCATCATTCCTCCAACACACCTACAAGAGATATTCATTTATATTTTGGTATCCAAATTATTTTGGGTCCTTGAGAGTTAGTACCAATGTCTCTAATTTCCAAGGGAACCTATACTTATCTAAGTTTAAAAGATTTTTTATTTTTAATAGGATAAATATGAACATTGTGACTATAATAATGAAAATACGAGCATTTTACCATTATTAAGCTAGATGAATTATTATTAAAATTTATTTCTTTTTCTTTGATTAAGCTATCAAGATTAATTTTAAATCAAAGTTTCCTTTTTTAAACTTTTTAATTTTCACTTTTGAAATTTCTAATAATTTTCAAAACTTCATTTTTGTTGTTCAGAATCTTATTTAGCTTTAAAAACAATGTCATTTTCAATTTTGAATTTGGAAATCAATTTCTTATATTTGTAATTCATGATCTCAAATTCCGAAACATAATTCATCCGAAGAATCTTGTAACTCTTTAAAAGAATAATAATATAAATCACTAGATTTAGAAGATACCTTTGAATCTTATTGAATGGCTATGAGGGAAAGATAACTACTTCATCTTCATCATTAGAGTTGTCCTCATCACTCCAAGCAGCTACAATGTATTTTCTTGTTTATCTTCTTTTTTAGGAGGGGACAATCATACTTGACATGTCTCGTTCTTTGGCATTCAAAACACACCGAATGACCCCTTTTAGATTCATACTTCACTACTTTTCCTTTAAAAGTCATAAATCTTTTGAAGTGCTTGGTCATTTCTTCTTCTTCTTCCACCTCTTCACTTGAGTCTTAATTACTCTCATTGGTGGACCTGAAGGCAATGTCTACCTCCTCCTCCTTCTTATCTTTCTTCTCTTCATCATTTTCTTATTTCATTTGGAGTCTCATCTTATGAGTGAGCAATGATCCAATGAGTTTATCAAGAGTGAGCTTCTCTAAATCTTTTGCTTCTTCGATGGCGGTTCTCTTTCATTCCCATGACATTAGTAAGGAAGAGAACATCTTTCTCACTACTTCTTCATTAGGATAAATCTTCCCAAAACTCTTGAGCCCAATGATGATGGATTTGAATCGATCATACAACATCTTTATTTCTTCATTGGAATTCATCTTGAAGTTCTTGCAGTTGAAAGTGAGAATGCCAACTTTGTACTTGTTAATTTGGCTAGTCCCTTCATGATTCACCTCCAACTTGTCTCAAATTACTTTGAAATTTGAAATGAAACTCGACTATATTCATTTGATCCACTTAGAAAAAAAGAGAATGTGCATCACTTTGATATTTAGTTGGACTTGATTCTTATATTCACTTGTTCATTCTGCCCTATTCATTAGAGGGGTGGGAGAATCATCGGTGATGACATCCCAAATTGAATAGCCAGTGGATTGAATGAACAATATCATCATATTCTTACAATAAGAGTATTTGATGACACCATTGAAGTAGGGAAGTCTCGGGATGGAGTGAGAATCCTTGAGGTAGTACGAGCCATAATTCAAATCCATCTTTTAGTTAAATTGGGAACTGATAGAGCACTTCTAGGATCTTCATAAGGTTGTTAAATTTTCAATTATGACCCGCTCTGATACCAATTATTGATATTATTGATGTTATATGATCAACCGAAATTGTGCCAAGATTGAGTGAATTAGCCTTTTGAAATTTGGGTGTAGAAGGAATAAATATAGGAAAATTTGCACAATGATTTAGAGTAGTTCGACTTTATCAACCAAAGTCTACATCCACTACCTTAACTCCACAATAAGGATTTCTAAAAAATTCACCAATTTTTTTTCAGGATTAAGAGTAACCTTTACAAATCTCTATCTTCTCAAAAGCTACGACAAAACCACTTTCTTTTTACAAAGGATAAAAAGTGTAAACAATAAAACACAACAAGGTAGATGTTTACAAATTTGAACTCACAATAATGGTTACTAAAAATTGCAATTAAGCTCTAACACTATGTACAAGAGAAAATGGAAAACAAAGAGTGAAAGGGCTTTTCTTTTTATCTCTTTTGGTTGGATAGGTGTTGTAACATTCTTTAAGTGTTCTTGACTTATTTTGATATGTTACAAAACAAAATTGTCTAGTACAAGGAGTATTGGTACTTTCTTTGTTATATTTAAAAATATAGTCGCTAATGACCATTGGGCTTGAACAGTCTTAATACCAGGGTTTTGTAGTCTCAGTACTATTGTGTAAAGTAATATTGATACTCAGAGTATCTATACCAATTTTGCATTCTAGAATTTGAAAACTTAAAAAACAAATGTTATTATCGATACTACCATGTGAGTGTCGATGCTTCTCTTACTTTTGGCATCGATAGTAAAAGAACAATATCAATATTGTTCATGCAGTATAGATACTGTAAGAACAATACAGATACCACTTACCCATAAAATTCTTTTTGTGTCCAAATTCTTGTTTAATGAACTTTGAGTTATTTTTAAATCTTTGAACAAATTCAATCAAGTTAAAAAAAAATTGTCTTTATTTTTTATATCAAAATATAAGTTCAACAATTTATTGGTTGTAAACTTCCGGTTGCCAAACCAAGGATGCCCCAACCCCATCGTTGGTTTCATCATTGTTTTCCCCGCATAAATCTTGTAAATGTCCATAGACTCCACACTTGAAGAAAGTATTATGAAGTCCCTCATATTCTATTTTTTTGAATGAAACCATCTATTATGATACACGAAAGAAGTGGTTTATTGATATCGACCACTATTGCTAGTCATGAAAAATTTCCCCTTCCACTCATATTTGTGTTATAATCAAATTTGATCATCTTTTTGAACTCTACTGCCAACAAAATAAACAAAGATTTGGTGTAGTAGCGATATGGGAGACCCAGAAGACGCACCTAGATAATTACATGCGATGGGTAATTTTCAGACAGAAAATTCTGACTCCATGATTGAACCATTAAATAGTTCCTCAAAAATCACCCATGGTCCTTCCGTCAAGACTTTCATATAGTCTTCTTCTTGCTCTAGCTTCACAAGATAATAATAATTATCTAAGTCAACCAGTAAAAACCTACCTTTTGACTGTCATATCGCTTTAATTCTGTTCCAAAGAGCCCTATAACCGATTGTCTTCTCTTGTAACCACACAATAACCATGTTACGCATATTGTAGTCTATAGAATCATGCACTCGATTTGAGAATTTTATAATGAAATATTTACCTCTTCTATCAATCTCCACATCCCCTTCTTGAATTATAACCTCTTCCTCAACAAAGCCTTCAGTTTTCGACTGGATATTCTTAGCAGCCCCCATTAACGTCGAGGCGTAAGACTTTGTTATCTTATCTTTATCTTTACCTCTACTCAAGAGAGATGTCTTAACAGTTTCATCCTACTCTATTGCAGTTGCATCTCCCAACTCATTATTTCGGTCAGACTTCTCCACTTCCACCGGAGAGTTCAGCTGCTCTAGTCGAGGCAACATACACATGTCGGTCGGCTTTGACGCTGGTTGCGTAGATACGGACATACAAACCCTAGTGTACTATGCAAACTTTTAAACTTCTAGATTTTTTTAGGGAAAATTCTAGCATCTGTTTGGTTTATAAAAGCCTGTTTTTGAAGTGAGTTCAAGCGCATTTTTTTGTTTTATTAAAAAATATCTTAAATACAATTAAGAGAGAATAAGTAAAAAACTAAATGTAGATATGATAGGGAGCTTGATATTAAACAATAAATAAAAATAATGATATATTATTTTATCGTTAGATTGAAATTAAAAAAAAACTAAAAGTTAAAGAATATTTGATAATTGAAGAATGAGATTTGAAAAAGAGAAAAAATATATAATTAGATTTAAATTTATATTAAATAAATTAATAATAAAATAAAAAATATTATGAAATTAAAAAAATTAAGACCCAAATTATAAATATAGAAATTGAAGGTCTTAAGCAATAGCTTAAGATGCTTCGCTCCTACTAATAGTCAGTCATGTGCCCAAATCATAATATTTGTTAAATCCAACATACTGATGGTGTCTTAATGAAACTTTATATTATACGTGTGCTTAAAATAGGTTGAATTTTTTTTTTTGAAAATAAAAAAAGGCTGAAACTTGATGCTTGTGTAAGGGTTATTTCCGGCTTGTGTATGGGTTATTTCTTCCGAAGATATATTGTAGGATATATAATGATATCGTTTTTAAATTTTAGGATTTTTCTTTTTCTATGTGAGATTAATGTTCCTTGCCACTTTTTTAAAGTATGATATTTTTCTATTCAATCTCGTGAGGTCTTCTTTATATTGTATCTCTATTTTCTTTTGTTTTGTTTTTTCAATAAGTCTATTGGTATGCCATGTTTTTATCGATCTTTATGACACATTTTCTTATACTTTTGGCATGTTTTTCAGTTATTTGGCATTTATTTCATTTATCTTTTTCTAAGGGTTGATTTGACATTGTCACGACTAATTAGGATGTTGCTTATCTGATATCTTGATGATCTTTCCTGCTTTGGACACTCGGATTGGATGTGGATAGCTTTTTGCATCGCTCAAGTCTGATTTATGGTTTGTTGGTGCTCTTTCAATAGCTTGATCCTCTTTTATGGTTCGTTTACCGATGCGATCAGATTTGTTTGTATCTATCTTTGTTTGAGTTTCTTGGTTAGATTTTTAATCTTTCATTGTTTGGTCCTTATGCGATCTTAAGTTGCTAGTCTTGTTTCAATGATTTTCCTAATTATGTGTTTAATTTACGATTTCAATTATAAATCTTTATTGTAATTTGGGATATTTCCTATTTTGAATAAAATTGTTTGTTTCTATAAAAAAAACATGTATGATTAAATTTAGGGTAAACTACTCCAGATACCGTCAAACTTTAGGCGTTGTATCATTTATACACTGAACTTTTAATTTTGTCAATTAACACTGAACTTTGACTTTCGTTTCAGTTATACCATTGGATCGTTAAATCATTAACAGTCGGATCAAAACGACGTCGTGCAGTCATTAGCCACATCATCGTGTCATTAACGATTTAACGATTCAGTTGTATAATTGAAATAAGAATCAAATTTCAATGTTATAATTGGAAAAATTGAAAGTTTAGTGATATAAACGATACAACACCTAAAGTTCGATGATATATGATGTAGTTTACCTAGAATTTATATATTTTTCCTTTTCCACTCCAAATTCTCTATTTATTTATTTATTTATTTTTGATGTAGAACTATTCTTATCTCTCAAAGACATGATATTTGTCTCAATCGAGTTGTCTTTGTAATTGAATAAATGAAATCCATTAAAAAAGAAAGTGAATTCCAATACATCGTATAGGACTCCGCACTCTTTTCTTTCCGATTAATCTTGCACGTAATTCTCAAAACATTTGGTCCATTATTGATAGTTACGCTCTGATTAAAAAAAAGGATTGATTGCCGAAAGGCGAGTGGAATTTGAATCTTCCATTGTCATATATGCCTATGATTCAACTTGGAGAGCAATAACATCTTTATTCTTTAGCTTGTCTGATTTGTAACAACCGGCGGATCCATTAAAGTATGAAGGTAAATTAACATTTATATTAAAATTCAATTTTTTTTTTCAAATAATTATATTTTTTATAACATTTATCTTAAATTTTATATTGTTAATATATATATATATATATCTTTAAAGATATTTGTAGATCCATCATTACATATATTAGTAAGTTTCTTTATCACGCTACCACATTCCAATACTTGTATGAACGGAATCCATCTGTTTAGAATATGAATATCAAACCCAATCTCAACACTTTTTTCCTCTTGTTTTAGGTCCCCAAATTAGAAGTCAGATTCCACCGTATGATCTTGCAATTTGATCACACGAAGTCAAATTGTCAAGAATATATATATTCATGGAGAAGGAGAGGTGGCTGACATAGGAGATTGTGAAAGAAAACCATCAAATATCAAAAGAGTATGTCAAAACCGAGCTTCATGGAGTTCAAATATGGATCATTTACTCGAAAGTTGTCAAGGAAACCAAAAAAAAGTCGAGCATCAGCAGCAGGGAAAGACAAAACTCAAACCTGTCATCAACAACTTATCAGCCAAATGTGGAAGAGATGAAATGGGTGTTCGACAAATATGACACCAACAAAGATGGAAGATCTCCAAGGAAGAGTAAAAGTCGGCATTGAAAGTACTAGGAAAAGGAGTGGCGGAAACCGATGCAACGAAATCATTATGACAATCGACACGGACGGGGACGGCTTCATCGACAACAAGGAGTTCATGGGGATGATGCACAACATGGTAGAAGGGATCACATCCAAAGAGCATTTCGGGTTTATATTTGGATGGGAATGACAAAATCAGTGCCGAAGAGTTGATGGCGGTGCTTAAGAAGATGGGAGAGAGGTGTAATTTGGAAACTTATCGGAATATGATTCGAGGGGTTGATGCTAATGAGGATGGCTTGATTGACATGGTTGAGTTTACCACCATGATGACTCGCACCATGAAAGTTTTTCAGAAATAAATTGTTAATATTAAATTTTACGTTTGTCTAGCTCGTAAAAAGAATTGGCAAGTGTTTTTTTTTCGTTACATCCTTATGCCTTCTTTTCATGCTGTACTAAGAAAATAGGGTCTTTAAAATTATTACCGAATAAGAACCCTTTGGAAACTTTGGAACTGTATTTATTTTGAGCAAAATTTCTATCACCAGCTTTCTAGAGGATCCGATAATTTTCAGTTTAGCAGAATATGTAATAGTAAAATAGAAGAGTTAATTGTGTCACATATCCTAAAAGTATGTCCATCATTTAAATCCGTCCCTAAACTTTTAAATATCTTAATTTCATCTTTAAACTATGATTATCATTCTAAATTACTCCTTAATCTTTTAAATATTTCGATTTCATCCCCAAAATTTTTGAACATTCCAATTTCATCCCCAAACTTTTTGAACATTCACTTTCATCCCAACATACATATACAATCATATCCCTTATTAATAAAATCATTAGGACAAGTTCTACTATTATATGTTTGAAAAAAATAAATAATTTTTTGGTTAAATCATGATTAAATCTGATTATTTGGGTGAATTTGGGAATAAAATTGGAAGATTCAATGATTGTGGGCAATTTAGAATGAGGGTCATAGTTAAGAGATGAAATTAGAATGTTCAAAAGTTTAAGGACTAATTTAGAATGAGGATCATAGTTTGGAGATGAAATTGGAATATTCAAATGTTAAGGACCAATTTAAAATGAGAATCATAGTTTGGAGATAAAATTGGAAATTCAAATGGTAAAGACTTATAGCTCCCTTGTACAGTTAACTAGTGTGGTAGGGGAGGTTCATTCCAATGTGTTTGGGTGATATTGTTGATGATGTGATCCAAATCGGCAACATAAATAACCTTGCATCTCCAACCTTTCACAATAATCAAAGGGGGATTTTCTTTAACTTATTCTTTCTTTATACCATAGTTATAATAGTAGTTTACATACATTACATTTATAGTATGATGATGGTATTATGTAATGTATGAAGTTACTATTAAACCACATATTTATTTATATCTTACATTACTTAGCTAATAATATATCTTTCTTTGTAGTGCATATTCAGCCACATGATGGGAGCTAACTTAAAGCTAGTATTGGAGTCCATGAGCTATGGAAACTTGACTAGGACAACTCCGGGACGGCTCAAGAACATTTTGGGACAAAGTTTCCAGTTGACCCCGAGCTCATAGCTGACTTGAGCTGGACTTTTGAGCTAGCTAGAGACCTCATTTCAGCTGGAGAGTTTCACCATCACACACCACACAAAGTACTTCAAATATGGTCTACGTCAATTTTTGTGGATTCGTACCTTTCGCGAAGAGTTGCCATTCCAAGAGGTGCCTTTTTACAAGGAGTTGTCCTAAGACTTAGCTTCATATACTTCATCTATGGCCATCATCTTCAGCTCAAACACATGGAAAATCAAATGATGAAAGGTTACCTTCCACAAATGTGACTTTCATAACAAGTTGCTGCCAATTGATGACATGTCATTTATACACATGTTGGATGCCAAGTCACACCTAACTTGCTACTTATCTTCACGTCATGGAGGAGTCCACACCTTAAGCATTCTACACCATCCATGTGAGTGCCTCATGACCAGCCACCCATGTGCCATGCGTGTGGATGAAATAACGCCAAAGTGAGGGGACTCTCTTTATTCGGCCAAAGCAAGGTGATGTTTCAAGTTGGCGCCAAGATGAACCAACAAAGGAACCATTCGGCCAAGGACATCTCCCTTCATCAAAGCATCATTTATTTCAAATTAAGTCATGTATTTTGCCGAAAGGGCATGTATCTATTCGGCCAAATTTTTGCAAGCCTATAAAAGGCTTTGACATTCATTTGTAAACACAACCCTTTTGATAATATAAATCTTTGTGAGATTATTCTCTCTTCAAGTTCTTTTTTAGAACTATATCGATTAAGCAAGCTTCTAAAGTTTGTGGCGTCAAACCTCTTCCATAGATACTTCAAGTTCCTAGTTCCTATAACTAGTGGGTTCAAGTCTGCTACCATCCCATATAACGACTTATAAGAATCGGGTCTTTGTTCATCTATAGCATTAGTTCATTCTTAGTCTTATAAGATACTATCTAAAACACCACCATCTTTCATTACTTCACGCCTACAACATCTCATTTCCATCACCATAAAACCATCCTTCAATCTTCATCAAGGCAAGCATCCATTATCACCATTGGAGGTCGAATCCTATTGCATTTGAAGGACAATTCAACAACACTTCCGCAGCGAACATTTGATAATTTCTATCAATCATTTATTTCCATTTTCATTTCCATTTTTTTAATTATCAATTCCTTAATCATTTCTTTCTTTATATTGTAAATACTTATATATTCAAGTGTAGCATTTAGTGTGTCTCCTAGATCGAGAAACAACAAGGCTGCCAACTTCTCCATTATGAAGAAGCTGAATAGCCTTACATCAGTTGATTAAAGACTTCGCGCTGGGTTTTTTAGATAAATATGTGAGATTTAATAATTAATTTTTAGATTAAAATTGTCTTTAATTGAATACGATATAAAATCGTCTTCCGGTACTAAAACTTATTTCATATTGAATTTGACACTAGTTAATGGTGACTTTGAAGTACAACCGCTTATATGGATAAATTAAATGGACATGAAACTTTAAGAAAATGAAGGGTAAATTAGAAGGGTGGTTCCTCATTGTAAACATTAATTTTCGTTCAGATTCGCATTTGAGAGTTTTTACTTTTGATTGTATTTTAGATATTTTCTTTTAAGTAGATATAACATCAATATACTAAATAAAATTGATTTACTAATCAAATTAATTATAATCATTATTTTAACTAATATTTTATTATTTCTTACTGTTAAAAATTACAAAACCTAACAGCTAGTCATTGAAGCCCCAATCTAAACCTAGCTCTCCAATCTTGCCACCACCGTTGCTAGCAGCACAGGGACTTCCAGAGCTCACGGGAACCAATCCAGTCATCACTGGGATCATCTCTACGTCGATGGAAGGACCACTAGTCCTCTCTCCCCTCTGCTACAGTCTGCAATGACATGCAGAACCCACACGCATATACGTCCTTCACCATCTCTTTGGCAGCATCCTCACAAGGATTTTACGAAGGAACATCAACACAAAAATGAAAGAGAAAAAAGAAACCATTTTTAATAGGAGCAACACAAAGAAATAGAGAAATAGTGAAAAATATAGAGCATCCTCACAAGGATTTTTACGAAGGACATCAACACAGAAATGAAAGAGAAAAAAGAAACCATTTTTAATAGGAGAGCAACACAAAGAAAATAGAGAGAAATAGTGAAAAATATAGAGCAACCAAAAAAATCACAGCAAAAAATAACCATAATCAAGAACAAAAATTTAGACAGCAAGAAGAGAAACCACCCGATTTTCTTCAAAGCCTTGTAGATATAGAGAACCTTCGGGAATAGAAGGACATTTACCGTAGAATGGTCATAAGAAGCCTTCCTTATGACAGATGTGCGATTATTCAATATGTTTATCCATACGAATAGTGAACTTGCAATAAATCAAATATATTTTGCATAAATGTCTACTTATTTTTTTAATGCCTTGTTCGATAGAATAATTAATGGAAATGTCTTTTAAATGGTGAAAGTATAATTTAAAAAAATTATTCGATTAAATAGTTATTTTCTCTTAATAATTTTTCATTTTAAAGTGTGCATTAATCCTTTGTTAGCATGTCTTACTGTTTTATTCGATACTCTAACGCATTCATATTCGAATTATACAAATCTTGTTTTCATAAGTAAAAGAGGAATGTTGTTTTACTAAAAAGAATTGATGGGATAGACTTCTTAATTGCGAAAATACGAATCGTATTGGTTCGTTTGAAAGTAGAAGAGTGTCCTTTCATTGATTTGAGTGAAATATTATAAAGTAAGTTGTTTCCTAAAAAATCACTAAATGTTTAATAAAAAAGATCACATTTTAAATTTTGATTCGACTTTGTAAATTCCACTACTACAACAGCGTATAAGCAATTGAGTACAAATATTGGGCATTGTGGAGGTATTAACCATTCCCTACGCATAAACGACTCTCGAACCTTTAAAATGAGTCTTTTGTAAAACGTAGACCATTTTTGTCTTTCAAAATGATTTTCCTTAAAAACATTTTAAAATTCAATGTTAGGTATTCGACTTATCTAACCCAAAAGTCGATGGCTACTCCAAATCAAATTCGAAAATCCAAATTTTCCCAAAATAAGTCATAAATCAAGTTTTATTTTGAAAAGGAACTTCGTTTAAAAATGTTATTACAGCTTTCAACTCCGTTGAGGTCACTGTAGAGAGTTAAGCCGTCAATCGCTTATATGTTATCGTGATATTGGAAATTATGAATTCGATTCCAAATTTAGCTTGTAATTTTGTCTGAAATTTTCAATTATATGCATTCTTTAAATAGTTTTTCTATTGTTTAAACTCATGTTTTCAGCTTCATCGAATTTTCCTTTTCTGAAGTGCTTCTATCTTTTTTGTCTTTATTGAAGGTTTGTAAGTTTGTACTCACACACGTCATGTATTTCATGACATAAACTCTATACCTAAGTTGTAACCCAAGTAAGTAGAGGCGAACGCTTTTTTTTTGTGAATTTATTATTCATATGAGCCTTAGAAACATATGGGGTACACATGTCTTATATATTCGTGGGAATTTATTCCTCGTATGTGTATAGGGAAGTGTATCATCTTGAATTGAACTCAATCTATGAGTCTATAATAAGTGAGGATCGAGGGTCTAACTAGACCAAGGAGGCAACAATAAGGAAAATTTGAGTACATTTTTTCCTTTAGAGCCAAAACCTAACATATAATAAACCATAAATGGTCACCCTAGTTAGAGTCATACTAAACCTTTGTCTGTTAGTAGTCACCCTGTAGGTGTACACAAAGAAGAAACAACTATGAACCTTTACCCTTTTCTTTAAATTCTTATAATAATTTTTTCGAATAAAATTATTTGAACTAGATATCATACAATTAGGGTTTATTTCTTAAAATAAATCATGTTGGGTAGAGAGCATGTTCAGGTATGAATGTTATTTAATAAAAGCATGTTTGGTTAGATACCATGACGAGGTGTGTTATGTTTATATTTGAATAACATGTTTATTTATCGTTTATCAATTATCTTTATCGATTATCTTACTTGTAGTAACTCATTTTTCCTCATTTTTTGTCAGTTTTTGCCTTTTTGTTGCATCATGACATAATGTAAAGATTTGATCCACAGTTGACTATCTAATTGAAAATTTTCTATAAATAAAGAATTTTTTCAATCAAGTAGTCATATACACAAACATGTGTTGATGGCCAAGGGAAACTAAGATAAACGATGAGGAAGCTCGCTTGTAGATCATGCATAAGAGTTGACTGATAGAACATCATCCAAGATTTAAAAGGTTATCTCTTGATCCGAGTAATGTTGCATTACAAATCTTACTTATGATTGTTACACTTTTAATTATCAAGGAATGATACACAACTCTAGCGTCGTAAGGGCATGATCCAAAATAAAGATCACATTTCGAATGGAGTCTCTATGCAAGCCCAAGAGGTCATACAATACTTGAGAACATAGTTTTCGAGGATGAATTCCTTAAATACAACATCGATATACTTTAGACCAAGGTCTAAGAAAAAACGTCTGTAAAAAAATGGAATATCTTGTAATAACAAATTTTTTATCTCTAATGGAACTAGTTCTATGATATTCATCTTTGGGATTAACACCATTTTCATTTGCATCTTTCATTCTACATTGCCTCTATTTAAGCATATGCATTAATCATGGAAACATGAAATTAATTCATGGAGGATTTTGTGGCAGTGATCCTAATCACACAAATTTATTCACACAATACTAAGATTGGAAGCGATATTTGAAAAACGGAGGAAAGAACTACAATAGAATTACAAAAAAAAAATGCAACAACACTTAAAAACAAAAATGGAAAAATGAAAAAGACCAATGTCGACGCGTCATACAAATAAAGTAGCATGGTAGACCATGTTGTTGCAAAGCTAGTTGTAATCAATTAGAAAAAAACAAGGAGAAAGCCTCATCGACTGTGGAAACTCCCGAATGTATGATGGAACATGCTACCCTAAAACTAATCACTTCATCGAGATGCTTCTCGACTACCACTCATGTTCCTTTTTAAAACTCAAACAAACGGGTAATCCTCAAAACAAGCTGTTAATTATAATATGCTTAGTTTTGATGAAATGGAAAGGGCTAAGAATGAGATCCTTGAGAACTTAAAGGATCGATACAAAGAAAGTTTCAAAGAATTGAGAGGATGTATAACACCCACAAATCTGGGATAGTAGTTTCAGGTATGTTGCTTTGGCTTATGAACTCATAGAAAAGCTTTGTGGGACAATTGGGTTCAGAATGACCTAGATTTGATCTTAGGTTGGGCCCAAGTGAGATGAGAAATGATATTATTTTATTAACGCAATTAAAGGAGGACCAAAAGAGTAGTTTACCCATTTATAAAGCAAGGTTAATTTTCATTAAATGAAGATGAGGTCTCGTGGAAGGGAAAACATGCTCTATTGTCTTCTTCTTTCTTTGCTCTTTCTTTCTTCATCTTGTTTGCAAGAAACCCAAAGGTGTGAACTTTGTTATTCTTCCAACCTAGGCTAAACTTCAAGTGGTAAGAATAATCATCTCCCATCAGAGCTTTATTTTAAACCCTTAATCTTAAAGGTTGGGTGATAATACCCAAAATGGGGTTTAGAAAAAGGTTTAGGGTTTTAGGAACTTACGATGTTTCAAATCCTTCCCTAAGTGTTTAGAATAATATTTCAACCCATTTAAAGCCTTTAAGTTAGTTAGTAATTCTTTTTAATTGTTCAGCTAGAGAGAAGTTGGTGAAAGCTCAAAAGATAAGAACAAGGAGAAATTCATGTTTGGGCTGATATTATGAGCATTTTCCATAAGTTAGTGCTAAGGTAACATACACTTAACTCACATATACCACTTGTGATTCTTTAATGTGTTACTTGCTTGTATGTGATCTATGGAGCATTTGGGTGCATTTGGGCTTTAGCATGAATTTGGGTATTTTGATGTTGCTCATGCATAAAGGATTAACCTTTTATGATACTTTAAACCCATATAAACTTTAAATAACTTTTGGGGACCTCTAAGAGTGGTTTGGGGGAGTTATCCATGAGAGAAATATGGTTTTTTAGGTTAGGGGTATCGGTATTGTATGAACAGTACCAATATTGATCGTAGAAAAGGGTAAAAATATGAGGATTTTTTTAGGGAGTATCGATACATGTTCTTGGGGTATCGATACACGTTCTTGGGGTATCGATAATTTAAAGAGTATTGATACTCAGAATTAGTATCGATACTACTAAATTTCAAACTCTAGTAGGCAATTTTGATGTACTCAAGCAAGTGCCAATACCATAGAGGCTAATATCGATACTCTAGATAAGAGTATCGGTACTCGAATATTTTTCCAAACATTGAATGCAATTTTGGTACCGATACTAGGGGTAGTATCGATACCACAAGAATGGAGTATCGATACCAAGGTGAGAGTATCGGTACTCATATAATTTATCAAACACCGAATAAAATTTTAGTATCGATACTCAAAGAAGTATCGATACCCTAAGAGGGAAGTACCGAGACCCAAACTTGAGTATCAATACCTTTGTGAAATTTGAGTAATGTGCCTTGATTACTTTAGAAACCTAAAAAATGGGATTTTGAGTGAGTAAGGACTTACCTAAAAATTACAAGTGAGAACCTTAATAATGGTATAATAACATAAGACTTATACCTTAATAATGGTGTATGATTATTTCCAATCTTACATGTTTGCAAATATCAGAATGTGAACTCTTTAGTGCAAAAGAACTTAAGTATTAGTACAAATGCACTTCCGTATCAGTGCTAGCACTTCAGTACTAGTTATCAATAGTACTTAGTTAGAAGGTTCAATGACTTAGAGTTTATAAGTATCAATGATGTACATGCCTTAAAGTATCAATAGTACTTAGTTATCTGAAAAAGATGATAATGACTCATTTCTTTTCTTTGAATTTCGTAGGATATGGTTGATGATCCCGTACATAGTTAGAAGGTTCAAAATAAGAGTCACGTCTCAATTGATGGAGATATTAGCAATGAGTTTATCTCAGACTCCAAGAACGCAGATATCCCGTAAGACACATGAATATATGAGGCTCCCTTCTTTCAAAACCTCACAATCAACCTTAGGAATATTGTTAGGGATATTTTGAGAACAACCACCATACATGCACCACTCGTTCCACCACTTGCTATACCCCAAGAATCATTGGTGGAGTAACTCTGAAGTTATAAGACCTCTGATTCTCTGGGTTCTGGGGAGGACGACGCTATTATCGTAGACTGATGACTTTGAGAAACCTTTCGTACCCTTCGAAAGCTTAATATACCCTAGAGGGTAACCTTGACTGCATCACTGCTTTGTTGAAAAGTGATGCCATAGATAGTTGGGAAACAACGATTTAGCGCTAGAGCTAGGAAAGTTGACTTGGGATTCTTCTAGATGAGTTCAAAGAAATACATCAGTAAGGCCTACAATGATGATCTAAGGGACCCGTTCACCTATTTGGTAGGGTGACCGATTGTGTTGGAGTATGCATGACTTTATTTCTTGAGCTGCTACACACCTGAGCTGGTATTGAGGCCCTTCACTACAAAAAGTTTAGAGAGAGGTTTACATTGATATTCTCACTCACTTGGTAGTCAATCCCCTTAGGATCCTTTCGAAGCTAACTCGCCAGGCTAAGGCAATCGAGAGGGTACAGTCTATGAGGGCTTGTTTGAGGGGTACTTCACGATATCAAAGCCATAAAGCACTAGATTCTGTTAAACCGTGCCATTACTCGGTCAAGAGGGCCAGAAACTCCTAAGGAGCGATGAGGCCCTTACTGTTACATTATCAGAGGATAGGGCAGAGCTCAAGACATCAACATAGGTCGAAGTCCTGTATGAAGCCTCTGACTTTGGCCTCTATGGCGAGTAATAGAGGTTCGGGCAGAGGATTATATCATTCTCTTTACAATCAAAGTGGGAAATTCCACATTGAAGAGTGTCATCGAGTTACCAAGGCGTACTTTGGATATAGTTCAGTGGAGCACTTTATTAGATATTGTCTCAAGGCAGGGAGTGGTGCGCCGGTATCTCAGAGGTTAGTTTAGTCATCCTAGAGGGGTTAGGGATCGATTAGAGGGTTGGTAATTATGTGTCAAGGTAGAGTCATGGCACTGCCAGATTAGTAGCTAAAATCGAGGTTAAGGTTACCTTGAGACAGTATGCAGTGAGGGTTTAGTAGGACTGTGAGCCAACATATGTCATCTTAGGTATCTTTATAGTTTCCAGTACTCATGTTACCGCTTTGATTGATCTAGGTTCTACTCATTCATATATAAGGTATGAGCTTGTGCAAAAGTTGGATATTCCAGTCGAAGACCTTGAGTTTAAAGTTAGAGTTTCGAGTCTTTTAAGACTAGATGTACATATGGACATGGTCTATGGTATGTGTCTGAGAGGTTTAGGGAGTTTTCTCGTTCATCTTATGGTGTTACCTTTTCGAGAGTTTAATTTGATCTTAGGAATGGATTGCTTATACGAGCAGGATGGAAGTTTAAGATATAAAGCTAGGTGACTTCAGCTTAGGCATAGAGATGGTTCCAAGGTAGTAATGTTTAGTGATGAACTCTATTACACTTCTAGGATTATCTCACCCTTAACCACTCAAAGATTAAATAGTCGGGGTTGTGAATCATTTCTAGCTTATGTGTTGGACACTCGAGTTTTGATCCTAACGCTTGAGGAAATCTGTACTGTGTGAGATTTCCTGAGGTATTTCTTGGTTTACCTTTGGATCACGAAGTAGAATTCAACATCGAAGTGTTGACAGGATTAGCTTGGGTGTCAAATGCTTCCTATTGTATTACCCCAACTAAGTTGAAAGAGCTTAAAACTCAGATTTAGAAACTATTAGATTAGGGGTTTATTTGTTCGAGTGTGTCCCTGTGGGGAGCGTCGTATTGTTATGAAAAGAATAATAGGTTGATGAGGTTATGCATCGACTACTAATAATTGAACAAGTTGAAAAAAGAATCAATATCCACTTTCGATGATAGATGATTTATATGACCAACTTAGAGGAGAAAGAATATTTTCCAAGATAAATTTGGAATAAGAGTATTATCAGTTGAAGGTTAAGGACTCCAATGTAGCAAAGATGACATTTAGAATTCGATATGGACACTAGGAGTTTCTGGTGATGTCTTTTGGGCTTACTAATGCACCAAAAACATTTATAGACCTAATGAAACACATCTTCCACTTGTATTTGAATATGTTCATAGTGTTGTTCATTGACGACATCCTAGTTTATTCAAAGTCAAAGGAAGATCATGGTCATCATTTTCGCATTGTCCTTTTAACACTCAAAGAACACCAATTGTATGCAGAGTACAATAAGTATGAATTTTGGATGTTCGAGGTATTCTTCCTAGGCCATGTAGTGTCCGTCGAGGGTATTTGAGTAGATCCATAAAAGATTAAGGTTGTGGTGGAGTGGGAACCACCACAAAATATATCCGAAGTGCATAGCTTCCTTAGACTTACCGGGAACTATCGTCGTTTTGTCAAGGGATTCTCCATGATCGTCACCCCTTTAACTAAGCTTCTTTAAAGACACAAGCCTTCTTTTGGAATAAAAATCATCCAGAAAGTTTAGAAAGGTGGGAAGAGATCTTGTCTCAGGCGAAAAGTAGTAGCTTATACATCACGACAACTACTGCACAAGTACATCTATTCGTGTTTGTAGTTGGGCGACGTGGTCTTTGCCTTGAAGATATGAAGTCATTATCTCTTTGGAGAAAATGTTATATCTTCACCGACCATAAAAGCCTTAAGTATTTGTTTACCAATAAGGAATTGAACCTAAGACAAGTCATTGGGTTGAACTACTAAAGGTTTACGATTGTGTTAGACTATCATATGGGTAAAGCTAACCTAGGGACGATACTTTGAGTCTAAGTTGATAAAGGATCTTTTCGTGTTGTTCAAACGGTTGAGTATGACCTTAGATTAATAGCATAATTACGGGTCGAACCAGAGTTAGAGGGAGAGATAAATAGGTTACAAAATATTGATAGTCGATTGATGTATAGAATAAAGTGAGTTTATTGTGGCGAGTTACCAGGATTTCAGCTAAAAGATAGAGACATGTTGTACTTTAGGGACCAACTGTGCTTTTCGGCTAATGATCAATCGAGGGCAAGAATGCTTGGTGAGGTTCATTGTAGTCAATTCTCAGTGCACCCCAGGGGTGATAAGATGTACTGAGAACTCCGAAAGTTATATGGTGATTGGGCATGAAGATGGAGGCATCTGAGTTTGTATCTAAGTGTTTGGCTTGCCAACAAGTTAAGCTGGAATATTAAGTTCAATCGGGTTTGCTTCAGCCCATTTAGATACCATATGGAAATGGGATAAAGTTACTATGGACTTCGTGATTGGTTTATCGATGACACACTACAAACATAACGAAGTTTGGGTAATAGTAGATGATTAACAAAGACACTCATTTTTTCTTATGGGAATGGATTTCACCTTAGAAAGGTTGGCTCAGTTATGTTAAGAAATTGTGAGACTTCATGGAGTGCCTACATCGATCATTTTTTTATAGAGATCCGTGCTTTACCTCAAGGTTTGGAAGGAGCTACACGAAGCCTTGGGTACAAACTATATTTCAGTGTTGTCTTTAACCCTCAAACAAATGGTCAATATGAGAAAGATCTAGATAATTGAGGATATGTTTCAGTGTGTGTTATCAACTTTATGGGTTCGGAGGATCATCTCATTGGTTGAATTTCTTATAACACCTACCAAACAAGTATTCAGATGGCTCCTTATGAAGCGTTGTGTGGAAGGAAATGTAGAACTCCCTGTGTTGGACAAAACTTAGCGAAAGGAAGTTGGTCAGACCATACTTGATTCGAAAGGTCAAAGAGAAAGTCTACTTGATTCAGGGTCATCTAAGAGAAGTGTTTGATAGGTAAAAGTCTTATGCAAATCTGAAATGGAAAGATATAGAGGTTTTAGTAGGAGATAAATTGTTTCTCACAATGTCACCTTGGAGGAAGGTTTTTCATCTTGGACAGAAAGAGAAGTTGACCCCACGCTTTATTAGACTTTATGAAATCCTGGAGAGAGTTGGTCTCGTAGCTTGTTGTCTAGCCCTACCACCTGATATGGAACACATTCACAACGTGTTCCATGTGTTTGTGGTTTGAAGATACCGCTATGACTCTTCCTATATCATTATGTTAGAATATATTGAAGTGAGCAAGGATATAACTTTTTTGGATGAACCATTGAGGATTCTGGAACTAGAGGTTAAGGAGCTATGAAACAAGAGGATTCCATTGGTAAAGGTCATTTGGAGGAACCATGGTGTCGAGTAAGCGACGTGGGAAACCGAAGAGATGCAATTCCTTCAATATATGCACTTATTCAGTTCAGATAAATTTCAAGGATGAAATTCCTTTAGGAGGAGAGTTGAAACACCCAATTTTGGGTTTGTAGTTTCAAGTAAGTTGTGCTTGGGTTGTAGAATCACATAAAAGCTTTTTGAGACAACTGACTTAAGAACGACCAAGGATTTAGAATTGGGTTAGGTCCAGGTGAGATGAGAAATGACATTTATGTATTAAAGCAATGAAAGGAGGACAAAAAGATTAGTTTATGTATTTTTGTAAAACAAGGATGATTTTCATTACCCGGGATGAGGTCACGTAGAAGGGAAAACAATGTTCTCTTGTCTCCTTTTTTTCTTTCCTATCTCTTATCCTTCCTTTTTAAGAAACACAAAGGTTCATATTATTCTTCCAACCCATGTTGAACTTTAAGAGGTAAGAACCATCATCTTCACATTTAGAGCTCCATTTTAAGCTCTTAATTTAAAGGTTAATGATGAAACCCAAAATGGTGGTTTAAAGGAGGTTTTAGGGTTTTGGGACCTTAGCATGTTTCAAATATGTCCCTAAGGGTTTAAAATCATATTTCAACTCATTTAAAGCCTTTATGTTAGTTAGTAATCCTTTTTAATTGTTTTGGCTAGTGATAGAAGTTGGTGAAAGCACAAAAGGCAAGAACAATGAGAAGTTGGTGCTTGGGTGATCTTATGAGCACTTTCCATCACTTAGTGCTAAGGTAACAACACATAACCTCACCTATAACATTTTGCGGATTTAATGTGTTACTTGATATATGATCTATGGAGCATTTGGGTGCATTTGGGCTTTGGCATGAATTTAGTTTGATGTTTCATGCATAAAGGATTGATCTTTATGATGTTTTAAACCCATAAGCTTTAAATAACTTTTTGGGACCTTGGGAGGGTCTTATGAGTGGCTTGGGAAGTTATCTATGAGAGAAACAAGGTTTTATAGGTTAGGGGTATCAGTATTGTATGAACAATATTGATATTGATCATAAAAATAGGTAAAATGTTGAGGGATTTTTGAGGGAGTATCAATATGTTCTTGGGGCATCATATGTTCAAGGAGTATCGATACTCAGGGCTTAGTATCAATACTAGTAAATTATTTTAGATTCCAATAGAAAAAATTTGATACTGGTACTCAAGAAAGTACTGATACATAGAGGCTAATATCGATACTCTAGATAAGAGTATTGGTAATCGAATATTTTGAAACAAGGTTTTATAGGTTAGGGGTATCATATTGTATGAACAATATTGATATTGATCATAAAAATAGGTAAAATGTTGAGGGATTTTGTGAGGGAGTATCAATACATGTTCTTGGGGCATCATATTGTTCAAGGAGTATCGATACTCAGGGCTTAGTATCAATACTAGTAAATTATTTTAGATTCCAATAGAAAAAATTTGATACTGGTACTCAGAAAGTACTGATACCATAGAGGCTAATATCGATACTCTAGATAAGAGTATTGGTAATCGAATATTTTTCCAAACATCGAATGCAATTTTAGTACCGATACTAGGGTAGTATCGATATTAGGGTGATAGTATCGATATTAGCACAATTTATCAACATTGAATACAATTTATTATCGATACTAGGAGAAATATCGATACCTAAGAAGGAAGTACTGGTACCCAAGACTGAGTATGGTACCCTTGTGAATTTGAGTAATGAGCCTTGATTACTTTATAATGCCAGAAAAGGGGATTTCATGTGAGTAAGGACTTGCTATAAATTAAAGTGGGAACATTATAATGGTATAATAACATAAGACTTATACATTGTTTGATACTTGGGAAACAACGCGGACACCGGTTACTTGAGTGTATGACGATTTCCTATCTTACATGTTGTGAATATTCAAATGCGAACAACAATGATAAGCCACATTAGTATTAGTGCGAATGCACTTCCCTATCAATACTAAGACACTTCCATACTAGTGCTAGGGAACTTTAGCTATTTGAGGGCAACACCCTTATACTGGACTGTGATCATAAAATGAATGTTAATTATGAACAAAGTTTAAAGCACCATGTGATTTATGACTATACTTGCTAGTATATACATTGATGATTGCTTGTAGTATCATTGTGTTATTTGTGGCATTAAGCGTCATAGCTTAGCATTCGAAATTGTTTCCATTCGCAGTTCCTTAGGTGTCATTAGATAAGCCTATCATCAGTGTGCAGATTCATATTTAATCAAGTCCAGAGCATGTCTCGGTTATTTTAGTGGCATGTGATTCATAGACCATTTTTTTGTATTGGGCCATAACTTTTTTTTGATAAACTTGATGTATTTTGAGATGTTATTTTTGGAAGCTCCATTTGTAAAACTTAATTATTTCATTTTAAATTATAGATGTTTTGCTATAATTTTGAGTAATGATTTAAAAAAATGGTTTGTCACTTTGGTAATTCATTGTAATATCCAAATCTTTTGGGATTTTAGGTCGAATCGGATTTGGGTGTTACATGACATAAACTCTCAGGATGAAATGGATTCAGTGAGTTAGTCTTGGTTCATAACTTAGTGCTTCTACCCAAATTCAAAATGCTAGATTTTGAAAAATACAGCAGAACAAATTTATTGTCCATCTCACGATGTTATTTGAAGGATAACTAAATACACTAGCATGATCAAATGTTGATCCACTGTTTTCAAGAAAATTTGATTATACATGTTTTCAAATGGTATAATCAGTTAATTAGTACTCAAATATGCTATTGTAATGATTTAGCTCATGACTTTTTAGGTTAATACAAGCACATGACATATATGGCCTCTGATCGAACAACACTTTAAAACATGGAGATGAAGCATAATGAAAGCTTCTAAAAATATGCCAAAAGATGAAGCGATGCTTAATCCCATGTGCATCAACCAATGACTGAAAGAAAGTTCTTCACTATGTTTATCAATACATTAAAATATCCCTATTAACCACATGTTAGGGGTTATCACTAAGAATTTCTCTGACATCACCATGTGTGGAGAAATGATTAGAAGGGTTGTCAAGAATAAGATAAGGAACACGAGCAATACTAACACTAAAAAAGGAGATGAAGTCAATATGGTGGGATCTTATTCAGCTAATCATGGGATCAAACTTACAGGGTAATTCGAGAAGAACCTTGTGACTCCAGTACAATCCAAGCCAAAAGATCCCTCATTTCTTGAAGGGGCTATGATGTTAATGCTATATATAACTACCACATAGGAAACTCGGGGCATACTTCCAAGAAATGAAGGATATTGAAGCGTAAGGTATAGAATTTAATTAATTCGGGTGCATGGACCTATGATAAGTAATAGGACATTCTGATAAAGAAAAGGCTATTGCTTCCGCTAGAAAATTTTGATGTAGTTGCATTTAAAGCATATTATCTTGTCTGAACTTGCTTTTTTATTTATTTTTTCTTTATTTAAAGGTTTGTAAGTCACTTGACACTTGAACATATTAAATAAAAAGATATATTCTCAGGTTATAAGTAATGAAGCAAGTTTTATTCTTGTAGTATTTAAATATCAAGAAAATGAAAATCTCTTTTGACGATCGAGGTTATAGACCTTTGACATGTGACGAGATTAGACATTTTGTATCCTTTTCGAAGTTAAAAATAAAATCACTTGATTTTTTACCCAAAATAATTCATGATCAATACCAAAAACTAAATCTTGACATTATCTCTCTTTGAAGCAATGAAGTCAAACCATCGTTTTTTACACAAAGTCAACTTTCTTTCTTCATAATAAAGCCGACTTAACTATCCAAAATACTCAATTTTTCAGAGAAGAGATAAAAAAAATTGGATTTTGTGTTGTTTTTTTTGTTTATTTAGACGATTTCATTTCCCTTTATTTTTCTCTCTTCAAGGTCAGTTTTAGGCTTTCCCCCTTTAATTTTCATTTTCCTGAAATACAAATACAGAAATAACAGATATGGATATATATATTTTTATCATTAGATTTATTAGTGGTTAAAGAAAGGAAATAGGATTTTGTAATTTGAAAAAAAAGATAGAAATTTTTATTGATATACAGAATGAACAAATGAGCAAAAAGCTTGGCCTTAGAAAGGCCTTGGAAACTAGACTAAGAAATCGCAAATTGCTGGAAACAAGAAAGCAATTAGCATATTTACAGTTATGTCAGCATGTTGATGAAGAACCGATAAGGTTGAATACTAAAGTTGCATGATTAAAACAATATGAAGTTAAATTTCAATTTACTAACCATGGCTAAAATATTCCAATTTAAGGACAAATGTATTGCCTTGCATTAAGCTATTGGAGATTAGTTCGAAAGAGATTGGACAATTTCAATTTACTTCTACAGCATATGGAAGTTCCATGGGATGGTATAAGGATTTAGTTACAATCCTGATCCCACATAGGGAAACGAGTAAACATTTTAACACATTAAACAATGTATCTTTTCCAATAAAAAAATTCAAGGAAAAAAAAAAGATTGGGTTTTCCTTTATGTTTGGGTTTGAAAATATGAAAAAAAAAGTTCGAAGGTGTGTGGATGGAAGGAGACCAGAATAGAGACAGTAAATTCTTAATATTACATATAAAGTACCCAAAAGTAAGTGTTTCAGTTCACTGTATTTTGGATTCAATGCCGGGAGGTTTGACTGGTCCTCTTTTGCAGGCACTGATTCAGGAGAACCCACCACTTGTCAATACCCCATTTGGCATTTTTATTTAAATTTTGAGTCATGTGAATGGCAACTATGTCCATTTTGGGTAAAACTTCAAATCTAACCTTTTAAAAAGCAGAGATTTCAAACTCCTCCTCCATGTTACTTAGACCTACCGTAGCTCACATGATCTTTGAACTATTCGTTTAATCTTTCTTTTTCCCCGAGTTTTGAATAAATAAAAGCCTAAAAAACATGATCCTTATTACTCCAAAATCCAAATGAATGTGTTCCTTTGCCACACTCTAGACCCAACCAAATAGTAGATTTTTTTAATTAGATACTTCAAATCCATGTATTGTTCTTATGTTAATGTCAATAGGTAAAGGAAATGAGGCCAGGAAAAGGGTCGGTTTGGTTTGATGTAATTTATTCATATAGCACAAACAAATTAACCTTAATGGTTAAGAGATGATTGATATTTTTAGATATTCTAGATTCGAGAACTGTATTTAAAGGATGTTTGAGCATTTATTGTCAAATAATTGAGAGTTTTTTAAAATATATTATCTTGTAATCACATCGAATTAATAAAAGTATTTGATTCCTATAGTTCATTCTTAAGATGAAGCTCAATAAATTGAAATTATTTAAATAGCATGTGCATTTCTAGCACACCTCATGGCAATGTACTTGGGAACTTAGAATCCTTTTCTCAAGTGAACTTGAAGTTCACGGCTGAGTAGAGGTTGGAAAAAGTGATGAAAAAAAAAGTGGAGGAAAAGAGTGACAGCATGATGAAGAAGATAATATATATATACACACTGGATGACTGGTGAGTTGTAGTTGTCATCTGAATTTGAGTTCGAACAATTCGTTTGTAAGATATATATTTTGTCAATAATTAATAAAAATTCTAAAGAGATATTATCTTATAATTTTCTCGTACTATAAAAAATGTTCAACTATTTAGGATCCTAACCTTTACAAAGTTAAGGCTAACCACCAATAATACCCAAAAGTATTAATGAGTATTTATAAAAAGACTTAATGTCAAAAAAAATATCTTCAACATTTGATTAAGTGATAATTTTAATTTCAATGTTTCTTTTTGGAAAAACACGTTCTTAACGTTTAACTAAATAATCATTTTGGACGTTATTTTTTATCATTTTGGTCATCAACGTCTAATTTTAAAGAAAATAAACTCTATTTTGATGTCTTAACTGCTAACAGAAAAATTTGTTTGTCTCAAAATAAAATAGATAAAAAAAATATTCCAAACAAAACAGTAAAATATTATTAATCAATATTAAGATATTATTTATACGAAAAATACACTATTAAAACCCTAAACCGATAGTGAGGTGAATTAGTCACAAAGGGTACGCAAAAAGAAGTGAAAAATCCGTCTGTATCGCCAGCTCAATCACTGCTATATTTTAACAAGTTGAAGCTGATACCAAATGCCACATAATCCCCCCCCCCCCCCCCCCAAAAAAAACCCTTTTCCTTTACAATAAAACACAACTTTTAGCTGAAACATCAAAACTACTTTATTTTACCATTGTTCAAAACTCCCAAACCTTATCCCATTTATATAACTGCTGTTGCTTTCTATGCCAGCAATGGCAACTGTTTCCATCTCCCTAAATCTGGCTACATCACACCCTTTTCTTCACTATTGATAAAATGCTTTATTTTATGGCTGAAACATCAAAACTTTATTTTACCATTGTTCAAAACTCCCAAACCTTATCCCATTTATATAACTGCTGTTGCTTTCTATGCCAGCAATGGCAACTGTTTCCATCTCCTAAATCTGGCTACATCACCCTTTCTTCACTATTGATAAAATGCTTTATTTTTTTTGGGTAAACTACAAGTGGTATCCAAACTATCACTTTGTTCGTTTTGATTATCTAACTATTTTTGTTTTAAAATCATAATTAATGTATGTTTTTGTTTTATTTAATCACACCTTTAAAACAGAATATTGAGTGGTATTCTTTTTAAAAATTCAGTGATGATGTTATCTTAACTTATGATGACATGTTAATATCATCATTAATTTTTAACGGTGGATGACCAAAATGAAACTAAAACGTAACATTATACATAATTTTAAAACAAAAAAAACACAATTGAGTAACTGAAACAGAATGAAAGGATAGTTGAGGCAATAAAGTGTAATTTACTCTTATTTTATTTATGAATTGTCCTCGTAATTTATGGTGCTGCATTTAACCCCAAATGAACACAAGTCTTGTAAAGTAGAGTAAATGAATTGTTTTGGCTAAGTTTGTAAACTGTCCATCCAACATCCATGCATTTTGCTTATCACTACCATATGCTATTCTAGTGAAGATATTATCGGTCTCTTTTCAACCAAATGTCGTTTGTAATGACAGAAAAAACAGCTCCATTTGGATTACCCAATACCAATTTTAATATTAACCATTGGTCTAAATTTAAAATATTAACCATGATGGTTTCTAAAGAGTTTGTGATAAAATGGAGGAAAACAAATAAAATCTTAAAACTAAGGACTGTTTCAATCTTCATAGAAAGTTTTTCCAAGTCTGTGTAAAGATCAACGAAGCACAAGGGATTGGTCCTAGAAAATTTGTATATATATTTATTATTTATCGACTTTGGTATAGCTTTGGAGCAAAGGAAAGCTTCTTAGTAACTTTACCCTCGTACAGTCCAAGAAGAAAACAGTAAAAGTAAATAAATAAATAATACTTGCAGGATTTTGTATTCAAAGCTGGTCATCATTGAATGCCAATTCTGGCCAGAGAAAAACAGAGAGAGAGAGAGAGAGAGCCAATTAGCACGTCATGACAAAAAATCACATCATGGGCATAACATGCATTAATTCATAAGAAGAAGAAGAAAACATACATCTACTCGCCTTGCTGCCTTATATATAAAAACAAACATCTACTTTGTAAGTTGTATTAGTCTAAGAGGGTCCTTAGAGAATTTTTTTTTTACTTTGGTTTCCTTTTTCCATGTTGTTTTGAAAACTCATGGCATGCTTAGACAGTATAATTCCGAGCACAAAAGATCATCATCAGTGCCCCCCAATGAGTCCAAGAATCTCTTTCTCAAATGATTTTGTTGAGACTCAGCGATTATGAAGCAAGAACGGAACTCGAGAGAGGCTCCTCCAGTGTCCTCAGACTTTGAATTCTCAGTGTCAAACTATTCCATGATGAGTGCTGATGAGCTTTTCTTTAAGGGTAAGCTGTTGCCATTTAAAGACAATTGTAACAATCAATGCAAAGGACTTTGAGAGAAGAGCTTCTTGCTGGGGACGATGATAATGTAACATTGACCCTCCTAAGGGCACCAAAAGGTGGAAGGGTTTTCTGGTCTCAAGAGAACCCACACTGGTTCCAAAAAGGTTGACAAGAATGTAGGGTATATGGAGGAAAATGGGTGACAGTAAAAGGTTGCCTTGTTCATGAGGTGAGAAAAATAAACCAAAGAAAAGATAACAAGAAAAAAAATACCAACTTTTAGGGGGATCATAACTTGTAGAAATGTGGAACATTTGTATTTTTTGAAAGAAAAAAAGGGTTCGGGGGTTGATTTAAATCTTTTTATTATTTTTTTTGCTTTATTTGGTCCTTTTTTTATTTGGTTTTCTTAGGGTTTGGTGTTTAGCTGTTTCCTTTGTACAAAATGTTTGCAGTTTAAGAAGTTCCTGTAATGTTCTGCAATTGGTAGATCTCTATTAAGTCATGGTTTATCTGACTCAGATCTGTTCATATAAATTTTACTTTGAATTGGATCTGTCGTGTCTTTTCCTATTTCTAGTTTGTATTCAGTATCAAATTGATTCAAATCATAATTATATTAAAAAAAATCACCGTTTTATTGTAATTAATTAAGTTGCCTCAGAAGACGTTCGACTCATTGACAGTTTTGGTTTTAGGGTTTCCAAACAATGGCAAATTAGTATAGGAGCTACAGACACATTAGACGTGCCACTTGAGTCTCGTTTCCAAGTTTTCACTCCAGGTAAGAAAAATGTAATTCATTAACCTTCATCTATGAAACTATTGATTGGCTCAAATTGTTGTGACGACTATTAGTTATTTACTTCTTTTAATTTGGATAAAGATCATAATCGGTCAGGGATAGATTGTTAACCGATAACAAAATATTCTGTTACTATGAAGTAAAGGAAATAAGAATGAAATGATTTCATTGAGGTTATCATTCTTTCGGTCTGATAAAAGATTTTAGAGTGAATTGTTAGTATCAGTGTAGGATAATTACATGTGGGATGGTTGTGTCACGATCACAGAAATCACAGGAAGGAGATAGGAGAGCTTGAAGGAAAGAGCTCAGAGAAGCACGAAGAAAAGAGAAATAATTGAGAAAAATATAGAACTATATCTTAAGAAAATGACTGAATGAACAAACTATCATATTGTAAAAACCCAGTAGTGGTCCAAGGACTCTACAAGCCTATTTATAGTAGAAATACACAGCAAAGGCCAAGACCATTGCAATACATGAATAATTGTAACTACTTAAAGTTACACGGTTACAGCTATTAGTTATAATCTATCATTTTCCCAGTTCTCTCTGCTTGAATCTCCCTTGCAGACAACACATACAGTTTGCTCCTCATGTGATGAAACATTGAAGGAGGAACAGGCTTGGTCAAAACATCATTATATTCTCAGTGGAGGACACAAAATTGAACATCTGTGCAGCCAAAACTTTTTCCTAACATAATGATAATCATTTCAACATAATTAAAATTTGCATGATGAGTTGGATTAGCAGCCATTGACATTTTGAAGTGTTGTCACACCAAACATGTATACTAGACAACTGAACTTCATTCTCTTTCAACAAATTCTCTACCTAGACCAGTTCAGAAACAACATTGGCCAAACTTCTATATTATACCTCTAAGGTTGATCGAGAGACAACTGCTTACTTGTAACACCAACCAATCAGGTTCGGGCCCAAAAAAATGTAGTAACCTATTCATGATCTTCTATCTTCAACGAAAGAGGCCCAATCAGCATCTGCATAGCACACTAAATTGCATGTTTCTACTATCTTAAACATCAATCCATACAAAGAATGCCACTGAGATACCTCAGTATGCGTTTGACAGCTTTCCAATGACATCATAAGGCTTGTTCATGTACTGACTCACTTATTTACATATGACATATAAGGCATTGTGAGGAACATAATACAAAACATTATACATCGATATAGATAAAACATCATTAAGTTCTTGTCCATCATCAACCCTAAGCTTGAGAACAATATTCATAGGAGTAGGAGTAGGAGTAGGTATGGTCTAAACCATATCAGCCTTGATTAATATCTCCTTAATGTACTTCTTTTGAGTCAACACCAAGCTAGAGTCAATGTGTTGAGCCTCCATGCCAAGAAAGTGACCAAGTTCACCTAGATCATTCAAGCATCTCAACACTGATCATCCTAACAAACCATCAATTTCTGCAGTATTATCATCAGTGATGATGATATCATCAACATACACCATCAAAGAACTGCTATCAGCAGTACCCCTAATAAACAAAGATATAGTCTTAGTAGCAACAATCCCATTTACAATTAGAAAATCCTTAAGAGTATCAAACCACACATGATGCTTGCTTAAGCCCATAGAGAGCTTTTCGTAACTTACACACTAGTTTATCCCCCATAGGATGAGCTTTAAATATTAGAGGTTGTTGCATATAAATTTCCTCAACTAGTTGCCTGTTTAGGAATGCATTATTGACGTCCACTTGACATATGTGCTATGTTTCATGAACGCAATAGCTAAGATTATCTAATGGTGATAGCTCGAACGACTGGGTTGAATATCTCTTTGAAGTCATAACCAACCTGCTGAGAAAACCAGGTGAGCTTCCAATCTTTTAATAGAGCCATTTGCAGTCCACAGGCTTACGATCTGGTGGTAAAGGTTGAAGCTCCCATGAGTTTTTCTTGAGAAGAGCAGAGTATTCCTCATGAATAGCCTGCTTCCACCTATGATGCTTAAGAGTTTCAAAAATATCAACCAATTCCTCATTTTCGACTTCAGCCAGAAACTTTTGGCTTGAAAACCCTAACTTTTCCCCTATTGATCATAGGATGAGCATTTCAAACAGAAACCGATGATGGTGATGGTGGTAGAGAATATGATGTTAATGGTGATGATGATGGTGGTGGTAGAGAAGATGATGGTGGTGGTGGTGGTGGTAGAAAAGATGATGATGATGGAATGTGATTGTGGTAGAGAAGATGATGTGAAGGAATGATGGATTGTGAAGGTGAAGATAATCATAGAATGAGTAGATGATAAAAGAATGATAGGATAATAAGATGAAGGTGAACTGATGGAATGTGTAGGTGGAGAAGATGATTGTTGACGCTAAGAAGCAATAGAAGATACTGCCTATGATATAGATGGACTAGCACTTTGACCAAGAACAGTTGACACATGAGGGGAATAAAGGGACTACATTATGGATAGGAGTTAACAGGAAAATAAGTATTAGAAGACAAAGACCAAGCACAGTCTGAATATTGTTTAACATTGGAATTGACAAGGAAAGCTTACTCACATATCCTTGAAACTGATTGGAATAAGATACAATAGACTGCTGATTTCTAAGAAATAGAAAGACATGCTTATTAAATCTAACATGCCTAGATATATATATATGACCATTAAGATCTAAACATTTTATACCCTTGTGAACAACAGAACATACAAGAAAAGTACAAGGTGTGGAGCTAAACTGAAGTTTGTGTTTGTTATAAAGTCTAAGAAAGGGAAAACATAAACAACCAAAAATTTTAAAAAAAATTATAATCTAGAAGCTTACCAAAGTTTTTTTTGATAAGGGCTCATACCATACAAGGTTGTTTGGCAATCTGTTGATGAGAAAGATAACAACAGAAAAGGCTTCAGACTAAAAACTCAATGGCATGACAGCTTGAGCTAGCAATGTTAAGCCAACCTAAAAAGTTTGCATGTGATTTCTCTCAACAATCTCATTCTAAGCTAAGGTATGAGGGAAAGAGAATCTATGTCTGATGCCATGCTCCTTAAAGTAACCTTGAAGTGGAGAGAACTCCCTTGCTCCATTAGTTTGCATCATTCCCATTTTAACCCCCAGCTGCTTTTCAGCTTGCTTGTGAAATTGTATGAATATAGTCCTAACTTTTGATTACTAAATTCTGGTGTATCTCGTGCAAGCATCAGTAAAAGTAATATATTTGTCAGAGATTAGTTACCTAAGTTAAGATGATTGAGTTGAATTTGTAAATATTCTATCTAGTTAGTATCCCTAAATCTAAGGGATTCTTTTTATTACTAGAATTAGTCTCTTACCTAGTTTAGAAGTTACCTAAGATATGGCTTAGGCTTGTTATATAATTGTAAGTTTTCTACATGTTTAATAAGAGTGAATTACAGTAAAATTCATGGCTTTTGTCATGGTATCAGAGCTAATCATTTTTTGGTCTTAATCTCCTTGTTGAGAGTCTTTTCTAAAAGAGTATGGCACCTAATCAGCAAAATATAGGCGATACGGGTGATTTCACTAGTAAAAAAACTGGTCAAGGAGGCACAATGGGTGAGGGAAGTCACTCTAATTCGATAAGTGACCTACAAAACATACAAACCACTTATAGGTTAAATGGAAAAAACTACCTTAAGTGGTCTCAATTGGTTCGAACTTTCCCAAAATGGAGAGGTAAACTTAGTCATCTCCTCATAAAAGGCCCAAAGGAAGGAGATCCTAGATTTAAGGCTTGGGATGAATAAGACTAATTTGTTATTATGTCTTGGTTGTGGTATTCAATGGTGCCTGAAATTAATGACACTTGCATGCTTTTTGGAACAGCCCAAGAGGTATGGGAAGCTGTAAAACAAACATATTAGAAAGTTCGAGATGCTACCTAGATCTATGAAATCAAGAGCAAGATTTCAACCACTAAACAAGGAAGCAAATCTATAATAGAGTATTCTAATATGCTATAGAATCTGTGGAAGGAAATGGACCACTATCAATGCATTAAGATGAAATGCAGTGAGGATGCAACAATCCTAAAAAGGTTTGTAGAAAAAGAAAGGATTTATGGTTTTCTTGCTAAACTAAATATTGAATATGCAGTAAGGGTCCAGATTCTAGGAAAATAAGACTTGCCCTCACTGAATGAAACTAGTTCTATCATTCATGCTAAAGAATGAAGAAGAGGAGTGAAGGTGGTTGAAAATAATCAAGAAGAAAACTCACCCTTGGTTACTAGGGTTGTTCTTGAGAGACCAAATTGTCTGGAGTAGTAGAATATTGAAGGTAAAGAAGGAAAAAGAATTGTTAACAAGGACTCCTTATGGTGTACTTACTGCAAAAAACCACATCACACCAAAAAGAAATGCTAGAGGTTGCATGGAAAGCCTCAGGCTGCAAATAAGAGCTTCACAGAGAAAGAAGGTTCAGCAAGAGAACAAAGCAGAGCTTATGCAACGAAACATGTGGCTAAGAAGTCTGATGAATAATCTATTGAATTCAACCGGGAAGAAATAGAAAAATTGAAAAACCTACTGGAATCCTTAGATAAATCATCCTCTGCAGGTACATGCAATTTAGTTTTCTAAGGTATATCTTCTTCCTCTTCTCAGAATTCTAATGCCTTGGAATTATCTACCCACATACATACCCAAAACTCCTAGGGTAATTGACTCAGGAGCCACTGATCACATGACCAATTCTTCACTGGACTTCCTCACTTACACACCATGCTCTAATAACAAGAAAATCACAGTTGCAAATGGTATTATGGAAACGGTTGCTGGCCAAGGAGATATTGCCATCAGTAAAAACCTTTTGTTTAAAAATGATCTACATGTGGCAAAACTATTTACTAGCCTTATCTTTATTCCAAAGCTTATCAAAGACACTAACTGCATTGTTTTATTTCATCCTACACAATGTATTTTCAGAAACAAGAAACGAAGAGGATGATTGGACGTGCTAGGGAAATAAATGGCTTATACTACCTTGAAGACCTTAGTAGACCAGTTAGAGTTTTGAATACTCAACCATTGTGTTTTTTTATCCAAATCTACAACCAATAAAGACCAAATCTGACTACATCACTTTCTACTTGGTCACCCATCTTTTAGACTCTTAAAAACTATATTTCCTTCCTTGTGTAATTCCTTAAATGTTGAAGAATTTCATTGTGAAGCTTATGAATTTGCAAAGCATAAATGTACTCTTTTCCAGCAAGTAATAAATGAACCAACAGTCCCTTGACCCTTATCCACAGTGATGTTTGGAGGCCTTCCACTATTCCTAACATAATCAGGGTTAGATGGTTTGTATCTTTTATAGACGATTGTACTCGGGTTACTTGGATTTATCTACTAAAACAGAAGTTTGATGTTACCTCTACTTTTAAAACCTTTTACACCATGATCAAGACTTAGTTTAGGGCTAAAATAAAATGAATCAGATTAGAAAATGCCAAGGTCTACTTTAATCAAGTCATGTCTCCTTATATTTTAGAAAGAGGTATTATACATGAGTCCTCTTATGCAAACATTCCCTAACATAATGGGGCAGCAGAAAGAAAGAATTGATATCTTCTTTCCATAACTAAAGCCTTTTTATTTCAAAACAATGTCTGTAAAAGGTAATAGGGGGAAGTTGTGTTAACTACCAATTACATGATAAACAGACTACCCACTAAAGTTCTTGAATCCTAAAGTTCCCTTCAAACCCTTACAAAGTTCTTTCCAAATTTCAGTCCATCTCTTAACCTAAAGCCAAGGGTATTTGGGTGTGTTGCTTTTTTTCACATTCATTCTCAAGGCTGAGGGAAACTTGATCCAAGGCCATTAAAATGTATTTTTATTGGGTATTCCTCCACTCAAAAGAGCTACATGTGCTACCACCTTCCTATAAGAAAATAATACATTTATGTTGATGTCACTTTTGTGGAAAAAGGGAGTTATTTTACAGTTCCTTATCTTCAGGGGGAGATATCATTTAGGGAAAATAAGGATGCATATTTGTTTTTACTTCAACCCCTTATTGATTTTCCTACATCTACACTTATACCTATACATTCTACATAAACACAGACAGAAACACAGTCTGCTTCTACTTCATCCTCTCCCCAGTAAGAACCTACTACTTCTTAACCAAACATTAATACATCACATCCCAATATTCATGACACTACTTGTCCCCTAAGGGTCTATTTGAGGAAGAAGGCACCTATGCAGATTCAATCATCCCCTTCTCCTGTTCTTGATCCTGTACAATTTGAGGTACAGTCTGAAACTCCTTCTGAATAAAATGATGCTAAAAATACTATATTTGCTTCTGATTTTGAATTTCCCATTGCTATTAGAAAAGAAAAAAGAACTTGCACCACCAAACATCCTACTCATCTGTTTTTGACCCACAAAAACCTATCCCCCAATTATGAAACTTTCCTTACTAGCCTAAATGACATTGTTATTCTTAAAACAGTATTTGAGGCATTAGAAAATGAGAATTGGAAAAAGGATATGAAAGAGGAAATGGAGGCGCTAGAGAAGAATAAGACATGAGATTTAGTGAAGCTGCCAGAAGGGAAAATAGTTTGATACAAATGGATATTTACTATTAAGTATAAATTAGATGGTTCTCTAGAAAGGTACAAAGCAGTATTGGTGGCAAAGGGGTACTCTCAAACCTATGGAATTGGCTATCTTGAAACTTTTGCCCCTGTTGCAAAGATGAACACAATGAGGGTTCTATTGTCTTTAGTAACTATTTAAGGATGGAATTTGCAGCAGTTTGACATCAAGAAAGATTTTTTGCATAGGGACCTTGAAAAAGAAGTTTATATGGATATTCCACCAGGATTTGATTTGAATACTAGACAAACAGTGTGTAAATTGAGAAAAAACTCTTTATGGACTAAAACAGTCCCCAAGAGCTTGGATTGGGAACAGAGTACTAGACAAACAGTGTGTAAATTGAGAAAAAACTCTTTATGGACTAAAACAGTCCCCAAGAGCTTGGATTGGGAACAGAGTCAAGGTGATCATACTCTGTTTGCGAAATACTCTCCTTCAGGGAGAGTAACTACATTGTTGGTGTATATAGATGATATAATTGCTACATGTAATGATTCTGAAGGAATTTTTAATTTAAAGAAGTGTCTTATAAATGAGTTTGAAGTGAATGGCCTTGGAAGATTAAAATATTTCCTTGGTATTGAGGTAGCTAACTCACATCAAGGGATTTTTATATCTGAGTAGAAGTATACATTGGACTTGTTGAAGAAAACTGGAAAATTAGGAAATAGACCAGCAGAAACTCCTATAGAAGTCAATCACAATCTTGGAGATTCAAAGCAGGATGATATGGCAGTTGACAGAAGTTTTTTTCAGAGATTAGTAGGAAAGCTAATCTAATTGTCTCACACCATACCAAACATAGCATATGTTGTTGGGGTTGTGAGCCAATTCACGTACAATCCCAAGGAATCACACCTAAGGGTTGTAGTCCAAATTTTACAGTACTTGAAGGGTACACCAAGCAAAGGAATTCTATTTAGAAGAGAGGGGAACTTAACTATGGAAGCATACACAGATGCATATTATGTAGGATCCATAATTGATAGAATGTCAACCTCAGGCTATTGTACTTTCTTTAGAGGAAACTTAGTTACTTGGAGAAGCAAAAAAAGAATGTAGTGGCTAGATCAAGTACAGAAGCTGAATTTCGAGCTATGGCATTGGGAATTTGTAAGTTATTATGGCTGAAGTTTATTTTAGAAGACTTGAAGATAAAGTGGAACAGACCAACAAAACTCTTCTGTGATAACAAGTCAACAATCAAAATTGCTCATAATCAAGTTCAACAAGATAAAAAAATTTGTTGAAGTGGATAGACATTTCATAAAGAAAACTTGACAGTGGCCTAATATGTACTCCTTATGTGACCACTGGAGATTAAGTTGCAGATATACTTACCAAGGGACTACCTGGTAAGTATTTTCAGAAGTTAACAGACAAGCTGAGGATGGAAGATATCCATATGCTTTCATCTTGAGGGGGTGTGTCAAAGATTAGTTACCTAAGTTAAGAAGATTGAGTTGGATTTGTAAATATTATATATGGTTAGTATCCCTAAATCTAAAGGATTCTTTTTAATACTAGAATTAGTCTCTTACCTAATTTATAAGTTACCTAAGATAAGGCTTAGGCTTGTATATATAATTGTAAGTTTCCTACATGTTTAACAAGAGTGAATTACAATAAAATTCATGGATTTTGTCAGTATTTAAAACCTTTTGTAAACAAAAAGGCATGACCTCATATGTCAGTTAAGAGAATTATGATAAATAGAATGAGAAGGAGAAAACAGAAGCTTATGCATTTTACCCCACAGACATGCCTGACATAACTAACCACTTTTATTTTTATAAAAACAAACATTAAAATTTTTTAAAGCCTTGATCAGCACCTCATGAGAAGGGTTACAAGCCTAAAACAAACATTACAATTTTTTAAAGCCTTGATCAACACCTCATGAGATGGGTTACAAGCCTCTTATGCCACATATCTAGAGAATCATAAGGCATATCATAAAACTAACAATTTTGATTAATAATTTCTACTAGTACTCTTATTCCTAACAGACTCATTATTAAAATTTTCAAGCCTGTACAATCCTGCAGATTAAAAACCTCTAAGAACCACTTGTCCAATCATGAGATCCCTTGCTTGACAGAACCGAGGAAAGAACTCAAGGGAGACATGATTATCCTTTGTAAACTTGGAAACAGAAAGCGAAATTTTAGTAATACCAAGAACATACAACACATTATTTAACTTAAAATTCTTAGAAGAAGACAACAGACTAAACTATCCAGAAAGTTTAACATGTAGAAGATTACCATTTCTTACTTGCACATTGCTAGAGGCAAAAGGAGCAGTGTCAACCTAAAGATTTTCCAACATTTTTAAGATGGTGAGTAGTCCCAGAGTCAGGGTACCAAGCATTGTCGTCCATAACCTCAGGTGTAGCAATGTGAACTTGAGGACTATTCTGAGAGGAAACAGGAGAAACAATAGTATAGTGAGGAATCATATGCAGAAACTAGGTTGAGCAATAAGAACAACAGACCTATGAGCCAAAGCTAGAGAGGAACTAATCTTAGGAACCAACTGAGAAAAATTTTGAGGTATACTCATAAATGAAGGAGATGAGTAATACATAGTAGTAAAAGGAGTAGGAGAATATGTACAACCATTGGCCTGAACAGTTGTGTTATGTCTATCAGAACCAGTAAAAAAAATTCTTGATGATTCATTTTTAAAGCTCTTGTCAGGCCTAAAGTAACACCTTTCAACCAAGTGACCCATCCTAACACAAAGCTGACACTAAGACCTAAAAGACCTACCTCTTTTCCTATTACTATCTATGTTATATATGTAGTGTCATTATTTTGATTAACATTATGCACAACAAAAGCAGGCAGAGACTGTTGATGTGAAACAGTATTAGCTGAAGCAATAGCTTGACTGTTAAAATTTGTTTACCTAGCACCTACATCCAATAGAATTTTGTTCACAGTGTTAATACTAATAGGAATAGAGCCACCAAGTAACACAATTATCACAGACTCAAACTCAGGAGGTAGACCATTAAGAATGGCAGTCTCATGTTCATTCTTAGATATAACTTCCCCACAGTTGGCTAGATTATCACAAATAGACTTAATTTTAAGGAGAAATTCTCTCGTGCTCAGATCATCCTTCTTTTAAGAGTGTAATAACCTTTTAAAATACATCAACCTAGATGTGGTCTTGCCACTGTATATCCTATGCAAAGTATGCCATATTTTAAAAGCAATATTAAGCATTATAAGATGAAGGAGAACACTCGCACTAATTGTGGACAGCAGCCAAGAAGCCAAAGCTCCATCTTGTTCCTCAAAGGCCTCAAACTCAGGATTCACACTTAACTAATTATCTTAAGTAATGCATTATCATGGAGGTGTAACACTATTATAAATAATATTTTGAAGCCTATGAGTTTTAATAGTCAATAAAACATGTTGATGCCACAAGAGGTAATTATGATCATCTAAAACAACATTGATCCTTTTAGTAGGGAAAATCCTAGAAGGATTCCAAGTAGATGAGTGACTATTACTATCCTTAGGAGGAAAAAAATGAATCACACCAAGTAAGACTCAATCACAGCAAAAAAAAAAAAAAAGAAAAGGAAAAAAAGAAACAAATCCAAAATAAATGAGAATAAAAATAAGCAAGGCGAGGCTTCGGGGAAAAAACAATGAAACCCTAACTTCACAGCAGATGAACCAAAAAATTACTCAAGCGAAGGCAAAAGGAGAGATATCACCAAATTGATAGAGTAATCCTTCAATTGAATAAACATATTTCGCCAATCTTAACGCAATCAACAGAAAAATTGATCAAGATCGAACTGAAATCACCGATCATAAAAGACGCAAGCACTGTTACACCACAAACCATTAAATCCCACGACCAGTCAAACCGTTGGAGAATCACCGAAAAATACCAATGATACCATGCCACGATTCAGAGTAATCACAGGAATAATAAGAGAGAAGAGCTTGAAGGAAAGAGGTCAGAGAAGCATGAAGAAGAGAGAAACAACTAAGGAAAATATAAAACCATATTTTAGGAAAATAGATGAACAAAACGAATCAAATTGATAAAATCCAGTAGTGAGCCCAAGGACTTTAGAAGCCTATTTATAGTAGACTAATACATAGCAAAGGCCTAATGTTGTTATAGCACATGAATAATTGTAACTACTTATAGTTACACGGTTATAATTATAATCTATACTCTATCAGGTAGACTAAGTAGATACAATTAGGTAAAGATAGATTTGACTCTGACATGGGTCTGTTAGTAATCAAATCAGCTAATTGTGACCTTTTTATAAGTGTTATATATTCGAAGTTTCTATTCTTGAAATATTCTCTCTGTCTTTCGGAGATCCTTTCGTATCGAAGAATCAGAGGTACTTTAGGCCCTCTGGGGCAGAGGCCCGACTCAAGCAAATGAAAGAGCAGAAATATCATTCCTCCAATGTCACATATCATCCAAGTTATTCACAACAATAAAATAAGTAAATAATAATGAAACTACTTATCAATCTTCGGACAATATCTTTGATGCAAACTATGGTTGCCATCTTGCTATGTCGCAGATTCGCATGCATAAAGGACAAGAAAATAACTGCAGCTATGAGAAACTGGTACATATTTAAAACAATATCACCATGGAGCCTTAACTTCTTTCTCATATATCAACTCATTGTTTTCTGCTTTAGATTGCAAACTCTCGATTTCAAATCCAAACGTCTTGCATGCATCCTTCATTGAGTTTTGCTTCAAGGTTTCTTATCTCGTACTCGGCGTAACCTCTTTCTGCTTTAGCTTTAAAGTATATCCTTATCTTGGCAGTGCCTTCTGACTCAAATGAAAGGTTTACAAGCTGGTGTAGTCGATTTTGTAAAAATCCAACATTCATGCCCAACATCTTAAAGGCTTTCAAGGTCTTGTACCAACTATCAAATTCATCTCGAGATGTGAGCTTCAAGCTCTTATGGAATCAACAATTCTGACGGTTTCAAAAATAAATTCAAATTTACAATTTAAACCCTAGATAACATCAACCAATATGTTGTTCTCGAAACTTGTTATGTATTTGAATTGAATCGTTCGCGAGGTTCGCTTGAAACCATCCAAAACTTCTGAACCGACTTCTTCACTATCATTTCTCAGATTGATCTGCATGCAGCCCGTCAACACCCTTTTTCATCCCAACATTATTATTATTATTACTTTTATTATTATTTTGCTAGCCAAACCCAATTCGGGCCCCAATTACAAAGTGTCATCCGGCCCAAACCCGGAGCCCAACAAGACTCATTACACCCAAGTCATCCAGATCGGGCCCAACTACCAAACCCAAAACTGGGCCCGAGCAAAAGAAAATCCTAAGCTCTCTTCTCTTCTCCTGGCACCGCATGATCACAGTCGTTGGATCTGTGAGAGATTCAACGACCCAGATTAATCACCAGTTAGGTTTTTCTCTTTGTGACTCTAGCCGCCAGATGATATCCATCAGATCAAGGGCAGATCTGACAATCCAGATCACACCAAGGGTCCCCTACCACCGCCTTGTTGCATCAATCATCTGTTGCCTCCGTTTCCACCAACCACACCCACTCCATTGTCAGTCGTGCAAGGCAACTCTGCAACAAGAAACCATAACACACAAAACAATTGTAATCATTTCATTTTATTAAAAAGAGAGAGTAAAAATATGTAAAAGAAGGGTTATGAAAACCTGAATGTGTTGTTATAAAAAGGGTTATCCTCTTCGTTTTCAGAAAACAAAAAAGCAATAAAAGAACAAAATTTAAAGGTATATTTTTCTTTTTTTTTTTTTCAGTTTCGAAACTAGTAATAAAAAAAGAAACCTAAGTTTGCAAAGCAGAAACAAACAAGCATAGTTACGAAGCAAGATAGAGGGAAGATGGTACATCCACGATTACCTTAGGTAGGGGAGTCAAATCGGAAGGTCGTTTCGTCTTCGCAGCGGTCGAAGTGTGCGAATTTGAAAGGTCAAGGGACTATTCGAGGCGTTTAGGAAGCTTTTTAGGCGGTTTTAACCCTAGATATGTGTCTAAGAGGGTAGATCGGAGTGAGAGGGGCATTTTGGGTCAGTTTAGGAGTTTCGACCACTGTATGTAGTGGCCAGATGATGTTGTAGGGTGACCGGCCGAGGGAAGATATAGAAATGAGAGGATTTTGGAATTTTTTTAAAGAATCGGTTTAAAATGAAAAAAACTAAAAAGTGGTATTTATAGGGTAAGTTTAGGGCCAAATAACGTATAGGTCCTCCCACCTTAGCACATTTTTACAAAGTAGTCACATGTAGGGCCGATTCTATAATTTAACATTTTTTATGTATACTTTATAATTTTTGGTATATTTTTTATTTAGTCCCCTAACTTTAGAATGTTTTGGCATGTTAGTCACATGTAGGGTTTGAATATGCTATTTACCCATTTTTGTGCATGTTATATATTTTTAGGGTTATTTGTTTTTTAGTCCCTCTATGTTTTGAGTGTTTTTACATTTTATTCATATGTAGTGGTTGTTTAATTTTATTTTAAATGTTTCTGGACTGACTAGGTAATTTACCCATTTTTATTTGAACGCATGTTTTAGGTTTATAAAAATGGAATAATTATGAAATGGTCATTGTAATTTCAACATGCTTATATTTAAAACTGTAATATGTTTTTTTATTTAATTTAATTTATCCTTGCAATTTTATTTTATTTTAATTTGGTCTCCATGTTTTATTTATTTTTATTCTTTTTAATTTTAGTACTTAATATTTAAAATGTTCATTTTAGTCACTTTTGCACTTTATTTTGTTTTAATTTTTGACATGATGATTTATTTGTTTATATTTTAGTCCTATTTGCATGTTGTTTTATTTTAATTTTTGCATGTTACTTGCATGTTATTTCATTTTAGGTCATTATGTTTTGCATGAGAACCTCATAAGCATTTCTTGACTTGAAGCGAAATAATTTGACTAAGGGTAATATTCGTGTAACACCCATCTCCCGTATACCCGTCCGTACACGAGATATGTATGTCATATCACTTTAAAATAATGTTTGCCATTTGAAAACCCGTAAAAATTTGTTTCAATTTGATGAACCATAAAATATGATATTTTTAAAAGCAACATACTAAAATTTTCACTTAATTACTTTACAAAACGTTTACCATAGTTTAATTACATGCCAACTAAGTTCTTAAATTGAATAAGATTGTCCTACAGTTACTGATTAGAGTCAATCATAACTGATGATACCCACTGTTACTGTTGCACTCCTTACTTAATTGATTTTCGCTTTTACCTACACGTGAAAACAACACATTAAGTATTTACTTAGTGAGACATAATATTATAGAGTAACCTGGTGTATACATAAGTATACTTCTTTTTAATTTGTACTAAATCGTATATTCCTTAAGGATTCTATGATCCTCCTCATTTAAACTGTATTCCATTCACAATTATCTTAAGTATTTTAGTATGCCTAGCATATCTATCTTTCTCTATATTCTTTTTCTTCCTTTATCTCTTTGGTCCTAAACCTTTATTTTCATTGTTAACATCCCTTCGTGCTTATAAAACATCATTATACCATTTCCAATAGGACATTCTTTCATGTCTTTTATTCAATATTATACATTTCATATCACAATATATGATAATTCCTTTATTCGTTTACTCAACAGTGTTTAACCGTTCATCTTATACTCAACAGTGTTTAACCTTTCATCTTTTACTCAACAATGTTTAACCTTTCATATTTTACTCAACAATGTTTAATCGTTCATCTAACTGGCATAATTGACACTTTTCTGTCAAATGCACAACTAGTCCATTATTCTTGTATTTTAGAATAGTTTCTACTATAATAATTATCCATAATACCAATGAACTCACACAACTCATCATAAACTCTTTTTACATTGGTAGTGTTAATATCATCATTTCTTAACACTTACTATAATTTAGGTGAATTGCATACCCACTACTAATACGAAAATTCATAAAATTATTATAAATTTCTTAGTTTTTTAACTAATTTGTATCATCCATAAGGATTACATGAGTCCCTATTATTGAAACCAAACTTCTTTCATAATTCTTATAATAAACATCCTTAGTACCTCCAACATACATTTCTTTTCATTTTTTCTATAATACTTATTCGTTAATTTCACTTATGGCATCTTTTCATGCCTTAATGCATCCGTTCATGCATTTTTAGTTAAGCATCCTTTTCATGCCTTAATGGATCTGTTCATGTATTTTTAGTTATAGCATCCTTTCATGCCTTAATGCACCCGCTCATGCATTTTTAGTTATGGCATCCTTTCATGTCTTAATGCACCCGTTCATGTATTTTTAGTTATGGCATCATTTCATGCCTTAATGCATCCGTTCATGCCTTAATGCACCCGTTCAAGCATTTTTAGTTATGGCATCCTTTCATTCCTTAATGCATTTGTTCATGCATTTTTAGTTATGGCATCATTTCATGCCTTAATGCACCCGTTCTTGCATTTTTAGTTATGGCATCCTTTTATGCCTTAATAAACCTATTCATGCATTTTTAGTTATGGCATCCTTTCATGCCTTAATGCATCCATTCATGCATTTTTAGTTATGGCATCCTTTCATGCCTTAATGCACCCGTTCATGCATTTTTAGTTATGGCATCATTTCATGTCTTAATGTATCCGTTCATGCATTTTTAGTTATGGCATCTTTTCATGCCATAATGCATCCGTTCATGCATTTTTAGTTATGGCATCCTTTCATGCCTTAATGCATTCGTTCATGCCTTAATGCATCCGTTCATGCATTTTTAGTTATGGCATCCTTTCATGCCTTAGTGCATCCGTTCATGCATTTTTAGTTATGACATCATTTCATTCCTTAATGCATCCGTTCATGCATTTTTAGTTATGGATTCGGTTTAGAGCACTTCATACTCTAAAGCTCAATCATCATACTCATTTCATATATCTAATATTAACTTAGTCAATACTATAAAACATATATTAATTTAAACATACTAATTTGAATCAGTATAAATCTTATTCATCTTAATAATTACGATAATGTATTCACTTGGTTCGCCTTGCTTAAATATCCTGATTGGAAATATGATTACTCCATAATTGGCCTTTGCCTTTCGCCTTACTCGACTCAATAGCTTGATTTCAATCTACCCAATATTTAATTACATGCATGCATAATATCAATTGTTAGTGTATTTCCTAACAATTATAACTTAACAATAATCAAAATATTTATGATTAAACTTTCTACAACAATATCAGCTCCAACTTAACATTTCTGGCCCTTTAGTATCGATACCCCTATTATGGTATCGATATTACCCTATTAGGGTATCGACACCCCCTTCATGTATATACCAAAATTAACATCGATGTAACTGGTATCGATACCCTCACCATGGTATCGATACCCCTATAATATGGTACCAATACCCCCTCTATGTATCGATACCAATGTAGATTCGATATTTACTGGTATGGTACCCTTACCATGGTATCAATACCACATTGCTTGGGTACCATACTTGTTGAAGAAGTATCGCTACCTCTTATATAATTTAGCCTAATTCTTGCATAGGGTATCGGTACTGTTCAATAGGACACCGATACCCGTACTTAGATTTTCTAGTTTCCCCGAAATTTACCCAAGTTTGGGAAATTTTCATCTCCTTTACCCCTTTGGGAGCTATGGAGGGCTTATCACGTGAAAAGAAGAAGAAGAGGAAGAGCTTTGTTGATATCTACTTTCCCCTTTTTCATTTACCTTATATATATTATAAAATAAGAATTTTAAATTCATTTTTCCTTAAAGTACTAAAATACCCTCTAAACCATCTCTTGTTACAATTTAGTCTACTTCATTAATCCAATTCATTTCCTCATCTTTTACCATTTAATCAAATAAATCCTCACATTTTAAGTCTTTTCAATAAAGGCACTTACCTGATATTTGGGGTATTATAATTCTCCCCCTTAAGAAAATTCATCCTCGAATTTAAAAACTTTATGCATTTACCACAATACTTCAACTAGAAAATCGTTTTGTTACGCGGTTTTGGATTTCTCTAGTCCAAATCTGTATTGGTTCTTTTTCATAATTCAATTTTTATCGAATCTTCATTTCCCAAATAAGAACATGTAATAAATTTGATTGGTCATTAGAAAACAATGACACATGAAAACACTTTAGGTCTTGTCCATTCCGGAAGACAAAAGCTAACTGATAAAATCTATTAAGGTTCAATAATTCTCAACTCAGTCCAAACCGCATACTTCCTTCCAACAAGACACTTTCAGAAAAACTTTATCACTTTCTTGCTACTCAACTACTTTTCTCTTTAGATCAACATAAGACTTTTGTAATTAGCTCAATTATAAGCTCACTATACACATAATAACATCAAATCTTTTAAGGTACTCGACTATAACTGACTATAATTCATGTGTAGTTAATTCCAATTATAAGTCTTTAAATTTATTGAGCCATATGCCACACCTTACCTTTGTGATTAAGTACACTTCCTACACCGTTGATAGATGCATTAGTAAAAACCATATAATCTTTACTCAACTCGAGTTGTAAAAACACTAGTGTCTCTTCTACAATCAACTTTATTATTTCCATACTCTTTTGACCCTTCTCCATTCTACAAAAGACATAACTTCTTTAAAAATTTAGTTAGTAGCAAGGATAACATTGAAAAGTTCTTCATTAACCTTCGATAGTAAACTATAAACCCCAAATAAATCCAACTTTAGAATCATTCTTTGGGAGTTTTTAATTTACTACATTATGAATTTTCTTAATATATATTCTTATACCTTATGCCGAAACAACATGGTCAAAGAAAACCATCTGTGCTAACTACAATTCACATTTTAATAGTTGGACAAACAAGTTCTTCTTTCGAAGAGTCTTATTTAACTATCAAAATCTATGTATAATCATATAACTTTATCTTTCTTTTCACTAATAACACACATTCTTCCCAAAATGAAATACTCGAGTTGATAAAACTTTGCTCAACCCACTCTCATAATTGAGTCTCTAATTCTCTTGACTCACTCAAGTCATTTAATACTAAATCATATAAGCATGTTCAATACCTTAATAACTATTAACCTTGAACTCTACCTTTCGATATGGAGGTATCTTAATAATTTTACTTAGAAAGACATCTATAAATTCCCAACTTTTTGTGAGATTATCAATAATTATACTTTAATTATTTGAATATCTATATCATTAACCATAAAAGCTATATATATATATATATATATATATCTTTCTGACATCATTTTCTTCACAATCATTATTAATATCACCTTGAGTGATGATTTTACTTTCTAACTAAAAACTATGATTTCCATAACCTCTGCATCTTTTTGGATTAATCGTCTCTAAAGACAAACAACTTATATTCAATATGATTTTTAACGCATCAATTGATAATTTCATCAGGTTCACCGGGAACATAGCCCCCCAGAATCTTTATCAATTATTTACTACCTGTCCAACTCATCTTTGCCCCATGACCTACTAGGGTTTACTGCTATCATTTCACTCAAGATTAAGTTAAATAGAATACTTTTATTTTAAAATATTTCATTTCCTTCTTAAAATAATACATATAACTTTTCCAGATTCATTTAAAATATTTTCGAGCAGTTGAAACATATTCCATTTCAACTATGAAAATCTAATTATCCACATCATTTAATAAGAATACTTGACAACTTTGTAACAATAATTCTCATAACTGTTACTTCAAAAATTACACTAGTAACCAATTTACTTTTTTCTTATCATTCTGAACTTGCCATTTTTCCAAGTTCTTGAGAATTAAATCTCAATTTTAAATAATAATCCATTTTCACAATTTACTTTCTAAAAAGAACTCTATTAGATTCATAAAACTTAACATTTATTCTTAAACAAGTTATGCTCAGTTGATCCACTAACAACTCCTCTTTTTAAAAACTTTTAGCGGTCAATGTACTTACCGCTTATCCATTTTCTCTTACTCAAATTAACTATACCTTAAACACTTTAATGCTTCACTCAAGTACTTCTCAAAGGCTGAAACGTCATTAAACATTAGGGCATTCCTTCCACAGAATGGAAGAAAATCCCTAGCAGCTTTTACCTTCTAAAACATGATACGAAAGTCATGTCGGATTCTCTTGGGTCGAATTTAATCTCGACCTTCTTTTCAATATCATCTACTTTTGTCCTTTGTTTTTTGACATCTATTAGAACATATATAATAATAATAACACTCAAATTAATAAGGAGTGACATCTATCACACTCTAATTGACACTATATCAGTAACTTTGGCAATCTTAATGGCATGTAATCCTTTTTCTCAGTTCAATTTAAACCCAGTTTTGGCGAGAATCGGCTAAACTGTAGCTCCGATACCAATAAATGTAACACCCATCTCCCGTATACCCTCCGTACATGAGATTGAATGTCACATCAATTTAAAATTATGTTTTTCATTTAAAAACCCGTAAAAATTTGTTTTAATTTAATGAACCATAAAATAGGATATTTTTAAAAGCAACATACTAAAATTTTCACTTAATTACTTTACAAAAAGTTTACCATAGTTTAATTACATGCCAACTAAGTTCTTAAATTGAATAAGATTGTCCTACAGTTACTGATGAGAGTTAACCATAACTGATGATACCCATTGCTACTATTGCACTTCTTACTTAACTGAATTCTGCTTTTACCTACACGTGAAAACAATACACATTAAGTATTTACTTAGTGACACATAATATTATAGAGTAACCCTGGTGTATACATAAGTATACTTTTTGTTTAATTTGTACTAAATCGTATATTCCTTAAGGATTATATGATCCTCCTAATTTAAATTGTATTTCATTCACAATTATCTTAAGTATTTTAATATGCCTATCATATCTATCTTTCTCTATATTCTTCTTCTTCCTTTATCTCTTTGGTCCTAAACCTTTATTTTCATTGTTAGCATCCCTTCATGATTATAAAACATCATTATACCATTTCCAGTAGGACATTCTTTCATGCCTTTATTCACTATTATACATTTCATATCAAATATATGGTAATTCCTTTATTCGTTTACTCAACAGTGTTTAACCGTTCATCTTATACTCAACAGTGTTAAACCTTTCATCTTTTACTCAACAGTGTTTAACCTTTCATCTTTTACTCAATAGTGTTTAACCTTTCATCTTTTACTCAACAGTGTTTAACTGTTCATCTAACTGACATAATTGACACTTTTCTGTTAAATGCACAGCTAGTCCATTATTCTTGTATTTTAGAACATTTCTACTATATAATTATCCATAATACCAATGAACTCTCATAACTCATCATAAACTCTATAATTTACATTGGTAGTGTTAATACCATCATTTCTTAACACTTACTATAATTTAGGTGAATTGCATACCCACTACTAGTACGAAAATTCATAAACTTATTATGAATTTCTTAGTTTTTGAACTAATTTGTATCATCCATAAGGATTAAATGAGTCCCTATTATTAAAACCAAACTTCTTTCATAATTCTTATCATAAACATCACTAGTAGTTCCATCATACATTTCTTTTCATTTTTTTTCTATGATAATTATTCGTTAATTTCACTTATGGCATCTTTTCATACCTTAATCCATCCATTCATGCATTTTTAGTTATGGCATCCTCTCATGCCTTAATGCATCCGTTCATGCATTTTTAGTTATGGCATCCTTTCATGCCTTAATGCACCCGTTCATGCATTTTTAGTTTTGGCATCATTTCATGCCTTAATGCATCCGTTCATTCATTTTTAGTTATGGCATCCTTTCATACCTTAATGCATCCTTTCATACCTTAATGCATCCATTCATGCATTTTTAGTTATTGCATCATTTCATGCCTTAATGCATCCATTCATGTATTTTTAGTTATGTCATCCTTTCATTCCTTAATGCATCCGTTCATGCATTTTTAGTTGTGGCATCCTTTTATGCCTTAGTGCATCCGTTCATGCATTTTTAGTTATGGCATCATTTCATGCCTTAATGCATTCGTTCATGCATTTTTAGTTATGGCATCCTTTCATGCCTTAATGCACCCGTTCATGCATTTTTAGTTATAGCATCCTTTCATGCCTTAATGCACTCGTTCATGCATTTTTAGTTATGGCATCATTTCATGCCTTAATGCATCCGTTCATGCATTTTTAGTTATGGCATCATTTCATGCCTTAATGCATCCGTTCATGCATTTTTAGTTATTGCATCCTTTTATGCCTTAATGCATGTGTTCATGCATTTTTAGTTATGGCATTCTTTCATGCCTTAATGCATCCGTTCATTCATTTTTAGTTATGGCATCATTTCATGCCTTAATGCATCCGTTCATGCATTTTTAGTTATGGCATCCTTTTATGCCTTAATGTACCCGTTCATGCATTTTTAGTTATGGCATACTTTCACGCCTTAATTCACCCGTTCATGGATTTTTAGTTATGGCATCCTTTCATGCCTTAATGCACCCGTTCATGCATTTTTAGTTATGGCATCCTTTCATGCCTTAATGCATCCGTTCATGCATTTTTAGTTATGGCATCCTTTCATGCCTTAATGCATCTGTTCATGCATTTTTAGTTATGACATCATTTCATTCCTTAATGCATCCGTTCGTGCATTTTTAGTTATGGTATCCTTTTATGCCTTAAGGCATCCGTTCATGCATTTTTAGTTATGGCATCCTTTCATGCCTTAATGCATTCGTTCATGCATTTTTAGTTATGAATTCGGTTTACAGCAGTTCATCCTCTAAAACTCATTCATAATACTCATTCCATACATCTAATGTTAACGTAGTCAATACTATAAAATATATATTAATTTAAACATACTAATTTGAATCAGTATAAATCTTATTCATCTCAATAATTACAATAATGTACTCACTTGGTTCGCCTTGCTTAAATATCCTAATTGGAAATATGATTACTCCGGAACTTGGCATTTGTCTTTCGCCTTACTCGACTCGGTAGCTTGATTTCAATTTACCCAATATTTAATTACATACATGCTTAATATCAATTGTTAGTGTATTTCCTAACAGTTATAACTTAACAATAATCAAAATATTTATTATTAAACTTTCTACAACAATAGCTCCAACTTAACATTTATGGCCCTTCAGTATCGATACCCCTACTATGGTATCGATACTACCGTATTAGGGTATCAATACCCCTACTATACTATCGATACTACCCTATTAGGGTATCAATACCCCCTTCATGTATCAATACCAAAATTAACTTTGATGTAACCTGGTATCGATACCCTCACTATGGTAGCGATACCCCTATGCTATGGTACCGAAACCCCCTATAGGTATCGATACCTAATTTAGATTCGATATTTACTGGTATCGGTACTCTTACCATGGTATCGATACCACATTGCTTGAGTATCGATACTTGTTGTAGAAGTATAGATACCTCTTATATAATTTAGCCTAATTATTGCATAGGGTATCAGTATTGTTCAATAGGGTACCGATACCCCTACTCAGATTTTCCAGTTTTCGCCTCGAAATTTACCCAGCTTTGGGAATTTTTCATCTCCTTTACCCCTAACAATACTATATAACACTTCTCTACTTAACCTTACTAACTTTCCTTTATTTAACCTCTTAAAACATCTAATATTCCTCAAGAACATTTGATTTTAAGAATCACACCACAATTTCAATCTTGTTATTTCACTCAACCAATGCTTTTAATCTTTCATTTACCTTATTGGCAAGTCAAATTTATCATAAAACATCCATAAAAATTCTTATTTTGGCATATCATCTAAAAACCCATTTTGTAAAATCCGTTATAATTCTTCCATTTCTTTGTTTTAATCTCATTTAATCATTCCTTAAGCTTCTATACCACTTAAGGTTGTAAAAGAAACTCATAATCAACAAGAAAAAACTACTCAATTGAAGCTTACCTTTGGGAGCTATAGAGGGCTTATCACGTGAAAAGAAGAAGAAGAGGAAGAGCTTTGTTGATATCTACTTTCCTCTTTTTCATTTACCTTATATATATTATAAAATAAGAATTTTAAATTCAATTTTCCTTAAAGTACTAAAATACCCTCTAAACCATCCCTTGTTACAATTTAGTCTACTTCACTAATTCAATTCATTTCCTCATTTTTTACCATTTAATCAAATAAATCCTCACATTTTAAGTCTTTTCAATAAAGTCACTTACCTGATATTTGGGGTATTACAATTCATTCATTTTAATATTGTCATTGAGTGACTATCTTAACGTATAAGAAGTTACTTTTGATAATTTTAAAAGGAAAGTCTATCCCATTAAGTGACATGAATTAAATTGAATCCATTTTAAAATTTTAGGATTGAGAAAAAGATCACGTTCTTTTAATTAAGTTCACCGAGAAAAGACTGTTAGATCGAATCTATGGTCTTGTTTCAATGTTTTTAAATAATTGAACATCCTTATTCTCATTAAAGGTTGGTAAATAAATACTTAATCGTACTTGCATGATGTATGCTTCTAATTCATTTTATTTTTGCATGTTTTTTCAATGGGATTTCAAAATAGTAACAAACAATATTGAAAATAGTATTATCTTTTCATTTCGGTTGGTGTAATAAATGACTTTTTTAAGGCATGATATGACATTTATTCTCGATTAGAAATAATTAGATATTATCATTTTCTCTCGAATCAATATTGATTTTAAGACGCAATAGTGATATCTCTTCATTTCAATTGGAGTAATAAATGACTGCTTTAAGGCATAAGAGGTCAATTATTCTCGATTGGAAATCATTAGATATTATCGTTTTCACTCGAATAAATATTGAATTTTAAGGCGAAATAGTGATATCTCTTCATTTCGATTAGAGTAATAAATGACTACTTTAAGGCATGAGAGGTCATTTATTCTCGATTGGAAATAATTAGATATTATCGTTTTCTCTCTTAAAATTATTGTGTTGTTATTTTGAATTAATAATGAACTTTAGAATGTAATTTAAATATTTTTTATTTCGATTGGAGTAAGAATCGATTGCTTTAAGGTATGAGTGGTTGATTCTTCTTGATAGGAAATAATTAAATATTATTGTGCTTCATCCTAAAATTCAAAGAATATTATTTGTATGGGATCTTGAATTAAATTAGACTCGAATTCTTAAGTTTCATTGCAAAGACAACTAATTAATGGACTAAGTACTGATTTAGGGCACTGTGGGGGTTCTAATCATTCCCCATATGTAACCGACTCCCGAACTCAAATTTTGGTAACGCATACTGCAAATTTTTTGTTTTAATTAATATGAATATTTTTAAATGAAAAATATTTTTGGGTGCCCAATCACAGCCTTATCAAAGATTGGTGGCCACTCCTCGAATCTCGTTTTATTTTAAACTGGTCATCAAATCATTCAAAACGAGACCCCTTTCAAAAACCGTTTCGACAGCTTGGCGGCTTTGCTGGGGAATTTTATAGAGATTCAGGCCGATAGTCAATTAATTAATAGTCTTTGTTAATGAAAATTACAAGTTCACTATAATTTGATTTTTGATATATTGTGTGGTTTGAATAGATTTTATTTGCAATTTGATTAACTAATAAATAGTTGTACTGATTTGTTTGCTAATGTTTTCAGAGTAAATAAATGTTTCAAGTTTTTGAGACTTATGTTTCATGTTGTTTGTTCTGTTTTCGCTTTTCCTCACACACTGCACAACTGCATTTGCATAACATGAGCTAAAACCTCGTTCCGTTATATTTAAGTAGGAGTAAGAAACTACTCCTTCATGTGGTTCTCACCTCCGTATGGGATAGTGAATCAATTATGGGGCTCACACCTTATAGTCCTCGTGATGGTTTTCACCTCCTTATGGAAATAAGGAGTGAAGACACTAGTTTTTTTCCATTTGGTTATTATTATTATTATTATATTATATTATATTATTATTATTTAATTATTATTCTTTATTAGTATTATTATTATTATTATTATTATTATTATTATATTATTATTATTACAGGCCCAAACAGACCGACCCAGTTACAAGAACCCAACCCAGACTGGTCCAACAAAAACCCTAAAACCCAACTAGGGTTTTCTATCCTAGCACCCAGCCGCCTCTCCTCAGCCGTTGGATCTAGCCTTGATCCAACGATCCAGATGGTCCCAGCAACAAACCCTAGGGTATCATAACCCTAGGGTCACGCGGCCGCCGTCTTTGTTGCAGCCGTTCCACGTTGATCCAGCTGCTGCCACAACGTTCTTCTTGGCCTCCAGAAGCTTCAACACCGATCGTCCACGTTGAGGGCTACGGTGAGTCACCACTATAGTTTGGTGACTCACCAAACTGCAACCCTTTTACCCAGTCCGAAGCCATCACCGGTGATGGTTTTAAAAACCATCGAACCTGCGAAATGAAACACAAAGAGAGCAACCCAGCAACCAAATACCACTAAAATATAGAAACAAAAATTAAGAGAAGCCTTACTGAGGAAGCTGCGATGCCACCAGAGTTCACACGCGCCTCCACGCGCCGCCAGAAGCTTTCGAAAATCGAAGGTATTTTCGTAGATTTGTTCCGATTGGGAGGTTTTTAAGGAAAACAGACACGGGAATCGTCATTAGGACGGTCCGATCTTCATTTTGGTGTAAGGTAGTATTTTCCGTCCACCGGCGGTGGCCGAAGGTGAGGTCAATGGTGGCAGACGGCTGCCGGCCGATAACCAGATTCCCTCCGATGAGGGAATTATAGAGAGAGGCGAGAAAGAAAAATCTTTTCTCTCTCTTAGAGGGAGAAAGAGAAGAGAAAAAATGAAAATAAGGCCTTAAGGCCGGGCATAATAGGGTATATGTACCATCCCTTAAACGACGTCGTTTAAGGGAGGGCCTTTGTGTAATTTAGCGCATGTTTAACTATTCCCGCTGTCACTATAACTTTAAAAACTTTGCAATTTGATCCTTAAAGCATGTTTTTATATATTATAATTCGATCTCTTAATTTTATTTCTTTATAATTTAGTCCTTTCTAAAATTATATATATTTTAGGTAAAATAACCAAGTTAGCCATTATAATTTTATTAATTAATATTTTAATCACGAACATCATGTTTTAATTTGATGTTCGAATTTGATATATGTTTATTTTAGTCCCTAAATTAAAAATAGGTAAAATAACATTTTAAGCCACTGTAATATTAAATAACTAATTACAAATTAGACCATTTAAATTTAATATGTTACAATTTAATCACTAATTTTAAATACTTTTATTTTATATTTTAGTACTATAGTTTTAATTTTATTTATTTTAGTCATTGTTTAGTTATATTTTAATTCTATATGTTTATTTTCAATATATTTAATTATTATTATTATTATTATTTAGTCATATAAATATATATATATATATATAATAATATTTATTTATTTATTAACTTTTATATATTAAATAAAAATCCTATTTAATAAAATATATATATTTGATTTCATTTTATATAAATTACTTTTATGAAAAATAATCATATTTTAATATTTATTTATTTTTAATATTAAGAAAAGGGTTGTCTTAAAGCAACTAGAAGCATTTTTTGATATTTTTAAATAACTAAATATCATACTTTTATAAATTATATATATTAATTTATTTTATTTTTTAATTATTTTAAAGAAATGTTTAATTAATATTTATTTATTTTTTTAATATTAAGAAAGGGACTGTCTTAAAGCAACTAGAAGTCATTTTCTGATATTTCTAAGTAAATAAATATTTTATTTATAAAAACTTAAAAAAATATATTTTTCTTAAAATTATAGTAATAAATTTGAAATCACATGATTATGAATTAAATATATCTTTAAATTCTTAAATTTCGAATAATAGAGACAATTTATAATGAGTACTAATTTTGGGCGTTATAAGGGTGCTAATCCTTCCTTAAATGTAACCAACCACGAATCCATTCTTTACTAAATTTTTTTGGTTATATGTAGATCATTTTATCTTTTAAATTATGTTTTCTTAAAAACTATTTTAAAAGATTGTTTTTAGGTATTTGACCTACTTAACTCAAAAAGGTCAATGGCGACTCCCAAAATATTTTTTAAAAAACATTTATTTCCGCCAAGAAAAAAATTTGTGCTCAGGAAAAAATCGGTTACGACAGCTTGGCGACTCTGCTGGGGACCAGTCAAGCTTTAAAATCAATTATAAATTGTCTCTATCAATTAGAAATTAAAAATTCATATTTATTTATAATTCTTTTCTTTCAAAATTTTTATTACTTATGATTTTCATAATATTTATTATATTTTTTATTAATGTTTTTATTTTATTTTTAGATATTAAATTTCATTTTTATTTGTTTGTCAAAGGTTTGAATATTTCTCCTCACACACAACTCTTGCATTGCATAACATAAGCTTTATAATCAAGCTTGTCCCTTTTAAGTGGGAGTGAAAGCGACGTCTTCGTGAGAATTTATTCTCTATGTCAGACCTAGCAAGTAGCTTTCGGGGTTCATATGCTCTATGTCTTCGTGAGAATTTATTCTCCGTGTCAGGCATAGGGAAATGTTCCCCCTCGAATTGAACTCAATCCACTTAAGTCCGTATTGGACTAGGATTGAGGGTTTGATAGCCCAAGGGGGCATCAACAAGGACAATTCAGGTACCTTTACTCTTAGAAATGAAATTCTGCATATAGTAAACTCTAGAAACTCTTCTGATCTGAAACCATGCCGAACCTTTGTCTAAAATAGGTGTACACAAAGGAGAAATGAATTCTAACCTTTCCTTTTAATTTATTTATTTCCCTGCTGAATAAATTGCATGTGAATTTACATTATAGTATTATTTAAAGTATGCTATGTAGAAAGCATGTTTAAATAGAAATATTTGGGTAGACATTAAATTAAAATTTTCCTTCCTTATTATTTAACTAATTCATTTCTTTTTATGTTTTTCTTTTATTTTTACTGTATGCATGGCATCATACAAGATTAAAGGTATTGATCTTCAACTTAATCGTCTCATTGGAAAACTTTCATCTATGGATAAAAAGTGTTCAAATCAAATAATTCCAAGCTGAGAAGTAAGACAGTGGTCTGAAGACTTACAAAGATAGGGGGAGACAGTCTGCAGGATGATTATGTACCATAGTTAGCAAGTTATGCTCCAGTTTCGCTAAAAAGAAATGATATTCAAGATATGCGAGGCATTTGGAAGAGTTGTGACTCAAACAAAAAGCTGCAGTTCTATCAGTGTTATGGGGACATTCCATATTTGCTCTATGTCGAAGTTGACGATGAATTGCTTCGAGCCCTGATTCAATTATGAAATCCAGGGTATAATTGTTTCACTTTCAATAAGGAGGAGTTGGTTCCTACTATTGAAGAGTATACAACTTTGCTACATATAGAAGGGGCTTTGGAGAATCGAATTTATTCAAGGTCAATCAAAACTCAACCTTTCCGAGTTAAATTAGCAAAGATTGCAGGAGTACGAGAGGAATGAATAGTGGCCCGTACGAAACAAAAGGGCGAGGGCGAAGGCATTTCTTGGACCAACATCAAAGAAATCATTCAGAGTCATCCAGATGATAAAGTACGATTTGATCTCTTTTCTCTGGGTATATATGATATGGTCATCTTCCCGAAATCATTGGGATACATTGAGGCTGCAGTAGTAGATTTATTCGAGCAGCTATAAAAAAGGGTCAACCCTGCTTCTGCAATTCTAGCAGAAACCTTTTGATCATTAAGCGCCTGTAGAAAACTGAGAGGTGGACGATTTTCGAGATGTGCAAATTATTATATGTCTGGATCCATAGCCATTTTTGGAGGACAGAAAAGGTTTCATAACATCACTTTAGTACAGACTAATCACCGTTGAAAGAATTGGAGCAAGAATGGCCGAAAGAAGTCACGAAAGACATGTGGATAAATGCCCTTAGAAATCTACAAAGGAATGAAATCGTTTAGCGCTCCCCGTGGTAAGTACAAAGGGAGTTCTTTTACAAATGTGGTGACTACAACTGGGTGATGCTGCTTAGTTTATGGGGAGGAATTGGTTATACACCACTTCTGGTTATAAGGCAGTACGAGGGTCAATTTGTTCCTGTTACTGCTGGGTTACATTCATCTGAGTTTGCATTTAATAGCAAAAATTACAAAAGAAACATCATGGAGGCCGTTAAAGCTTGGAAAACAACTTTCTGTATTTGAGACAAAGCAGCGAAAGTAATGTTAACCCCTGATTATGAGGAATGGAGGTTTTCCAGGAAAAATGAAAATATTCCTCTACCAGACCAAAATGAAGATATCTCTATCGAAGATCGCATTCGAGTAGTCCTATCAGAGATAGAAATCCTAAAATCTGAGTTTGAAGCAGAAAGAGAGGGTTGGTCAAAAGAGTTAGAACAAATGCGACGAGATAAAGCTATGTTGGGCGTTGACGCTGACTTTCATTCAACACAATGTGCAATGTTGAGGGAAAACAAAGAAAAAGTAGATGGTAAGTTAAAAACGTTGAGGAAGAATTACCATGAGCTGCAAATATCCTGGAGAGTATCAGGATCAAGCAGAGCAACATCATAGATGCCCAAAGAGTTGAACATTGAGAAATGTCAAGTCAAAGATTTGAAAGGAAAAAATAGTCATTTACTCAAAAGCCTTGAGAAAGGAAAGCAGAAAATGGAAGATCTTGAGGTTGAAAAAAGGGAGCAAATTATAAAGCACAACTGAAAGTTGTGAGATTATGAATGAAATGAAGAAAGAAAGGGATTGAGCCAAAGAATTAGAAGATATGAATAATGGCATGCTTGAGGGATTTGAGGTTGAGAAAAACACCATGTTCAAGGGATTTGAAGCTGAAATGAACAATATGATTGTCGAACTTAAGGTTATGGGACAAAGGATTGAAGAGTTCGATGTTGAAAAGGAAAAATAGGGTTTAGAGAGAAAGAACTTCAATACCAGACTCGAATTAGAGCAAGAAGTGGCCAACAATTGGATGCAACAATGTAAAATCAAGAATATGCAAATCCAGAAGCTTAATCAAATAACACAAGAAACATGAACAAAACTTGAAGAGGATTTGGATCAGTGTAGAAACAAAAACACAGAGTTTAATGCCTAAATCTTGCAACTTGAAGAATCATTATTCCAAGAAAAGGTTTGTCTAGGACCATGTGATCTTAAAGAGACTTATGAGGAGAACGCTTCATTACGAAGACGATTCCGAAATCTTGAAAGTACTTTGCACAGTTACCAAGTAAGAATCACTGAGATAGAGCAAACTCTTGATGGAACTAATGAACAATGGCAAAAATCAACTGATTTCTATGAAGAAAGAAGTGAAGATAGAAGCATATGGTATTCGAGGCCATGGTACAAATGAGCAAAGTTGCTAGATATATTGGGGAATTAGCTGCCGAAGCAAAGATTATTGAGCACCACGTTAATCCAGTTTCTATGTTTGGAAAGAAGATGTCACGGCTGATGAAGGAAATTATAGAGCTTAATAGGAAAGTTATGCCATATTTGTAGTTATGAACTATTATATAGAAACTTTTGTATGCCAATGGAAGTTGTTCTATGACAGTTAACTTTTTGGATCAATACCTTTTGCATACATTAAGATAAACATTCATAAAGTAAAATTCGAAAAAAATAATATGAAAAGGATTTTCAATCGCAGTTATCCTGGCCGAACAAGAAATTCAACACCACTACGGTACTGGAAAAGTGACTAAGAAAATAGAGGATAAAATACAACGTCTCGAGGAACAACATAATAAAGAATAAGCAGAAATGAGAATGAAATTAGAGAAGATTGAAGCCAACATTGAAAATTAACAAGAAAGTATGATGCAGAAAATAGAAGATATGCTCAAAATGCAAGCTCCTATTGGAAAAATTCATGAAAATCACCGGTTTATCATCCTGGTATCACACCTATGCAAATCCATGCTCGCACATTGGCACTTCAAGAAACCAAACCAAATGAAAATCAACAAGCAGATCACGCATCTTCAAGCAAAAATCCTTTTATGTCAGAGGTGAAGATAGGAGAATTTAATGTTGAGCCTCTAAGTCCATATTTGAATGAGTTGAATGAGAAAGAAAAAGTCAATGAAGAATTTACTAGACAAATAAAGAGCTTGGAGGAAAGAATAAAATCCATAGAAGTAACTGAATCGTTCTATAGGTTTGACGCCAGTGAGTTAAGTTTAGTTCCGGACCTAATCCTCCCATTAAGTTCAAAGTTCCTGAATTTGAAAGATATGATGGTACTACATGCCCTTTGTACCATATTACCATGTTTTGTCACAAAATGACAGGTCATGTGAAAGATGAGAAATTGTTAATTCATTGCTTTCAAGATAGTTTGACAGGACCAGCCTTAAAGTGGTATACTCAATTGACCAAAGCCCACATCATATCATGGAAAGATCTAGAAAAAGCATTTCTAGATCAGTACCGCTATGTTACAGATATGGTTCTTGATAGATGGACTCTTTAAAATCTGGAGAAAAAGAACAATGAAACATTCAGACAGTACGCCCAGAGATGGTGTGATACAACGGCACAAGTTCAACCACCACTATTAGAAAAAGAAGCCACAATGATGTTCGTCCACACTTTAAAGGCCCCATATTTAGGCCATTTAATGGGGGAATGCAACCATAAATTTTGAAGATTTGGTCATTTCTGGAGAACTCATTGAGAATGTCATGAAAAGTGGCAAAATTGAAATCAAGTGAGGGGTCTAGTTCCAAAGACCCATGTATCGAAAAAAAGAGAATGAAGTTAACAATGTGAATGCCTACAACAAGGATACCTCAAAAAGTGTTACGATAACCCAACCAAGGGTTAAGAAGGAGGAAACCAACACTAATCGAACAGAATCCAGTGGATCTCGCAGGGAAAATGAGAGGCCTTCTTTTGCACCATTACCAATACCCTATGCTGAGATCTATGAGTCACTATTAAAGGCAGATGTAATATGACCTTATCCCTTGATTCCTATACAACCACCATTACCTCCATGGTATTATGTAAAAGCACACTGTGTTTATCATGATGGAATTACAAGTCATTATATTGAAAATTATTTAATATTCAAAAGGGTGGACCAAAATTTTATTAATATTGGAAAATTGGAATTCAATTCACCAGCTACGTCAAATCATTCGCTGCCAAATCATGGAGATAAAAGTGTAAATGCAATCCAGGAGGAGAATAGAAGAAAGCAAAAACTGATGTTTCTGAAATTAAATCTCCCTTTGGTTGGATATTTCAACAACTCTCCCTATGGTATGATTTAGCAACAATTCAAGCCAAAACATAATGAAGGTGAAAATTATTGCGAATATCATCAAGAAAAGGGAAATGAAATTCAACTATGCCCTTAATTTAGGGGATTGGTACAAAAACTGATGAATGACAAAGAGATAGAGTTCTTTGAAGAAGAACCAAGAAAAAGAGAAGATGACGTTTACGAATCAGAAGATTCTAAGTCTAGGCAGATAACAAGTGATCCCATGATTATCACTGTGAAATCATCTACAACAAATCCTGCACTAACAAAGCCAAAAGTGGTTATCACAAATCCTTTGCCATTTCCATATAAGGATACCCACAAGGTACCTTGGAATTATACTACCAATGTTTCAATGGTAGGAGGATCCATTTCTCTGGAAAAAGTAAGAGAGAAAGCACAAGGTGTGGGTTCGACATTTAAAGCAGTAAGTGAAGTTGGATTCTTTACAAGAAGTGGGAGGTGTTACTCTCTCGAGACATCGAATGCATCAGAACAAGCAAAAACAAAGGGAAAAGCTACAGTGATACCCCAAAAGGTATTTAATGATGAATCCCTACCAACAGTAAATGAGCCCGTAACAGAAAAACAAGCACAAGAATTTTTGAAATTTCTGAAACATAGCGAATATAGTATGGTTGAGCAGCTACATAAATAACAAGCACGAATTTCAATTCTTCATTTGTTGATGAATTCAGAAATACATCGAAATGCTTTGATAAAATGCTTAATCAAACATTTATCCCTGAAGATATATCTCTCAATAAGCTTAAAAGGATTGTGGGCACATAGCTGCTGATAATTATATAACGTTCACTGATGATGAAATACCTGAAGGTGGAATGAGATTAGTTAAAGCTTTGAATATTACCACACATTGTCATGGCCATGTGTTGCTGAGTACTGATTGATAATGGATCTGGTCTTAACTTGATGCCATTGGTTACACTGCAAAGGATGCATGTGGATAAATCGCACATGAAAACTTATCAGAATGTAGTGCATGCATTTGATGACACTCAAAGGAGGTACTAGGAAAAATGGAAATACCATTATTGATCGGACTAGTAGTGTAAATATCAATTTGTGGTAATGGATATCCACCCTACATATAATTGTTTATTGGGGAGGCCGTGGATTCATTTTGCAGGAGCTATTCCTTCTTCATTGCATCAGAAACTGAAGGTCGTTGTTGATGGTCAACTGATATGTGTAGGAGCTGAGGAAGAAATTATTTCTTCTATAACAAGTGATGCTCCGTATATTGAAACCAATGATGATGCTCTTGAGTACTCTTTCCGAGCTTTGGAATTTTCAATGCAACCTTTATTACTGAGGGAAGCAAAATTCCACATCCCAGATTGTCTGATTGCACTAAAATGGCTATACGACAGACTTTAGGCATAGAGCTAAAACTGGGAAAGGTTTGGGAAAGAATCTTCAAAGAAGTTCAGTTCATGTAAGTATGAAGATGAAGAAAGATCGTTTTGGGCTTGGATTTAATCCCAACTCTCAGCAAAAGAACAAAGAGATAAAAATAAGAGGTGAAGATAGAAGGGCAAGACTGAAAGGAGAAGAAATTCCATGGGAACACATGTATTTCCCTTATTTGAAGTCCACATTCAAATTCAGAGGAATGGTTAATGTGGAACAACAGCTGATTGATGCTCTTAAAGAAAAAAAAATTGATGAAAGATCAAAGCATGGTGGAGGAAGCTATGGAAGAACTGTTTATCAATATGATCACAAATGACCACCAGACTGGCAAATACTTGGCTGAGATTCGCCCTTGTTTTCCTGGTGAAACACTCAATAATTGGACTGCTGAGGATCTCCCTGTAGTTTTTAGTATTAACAAAGAGTGATACTCAGACCCAATCTTTATGCTTTAGCCCAAGAATAAAAAAAGTTTTTATTATCTTGTAAGGGCAGTTATGTTAACTTCACTTAATATCAAATATAAGAAGTTTTCTTAAAATTCACAAATGGCAATCATTCTTTATACTTTACATTTTTTACATTTTTTACATTCATTATTTCTCATTCTTTATATTTATTTCATAAATTTATTATATCTTTTCGGAAATATGTCCGATTTAAATTTGCAGGTGTCACAATGTCAATAGCATTATTATTCCTAAATTTAATCATAAGATGAATTTAGAGCGACTCATATGTTTGGAAGAAATCAATGAGTGTGAGGATGAAGTAGAATGTGATGTTCATACCGAATTGTTAAGACTGGTAGAAAAAGAAGATAAACAAATTTTACCTTACAAAGAAGAGATTGAGACTGTAAATTTGGGAACCAATAAAGAAATGAAATAAGTGAAAATTGGTACTACTTTGTCAGCCCAATAAAACGAGAATTGATAAATCTCCTCCAAGAGTTCAAAGATATCTTCGTCTGGTCTTATCAACATCTCCTCCAGAATATAAACCTATTCAACAAAAGCTTAGACGAATGAGGCCAGAAATGTTATTGCAGATTAAAGAGGAAGTGATGAAGCAAATTAATGCAGGTTTCCTACAGGCAGCCAAATATCCAGAATGGGTAGCCAACATAGTTCCAGTACCAAAGAAGAATGAGAAAGTTTGAATGTGTGTGGATTATAGAGATCTTAACAAAGCTAGTCCAAAAGATAGCTTTCCATTACCTGATATAGACACATTGGTGGACAATACTGCAGGACATGCATGGTTTTCATTCATGGATGGCTTTTTAGGATATAATCAAATAAAAATGATTCCTGAGGACATGGAAAAAATAACATTTGTAACCATGTGGGGAACTTTTTGTTACAAAGTAATGCCAATTGGATTGAAAAATATAGGGTCAACATATCAGAGAGCAATGATAACTCTGTTCCACGACATGATGCATAAAGAGATTGAAGTATATGTGGATGGCATGATTTCCAAGTCCTGAACTGAAGAAGAACATATTCAAAATTTAAGAAAGCTTTTCCAGAGATTGAAAAAGTATCAATTAAAGCTTAACCCCGCTAAATGCACTTTTGGGGTAACGTCAGGGAAGCTTTTGGGATTTGTAGTCAGTCAAAAAGGAATCAAGATTGATCCAGATAAAGTAAAAGAAATTCAAGATTTCCACCACCTAACACAAAAAAAGAAGTTCGAGGCTTTTTGGGGAGATTAAACTATATATCTCGATTCATTTCTCAATTAACTGACAAATGTGATCCAGTGCTCAAGTTACTTCGAAAGAACAATCCTGAAGTCTGGAATGATGAATGTTAAGAAACTTTGGATATTATTAAGAAATATTTATCCAATGCCCCATTTTAGTATCACCAGTGCCTGATAGAACGTTAATTCTCTATTTGACAGTCTTTGAAAATTCGATGGGATGTGTACTGGGACAACATGATGAGTCTGGAAGAAAAGAAAAAGCCATTTATTATCTGAGTAAGAAGTTTACTAGTTGTGAAATTTGATATCCACCAATACAAAAATTATGTTGTGCCTTGGTGTGGGCTACTCGAAGACTCAGACAATACATGTTATATCATAGCACTTGGCTGATATCTAGACTTTATCCTTTAAAGTTCTTAATAGAATCACCAGCTTTGATAGGCAAAATGGCTAGATGGCAGATGTTATTATCCGAGTTTGACAGCGTATATGTCAACCAAAAAGCAATAAAAGGAAGTGTCATAGCTAATTTTTTGGCCAGTCGTATATAAGATGATTATCAGTCTCTGAGTTTTAATTTTTCAGATGAAGATTTGTTGTGCATATCCATGATTGAAGAAGTCGGAACAAATGATGAATCCTGGAAGCTTTATTTTGATAGAGCATCCAACGCCTTGGACGAGGAATTGGGGCAGTGTTAATTTCTCTAGAAAATATCTATTATCCTTTTACAAGAAGATTGAAGTTCTTTTGCACCAATAACATGGCGGAATATGAAGCTTGTGTCATGGGATTGAAGGCAGCCATTGAAAGAAAAATTAAATTTCTCAAGATATATGGAGATTCATCATTAGTGGTGTATCAATTACGAGGAGAATGGGAAACAAAAGATCCCATATTGCTGGAATATCGAGATTTTATCCTCGAATTAGTGAAAGAATTTGAAAGAGTCACATTTAATTATCTCCCTAGAGAGGAAAATCAAATGGCAGATGCTTTGGCCACATTAGATGCTATGTTTCAGGCAAATAAAAAAGTTGATATGATGCCGATCAAAATACAAGTATATGAAATTCCTGCACATTGCTACAGTGTAGAAGAAGAAGCAGATGGCAAGCCATGGTATTATGATATCTTGCAATATATCAAGTATCAAAGTTATCCACAAAATGCATCTGAGATTGATAAAAGAACATTGAGAATAATGGCTGCTGGATACTTTCTTGATGGTGAGACTTTATATAGAAGAGCAATGATCAAATGCTATTGAGATGTGTAAATACTAGCGAAGCTAGAAGCATCATTGAGGAAGTACATAGTGGGATATGTGGAACACATGCAAATGGTCTTTCCATGGCTAAAAGAATAATGCGATATGGGTATTATTGGGCTACCATATATACATATTACATTGATTATGCCAGGAGATGTCATAAATGCCAGGTATATGCAGATAAGATTCATGCACCTTCATCGCCTTTGTATGTAATGACATCACCTTGACCATTTTCTATGTGGGGAATAGACGTCATTGGGGAAATCACACCAAAAGCATCAAATAGACATTGTTTCATCTTAGTGGCAATTGACTATTTTACCAAGTGGGTTGAAGCTGCTTCATATGCCAATATTAAGAGGTCTACATTTTTCAAATTTATAAAGAAATAAATAATCTGCCGGTATGGGCTACCAGAGAGAATCATTACAGATAATGCTCTGAATTTGAACAACAAAATGATGACTGAACTTTGTACACATTTTAAGTTCAAGCATGCAAATTCAGTGACATATCGCCCAAAAATAAATGGGGCAGTTGAAGCAGCAAATAAGAACATCAAGAGAATCATTACAAAGACTACTGAAACTTACAAAGATTGGCATGAGAAGTTACCTTTTGCCTTATATGCATATTGAACTACTGTGCGAACATCTACTGGGGAAACACCTTTTTCTTTAGTCTATGGGATGGAAACAGTCTTACCGATTGAAGTTGAGATCCCATCACTTTGAATCTTGAGAGAGGTAAAATTGGATGAGTCTGAATGGATCCAAGCTCGATTTGATCAATTGAACCTTATTGAGGAGAAGAGATTGAAAGCTATTTGCCATGGGCAGATGTATCAAAAACAGGATGATGAAGTCTCATGACACGAAAGTACATCCAAGAGAATTCCAAGAGGGTGATCTAGTGCTGAAAAAGATCTTGCCTATACATAAAGATTTCCGTGGGAAATGGATGCCTAATTGGGAATGCCCATATATTGTAAAAAAGGCCTTTTCTGGAGGAGCATTGATCTTGGCAGAAATGGATGGAAAAGTTCTGAGAAACCTAATAAACTCAGATTCTGTCAAGAAATATTATGCTTGAAGAAGAAAAATGAAAAGAAAAAAAATGAAAAAAAAGAAAAAATGAAAAAGAAAAAATATATATATAAAAGGAGGGTCAAGATGAAAACCCTCAAAAGGGCATCTTGAAACCAAAGGAAGGATTTGAGTTAAAACCCTGAAAGAGATGCTCAAATGCATGTTGATATTAGGCATTTGGAAATTAAACCCTCTTAACAGTTTATATTTTGGGAGAAGCTTTACATCTACAAGCATTCGAGCAACATTTGAGATCTTCTAGACATAAGCTTACCTCAGTGCTCTAAATTATATCAAGTTGATTAGTTTAAAAATACTTATGCTAATAATTTGTTGATTCATTTGAATTTTTACCATTCCTATGTTTACCATCACTTTGAATACATTTCTATATATTTATTAATAGATTCCAAGTTTATCTTTTCAAAATTCAATTTATTTTCAAAATTCAATTTATTTTCGAAATTCAATTTATTCTTTTATATAAACATCTTGCAAATGGATTAACATAATTTTGAAACAAACAAAATTTCTGGCTATCACTTTATGTTAATACTTTTAAGTACATGGAATCCAAAGTAAGCCTTATCAACATTTGCAATCATTGTTGAAAAGCGAACAAGTTATTACCATCATAGAGTCATTTGGAAGTAAGTAAAACAGAAAAGCAGAAAAGAAATTATGGGCAAAAGCCACAGGAAATAATGAACATGTTGTCAAATGTTTTACGAACCTGTAATTATGGTGCTGAACCAATGTTGTGATCATATGGTGTTTCCATTTATTGGCCCGAGATGAAGTTTGTCTTCTTTAAATCAAGGTTAGAAGTAAGATATGATGAAGATTTCTTTCCACATAAGGGGAGCTGAAATTTTAACAACAAGAAACTAGTAGAGCCAACTGAGATTGAACAATAGGTCGTTGTTAAGCATCTCGACATAATATGGTCAGAATGACTTTGTTCGAGATCTGATTAGATGTGTAGACATGAAAGGAATTAGGATAAATCCTCCTTATGATGTGTTTCAAGAGTCAAATCAGAACATATACTGCTCTCTTAATTTATCTCTACTAAGTTTGGCATATCTACATTTACATTCTTCAAAGATGACAGATTCTCTCTTCAAAGATGATAGATTCTCTCTTTAAAGATGATAGATTCTCTTTTCAAAGAAGAAAGATTTATTGAATTTCTACACAATTCCAAACAAAGAAAGTCGGTGTTATCCATGATAAAATGGGGCAACAAGGTCATAATTCTGATCGCAGCAAGAATTTTGTGAATGAAACATTTCTTCTGAGACTTTAATGCAAATGAAGCAAAGAGGATATAGAATCTCTTCCAAAAAGATAATACAGCTTGAAATGATTTTGACTAAGTGAAAAAGACGAGTTGGCCATTTTGAAATCAAATAAAGATGAACTTAACATCATGCATCATATTTAGACATTTGCAAAAATAGGGACATTTTCATTCATTTTATCAATGTTGAATATTTGACAGGAATTTCAAAGATTAACAAAGATTTCAACAAAAAATTGAATTCATCACCCGATGGATCAACATTTTCAGAAGAGTTCATAATGAGAAGAACTCATATGAAGAAGGATAAGAAGTTCATAATGAGAAGAACTTGTTCAACTTTTTGTTCGATTCTATCACAGAAGGAGATAGATCAACATCAACATTTCCAGAAGTATTCATAATGAGAAGAACTTATATGAAGGAGGAGAAGAAGTTCATAATGAGAAGAACTTATTCTACTTTTTGTTCGATTCTATCACATAAGGAGATAGATCAACATCAACATTTCCAGAAGTGTTCATAATGAGAATAACTCATCTGAAGAAGGAGGAGAAGTTCATAATGAGAAGAACTTGTTCAACTTTTTGTTCGATTCTATCATAGAAGGAGATAGATCAGCATACACTTTTCCAGAGAAGTTCATAATGAGAAGAACTTATCTTAAGATGAAGAAGAAGTTCATAATGAGAAGAACTTGTTCAACCTTTTGCTAGACTCTATCACAGAAGGAGATAAATCAACATCAACATATTCAGAATAGTTCATAATGAGAAGAACTCATCTGAAGAGGAAGAAGAAGTTCATAATGAGGAGAATTTGTTTAACCTTTTGCTAGACTCTATCACAGAAGAAGATAGATTAGCATCAACATTTTCAGAAGAGTTCATAATGAGAAGAACTCATCTGAAGATGAAGAAGAAGTTCATAATGAGAAGAATTTGTTCAACCTTTTGCTCGACGCTATCACAGAAGAAGATAGATCAGTATCAACATTTCCAGAAAGAGTTCATAATGAGAATAACTCATCTGAAGAAGGAGAAGAATTTCATAATGAGAAGAATTTGTTCACCTTTTTGCTAGATTACATCACAGAAGGAGATAAATTATCATCCCCAGTGGGAAAGTTCATAATTAGAAGAACTAATCCCAGAGAAGAACTTGTTCAACATTTCCATCCTAATCAAGTGACGTCAAATGAAAAAAAATTATTGTCTTTGCCCTATTCTCGTTAACACGAGAATGAGCAAAGAAGGGCAGCTAAAGACACTAGTTTTTTCCATTTGGCTTTTATTATTATTATTTATTTTACTATTATTACTTATTATTATTATTTATTATTCTTTATTATTATTATTATTATTATTATTATTACATGCCCAAACAGACCGGCCCAGTTACAAAAACCTAACCTAGATCGGCCTAACATAAACCCTAAAACCTAACTAAGGTTTTCTATCCCAGCACCAAGCCGTCTCTCCTCAGCCGTTGGATCTAGCCTTGAACCAACGGTCCAGATGGTCCCAGCAATAAACCCTAGGGTATCATAACCCTAGGGTCACGCGGCCTCCGCCTCTGTTGCCACCGCTCCACGTTGATCCTGCTGATGCCATGACGTTCTCCTAGGCCTCCAGAAGCATTAACGCCGATCGTCCACGTTAAGGGCTATTGTGACTCACCAAACTGCAACCCTTTTACCCGGTCTGAAGCCATCACCGGTGATGGTTATAAAATCCATCGAACCTGTGAAATGAAACACAGAGAGAGCAACCCAGCAACCAAATACCACTAAAATATAGAAACAAAAATTAAGAGAAGCCTTACCGAGGAAGCTGCGACGCCACCAGAGTTCACACGCGCCTCCACGCACCGCCAGAAGCCTTCGAAAATCGAAGGTATTTTTGTAGATTTTCTCCGATTGGGAGATTTTTAAGGAAAACGGACACCGAAATCATCATTAGGACGGTCTGATTTTATTTTGGTGTAAGGTAGTATTTTTCGGCCACCGAAAGCAGTGGCCGGCGGTGAGGTCAACGGCGGCAGATGGCTACCGGTCGACAATCGGATTCCCTCCGATGAGGGAATTATAGAGAGATACGAGCGAGAAATTTTTTCTCTCTCCCTTAGAGAGAGAAGAATAAGAGAAGAAATGAAAATAAGGCCTTAAGGCCGGCCATAATAGGGTATATATACCCTCCCTTAAACGACGTCTTTTAAGGGAGGGCCTTTGTGTAATTTAGCGCATGTTTAACTATTCCCGCAGCCATTGTAACTTTGTAATTTAATCCTTAAAGCATGTTTTTATATATTATAATTCGGTCTCTTGATTTTATTTCTTTATAATTTAGTCTTTTCCAGAATTATATATTTTAGGTAAAATAACCGAGTTAGCCATTATAATTTTATTAATTAATATTTTAATCACGAATAACATGTTTTAATTTGTTTTAATTTGATGTTCGAATTTGATATATGTTTATTTTAGTCCCTAAATTAATAATAGGTAAAATAGCATGTTAAGCCACTGTAATATTAAATAACTAATTACGAATTAGACCATTTAAATTTAATATGTTATAATTTAATCACTAATTTTAAATACTTTAATTTTATATTTGAGTATTATAGTTTTAATTTTATTTATTTTAGTCACTATTTAGTTATAGTTTAATTTTATATGTTTATTTTCAATATATTTAATTATTATTATTATTATTATTTAGTCATAGAAATATATATATAATAATAATATTTATTTATTTATTAACTCTTTTATATTAAATAAAAATCCTATTTAATAAAATATATATATTTGATTTAATTTTATATAAATTACTTTTAGGAAAAATAATCATCTTTTAATATTTATTTATTTTTAATATTAAGAAAATGTATGTCTTAAAGCAACTAGAAGTCATTTTCTGATATTTTTAAATAACTAAATTTCATACTTTTATAAATTATATATATTAATTTAATTTATTTTTAATTATTTTAAAGAAATATTTATTATTATTTATTTATTTATTTTAATATTAAGAAAGGGGTTGTCTTAAAGCAACTAGAAGTCATTTTCTGATATTTCTAAGTAAATAAATATTTTATTTATAAAACTTAAAAAATATATATTTTTCTTAAAATTATAGTAATAAATTTGAAATCATAGGATTATGAATTAAATATATCTTTAAATTCTTTAATTTCCAATAATAGAGATAATTTATAATGAGTACCAATTTTGGGCGTTATAGGGGTGCTAATCATTCCCTAAACGTAACCGACCACGAATACTTTATTTACTAATTTTTTTTTGTTATACGTTGATCAGTTTATCCTTTAAATTATGTTTTCTTAAAAACTATTTTAAAAGATTGTTCTTTTAGGTATTTGACCTACCTAACTCAAAAAGGTCAATGGTGACTCCCAAAATATTTTATTTTTAAAAACATTTATTTCCGCCAAGAAAAAAAATCGTGCCCGGGCAAAAACCGGTTACGACAAGGAGGTATGTCCCCTCGAATTGAACTCGATCCAAAAGCTTGTGATAGGCCAAGATTAAGGGTTCGACAGCCCAAAGGGGCACCGATAGGGACAATTCAATGACCTCTTCCTTTAGTGCCTTACCCATCATATAGTGGACTTGCAACCCAGATAGAGCCTTACCCAGATCTTATGAATCTCGTTAGAAGAGTACACAAAGAAAAGCCTTTTTGAATCTTTCAATTTGTGTTGTGTAATTTTAATTCTTGAATAAATGTATTCGAACTAGAGATCATGTGGTTAGGTTTATTTTTCGAATAAGCATGCGAACTAGATGGCATGAGGTTAGGATTTTCTATAAACAAAGCATATTGGTAGAAATCATGTTTGGGTAAGATCTGCTAAAGCATGATTGGGTAGCCAATATGTGGGGTAGGTTTTTATCGACAAATTATATTATATCTAATTAATTTCTTTATGATTTCTGACTAATTTTCTCTTGTCCTTTTATTTTATTTTGTTCTCATTTTGTCATTGCACTATTCATTCCATGGTGTTGATCTGTAACCGATGTCCATATAGAAGGCAAGTAATATGGAACAAAGGATTTAAAAAGAGGTAGAAGACAATACAAACATTCTAAGATAGTGTAAGCAGTCCCAGCTAATAAATGAAGATAGCTTAAAGCCTGTGTACTTGTTATATCTGATTGGGTATACACATATCAATGTCCGTCAAAATGACCTGAGCGAGCAGAAAAAGATTTGGGGAAAGTTGGAAGCATCCGATAAGTAGTTATTTTATCAACTCTATGGTGACATCTCGTATCTCTTAGATGTTTCGATCGATCAAATATTTTAGGGCTCTTGCGTAGTTCTTGAATATCGCTTACAGTTGCTTTAATTTTGTTCGAGTGAACATGACACCTACCATAGGGGAACACCATGCCTTGATTTGTTATCTGAGATTCCAAGCAGACAAAGTGTATACCAAGCCATCAAATACTCATTCCTTCAAGAAGAAATTGCTTTTAATGACCAAAATGAGTGAAGATTGGGTCGTAAGAGGCATCAAGAAGAAGGGAGATAGTGAATGCATTATCTGGATAGCTCTGAGAGAAGTGATTGACTATCATCCCAACAGGAGAAAGAACATTGACCTATTTTCTTTGGGTATTTATGGGCTAGTCATGTTCCCGAAGGTTCTGGGACGTTGATGTATCCGTGGTTGACTTGTTCAAGATATTGGACAAACATGTGGATCCCATTCTGGTTATCTTGGCAGAAATATTATGTTTCTTGAATTCTTGCAGATGAGAAGGAGAAAGATGTTTCATAGGGTGTGCACCGCTGTTGTTAGTCTAGATCCTCAGTCACTTCAAACTTGTCGAGAAGGCACCTGGTCGAGTATTTCCGGAAGGATTTTCGCCTTTGAAGGATTTCTTTTCTCGAGAATGGCCTGGGGCTTTCACTGTAGAGAAATAGATGGTTATTTTCAAATATATCTGAGATAATGATATATTATGGTGTACTCCGTCGAACGTTTCCTCAAATATATTGTATAAGTGTAGAGAATGAGGTTGTGTTCTATTACTAGGAATATGGGGTTATGTAGGGTATGCTCATTTACTAGTTTCCAGGCAGTATGGGTCGAGATAGTTCACTCCGGAAACTTGGTATTTATCTGGGTCGGAGTTTGCATTTAAAGGAGAGCAATACAAAAATAAAGTCAAAGGGATTACCGATGCATGGAAGCATACTCGTAGAGTAAATCTCTTCACCTTCGACTTAAAGCTGTCATAGAAATATGAGGAATAGAGAAATAACATAGTTAATGATAATATCCCGATGATCAATCTTGAAAATACTCAGCCTATGGAAAAATATCTCAAAGTGGAAAGAGACGTTACAAAGAACGGAGGATGAGGTGTACAAGAAAATTTAGAAGTTGATATCCAAAATGGGCGAGCTGACTGGATAGAAAATGTAGAAAAACAACTCCAATTGGATTTCGATGATCTCTAGTTATCATACCATTGAATGGTCAAAGCTTAGATGGTCACCAGCTCAAGTAAGTCACCCTCTGAATGGAGACAGGAAGTGGCGAGTTTAAAGAAAGGAGTAGGGGAAAGCAGTGAAGAGCTTAAGCAAAGTAGGCATCAAGCGAAACTACTTTCAAGGGACAAGAATGCATTAGAGCAACAACTTCTAGAGATTCAGGCCCAAAACGAGAAATTGAAGGGTAGAATCTTGAGTTTAGAGACAAATTTATGATGGTACTGAAGTCGAGAAAACAGTTCAAATCGTGCGAAAGTTGAAAACTTGAAGAAGCTGTGAATGAACTGGAGGTTATGGTTCAAGATTTTCAGAGAATAGCAAATGATATATCGTTAGTCCTCTATAAAGGAGTTATACAGTGGCGCCATCATTGGTAACAAGCTCAGTGGAGAGTTAAGTAAAGGGATGACCTCATCTCCAGCTACCTGCAACATGCTCAAGGAGTGGCTCAGTACTTAGTTGACCTATCACATGAAATTGATGTTGTAAGCAAAGGATTGGAGCCCGAGACTGAAGAAGCTCAGAGGATTTTAGATTTATTAGGGAACATGCAGTAATTAGGAGAGATAAGTCATATTTATCCGTGATATGTTTAAGCATTGTATATACATTACATTTACTTTTTCATTGCATTTTATTCATTAATAGTCATGTTTTTCATATTCATTAATAAAATATCAATATTAATAAAAGGATTTTATGACAGAATACTAGAAACGTCTAAGAATCCATACCATACCCAAAAAAAGGCAATGGACGAGAGAATTGTGCAAATCGAGAAGACTCGGTTCAAAATGCAGGAGAGTTTTAGTAAAGCTCAAGAGGAGATGCGTGAACAAATGTTGAAAGCTTAGAATGATATGATGGAAAACTAGCAAGTATATTGCAAGGAAAGAATGCAATTCGTGAAGAGACTCTGATTGTCGCTACTACTATCAAAGAACCTGTTTATCCCTCGGGCTTCGAACCATGGACTGATCGTGGAAAGGCTGCCACTGTTGGCTCCTACGAAGAACCCTTATATCCTCCTGGCTTTACACCACTGCATGTTAGAGAACAATAGGCGTCGACTACTCAACCAGGAAGAATACACATAAACTTACCTGCCACCTCTATAAATCCGCACCCTATTGAAGATGTCTCGGATTTTGATAAGGAGGGTAAGAAAGAGCAGACGGAGCAACTAGTTGAGAAATGAATGTAACTGGAAAATAAAATCAGGGCAATGAAAGAAGACACTAGCATGTATGGGATCGATGCCAAAGTGTTAAGTCTGGTTCCTAATTTAGTGCTTCCAACCAAGTTCAAAGTTTTGGATTTTGAAAACTTTGATGGCACGAGATGTCCCTCTGTACACATCACTATGTTCTGCAAAACAATGACTGCCTATGTGGGGGATGATCAACTGTTAATCTATTATTTTCAGGAGAGCCCGGCATGTTCAGCTATCCATTGGTACAATCAGTTGAGTCAGGCTCAGATTAAATCCAAGAAAGATTTGGCTAAAGCTTTCCTAGAGTAGTATAAACACGTAAAGGATGCATGGCCTAATCGGATCATGTTGCAGAGCATGGAGAAGAAATCTAATGAAAGTTTTAGATAATATGCTCAGAGATTGAGAGATGTGACAATGCAATTTCATCCGCCATTCGAAGAAGAGGAAACCAACATGCTCTTCGTAAACACTCTGAGAGCTCCGTTCATTGGCCACCTCTTTGCTGATTTGGTCATAGAATGAGAAATGATAGAAATGGTGATCAAGAGTGGGAGGCTTGACGGAGGAGAATCTAGCAGAAAATCATCGATAAAAAGGAAGGATAATGAAGTTAGTAATGTAAGTAAGTACGACTCCAACAACATTTTTGTGTCTCGACCTCAAGTTACAAGGTCATCCACACAAAACACCGCTAGATAAGGGGCAAGAGAACCAAGACATGAGAGTGAAAGGCTTCAATTCGACCCGATCTCTAAGACCTACAAGGAATTGTTTTAGATCTTATATGATAAGCATGTGGTGTAACCTTACTATACATCACCGATGCAACCTCCCTACCTTAAATGGTATGACGCTAATGCCCAATGTGAATATCACGCAGGGGCTTCAGGACATTCAATAGAGAATTGCATTGCCTTTAAAAAGATTGTCTAAAGATTAAGGTAGAGGAACATCATCAACTTTGGTGATAGTGAACAACCAAATGTGGCTCAGCACCCACTGTCGAACCATGTAGATGCATGGTCAATGCATTGTCGAGGAAGAGTAAAGAAGATTATAACATAGTGAATGAGGTGATGTCACCCATGCACTGAGTATGGGGACAGATGATCAAGGCAGGCTTGTTGGCCTCTAACGTCGACAAGAGTAAGCACCCATGCCAATATCAAAACTGTGAGGATCATACCATAAAAAATTGTTCTGAGTTCCAAGTTGTGGTACAAAGAATAATGGATGACAAAGAGATTGAATTTTACCAAGAAGTTGTTGAAGAGGAAGAAGCAGAGATTTGTTCATCTGAGGGTTCTTACAAGGGATTTTATAATGTCAACTGTCCTCTACTCAACACACTAAAAGCTCGTGTGGCAAAGATAGTAACTCCTAAGGTGGTAATGACGCCCCCGTCCTTATTCCCTTATATGGATAATAAACAAGTCATTTGGAGATATGAGTGCGAGATGGATAATGTAGGTGTTTCAGAGTAACCAAAGGAGAAGTGGAGGAGGTAGGCCATTTCACTGAAAGTGGGAGATGTAATTCTCCTAATCAGACCAAAAAACCTGAGAAAAAAATGGCATCGATAAAGGGAAAAAGGTCGAATTACTGCTAAATGATGATGAGCCAGTTATTAATGAGCATGTGAAACAAAACAAGGCTATGGAGTTTTTAAATTTTTTAAAACATAGCAAGTAAAGCATCATCGAACAGCTACACAAGCTACCCGCTCGCATATCGATCCTTGCTATTTTACTATGCTATGAGGCATACCTTAATGCTTTTGTTGAAGGTCTTGAATCAGACTTTCGTGCCGAAGGATATACCTGTGGAAAAGATAGATCGACTGGTTTCAAATATCTAAACTGATAATTTATATCTTTTTTCGATCATGAGATCCCGTCCGGGATGATTGACAATTCCAAAGCCCTATACAGTACCATCAAATGCAAGGGGCATGTATTATCTTGAGTGCTAATTGAAAATGGCTCTACACTGAATGTAATGCCATTAGTGACTCTGAATAAGTTATCGATCGACAACACACACATGAGGAATTGCCAGACCGTCATTCGAGCTTTTGACGGAATAAGAAGAGGGTGTTGAGAAAGAATTATATCCCTTTGACCATAGGCCCATCTACTTACGAGGTTGAGTTCCTTGTTATTGACATTATGCTGACCTATAATTACCTTTTGGGAAGGCCTTGGATCCACCAGGTAGGAGTTATGCCATCCACTCTACATCAGAAACTCAAATTCGTAATTAAGGGGAGACTGGTGTGCATTAATGTTGAGGAAGACATCATTGCTTCCTTGTCTACTATCGCTCAATATGTCGAACTGGAGGATGAAGTTGTTGAGTGCTGCTTCAGATCCCTAGAGTTCGCTAATGCCACTTTTGTGGCTGAGGGAAAAAAGATATCAAAGCCTAGGCTGTCTAACTGTACCTGAATACAACTAAAGATGACTTTGGAAAGGGCAGCCAAGTCTCAAAAAGGGCTAGGAAATCACCTACAGGGATATGTTAATCCAGTTTTTCCCGCCATCAAAAGAGATCGATTTGGGCTAGGTTATCACCCAACCTTGAAAGAGAAGCTGAAAGGTATTCAAAAAAGCCAGGAAAAGAGGAGAGCGAGGCTAGCTGGGGAGTGGGAGACTATGACTTTTTCATCGATGTGTGACACATTCATATGTATATGTATGTATGTATATGTATGTATATGTATATGTATATGTATATGTATATGTATATGTATATGTATGTATATGTATAGTATAATGTATATGTATATGTATGTATATGTATATGTATATGTATATGTATATATGTATATGTATATGTATGTATATGTATATGTATATGTATATGTATATGTATATGTATATGTATATGTATTAGATGTATATGTATATATATATGTAGGTATATGTATATGTATGTATATATATGTATATGTATGATATGTATATGATATGTATATGTATTATATGTATATGTATATGTAATGTATGTATATGTATATGTATATGTATATGTATATGTATATGTATATGTATGTATATGTATATGTATATGTATATGTATATGTATATGTATATGTTATATGTATATGTATATGTATATGTATATGTATATTATATGTATATGTTATGTATATGTATATGTATATGTATATTATATGTATATGTATATGTATATGTATATGTATATGTATTGTATATGTATATGTCTATGTATGTATATGTTATGTATATGTATATGTATAGTATGTATATGTATATGTATATGTATATGTATATGATGTATATGTATATGTATATATATGTATATGTTATGTATATGTATATGTATATGTATATGTATATATATGTATATGTATATGTAATGTATATGTATAGTATATGTATATGTATGTATATGTATATGGTATATGTATATTTATATGTTATGTATATGTATATGTATATGTATATGTATATGTATATGTAATGTATATGTATATGTATATGTATATGTATATGATATTATATGTATATGTATATGTATGTATGTATATGTATTATATGTATATGTATGGGTATATGTATATGTATGTATATGTATATGTATATA